>NW_022681460.1:100171123-101371123 GCF_009764315.1 Trachypithecus francoisi | reverse complement strand
TACGTAGGTATATTGCATAATGGTGAGGTTTGAACCCATCACACAAATAGTACACATTGTGTCCAGTAGGTAATTTTTCAGCCCTTGCCAACTCCCACCCTCCCCACTTTTGGAGTCCTCAGTGTCTGTTACTTTCATCTTTGTATCCATGTGTACTCATTATTTAGCTCCCACTTATAAGTCAGAATATGCAGCATTTGAATTGCTGTTTCTGGGTTATTTTACTTAGGATAAAGGACATGCCAAGCAGAGGAAAGCACATACGCAAAAGGCGCATAACCTTTGCCCACTTTTATGGGCTGGGAATGGCCTTCTTTCTTTCCTCTCTGGGGAATACTAAGTCAACATCCAAAGCCCCAAAGGCGCATCCCCTGTAAGGCCTTATTTGACTGTCCAAGAAGAAACTCATCCCTCTTTCTCTGGCTCCCATAGCACTTTTGCCAAATACTTCCAGGGCACCTCAATTTTGCACCATAATTACATTGTGTTTTTTTTGTTTTGTATTGTTTTGTTTTTGAGACAGAGTCTTGCTCTAGCCATGTAATTAAGCTTGTACTGTTCAACGATAAACACGGTATTTCATATTACTCAAGGTTGGTCATTGTAAATTCAGTGTTCATTGCAAACTAAAATATCATTTTGCGTATAACAAATTGAACTCTCTTTCTTGCATTGATGGCCTGAGTTGGATCTAACCTGAGTATATTTTATTTGGCCCACATACTATTTTACAAATTATGTTTCAGAGTTTCCAAACTCTAAACAAAAATCTAAAAATCATGAATGTTTACATTTTTAAAAGCACATTTTAAAATAATATATATTTGTTTAATTCTGAAAAGGTAGATCTAGCAACACAGAGTATCCATTCCTGAGAGACTGCTGAGTTTTTTTCAGTTTTCCCTAACCATACTTATTTATTCTGTTTCCTTCCTGGCACCTCCAGGTATTTCAGTTTGCAACTCCTAGTTTAGTTTAACAAGTCAGTCACAAAGGAATCAACCATGAAATTGAAGATGTAGTCACCCAAGAGCATATTTTAATTTAAATTGAACATCAGCCAATGCTTCAGGCTAATGATGAACACTATCTAGTTGTTCCAACACACAACACACACACAACGCGCGCGCACACACACACACCCCACGGCTTCAGAATGAGTTCTTTTAATTCAACCCAACAAATACGTACCGAGTGCCTACTACGTGTCAGAAACAATGTCAGGTGTTTCGATAACAACATTAACTTAATCCTTGCTCTCAAAAAGCCCAGAGACAAGCAGAGCAAATATACAACTGAATAGAAAATTGCAATGCAATGAAATAATCACTAGGTTAATGAGTGTATTACGGAAACTGTGATGTGAAGTTTGTTCCCCCAGTTTTTAAAATGTACAGAATCAGTTTAGGAAGCAAAGGTGCATTGAATAAAAGCTTAAAACTGCCTTTCTCTTTGGGTTTGAAGAAGTCTTCACAGATTTGGAGGAGATCTGTAAGTGACTCACTTAACGTCAATGGTTGACATTATGTATAGGACTAGAACTCAAGAACTGGGCAGGTTTTTGGTTTTTTGTTGTTTGTTTTTGGCAGGAGAGCTACTAATTCCCTCCTACTGACTTGAAAAGTGGATTGTGCCCTTGCTGATAAATTTAGAAAACATTATTAGGACATAGTTAGCTTCAGGCCACTCCTATGTAATATCTCTTGATTTCTCTGAGATCATCATGATGGCAAAATGTGGACTGAAAGATATTTCTGTCTTGTGGGCCTTAATCTAGAATATCTGCCTGAGTAATGATAATTTGTGTTCTTGGCGGTCAGCCTAGAAGTCAGTCTTTAGTGCAATGCCGCAGGATTATTACATCGACTAAGGGCTTGGAGGAAGCTCTAGTGGTCAGGCTGATCCAATTTGTATTTGACAAAATTCGGAGTGGAACAGCTAACCCTCAAAATGAAGGAATCCAATTGAGAAAGATCTCACTAGACTGGAACACTGGGGACAAGCCAAAAGATGAGCATTAACCGGGATAACTATTACCTTTTTAAAAATCAATTGCTCAAGTAGAGAATGGAGACGATCTGGTTTGGCTGTGGTTCCCATGAGAAAGACCTAGGATGTGTTGGAGGCTTGTGTGAGCCAAAAGCAATACAGTGCCATAAAAAGACATCAATAGAGAAATCTCTTTTGGTTAATAAACGACAAAAATCCAAATCAAATTGATTTAAGTAGTACGGAGAATTTATTGGATCATATACCTAAAAACGCCAGTAGTGAACTCTAAATATTAGTCATTTTTTTTTTTTTTTTTGAGATGGAGTCTCGCTGTGTCGCCCGGGCTGGAGTGCAGTGGCCGGATCTCAGCTCACTGCAAGCTCCGCCTCCCGGGTTCCCGCCATTCTCCTGCCTTCAGCCTCCCGAGTAGCTGGGACTACAGGCGCCCGCTACCTCGCCCGGCTAGTTTTTTGTATTTTTTTAGTAGAGACGGGGTTTCACCGTGTTAGCCAGGATGGTCTCGATCTCCTGACCTCGTGATCCGCCCATCTCGGCCTCCCAAAGTGCTGGGATTACAGGCTTGAGCCACCGCGCCCAGCCCTAGTCATGTTTTAATGCGTATCAACCAACCTCCAAATCTCAGTGACTCTCAAGACCAAACATTTAGATCTATGGGACACCTTGGCTTGGCTGGACCAAGCTGGACTCAGGACTTCTGGTTGCTTTTGAGTGCTCCATGGGTCTTCAGTCTGGCTCCCACCCAGAGAGATAGTGGCAACTCGGGTAGGGTCATTTCATGGCTAATCACAGGAGATAAAAGGGCAAATGGAAATGGAAATGCTTTAGGGTCACTGCTTGGAACTAGCAAACATCACTCCTGCTCACATCCTGTTGGCCACGACAAATCTTGTAACTGGGGCCAAGTCAGTGGAGTTCGGAAATAAAATCCATCCTATTTATTAGGAGGTACTGTGGTTGCACGGAAAAGGTCACGGATGTGTAATTCTTGTTTTTTTGTTTTTTTGGGTTTTTTTAGATGGAGCCTCACTCTGTTGCCCAGGCTGGAGTGCAGTGGTGCAATCTCGGCTCACTGCAGCCTCTGCCTCCTGAATTTGAATTCAAGCCATTCTCCTGTCTCAGCCTCCCAAGTAGCTGGGACTACAGGCACATGCTACCACGACTGACTAATTTTTTTGCATTTTTAGTAGAGACAGGGCTTTACCATGTTGGCCAGGCTGGTCTTGAACTCCAACCTCAGGTGATCTGCCTGTCTCAGCTTCGCAAAGTGCTGGGCTTACAGGCGTGAGCCTCCATGCCCGACCAATATGTAATTCCCTTTTTTTTTTTTTTTTGAGACAGGATTTCGTGCTGATTGCCCAGGCTGGAATGCAATGGCATGATCTCGGCTCACTGCAACCTCCATCTCCCGGGTTCAAGGGGTTCTCCTGCCTCAGTCTCCCGAGTAGCTGGGATTACAGGTGTCCACCACCATGCGTGGCTAATTTTTGTATTTTTAGTAGAGATGGGGTTTCACCATGTTGTCCAGGCTGGTCTTGAACTCCTGACCTCAGATGATCCGCCTGTCTCAGACTCCCAAAGTGCTGGGCTTACGGCCTCCCACAGTGCTAGGCTTACAGCCACCACGCCCAACCAATGTGTAATTCACATACACATTGTGTATTAGAGAAGGAATGATTCAGTCTCCCTCATTCTGGCTACAGAATGTCTGGATTCAGAAATTCAAATGATGCCAACAGGAATCTGTTTCTTTCTTCTCTCTGCTTTCCACTATATTGACTTTAAGTACTAAAGTTATCTACACTCACAGCTTACTGTCTACATTAACATGAACTTACTATTCTACTGTTTTCATCAACATAATTTTACTGTTCCAGGAAACACTTGCCCAGCAAGATCAAAGTCTCAAATAACTTGATTGTTCATTCAAGGAACTTTATGAAAGACCTATCAATTCTCCAACGGACAGCATTAAACAATAATTTATAGCCAAGACTCTAAGAATTGCTCACCTCACATCTCTCATTTCCCTGTGTGTACCAATCCTTAACTACTATATTGCAATCCTTACCAATTCTAAGTTGTAATATCAAAGTCCCACCTTACATCAGACTCCAAAATCTCAATAAATATCTCTATTTTGTCCTTCCTCTTCTGAGACACTACTACGACTCTCTCAAGGTAGTACTCTTTCTTCTCATGGTAAAACTCAACTCAACTTGGTCTTATTAGCAGGTTGTTTTGAGGAGCCAGCATTCAATAGCCTCATTCTCAGGCCACTAGACAGCAAAGATGGCCACCAAACCCTTCAGGTTTATATTATTAAAAGCAGAGCATCCCTGTAAGAAAAAACAAAAGCTGTTTCTTGGTAGCACCAGCCAAAGTCCTAGGTAAGGCTTTGATAGGCCCGAGTCAAATCACATGCCCAACCCTAAATCTAGGAGTCCGGGGGATAGTGTGCTCTGATAGTCTGTGCCTGAATTCTTGGCCACTGCTGAAGGTGAGAATGGAATAAAACCTTCCTGGGGTCGGGCCCGGTGCCTCACGCCTGTAATCCCAACACTTTGGGAGTCTCGCCGAGGCGGGCAGGTCACGAGGTCTATCCTGGCCAACATGGTGAAACCCCATCTCTACTAAAAACACAAAAATTAGCTGGGTGTGGTGGTGCATGCCTGTAATCCCAGCTACTCAGGAAGATGAGGCACGAGAATTGCTTGAACCCGGGAGGCAGGGGTTGCAGTGAGCCGAGACTGCACCACTGCATTCCAGCCTGGTGACAGCGCGAGACCCCATCTGGAAAAAAACAAAAAAAACAAAAAAAAAAACCTTTCTGAATCACATGGACTGAAAATAGAAGAGATGTGGTTCCCCAGAGGAAAATGCAGCATTTACTGCCAGGAGAAGGAAGAATGGTTGTTGAGTAGATAAAAATGACAAATATTTGCTATGCTATGTTTGTCAGCCATACCAATGGAAACTATTAGGTCACAAATAAGAAGAGAAAAGCTTTACTGCATTGTTTAATGCTGATCTCTATAGCATTAAACTATAGTGCATGCAGAAGACAGAGCACTACTAGTGAGGGAGTAGGCACCAGTTTAATAGTGAAGCCTCCAAAATTTATCAAGAACAAGGCTGTGGTATCATAGAAAGATACTCGATCGTTATTCCAGTTCCTGGCACAGGGCTCCTAAAACCTTTTTAGGGTGATAGGAGCATCTTTGCTTCCAATGAGGTGACTACTGTTCCCAGACAGCTTTAGGGTGGGGCTAGTCCATTATTTTTATTGGCGAAAACCACAATTACTGCTGCACCAACCTTAATAATTGGAAGCTTGGAATGTTCAGCCTCAGGCCCCAACTCCCAGGGAGGGAAGAGGTGCTGACATTGAATTAATCACCCTTGGCCAATGATTTAATCATCATGTCTACATAAGAAGACCTCCACTAGACCTCTTCAACCACATGGTTCCAGAGAGCTTTTTTTCTTTTTTCTTTTTTTTTTTTGAGACGAAGCCTCGCTCTGTCACACAGTCTAGAGTGCAGTGGTATGATCTTGGGTGACTGCAACCTCCACCTCCTGGGTTCAAGTGATTCTCCTGCCTCAGCCTTCCGAGTAGCTGGGATTACATGTATCTGTCACCGGCCCGGCTCATTTTGTATATTTAGTAGAGACGGGGTTTTGCCATCTGTGCCAGGCTGGTATCAGAACTCCTGACCTCAGGTGATCCACTCACCTCAGTCTCCCAAAGTGCTGGGATTATAGGCGTGAGCCACCACAACTGCCCATCGGAAAGCTTCTTGATGGGTAACACATTCAGGTGCTGGGAGGGTGGCACACCTGGGGAGGGCATGGAGGCTCTGTGCCCCCCGCCAACCATATCCAGACCTATGCATCTCTTCCATTTGTCTGTTCCTGAGTTGTATCTTTCTTTTTCTTTTTTTTTAGACAGAGTCTCACTCTGTCGCCCAGGCTGGAGTGCAGTGGTACAGTCTCGGCTCACTGCAACCTCTGCCTCCCAGGTTCAAGTGATTCTCCTGCCTCAGCCTCCTGGGCAGCTGGGACTACAGGCACACACCATGACGCCCGGCTAATTTTTTTTTTTTTTTTTTGAGACGGAGTCTGGCTCTGTCTCCCAGGCAGGAGTGCAGTGGCCGGATCTCAGCTCACTGCCAGCTCCGCCTCCCGGGTTTACGCCATTCTTCTGCCTCAGTCTCCCGTGTAGCTGGGACTACAGGTGCCCGCCACCTCGCTCGGCTAGTTTTTTGTATCTTTTAGTAGAGACGGGGTTTCACCGTGTTAGCCAGGAGGGTCTCGATCTCCTGACCTTGTGATCCGCCCGTCTCGGCCTCCCAAAGTGCTGGGATTACAGGCTTGAGCCACCGCGCCCGGCCCCGGCTAATTTTTTGTATTTTTTTTTTTTTCAGTAGACACGGGGTTTCACCGTGTTAGCCAGGATGGTCTCGATCTCCTGACCTCGTGATCCACCCACCTCGGCCTCCCAAAGTGCTGGGATTACAGACGTGAGCCACCGCACCTGACGAGTTGTATTTTTATAATAAACTGGCAATAGTACGTAAAATATTGTCTTACTTTCTGTGAGTTGTTCTACCAAATTTTCAACCTGATGGGGGCTTGAGGGAACCCCTGAATTTGTAGTTGGACAGAAGTGTGTGTAACTGGAGTCCTGATACTTGCAACTGGTGTACGAAGTAGGGGCAGTTTCTGGGACCATGCCCTGAAACCAGTGGAGTCTGACACCAATGCCAGGAGGTTTGTATCAGAAGTGAATTGAATTGCAGGAAATCCACTTGGTTTTGGAGAGATGGACAGGTGATGAAAATAGCACCATGCATTGGTATAAAGAGAAAAACAAAGTTCAAAGGGGAAACCTTAATGGTATGTCATATATAAAAGAAAATAAACCTGACTCACACCTGATTCATTCAATTCAATTTTAAAAAATTGGGCTTCAGGTTCATTTGCTACATAGTATTCTTTGATTTCCATAACTAGTTGACAACTTCTCTGCCAGATCCTGATCACAGCAAAAGTTCTAAGCCAAGCGCTGGGTTAGATGCTAGAGTCTCATCTTAGAAAAGACCCTGACCACATCATCAGTGGTGGAAGAGATCCAGGTTACCCTGAGTTACCAGCAGCGTATCCGTGCGGATGTGCCACAACTTCAGTTGGTGCATCCTCAGAAGAAAGAATTCAACTGAGGGACATAAAGCAGAAAAAGAGACCGAGGCAAGTTTCAGAGCTGGAATAGAAGTTTATTTAAAAAGGCTTTAGAACAGGAAAGAAAGGAAGGTGCACTTGGAAGAGCCCCAAGCGGGCACATGAAGGTGAAGGAGAAAAGAGGGGTGTCTAACTTTGATACTTGGACTTCATAAGCTCGCGTTTCCCGTGATTCTTCCCTGAGGGTGGGCTTCCCGCATGCGCAGTGTCCTCCTTACACTCGGGAACTGAGCACACGCAGTGTGTTTAGGAAGTTGTATGCACGCCCCCATCTGAGGCTTTCTTCCCTGTTTCTGGGGGGGTGTCACTGGAAGATCATAGTTCACCGTTTTGTCTCTTAGTGTGTATGTCCCGGATGTTTTTCTCCCTGGCATCTGCGTTCAATTAACGCTTTAATGTTAATAGCTGTGGATCATCAGGAAATGGCCTCTCCCTGGCACCCTGGTGGGCTTCTGAATTATCATTTTTAGAGAGGCAGCGTGATCATCATCGAACCATCACCTGACACTCCTAATGGGTGTGGGGAGAGCCCCTCTGCCTATCTACCTGGAACAATATGACCTACAAAAAAAAATTATCCAAAATTGGCCGGGCGCAGTGGCTCACGCCTGTAATCCCAGCACTTTGGAAGGCCGAGGCGGGCAGATCACCTGAGGTCGGGAGTTCGAGACCAGTCTGACCAATATGGAGAAACCCTGTCTCTACTAAAAATACAAAATAAGCCAGGCGCCTGTAATCCCAGCTACTCGGGAGTCTGAGGCAGGAGAATCACTTGAACCGGGGAGGTGGAGGTTGCGGTGAGCCAAGATAGCGCCACTGCACTCCAGCCTGGGCAACCAGAGCGAAACTGTCTCAAAAAAAAAAAAAAAAATCCAGAATTTAGAAATAAGGCCAAAAGGCCGGGCGCGGTGGCTCAAGCCTGTAATCCCAGCACTTTGGGAGGCCGAGACGGGCGGATCACGAGGTCAGGAGATCGAGACCATCCTGGCTAACATGGTGAAACCTCGTCTCTACTAAAAAATACAAAAAACTAGCCGGGCGAGGTGGCGGGCGCCTGTGGTCCCAGCTACTCGGGAGGCTGAGGCAGGAGAATGGCGGGAACCCGGGAGGCGGAGCTTGCAGTGAGCTGAGATCCGGCCACTGCACTCCAGCCTGGGCGACAGAGCGAGACTCCGTCTCAAAAAAAAAAAAAAAAAAAAAAAGAAATAAGGCCAAAAAACACAGCATGACCTTCAATACCATGCCTGGCCATTGCCTAATAGTCCTGTTCACTCAAGGATTATTTAACTCTCTTAGGAAATGTATCTGCATTGGCTTTGCTATTTAGTCTATGATTAGAAACCAAATACTATGAAGTTATGTTTCTTCTTGTAGAATCCTATGAAGTAGAAAAGACGGCTCTACGGGTACACTTTTATTTCTCTGTAGGACACTGCCCAGTTTTGTATCTAACCTAGCAATCTTATCCTAATATTCTTCTTTACAAAATGCCTATAAATACCCAGTTCTTCAAACTGCTCTTTGAACAAGTTTCACCATTGTACCGATTCTTTCACTAAAGAATGAAATAAAATCTTGGCATGTGTTCAATTTACATTTGCATAGGAGTCATGGTTTTCACTTTTTGAAAAGTATTCTTTGGTAAAATTTTCTAGGCTACTAAGAGAGAGACATTAAACAAATTAACTATTGGGAAGGGTATTAAGAAGAAGTAGCTATAGTGTGTTATCCTGCAAGAAAAGGATTAAACATAATCTAAGAATTGGGAGTGGCTTCCCTGAAAAAGTGACATTTCTTGAAGCGCGAATGAGAACCAAGTGATGGAAGGAAAATTTGGAGCCAGGCATGGGCCTGCTGCAAAGACCCAAGGCCATGGGTAAATAAGAGGTGCATCCAGGTGGCACCAATAGGTAGAAACCATCCAAGGCACATTTTTCACTAGAGGGGTTTGAATCAGAGTTCCTGGGTCTCCAGGGATGTCAGAATCCCCAAAATGAGAAGGACTCTCATGCCTCTGCATCTCTGATTAGGCTTTTCACTCACGTCCGCGTAAAGAGACCACCAAACAGGCTTCGTGTGAGCAACAAGGCTGTTTATTTCACCTGGGTGCAAGCGGGCTGAGTCCGAAAAGACAGTCAGCGAAGGGAGATGGGGTGGGGCCATTTTATAGGATTTGGGTAGGTAATGGAATATTGTAGTCAAAGAGGGTAGTTCTCTGGTGGGCAGGGGCGGGGGTCACAAGGTGCTCATGGGGGGAGCTTTTGAGCTAAGACGAGACAGGAGAAGGAATTTCACAAGGTAATGTCATCAGTTAACACAAGAACAGGCCAGTTTCACTTCTTTTTGATTATTCAGTTACTTCAGGCCATCTGGATGTATCCGTGCGGGTCACAGGGGATGTGATGGCTTAGCTTGGGCTCAGAGGCCTGACAAGGTTTGCACACAACTTTGGCTTCCGTGTAAGTTGTCAAATGACTTCCACAAAATAGCTCAGAGGCTCATCCCGGGACTCAGCATCATTTGAACTACTTCACAGCTCAGCTTCAGACAGCAGGAACCAATTTCCTTCTCCTGCACTGCAGGACCATGAGAGAAGGAAAACACATTGCATAGGCCCAACAGAGAACAGCGTGCTCTCATTGCCTGTGTCACACGGAGGCCTCATTCAATCTACATCCGGTTAAAGGGAGCAGCTGCCATCACGTGGGCTCACTCTGATCCCTGTCTCTGCTTTGTAGATGAGGTGGGGGTTAGATAATAAGCCCCAACAGCTTCTCATTTGGTTGCAAATTTCAGAAGACAAGGGAAAATAAGAAAAGCCAGGGTTACTGTTGCCAAGATATTAATTCACTCGTGATAACACAAGTTAACTAGAATGCAGTAGAATGAGGTGGCTTGTCATCTGGGCTGACTGGACCCTGACTTCTCAGACAGAGAAAGGTCTTTGTCAGGGAATTTGGACCTAGCGGATTTGCAGACTAAGTACTTTGTTCATCAGGCAATCAATCCAGGCAATTATCAACCACATAAACAAGTCTGTTTGGATTTTTGACACTTATAAGAGAGGCGCAACACATTGATTGATTGATGGATGGGTTGATTGATTGAGACAAGGTCTGGCTCTGTTACCCAGGCTGGAGTGCAGGAACACGATCTTGGCTCACCGCAACCTCTGCCTTCTGGGCTCAAGCTATCCTCCCACCTCAGCCTCCCAAGTAGCTGGGACTACAGGCGTGTGCCACGACACCGGCTAATTTTTCTGTTTTTTTTGTAGAGACGGGGTTTTACCGTGTTACCCAGGCTGGGCTCAAACTCCTGAGCTCAAGCAATCTGCCTGCCTTAGCCTCCCAAAGTGCTGAGATTACAGGCGTGAGCCACTGCACCTGGTCAAGAGAGGAGCAATTTAGAATGGCAAAAAAACAGTGCTGACACTGTTTGTAGACGTACAGACCTGGGTTTGAGTCCTGACTCTGTCTTTAACTGGCTCTGTAACCTTTCACAAGTAGACCAAACTTCATCTCTGTGGGGGATAACAATAGCTGCCAGCTCTTTTGGAGTAAATGTTAGTGTCTCTCCCATCAAAGCCTAGCCCGGATGTGATGGTACTAGGAGGTGAAACCGTTGGGAGGTAATTAGAAGTAGATGAGATCATGAGGGTGGGGCCTCCACAAATGGGATTAGTGCCTTATAAGAGTCAAAAGAGAGCTTGCCTGTTCTCTCTGCTCTCTGCCATCTGGGCTGGCTCGGTCCTGAATTCTCAGATACGGAATGGTCTTTGTCAGGGAATTTGGACCTGGGGGATTTGGGGTAAGTGTGTGTCCTGAGGAAACAGGGAGAAGTCAGTGGTCCACAACCCAGAAGACAGCCTCCACCAGAGCTCAACCATGCTGGCACCCTGATACCGGACTTCCAGCCTCTAGAACAGTAAGCAATAAATTTCTGTTGTTTATAAGCCACCTAGTTAATAATATTTCATTATGGCAGCCCGAGCTGATGAAACACTACCTCGTGGGGCTCATCTGAGCGTTAGGTGAGATAATGCATACAAAATGCTTAGTTTAGGGTCTGGCGTGTAGGAAGGGTTCAACTAATCTTATCTATCACTATTATAACTATAATAATAATACCAGGATCATCAGAGTCTGTCTGTAATTTTCGTTACTGTCAAGTCTTGATTTCAGATGTTAGTCTTGATTTTCTATTGCAAGTTTATCTTCAACCAGTTTTAAAGAGCATGTCAGTGTCTTCAGGGAAGACACAAGGAGTTTTGATGCCTGGCTTAAAACTTTGAGAAACGAAGGATTGGGTGGGTGTAAAGCTGAGAGAGGACAGTGTGGGTGATCAGCTCATCTGTTTGTCTGGGTCTTTCTCTGTTTTCATTTTAGGGATTTTCCAGAAAATCCCGTTTCCTGGGAAACCCCAAAGTCCTGAGCCAGCCAGGGCAGTTGGTCATCTTAATTATAGAACTAATTCAAGGCTGCATGATAATTCACAGAACCAGCACACGACCCCAGGCCTACTGACACCCAGGTCACAGGGTGCCTTTAGCATGTCATTTTTACCAACACTTTGTCCTGGGTGGCCTGAGGAGGGGCACATATGGATAGAAGTTCCAGTGTGTAGGCTTTGGAACATAGTTTTTCCAACCGATGCTACAAATCAATAAGACAGGCCGGGAAGACTCCTGCAACAAACCACAAGATGCTTTCTAAATGGGCAGGAGCTACTTTGCAATGGCCCATCATAGCTCTGTGAATAATGTGAGGCCAGCATTGCGGATATTATACTGATTATTTCAGAGAAAAAGGCTGGGCACAGTGGCTCACACCTATAATCCCAGGACTTTGGGAGGCCAAGGCAGGAGGTTCTCTTGGGCCCAGAAGTTTGAGACCAGCCTGGGCAACAAGGGAGAACCTGTATCTTAAAAAAAAGAAAACCAAGCATGGTGTCATGTTCTTGTAGTCCCAGCTCCTCAGGAGGCTGATACAGAGGAATCACTTGAGCACAGCAGTTCAAGGACGCAGTGAGTTATGATCATGCCAGTGAACTCTAGCCTGGGCAACACAGCAAGACTCTGTCTGAGACAGAGAGAGAGAGGAAAAGAGAGAAAGAGACAGAGAGAGAGGGAGAGAGATGGAAAATATCTGAATTTTTAAAAATGTAGTCTCGTTCTGTCACCCAGGCTGGAGTGCAGTGGTGCAATCCCAGCTCACTGCAACTTCCGCCTCCCAAGTTCAAGCAATTCTCCTGCCTCAGCCTCCCAAGTAGCTAGGATTACAGGCCTGAGCCACCACACCCGGCCTCAATTTTCAATTATTGACAACTAATTCCATTTTTTAAAAAAATCCTATAGAGCCAAACAAAACACATTAGTGGGCCAGATGAAGCCTGCCAGCCATCGGTTTACAAACTTGATTTACACCATGTTCTTCCCCACTTCGGGGCCTTTGCACATGCTGGTCTCCCTGCCTGTGCACTGTTTCCTGCTCACCTTTCCACATAGACCACATACTCGATTTTCTTGCCACCGTTTGGAAGGTCCCAGGGTTCTGTCTTGCACTTCTCTTTTCTATCGATATTTACTTCCTTGTTCACCCATCCTCAGGTCCTTAAACAACATCTTGAAATTAACAACTCCCAGATTTTATCACCAACCTGGAATTCCCTCCTGAACTTCAGATCCAAATAGTCAGCTGCCTACTCAACATCTGTCCTTGATGTCTAATGGGCACTTAAAACCTGTCTTCCAAAACTAAACGTTTAATCATGCACCTTCCAATCTGTTCCTTGCTGGTCTCGCTAAATGCCGACATCATTCTTCCGTTTCTCCAACCAAAATTGGAGGCATGCTTGGCTCCTCTCTTTCTGTCATATCTCAAGTCAATTCTTCAGTAGATCCTGTTAGTTCTTTCTTCACAATGCATTCAGAAGCCAGCGTCTTCTCCATCCTTGGTCTACATCACCACCATCCATCACCTGGATTTGAGCAATAGCCTACACCCTGGTCTCCCGGCTTCTGGAGTGTGATATTTACACAGTAGCCAGGTGATCCTGTGAAATGTAAGTCATCATGCCTCTGTTCATACTGTTCCTATGGTCCTAATTGCATTCAGATGAAAGGCCGAACCAACCTCCCAATGTCTAATAACCTGCCCTCCTCCCCATCCCATCTCTGACTTAAATTCCTACTGGCTACCTTGCTGTTGTTATCATTTGTTATTATTTTCCAAAATGCTTTTTCCTCCAGGGAATCATGTGGACCATGTCCTTGCCCCCTTCAGAGCTTTACTCAGATGTCACCTTTACAGTGAGATTGACCTTTAAAATTCAAAATTTGCAGTTGCCACTGCTGACAAAAAGAGTCCAACTCTATAAAATAGTTTGAAGGGATTTTTTTCTGAACCAAATGTGAATAACTAATGGCCCGTTGACACAGCCCTCAGGAGATCCTGAGAACCTGTGCCCAAGGTGGTCAGGATACAGCTTGGCTTTATACATTTTAGGGAGACATAAGGCATCAGTCAACACATGTAAGATGTACATTGGTTCCGTCTGGAAAGATGGAACAACTGGAAGTGGGGAGCTTCCCGGTCCTAGGTAGATTTAAAGATTTTCTAGGGCCGGGCGCGGTGGCTCAAGCCTGTAATCCCAGCACTTTGGGAGGCCGAGACGGGCGGATCACGAGGTCAGGAGATCGAGACCATCCTGGCTAACACGGTGAAACCCCGTCTCTACTAAAAATACAAAAAATTAGCCGGGCGAGGTGGCGGGCGCCTGTAGTCCCAGCTACTCGGGAGGCTGAGGCAGGAGAATGGCGTAAACCAGGGAGGTGGAGCTTGCAGTGAGCTGAGATCCGGCCACTTCACTCCAGCCTGGGCGACAGAGCGAGACTCCGTCTCAACAAAAAAAAAAAAAAAAAAAAAAAAAAAAAAAAAGATTTTCTAATTGACAATTGGTTGAAAGTGTTAAATTACTATCGAAAGACCTAGAATCAATAGAAAGGAATGTCTGGGTTATGATAAGGGGCTGTGGAGACCAAGGTTTTATCACGCAGGTGAAGCCTCCAGGCAGTAGGCTTCAGAAAGACAAACCAGCAAATGTTTCTTATCAGAGTAGATTATCTCCTGGATCAGCAAAAGGAAAGAAAAGGAAGGGGATTCTAATAGAAGGTAGATTCCACCCCCATTCCCACCAGTCAGCTTTGCAGGACTATTTCAAGATATGGCAAAGAAAACATATTTGGCATTAAAATGTTTCTATTTCCAGGCCAAGCACGGTGGCTCATGCCTGTAGTCCCAGCACTTGGGGAGGCCAAGATGGGAGGATTACTTGAGCACAGGAGTTCAAGACCAGCTTGGGCAACATAGTGAGACCCCATCTCTAAAAAGATATATATATACACATACATATCTTAATATGTATTTATCATATATGTGTACATATGTGTATATACATATATATCTTTTATATATATAGATTTCCTTCTTAATCTGTCATAAGTTGTTATGCCACAGTCAGGTTGACAACTGAGCCACATTAGGCCTGGCACGGTGGCTCACACCTGTAAGCCCAGCACTCTGGGAGACCGAGACAGGCGGATCATCTGAGGTCAGGAGTTCAAGACAGTCTGGCCAACGTGGCAAAACCCCGTCTCTACTAAAAATACAAAAATTAGCTGGACGTATTGGCAGGCACCTGTAATCCCAGTTACTCAAGAGGCTGAGGCAGGAGAATCGCTTGAACCCAGCAGGTGGAGATTGCAGTGAGCCAAGATCACACCATTGTACTCCAGCCTGGGTGACAAGAATAAAACTCCATCTCAAAATAAAAAAGAAAGTGAGCCACATTATACATGGTGAAATAAAATCCCTCTGATGAGACTTTATGGTTTGTAGGGTGTGACTCTCAGGCTGCATAGATAGGAATCTGGGCAAGAGAAGAAAAAGGCCAGAGTTTAGTCTTCACCACCACCTACCCACCATCACCACACCCACCTCTTGGCATAACTGTTCCTTCACTTGCTTTCTTTTCTCCTTAGCATTTATCACCATCTAAAATTCAATAGTTTACTCTTCTTGCTTTTTGGTCATCTCACTTTTCTCACTACCTCTTACAGGACAAAGATTTGTGATTATTTTTTTGCTTCTTGATTCCTGGCAACAAAAACAATGCCTGGTGCATGGTAAGTGGTCAATACATATGTGTTGAATGAATTCATTAAGTAACTAAGAGGATATTGGGTAAAAAATACAAAGGATTAGCTATCCTTTAGAAACTATTATGGTAATTTGAATCAATCAAAATAGATACATTTCTATCCAGCCAAAAGAAAAATAATTAGCTGAAAAATAATACTTTTGCAACACTAATGACAGAAAAAGGATCTATTTCTTTCACTGAATGACTTTCAAAGAATAAGAAAATGGCCAACATCCAGGTAGAAAACTCAGCAAAGGACCTAAACAAGTAGTAGGGAATGGGAGGGGGAGAAAAATCAAATGGCTCATTTACATTTAAAAAGATGACTAACCTCTCTCATAATGAAAAAATGCAAATTAAAGCAAGGAGACCCTAAGTTTCACCCAACAGGCTGGAAAACATAACAATATTTATAATGCACAATGTTAGTGGGAGCATGAGGAAATGGTAAATGTGTTGTAAACCAAAAATAAAATTGAAAGGCCAGCAACCATCTGAATGGACTGCTTCTTCAGCCAGGGCATACTAAAGTTTAACCTGAAGGACTGGTTCAGGCCATAATGAGAAGTAGAGGTTGGACATTCCTCATTATACCCCATCCAACACAGACCTTAAGCCTGATAAGAAACATTTACAATCTATTCTCTCTAAAGTCTGCTACAAAGAGGCTTCATCTGCATGATAAAACCTAGGTCTCCACAACGCCTCATTGCTTCTACTGATAATAACTTTTTCAGAATTGCCAATCAAAATATGTTTAAATCTACCTATGACCTAGAATCTTCGCAACACCCCTCCCCCCTACCTGGAGTTGTCCTGCCCTTCCAGATCAAACCAATGTAAATCTTTATTTGGTTGTTTTTGAGAAGGAGTTTCAGGCTTGTCTCCCAGGCTGGAGTGCAGTGGCGCGACCTCAGCTCACTGCAACCTCAGCCTCCCAGGTTCAAGCAATTCTCTCTGCTTCAGCTTCCTGAGTAGCCGGTACAATAGGCTCCCGCCACCACACATGGCTAATTTTTGTATTTTTTAGTAGACATGAGGTTTCGCCATGTTGGCCAGGCTGGTCTTGAACTCCTGACCTCAGGTGATCTGCCCGCCTTGCCCTCTCAAAGTGCTGGGATTACAGGCATGAGCCACCGAGCCCGGCCACCAATGTAAATCTCACATTTATTGATAGATGTGTTATGTCTCCCTAGAATGCATAAAAGCAGGCTGTACCCTGACCACCTTGGACACATGTTGGCAGGACCTCCTGAGGCTGAGTCACAGATGTGTCCTTAATCTTGGCAAAATAGACTTTCTAAATTGATTGAGACTTGTCTCAGATACACTTGGTTTACAATGTAAACCAGTGCAGCCTCTGGGAAGGCAATTCAGCCGCTACTGCACAAAGTGTAAGGTACATGTCCTATGATCTGCCAGGAATTTAGCCTCCCTTTATCCTTGCAAAAATGCAGAAAGATATACATGCACAAACAAGTTCATGAAACATCATTCATAAAAGTGAATGACTGAAAACAACCCAAATATCCATTAATAGGAGAGTTGTTGAATTTTTAAAGTGGGTCAAAACTGTCCCATTTTGTAGAGGACAGTATGCACCTTTTTGTAAGAAAAAAAGAGATTAAGGTAGATCTGAATTACTTATACGGAAATAGTAAGTGAAAAATGCAAGATGCAGAATAATGTGCTTAGTTTAGCCCTTTGTTTAAAAAAAAAAAAAAATAAAGGATGTATTTACATATACATGCTTGTGCATGTACAGAAAATCTATTAAAGAAATAGAGAAGAGGCTGGGCGCGGTGGCTCAAGCCTGTAATCCCAGCACTTTGGGAGGCTGAGACGGGTGGATCACGAGGTCAGGAGATCGAGACCATCCTGGCTAACACGGTGAAACCCCGTCTCTACTGAAAAAAAAAAAAAAAAAAAACTAGCCAGGCGAGGTGGCGGGCGCCTGTAGTCCCTGCTACTCGGGAGGCTGAGGCAGGAGAATGGCGTAAACCCGGGAGGCGGAGCTTGCAGTGAGCTGAGATCTGGCCACTGCACTCCAGCCTGGGCGACAGAGCGAGACTCCGTCTCAACAAAAAAAAAAAAAAAAAAAAAAAGAGAAGAAACCATTAATAGAGGTTGTTTCTGGGAGGATAACGAGAAAGTGAGGTGGGAGGGAGACTAACTTCATTTATATTTTCAAAATATTTGTATTTTTTGTATTTTTACTTCTAATAAAAATTTTGTTCTAAAAGCTTTCAAAATATATATTATTATAAGTGATACGTTATGAAACCAGTAGGGATCACAGGTTCCCCACTTTCCCACCTCAAATGGGAATTTCTGATGCTTTGTAATATCCAAATCATATGTATGAATCAGAGTAAGGACTCATCTTACGTAATTTAACCTCTGCAATGGCACCTTCCAATATCCTCGTCACAAAGATAATAGTATTGTGACAGCATTTTCTCTCTCCCGGGGTCTTGTACTCAGCACAGGCTTTTGGAGAGAGAAAAATCATGGACTGCTTCTTTTCCTTTTTTGAAATGAAGCATTAAAGTCCTGTAACTATTTGGAAAAATGAAGGAAAAGACGGGTAGGAAACATCAGGTCTGGGAATACTTGGGCTCTTTAGATTTAAGGATAATGTGCTTTGCAGAACAGCAACCTTCAAACTGGACATGGTAGTTAGGACAAGAGCAAGACTATATAAAATAAACAGTCATCCTTCTCAATTTAGTATTGAAAATACAATATTACTTGTTAAGATACTGCCTTGTATTTAGCTTAGTAAGGTTTATGCTAATCAATGTCAATTTGAGAATATCTTCTGTCTCAATGTCTTATCTAGGTCTTTCATGTGGAAGTCAGGTTTATATTCGTGGTTAGTGACTAAAAGTTCAACTCTTGTAAGCACTGGGGAAAAGTCATGACCTTGGTAAGTAGCTGTAGGTGTAGCAGAAATAGGACAAATAGTAGTAGTAGACATAGTAGGAGTGGTCAATGTAGTAGACATAATACACATAATACAAGTTGAGTATCCCATATCAGAAATGCATGGGACCAGAAATATTTTGGATTTCAGATTTTTTTTTTTTTTGAAACAGAGTCTCACTCTGTCGCCCAGGCTAGAGTGCAGTGGTGCGATCTCGGCTCACTGCAAGCTCTGCCTTCCAGGTTCACACCATTCTCCTGCCTCAGCCTCCTGAGTAGCAGGAACGACAGGTGCCCGCCACCACACCTGGCTAATTTTTTTTTTTTTGTAGTAGAGATGGGGTTTCACCATGTCAGCCAGCAGAGTCTCGATCTCCTGACCTCATGATCTGCCTGCCTCGGCCCCCCAAAGTGCTGGGATTACAGGCCTGAGCCACCACGCCCAGCCAACAAAGTTTTGACTATGATCCATCATGTAAGGTCAGATGTAGAATTTTCCACTTACGGTTTCATATCAGCATTCAAAAAGTTCTGAATTTTGGAGCATGTCAAATTCTGAATTTTTGGATTAGAGATGCTTAACTTGCAGTAGAAACTATAGAAAGAGAAGTAGTACAAGTCGAAGTAGAAGGAGGAAGAGAGAAGGAGGAGAGGAGGGAAGGAAGGAGGAACAAGAGAAGTAGAAGTAATATTCATAGAGATAGTGTTAGGAATTGTGGTGATTCTTCATTTCAAAAAAAACAACATAAAGCCATGGTAATTGAATCTGGAGCCACACCAGCCTGAGTTCAAGCACCTACTCTGAAACTGGACAGCAGTGATCTTAGCAAAGTTTCTAAATCTGCCCAGCTAAATATTCTTCATCTTGACAATTAAAATAATAGCAGTGCACATCTTGCTGTGTGTTGTGAGGATAAGTTCATAAGATTATATATGTAAAGCTCTCAGAAAAGTGCCTAGTGTGTAGTAAAGCCTCTGCGAAAGTTAGCTATTACCATTGTCTTTTTTTTTTTTTTTTTTTTTTTTTGAGACGGAGTCTTGCTCTGTCGCCCGGGCTGGAGTGCAGTGGCCGGATCTCAGCTCACTGCAAGCTCCGCCTCCCGGGTTCACGCCATTCTCCTGCCTCAGCCTCCAGAGTAGCTGGGACTACAGGCGCCCGCCACCTCGCCCAGCTAGTTTTTTTGTATTTTTTAGTAGAGACGGGGTTTCACCGTGTTAGCCAGGATGGTCTTGATCTCCTGACCTCTTGATCCGCCCGTCTCGGCCTCCCAAAGTGCTGGGATTACAGGCTTGAGCCACCGCGCCTGGCCTTACCATTGTCTTTGATAGCATTGCTTCTGCAATTTGAATACAAATAAAACTTGTAACCCAGCTTCAGATTCTCTTTCTTCCTGCACTCACCCAATGTCCAAACATCGCTCTATGCCACACCCTCACCAGCCCCCGACCCTGGCCATCTTCTCTCATCCAGCCACACTGACCATCTTTGGCTTTCCAAACACACTCAACATCTGGACATTCAAACCTGATGGTTTCTCTGTATGGGAGGTGTTTCACGCCCCTCTTGACTTGGTTAACAGCTCCTCATTCTCTGGACCCCAGGGTAAATGTCACCTCTTCAAATATCCTCACAATGTGCTCTTGTAGCATACCAGACTTTTCCTTTCTTGCACTTATTATGAGTATAGTTAATTATTTGTATGATTATTTAATTAATATCTGCCTTTTCCCTTAGGTCATGAGCTCCATGTAGGCAGGGACCATGTGTGTCATGCTCTCTGCTGTATCACCACTGTCAAGCACATGAAGCTCAGCATTCAGTATTCAAAAATGTTTGTCAAAACATGGATCTAATTGATAGACACCATTATTGTCATGCCATTATTGAAAAACTTTAGAAGGTTTGGTAACTTGCCTGAGGTTACTAGGTAGTAAATGGTAGATCTGGGATTTGAACCTAGTTCTACCTGGCTCCAAAGCAATGCCCTTCATCATGTTCCGTATCTCTTCCTAAGAGCAGTGGTGTGTACACAGGAAGAGGGTATTTTATTATATAAAGGGCCAAGAGGGTTTTGCAAAGCAATGGATTCTTTCCCTTCATTAGAAGAGAGACCATGCATTAATTATTCTTGTCCCATCCCTGGCTGGGCTATTTTTGGATGAAGCTGAGAAGGCAGGAAGGAATATAAGCCACTGGTCTCTTTGAGATAAACCATCAAATACTTTGAAAGGCAGAGAGACCTGGATTCAAGGCTTGCTTTTCTACTTACTGATCGTAAGATTTTGAATATATTACTTAACAAGTCTGAGCTGACTGGGAGGTTTAAATTAGGAAATAAGTATAAAGGATCGGCCGGGCGCGGTGGCTCAAGCCTGTAATCCCAGCACTTTGGGAGGCCGAGACGGGCGGATCACAAGGTCAGGAGATCGAGACCACCCTGGCTAATACGGTGAAACCCCCGTCTCTACTAAAGAATACAAAAAACTAGCCGGGCGAGGTGGCGGGCGCCTGTAGTCCCAGCTACTTGGGAGGCGGAGGCAGGAGAATGGCGTAAACCCGGGAGGCGGAGCTTGCAGTGTGCTGAGATCCGGCCACCGCACTCCAGCCTGGGCGACAGAGCCAGACTCCGTCTCAAAAAAAAAAAAAAAAATAGAAAATAAGTATAAAGGATCTAGCACAAGCTGAGAGGTGAGAAACAGTAATCATTATTAGTGTTAATTTTAGGTTAATAATAATATGTGGAAGACAACACAATAACATGGTCCTCTTAAGCAATGTTTGAAGTTCATGGCATAACTAAAATAAATAATACTGACTGGATGAATGGATAGATGAATGGATAGATGGATGGATGGATGGATGGATGGATGGATGGATAGGTGGGTAGATGGATGGGTGGATGGATGGGTGGGTGGATGGATGATGGGTCAGTGGATGGGTGGATGGTTGGGTAGATGGATGGATGCGTGGGTGGGCAAGTGGGTGGATAGATGATTGGATGAATACTGTATTAGTATGCTAGGGCTACTGTCACACAGTAACACCGACTGGGTGGCTTAAACAACAGAAATTTATTTCTCACAGTTCTGGAGGATGAAAGTCTGAGATCAAGGTGTCAGAAGGGTTGTTTTCCTCTGAGGCCTCTCTCCTTGGCTTGTCAATGGCCTTCTCCTCCCTGTGTCTTCACATGGTTCTTTCTCTATGTGTGTCTGTGTGTCTGTGTCCTAATCTCTCCTCCCTATGAGGTCACCAGTCATTGGATTAGAGCCCATCCATTTGACCTCATTTTAACTTAATGACCTCTTTAAAGAGCCTTTCTCCAAATACAGTCACATTCTGAGATACTGGGTTCTGAGATACTGAAATCCCATGTTATGGCTTCAACATGTGAATTTTGAGGAGATTTAATTCAGCCCGTAACAGAGAGAAAGAAAGGTAAGTAGATAAATAGGTATGATCAACGATACAGAGATTCAGCAATAGAATAGATCACCACTCACCCATGGGACAAACACCCTCCTACACCAGGAGAAATAACTCTCATGTGCCCTCATAGCATGCCATACTTTTCTGTTGTTGCATTGTTGTGATTGTAGTTAATTATTTGTAGAATTCGTTGATTAATAGCTGCCTTTCCCTTAGACTAGGAGCTTCAAGAGGGCAGGAATTTTTGTGTCTTGCTCCCTGACTCCACCCTCTAGCACTAAACTTTTTTTTTGTACCTTCCACCCACTCTCCAAGTATTCTTTTTCATGTCTTTGTTTTCCTTGAAACAACTGCACATAAGGCCAGTTAATTTCATTACAGTTAAATTAGATGTAAAATTCAGTTCTTGCACCAGTTACATTTCAAGGGCTCAGGCGGCCTTGGTGTATGTGGCTCATGGCAAGTGCGGTGGACAACATACATGTAAAACATTCCCACCCTCTAAGGAAGTTCTACTGGACAGGCTGGACTTCACTGTTTCAGTATGCTGTAGGCTTTCTGAGATTTGAGTCCTTGTTTGAGACATTACCACACGAGTGCTAAAATGTGCTTGGGCACTGATGTGGTTTGGCTGTGTCTTCACCCAAATCTCATCTTGAATTGCAGTTCCCATAATCCCCACATATCATGGGAGGGACCCGGTGGGAGGTAACTGAATCATGGGGGCAGGTTTTTGCTGTGCTGTTCTCGTGATAGTGAATAAGTTACACGAGATCTGACGGTTTTATAAAGGGTAGTTCCCCTGCACATGCGCTGTTGCCTGCCGCCATGTAAGACATGCCTTTGGTCCTTCTTCATCTTCTGCCACGATTGTGAGGCCTCCCCAGCCCTGTAGAACTATAAGTCTATTAAACCTCTTTTCTTCCTAAATTACCCAGTCTCGAGTATGTCTTTATTAGCAGCATGAGAACTGACTAATACAGGCACATTGTTTCTCTCCATGCTCAGAATCACCCTGTGAGGTTCATTTGCCCCAAAGAAAGGCACTAACGACCTCTCACAAGGAAACACATTCCTTGGATGGTTTTGGAAGCTCATACAGGGTAACTTCTGTTTTGTTGTTGTTTTGTTTTACTTTAAGTTCTGGGATACATGTGCAGAACATGTAGGTTTGTTACGTAGGTATACATGTGTCATGGTGGTTTGCTGTACCTATCAACCCGATGTGTAGGTTTTAAGACCTGCATGCATTAGGTATTTGTCCTAATGCTCTCCCTCCCCTTACCCCCGACCCCCCAACAGGCACCAGTGTGTGATGTTCCCCTCCCTGTGTCCATGTGTTCTCATTGTTCAGCTCCCACTTACGAGTGAGAGCACGCAGTGTTTGGTTTTCTGTTTCACACAGGGTAACTTCTATGTGGTTCCTAGAATCCCCAATGCCTAGCCTCTACTGCCATGGTCATGCTCCTCTCCATGAATCTGGGCTGGGGAGTTGCATACACACGGGAAAAAGGTGCCAGGAGTGGAGGTAGAGAAGAGAAGTGGCAGTACTCTGGTGCTGTTACCACGAAGCCTCTCAATGTCCTTCCCAGCTCCCCACATGAAGCACATAGTGAGTAAGCAGCAACAAATGGCCTCTTTAAAGCCGGCTGCCTGTGTTTTAACTATTTGATCCAGTGGAGCATGGTGATTTTGAGAGGAGACAGCCAGTGGTCCCTGGCGAAACCCCATCTCCAAGCCTAAAACAGCCCGAAGGCTGAAAAACCAGACTGCTAGTCCCAGATGAAGCGCACCCTTTCCCTACTGATGCCCTGTGCCCTGAGGGAAGGGGGTGTAGCCAGGAGAAGTTTGCGCTGTTTGCAGGGGGAGGAGCGTGGTCTTTTCAGTTCCTGTGTAGTAACCTGGGATTCAATCTGTGAGGCTGGAGGCCTGCTAGCAGGAGTCTCTCTTGTTTTGCTGAGAGTTATTTTTCCTTTTTCCTTTTCATCCAGTAAATTCTACTCCTCACCCTTCTATGTGTCCACAAGCCTAATCTTTCCTGGGCGTGTGACAAGAACCCGGTTTTAGCTGAGAACATTCTACAATAATTTGACTGGCTTAAGTTCAGGGTCTTGCCGGACAGCCAAAACTCAGTTATAACATAGACACTATTTCCATTAAAACCTACATTCTGTTTGAGTGGCAGTCTCTAATTGTCAGGGTTGGGGATTCAAAAGCAAAAACAAGAGGAAGAGAAAGACTTGTAAGGAAAAGGAAAAGAGATGGGAAATGGAGAATATGAGAGAGAATATATTTAGCCAGAAGAAATGGCTCACAAAAATAGTCCCTGGGAATTAAAAAGTAGGATTTACTGCTTCCAGTAGCAGTGATTAAAGAGCAAGAGATGTTCTGTGTTAAGCGCTCTGAAGAATATAGAGGAAAGAGCTTCTGTTTTGTTCAGAAGACATATTCAACTTTAAATCCTAGCCCTTCTGTTTCACGGCTGTGTAAATTTGGCAAAGTCATGCAGCGTCTCTGTGCTTCCAAGTTTGATGGTGACTACCTCAAAACACTATTGTGAAGAGTAAGTGAGAGATGTAATTTACATATCCAAATTATATAATGGGTATGGAGTGCATAACGTGTCTGGAAGACAGTAGGGTCCCTACTGAAGACAAGGTGTGTATGGTCTTACCCAGGAAGTGTACACGGCTGGGGTGTACGAGTGCCCAGGTCTAAGCCCTGAGAAACTTCAGCATAGGAGCGCTGGAGAGGAAGGTGAAAGATAAGGAGGCAAAGGATATTGAAGTAACTAGAAAGATCACAGAAAAACCAGCAAAGAGTAGCATTCCTGAAGCCAAGGGAAGACTGTTTCAAGATAGCTCTCAGGGCGTAATAAAAAGCAAGGACTGAAAATAACCTTTATTTTTTTGGTGGGGGGCAGGGTGGAGTCTCACTCTGTCCCCCAGGCTGGACTGCAGTTGCGCGATCTCGGCTCACTGCAAGCTCCGCCTCCCGGGTTCACGCCATTCTCCTGCCTCAGCCTCCCGAGTAACTGGGACTACAGGCATCCACCACCATGCCCAGCTAATTTTTTTGTATTTTTAGTACAGACACGGTTTCACCATGTTAACCAGGATGGTCTTGATCTCCTGACCTCAGGATCCACCCACCTCAGCCTCCCAAAGTGCTGGGATTACAGGCGTGAGCCACCGCGCCTGGCCTTAAATAACCTGTTATGATGTGTGTCGTCATTAAAAATGAGGTATTGCTACAATGGTGAACGTTGTATTCATGATAGAAATTGCTTCATGGGAAGAAGCAGATTACAAAACATTTATATATTTATAGGTAAAAGCTGCTGACTGAGCTTCTGTTTATTAAGTGCATTTATTCAACAAATATCCATTGAGTGCTTGCTGCGTTTTGTGCTCTGCTCTAGGTGCCAGGGATATGAGGTTGAAAAGACAGCCACGGTCCTTGTCCTCATGGTGTTGATATCCCACTGTGCGTGTGTATATGTGAGATCATACATACATACATACATACATATCTGTGCCTTTGGTTGGAAATGAGATATATGCAGTGGATAATGAAACTGGACAAAATCACATTTATGCATACGCATAAAATATAGCAGACTATGTAACAAATATTCATGATAAGTCATCCAGTTGGTGGGATGCTGAGTGGTTAAGAGTTCAAGTTTTAGGATAGGAAAACATGCATTCAGCTTAGTTTTGTTACCTAATAGCTGTCTAATTAAGCAAGCTATTTGACTCCAGTCAACCTGTTTCCTTTTCTCTAAAATGAAGATAATGATGGTCTCTGTCTTAGAATATTGTAGTGAGAATAAAATTATGTAAGTATATGCTTAATTTAGTTTCTGGCACATAGGAAGTGCTTGATGAGTAGCCATTATTTTTACCAGTGTTTGGCTTGCTTGGATTTTACAATTTTTTGTATTATATGAATATGTTCCTTTTGGAGTTAGAAAACACCATAGAAGTTGTTTAAAACAATAATCTTTTGTTAGAGAGCAACGAGGAGCCAGTTGCCTGGAAACTGAATGCTTGCTTAAAGAGGCAAAAAGGAAGCTCATACGACATAACACTTTGGTTGTGTCAAATATTGGTGCTCTGTAAATTCTTCTATTGATGCTAAATCACAGAAGAATCTACCAATCACATCACCTAGGAGGGAAAGTGAAAACTACTAAACAAAGCAGAAAGCCCATTTCTGGACAATGGTGTAACAAGATGTCTATGAGAGAAACAAACACCATGGGACAGCCATGAACGCCCAGAGAGGACAAGTCACTTCCTGTATTAGTCCATTTTCACACTGCTAATAAAGACATGCCCGAGACTGGGTAATTTATAAAAAAAAAAAGGGGGGTTTAATGGACTCACAGTTCCTCCTCACAGCAAATGAGGAGGAGAGTCACATCTTAGATGGTGGCAGGCAAGAGAGCTTGTGCAGGGGAACTCCTATGTATAAAGCCATCAGATCTTGTGAGACTTATTCACTACCATGAGAACAGTATGGGGAAAATTGCCCCCATGATTTAATTATCTCCACCTGGCCCCACCCTTGACATGTGGGGATTATTACAATTCAAGTTGGTATTTGGATGAGGACACAGCCAAACCATAACACTTCCCCAAAGTCACTCAGTTCTGTAAGAGTCAAGACTAGAACTCAGACCACCAATACCTGTACTAAGACCTTATGTATCATACTCACTGCCAGGGCTTTACTACTTTCAAAGGCATTCTCTGCTGTAGTAGGTTCCTGCTTCTCATTCTAAGAAGACAGGTGCATGCCCAGTTTCCAAAAGACTGTCTCATCTTTCTATATGAAAAGTCAACAAAACAAAAGAATCTTTCAAAGAAATAATGACGTGTTCAAATCTATGCCTTTTCAGGTTTTCCAAAAAGTGAAACAATAATAATAACAAAAAGTCCTAGCACACCAGTCAGGTGGCACCAGGAGTACTAGCATGAGAGGTTGCTGAATCACGGAACTGTAATTTATTTCAAATAGCCCTTGGGGGACAGTCATGTCAAATTTACTTCCTAATGTACGAATCTTTGCTGAGACACTTCTGAAAGGCGGTAATTGAGCTGCTGATTGAGCTATTATTTATTTAGCAACTATTATTTCCAGGCAATGAATTATAATCTATGCCCCAGAGAGCATCCACAGTGATCTTACTAAAACCCAATCAGGTCTCAACTCCTTGCAATGGCTCCTTATCACGTTTGGAATGCAATCTAAATCCTCTCCCAAGCTCACAAAGTAGGGCACTGTTGCTGCCCCTCTGACCATGTCTCCTTTCATTCTCCCAGCATCTATTGCACTTCATGCTCTGGCTGTCTTCTAGGCCTTCAAACATGGCCAGTTCATTTCTTCCAGAGGTCTCTATACTAGCAATTCTCTCTGCCTGAAATGCTTCTCCCCCAGGTCTCCCTTGCCATTCAGATCTTATTCAATTCTGAGCGCAAATGCCTCCTCCTCCAAATGGTCGTCCTTGACCCCTGATCTTCTTCCCTGGTCACCTGCAGCCATACCTGCCTTGTTTTATTTCCTTATATCCCTAATCACTATCCGGAATTATCGTGTATCTCAGGTCAGATTCTCCAGAAGTAGAGCCTGAGGATTCTTTTGCAATTAATTGGCCTACTAAGGGAATGCTCTCAACAGAAACTCATAAGGGGCTGAGGGAGGTAGGACAGGACATGAGAAAAGCCAAGCAAAGATGTAGTTCAGATGAAGTCCAGCCTCCTTTCTCCTTCTGGGAGCTCTGGCGCATAAAGAGCTCCATAGACTCTATCCTGCCTTGTGAAAGGGAACTTGTCTATTGTATTCTTGCATTAGTGAGCCACTCAACTGAGGGCTGCCCTGGAGTCCAGGACAAAAACTTTGAGGCAACCCCAGTTGTCCAATGGCACACCTTTGCACAAGGATGCAAATGTAAGCTGTTGGGCAAAACTGGGGGAAGGATACACCAACCAAGAGGCTCTGAGTAGGATGCCCACTGCACCCACATTATCCTGCTCATTCACCCGTTTCATTGATTCATGTCTGTCTACCCTGCTAGACTTTAACTTCCATGAAGGCAAGAATTTCATCTGCCTTATTTGCTGTGTGCTACTACTTAGCACGTAATAGGCACTCAGGAAATACTGGTTGAATGTTCAAAGAATGAATTAATAAGCTAAGGCACTTTACTTACTCCAGCTGCATAATTCTTACCATCACCCTGGGAGTCAGGACCTTCAAAGCTGACTTCTTTCCAGGCTCAGATCCAAGCATGTCCATCTGAGAGCCAATTAACCAGACAGTTTGCACAAAAATAAATTATAAGAGCAAACTTCATTTTGGCCTCTATCTCGAGTCTTTCTCCCTATTCCCCACCACTTCTTGCCACATATACGTGGAGATTTTCTTTTGTTTTTTGAAATATTTGTTCTCCCAACCCCAGACCGTGAGACCAAAGAATCACGAAGAATTCGTGCAGGGATTGTTTTCCTGGATGCTTCATTTTGTTTCCATGCATGTGAAGAATATTTTTAGATAAACACTAGTTGTTATTAACACAGTTAATCAGGATTGCATGTGTGGGTGCTAACAGGATGGGCTAGGATGCATTAAGGTTATATAGTGCTTTAATATTACAAATGACATGGAATTTATTATCTGGACAAGAGGAATGTTGGAGATTTTTTTTTATCCCCCATTCACAATGCCAGGGACTTGTCAGTCATCTTAAAACGAAACACTTTAAGATTTCATTCTTCTAAGAGTGATTTGTGCATCAGCAGCTTAAGCACCCTGGAAGCTTGTTAGAAATTTAGCATCAGGGTCCCACTCCAGGCCTGCTGAGCTGGAATCTGCATTTCAACCAGATCCCCAGGTTGGAGATACATTGCCTTCAGACATTTGCTATTGTCTTTTCTATGTTGTATTTGCTTCAGTCTTTCCTATTGTCCTTCCTTTGGGGAAGCTGACTGTTTGAGAACGTCCCTGTTAATTCCTTAGATTCCCTTTGCCTGGAGTCCTGGAAGACCATAAAGAATTAGATCCCTCCTTTGTCTGTAAAAGTTGGCCAACTTGTGATCTTCAAAAGTGAGATAGAGGCCGGGCAAGGTGGCTGTCACCTGTAATCCCAGCACTTTGGGAGGCTGAGGCGGGCGGATCATGAGGTCAGGAGTTCAAGACCATCCTGGCCAACATGATGAAACCCCCTCTCTACTAAAAGTACAAAAAATTAGCCGGGTGTGGTGGCATATGCCTATAGTCCCAGCTAGTCAGGAGGCTGAGGCAGGAAAATCGCTTGAACCCAGGCGGCGGAGGTTGCAGTGAGCTGAGATTGCACCCCTGCACTCCAGCCTGGCTACAGCACAAGAATCTGTCTCCAAAAGAAAAAAAAAAAGTGAAATAGTTACTTTTCTTGGATCCAGCTTTGTAAAAAGGGTTAACATAAAGAATATAAGATTCTGAAAAGGAGGGCATCAACAGATCTCACTGCCTCTACCCTTTTCTTGATCTTGAGGATGATACATTTTTCCACAAGCATATGGACTCTATCGTTGTCTTTTTTAGGAGACCCTCTACAGGCCAGTTGCCCGGAGGCAAGTTGTAAGTCTTTATGATCAGAAAGAATAGGGATAGATGGCTGTCACTGAGTGATTGACAGGCCAGAGTCCAAATCAATCATCCATGTCAGTACCCTCAAACCCAGGAAGAACATCCAGATGGTCTGCGCAATGGATTGAAAAGTTTCCCTTGCCTTAAAGGGTGCAGATTCAGCATCTCAGAGCAAAGCCTTGAAATCTGAATTTTTAAAGAAGTTCTGCAGTCAAGTTGGGAACGAATGAGTTTCATAATTACTGTAAACCAAAATTTTCCAAACTTCATTGATGAGTAAAAAAGAAAATCACATGAGATGCTTATTTTAAATGCTAATTCCCGAGTTTCTCTTTTGGAGGGTCTAATTCAGAGGGACCCAAGAATGTGTAAACCAACCATTACTTCCTATAGGAAAAAGGCTCTAAGTTTTACCACTGGCTGGTTTTGCGCTCCTTGGGAATGTCACTCAAGCGCTCCGAGGCTTAATTTCTTCATCTGAACGCTGAATATGAAAACATCCATTTTACAAGGTTGATGTAAAATACTACCGAGTTAATCTATGGGGACACGGTTCATAATTCTATCAAGTGCTATACGCAGGCATAAGAAATTCCAATTTTCAACTGGCTTCATTGTCATGTGTCTTTCCTTATATCTAGGACCAATTAAATAATTTGCAGTAAATGGAAACGCGGGGCTCCTTGTTAAAAATTTATTAAGAATTTGAAAATGGAGACAGCAGAGCGTTAAACTGTTACAGGTAGTTGGGCATGAGCAGGGCAGGAGGGGGCTCTCCGGCCCCCCACTGGAAATGTCAGGTGTTGGTTCGGCAATTACCACACTGCCTCTCTAAAAATAATTCAGCAGAGCCAGGAAGAGACCATTTCCTGAAGGTCCACACCTGTTAACATTAAAATGTTAACTGAATGCAGACCCCAAGGAGAAGCAATTTCCTGGGCATGCGTGTTAACAGACAAAAATGGCCTTTGGGAGGCCAAGGCAGGCGGATCACTTGAGGTCGGGAGTTCGAGACCAGCCTTGCCAACATGGTGAAACCCCCGTCTCTACCAAAAACACAAAAAATTAGCCTGGTGTGGTGGCGCGCGCCTGTAATCCCAGCTACTAGGGGGGCTGAGGCAGGAGAATTGCTTGAACCCGGGAGGCGGAGGTTGCAGTGAGCTGAGATCCCGCCACTGTAATCCAACCTGGGCCACAGAGCGAGGCTCCATCTCAAAAAAAAAAAAAAAGAAAAAGAAAAAAGACGAAAACGGCGAAGTACGATCTCCGATACACTCCACCAGATGCGCATGTTCAATTCCAAAGGATACAGAAAGCACTGCGCATGCGGAAAGCCCACACTAAGGGAGGAATTACAGGAAAGAGGCAAGCTTATAAAAAAAGTTCTAGGATCGCCCGACGTGGTGGCTCAACACCTGTAATCCCAGCACTGTGGAGGCTGAGGCAGGCGGATCACGAGGTCAGGAGTTCAAAGCAGCCTGGCCAACATGATGAAACCACGTTTCTACTAAAAATACAAAAATTAGCTGGGTACCTGTGACCTCAGCTACTGGGGAGGCTGAGGCAGGAGAACTGCTTGAACCCGGGAGGTGGAGGTTGCAGTGAGCCGAGATCCCGCCACTATACTCCAGCCTGGACCACAGAGCGAGATCCCGTCTCAAAAAAGAGCAGTAAGAAAGGCGAGGTATGGTCTCCCATACACTCCACCGGAAAAGGGAACAAAGCCTCATATGGGCATGCGTATAACTCCCTAAACACACTGCGCATGCTCCATTCCAAAGGGTATAGCAACCACTGCGCATGCGGAAAGCCCACGGTAAGGGAGGAATTACCGCAAAGAGGCGAACTTAATATTAAGTCCTAGGATCGGCTGGGCGCAGAGATTCACGCCTGTATTCCCAACACTTTGGAAGGCCGAGGCGGGTGGATCACGGGGCACGCGGAACACGAGGTCAGGAGTTCAAGACCAGCCTGGCCAATATGATGAAACCTCCGTCTCTACTACAAATACAAAAAATTAGCCTGGCGGCGTGGCGCGCCTGGGGGAGGCTGAGGCAGAACTGTTTGAACCTGGGAAGCGGAGGTTGCAGTGAACTGGCCCCCCGCCATCCTGCCACTGGACTTAAGCCTGGGCCACAGAGCAAGACTCAGTCTCAAAAAACAAAGAGAGCCAAAAAGGGCGAAGTATGATCTCCCATACACTCCACCGGAAAAGGGAAGAAAGCCCCAGATGGGCATGCCTATAACTCCCTAAAAACACTGCACATGTTCGGTTCTAAAGGTTAGAGAAAGCCCTGCGCATGCGGAAAGCCCACCGAAAGGGAGGAATTACCGCAAAGACGCGAGCTTACAAAAGTCCTAGGATGCGCCGGGCATGGTGGCTCACGCCTGTAATCCCAGCACGTTGGGAGGCTGAGGCAGGCAGATCACCTGAGGTCAGAAGTTCAAGACCAGCCTGGCCAACATGATGAAACCGTGTCTACTAAAAATACAAAAATTAGCTGGGTGTGGTGGTGCGCGCCTGTAATCCCAGCTATTGGCGAGGTTGAGGCAGGATAATTACTTGAACCCGGGATCCCATCTATTGGGGAGGCTGAGGCAGGAGAATTGCTTGAACCCGGGAGGCGGAGGTTGCAGTGAGCTGAGATGCCGTCACTGTACTCCAGGTTGGGCCAGAGCAAGACTCCGTCTCAAAAAAAAAAAAAGACAAATACGGCACTGGAAAAGGGAAGACAGCCTTAGATGGGCATGCGTATAACTCCCAAAACACACTGCGCATGTTCAATCCCGAGGGCTACAGAAAGCACTGCGCATGCGGAAAGTCCACCTTAAGGAAGAAATTACAAGAAAGAAGGTAGCTTTTTCAAAGTCCTAGGATCAACGGAGCGCAGTGGCTCACGCCTGTAATCCCAGCACTTTGGGAGGCTGAGGCGGGCGGATCACGAGGTCAGGAGTTCAAGAGCAGCCTGGCCAACGTGATGATAAACCCGTCTCTACTAAAAATACAAAAATCAGCTCGGTGTGGTATCACGCGCTACCTGTAATCCCAGCTACTGGGGAGGCTGAGGCAGGAGAATTGCTTGAACCCGGGAGGCGGAAGTTGAAGTAAGCTGACATACCACCACTTTCCTCCAGCCTGACATACCACCACCTTCCTCCAGCCTGGGCCACAGAGCGAGACTCTGTCTCAAAAAGAGAAAAAAAGAAAAAAGACCGAAACGGCGAAGTACGATATCCCATACACTCCAACGGAAAAGGTAAGAAAGTCTCAGATGGGCATGCGTATAACTCCCAAAACACACCGCGCATGTTCAATTCCAAAGGGTACAGAAAGCACTGAGCATGCGGAAACCCCAAGGGAGGAATTATGGGAAAGACGCGAGTTTATGAAAGTGCTAGGATCAGCCAGGCACGCTGGCTCTGGCCTGTAATCCCAGCCGGCACTTTGGGAGGTCGAAGTGGGCGGATCACGAGGTCAGGAGTTCAAGACCAGCCTGGCCAATATGATGAAAACCCGTCTCTACTAATAATACAAAAATTGGCTGGGTGTGGTGACACGGTCCTGTAGTCTGAGCTACTGGGGAGGCTGAGGCAGGAGAACTGCTTGAACCGGGGAGGCGGCGGTTGCAGTGAGCCGAGATGGCACTACTGCACTCCAGCCTGGCGACAGAGCGAGACTACGTCTCAAACAAAACAAAACAAAGTCCTAGGATCCTGGTTAAATGGGGCGTTAGATCTTTTCTGTTTAACCTGCAGGTTCCCGCTTGGGTCTCTTGCAAGCACACCTTCCTTTTTTTCCTGTCCTAAGGCCTTTTAAAATAAACTTCCATTCCTGTTTTGGAGCTTGCTTCGATCTCTTTTTCTGCCTTATGCCCCTCAGTCTGTCTCTCCTCTGAGGATGTACTGAAATTCTACGGACCAGACCCGAAAGGATAGGCTGTAACTTGGGGTAACTCGGAATCTCTTCCACCAATAACAAAACCAAACATGTTTTCTTTGTAAGTGTGGGGTCTCCTGCACATGTCACCTATCAGCTGGCTCTGGAATTCCACCTACGAAGGATGCAGGTTCGTGATAGGAGGTGAAAATGACAACAGTCATAGAAGCTAGTATTTGACAATCACTGAGCGGTTTACAAAACTCTTTGCTATATAATGGTTCAGTATGTATCAAACTGGCTTGGCTGCCAGAATTGTTCCCGGAACAAACCAAGGGTGGAGCTGCTTATTCTCGCGGCCCAATAACGAGATGCTGATGAACTAGAAAAGGAGGGAGTTTTTATCTCAGTAACCAGTTACAGGGAGAAGGTCTGGAAATTATCACCAGACCAACTCAAAATTACAAAGTTTCCTGGAACTCATATACCTTCTAAGCTATATGGATATGTGTACGTGTGCATTCATCTAAAGACATAAGTGATTAACTTCTTTTAATCTATAACTAATCTGAGTCCTGAAGACCTTCCTCTGGAGCCTCAGTAAATTTTACTTAATCTAAGTGGGTCCAGATGCTAGGGGTGATTACCCTTATCTTGTCCCCTGCTAAATCACAGAGGTTTGGAGAGTTCCTTCAGACCCCCAGTAAACTTGTTTGTGGAGGCCTGAGGAGTTTCTTCAGGCCCTCAATAAAAACTTGTTTAATCCTAAACGGGTCCTGTTAAGAATTCCTTTGTTATCTTGTCATGCTTCAAGTCCCAGGAAAGGCCTGGGTACAACTCTGGGTGGGCTTTTGTTATATTCCAGCCTTTATATAAGGGCACTGACTCTGTCAGCACGTTTTTGTTTTTTCTTGAGACCGAGTCTTGCTCTGTCCCCCAGGTTGGAGTGCAGTGGCACAATCGTGGCTCACTGCAACCTCTGCCTCCCGGGTTCATGCAATTCTCTTGCCTCAGCCTCCCGAGTAGCTGGGACTACAGGCGTGCGCCACCATGCCTGCCTAATTTTTGTGTTTTTAGTAGAGACCAGCTTTCGCCATGTTGGCCAGGCTGGTCTCAAACTTCTGACCTCAGGTGATCCACCCACCTCGACCTCCCAAAGTGTTGGGATTACAGGCGTGAGCCATTGCGCCCAGCCATGCCTCTTTACTTCAAAAGGAAAAGAAAAGTAACCTGACCTCACCTCCCAGAAGGTATTCATTTATTCATTTGCTCATCTGGTCGTTCATTCATCCAGGATATTCTCCATACAAGAGCCAGCATGATCCTGGGAAAATATAAGTCAGACCACTCTGTGCCTCTCCTCAAATGTCCCCAGACCCTCCCAATTTCACTTTGGGTAAAAGCCTAGAATCACACAATGGCCTACGAGGATTTATAGGCCCTGAGTCCCTGTCCCTGTTCCCTCCTCCATGAACCCTCTAACCTCCTCAACTAGTCTCACCCTTGGTCACTCTGTCCCAGCCACACCCTTCCCCTTGCTAGATGTCCCAGGCCTTTTCCTGCCTTAGGGCTTTGGTGCTGGCTGTTCCCTCTGAATGGAATGCTGTTCCCCACATATTCATATACCTTTCTCCTGCACTTCCTTTGAGTCTTTGTTCAGAATGGCATCTTCCCTGATCACCCTATTTAAAGTTGCAGGCCATACCCCTGGCTCTTCAATCTGCCTGACTCCTAACCATTATTTTTCCTACATCCCTGAGGATCTTCTAACATACTAAGTAATTTGAATTCATTTATTATATTTGCCCATCACTTGCCACTAGACTGTAAGCTCCATTAGGGCAAGGATTTTTGTCCCTGTTCACTGTAATAACCACACCACCTAGCACAGTGCCTGGCACTGAGTGAATGCTCAACAAGTATTCGTTAGCCAGTTGGGGTGGCTCACGCCTGTAAACCCAGCACTTTGGGAGGCTGAGGTAGGCAGATCACTTGAAATCAGGAGTTGAGATCAGCCTGCGCAACACGGTGAAACCCCGCCTCTACTAAAAATACAAAAATTAGCCGGGTGTGGTGGCGTGTGCCTGTAATCCCAGCTACTCGGGAGGCTGAGGCACGAGAATCACTTGAACCTGGGAAGCAGAGGTTGCAGTGAGCCAAGATCGTGCCACCGCACTACAACCTGGGCAACAGAGTGGGACTCCATCTCAAAAAAAAAAAAAAAACCCAAATATTTGTTGAATGAAATTGTTCATTCATTCGATTAAGTGTGTGTTCCAGGCCCCATGCTAGAATTAATAATGCAGACATGACTATGATCCGTTTCTGTTCCTCAGAGAGACCACATCCTACTGTAAGAAAACGACCAAGGCTCAGCCAGGCCCAGTGGCTCACGCCTGTAATCCCAGCACTTTGGGAGGCTGAGGTTCGCGGATCACCTGAAGTCGGGAGTTCAAGACCAGCCTGACTAACATGGAGACAACCTGTCTCTACTAAAAATACAAAATTAGCCAGGCGTGGTGGCGCATGCCTGTAATCCCAGCTACATGGGAGGCTGAGGCAGGAGAACTGCTTGAACCTGGGAGGCAGAGGTTGCGGTGAGCTGAGATCACGCCATTGCCTCCAGCCTGGGCAACAAGAGCAAAACTCCATCTCAAAAAAAAAAAGTCAAGAAAACAACCAAGGCTTAAAGAAGTAATGCTGGGAAGAAGGAGGCCACCATAATAGAGGTGTGTAGTGTAGGAGCTCAGAAACAGTGCCCCAAAAGGAAGGCCTTAGAAGCACAAGTTTCTCTCTGCTCTTCTCCTGCCCTCCTGTTTGTCTTTCCCGTTCTCCTCTGAGGCTATCCATAAAGAGGGAATTCCTCTTCCCCAAGGCAAGTCATAGAAACCAGAACCCCTTTTCTTCAAAGCCAGTCATTACACCTAAAAATATTACTTGAATTTTTCCTTTGTTTGTCTATGTAAGAACTGGACGTGAATAAATTACTTGACATTCTTTGTTTGACTATGAGTCTTTTTTTTTTTTTTTTTTTTTTGAGGCGGAGTCTCGCTCTGTCGCCCGGACTGGAGTGCAGTGGCCGGATCTCAGCTCACTGCAAGCTCCGCCTCCCGGGTTCACGCCATTCTCCTGCCTCAGCCTCCCGAGTAGCTGGGACTACAGGCGCCTGCCACGTCGCCCGGCTAGTTTTTGTATTTTTAGTAGAGATGGGGTTTCACCGTGTTCGCCAGGATGGTCTCGATCTCCTGACCTCGTGATCCACCCGTCTCGGCCTCCCAAAGTGCTGGGATTACAGGCTTGAGCCACCGCGCCCGGCCGACTATGAGTCTTAAGATCCCCATTCCAGAGCGGGCCCTGCCCTGCACCCCGAAGGAAGAAATGCATATTCATAGAGGCTGAGAAGAATCTACACAGAGAGGCCTTGCTGGATTTCCCCACACACTCTACTAACATTTGATCATGGTCTTTTTTTTCAATCATATTTTTAAATAGCTGTCTATCCTTTGCAGAACCCAAGCATAAAAGTGGGCAACTGCAAGCAGAGCATGGTGGCTCACGCCTGTAATCCCAGCACTTTGGGAGGCCGAGGAGGGCAGATAATGAGGTCAGGAGTTCGAGACCATCCTGGCCTATATGGTGAAATCCCATCTCTACTAAAAAAAAATTACAAAAATTAGCAGGGAATGGTGGTGCACGCCTATAGTCCCAGCCACTCAGGAGGCTGAGGCAAAAGAATCACTTGGACCCAGGAGGCGGAGGTTGCAGTGAGCCCAGATGGTGCCACTGCACTCCAGCCTGGGTGACAGAGCAAGACTCCATCTCAAAAAAAAAAAAAAAAAAAAGTGGACAATTTCCCCCGTATCTTTGGGTCTTCATTCTGAAGGCTCCCATGTGACATAAAACTATGATAAAGTAAACTTGTTGTGCTTTTGTCTTGTTAATCTGCCTCTTATTCATGATTTCCAGCAAACCTTCAGAGGATGAAGGGGAAGTGTTCTCTTGGCCCTGATGGCACCAAGTATGTGAACAGTGTATGTCGGACACAGGTGAGCAGGAGCAGATGGGGGAAGGGCAGACGTATCCCGGAACTAGGGAAGCTTCAGAAGGCAGCTAGCATTTGAGGTGGGCTTCAAGCCGGTTGAAATTTTAACAGAAGGAGACTAGTGAGAAGGAGAAGAGCCCTTCCCAGACAGAGGGATCAGCAATACAAAAGACAGAAAATTCAAATTGCGTTTCAAAAAATTGCAGGCAGTGGGACAATGGATGCAAGACTGTGTGTGTGTGTAGAAGGTACAAAAGGAAAATAAATCTTGCGACTCCCAAATCACTAAGCCAAGGGAAAAGTGAGGCTGGAAACTGTCAGGCAATCCTGCCTCCCATTTTATTCCTTTTTTTTTTTTTGAGACGGAGTCTCGCTTTGTCACCCAGGCTGGAGTGCAGTGGCCGGATCGCAGCTCACTGCAAGCTCCGCCTCCTGGGTTTATGCCATTCTCCTGCCTCAGCCTCCCGAGTAGTTGGGACTACAGGCGCCTGCCACCTCGCCAGGCTAGTTTTTAGTAGAGACGGGGTTTCGCCGTATTAGCCAGGATGGTCTCGATCTCCTGACCTCGTGATCCGCCCGTCTCGGCCTCCCAAAGTGCTGGGATTACAGGCTTGAGCCATCGCGCCCGGCCCCATTTTATTCCTAAATAAGATAGCTAGAAAGATAAAAGAGCTACTTCCCTTACAATTTGTCCACAGGGAAATTCCTTGTGGGCCTCAAGATCTTTATCCTAAGACATTTGTGTTGAATTTCACCCTGGCAATGTAAATTGATAGCTGATTTTCCCAGGTGCAGGACAGAAAGTCATCCCTCTGCACACCTAAGACAAATGCATACCTGATTGCTTCCTCTGCCCTGTTGTTTATGTAAAAATGCAGATTCATTGACTAAATTGCATATTCAGTGAAAGACTGATCAAGGACTTAAAAGAATGCAACCATTTGTCTTTTATCTACCTATGACTTGGAAGCCCCTCCCCTTCCAATTGTCCCGCCTATCTTACCGGACCAAACCAATGTACACCTTGCACATATTGATTGATGTCTCATGTCTCCCTAAAATGTATAAAAGCAAGCTGTACCCTGACCACCTTGGGCCCATGTCGTCAGGACGTCCTGAGGCTGTGTCACAGTGCATCCCTAACCTCAGCAAAATAAACTTTCTGAATTGATTGAGACCTGCCTCAGATATTTTCGTTTGAGAAAGGTAAGACTGCAGTAGAAAAAAACAGACACTAGGAGTCCGGATGGACTGGGGCTAAAATCTCAGCTCAACTCAGCCTTCTGTTGGCTGGGCTCCCCATTGCCTTGTTTTTCAGCTGTCTCTTTCCTGTAAGACTACCTTCTCTGTTCTCTGAGATTCCTTCACCCTCAGGCCCTGCCATGTTTTGCAGGGCAGTCTAGACTTGGACCTATCTTCATATTCATAAACGCACACAAAAATTTCTGTTAAGGCCAAGTCTCAAATATCCTGAGCTTCATTCAGTCTCTAAGCAGCACAGAAGGTCAAGTAGAAACTTTAACATTTCAAACTATTCCTTTTCTCTTCTATGCCAGCCTGTCCACATGAAAGAGATTTCTTTTACCCTTCCTATAACATAAATAGTCTCCCCATCCCCATTCCCCAGGAGGCAAATTGTCAATAGTCTGGGTTTGTAGGGTTCAGAGTCTTTTTTTTCAATCTGGCACCCCAAGACTATTTTGCTAAATCCTTATTGCACCCCTGTGAGGTAGGTATTATTATCCTGTTTCTTAACTGAAGCCCGTGATCACGTAGTGCATAAATGACAGAGCTGGAACTAAAACTCAGGTCTGCCTGAGTCCAAGAATAAAATAGTTCTTGCCCAACAGCAATGAGAAATAGAACAGTGACACATCTATCTCATAATCAAGAGATTAAAGGCTGATATTTTAAGACAATTGAAGGTTCAAAAACACTGCAGAGAATGGATTATTCCCCTTTCCTTCCACTATAGCCATATTAAATATTAATTCCCTTTGTCTTTGCAAATACAGAAGTTGACTAAGACACACATCATAAAAAATGCAAGGTGAAGTTTCACTCTAATTTCAGCTTTTGTATTGGAAATGCATTCGGATGACTTTCTTCCCTGCTGCTGGGATTGAACATTTGATCTTCTTTGCCCTTGGTCGGTGTCGACCAGAAGAACGTGGGTGTCCACGAGGTAGCAAGAGATCAAGGACAAATTCCCACCAGGAGCCTGACAATCCCAGCTCCAGGCGTCAACAGACATTGTGTTTTAAATATTTTTAGGAGACAAGAGGACCTGAAAAGGAGTCCTTTCTGGCCAGGGGTTATCTAGGTCTTGGGAGAGGTGTCAGGAGAGACAGCTGGGGCCGCTGGCGTCAAAGGACCCAACAGGACAAAGGAGGGCCACTGGCGGCAAGCTCCTGAAGGACCTTTTTGTTTTTTTGTTTTGTTTTTTTCAGTGCTGAGTTCCACTATCTCTGTTGGGTCTATAAAAATAATAACTTTTACAGCTTTTCTTTCTTGAAAGAAATACATATTCACAGCAGGATGTTTCAAAGATGTAGGCATGCAAAAAGAAGATAAAAATTAACTATAATCCAAGAAATGCCCAAGGATGATAAACACCCAAGTTACACTAGTGTTTACCCTTAAGGGAAAGGGGAGGGGTGCAACGGGAATGGGATACGCAAGGGCCTTCAATTGTATTGGTAATATTTTATTTATTTGCCTATTTATTGGGTTCCTGGATACTTATACTTTTTCTTTTCACACTTTGTTAGTGTATCTGAGATAATTCAGATTTTTCTTTTTTGAGATGGAGTCATGCTCTGTCACCCAGGCTAGAGTGCAGTGGCATGATCTCAGCTCACTGCAACCTCTGTCTCCTGGGTTCAAGTGACTCTCATGCCTCAGCCTCCTGAGTAGCTGGGACTACAGGCACCAGCCACTGCACTCAGATAATGTTTATATTTTTCATAGAGACAGGGTTTCATTCTGTTGGCCAGGCTGGTCTCGAACTTCTGACCTCTAGCGATCCAGCCCTGCTCAACCTCCTAAAGTGCTGGGATTACAGGTGTGAGCCACCACGCCTGGACAAGAATAAATGTTTTAAAGTCATCTGTTTTACTCATCATGGAAAACTCAGTGCCTGGCACAGCCTCTGTTATATAGTAGATACCTAACATACATTTCATGAATGAATGAATGAATGAATGAATGACTTGACTGTGTGTTACTTCTGAGCTTCACTTTTCCCTCCTCTGGAAAATAGGGCTGGCAGTGCGTATCTTCCAAATTATCATGAGAATTACATTTCTATACTAGTTTCTATAGGATATCTCACTGGGTACTCATTTGAGCATGGTTGACGGGTGAAAAATGGGTCTCACTGTCTCACTGGCATGATTCTTTTACTCCTCAAACATCCCTGGTCTTAGTTTATGGAGAGAAGTACCCACTTGTCTTACTATATTTTAAATATTTTTCTTTGCTTTTATTCAAGGCAGGTGCAAATGGGAACACTGGGATATTCATTTTGATATCATTCCTTTGAACCTTAAAATGTGTACGATAGAAAACAGGGTGACATATATAATTTTACCTTTTCTTCCATCTAACTACTGTTTACACATGTTAGTTCCTATGATTTAGCTCAGAAAACCTTTTCAAGGCTCAAGCAGTTAATTACAGCTGCCTTTGGGGCTATAGAACCTGCTTCACACTCAGAGATCAATAGCTTTGACTAGACTGGGAGAGAATAATTGTCACTCAGGCAGGAACAGCTGAATGCAAGTAACCCCAGGAACCAGTGTCTCTGTAAGCCACACGGCTCACTGCATGTTCCATTTGCAATAGCTTTAAAAAACTATAGTCGATGCAAACACCCCTTATTTCCCAAAGGAAGATGGGTGTATTAGTCAGGGTTTTTCAGAGAAAGATAAATAATAGAAGATATATTTAAAAGAGATTTATTATAAGGTAGTGGCTCAGGGGATTAGGATTATGGAAGCTGGGAAGTCCCATAACCTGCTATCTGTAAACAGAAGACCCAGAAAGCCCATGGTATAGTTCCAAGGCCTGAGAGGCAGAAAGCCAATGGTATAGATTCCAGTCCTGTTTTGTCTGCCTGAGAACCAGAAGCATTGAGGGCATGAGAAGACCGAAGTGTGAGCTCAAGCAGTCAGGCAGAGATAGCTAATCCGCCCTTCATGTTTTTGTTCTATTCAAGCCCTCAATGGATTGGACAACACCCACCCACATTGGTGACGACAGAGCTTCTTTACTCAGCTTACCAAATCAAATGTTAATCTCATCCAGAAACATCCTCTCAGACACATCCAGAAATAATGTTTAACCAGATATCTGGGCATTCCATGACCCAGTCAAGTTAACACATAAAATTAACCATTACACCTAGCCTCCAATCTAAGGTGGAGGGGACATACATCTATTTGACTCACAAATATTTATTGAGCACCTAATACATGCCAAGTGATGTACTAGGCTCTAAGCAAGAATATAGTGATGAGCAAGAGATAAGATCCCTGCTCTCAAGGAACTGCCATCTTTATGGAAGAAAACAGAAGATAAAGAAGAAGGAGAAACAAGACAAAACAAAAAATAAAGAGTGTTTTTTTTTTTCAATTATATTAAAATAGAATCAAATAGTTTGATAGTGGCTACTTGACAATGGATGAGAAAGTGAAATTTAATCTACGATCTGAATGACAAGAAGAAACCAGCTACACAAAATTCTGGAAGCATTCCAGGAAGAGAGCATAGCTCCTGCAAAAGGCCCTAAGGTAGGAACTTTAGATTTTAGAAACTTAGTAAGTAAATGGAAGAGTGGAAATAAAAACAGTCAGGAGGTAGAGATTCACCTTACAAGGTGTGGTAACGAGTTTTCATTTTATTCTAGGGGATATGGGAAGCTATTGGAGGGTTTTAAGCAAGTGGATAATATTTGTGTGATTTATGGGTTTTTTTTTTTGAGACGGAGTGTCGCTCTGTTGTCCAGGCTGGTGTTGCAATGGCACGATCTCTACTCACTGCAACCTCCACCTCCCAGGTTCAAGCGATTCTCCTGTCTCAGCCTCCTGAGTAGCTGGGATTATAGGCGGATGCCACCACACCCAGCTAATTTTTGTATTTTTAGTAGAGACGGGGTTTCGCCATGTTGGTCTGGCTGGTCTCGAACTCGTGACCTAGTGATCCACCTGCCTCGGCCTCCCAAAGTGCTGGGATTACAAATGTGAGCCACTGTGTCCGGCCAATTTATGTCTTTTAAAAAATCACTCTGCTTTCTATGTGTATGAAGGATATACTGTAGGAGATGGGTGCAAAAGTAGTGAAATTATTCAGGAAGCTGTTGCAATAATCTCAATGAGACATCATGGTGGTTTGGACAAGGGTGAGCACAGCAGAGATGGGGAGAAGAAGACAAGATTATAGTCCAGATGTGTTTTGAAAGGCCTAGCTACTGATGAAGATGATTTAGGAATAGTGCCCAGGTTTTTCTTTTTCTTTTTCTGCAAATAAAATAATTTTTGTGGCATCCTTTTCCTTTAACTATCATTGGCCCTCCCCCACCTCATAATGACCAAAGTGAACTTTTTATTTAATATGTCTATATGAAGATAGTTCTAGTACTAAGATTTCGTATTTGCTCCAAGCTTCCTGCCTCTCTGATTTCCTGGATCTTTTCTCTGACTTTAAATGCTTTCAGCCCCACCTTCCCTCCAGTTCCTTCTCTCTGATCAGTTATCAGTTTTCTGCTCCGTGTGTTTCCCTGATTTGGGCCCCTTCCCACTAATTGGAATGCAGTCTTGATGGCTGCACATCAAGCAGCCATGTTAAATAACGAGGTGGAAGCCATTGCTGAGCATGATGGTGTAGAAAGAAAGAGTTACGTTCATGAAGCATCCCTCACAGCTGGTAGACTGCCTGCCACCGGACAGTTTCATGAAAATGAGAATTGAACTTCTATCTTGTTTTAAGATATAGTAACATTGTTACTCCCAGCCAAACTGAGAACTATCACCATGCTAGGAATGATGAGTTTTGTTTTGAGACAGAGTCTTGCTCTGTTGCCCAGGCTGGAGTGCATTGGCACAATCTCAGATCACTGCAACCTCTCCCTCCCACATTCAAGCGAGTCTCCTGCCTCAGCCTTCTGAGTAGCTGGGATTACAGGCATGCGCCACCAGACCTGGCTTTTTTTTTTAATTTATTTTTATTTTTTTATTTTTAATAGAGACAGGGTTTCACCATGTTGATCAGGCTGGTCTCAAACTCCTGATCTCAAGTGATCCACCCACCTCAGCCTCCCAAAGTGCTGGGATTACAGGCATGAGCCACCGTACCCGGCCAGAATGGCGAGTTTCCTGCATGTGTTTCTTCCTGCCAAGCACAATTATTTGCTTCCTTGTTTGAGCAGTAACTTGGCACTTCAATTCATTGCAGATTTATCGCTTTTTTAAATGCTTTGCTCACGTATCTTACTATGTATCCTTTGAAGGGAAGCATTTCTTCTTATCATGTCTGGCTCATTCCCATCCCAAGCACAGTCCCCCTCAAACCTAGGAGAAAATAACTGTGTGCAGAATGAATAAATGAATTCAGTCATCAACTGTCATGTCTTGATTGAGCTCCCCAACTAGAAGAGGGGGTTTCACATACTGCAGCTGGAATCCTGTTAAAACAAGCACTAGTACATTTAAAACAACTGCATATCTTAAAGAGATGTTCTAATTCCTACCAATTGCCAGCTATCAAAAAACAAACATACATTTATGGAGTGACGGTGACATGGTCAGACCTAAGAATCCATATAAACCACAGGAAAATCCTGTACACAAAGGGCTTAGAGGCAGTTGTGATATAATTTTTTAAAATTTATAGATGGGATCTTGCCATGTTATCCAGGCTGGGGTGCAGTGGTTAATCACAGGTATAATCAGAGCTCATTGCAGCCTTGAATTCCTGGGATCAAGCAATCCTCCCACCTCAATCTCCCAAGCAGTTGAGATACATGTTTACACACAGAGAGAAAGGAATTTAAATCCTGCAAGAGGTTTAGCAATAAAATAAAATCATTGGTTGATTTGGACAGAAACGTTCAAACCTCTCATCTCCCCCAGAGTCTTTGCCCAGGCGCTGCAGAGAAAGATGGCTCAGAAGAGACGGGTGCATATAATTGTCCTTTTCTTCCTTTCATGGGTCATCATCTTAAGATTCACCTATTTAATAATCTGCCTGCAGTCTTGGCACTGTCATAGCCTTTGGAGAAACAAAGTAAAGGTGGGAAAGATGAAAGACAGTGTTTCTCCTTTCAGGTATATTAAATTCAAGAGGTTTGGGACAGAGATGTCAAGGTCAGAGTTTATTTGAATGGATATAACCACCAAACAAGTCTGAATTGGAAACCTCTCCATCTGTCTGACATTATGAGGGGTGAGAATCTGTTGGATAAAGGAGGGAAGGCTGCAAATGCATTTATCCAGCGGTCCTGATGGTGTTCACCTGGGCGGTTAAGGCATGGAAGAGCGTTGGTAGCAGGAGACTGTTGGAGAAAGCCTCTCACAGTCATGCTTGGTGCAATAACACCCCCTAAGATTTTGCCAGGCAACTGGTCTCTTTTTTAGCTTATGTTACCCCAGGGCCCTGTGGGCATAGCAACTGAGTGGGCCTTAATCCAATATGTCGGATAATGTGTCTGAAGCATATTGTAGATCAGTAATCAACATTGGGATGAGAGGAACTGAGACACTCCCCTAGAAATATCAAAGGAGGAATAATAAAGTGTGTGTGTGCACACGTGTGTGCGCGCATGTCTGTATAATGTATATATAAAGAACATATATGCAATATGCAATGTATATATACATATACATATATATAGCAAGAGAGAGAGAATAAGACTTACTCTAAAATCAAAATGCAACATCCCTCAAAGGCCTACATTTGGAAAGCCCTTCTGAATTTTTTTTCAGAAGCCTGAATTAAGACATTTTTCTATGTGCGACTAACTAGGGGAGAAAAAAAATCTAAGACATCACAATCAGAGACAGGAAGAAACAGGTAGAACAGGAGAGACAAAGTGAGAGAAAAGAGAGAGCGAAATTACAGATGACACTACTGTTGCCTATAACCATATGAAAGGCCATTATAATATATCATAGAGTCATGAATCTCACGTCCCAGTTCATAGAAAGAAGATACTCATGAATTTGGTCCACAGGAAATTCACTGCAATTAATACTAAGCAACTGTTTGGAATTAATTAGATGTGAGCCTTTCAAACAATTGTACTTTCGTGTGTCTGTGTGTGTGTGTGTGTCTTGGATTTTTTGGACTTTCTTTTCGATCTTAGAGCAAAGTTCCTGTATGGGAACTAGCTTAAAATGTACACACACACACGCACAGTCAGTCACATACACACAAACACATACATACACAAACACACATATACACGTAGACACATACAAACACAAACCACACATACACAAATCCACACACATACACGCACACACACACACACACACACTCATCTCCAAGATATATACTCTCAGATAAGATTGTCAAAATTGATCAAAGATCACAAGTTTGCAGAACCATTAATTGGCAACGAAGGATTCTGACAAGAAAAAAGAACTACAAAGTCTGGATGCCAGGAAACTGATTTCTCACCACGTGTGTGGTGTACCTGCCAGAGTGCCTCTTTTTCAAGAGAACAATGTCAAACCGAGCTGCCTCAGTTCCCCACCTTCTCCTAATGCCATAATTGCTTCACTGTCTCCAAGTGGTAGCCCCTTTCCCCTGGAAGATCACCGCCCCTCACCTCGGGAATACCTTTCTTGTTTGCTAGCCTGCGGGAAAAATTACTCTTTGCTCCCCCAGGGAAGATGTTAAAACTGAAAGCCCGACTCTGAGTCTCGTAGTCAGTTCAGAGCAGCAGAGCTGTTGACCTTGGGGGGTGACCACCTTCAATGTTATAGACTTGCTTGTAGCATGTAGCAGGGCAGAAGAGACAGGTGGTATTAAGGAAAGCATCAGATGCTGATGGCCATGCCAAATTCCATACTGATGCTTGCGAGCATAGGATGTTGTTAAAAGGTACATGAGTTGAAACTGATTCTGCAACTCACACGGACTGATTGAAAATATGCATTGAGAAGCATGCGTGCTCTCTTTATAGACTGTGATTACCTTGTTCATTTTTTTGTCTTTCTCTCCTCCCACCAATTAGAATGTCGGCTAATTCTAGAGGGCAGGGTCCTGGTCTGCCTTCTTCACTGCTATAGCTGCCGCTGCCTGACACGTAGCAGGTACATCATAAATTCTTAAGTGAACAGATGCCAAGAAAACACCAGAAGGAAATAAATCAGGAATTAATAGTGGCTACTCTGGAGAGAGATTATGGGATGGTTAATATTCTTTATATATTTTTGTCTTTTCAATTTTTTTAAATAATATTTTTTTCTAATTAAAAAAAGGAATGGGCAAAATTCAAGTTATCACAAACATTGACATTAGTTAGGAAGTTAATGCACATTCTTGGTCTGATGGTACATTGATGGTAATGAGCTTTTACTTTCCTGTTTTTTATTTATTCATTCTGTCAATCATTCATTTAACAAGTATTTATTGCATGCAGCCATGCATTGCTCCTTGTAGTAGCAATGAAGAACCTGTTACAGGATTATTTTCAAATTTTCAGAAAAGATAAAATCATGATTATCATACAGATGTAAAGTGAAAACATGTTAAACAATTTATTTAACTTACTAATAAATGAACTGGCAACACTTTATCACCAGTTCAAATGAGAATGCAAATATTAGACAGAAGTATAGGGGAGGGATATTGGAATGAAAACCACCTTTAAAAATTATGACAGTGAGAAAAATCTGAAAGACAAAAATCTGAAAGACAAAAATTATGATGGTTGATATGGTTTGGCTATGTGTCCCTACCCAAATCTCATCTCGAATTGTAATCTCTACATATGGAGGGAGGAACCTGATGGGAGGTGATTAGATCATGGAGCGGTTCCCCCCATGCTGTTCTAAGAGTGAAGGAGTTCTCATGAGATCTGATGGTACCTAAGTGGCAGTTTCTTCTGCTCTCTCTCTCTCTCTGTCTCTGTCTCTCTTGCCTGCCACCGTGTAAGATGTGTGTTGCCTCCCCTTCGCCTCCAGCCATGATTGTAAGTTTCCTGAGGCCTCCCAAGCCGTGTGGAACTGTCAGTCAATTAAACCTCTTTTCCTCATAAATTACCCAGTCTCAGGCAATTCTTTACAGCAATGTGAAAACGGACTAATACAATGATGAAAGAAACCTAACCTAACCTAATCAACTCCATCTTGCCTTTAACCTTCAAGCTGCCCTTCTTTATTCCTGGGCATGGGCTATCTAACTTTGGGAGGAATTTAGTTTATAGTTTAACTTTAAAACAAAGATAATAACAACCCCTCCCTGAAACAAACCACCTCCTTGCTTGGGGACCAGACTGCCTTTGTAAGACTAATAAATTAGTCACAAGATTAGAAATTGTGGCTCAGGAGTCATGCAGCCAGGGGCCACAAGATTCCTAACCTTCCCAATTGCTCCTGTAGATAGCATTTCTTTTTCTTTTTTTTTTTAAGATGGAGTTTCGCTCTTGTTGCCCAGGCTGGAGCTTAATAGTGTAATCTCGGCTCACCACAACTTCTGCCTCCTGGGTTCAAGCAATTTTCCTGCCTCAGCCTCCTGAGTAGCTGGGATTACAGGCATGCACCACCACGCACAGCTAATTTTGTATTTTTAGTAGAGATGGAGTTTCTCCATGTCGATCAGGCTGGTCTCGAACTCCCAACCTCAGGTGATCCACCCGCCTCGGCCTCCCAAAGTGCTGGGATTATAGATGTGAACCACTGCTCTCAGCCAGACAGCATTTCTTTACAAAACTTAAGATTGGTGTTCGAGATATTTTTCAGACCCTGCATTCTGATGGACAAGCTGGTGCCGCCCAGAATCATAAACCGGCTCATCTCGTCTTGTGTCCCCCAACCTCCACCCCAGAAACTGACTCAGCACAAGAGGGACAGCTTTTACCCTGTATGGTGTCTTCCTCAACCCAGCCAAGCAGCATTCCACATTCTCTAGCCCCCTGCCTGCCAAGCTGTCTTTAAAATACCCTAGTCTCCAAATTATCAAGGAGGCTGATTTGAGTAACAATAAAACTCCAGTCTCCTGTTTATTCCACTCTACACATATTAAACTCTTCATTGCATTTCCCTTGTCTCGATAAATAGGCTCTATCTGGGCAGTGGACAAGAAGAACCCCAGGACAGTTACAAATTGAATATGCAACTGGGGGCAAAACTGGCCTCTTCTACAGTGGTAAACCTCCACTGTACATAATTGAACCTCTACAGAATTTTTGCATGTCTATACTCAGGAATTATTTTACTTTGCTATCAGTTATCTATGACTTACAGAGTTGTCAAATGGCTTGACACGTTGAAGGGCTAGCATTCAATAACCTAGAAGAGCATGCTTTAGACAATGGATACTTTTCCACTGAAGCACAATTTTTTTCTTTCACTAGAAAGATAATTAAGATACAGTCTCTGACTTCTCGTGTGGTAGCTGGGAAAACTGGCATAAACAAAAGACCTGCCTTGCTCCGGACAGGAACAGAATCAATCCTGATGCCTCTCCTCTTCTCCTTAGAAGATCACTGTGAAAGAAACTCCTATTTAAAGATTGGCTCTTGTCCAAAGAAATGGGGGAAAAATATAATTTGTTTTTAAAGAGCATTTTAAACCTTTTTGCTTTAACAATTTTTATTAGAAATTAATAAACCAATACATACTCATAAAATAAAATGCAAACCATAAAGAAATATATGGAAAGGAAAGGAAAAAGCACCCTTGACTGCCTCCCTTCTACCAATCCTATTTTCTCACCCATTGGCTGGGTCAGGTGGCTCATGTCTGTAATCCCAGCACTTTGGGAGACTGAGGTGGGTGGAACACTTGAGGTGAGGAGTTCTAGACCAGCCTGGCCAACATGGTAAAATGCTGCCTCTACTAAAAATACAAAAAATAGCCAGGAGTGGTGGTGGGTGCCTGTCATCCCAGCTACTTGGGAGGCTGAAGCAGGAGAATAATTTGTACCTGGGGGGCAGAGGTTGCAGTGAGCTGAGATCCTGTCACTGCATTCCAGCCTGGACGACAGAGTGAGACTCCATCTCAAAAACAAAACAAAACAAAACAAAACAATAATGCCCACACATCAGATGCATTGTGGTGCTTAAGAGACAGACCTGGAGTTGGGGGCCCATTTTCAGCAGACCACCTGAATGAAACATTTGGATATGTAAAGTAGTCTAGGGATTAGTTTGGGGTACTAATTTGGGGAGAGTGGAAATTTAGAACACTCTGCATTGGAAAGACACAAGAACACTAGGAGTTCAAAGCTGGCAAATGAAGAGGATGGGAGACATCCAGGGAGGTGGGGAAGATGCAGAAAGCTAAATCCTCAGCACAGATAGAGCCAGTGAGAAATTCCCAGTGCCAGGAAATGTTTGATGAATTGTTGGGATCACGAATTCTAATATTTCATCTCAAATTCTTGCCTACTTTGCTTCCTGTGTCATCTCCAACTATTAGCAAAAATTATCTAGTTAAATAAGTAAATAAATATCTGCTGGACAGGACACCCTGTGTCGGTCAGCAGTACTTTGAAGACCATGTTAGTCTGGGTCAGGGGAGTAGACAGAAGAGAGCGGTTTGTAGGAGGTAAGAAGGAAGAGTTGAGAAATCCATCCAAGGCAGAGACTCAAAGAAAGAGACAACCAGGAGAGTGTAAGTTCCTCCTACCCCAGGTTCTGAGAAAAATCCCTGGAGATACAGGACAAAGATACTGGATTTCCAGCCTCCTATTGGATTGGAGCGCTATACATTTTTTTTCTTTTTTAAAAATTTAGTTTTGTATTGTATGTATTAAAAGTGTACACGTTTTGACATACACATACATAGTGAAATGGGTACGATATTGAGTCAATGAATATATCCATCGTCTCAAATAGTTTGTGTGTGTGTGTGTGTGTGTGTGTGTGTGTGTGTGTGTTAGGAGCATCCAAACTCTACTATTTTGGAAAATCTATACATTTTAGATTAATATTAGATGACATAATTATCTAAAAATTCTGGAGTTACCAATGAAAGCATGGAAGGCTTCCCAGAGGAAGTGACATTTAAGCTGAGTCTGGAAGGAAGAGGTTCTCATCACACATGTGGCGCTGAGCAGGAAGAAAAGAGAGAACCACATATTCAAAACTAGGAGGCAGAAAGACTACCAAATGTTTGAGAAACCAAGAGATATTTGGTATTCTTAGAGTCCAGTCTATGCGGAACTAGTGGGTTATGATATTAAACAGTATACAGACCTCTCTGGTTATGTTGATATTAATTTTTAAAGATAGCCCCAATGTAGAGAAGGAAAGCATTGTAGCAGAAAACTGATGATTGCACAAGGGTTTGAAGACCCATATTTTAATATTAATTCTATTGCTAACTTAAGCAATCAGTTTTCCTGATTATCAGTTCCTTCATCTGTAAAGTAGAGACTATGAAATCTGACAAGGATGTGTTTATACCCTCTCAATACTGTACAAATACAACATGCTGGAATCAGATAAGGTTGTCTTCTCTGTGTAATGAGGTAGGAGAAGCCTATAAAAGAAGAATATTCCACTTAAAGAAAAATAAAACTTTTCAGAACAAGTAAATGGACTGTATTTAGGTCTCAGTGCTGGAACTGAATTGAGGCAAAAGGAACAAAAAATACCCTCCAAAAAGCTGATGAAGGTATTGTCTGGTGTGTAAACTAACAAGACACAATTTTAACAAATTCATTCCCATGTTATATTTCCTGCCCTTTATGGCAAATGATGTGGAACATATAATTCCGAACCTCAAACTTACATCTTTCTACTTCCTTGGTTGTCTCTGTTGTTGATGTTGTTATTGTTATTTCTACTTGGTTCTCTCTGATTGTCTTCTTAATATCTGTTAGGTGAAAGAGAGAAAAGAAAAATACAGTACCTGGTATTTGGTACCAGGGATGTTGCAATGTAGAAGAATGCTCTTCCAAGCCATGCATCCTGAAGATACAGATAGTTTTACTTAGGATATACGAGGGCATTAAATATTAAATGTGGGCAATAGAAATGTGAGTTTAACAAGAACAGTCTTACAGAAGGCAAAGTGGATAGACATATGGCTCCTCTGATGAACAGGCACTCTTTTAATCTTCTTCTCTTTTCGTGTGAGATGTTCCAGGTCTAAGAGCCAGGACTGGCTGGCCCTGCACACTTCTCTAAAGTCCTCATGCTCCCTGAAGCCATATTATATCAGTTCAGCCCCCCAAGACTCATTCATCTGCTTTGAAAGAACTTAAGGCCTCAGATGAGGTCCTTCAAATGGTCTTTAGATACTGACGTGCTACTTCCTCAGTGCGGACATCAAAGTCTTCAAAAAGTGGGTATTAGCAGTATATCCAGTGATTCTCTGGACATGGAGGCGGGAGTTAGACTCATGGACAAGTCTTTAGGTTTAGCTTTACCTGGCACCATATCTCAAATACATTCTCTTGTGGGTAACACTTAAAACAGTCAACACAGGACAAAGTCTGTTAAGCACCATCCTCATTAAATGCTAATTAAGCAACTCTGATGAGCTAAAGGTGAAAAGAGATACCAAAGAGCAAAAACACAACCATTCCCCCAAAGACATCTATAGTTTATATAAGGACGCAAAACACATGCGTAAGAAGATAAAGTAGCATGCATCTCGGAAATGAGGATGCAGATAGCCGTGCATCAGAAGGTCATATTTATTAGACTGACAAGGCTAATAAACTATGCCATTTTATGAACGACACCATTTCATTCATCAATATATCCCCAAAAACTAACATAAAGGGTGACACATAGTGGGGGACCCTAAAATATTTGTTGAAGTGGAGAATAAATGTAAAGATCTGGACTGGTGATCAGGGAAGGCTGATTTTCATTTATTTATTTCTTTATTAATTATTATTATTATTATTATTTTGAGATGGAGTCACCCTCTATCACCCAGGCTGGAGTGCAGTGGCGCAATCTCCACTCACTGCAGCCTCTGCGTCCTGGGTTCAAGCAATTCTCCTGCCTCAGCCTCCCGAGTATCTGGGATTACAGGCATGTGCCACCACGCCCGGCTAATTTTTATATTGTTAGTAGAGACGGAGTTTCTCCATGTTGGCCAGGCTAGTCGTGAACTCCTGATCCACCTGCCTTGGGCTCCCAAAGTGCTGGGATTACAGGTGTGAGCTATATCGTGCCCAGGCGGCATACAGTTTTTAGAAGACAGAATGTGCAGATGAATGATTGAGAACCCTGACTCTAGAACCAGATGTTCTGAATTTCAATCCTGGCTGTGTCACTCATAAGGTAGGCATTTTGGGGCAAGTTATGTAACCTCTCTGTGCCTTGGTTTCATTATCTGTGAAATGGAAGCAAGCATAGAGTGGTAGGAAAAATTGGTTACTTGTAAAACACTTAGACTGGGATGTGGTAAGTACTCTTTAGAGGTAATTCATGATAATGATGAGGATAGGATCACCATAAAAAGAGAGAGGTTCATGCAGAATGAGCCGTAGCTCAGGGAGTATTTAAGGGTCAGAAACACTGGCTTGGTGGTGGGCATGTAGTGTGGTAGATGTGTTGGGAGGCAGTGAGAAATAAGAAAAAAAAAAAAAAGGTGAAGCCCAGATCAGAGACACCTCCTCTCAAATGCCATTTGGACTTTACAGTGCAAGCCCCTGAAAGTTTTATAAAGGAATGTGCATCGAGGGATTTTTTTTTTTTTTTTTTTTTTTGAGGTGGAGTCTGGCTCTGCCGCCCAGGCTGGAGTGCAGTGGCCAGCTCTCAGCTCACTGCAAGCTCCGCCTCCCAGGTTCACGCCATTCTCCTGTCTCAGCCTCCCGAGTAGCTGGGACTACAGGCGCCCGCCTCGTCGCCCGGCTAGTTTTTTGTATTTTTTAGTAGAGACGGGGTTTCACCGTATTAGCCAGGATGGTCTCGATCTCCTGACCTCGTGATCCGCCCGTCTCGGCCTCCCAAAGTGCTGGGATTACAGGCTTGAGCCACCGCGCCCGGCCCGAGGGATGTTTTACAAGATGCCAAAGTAAATTGCATTGCTTTTAATAATTAAAATAGCTTAAATGCCCATCAACAGGAAAATGGCCTAATAAGCTTTGAAAATCTGGTGCTATGGAGTAGTATGCAGCAGATAAGAAGACTGAAGTCAGTCTATATGAAAGAATATGGAAAGATCTTCAAGGTGAAATGTTGAGTGACAAAGGCATGTTGCCACATGATAGTTTTGTTTTTAATTTTTTGAAGAACCACCATGCTCTTTTTCATAGTGACCACACCATTTCGCATTGAGTCAACTCTAGCCCCAAACCTCGCTAAAAATATTGTCAAACCATCTTAATCAAGCCATTTACCTAGACAAAAGTACAGGTGATAGAATTTTTTACCCTGGAGGAATAGACATAGAACTATAAAGGAAAGATGAATAACTGAATCAAGCATTAAAAAGCAAAGACAGGCCGGGCGCGGTGGCTCACGCCTGTAATCCCAGCACTTTGGGAGGCCGAGGCGGGCGGATCATGAGGTCAGGAGATCGAAAGTATCCTGGCTAACACGGTGAAACCCTGTCTCTACTAAAAATACAAAAAATTGGCTGGGTGTGGTGGCGGGCGCCTGTAGTCCCAGCTACTCGGGAGGCTGAGGCAGGAGAATGGTGAACCCAGGAGGCGGAGCTTGCAGTGAGCCAAGATCACACCACTGCAGTCCAGCCTGGGCCACAGAGTGAGACTCCATCTCAAAAAGCAAACAAACAGGCCGGGCGCGGTGGCTCAAGCCTGTAATCCCAGCACTTTGGGAGGCCGAGAAGACGGGCGGATCACGAGGTCAGGAGATCCAGACCATCCTGACTAACACGGTGAAACCCCGTTTCTACTAAAAAATGCAAAAAAAAAAAAAAAAAAAAAAAAACTAGCTGGGCGAGGTGGCGGGCGCCTGTAGTCCCAGCTACTCGGGAGGCTGAGGCAGGAGAATGGCGTAAACCCAGGAGGTGGAGCTTGCAGTTAGCTGAGATCCGGCCACTGCACTCCAGCCTGGGCGACAGAGCAAGACACCGTCTCAAAAAAAAAAGCAAACAAACAAACAAAAACAGCAAAGGCAAATCCTTATACCAATAGTGTACCAGGGTTCCAGTTTCTCCACATCTTCAATAACACTTTTTGTCTGTTGTGGGTGGTTTTTTTTTTTTTTTTTTTTTTTTGGAGATGGAGTCTCGCTCTGTCACCCAGGCTGTAATGCGGTGGCGTGATTTCGGCTCACTGCAACCTCCACTTCCTGTGCTCAAGCGATTCTCCTGCCTCAGCCTCTGGATGAGCTGGGATTACAGTCGCCGGCCACAACACCTGGCTAGTTTTTGTATTTTTAATAGAGATGGGATTTCATCATGTTGACCAGGCTGGTCTTAAACTCCTGACCTCAGGTGATCCACCTGCCTCGCCCTCCCAAAATGCTGAGATTACAGGCATGAGCCACCACACCCGGCCTGTCTTTTGTTTAAAAAACTTTTTTAATAATAGATATTTTTACAGGTTTGAGGTTATATCTCACTGTGATTTTGATCTCATTTCCCTAATGACTAGTGGCTTGGAGCATTTTTTCATATACTTGTTGGCCACTTTTATGTTTTCTCTGGAGAAATGTCTGTTCAGGGCTTTAGACCATTTTTAATGGGATTATTAATTTTTTATTTCTTGCTATGGAGTGTAGGAGCTCCTTATAGATTTCAGAAGTCAACCCTTTATCAGATACATGTTTTGCAGATATTTCCTCGCTTTCCTGAAGTTGCTTTTTCTAATCTGTGGGTAATTTCCTTTGCTGTACAGAAGTTTTTTAGTTTGTTGTGGACTTATTTGTCTATTTTTGCTTTTGTTGCCTATGCTATTGTTGTCAAATCCGTAAAATCATTGCCAAGACCAATGTCATGAAGCTTTTCCCCCACTTATTCTTTCACGAGTTTCTTCCAAAAGAATTGAAATCAGGATCTTGAAGCGATGTTAGCACTCTCGTGTTCACCGCAGCACTATTCACAATAGCCAAAATGAAGAGATAACCTGTGTCCATCAGCAGATGAATGGATAGAGAACAATGAAATATCATTCAGCCTTCAAAGGGAAGGAAATTTTGCAATATGTAACACCATGAACTGAACCTTGAGGACATTATGCTAAGTGAAATAAGCCAGTCACAGAAGGACAAATACTGCAGGATCTTATATATATGAAGTATTTAAAATAGTGGCCAAGCGTGGTGGCTCACACCTCTAATCCCAGCACTTCGAGAGGCAGTGGTGGGAGGATCACCTGAGGTTAGGAGTTTAAGACCAGCCTGGCCAACATGGCAAAACCCCATCTCTGCTAAACATACAAAAATTACTCGAGTGTGGTGGCACATGCCCATAATCCCAGCTACTCAGGAGGCTGAAGCAGGAGAATCGCTTGAACCTGGGAGGTACAGAGGTTGCGGTGAGCCGAGATCACACCATTGCATTCCAGCCTGGGCAACAGAGCGAGACCCCGTCTCAAAATTTTAAAAATAATGATAATAATAATAATAAAATAAGGCCGGGCGCGGTGGCTCAAGCCTGTAATCCCAGCACTTTGGGAGGCCGAGACGGGCGGATCACGAGGTCAGGAGATCGAGACCATCCTGGCTAATACGGTGAAACCCTGTCTCTACTACAAAATACAAAAAACTAGCCGGGCGACGAGGCGGGCGCCTGTAGTCCCAGCTACTCGGGAGGCTGAGACAGGAGAATGGCGTGAACCTGGGAGGCGGAGCTTGCAGTGAGCTGAGAGCCGGCCACTGCACTCCAGCCCGGGCAGCAGAGCAAGACTCCGTCTCAAAAAAAAAAAAAAAATAAAAAAATAAAATAAAATAAAATAGTAAAATCACTGAGTTAAAAAGTGGAATGGTGGCTGCTAGGGGCTGAGGGAAAGGGAAATGGAGAGTTGGTAATAATCAATCGTAAAATTTCAGTTAAGCAGAACGAATACATTCTAGAGATCTGCTGTTCGACACCGTATACAGTCAACAATCCTATGCACTTCGACATTTCTTAAGATATCTAATGTTGAGTGTTCTTATCACAGTAAAATATTTTTTCAAAAGCATGTTGCTAAATAAATAAATCATGATACTATTTACACGTACATGCATGCAGGCACACACATTTCAACACGTTTTCTATTCTACATATTTTCGATTGGCACGTGTGTTTACAAATACAAGAATCAGCGGGCATGGTGGCTCATGCCTATAATCTCAGCACTTTGGGAGGCCGAGGCAGGCAGATCACCTGAGGTCAGGAGTTCAAGACCAGCCTGGCTAACATGGCAAAACCCCATCTCTTACTAAAAATACAAAAATTAGGTGTGGTGGCACATGCCTGCAATCCCAGCTCCTTAGGAGGTTGAGGCAGGAGAACTGCTTGAACCCAGGAAGCAGAGGTTTTAGTGAGCCAAGATTGCACCTTTGCGCTCCAGTCTGGGTGACAAGAGCTAGACTCTGCTTCAAAAAGAAAAAAAAAAAAAAGAATCGTGTCTGGACGTTCACATACACAACTGCTGCCTTTGGATAAGTGGAGAAAGAAATAGTATGGTGAGGATAAGAAGGCTGTCAAAGGGATTTTAACCACATCCGTAAGGTTTTTACTTTTAATAAGGAGAATATGCATTATTTATGTAAACAAAAAGTAATCATTTTTAAAAGAAATTTGTTTGCATGGAGGAGAAACTCGAAGGTGGAAGCTTAATTGGAAAGTATTGTAATTGTGTAGGTTTGAGGCGATGGGTAGCAATGTTAGAGATGGAAATGACAAAGAAAATTACAGTGTATGAGTCAACAGAATGTAGCGTAGCAGAAAAAAAAGAGAGGCCACAGATTGAGAGTCAAGGAAGAGAGTGAGTTCAGCTTCACACACCAGAGTCCTGAGAATGGCTATTATGTAAACCTCTGTTGCTTGCATGTGGATTGCTTTCTCTCGCATAATAATGACCAAATTAGATCAATTAATTTTGTCAATTAATTAATTGGCCCACAGCTGTGTTAACAGCTTTATGAAACAACCACAAAGAAACCCCCAGATGGTTGATTTGATATTGAGTAGCTACAAGCTTGTTCTTGTTTAATAGGAAATAGACCAAATGAGACTAGAAGGTATTTATCAGTGCATTGAGTCTGATACACTAAATAGTTCCCTACCGATTCAGGGAAGTTATTTTTATGCCATCAAAAGAGAGTAGTTCAAACCTTGGGTGACTTGGATTTAAGCATTTCTGGTCAGTACAGAGCCAAAATGCATATTTCACTTACATCCAAGCAAAAAGACATTTATAATACCCTGCCCTTTCCAAGGTCCACAGATAGCCCCTTTTCTTTCTGACAGCAGATCCATTAAAAAATACAGTTATTGAATCGAGTTTCATATTAATTCCATTGGCAGTCTTCTATTGGCAATATTAAATATAGTTCACTTCAAGTAATGTAAGATGAAAGATGATTAACCTACTGAAGCAAAGTTCTTAATCTTGGGCAAATGAGGATGGTAGCCCATGGATGAACCTCACAGATCTAAGCACATTCTGAAAAACGATGAGGCAAAATTCTCTGGGGTTTTGTTTCTTAATTTGTCAAGGAGCACAAGTCCATGGTTTAAATGAGTTTTTTTTTTTTTTACATTTTTTAAAGAACTGCTACAGTTTTTTTTTTTTTTTCTGTAAAATAGATCATCATAGCTAATTGAATCATTCTAAGTGGACTAGGAATTGCTGATTCTGACATACAAAATTATAAAATTGAAGTTATTCATAGTAAGTCAATCCTTTAAGGAGACTATGACATGTGAACCAATAACTTGTTAAAAAGTTATAGTCTGTGATAGTCAAACATTTCTCAGAAACAGTGTCTAAGAAGAAAAGTTTTAAGGAGAAAAAGGTTTTGTCTGACTGATAAAAATTCTGGGAGACTTTTAGAAGCAGAAAACACTAAAATGTCCTGTATAGAACAGGTAGGAATTTGCAAATTATGAAAAATCAACTTCTCAGTTTAAAAAAAGTGGGGAGAGGTTTAACCAGAGTCATGGAGAGAGGAAAAAAAAAAGTTGTCCTCAACTGCTGAAATTTCCAGGGCAAAGGTAGGAGGAGTACGACAAAAAAAAAAAAAAGCCCTATTTAAGAAGGCTAAGCCCTATTCAATAGGAAATGTAAGAATTGAGGAGTTATTTAATGTTTCGGATCAAGGGGATGACACGAAAAGTAGATCTGTCTAGTGTGAAAGTGGAAAGATTGGAAGAGGCAGGGCCATTTTTTGGTACAATATCCAGGGTGGAGAAGATGAGCCATTAAGACCAGCCGGGGCATATGTAAGACCAGCTAGGGTTTGGAAGTAGCTTGTTGCCAAAATCAAAATTACTGCTTCAATTGATTACCTTTTTCAAATGCTTGCTTGACATGTGCCTACGTAGACACAAATCCTTAGCGTCTGCTGGACTGAGTCCTAGGAGTACGCATTTGTAATATTCCTTCCCCTAGTAACTGACCTTTATCCTGGTTTGTCCTGGTACACTCAGTCCAAAAAGATACAGTTTGAGCAAATGCCAGAGGACAGAAGTGAGTTCTGTCCAGAACTTTCTGTTCCTTGGCTATAATCTTTTTTTTTGAGACAGGGTTTCACCCTGTTACCCAGGCCGGAGTGCAGTTGTGTGATTACAGCTCACTGCAGCCTTGACTTCCCGGGCCCAGCCTCCCAAGTACCTGGGACCTCAGGTGCATGTCACCGCACCTGGCTAATTTTTGTATTTTTTGTAGAGAAAGGGTTTCACCATGTTGGCCAGCCTGGGCTCAAACTCTTGGGCTCAAGTCATCTGCCTGCCTCAGCCTCCCAAAGTGCTAGGATTATAGGCATGTGCCACCATGCCTGGCCTCTTGGCTATAATCTTAACATCCTGAGTTTCTTACCACCATAAGACACCCATGAATGTTGTAATCTCCGCCTGATCCATGCTTGGAGAAGAGTTGCCCTGTCTATCTTCATCATCGACTTGCTTCTAGCTATCATTTGAAAGATTAATTATACAACACACTCAGGCTGATTAGTAAATAAGTGGTCAGAAGGCCAGAGGACATAAAAAAAACTTTCTCTAGAAACTATGGCACTGAAGCATAGGAAGAAATTCTGAGGTCTCTACATCACACCACCTACAGAGCACAAGCAGCTGAGATCATCGTCTTGCATATAATCATCGGGACAATTCAACAGAAAGAAAAGGAACTGTAGGATGGGAATCTGATCGTGTGCAGAGATTTCCACAAAATGCAGTGGGAATGCATGGTGTTCTGAAGAACAACTGCTCTTTGGTAGGAAATACTAAATCTCTTGTTTAAGTCACAGGTGATTATAAATGTGACTTTTTGCTTTTGGCAAACACAAAAAAGGAAAATGCCTGCTGTTTTGTTTAATTTAATTTAGGAGAGCTAAATAATTAAACATGAGGCCAAAGTACATAAGAAAGCAGCGGCCTTTCATTGCAAATATGCACACACCCTCGGGCGAGGTCGGTCCTCAGGTATGGGGCCAGGGAAGTCGCACAGGCGCTCTCAGGTGAGCTTCATCCGGTCCACAAGTAGGAGGAGCCGACAAGCCGGCTCCTGCCGGAGGCGGACTTTTATGCATTGTTAAGGGAAAGGGGAGGGCCGTGGGTGGGACAGGAGCGTTTCCATAGGGGTGGCTATGTAGGTTTCGGTTTTCCTAGATTGACGTCACGTGCCGCATGCTCAGTTGATCTGCATTTTCCCGGGCGCGGGTAAGTTGGTGATGAAGAACCCGGAAGCAACAGGTACTGCTCTATCTTGTTCACCTTCCTTCATTTTGTCCCTTCTCCCTCACCCAAACACCTGCCCCCAAGACTGGAAAAGAAAAAGGCTAAATATTAAGATCTCAACCTAATTTTATCAATTAGCGGCTGAACAGGGTTAGATGAGGCCAGTATCTTTGTTTTTTTTTTTTTTTTTGAGAAGGAGTCTTGCTCTGCCACCCAGGCTGGAGTGCAGTGGCCGGATCTCAGCTTACTGCAAGCTCCGCCTCCCGGGTTTACGCCATTCTCCTGCCTCAGCCTCCCGAGTAGCTGGGACTACAGGCGCCCGCCTCATCGCCCGGCTAGTTTTTTGTATTTTTAAGTAGAGACAGGGTTTCACCGTGTTAGCCGGGATGGTCTCGATCTCCTGACCTCGTGATCCGCCCGTCTCGGCCTCCCAAAGTGCTGGGATTACAGGCTTGAGCCACCGCGCCCGGCCGAGGCCAGTATCTTTGAACAGAAACCTCATGTTTGACCCAATTTGATGAGCGGCGGTTGATCATGTGAGGTCCAGAGATTCCCTGAGATCCCCGTATGATACTATTTCCTCGTGGAGAGAACATTACTTTTGAACAGGGTGCTCCAGAGTCTATGTGTTATTTCTAAGATTATCTGGCTCCTCTGCAATAAGGAAGAATTTTTCATTGTCTGAAGTTTCTTTAGTTAATTGTCTGAAGTTTCTTTAGTTGCATTTTTCTGGGTAATTGTTGCAGGTACAAATGTCCCTTATTATTTAAGAAGTTTGGTCAGTAAAATGGGTAAGTTTGTAGGTGTGAAAGGAAAATAAAGCTTGGGTTCTTAAAATCACTAACCTAAAGGAAAAAGTCAAGCTAGGAACTGGGTCGCTTGCCCCCCTCCCGCCTTTTGCTTCCCAAATAAGATGGCTACAAGATGAAAAGCTGCACGCCTCCCTGTATTTTGCCCACAAGGAGATACCTAGTGAGCTCCCAGATCTTTACCCTAAGGTGTTTCTGTGAAAATGTCACCATGGCAATGTAAATTGATAGCTTATCTTTAGAGGGACAGTCACCCCCTGCCCACCAGACATACATGCATACCTGATTGTTCCCTTGTTCCACTTTGTCTGCGTTATCTTATGTAAAAATGTAGATCCTGCATTTTTCCTCTGCCCCATTTGTCGATGTCATCTTATTTTTTAAAAAATACAGATTCACAGAGCCACACAAAGGTATAAGTAAGTATTTTTCCCCACTCCGTTCTTAAACGAAAATCGTGTACTTCTCAATATCCCACCCTTTCCCCCTTTAAATTTGGAGCCCTCAAAATCATCTTCGGAGAAAGGCATAGACCTGTCTCCCAGGTGCATGTCCTTAACTCTGGCAACTCCTAAAATGATTGAGATTGTTTTGTCATTTTTCTCAGTTGACATAGGTAAGTAGGTAGATAAATAGATACATGGAGAGAGAGAGGAAAAATAAATCTTGGGACCCCCAAATCACTAAGCCAAAGGGAAAAATCAAGCCGGGAACTGCCTCCCATTTTATTCCTAAATAATATAGTGACAAAGTAGGAAGCTACGTACCTCCCTCACCATTTGCTCATAGGAAATTCCTTGTGGACAGAGGACAGACAGAACTCAAAGTCGTCCTCCTGAGACTCACCCGAGACAAATGCATATCCAATTGTTTCCTCTGCCCTACTGTTTATGTACAAATGCAGATTCACTGAGCCAGACTAAATTGTGCATTTGGTGGAAGTGGAAGTCTGATAAAGGACTCAAAAGAATGCAACCTTTTGTCTCTTACCTACTTCTAACCTGGAAGCCCCCAGTTGAAGTTGTACAATCTGTGTATTATACACCTTACACATATTGATTGATGTCTCATGTCTCCCTAAAATGTATAAAAGCGAGCTGTACCCCAACCACCTTGGGAACGTGTCATCAGGACCTCCTGACGCTGTGTCACAGGCACGTCCTTAACTTGGCAAAATAAACTTCCTAAATTGACTGAGACCTGCCTCAGCTATTTGGGGTTCACAATAGATGTGTTACCAGAAAGGGGTCCCTATCCAGACCCCAAGAGAAGGTTCTTGGATCTCACATAAGAAAGAAAAAATTCAGAGCGAGTCTGTAAAGTGAAAGAAAGTTGATTAGGAAAGTAAAGGAATAAAGAATGGTTACTCCATAGACAGAGCAGCCCGGAGGGTTGCCGGTTGCCCATTTTTATGGTAATTTCTTGATAATATGCTAAACAAGGGGTGGATTATTCATGCCTCTCCTTTGAAGACCATATAGGGTAACTTCCTGATGTTGCCATGGCATTTGTACTGTCATGGTGCTGGTGGGAGTGTAGCAGTGAGGATGACCAGAGGTCACTCTCTTTGCCATCTTGGTTTTGGTGGGTTTTGGTCGGCTTCTTTACTGCAACCAGTTTTTCAGCAAGGTCTTTATGATCTGTATCTTGTGCCGACCTCCTGTCTCATCCTGTGACTCAGAACGCCTTAGCTTCCTGGGAATGCAGCCCAGTAGATCTCACCTTATTTTACCCCGCCCCTAGTCAAGGTCCAGGTTTCTATTTTCAATCCATTATTATTATTTTTTATTTTTTGAGATGGGGTTTCTATTTTCAATCCATTATTATTATTTTTTATTTTATTTTTTATTTTTTGAGATGGGGTTTCTATTTTCAATCCATTATTATTATTTTTTATTTTATTTTTTATTTTTTGAGATGGAGTCTCGCTCTGTTGCCCAGGCTGGAGTGCAGTGGTGCGCTCTCTGCTCACTGCAAGCTCTGCCTCCTGGGTTCAAGTGATTCTCCTGCCTCAGCCTCCCAAGTAGCTGGGACTACAGGCGCCCACCATCACGCCCAGCTAATTTTTTATATTTTTAGTAGAGATGGGTTTTCACCATGCTGGCCAGGCTGGTCTCCAACTCCTGACCTCAGGTAATCAGCCCGCATTGGGCTCCCAGAGTGCTAGAATTACAGGTGTGAGGCACTGCGCCTGGCCTTATCCATTATTATTAAAAGAATAAAAACGTGGCCTGGCCCAGAGTGTGAGCAGCCCAAGGAGGCAAATCCTCCAACACTAGTCAAGCAAAAAAGGAAAAATCTGCACAAGGCAAGTCAGGCCTGAGGTTTCATGGAAGGGTGATTTCATGGAGGAAAGCATTATGGGGTGAGGTGGCACACTGGCTTTGCCTGGGTCTCCTGAGAGCAGTGTCCGTGGCAAGGGCCTGCATGCAGTAGTTCATTAAAGAAGTGACTGTAGGAAGTTAGATTGAGAGGGTCCAGGGAAGCAGAAAAAGGGAAAAGAGAAAGCAATCTATACATGTACAATGAGGGGGCCACTGCCCAGGGTGACAGGCGCTTAGTTCGCAAATGTTAAGGAATTGCATTTGTGGAAATGCAAATGTGAGTAAATGCATCTCAGAACTCTCTGGCTGAGGCATTTACCTGCTCAGCTTCATTGTCCAGGGGTAGTACCGTAAGCATTGAAGACACACGCGCACACACACACACACACACGCATACACACATTCCTGGGTCCCAGGTGAACGTCAGTCAGTTCCAGCATTCCACCCCACTGTGGTGTCAGAGAAGCCCTGAGCTGGGAAGCCGGAGATGTACCCGAGGGTCTAGGGTGGAGGATGCCCAGTTCAAGAAGGATGGCTTTGCTCTGAATTGGTCACTGAAAGAGCATCTGGAATAAGAATTGGGGTTGGGAGGATGTACAGTGGTCTTCAAGAGGGATCCAATACAATGATAAAACCCAAACAGTGTAAAGGAAGGAAGGATCTATTTAGAAGCCTAAAAAAAAAAAAAAAAACCAAATCAGCCCATATAGTGTGATCAGTACCATGTATTATCCATGCGGCATGGAGCTCCTGGTCTATAGTTACCGTATCTCCAATGCCTGGCATGATACTAGAAGCCACCAGAGCAGGTCCTCAGAAAAAGTAGGTAAAATTGAATTAAGTTATTGATAGAGTTTGGCTGTGTCCCCACCCAAATCTCATCTTGAATTGTAGCTCCCATAATTTTCACATGTTGTGGGAGGGACCTGGTGGGAGATAATTGAATCCCTGGGGGCAGTTTCCCTCCTACTGTTCTTGTGGTAGTGAATAAGTCTCATGAGATATGATGGTTTTATAAGGGGTTTCCCCTTTTGCCTGGCTCTCATTCTCTCTCTTGCCTGCCACCATGAAAGACGTGACTTTGCTCTTCCCTTGCCTTCCACCATGATTGTGAGGCCTCCCCAGACACCTGAAACCTCTTTTTCTTTGTAAATTACCCAGTCTCAGATATGTCTTTATCAGCAGCCTGAGAATAGACTAATACAGTTATTTTCCACTGCCCTCTTCCCTGTATTAATGTCCAATGGCTGCTGTAACTAATTACTTCAAACTTAGTGGCTAGAAATAACAGAAGCTTATTGTCTCACAGTTCTGGAGGCCAGAATGTTCAAAATCAAATTTCACTGAGTCAAAATCAAGGTGTCCATAGGGCTTTGCTCCCTCTGAGGCTCCAGTGGAGAGCCCTTTTTTTTTTTTTTTACCTTTTCTAGCTTCGGTGGCTCCTGGAGTTCTGTGGCTTGTGACAGCATCACTCCCATCTCTGCTTCTGTCTTCACATGACTTTCTCTCTGTGTCTCACCGTGTCCTCTCCTCCTTTTATTTAGGCCCACCCTAAATCCAGAACTATCTCAAGATCGTTAACTAATTACGTCTTCAAAGACCCTATTTCCAAATAAGGTCATATGCTGGATTTCTGGGTAGATACCAATTTTGGGGAGACATAATTCAGCCCCGTCACACTCCCCTCTTCCTCAAAGTGACAGGAGTCTTGGGTCAGTTCTGGGGCTCAGTGGAAGGTTGGGATTGGAGGCACTCAAAGAATGATCCAGAAAGAGGCACGAAAAAGCTAAACTAGGAGAGAAGCAGAGGAGGGAAAAGAAGCAAGGGTTGGGTAAGAAGCACTGCAGAGCCGGGCGCGGTGACTCACGCCTGTAATCCCAGCGCTTTGGGAGGCCGAGGTGGGCGGATCATGAGGTCAGGAGTTCAAGAGGAGCCTGAGCAACATGGTGAAACCCCATCTCTACTAAAAATAGAAAAATTAGCCAAGCGAGGTGACGCATGCCTATAATCCCAGCTACTCAGGAGGCTGAGGCAGGAGAATTGCTTGAACTTGGGAGGTGGAGGTTGCAGTGAGCAGAGACGGTGCCATTGCACTCCAGCCTGGGTGAGAGAGCAAGGCTCTATAAAAAAAAAAAAAAAAGGCCAGGTGCGGTGGCTCACGCCTGTAATCCCAGCACTTTGGGAAGCCGAGACGGGCAGATCATGAGGTCAGGAGATTGGGACCTTCCTGGCTAACACGGTGAAACCCCGTCTCTACTAAAAATACAAAAAATTAGCCGGGCATGGTGTCGGGCGCCTGTAGTCCCAGCTACTCAGGAGGCTGAGGCAGGAGAATGGCGTGAACCCAGGAGGCGGAGATTGCAGTGAGCTGAGATCCCGCCACTGCACTCCAGCCTGGGGAACAGAGTGAGACTTCGTCTGAAAAAAAAAAAAAAAAAAAAAAAAAAAAAAAAAACAAGAAGCACTGCAGAGAAGGGAAGTGAAAAATAACCCCGAGCTTCTAAACCTGAATTACCAGAAAATGGAGAAGGGAACATTTGTGCTGCAATGGAAAACTGCGTGCTTTCAAGATCACTTCTTCCTGGTTATTTGATTTTATAGGAGTTATTTTACAACTGTGTCAGTTGTAAATAACCGATGTCAATAGAAGTAATTCTAATCCATAGATATGCAAATGAATTACGTGCATAAAGGAAGAACTTCTCCCTCTCGCCATGAAAAAAACAGTTTTGTATTTATTTGTACATTCATTTTAACCTTCCTTTCCTTCTTATAAATCTTTGTTTCTTTGGCTTTTCCTTGGAACTGTTTATTGCTTGGTTTCCTCATTTAATTCATGGGTTAAATAAAATCTTTAACAAGCATATTAGTTTGCTGAGGCTGCCATAGCAAATGACTAAAAGGGGGTGGCCTAAGACAATAGAAATGTGTTATGTTGCAGTTCTGGAGGATAAAATCCAGGTATCTGCAGGTCTGAAATCTAGGTATCTGCAGAACCATGCTTTCTAAAGGCTCTACAGAGCATCCTGCTTTGCTTCTTCCTCACTTCTGGAACTTGCCAGCAATTTTTGGCTTGTGGGCGCACCTCTCTCATTTCTGCCTCCAGCTTCACATGGCATTCTATGTGTCTGTCTCAAAAAGGATATTGAATTTAAGACCCTCCATTATCTGGCAAGACCTCATCTTATAATTTGATTACATCTGCAGCAACCCTATCCCTAAATAAGGTCACATTCACAGGTTACAGGTGGACACGAATTTGGCAGGGACCCCTCTTCAAGCCGGTACACACGTTTACTTTATATCACAATGGGAGTCATGATTTTACTTCTTTGGAAAATTTTCGTATAACAGTGATGATGCTATTAAAAGCAAAGTCAGCAGGAGATGATGAGTTAGTATGGGAGAGGTGAAAGAGAAAGTGTTTAGAGTTGAACATGTTGAACTGGCCTAAACTCAAGTGGGGCTGGAGGTCAGAGGAGAAGGAAGAACTAGATGGAGAGGAGTAGGGACCTCAGTTCTATCCAGTGTGCTCATTTTACAGATGGGAAAACTGAGGCACAGAGAAGGTGATTGGAAAAAGTAGACTGCAACCTCGACTTTTGACTTTCAGCCAGGATATACACACTGATTAGAAAGGTTTTTGACAGTTTCAGCAAATTTTTTTTTTTTTTGAGATGGAATTTCACTCTTATTGCCCAGGCTGGAGTGCAATGGTACGATCTTGGCTCACTGCAACCTCCGCCTTCCGAGTTCAAGCGATTTTCCTGCCTCAGCCTCCCGAGTAGCTGGGATTACAGGCATGCGCCATCACACCTGGCTAATTTTATATGTTTAGTAGAGACAGAGTTTCTCCATGTTGGTTATGGTTTGAGACCATGCTGGTCTCAAACTCCTGACCTCAGGCGATCCACCCGCCTCAGCCTCTCGAAGTGTTGGGATTACAGGCGTGAGCCGCCATGCCCAGCCTAGTTTCAGCATTTGAATGAATACCTTTCACATTTTCCCTGGAAAGCTTCTGACATATAACACACACATTTCCATGTTTGCACATGCATAAATATACATGTAAGAAAAAGTTCTCCTCACATATAGCCACAAAGTGTGATTATAAAAGCTCTCATTAAAAAGTTGATTCTTGGCTGGGCGCGGTGGCTCACGCCTGTAATCCCAGCACTTTGGAAGGCCGAGATGGGTGGATTACGAGGTCAGGAGATCGAGGCCATCCTGGCCAACAAGGTGAAACCCTGTCTCTACTAAAAATACAAAGATTAGCTGGGTGTGGCGGCGCATGCCTGAAATCCCAGCTACTCGGAAGGCTGAGGCAGGAGAATCCCTTGAACCTGGGAGGTGGAGGTTGCAGTCAGCCGAGATCATGCCACTGAACTCCAGCCTGGAGACAGAGCTAGACTCCATCTCAAAAAAAAAAAGAAAGCTGATTTTTTTTTTTTTTTTTTTTTTTTTGAGACAGAGTCCCTCTGTCGCCCAGCCTGGAGTGACTACGGGCACAGTCTCGGCTCACTACAACCTCCGCCTCCCTAGTTCAAGCTGTTCTCCCACCTCAGTCTCCCAAGTAGCTGGGACTACAGGTGCCTGCTACTATGCCCAGCTAGAAAGTTGATTCTGAATCAAAATTCAACCATAGATAATTAGCTTACATCCCTCCCTGATTACACCATTGTGAAATCTTAGGGCCACAAGGAAATATCTAAACTGTAGACAACTCTGTAGCTATTAGTACAGTAAAATAGATTTTGAGACAAGGATTTCAGTACTTGATAATGTTACAGGTACAGAGGATCTCTAAATTCTTAGAATTTACAAAAGAAATTGTGAAAATGGAAAGTATTACAGTCTCAACTTGTGCTTTTTTTCTTAATTATTGTACAGACACGACAGGCCTGGAAACATCATAATCAAGTATCATTTTCTTGTCTAACCCTACAGTAATATTTCAGCTCCCAAGAGTTTATGTAATAACCAAGTCATAAAATGTAGCATAATTTCATGTTTCTTTTACTCCATACCCCTGTATGCATTAGTCACATAGTGATAGTTCTTTACCAGAAAGAGGCTTGAGAAAATGTTGTCATTTGTTTCATAAACTTTTCTCAGAACTTTAGTGCTTCAGAGAGGTACCTCTCCTATTCTGCGTGTACAACTGAATTTCTGTCAGGATGATGTTTTTACTCAAATGTTGCTGAACTCTTTGGGAGTGCATATAAAAATAATATCCATGGAATGATTTATATTTCCACTCTTCCTATGATGTTATCTCATTTGATTGTCACAACCACTCACTGAGCTATTCTTGTCCCCATTTTAGAGATGAGAAAACTGAAGTTCAGAGAAAGTTAATTGACTTGTCCAATTAATGCCAAGTTGTCTAAAGCAGCAGACCTGGTACCTCAATATGAAGCCTCCTCCTCTTTCCCATGCCCCAGGTCACTGTCCATCACCTTAAATGAGGCCACAAACATGTTCTTTTTTTTTTTTTTTTTTTTGAGACGGAGCCTCGCTCTGTCACCCAGGCTGGAGTGCTGTGGCCGGATCTCAGCTCACTGCAAGCTCCGCCTCCCGGGTTCACGCCATTCTCCTGCCTCAGCCTCCCCAGTAGCTGGGACTACAGGCACCGCCACCTCGCCCGGCTAGGTTTTTGTAGTTTTTAGTAGAGACGGGGTTTCACCGTGTTAGCCAGGATGGTCTCGATCTCCTGACCTCGTGATCCGCCCGTCTCGGCCTCCCAAAGTGCTGGGATTACAGGCTTGAGCCACCGCGCCTGGCCCACAAACATGTTCTACAATGAGCATGTACTCTCTAAAAATGAGAAGGAATTTTTTTTTTTTTTTGAGATGGAGTTTCACTCTTGTTGCCCACGCTGGAGACAATGGCACAATCTAGACTCACAGCAACCTCCATCTCCTGGGTTCAAGTGATTCTCCTGCCTCAGCCCCCTGAGTAGCTGGGACTACATGCATGCTCCACCATGCCTGGCATATTTTTGTATTTTTAGTGGAGACTGGGTTTTGTCATGTTGGACAGGCTGGTCTCGAACTCCTGACATCGGGTGAGCCACCTGCCTCAGCCTCCCAAAGTGCTGGGATTACAGGTGTGAGCCACTACATCTGGCAAGAGAGTGAGTTGTTTTAAAAACACATTACTGAGATGACATATTTGAAGTTGTTTGAAGAGCAAGCAAGATCTGTTCAGAGAAAATGATAATGTCATAATGGCACATAGTAGGTGCACAATAAAAACCAATGAATAAACACTACCACATGCACTCAAATGAGTACAAAAAAACATAAATGTCTAGAATGCCAGATATGGCAAGAACACAAATGTCTAGCTCAGTGGTTCTCATCTGGGGGTGTCGGCTGTCACAACTGTGGGAGGGTGCTGCTGGTGTCTAGTGGGTAGAGGCCAGGGATGCTGCTAAACATCTGATATGGTTTGACTGTGTCCCCACCCAAATCTCAACTCTAATTGTAATCCTCAAATGTCAAGGGAGGGACTTGGTGGGAGGTGATCGGATCATGGGGACAGTTTCCCCCATGCTGTTCTTGTGACAGTGAGTGAGTTTTCACGAGAACTGGCTGTTTGGTAATTGGCACTTTTCCCTTCTTTCTCTCTCTCTCTCCTGCCGCCTTGTGAAGATGTGCCTTTCTTCCCCTGCACCTTCTGCCACAATTGTAAGTTTCCTGAGGCTGCCTGGTTGTGCTTCCTGTTAAGCCTGCAGAACTGTGAGTTAAACCTCCTTTGTTTATAAATTATCCAGTCTCAGGTATGTCTTTACAGCAGTGTGAGAACAGACTAATGCGACATCCTACAACACACAGATCAGACTCGGACAACCAAGTATTATTCATCCCAAAACACCAATAATGCTGGGAATGAGAAACCCTAATCTAGATCGGTGGTCTACAAACTTTTTCTGGGGAGGGCCAGAGAGTAAATACTTCAGGCTTTGCTACTTACAGCAAAAGGAATGATGGATAACGTATGCATGAATGGGCGAAGCTGTGTCTCAACAAAACCATATTTACAAAAAACAGGCAGCAGCCTGAAATTGCCCCATAGACTGTAGTTTTTCAACCCTGATCTAGATTAATGATTTCCTAATTTTCTCTTCTAAAAATGATGAAATGTTTCATTCATTGAAATGAAATACTGCGGGAAATCCAAGGTGTGAAGCAGATTAAAGGGATGCTTCTTTGGTTGAACCAAGGGTGCATTCAAGGTGGCTGTCAGAGAAACTCATGTAGTAGCTTGGACAAGCCTACTCACTGTATAGTTTAGAGCTTTCTAATCTTACTCTAATGTTACTTCCGAATGATCATGGTATTCTCTGCTCAGAATGCTTCAGTGGCTTCCCATTGCTGCTGGGGTAAAGTCCTTCCCCCAACCTATATGACCTCTCATGGGAGTGTAACTCAGTGACTCCGTATCCTTACTGAGAAGCTTCCAGGTCTGACTATAACACTTACAGGCTGTGTGACTGGGCAAATTACTTCACCTCTCTGAGCCTCAACTTCTTCATCTATATACCAAGAATTATTAACAAAACCGACCTCACACTGTTCTTGTGACAGTGAGTGAGTGTGCATGCCTGTGTGTGCGTGATAGTTTTGATAATTAAATGAGATCATGGATACATAGCCTTGCACAATACCTTGTGCAAAATAATACTCAATAATTTCATGATTATTGTTAAAAATCATTTTTATTGGGCTCTTTTCTCTCTAGAAGCAATGTATAAGTTAGAGCAAGTTGGTTGGGACTCCAGGCAGCTGGAGAGGTGACTGATAGAGGGAAATGGGCCCTAAGGAAGCCCTCTCTTGGGTTTCTAGTGTGTTAATTTTTGACTTTATTTTACAGAAATATCAATCATGGGAGAAGGTCAGATCAGGCTCCTTTTTCAAAGCCTTTTGGGCCCCAGGTGGATAGGAGTATTGACAAGTTTGTCTTGAAAGGCTCCTTCTGTATACTGAGGGAAAATCATACACGTTGACGTTAGATTTTCTTGTTAATTGTAGCTGAAAACGTCCTCAGTTATACATATGGTCATTAGAATATTAGAGTCTGACTGAGATCCAATTATCAGGATATACAGCAACTGAGAGTTTTTGAGGCAACATGTACTCCAATACGTAGCACACCTAGATAGTAGTAGCAGAGTCGCTAGCTAATGTCAGCGCGATTGTGTCTGTCTATGCAATTTACAATATGGGCAGAGAAATCTCAAGGTGGGAGGTTAAAGATAGGGGTTTGAAGTTTGATCCTATCCATCCCTCACCATGTGACCTCGAGCAGTTCACTCAATTGTTCTGAGCCTCTGTTTCCTCCTCTGAAATAAAAGCCAAACAGAATTTACCTAAATCCCAGCATTTTGGGAGGAAGTATATGACAGTTCTTGCTTGGAAGGGACAAAAACCCAATGAAAATGATTCCAGCAAGAGATGGAGACGAGCCGGGCGTGGTGGCTCAAGCCTGTAATCCCAGCACTTTGGGAGGCCGAGATGGGCGGATCACGAGGTCAGGAGATCGAGACCATCCTGGCTAACACGGTGAAACCCCGTCTCTACAAAAATACAAAAAAAAAACTAGCTGGGCGAGGTGGCGGGCGCCTGTAGTCCCAGCTGCTCGGGAGGCTGAGGCAGGAGAATGGCGTGAACCCGGGAGGCGGAGCTTGCAGTGAGCTGAGATCCGGCCACTGCACTCCAGTCCGGGCGACAGAGCGAGACACCGCCTCAAAAAAAAAGAGATGGAGACGAAATTCATCTTGAGGGGCAGATAGTACCTGTGCAAATCATTTCAAGGCCATATGGAAGGGCTGGGTTAGACTGCCCAGGATTTTAAGGAAGCATATGTAAGGGGGGCTTATCCCTGTCTTGGGTAAGGGAGTATTTCCCAAGTTGAATGTTAGAGAATGAAAGTTAATCAGAAAATGAGGAGTGGGAAGAGTATTGTGGAATAAAGGAAGAACACAGAGGCGAGGAATGGCATGAAGCACATACGTGAATGTGCGTGTGTGTGCATGGCTGTGTGTGCATGCCTGTGGGGAGGGCAGTGAGAGGGTTGCCGGGCAAGCGGCTCAACAATGCTAATACGTAAGGAGAAGGTGGTAGATGAGGCTGGACCCATGTGCAGCGACCACCTCATGCAAGGGAGTTTGCATGCCAAGGTAAGACACATAAATTAACTTTGTAATACCCCTGTTCGCTGCACAAAAAGGAAGAAAAATTTCCCCTTAGTAGATTTTAAGCCAGTTCAGCACATAAATGAACAAAAGCTGCTGTCATTCTCCTTTTCTATGCCTAAGGCTCGAACAATTTTCCTTCAATTTCACTCTCCCCTTCTTTTACTGTATCCTCCTTCAGCAGGTAAGTACCTTTTTTATATACTTTATTGGATTTTTATTCCAAGCTACAAAGTGCATGCTTGTGGCAACAAGTCAAAAACAGAGGTTTACAAAGAAAAAGACAAGTTTCTCCCTCCTTGCTCAATCCGTGACACTCATTCAGGGATTCATAACAGAAACAAGGTTGTTACGTGTCATCTTTCTCTATGTTTATACAACTATATACAAACATATATGGTCATATAAATCAAGGGTTTTTTTCCTACTTTTTTGAAAAAATGAACTATACTAGTCTCATTACAGTATACAACTTGCCCAGGTTAAATATAATGCTACTTGCTCAGATTGTAGGTTGTAACTATTAATGATTACTATAAAAGCTGTATAATATTCCACAGAATGAGAAAACCTGTCCATTAATTCAACTATCGTGATCAGGGGAAAACATAGGATTTGCTTCTTGCTTTTCTTAGCCACTGTCAATAATACTGCAGCAAACATGCTAGTAGTAGTACTCTTATTTATTTATTTATTTTGAGATGGAGTCTCACTCAGACACCCAGGCTAGAGTGCCATGTCATGATCATAGCTCACTGCAGCCTAGAACTCCTGGGCTAAAGTGATGCTCCTGCCTCAGCCTCCTAAGTAGCTGCAATTACAGGTATGAGCCATTGTGCCTGGCTAGAGAACCTAGTTTTCAGCACATCACCTGACTACTCAGGAAAGCAACTCCCTGTGCCAGAAGAGTCACAGAGAAAAGCGGTCCTGAAACTATAATAGCTCAAAGCCATTCCCTGTTTTTTGTCTGTTTGTTTGTTTTTGTTTTTTGAGATGGAGGCTCACTCTGTCACCCAGGCTGGAGTGCAGTAGTGGCACGATCTCGGCTCACTGCAACCTCCGCCTCCCCGGTTCAAGCGATTCGCTTGCCTCAGCCACCCAAGTAGCTGGGATTACAGGCACTGGCCACCACGCCTAGCTAATTTTTATATATTTAGTAGAGATGGGGCTTCACCATGTTGGCCAGGCTGGTCTCAAACTCCTGACCTCAGTTGATCCACCTGCCTTGGTCTCCCAAAGTGTGAGCCACCACACCTGGCCCCATTCCCTATTTTCTGCCCTTCTCTGTCTCACTGAATAGGCCATAAACTCTCCCACCTCAGATCTGCTCAAGCATGCTCCTCTTCCCAGGTTACCATTCTTCTCCCAACCCAAATGCACGTGGCAGTCCCTCACACTTAGTTCAAGATGAAGCTGGGCTTTCACGTTTTCTAAGCAGGCTCCCAAATGTCTCTATTGCAGTAAATCTCTTCTTCCACCATCTGCTTGAACAACAATAAGATCAACTTCTACAGTTATCACTGTGATGTGTCAGGCCTCGTGTTATGCACATTAAATGCATTATTTTATTTGCTCTTCAATAACCGGATTTAGGTAGGTGATATTGTTAGACATATTTTGAAGGTGAGAAAAAAGTCTCAGAAAGGTTAAGTCACTAGTCCAAGGACACACAGCTCATATGTGTTGCAGCTGGACTTTACATTCAAATCTGCTTGACTTCAAACTCCAGATTCCAGTCATCATTTAACACTGTGTAACAAAAGAAAAATTCCATTGAGCAAGCTTCTACTTTGATGGCAAACAGGTTGAGCCCTTGCTTTGTAAACACTGCCTGCCATAGATGAATTTGTTTTCTACATTTCTAAGCGGTCTTATCCCCCAGTGAATCTTATGAATGGAGCGAAGTTGTCAAGTTCTACAATAAATGGCATGCAATGTGATGTTACCAGAATTCAAACTTTCTTCTGCTGATTTTTCACTGGGTTGCAAGCTTTAATTTAACTGTCAGACCCTAGGTCTTTTGCCAGCACTAATGGAGGATTGTGGCAGTGATGGTAATTATTTCTAGACTTGGTACCTCCTTCGTTTACCTTCTGGTCGCAAATACTCAGTAGCTTCAAGCTAATTTCCTTCCTGATTTTCTTCATCAGTTTGCAAACTCCCACTGCCAACAAAAACAACCCATCTGATAAAAACGTCAACATGGAGCATTCGAAATATTAAAACTGTCATATAAAAATTGTGTTTTTACAAGGCGGTCCAAATATGTCACACATGTAGAAACCATTTTTCAAAGACAGATTGTGCAGGTCAAAGAGTTGTTGGGCTATTTTTTTTTAACCCACAGAAACAAACCCAACCATAACAGGTTCTTGTATATTGGTTTGATATCTTGAAAATCAGCTTCTAATCTACTCTAGACAAATTTGATAAAAAATACTGGTATCAAATGTCCTTTCCTCAGATGAAGACCACAGGTTTTCCCCTCTCTGTGGAATTAATAGAAAAATTACCTGAAAGAAGATACTATGATTTAGTTTGCTGTTTATATTTCATTCTTCCACCATTAAACAATGTAGACAGAAGATGGGGCCTGTCAACCAATGCTTATTATCAGATATGCTATTCTGTCGAAAATCTCAGAAGCTGAACACCCTGATTTGAATTGCTAGGTAGCAGCTAAAGTTGCGGATGGGAATGAAACCACCAAAGATAATTGAAAACCAGAAAGGAAAGGTGACTAACCCTGGGTAGGGCTGAGTTGCAGAAGGACGCCAAAGGTGAAACACAAATGGGTAATTTTAGGTAGGTTTTCAAGGGGGAAATGTCCTCCCAAATGGAACACTTTTACAAACAAACGCCGCCGTTTTTACAGTGCTTCCTTAGAGGCAAGGAGTCCTTTGGGGGGGACTGCGTCTTCCACTCAACCCAATTCAAGGGAGGCTCATGTGAACAGGTCAATGGAGGGGTGTGTGTGTGTGATCAAATCCCAGTTCCTCATAACGTAGGGGGAGGGGTGTTGGTATATCAAGAAGCCAAGTCATGTCTAAGAAAATACTTATGCATACACCCCCCATGCGTATTGTTTTTATGTATATGAGAGAGAGATAAAGAGTGACAAAGACAGCAAAACAGGTGGACAAAGAAGAAAAGAAGAAACACAGAAATACGCAGGAGTCAGAAATAAAGATACACGGAGGCCAGAGACAGAAGCCAAGAAAGAGGGAAATGGAATAGATTTTGAAAGACAATTGCATATCTGCATAATCAGGACTTAGTGACTATTTTGCATATGTATTTTATTTATTTACTTATTTATGTATTTTTTTGAGACGGAGTCTCGCTCCGTCGCCGGGGCTGGAGTGCAGTGGCCGGATCTCAGCTCACTGCAAGCTCCGCCTCCCGGGTTCCCGCCGTTCTCCTGCCTCAGCCTCCCGAGTAGCTGGGACTACAGGCGCCCGCCACCTAGTACAGCTTAGCAAGAAGAAATAACGACCTCACGCGGTCACCTGGGATCATTAAGTGTTCAGTGAAATGAGCGAGAGAGATTTCCAAACTGCCCAGGAACAGCTCCTGGAAAGGAGATCAGAATTCCTTGTTCACTGCAATGAGGTTGAAATTTCACTGCTTTTTAAAGTTACCAGAGTCTAAAGAGTTTGTACTTATTTTTATTGAAGAACAAAGACATGTAATAACCGCTAATAGCTAGTGACACTTACCCTGAGTCCAGCATTTCTTTAAGTGCCAGTACGGATTAATCCGTTTAATTCTTATCACAGCACTATTGAGTAGGTCCTCTTATCTTCCTCATTTTGCACGCGAGGAAACTGAGTCACAGAGGGACTAAATAATTTCCCCAAAATTATGCAGCTGAAAGCCATGGCACCAGTATAAACATAATAAAAGTAGACTGGGTCTCAGCATCTATTATCTTAATGACTGCACTGCACTGACCCATCCCCATTATGCTGTATTGTGCATTTATGTATTTCTATATATTCCACAAAAACAGAGGGCCAAAAGAATTTTCGTAGAAATAAAGTGTCATGCTGGACGCGGTGGCTCATGCCTGTAATCCCAGCGTTTTGGGAGGCTGAGGCAGGCGGATCATGAGGTCAGGAGTTCAAGACCAGCCTGGCCAACATGATGAAACCCCGTCTCTACTAAAAATATGAAAAAAAATTAGCCAGGTGTAGGGGTGGGCGCCTATAATCCCAGCTACTTGGGAGGCTGAAGCAGGATAACTGCTTGAACCAGGGAGGCAGAGGTTGCAGTGAGCCGAGATCACGCCACTGCACTCTAGCCTGGGTGACACAGCAAAACTTTGTCTCGAAAAAAAAAGAAAGAAAGAGAGAGAGAGAGAGAGGAAGGAAGGAAGGAAGGAAGGAGGGAGGGAGGAAGGGAGGAAGGGAGGAAGGGAGGGAGGAAGGAAGGAAGGAAGGAAGGAAGGAAGGAAGGAAGGAAGGAAGGAAATACCATAATCAGAAAATGTCTCTTAAGCCAAAGTCCGGTCATTGCTAGGTTAAGTCATTTTAAACTGTTTTCTTTATGTCAGAACTTCTTACCTACTCTAAGTGCATTGTAATTCCCAAGTGGGTAATTTGCAGCATCTTCTAACATGCTTAATTCTGGTTTTTTTTTCATAGATTCACCTAATAATACACAGATGCTCTCTGAGGTCTCCCCCAACTCCAAGGCTCCTGGACTCTCTAGTTCTTTACTTAGTAACTATGAATAACAATAAAAAAAGTTCTGGTCGGGCGCGGTGGCTCAAGCCTGTAATCCCAGCACTTTGGGAGGCCGAGACGGGCGGATCACGAGGTCAGGAGATCGAGACCATCCTGGCTAACACGGTGAAACCCCGTCTCTACTAAAAATACAAAAACTAGCCGGGCGAGGTGGCGGGCGCCTGTAGTCCCAGCTACTCGGGAGGCTGAGGCAGGAGAATGGCGTAAACCCGGGAGGCGGAGCTTGCAGTGAGCTGAGATCTGGCCACTGCACTCCAGTAGGGGCGACAGAGCGAGACTCCGCCTCAAAAAAAAAAAAAAAAAAAAAGTTCTGAAAACTGTTTTTTAACTCAGAAAAAAATAAGCCATATTCTTCAGCTTATTCAACAGCTGTTTGTTGAACACCCACTTTGTACGAGGACCTTGTTCACAATAGTGAGAGACACATGAAGCTCACTTTCAGGTGTTGGGAGGAGTGGTGCAGAAATAAACAGTAAACAGATGCCAAATAAAGAATATAATAAGGCGGGGCACAGTGGCTTACACCTGTAATCCCAGCCCTTTGGGAGGCTGAGGTGGGCTGATCGCGAGATCAGGAGTTCAAGACCAACCTGGCCAACATAGGGAAATCCCGTCTCTGCTAAAAATACAAAACTTAGCCAGACATGGTGGTGTGTGTCTGTAGTCCCAGATACTCAGGAGGCTCAGGCAGGAGAATCACTTGAACCGAGGAGGCGGAGGTTGGCGTGAGCTGAGATCGTGCCACTGCACTCCAGCCTGGGCAACAGAGTGAGACTCCATCTAAAAAAAAAAAAAGAAAAGAAAAAAAGAATATAGTCAGGAAGCTCCAAGTACTGTGAAAAATAGAGAATGCAGAGTAAGAGAGTAAGGGATAAAGAGTGACAGGAGTAGCTCTTTCAGCTGGAAAAGTTTGGGAAGGTGACATTTGAGGTACCAATTCAGCAGAGTTCAAAATGAGGTTAGGGAATCAGCCATGTGACTATCAGCAAGGAAGTGTCTCAAGGCACAGGAAAAAGCACGTGCAAGAACCCCCGAGGCAGATATTTACATGCTCGGGGACCCACAAGGAAGCCAATATGACTGGAAGATAAATAAGGGGGAAGCGTTGAGAAAGTTTTGCAGAGAGGCCAGGATCCAGGTGGTCATGTAGAGCCTTGTACATCATAGGAAGAACTTGAATCCTTTCTTATGATGGTCGCTTAAGTTGCACTGAAAAAGGGAAAGGAAGGCTTTGCTCTACCACGCAATGAGTCTTGAGAGCCCATTTCTCCCAGGAAGAAGGGTTGGTAGTCTTGACCTCAAATGGTATCTCAGAAGGAGAATAGCAAAAGGACTTCATCATTAAGGCATCAAGCATCGAAGAGAAGAATAATTTGCAAAGGGGGTACTTTGGGCAGAGCTATAGCATAGAGGCATGGAAAGGTGGGCAAGGCGGGCTGGCAGCAGTGAGATTCTATGGACTAGAGTTCATATGCTTGGTTGTCCATTAAGTGAAATGTGAGGCATGTGTATATAGTTTATGTGTATATAATTTTGGTATTGGGCTTATAAATGCATTCTTCTAATTTATATATATATATGTGTGTGTGTGTGTGTGTATGTGTGTGTGTGTGTGTATGTGTGTGTGTGTGTGTATATATGTGTGTGTGTGTGTGTTACAGACAGAGTATTGCTATGTTGCCCAGGCTGGTCTTGAACTCCAGGCTTCAAGCAATGCTCCTGCCTTAGCCTCCCAAAGGGCTGTTGTTACAGGCATGAGCCACCACACCTCACCTATGAAAGTTTTCAAATACAAAGATGCTGGTTGACTCCTCTTCCTCATCTCCCATTCACCCTGTAACCTTCCCCATCTTAGCTCCCTCCCCTTCTTCATGGAAACTTCTCTTGACAATATTGCCAATGACCTCCATATTGTCAAACCCAATGCTTACATTTTGGTCTTTATTTTACTCAGTTTCTCAGCAACGCTTGCCATAGGAGGGCGTGAAGCTCTCTCAACTTCTATGACCTCTTCAGTTTTTCCAACCTCCCTGACCCTGCCTTTGCATCTATCTGCTGCCCTTCCTCTTCTTCTTGACTCCAAAAGGTGGACTTGTTCAGGGTTCGATTCTGGGCCACTTCCCGGGGCCTTCCCTTCCCTTCATTTTCCATGCTAGATTCCTGATGAATCCAAAAGATCTCAGAGTCTGCTCCACCAGACAATGTAACCCGTTGTGTCTGCCTGTTTATTGGCTGGAATACGAGAAGAAAATGGGTCTTGGGGCTTAAGCAGGTGCCAGTGGAAAGTGGGATGACCAGAAGAGCAAAGGATATTTAACTGCTGTATGGCTTATCTCAGTGTGATCATAAAGTTTTGAATATTTATTGCCAAACTACTTGTAAGGATTCTGCAATATGGGCAGCTATATTGAAAAATAAAAGCCGTATTCCTGGCTCTAGGATTCAAAGCATCCAGAATTATCAGTGATTTCTAAGCTGAACTCAGTGACATCAGTAGGAAAACGCTAATTTTTCAATTCATAAAATTATTAATTAGAGGCAGCCATTAAGTAGAGACAGCCTCCTTGGACTTGACTTTATTTTCCACTCTAAATTCAAGACAAAGAAAATGTAATAAACCCACAATTTCAGTATCATTTAAAACGAATGGTTTTCCCTTTAATTATTGCAAGTTAAAACTTCCCTCATTTATATGCACTATTTGAGGGTTTTTATCTGGAACACATGAATATCAAAGAAGGCCTTTGAGCTTTTTCAAAACACATTCCTTCTCACTGTTTAAAACAATTACAAGTTTCTGTACAGAAAATTTTCCAGCTCTACTTTGTTAACCAAGTTCAAGGGTAATTTGACTCTGCTTGTTTAAATGATAAAGATAGATGATTAGATAGATAGATAGATAGATAGATAGGAAAATTAGACACATAGCTAAATATAGGTGGATACAAACAGATGTGTTCAAACAAGAAAAAACACACAGTAAAAACATTGCTTCATTAGTTTTTCTAATAATTCTATAAGGAACATACATTTTTTCCCAAACATTTTAAATTTATTTATGTATTTTTTTAACTTTTTAAAAAAATTTAAGTTCTGGGATACATGTGCTGAACATGCAGGTTTGTTACATAGGTATACATGTGCCATGGTGGTTTGCTGCACCCATCAACCCATCATCTAGGTTTTAAGCTCTGCATACATTAGGTATTTGTCCTACTGCTCTCCCTCCCCTTGCCCCCCACCCCCCGACAGGCCCCAGTGTGTGATGTTCCCCTCCCTGTGTCCAAGTGATCTCATCGTTCAACTCCCACTTATGAGTGAGAGCATGCAGTGTTTGGTCTTCTGTTTCTGTGTTAGTTTGCTGAGAATGACGGTTTCCAGCTTCATCCATGTCCTTGCAAAAGACATGAACTCATTAACTTTTATTTTATTTTTTTGAGACAGTGTTTTTCTGTTGTTGCCCAGGCTGGACTGCAGTGGGGCGATCTTGGCTCACTACATCCTCTGCCCCCTGGGTTCAACTGATTCTCCTGCCTCAGCCTCCTGAGTAGCTGGGATTACAGGCACCTGCCACCATGCCCGACTAATTTTTTGTATTTTTAGTGGAGACAGGGTTTCACCATGTTGGCCCAGCTGGTCTAGAACTCCTGACCTCAGGTGATCCACCTGACTTGGTCTCCCAAAGTGCTGGGATTACAGGCATGAGCCACCGCGCCGGCCTTAACTTTTATTTTAAATTCAAGGGTATATGTTCAAGATTGTTATATAGGTAAATTGCAAGCCACAAGGTTTTGGTGCACGGATTATCTCATCATCCAAGTAATAAGCATAGTACCTGACGGGTACCTTTCCAGTCCTCACCCTCCTCCCAACCTCTTCCCTCAGGCAGGTCCTGGTATCTGTTGTTCCCTTCTTTGTGTCCATAGGTAGTCAGTGGTTTGTTCCCACTTATAAGTGAGAAGGTGTGGTATTTGGTTTTCTGTTCTTGTGTTTGTTTGCTTAGGATAATGGCCTCCAGCTCCATCCATGTTGCTGCAAAGGACACGATTTTGTTCTTTTCTATAACCGTGTAGTATTCCATGGTGTACAAGTACCACATTTACTTTATCCAGTCTACCACTGATGGGCATTTATATTGATTCCATGTCTTTGCTATTGTGAATAGTACTGCAATAAACATATGCATGCATGTGTCTTGATGGTAGAAACATTTATATACCTTTGAGTATATACCCAATAATGGGATCACTGGGTCAAATGGTGATTCTGTTTTATGTTCTTTCAGAAATCGCCAAATGTTTTTTCACAATGGCTGAAGTAATTAGCATTCCCACCAGCAGTGTAAAAGTATGAAATATGAGTTTTTATTTCCGTTTTACATGAGCAAAGTGAGGTGGGGGATATTGAGTAATTTGTCACAGTTTACACAGTTTGAAAACAGGATCCCTTGGAGATGATGGTGATGATGACGCCTTATTAACAACCTTCTTTTCAAAAACTGTCCTGTGTGGTAGGAACTATACGTGATATTTTATATGTATTATATCACTCAGCCACCAACAGTACATCTTCGATTATTCTTATTTAAAGTAAGGAACACAGGGACAAGAGAAGTTAAGTACCATGTCCTAGGTCTCCAAATTAAAAGTGCTGGCATCATAATTAGAGCACAGATCTGTCTGACATCCATGGCCAAGATCTTTTCATTACACCATGCTTTGTCTCTACTTGTTTGGTCTTTTAAATTTTTAATCAAATATTTAGGTCAAAAGCCATCAACTTTATCTATGCAGACTTCGGAAGGCTGTTGGGAAGTCTGTGAATCAAGTTTTGTGTTGCTCTTATTTTTGTGGCTTGCTTACGAAAGTTACAGATACAGAACATCAAAAAAACTCTGCTCAGAAATATCTCCTGGGTATTATATTTGGAGTTTTGAGTAAATAAGAGCCTCTTTTAAAATGTAAATACCACCTGAAAATGTTAAGCCTATTAGAAAGTCACACCTTAGCTTTAACAGTTAGATAATCCAATTTATGCTTGAGCTGCATACTGCAGCTGTGGTAGAATGAATCATTTTCTTCTTCTCCTTTATTCTGGGATATTGCAAAGAAGAAGAGGCATGAAGACAGCTGGGTAGATTTTTTTTGAAATAAGTTTCCATTTTAAAATAATTTTGGATTTACAGAAAAATTGTGCAGATAGGACAGAGTCTCTGAATACCGCACACCCCGGACTTTCTATTATTAACATCTTTTTTTTTGTTTGTTTGTTTGAGACAGAGTCTCGCTCTGTCGCCCAGGCTGGAGTGCAGTGGCACAATCTCGGCTCATGGCAAGCTCCGCCTCCCAGGTTCCCGCCATTCTCCTGCCTAAGCCTCCTGAGTAGCTGGGACTACAGGCGCCCGCCACCACGCCTGGCTAATTTTTTTTGTATTTTTAGTAGAGACAGGGTTTCACCATGTTAGCCAGGATGGTCTTGATCTCGTGATCTGCCTGCCTCGGCCTCCCAAAGTGCTGGGATTACAGGCATGAGCCACCGTGCCCAGCTATTATTAACATCTTATATTAATATGGTGCATCAGTCATAATTAATGAACCAATATCAGCACATTATTATAAACTATGGTCCACAGTTTATTCAGATTCCCTCACTCTTTACTTATATTCCTTTTCTGTTTCATGATCCCATCTGGGAGACCACATGATGTTTAGTCATCCCGTCTCCATCCTTAGGCTCGTCTTGGCTGTGGGAGTTTCTCAGAGTTGACTTGGTTTTGATCACCTTAAGAGTTGGAGGAGAACTCGTCAAGTGTTTTGCAGAACGTCCCTCCATTGGGATGTGTCTCATATTTTTCTCATGATTAGACTTAGTATATTAGTTTGTTTTCATGCTGCTAATACAGACATTCCCAATACTGGGTAATTTATAAAGGACAGAGGTTTAATGCACTCAGTTCCACGTGGCTGGGGAGGCCTTACAATCATGGCAGCAGGCAAGGAGGAGTAAAGTCATGTCTTACATGGTGGCAGGCAAGAGAGAATGACAGCCAGGTGCAAAGGGAAACCCCTTTTAAAATCATCAGATCCTGTGAGACTTATTCACTACAACAAGAACAGCATGAGAGAAACTGCCACCATAATTCAATTTCTCCCACCAGGACCCTCCCACAACATGTGAGAATTATGGGAGCTACAATTCGAGATGAGATTTGGGTGGGGACACAATCAAACTATATCAATAACTTAATTCAATCTTACCTACTTTTTCTGAGGACCTGCTATGGTGACTTTCAGTGTCATGCCAGACATTGGGGATATGATAACTACATGCCAGGAGCTCCATGCACCACTGATAACACATGGTACTGAGCACACTACATGGATGGCAGCAGGCAAAGAGAGCATGTGTAGGGGAACTCCCCTTTATAAAACCATCAGATCTCATGAGAGTTATTCATTATCATGAAAACAGTATGGGGAAAACCGCCCCCAAGATTCAGTTATCTCCCGTTGGGTCCCTCCCACAACATGTGGGAATTATGGGAGCTACAATTCAAGATGAGATTTGGGTGGGGACACAGCAAAACCATATCACTTGGGTTATGGGTTTATAGGAGGAAGAGCATTGTGGTAAATTGCAATCATATCAAGATGCCACGCTATCAACACGACTCATCACTGTTGATGTTCACCTTAATGACAGATTGAGTAGTGTTTTCCAGGTTTGTCCACTGCAAATTTACTCTTTCTCTTCCTTTTCATGCTGTACTCTTTCTTTGGAAGAAAGTTACCTGTAGCCTACACTTAAAGAGTGAGGATGAATGCTCCCTCTCCTTGAAGGGGGAGTTTCCACATGCATTATTTGGAATTCTTCTGCAGGGGAGATTTGTTTATTCTCCCGCATTTACTTGCTTATTAAATTGTTTACTTATATCAGCATAGACTCATGGATATTTGTTTTAGGCTTTGGGCTAGAAATCGAATCTACTTTCTTCTTTTTTTTTTTTTTTTCTGTGACAGGATTTCACTCTGTCTCCCAGGCTGGAGTGCAGTGGTGTGATCTCAGCTCAGTGCACATCTTTAACCTCCCAGGCTCAAGCAATCCTCCCACCTCAGCCTCCCGAGTAGCTGGGACTACAGGCGCACACCACCACACCCGGCTAATTTTGTATCTTTTGTAGAGACAAGGTTGCCCAGGCTGGTCTCGAACTCCTGAACTCAAACTATCCTCCCACTTTAGCCTCCCAAAGTGCTGGGATTGCAGGCATGAGCCACCATGCATGGCCTACTTTATTCTCTTAATACTCAAATTGTTCCAGCTTTGGCCATTGGGAGCTCTTTCATTGGACTCCTGTATGCCTTTGACATACCCTTCTCATTGTGGGTGTTCTGTTTTTTGTTTTGTTGTTTTGTTTTTGAACACTTCCTTACTTCTTGGCATTACAAGATGCTCCAAGTTTTTCTTGTATGTTTTTTGCCCCAGTCTTAGAATGAGTCATCTCTCCCAGGAACACTGGTTCCTTTTGTTGGAGAATGGTATTTACCTGACAGTAAACTGAAAATGGGCTCAGGAGTGCTTATTGCCACTGTGGTGTCATTGCTCCTAGGCCCTCTCAATTGACAGAGAAGGAAAAACATGTATGTATTATGTATTTTAACTGAGGAAATGCACACTTATCTATAAATGCTTCTATATTAACCATCTGTACATATAGTAAGTTAAACGTGAGTTCATACTAACACCTCAGTATATTTTTAATAATAGCAATACCCAAAGTCTGTCCCAGCTCAACTGAATTAGAAACAATTAAATTTGAATCTAGGCAGATGGGGGAAGGAGTAGAGCCCAGGCCTTGGTAATTGTTTGAAAAAACGCCAGGTGATTGAAATATACCTCTAGCCTTGAGAATCACTGATGGAAACAAAACAGCAGATGTGAAGCTGATGTGAGATTTTCCTGGGAAATCACATATTAAAATTACTAATAAATGAAAGAATTAGTTTTTATTATACTGTTTCCTAACATCTCACACCTTTATATCCTCAGAGTTTTCCTAAATTTTTCACTTTGATCCAATATTCGTTTATGAAGTCCGGCTGCAGAAACACTGACATATTATAAATGAGGAGAAATGGAGTCATCCTAATATTGAAAAGAAACAAAGTAAAAGAAAAAGTAAGCATGTATGAAACTCCTGCACCAGGAATATGAAGCAACATGCTTATTATAAGTCTCAAAGAGACTGATCAAAACACAAATAGGTAGTAGAGCACTTCTGACGTACAAAATACTATTCTTTATATGTGTATTAGGATGGTGTCATAATAGCAATATTCACTATTAAAAATAGCATTAGATTGAGAATAAACTATGTGATATTATATATGCATATATATGTATATGTGTGTGTGTGTGTGTATTCAGCCATGTGGGGAGGTATATATATATATATATATATATATACACACACACACACACACACACACATCAGGTCTTTCTTCCTGATTACTGGCATAGAGTTTCAAAAATCCTTCAATTTTCTTAGGTGACAGAAATGTCATGGTTATGTGATATGGTTTGGCTGTGTCCCCACCCAAATCTCAAATTGTAGATCCCATAATTCCCATGTATCATGAGAGGTACCAAGTGGGAGTTAATTGAACGATGGAGGCAGGCCTTTCCTTTGCTGTTCTCGTGATAGTGAATAAGTCTCATGAGATCTGATGGTTTTATAAAGGGGAGTTCCCCTGCACATGCTCTCTTACCTGCCACCATGTAAAACATGACTTTGCTCCTTCTTTGCCTTCCCCCATGACTGTGAGGCCTCCCCAGCCATGTGGAACTGTGAGTCAGTTAAACCTCTTTCCTTTATAAATCACCCAGTCTCTGGTGCGTCTTTATTAGTAGCATGAGAACAGACTAATACATTATGATAATAAAGTAAATTATGGAGGGCCTCTAGAAAGCTTCAAGATGGGAGCTGGTTACCAGAAAAACCAAAAATGTGATTAGAGGTTTGGAACTTTTGGCCACCAGACCTCTGAGGAGAGGAAGGAGCCTGCAGATCTTGTTCAATCAGGTGGTCAGTGATTTAGTCAGTCATGCCTATGTAAAGAGATCTCAATAAAAACTCTGAACACTATGGCTCAAAGGGGCTCCCTGATTGGTGAACATATTGCTATATCAGGAAGTAGACACACTCTGACTTCACAGAGGCAGAAGTTTCTGCACTCAGGACCCTTCCAAATCTTGACACCTTATATATCTCTTCATCTCACTGTTTATTTGGATCCTTTATATTAAAATGATAATCATAACTATGTCACTTTCCTGAATTCCGGGAGTCATTCTAGCAAGTGATTGAACATGAGTGCATTGTGGGAAGCCCTAAAAGTGTGGTGAACTGAGCAGAAGGTCGAGTAGTCTGGAGACACCATGTATGGTTGGTATCTGAGCTAAGGTAGTCTCATTGCAGACCCTAACCTTTAACTTGTGGGATCTGATGCTAACTTTGTGTAGTTAGAATTGTATTTAATTGAACTGTAGGCTATCAGGTTGGTGTCATAGAGTTGGCTGCAGAATGCAAACTCAAACACAGGAACCTTGTCAAGTTGTTGGCATAATCACACAGGGAATTATTTTAAGTGACTTTGACACAGAATATTCTGACTTATATTCCAAGTGGCATAATCTTAAAAACAAAAAGAACTTAAACTATATCCAGTAGTCTTAGCATTAATAATACTATAGTCATTTTTATTTTGAATTATGCATACACATGCATAAATATAAAATGTATAAAATATGCATATGAATGTTATTTTGTGCCTAGATTATCAGTGTGAGAAAATAGATGCAAATATAAAATCACAAGTAAGTTAAAATAATAATTTTTGTTTAAATTGAGAATATCAGTATGAACTCGATTTATTTTTTTCTTCCAAAAAAAAGTACACATTTCTTAGTTCTGAATACTAAAAAGGCATTTTCAGTCCATTAGCAATTAGCACCCTAGGCCCAGACTGTGGTCTCTATATACCATTGTCCATAAGAAGAAAGTAGGGCCACTTGGGGAAATGGTTGACTGTAGAACTAAGATAGGAAATAAACAATAAAAGCTTGAGACATTCTCTCTCTCTCTGTCTCTCTCTCCCTCTCTCTGTCTCTCTGTTTGTGTGTGTGCATGTGAGCCTGAAAGCAAAGAAGTTATCAAAATAAATGTTTGCATCAAAATGACACAAAGGTTAGCCTGAAGGGACTTCCACTGGCCAAAAATGAGACAATTTGAGCATTAAAAAAATGATCACAAAGGATTGAGCACAACAACTACATAAAATTCATGAGTTCTTAATTATAACAAACCTAAAAAGCAACTGGACCCTTTGGTAGTTGGTAGGGCACCAACTCATTATTCTAAATTGATAATTAAAGGAAAAGAAATCAAGCATCTCTTCTGCTTTTTGTGAATAGATGATATTTCAGAGTCAACAAATAGGTTCTTTTTTCCCACAGGAGAACTACAGTTAACAATTACAAAAAGATTATTTAACTTGAAAATCACTATTATTCAACCACAAAAATTGGGGTAACCAGTGTCTCCAGATGTATGCAAAGGAGGCACATAGTGTCACCCAAGAGGTATTTTTTCCAAAAATTGAACAAGGAAATAAGACTTCAAGCTTTAACTACTAGTTTACAGAAAATAAAGGGAATAGAGGAAGGTGTTACAGAATCACAGGATTACAATCAGAATCAAAGATTGACAATAGAAAATAGACAAATGGGCCGGGCGCAGTGGCTCACGCCTGTAATCCCAGCACTTTGGGAGGCCGAGACGGGCGGATCACGAGGTCAGGAGATCGAGACCATCCTGGCTAACACGGTGAAACCCCGTCTCTACTAAAAATACAAAAAATTAGCCGGGCGCGGTGGCGGGCGCCTGTAGTCCAGCTACTCAGGAGGCTGAGGCGGGAGAATGGCGTGAACCTGGGAGGTGGAGCTTGCAGTGAGCTGAGATTGCGCCACTGCACTCCAGCCTGGGGCACAGAGTGAGACTCTGTCTCAAAAAAAAAAAAAAAAAGGAAAGAAAATAGACAAATGACTCAGTTTCACCCCCTCCACTCAAGTAAATGGCGTGAACAAAAAAGAGGGGATGGGGGAAGGGGATTAACTATTACAGTTGTATTATTATATACCACTTTCATAGTTAAAATATAAGGATAGGTTGGATCCTGATCTAAAAAAGAAACCATAAAAAGATATTTTTAAGACAAATGTGGAATACTAAATATGAACCAAATAGTAGATGATATATAAGAAATTGTTGTTAAATTTGTTGGGAGGCCAGGCACAGTGGCTCATGCCTAATAATCCCAGCACTTTGAGAGGCAAAGGTGGGCAGATTGCTCGAACCTAGGAGTTCAAGACCAGCCTGGGCAACATGGTACGATCTCATCTCTAAAAAAAATACAAAAATTAGCTGGGTGAGGTGGTGCACATCTGTAGTCCCAGCTACTGGAGGAAGAGGAAGGCTGAGGTGGGAGAGTCTCTTGAGCCCAAGAGGTGGAGGGTGCAGTGTGCTGAGATGGCACCACTGTGCTGGCGTGAGTGACAGAGCAAGATCTTGTCTCAAAAAAAAATTGTTGGGGGTGATGATGATATTGTAGTTACGCTTTTAGAGACTTCATCTGTTGTTGATGCATACTGAAGTACTTACAGGTGAAAGACTCTATCTTATTTGCCTTAAACTATTATAGAAAAAACAAATCAGCAAGAATAGATAAACCAAGATTGGCAAATACTAATTGTTGAAGCGAGGTGATTATATAGTCACCCTATTTTGTGTACGTTTGAAATTTTCTATAAAAAATACTAAAAATTAAAAATAACAGTTATTCATAGATCCATCCAAATAACTCTTACTGAGCCCTGTCCCTGTGCCTGGTCTTGTGCTAGAATTAGAAATGCAGATGTGAGCAACCTGTGGATTCTCACCTCAAGAGCCTCAGGTTGGCGCACAGAAGTCCAAGATAGGAAGAGATCGTTAGTATACAGGTGCATGGCAATGACAGTTCCCACAACGAGGACTTCAGCAGGCTACGCATTCCTTCCGATGTTCCATTTATGGTTGTCTTTCCTACTCTCAAAGAATTTCAGCTATGAGCCTCCTGCCAGTCTTGCAAATACTTTCTGAAATCCAAAGATAGTCGAGACTTAGATGCCAGGTATGGGCCAATGAAGAGAGTGGTGGACAAGCCAAGATTCTCCAAAGAGATTCATCACAACTATTGGACTGTCACTCAGAGAAGGAGCAGCTTCTACAAAGGACATTTGGTAAACATCAAGCCATAATGGCAGCTAGTGGCTAGATATACTGGGCTGTTACTTCACTGTTAGGTAGATTGGCGAAGCCATCAGCACCACTTCACGACTGATCAAATTGGAAAGTGATTTACTGTGAGTTAGCCAAGTGAAAGGCTCTGACACACTCTAAGGTGGAAAACACATTTATCATTGCATTTACTATATTCATTAATAGAAGCTACCATTTCCTACACACCCAGGATGTGCCATGCTTTGCACTGTGTGCTTTGCATTTGTGATGTCCCATAGTGCTCATAATAAATTTGCAAGCATTTTAACCCCAGTTTTACAGATAAGAAAACCGAAGCTCTGAGAAGCGAAATAACTTGTCCAAAGTGAAATGCCATTTAGGAATGTTTTTAATTGATCAAAAAAAATTTAAAACAGGGTGCAGGTCAAACAAAGCACACATCTGTAGGCTAGTTCGGCCCCCTAGTTTCCAGTTTAAGACCTCTGCTCTACTTCATGCTACTTTCAAATGTAATTCTTACTAAAGCCCTTTTCTGATTCCTCACCTAAAAAGTTAAGGGTTCTAGAATCCTGTGTTCAAGAGCATGGAATACAGGCCAGCTGTATTCCATTCTTCACATGATATGGAATGGCCAACTTATTCTAGAAAATTTACATTTCTTTGGAAAGTACGATATACATCAGACACACATATTTGTAAGATTTTTGTATACAGCTATCTGCAAATATATGTACAAGTTGAGAAGGTTTATAAGGTCAATAAATGCAATTGCAATGCCAGTTGTTTTTTTTTAATTTTTCAAACACAACCAAAAGTTGGAAGAGTTTTTATTAATTGCTCTTTTAAATAATCTAAAAATATAAGTCAAGCAGATAGTTTTAAAAAATCAAGCAGGATAAAAGAGTATACTATACGCAGTATTAGAAATACAAATAATAGCTAATAATTATTATTAAGCACAAATTATATTCCCGGGATTGTTCTGAGCGCTTTTCAACATGAATTCATTTTTCTCACTACATCCCTATAGGTAGGTTCTATTATTACTACCTTTTAACATATGAAGTGGGAAACTTTAAGTAACTTCCCCAAGTTCACATAGCTGAAATGAGTATCCTTCTTACTTCCAAAAATGCACCCAAGTCTACCAATTTCTGTCCCCAAAACAAGCACTGTAACCAATTTCTTGTGAGCTTTCCAGAAATATTCAGTGCATACCCTAGCATTATTTTAGATGACAGGAATAAATATATGGGAAAGTATAGAGAAGAATATAAATAACACCTATATACTCACCATCTACAATGAACAAAAGTGAATGTTCAATTACATAAGATTCATATTGTATTTAAATATTTTAAAACTCACTTAGTCTTGTTAAAAAAAAAAAAATCTCTCTTTTAACTTCTTCCCAATTCTATCAACCCTTTCCAGACAACTGTTGTCTTTATCAGGTGAGCATTTTCTAAGCTTTGTTTTTATTCTAGATATCACTAAATCCCTGTGTAATATCTATAAACAAAGCGTAGTATTGTTTTGTGTATTTTATCTACTTAATGGTATCTTTCTGCAACATCCATTTTTCCATGACATTATCGTTGAAGATCTATTCATGTTTATACATACTGATCTCATCCATTTGTCATCACTGCTATGCCGTGTTCTATAAAAATCATGTTTTATTTATTCATGTCCTTACTTTGATGTGATATGTCAATACAGTTTGAAATTTTTTAAGGCAAAATTCGCAGAACATAAAATTCACTATTTAAAGCATACCGTTTTAAAGGGGACTAACTTTAAAACAAATTGAGCACCCTTGACTTGAAATATAATGAGCATGCCAGGGCAGGTGGGGAGGCACCAGTTCCCCTGATTTTCCTTTCCTTCAAAGTTATCTTTTCAAACCCTCCAAACCCAAATATGTTGTAACTACCTCAAGTCATCTGCTTCTTATTCTGGTTTTCTCAAGTCAGTAAGTGCACACCTACCTACTTTGCAAGGTCTAAGTGGATCTGTACGTCTGATTTGGCTTATCTGGACAAAGAGTGGTATAGCTCTCTTTCTTAGTAAGCTCAGGTAGCCATAACAAAATACCATAGAGTGAGAGCCTTAAACAACAGAAGTTGGGTTCTTACAGTTCTTGAGGATGAAAGTCTGAAATCAGGGAGCCAGCAGGGTTGGGTTCTAGTGAGGGCTCTCTCCCTGGCTTGCAGACTGCTGCCTTCTCACTGCATGCTCACATTATGGAGAGAGAGAAACAGAGAGGGTTCTTGTCTCTTTTTCTTCTTATAAGGACATTAATTCTATCATATCAGGGTTCCACTCTTGGGACCTCATTTAGGCTTAATTACTTCTTTTATGGCCCTATCTCCAAATACCATTACATTGGAGGTTAGAACTTCAACATATAAATTTGGTTGATATGGGGTAGGGTGGCCACAAACATTCAGCTCATAGTACTCTCTATAAATGTGAATTGTCACAGCTGAGCCTGACAGGTATACAAACCAGCTGGCATGGATACAAAGTATGAGAATGAGTTAAATGTCCATGCAATATGCAAATTATGCACCCGGACACAGATATGGATGCAGAGAAGGCAAACTATCACTCCCTGTTTCAGGCTTAGGAAGCAAATTAAACATTTGCATCTGGGATGGAAAAGTCTGCTTCTCTATTTGTTTGTGAAAACGCCTCTCATAAATAAGAGATCAAACTAGAAGTGCACATCAAACCTGATGCAGCCTGAGCTGGGTCAGCCAGGAAAGAAATATGTTAAATTATAAATCCTTCAGGAGAAGAGTAAAGGCTGCACAACTCCCTTGAGCGAAACCATGACAATGAAGGAAGAACTTGCACTATTCAAGAGCCTGAGGAGTGTGCTACCCAAAGGCTGTTCTGCCAAACACAGATGGATCATCCAATTAAGTTCCACCACCACTTTGACCAAAGAGATTTCTGAATCGACCAGTTATCTGACTAAGTCAGGGTTGGCTCCCTTTCTGCTCTACTATAGCAGGCAACTACATGGGATAGACAGAGGAACAAAAATATTAGGGTCAGTGTAGACCTGAGTTCAGATACACCTGCATCACTGACAAATTACCTAGAACGTATGCCTTGGCAGTGAATTTGACCCACATGAATCTAATTTCCAGATTTGCAAAATAGAAATAATAGTGTATTTGTCCTAGGGTTCATTGGAAAGAATATGTGTTGAGTGCTTACCGTGTTCTAGCCATTGTGCTAAACTTGCATAACCTTCACAACAACAAAAGAGGTGCTATTATATTCCCTGTATTATAGACAGGGAAAGTAAGTCATGGAGAAATTGTCTGGCACATCAAACCATACCAGCCATGAAATCCAATTAGTTTAGGGTCTTGTTTTCCAAACTCCCCTGAAGATAAAAATCACTTGGGGCACTTGATATCTCTCCCCACTTCCCAGGCCCCTGCCCTGGGGATTCCGAAGCAGTGGATTGGGATAGTGCCTCGGAATTTGTATTTTCAATAGGCATCTCAAGTGATTCTAATACTCACAGAAGCTAGGAAAACTGGCATGTTCACTCCAGTCAATGAGGGAAGAGACCCGTGGTGATTAGATGTCTATTCAGAGAGTACCATAGAATCTTTTTTTTTTTTTTTTTTTTTTTTTTGAGACGGAGTCTCGCTCTGTCGCCCAGGCTGGAGTGCAGTGGCCGGATCTCAGCTCACTGCAAGCTCCGCCTCCCAGGTTCACGCCATTCTCTCGCCTCAGCCTCCCGAGTAGCTGGGACTACAGGCGCCCGCCATCTCGCCCGGCTAATTTTTTGTATATTTTAGTAGAGACGGGGTTTCACCGTGTTAGCCAGGATGGTCTCGATCTCCTGACCTCGTGATCCGCCCGTCTCGGCCTCCCAAAGTGCTGGGATTACAGGCTTGAGCCACCGCGCCCGGCCGAGAGTACCATAGAATCTTACAGCAAGAAAGAATGGTAGATTAAGTTTAATCCCATCCCTTCACTTTATTGATGGGAAAACTGAGTCCCAGTGAAGGGAAATGGCTTGCCCAAGGTCACACAACCTAGGTGAAGCAGGTTTGGCATTTGAAGCAACAGTTCCTGACTCCCAAGGCATTTTATTCTATTTGTACACCATCAGGACCAGCAGGCATTGGTTGAAGTGAGGGGTATAGAGGCAGAAGCAATGAAGAACACTAGAAGGTTCCCAAGTGGAATAAGTATGGATGGTACAACATGGTAACCATAGTTAATTACAGTGTATTATGTACTTGAAAATTGCTAAGGGAGTAAATTTGAGGTGTTCTCATCACAAAGAATAAGTATGTGAGATAATGCATATGTGAATTGAGTTAGCCATATGTCTACATACATCACATCATGTTGTTCGTCATACAATGTACAATTTTTCTTTGTCAATTAAAACATTTAAAATAAGGGTGGGTGGGACACCTACATGAATAGCCATAAGCAGCCTAGGAAGTAGCAAGAGAGACAGAAAAAGGTGACATGGTTTGGCTGTGTCCCCACCCAAATCTCATCTTGAATTGTAATCCCCATAACCTCCATGTGTCGAGGGAGGAACCTGGTGGAGGTGATTAGATCATGGGGCAGGATGGGTTCCTGCATGCTGTTCTCATGATAGTAATTGAGTTCTCAAGAGATCTGATGGTTTAATAAGCATCTGGCATTTCCCCTGCTTGCACTTCTCTCTCCTGCCACAATGCGAGAAGGTCCAAGCTTGCTTGCCCTTCACCTTCTGCCACGATTGTAAGTTTCCTGAGGCCTCCCCAGCTATGCAAAACTGACTCAATTAAACCTCTTTCCTTTACAAATTACCCAGCCTTGGGTATTTCCTTACAGCAGTGTGAGAACAGACGAATACAAAAAGGAAAATAAAGTAATTGCTTCTGATATGTTCTTTAAGATCTGACTTTCTTGCATTCATTCATATTTAAAGTTTTTCTCTGTCTCTCTCTTCCTCCCCCACCCTTTCCTCTGCTTTTCTTTTTCATGATTTTCTTAACTCTTTTCTTTTTCATGATTTTCTTACTCTTTTGTTCTCTTTGTACCTTTTTCAGATATCTTCCCAGCAAAATACAAAGATACCTTTACTTTTTTTTGTCTGCAGAAAGCTTGAATTTTTTACTCAATGACTGAAAAGGGCTAGACTTTTCTTTTCCACGGTGACATCTAGTTTCAAAAAAAAAAGTTTCACCTTCCCAACAGTGGCTCCTCTCACTCTTCACCAATTTTCTTGATCTTCCTGCAGAAAATATTTAAGGGCAGCCAGGCCCTAGTTGGAGCAAATCCATTTGCAAGGCTTGCAAAACCCTATTTCTCATATGTCTAACAGAGCTTACATCTCACGCATAGCCATGTAGTCACACCTCCACAAGAGTTTCTTTGTTCTAGAGCATTTCTTGGAATCAACAAGGAAAGTATGTTGGGAAGGCTCAAATTGAAGTAAAATGCCTTAGCTCTGCTTTGACCTATTCATGATACACGGGGAAAATCATTTCTGGCCTTTGGAAAGGGAGAATCCAAAAAAACAATGGATCTTACAAGCCTGAGTGAGGAGCAGTCAGCCATTCCCACCAGGTACATTGCATCACTTCAGTGGCACAGGATGCAGCCAGAGTCCCTCTCAGGAAGCCACTATCCTGCTGATTTTTATGGCAAATGTCTAGTCAACTCGTACTACACAGGGATTCCTCTCGGATGCCCTGGACTGAAGGTCTCTCAACTCCAACCAGATTGTGGTCTCAATTCCCACTGAGGTACTCCAGTCTGAAGATAACAGTGATAGGACAAGAGAGGAAATGATCTTTTACTTTACTTCCACCCAGTACAGTCTTCTGCAAATACTTGTTAATTCCTGGTTAACTTAATCAGACCAAAGGCAGGGGACTCTCTTTCCATGGGAGGAAAGTAGAAACTTACTAAGCTCCTGTGATGGTTAACATTAAATGTCAATGTGATTGGATTGAAGGATGCAAAGTATTGTTTCTAGGTGTATCTGGGTGTTGTCAGAATAAATTCACATTTGAGTTAATTGACCCAGGAGAAGAAGATCCACCCTCAGGAAAACTCACCCACAGTGTGGGTGGGCACCATCCATTTGGCTCCAAGTGCGGCTAGAAAAAGCTAGCAGAAGAAGGTGGACGAAGCTGACTTGACAAGTATTCTGGCCTTCATCTTTGTCCCATGTTGGATGCTTCCTGCCCTGGAACATGAGACTCCAAGTTCTTCAGCTTTTTGACTATTAGACTAGTGGTTTGCCAGGGGCTCTCAAGCCTTTGGCCACAGACTGAAGGCTGCACTTTTGGCTTTCCTACTTTTGAGGTTTTGGGACTCACGCTGAGCCACTACTGGCTTCCCTGGTCCGCAACTTGCAGACGGCCTATCGTGGGACTTCACCTTGTGATGGTGTGACTCAGTTCTCCTTAATAAAACTCCGTTCCATATATACATATAGCCTATTAGTTCTGTTCCTCCAGAGAACCCTGACTAATACAGCTCAGTGTGAGTATTGCTTAGGTTCAAATCTTGGCTCTGTCATTGGTCAGCTGTGTGGTCTGGAGGAAGTTACTCAACCTCACTGAGTCAAAATTTCTTCATCTGTAAAGATGGGAATGATGTTAATAAGAATGATTTCAGAGGGATGCTGAGAGGATTAAATGAGGTGACATTTATATTATTATACATGGAAAACAGAAATAGCTAGCACGTAATATTCCAGTTTTATCTATTATTATTGATATGTATGATTTGATTGAAGTATGAAAATCTGTTCCATTACTTTGCAGTCAGGAAAAAAATTTAGAGATTCAAATTATAGATGACGAGTAGTAAAGATTCTTAGCAGCCATTTGCCAACATCAAAGCCATGGCCGTAAAATGCAGCCTAATTAAGTTAGCAAAGGCATAGCCCAAATATTTCTAATGCTATTTCAGTATGACTTTGAATTCCAAGTTTTAATACATAGTGGCAGATTTACCGTCCTCATACAAGTTGACTGTAGTTAATATTAAAATGAGTTTTAATTCCCAAGAATTCTTGAGTGGCTTATGTGTGTGCTGGGTTTCAGAGGAATGTCAGCCCAGGATAGACCCTTACTTGTAATAAACCAAAAAGTGGATATGTGACATTTATCCAACCACCAATTATTTAAGTAACGGAGTCACACTAACCGAGGTTAGAGTTCTGTTTCTGTTTTTTGCTACTTAGCAGGCAATTTTGGGCAATTACCTAAACTTTTTAAGCCCTGACCTCCTTCTCGAAAATGAAAATGATGACAATGATAATATCTTTCACAGTTTTGTGGGAGATTAACTAAGAGGAATGCAAGCATTCAAAAAATAGCCTCTTTTATTTTTTGCCTTTTCGTGTAACTGCCCTCCATCCGAAGACTCTCTGTAACCTTTCATATTCTGCTTCTTTGTGAGACTCGCAGGGGCAGGGATCTTTTCTTTTTTTTTTTTTCATCATTGGATCCTCAGTGCCTGGTGCATAATAGGTGATCAGTAGGCATATAATAGGTGCTCAACAAATACTTGTAGAATGGCTGACAGATTAAATAAGCACCAGCTTCCCAAAGAGCTTGAGGAGCTCTGTGTTTTGTTTGCACCTGCCCCATTTCACCTTTCTCCTGACTCCATTTCCTTCCCTTCCTGAAGTTAGAGCCATTTGAACAACATCCTGACGGTGGATATTTTTGGCTGAAGTTGCTGGGTATCGCACTCTTTCCCTCTCTCCATCTGTCTTCATTCCTGTGCTAGTAATAGCTTTGTGGGGTTTGTTCCTCTAGGATGAATGGCAGCTCTTGGCTGAAAACATCTGAAGTGACCCTTGTGACACAAAGTTATTTTAAACCTGTAATATCTCATCTAGTTAGCAGTCAAAGATGAGCTCCACAGGCCCTCCCAGAAACATATAATAGGCTGGTTGTTTGAGGGGCACTGAGAAACAAGCCTTCTCTTCCATTCCAAAGTATGTCAGTCAGACAAGGTCAAAGAGAAAGGGCCATGTGTCCAGGTGCAGCTCCCGCCACAGCTGGCATTGGATACCCACCTCCATGGACCCAAAGACTGAGGCAAAATTGAAATGAAATAATTTTTTAAAAAATCAACTATCCTATTCCACCTTGCCTTAATAGCTTCAGCCTTTACTGGTCCCACAAACATCTAGGGCTCCCCCACATTCAAATCTCATTTCTCTGCCCTATATCCCACTCCCAAAGTGCCCCAGTTTTCATTTTGCTAATGTGATTTTTAAGAATCACATTTAAGCCAGACGCAGTAGCTCATACCTATAATCCCAGCCCTTTGGGAAGCCAAGGTGGGCAGATCACCTGAGGTCAGGAGTTTGAGACCAGCCTGGGCAACATGGTGAAACTCTGTCTCTACAAAAAATTAGCCAGGTGTGGTGGTGCGTGCCTGTAGTCCCAGCTACTTGGGAGGCTGAGGCAATAGAATCACTTGAGCTTAGTAGGCAGAGGTTGTAGTGAGCCAAGATTGCACCACTGCACTCCAACCTGGGCGACAGAGCAAGACTCCGTCTCAATAAATAAATAAATAAATAAATAAAGATCACATTTATTTGTTGGTTAATGGACTAATGTTCTAATTGCCTTGAAAAACAAATGGCTCTTTCTTCGATAGCTCTCAATGGTGTTCCACTAAATGTGCTTATTATTTCTCACCATTCAGTCCCCAGCAAGTAGCACAGTGCTAGGCATATGGGAAGCTCTTAATAAAGATCTGCTGAAAGAGGGAAAATTCCATGAACAAAGGACTTAAATTAGTTTGGATGATGAGTAACAGAAGCCCCAACTATCAGTGGTTTAAACCAAATAGTTTCATTTCTCTCTCATATAAAGGTTTAGAGGTTGGCGGTTCAGGGATAATATGGCTGTTCTGCTTCACAAAAAAACAGAGCTAATAAAGAAATTATAGGCCAGGCGCAGTGGCTCACAAGTATAATCCCAACACTTTGGGAGGCTGAGGCAGGAGGATTGCTTGAGCCCAGGAGTGTGAAATCAGTCTAGGCAACACAGAGAGACCCATACTCTACAAAAAATTCAAAAATTATTCAGGCATGGTGGCATGTACCTGTAGTCCCAGCTACTCAGGAGGCTGAGGTGAGAGGATCACTTGAGCCCAGCAGATTGAGGCTGTGCTAAGCTGTGATTGCACCGCTGCACTCCAGCCCGGGCAACAGAAGGAAACCCTATCTCAAAAAAAAAAAAAAGAAAAGAAATAAAATATGGAGGGGCCAGTACTTTCAGAGTTATAAGAACTATCTAATTATTTATTATAGTAAGCAAAGTGCAGGCCCTTTAATCACATATAATCAAATCCAGGCTCCAGAACTTAATACATATACAAACATGGGCAGTGATTTAACCTCTCTGGACCAGTTGTCTCAGCTGTACAAAGAAGAAAACGGAGGAGGAGAGGAAGGGGGAGAAAGAGGAAGAAGAGGAAGAAGTGGAACAGGAAGACGAGGAAGAAGGGGGGGAGGAGAAAAAGTAGGAGGAGGGGGAGGAAGGAGAAGGAGGAAGAGGAAAAGGAGAGCTCATAAAAACAACAGAGGAAAGAAAAGGCTCATGTCCCACAGCTTCCCAGGGAAACTGTGATCTCCCTGGCCATCTCTCTGACTTGTCTTCTCCACTCCACCACATCCTTTCTCTCCCACCACTGTTTCTTTTCTATCATGGTTCAAAATTCCTAGCAAAGGGCACATCAATACCTCTGAAACTGGGAAAACCAATGAAATAACAGAAACACAAGAGTTTGGGGAAAAGTTCTCCCACATCTTTCCATTACTTTTACAAAAATGTACTAAGGTTCCACTGAGTTTACATGCTGAGCACAAGACTTGGCATATGTTAATGGTGACCAATATATTTTAGCTTTCTTCTCTATTATTCCTCAAAATTCGTGGTGTTGATTAGATTTATTTTTTCTAAAGCTCTGTTAGTTATAGCTTCAGATTTAAATCCAGTATAATCCCAAATCCACTCATTCATTCTCAAGAGTCCAGCTCTTGATCTTCTATAATACCTTTAAATGAATAAGGGATATTTCTAATTCCTGTTGCATTTAGCAGGGAAGAGTTATTTTAATATCATGTTTTAACTTTAGATCTCTGGAGTGAGCAGTTCACTGGGAGCCCATGGATCAGGACACTTGAAATAATAAGAACATTTTTAGTTCCCTGTACTTTTGGTTTCCCAATCTATAATGTAGGGGAAGATGTGTCAGCTAGGTTCAGATTCCTGAACTATACCAATTTAGTCATATCCAGTGGGGGAGGAAAAAGATGGGGCAAGGATCCAAATGAGAAACACTTACAGATACTTTATTTGATTACTTTTAATTTGGGTAGTATATAGTAGGTATATGTATTTATTAGGTACATGAGATGTTTTCATACAGGCATGCAATCCATAATAGTCACATCATGGAGAATGGGGTATCCATCCCCTCAAACTCTTACCTTTGTGTTCCAAGCAATCCAATTATACTCTTTCAGTTATTTTAAAATGTACAATTAAATTGTTATTGATTATAGTCATCCTGTTGTGCTATTAAATACTAGGCCTTATTCATTCTTTCTATCTTCTGTATCCAATAACCATCCCCACCTCCCCTCAACCCCGACTACCCTTCCCAGCCTCTGGTAACCATCTTTCTACTTTCTATCTCCATAGGTTCAATTGTTTTGATTTTTCCATCCCACAAATAAGTGAGCATGTTTGGTTGTTTCTGTGCCTGGATAATTTAGTTTAACATAATGACCTTCCATTTCCATCCATGTTATTGCCTTCCATGTTGTTGCAAATGATTGAACCTCATTCTTTTTTGTGGCTGAATAGTACTCCACTGTATATAGGTACCACATTTTCTTTACCCATTCATCTGTTGATGGACACTTTGGTTGCTTCCAAATCTTGGCTGTTGTGAACAGATCTGCAATTAACATGGGAAATGCAGATCTATCTTTGATATTTTACTATTTTTATTGAAGACAATTCTGCAGGAACCCTTCTTTCCCCAATTATCATCTAAAATTGCTAAGGCCCACTGCACAGGTCTTAAGCATCCTGAAAATCCCCTTCTTTAACCTGGAAATTCCCTGGAAATTAGTCCATTCTCACATTGCTGTAAAGAAATACCTGAGACTTGGTAATTTATAAAGAAAAGACGTTTAATTGGCTCACGGTTCTGCAGACTGTACGGGAAGTGTGATGTTGGCATTTGCTTGGCTTCTGAGGAGGCTTCAGGAAACTTTCAGTCATGGCTGAAGACAAAGGGGGAGTCTCGGCACTTCACATGGCTGGAGCAGGAGGAAGAGAAAGCCAGGAAGGAGATGCCGCACACTTTCAAACAACCGGTTCTCAGGATGACTAACTCACTCCCTATCACAAGAACAGCATCAAAGGGGGAAATCTGCCCCCATGATCTAATCACCTCCCACCAGACCCCACCTCCAACACTGGAGATTGCAATTCGATATGAGATTGGGGCAGGAACACAGACCCAAACGGTGTCATTCCCCTTGCCTCTCTCCTAAGTTGGAGTCTCCATTTCCTGAATTCCATGTCTTTCTTTTTCTTGGCTTACTTCCTTGATTTAGGAGAGCACATACTTTTTGTTTGTTTGTTTGTTTGTTTGTTTAGAATGTTTACTTTAAATCTTGCAACTTTTAAAAAAGTTTGTATTTTATTTTAAGTTCCAGGAAGCATGTGCAGAACGTGCAGGTTTGTTACATAGGTAAATGTGGTGCTGGGGTGGTTTGCTGCACCTATCAACCCATCACCTAGGTATTCAGCCCTGTATGCATTAGCTATTTTTCCTGATGCTCTCCCTCCTGCCACCCCACCAACAGACCCCTGTGTGTGTTGTTCTCCTCCCTGTGTCCCTGTGTTCTCATCGTTTAGATCCCACTTATGAGTGAGAACATGCAGTGTTTGCTTTTCTTTCTGTTCCTGTGTTAATTTGCTGACGATGATGGTTTCCAGCTTCACCCGTATTACTGCAAAGGACATGATTTCATCCCTTTTTATGGCTGCATAGTATTCCATGATGTATATGTATCACATTTCCTTTACCCAGTCTATCGTTGATAAGCATTTAGGTTGATTCCATGTTTTTGCTATTGGAGGACATACTTTTCAAGAAAGGATGCTTTAAAGATAAATTTAATGAGACCTGTATGTCTGGGGACTTCTTTTTTTCTTTTTTTTTTTTTTTTTTTTTGAGACGGAGTCTCGCTCTGTCGCCCGGGCTGGAGTGCAGTGGCTGGATCTCAGCTCACTGCAAGCTCCACCTCCCGGGTTCACGCCATTCTCCTGCCTCAGCCTCCTGAGTAGCTGGGACTACAGGCGCCCGCCACCTCGCCCGGCTAGTTTTTGTATTTTTAGTAGAGACGGGGTTTCACCGTGTTAGCCAGTATGGTCTCGATCTCCTGACCTCGTGATCCACCCGTCTCGGCCTCCCAAAGTGCTGGGATTACAGGCTTGAGCCACCGCGCCCGGCCGACTTCTTTTTTTCTACCATCAAACTTGATAGGTCATTTGGCCACATAGAATATTTGAGATTGGAAATTATTTTTCCTCAGAATTTTGAAGACATCCTGCATTGTCTTCTAGATTACAGTGTTGCTCTTGAAAAGCACAATGCCATTCCAATTCCACGTTCTTTGGGACATTTTGTAAATTTTGGAATGCTTTCACAAATTCTTCTTTATTGCTAGTGTTCTAAAAATTCACAATGAGGTGGCTTGGTGTGTGGAATTTTTCTTCATTCATTGAGTGGACACTCAATGGGCCCTTTTGTTTTGAAAATTCATATCATAAAAATCTGAGAGTTTAGAAATGTTCTTCTTCCCATTTTCATTTATCTATTTTCCAGATTCTCTAATATTCTTACCTTCTTCTCTTATTTTCCATCTTTTTATCATTTTTGATACTTTTGAGTCAATACCTCAACTTTATCTTCAAATCCCCATATTAAAATTTGGTATATATCCTTCCATATGCAATTTCCAAGAATTGCTGTTTGTTCTCTTGCTGTTCCTTTTCTAAAGCATCCTGCTCTTGTTTATAAATGCAATGGTCATACTTGAATATCTCTTTGAGGATGTTAATTGCTGCTTTTGTGATCCAGGCATTATGTGTTTCCTCTTCATTCCTTTTCTCTGTTTATTTAGGTTATTGACTTTTATATGAAAAGCTTTTCTTAAATATCTAGCAATCTAAGGATTTCACTCTTATTTAATAGTGAGGCACTAAAATGGTGTTTTAAGGGTACTTCAAAAATTGTATATATTATGGTACCCAATATGATGTTTTGACCTACATATACAATATAGAATGACTAAAGCAAACTAATTAATATGTCCATTAAGATGATGGATGATGTTAGCACTTTGGGAAGTCAAGGGAGGCAGATCACCTAAGGTGAGGTCAGGAGTTCGAGACCAGCCTGGCTAACATGGGGAAACCCCATCTGTACTAAAAATACAAAAATTAGCCAGACATGATGGTGAGTGCCTGTAATCCCAGCTACTTGGGAGACTGAGGCAGGAGAATCGCTTGAACCCAGGAGCCAGAGGTTGCAGTGAGCCAAGATCACACCATTACACTCCAGGCTGGGCAACAGAGGGAGACTCCATCTCAAAAAAAAAAAAAAAAAAAAAAAAAAGATGATGGATGATGGTTGATGTTAATGGAAAGTTTTTACATTTCTAAACAAGACTTGACAGTTGATGGACTTCCTTCTAGGATTAAGGACCTAACTATTTCTTGTGGGTACCTTTAAATATCAGTATGTTTTAGGTATTACCGCCTTAGGTGGTCAGTTTTTACGAAGATTCTCCATTCTCCTGCCTAGGTGGTCTAAGACTGGCTGGCAAAGCTCTGGGAGGTGAGAGGAAAAGGAAAGTCTCACAATTCAATATGTAGATATTTTCTTAATACCTTGCTTTTAGAAAGCATCAAAGCATCTTACCCCAACCTCATCTGAATCTGATATTCTGATCCAGGAACTCTGTGGCTGTATTGCTCTAGAGAAAATTGCAATCTTCCTTCAAGGAGAGAAAAGAACAAGGTGACTTTGAGATTTGTAGTTGGGGAACAGATCTCATTATTTAACTTCTCAGAAAAACTTTTTTTTTTTTTTTTGAGATGGAGTCTGGCTCTGTCGCCCAGGCTGAAGTATAGTGGCTCCATCTTGCCTCACTGCAACCCCCGCCTCCTGGGTTCAAGCAATCCTCCTGCCTCAGCCTCCCAAGTAGCTGGGATTACAAGTGCATGCCACCACACCCAGTTAATTTTTTGTATTTTAGCAGAGACATTGTTTCACTGTGTTGCCCAGGCTGGTCTCGAACTCTTGAGCTCAGATGATCCACCCGCCATGGCCTCCCAAAATACAGGGATTACAGGTGTGCCCCACTGCTTAAAATGTTTTTACCCAGCTGGGTAGTGAAGTTGAAATTATCTTTTACTCTTTATTTAGGCTTGCTATAGGGAATGGCCAGCTGGTTTTTATATCACTTATCTTGGAGTCCATGATCTCACTGGAGTTCTGAGAAGGATATAATGACACTGATACTAAGGTCAAACGTTTATTTTCTATTTATTTATTTATTTTTGAGATGGAGTCTTTCTCTGTCGCCCAGGCTGGGGTGCAGTGGTGCAATCTCAGCTCACTGCAACCTCCACCTCCTGGGTTCTCTGCCTCAACCTCCTGAGTAGCTGGGATACAGGTGTCTGCCACCATGCCCAGCTAATTTTTTGTATTTTTAGTAGAGATGGAATTTCACTATGCTGGCCAGTCTGGTCTCCAACTCCTGACCTCAGGTGATCCACCCGCCTCAGCCTCCCAAAGTGCTAGAATTACAGGCGTGAGCCATTGCATCCAGCCTATTTTTCTTTTAACTTTACTGAAATGGTTTTCTTTTTCTCACTCACAAAAAATGAGATGCTAAGACATCATCCAAGAAGGAAAAATAAAAATTACCTAAAAGAAATATTGAATTCTCTCTTTTAAAAATAAAAAAGATTCCATTTAAAAACTAATGTGTTATTTAAGAAAATAAAAAATTAAAGGTGACATGAAAATCTTTATTTCACTTTCCTTTTTGAAAAATATTTTTACTAGTATAGAATTCAGGCTGATAGGTTTTTTTTTTTTCCTTTGATAACTTGAAGTCATTCCTCCACTGTCTTTTTGCATTGTATTCAAAAACAGCTGTCATCCTTACCATTGTTCTCCTATATATGAGGTGTCTTTTTTCTTTGGCTGCTTTAAGCTTTTATTGTGAAATTTCATATGGCATGTCTTGGATAAATTTTCTTCATTTTTCTCAGGTTTACTGTTTGTTGAGCTTCTTAGTTCTGTGGGTTTATACTTTTCTTCAAATTTAAAATGTTTTTAGTCATTTTTTCTTTTAATATTACAACTATATTGAGCTCCTTAAAATTTTCCCATAACTCACTCATGCCATTTATTTTTCCAGTGCTTATTCTGTCCGCATTTCATTTTAGATAGTTTCTATTACTATGTCTTCAAATTCACTAATCTTTTCTTCTGCCACATCTAATCTACTGTTAATACCATCTGGTCTGTTTTTTGTCTCAGACCAGAAACTCAATTTGTATTTCTTAATATATCTTCCAGATTTCTAATAAACATGTTTGATCTTTTCTCTAGCTTCTCAAACATAGAATACAGTTACCATAACTGCCTTTCTGCTTTGTCTGAGGTAAGCATGCCAAAGTGTCTGCTTCAGTTACTCCAATAGACACTTGACTTTATAGTTAAGTAATGTCAGGAATTAACTCCAGTTCCATTTCTCTCCTGGCCACACATATCTTGAGCTCTTTTATCATAGATAAGAAATAGGGTGAGGAGTGGGAGAGCAGAGGAAAGAGGAGGTACTAACTGTATTATCCACAGCAGGAACAAATGCAGTCATTTTAAAAAACCAACCAGGTTCCCAGTGGAGAAAAACAATACACAGTAGTTTCAATGAGAAACCTGCTTGGGGACCTTTCAGATTTCAGCTGGCACATTTCTCCTATTTAAATCATTACATCTTGGGCAAAGAGTAATGTTTTGTCTCATGTCACAGTATTTCTCAAACGTCCATAGTATCTCTCAATGATAAGAATCACTTGGAGTGTTTGTTGAAAGTACGGATTTCTATGTCCCAATTCAATCCTAGTGAATCAAAATTTCTGGCAGAGAAAAAAAAAATCTGGCATTCTATATATTTGACAAGAACCTTAAGGTCATGGAAGTTTGGGGAACAGTATGTATAAATTTGCAAGACCAAACACCTATAAATAAATAAATGGATTCTTCCAGAGACTTAGTCTGCAATTAGGATTTCCTGGCAAAAGAAAGAAGGATAGAGACTGGGTCACAATTATATACTCCACAAATAAAAGCTTCTTGTGCCCATAATTAAAGCACAAATACCGATTACTTTTATTAGTAGAGTGGACCATTGGCATTTGCCTTTCTTGATTCTAACAATTTGAGTGGACCTAAACATCCATCATTTCAAGTGATCCATTGATTTGAAGGAACAATTGTAAGGCCAGTATGCCTCTGTGAGAGGTAACTACTAAGTGAACTTAGTTGACCACCAAATACTATTGTCTGTTACTCATAAGGATCCAGTAATTCCTGTAAACTATGAAAAAATTTTCTTTGCAAAGATAAAATGTAAAACCTTCTTCCAAGAAATCCAATTGCTAATGCTGATCTGGAAGGAAACATTGTGACAAAGACTAAGAAAATGGTAACTTTTGCCAATAGAAGTTTTATGTAAAAAAAATTTTACATGGCAGAATTTCCATATCTGAATCATTTATAAATGAACATCTCAGATCACGTATTCTAAAAAGGGACTATTGTAATTATATTTTAAAATAAGATACAATATAAACTCTTAAGTGTTACTAAGCAACTTAAAAAACATTTATTATTGATTTTCAATGACTGCTTAATTTAACCCTATTTTTCCTCCGAGTTCAATAGGACACTTTCTTCAAGTAAACCAGAATTTCTGTGCTTCAGGGCTAAAATCACCTACAAACAAACAGGGCCACAGTCTTACTGTATCTTTTTCAGGTATCCAAAAAACTTTTTCTTCTGCCATAGTCCTTAATTTTCTTATTAAGAATACCTACAGAATGCCTGTGATGTTCAGAATTTCTCCTAACCAGTTAAATCACTTGAGGTCTTCTAGCTCAAGACATACTTAGATAAGTAAGTGACCTTGGGCAAGTCACTTTGCCTCTCTAAGACATCATTCCTTCCTTGATAAAACGGTGGGGGAGAAGAGAGGATTGGATTAACTTGACAGTTTCTAAGGTTTGGTACCTAAGGCAGTAATCTTAAATACAAATTTATATTTCCTGTTTAAAAACACTAAATCCAGAGTAAGATACATTTGGGTTAAAATTTCTAGCTCTGCCATTCACTATCCATTAATTCTTAGAAAATTTCCTTAATCTCTCTAAGCCTCTGTTGCCTTTAAATGAAATAATACTACTATCTGCAAGACAAGATTATTGTAAAAATTAAATGGGATAATTCACCTAAAACAATTAACATAATGCCTAGCCCATGATTCATCTTCCACAGCTGTTAGCTCTTATATGTTATTATTATGATGATAAATGGTAACTGCAATAGTGGATTTTCGTAGAGCTAGCTGTTTGGTCCCCTGCAAAAAATTGGAGGACTTTGAGTCACATTGTCAGTGACACTCATACTGTATAGCCTCTTCCCAGCTATTGCTCAGAAAAGGCCAGTCCTTCTCCTGGGCACCTGATTTTTAGAGAAATATCTCATTGTTTTTCATGGAAATCAGAGGCTTTTTAGTGGTCCTGAAATTTAGAAAACAGAAACAAACAAACAAAGTAAAGAAAACCCCCAAAACTGTGGCACAAATAGTCATTTAAGTTTGTTGATGTAGCTCCAACATTTGAGGACCTTTAATTTCTCACTGGCCCTGTCTGTGTTAATATAACTTAACGGCCATTTTAAAAACAAAACTATTTTCTCTAGCATGTAGAGTAATGGATGCCCAATCATTTAGTCTGGTGCTTATGCAAATGCTTTTGTCTTCCTCTGGACAGGGTGGACAAGGTGGTCAGGAGGGCAGACGGTGAGGGAGAACTTGTGTTTATGATCATTTGAGTGGCTCTGTGGGTCATTTTAGCTGTCAAACCTGATTTCCAAATTAAAACATCAAAATTACAAATTACCCCTCAAATCTAGTACATTAATTCCCTGCTTGCCTTTCTCCCTTGCTCATTGTGCAATGTTGTTCTTACAGCAAGGTGATGACCAGCTAGTACCCAAAACCCCAAGATGAGTTCCTTTGGAAAACCTCCCGGAAAAGCTTGTCTTCTCCTTGAAGTTTTGTCACAAGTTGACTTAGGTGATTTTCTCATTCCAATTTCACTCTGGCAGACCATGCCTCCAAGCATCATCCTACTCTAGTTTGCAATAAAGATAGAATCGAGCCAGGTTTATTGGGCAACTCCCCACTACCTCTACTTGTAATTTTTAACAGAAAAGTACTGGTTGACTGGTAGTATATTTTCAGCATTCTCAATTAATGTTGTCTACCGCCTGGTTCACATCGTTCTTCCACTAAAGGATTAGAAGGATGGAGACAGAACAGCAGATTTGGAACTAGATTGCTTGTGTCTGCAGTCTGCCTTTGTGGCTTATTAACTGTGTGAACTTATACAAGATGATTAACCTTTTAAAATTGAAATGTCCCCGTTAGGCATCCTATTCCATCCATCAGCAACTCCTGTCCTATCTCCAAAAATGTTTCCAGCTCCACTTCCTTCTTTTCATCTCCACCACCACTCCAGTCTGCCTGTCATCATCTCTTGGCTGGGCTCTCTTGTCCAGTAGTTTCCAATCTGGCCTCCCTGTGTCCTCCTCTGAATGTGTATGATCCAATTTCCACACACAGTGATTGTTTTTGTCTTTGTCCCCCGATTGAAATTCCTCTTTCGCTTTCATCTCCAGAGTTTCTTACCATGGCTTCTGAGTCACTGGGTAATCTGGCCCCTGCTTACCTCTCAAGTCTCATTTTCTCCTTCACTCTGCTCCTATACCCTAGCCTCCTATTTTGTTCTTCAAAACCTACAGTCTGTCTCATCTCCATTGTTTTGAATGTGCTGGTCAGTCTGCATAAAATGCTCTTTCTCCAGATTTCTACGTGGGTGGCTTCTCTTTATCTTTCATATTGCTTTCTATAAATGTTATTCCACCTGACTATCACCCCTGAATTCGTATATTTTATAGGACTCTGGGTTTTTCATAGCACTTATTACAAATTAAAAATATCTATTTATAATTTTCTGCTCTCATAGTGAATGTTAAGTGTTATTGGGTCAAGGACTATGCATGTTTTACTCACAGTTATCTCTCCACTATATAGCTTTAGTAGGCAGATTTCTAAGACAGACCCCAACATTCCTGCCCCTGAAGGTATATGCCCTTTATAACAGCCTCCCCTCGAATGTACAGAGGATTTATGAGCACGAATGTATTTCACTTTCATGATGAGGAGATATTATATGGGAAAGACGAAGCCATTTTGCCTGTGTAATTAAGGTCCCTAATCAGTAGATTTTGAGTTCATCAACTGAGGCATTCTTCTAGGTGGACTGACCTAATCTGGGGAGTTTTTAAACAAAGCCAGAGAGATCAGCAGCAGAAACAGATGTTTGCCCAGCGTCTTGAAGAAGTTAGCTCTCATGTGAGAGGAAGAGGACATGCGGCAAAGACCTGAGGGTGACCTCTGGGAGCTGAGAGTGGTCCCCAGCTAACAGTTGGCAAACACTGGGGAATCTCAGTCATATAACCACAGAGAAATGTATTCTGCCAACATCCTGTGAGCTTGGAAGAGCCCACTGAACACCAGGTGAGACTGCAGCTGGGGAGACACCCAGATTTCAGCCTGATGAGACACTGAGCAGAGGACCCAGCTAAGCCACGCCTGGACTCTTGACCTAAAGAAAGTGTGAGATAACAAATGTGTGTTATAAATCACTTAGTTTGTGACAATTTGTCATATACCAGTAGATAGCTGATACAAATAACAAAGTACCTGGCACTTATGAAGCCCACAGTGAATACCGTTGCATGAAGAGATATCCAATTTTATTTTCATATGCATTGCTGGAGTAAGAGGACATATTATGTATGGAAAGGGAGGGAAAGATAAGGGAAGTAAGTACTTTAATGGGAGGATGAAAATGGAAAGGGAGAAACAAAGCATGGACAAACACTTCGTATTAAGTTGGTGCAAAAGCAAGCACAAACAATACTTTGTTTGCCCTTACATCTCAGCATAACCTAAACAATCCAAGGTATGTTTATCCAAATGTCTGAGACTATTTGGAGAAGAAAATATTAGAATGGTAGACATGACGAGACGGGTGGATCATGAGGTCAGGAGATCGAGACCATCCTGGCTAACACGGTGAAACCCCGTCTCTACTAAAAAAATACAAAAAAAAAAAACTAGCTGGGTGTGGTGGCAGGCGCCTGTAGTCCCAGCTACTCGGGAGGCTGAGGCAGGAGAATGGCATAAATCCAGGAGCCAGAGCTTGCAGTGAGCCGAGATCCGGCCACTGCACTCCAGCCTGAGCAACAGAGCGAGACTCCGTCTCAAAAAAAAAAAAAAAAAAGAATGGTAGACATGAAAGAATGGGTTTTACTCCCTGTAAATTAAAGAAGGTCATATCCAGAAGAACAAAACAGAAGAAATTCAACAAGAATTCCAGTCAAGGGTAGAAAAAAATGCAAATTTTATTTCTAGTATTTCCAAAGACTCAAACAAAGCAGACCCTGACTCATGTAAGCCTTAGTACACTTTGAACCCCTCAAGTCAATGCACAAAGCAGGAGCGCCTTAGACATTGTTTACTTTGTTTTGTTTTTTCCTTTTCCCCAAAGAAACATAAAGCTAATATGTACACCTTAATTACAGCAGCAAGCACTACTTCCTAAGATTTATCAGGTTGCTCATGGAGGCCTCAAAGGGGCCCAGGCTGTGTGAGTAGAAAGAGAACCACAGCAAGGTTGAAAGCCATTGATTTTCTCTGCAACTCCTGGACTATGACACCAGCAACAAGTCCCTCTACTTCATTTCTGGATTCCAGCACTTGTAAAAAGAGAATCATCATTCAAGCTATCCATCATCACTCATCATTTCTGGATTCCAGCACTTGTAAAAAGAGAATCATCATTCAAGCTATCCATCATCATTCTGGAATTAGTGTGAGGGTCTCATGAATACATAGCATCTGGAGTTACGGAAGTGTGCCACTTATTAAAAGCCAGCCACACAGAGGAGTCAGTAAAATGTTTAGTGACAGAGATCTTGTCTTTGTCTTCTGCTCAACAATCAGTAAAGGGCTCTGGACCCGAGAAACAATCAGTCTTCCAAGGCTGTTGTTGAAACACTCACTTCATCAGCATGCCTGGGGAGCTAACACATCAGGAGAACACAGAAGAGCTATTGTTCTACCAACAAGGCACTGGGATTCACAGGCTGTTTCCCAGACTAGAATGTTACATCACTGATACAAAAGTTGACTTGTTATTTCGGCAATGACCATTATTGGGCATTTTTCCTCTCTTTGGTTGTAGACATGAGGAACACAATGGCAAATAAAACAAATCCCTTGTCTTCATGCAGGTCGCAATATTCTTTTTTTTTTTTTTTGATACTGAGTTTCACTCTGTCGCCCAGGGTGGAGCACAATGGCCCGATCTCAGCGGCTCACCACAACCTCTGTCTCCCGGGTTCAAGTGATTCTCCTGCCTCAGCCTCCCGAGTAGCTGGGATTACAGGCACCCACCACCATGCTTAGCTAATTTTTGTATTTTTAGTAGAGATGGAGTTTCACCATGCTGATCAGCATGGTCTCAAACACCTGATCTCAAGTGATCCACCTGCCTTGGCCTCCCAAAGTGCTGGAATGACAGGCGTGAGCCACTGTGCCTGGCCTGCGGTATTCTTTAAAGACAATGTTTGCCTGTCACATTTCTCCTTGACTTTTTTTTTTGTTGTTGTTGTTGAGACGGAGTCTCGCTCTGTCGCCCAGGCTGGAGTGCAGTGGCCGGATCTCAGCTCACCGCAAGCTCCGCCTCCCGGGTTTACGCCATTCTCTCGCCTCAGCCTCCCCAGTAGCTGGGATTACAGGCGCCCGCCATCTCGCCCGGCTAATTTTTGTATTTTTTTTTTTTAGTAGAGACGGGGTTTCACCGTGTTAGCCAGGATGGTCTCGATCTCCTGACCTCGTGATCCGCCCGTCTCGGCCTCCCAAAGTGCTGGGATTACAGGGTTGAGCCACTGCGCCCGGCCTCTCCTTGACTTTAACCCACCTGTACATATCTCCAGGTCTTTTCATCATACTGTGTTGTTGAGATATTTCCTTCATGAAGACTTCCCTTGGTCTCCCAGCTGAATATCCTTAGAATATCGAGATTCGCAGATTAACTCATCATGAGGTATCTTGTGTTATATACTTCCCTTCTACTCTACATCAAACAGCTTGAAGGCAAAGATGGCACTTTGATCTTGGTATTTATTGCCCACAACACTTTGAAAAATATCTCACCTGAGCTCAGTGAATGCTCATCAATATCAGTGACTCGCAGCCTTGTTGTTTCAACACATAGTGTTTCAAATAATTTGTTTTCAGTAAAAACGTATAATTTATGGATGCCTTTAAAAGTAAATTAGAAGGCTGGGCACGGTGTCTCATACCTGCCATTCCAGCACTTTGGAAGGCCAAGGCGAGAGGATTGCTTGAGCCCAGGAGTTCGAGACCTGCCTGGGCAACATGTCCAAACTCCGTTTCTACAAAAAATACAAAAATTAGCTGGGCATGGTGGTGCATACCTGCAATCCCAGCTGTTTGGGAAGCTGAATTGAGAGGATCACCTGAACCCAGCAAGTCGAGGCTGCAGTGAGCTGTGATTGTGCCACTGCACGCCAGCCTGGGCATCAGAGTGAGACCCTGTCACAAAAAAAATAATAAGAAGTAAATTGGAGAGTATTTAAGGTTATCCCTATAATCACATTACCTTGACTCAACCAAGCTATCACTTGGGAACTAATAATTGTGCATATCTAAGGACATTCATGGGAGTTTGCTACTGACGTGACCTTCATCCATGATTTGGATTCTAAAGGCAAACAATTACGATGGAGAGTTGATTTTTTCAAAACATTTAAAAATATTTTATCACGTAAGTTATATATCTATATGTATAAAATAGGGAGTAAAAATCTCCTCCATTTAAACCGAGTGTCCATTGCTAACCATGTTAACAAATTGGTTCATGGTCTTCCAGATTTCTTCCTAGGCTCATACATACATTGCTATAGTCTCATAAGAAATCTCACTTTAAAGCTCTACTCTATTCTATAAAAGGCAGACATGACGATACACTATATGAATGTACTATCATTTGTTTAGCCAATCCTCTTTTATTACACACTCAATTTTTATTAGACAATTCAGACAACTAAATACCTCTTTAAAATGCTTTTTAGAAATCCAGATTCCAAATTATATTATTCTATGTATAAGTCTATCTATTCCAATCAAAATAAAGAAATATAATCAAATACATCAGTATTGGCACAACTTAATGGAATTGCATTCTTAGGAAATACATTATTTCAAAGAAAAATGATATTCATTGCGAGGCTCTATGTTGGTTTACTTTTAATGTGTAACAATAGCATCCTTTCTAATTAGAAGGTGCATTATTCTCATTTCTTTTAAATTGACACATAATAACAATACATATTTATGGGCTACAGTGTGATATTTCAGTGCATGCAAACAATGTATAATGAGCAAATTAGGGCAATTAGCAAATTTATCATCTCAGACATTTATTACTTTTTTATGTTGGTAACATTGAAAATCCTCTCTTATAGGCCAGGTGCAGTGACTCATGCCCAAGGCAGGTGGATCACTTGAGGTCAAGAGTTGGAGACCAGCTTGGCCAACATGGTTAAACCCCATCTGTACTTATTAAAAGGAAGAAAGAAAATCCTTTCTTCTAGCCACTTGAAAATACACAATGTACAATAAATTGTTAACTATAGTCACCCTACTGTGCTATAAACACTAAAGTTTCTTTCTTCTGTCTACCTCTACTTTTGTATTTGTTAAGAAACCTCCACTTATCTCCTTTGTCTGTGCTATTCCCAGCCTCTCATAACCGCTCTTCTACTTTCTACATCTATGAGATCAACTTTTTTAGCTTTCACATAAGAGGGAGAACATGTAGTACTTATCTTTCTTTGCCTGGCTTATTTCACTTAATATACTGGCCTCCAATTTCATTCATGTTGCTTCAAATGAAAGAATTTCATTCTTTTTGATGGCTGAATAATATTCCGTTGTGTGAATAGACCACATTTTCTTTATCCATTCATCTGCTGATGGACACTTATGTTGATTCCATATTTTAGCTATTGTGAATAATGCTGCGATGAACCTGGGAATGCAGGGCTCTCTTCAATATTCAAATTTCCATTTTTTTTTGGATATATACCCAGCAGCTGGACTGCTAGATCCTATGGTACTTCAATATTTATTTTCCATAATGGCGATACTAATTTACATACCCACCAACAGTGTATAATTGGTCCCCTTTCTCTGCATCTTCACCTGCATTTGCTTTTCATATTTCTGATGATCACCTTTCTAAGAAGTGAGATAATATCTCACTGAAGGTTTACATTTTCATGAGGATTTGTGATGTTGAGCATTTTTTCATATATCTTTTGGCCATTCGTATGTCTTCTTTTGACAGATAATTATTCATTTAATTTATTCATTTTTAAATCACATGATTTATTTTTGTGGGGTTTTTTCTTTTCAGTTGTTTGAGTTTCATTTATTTTTTTAATTTTCACTTTTATCAAAATCATACATATAAAAAATCAAATAATGCCATAATAAAAAATGGCAGTCCCAAGTCCCAGCACTCCTATCTTCCAGTTGTCATGCCTCAGAGGCAACTATTTTAAACGTTTTAATTGTTTCTTTTGTTATTTACATCCATATTATTAAATACCACATAGTACACTGTTTGTTTTTCTTGAGTTTTCAATATTAGATCTTCATTGACTACCTTCATTGATCAGAATTTAATTTTTTAAAATTTCAGTAGCTTTCGGGGTACACGTGGTGGGTTTTGGTTACATGGATGGATTGTATTGGTCTTTTTTTAACTTTTATTTTTTAAGTTCAGGGGTACAAGTGCAGGTTTGTAACATAGGTAAACTTGTGTCATGGGGGTTTGCTGTACAATTATTTCATTACCCAGGTATTAAGCCTAATACTCATTAGTTATTTTTCCTCCTCTACCTCCTCCCACCCCCGACCCTCTGAAAGGCCCCAGTGTGTGTTGTTCTCCTCTGTGTGTCCATGTGTTTTCATCATTTGGCTCCCATTTATAAATAAGAACACGTGGTATTTAGTTTTCTGTTCCTTTGTTAGTTTGCTAAAGATAATGGCTTCTAGTTCCATCCCTGCAAAGGGTATGCTCTCGCTCTTTTTTGTGGCTTCATAGTATTCCATGTTGTATATGTACCATATTTTCTTTTTCCAGTCTATCATTGAGGGGCATTTAGGCTGATTCCACATCTAAGCTATTGTGAATAGTGCTGCAATGAACGTATGTGTGCATGTGTCTATAGACCAAGCAGAGGAAAGAATCTCAGAGCTTGAAGACTTGAAATAAGACAGGAAGACAAGAGTAGAGAAAAAAGAATGAAATGAAATGAACAACAACAACAAAAAACTCTGAGAAATGTGGGATTATGTAAAAAGGCTGATTCTACAACTGATTGCTGTATCTGAAAGAGATGGGAGAATGGAACCAACTTGGAAAACATATTTCTGAAAACATCCATGAGCCTTCCTCAACCTAGCTAGAGAGGCCAACATTCAAATTCAGAAAATACAGGGAACCCCAGTAAGACACTCCATAAGAAGACACATAATCTTGAAATCCCAAAGACACATAATCATCAGATTCTCCAAGGTCAAAATGAAAGGAGTAATATATAGTTTTTTAATCCCTCACCCCCCCTTCCCTTCCGAGTCTCCAATGTTCATTAAACCACTCTCTATGCCTTTGTATACCCATAGCTTAACTCCTGCTTATAAGTGAGAATATACAGTATTTGGTTTTCCATTCCTGAGTTACTTCACTTAGAATAATGGCCTCCAGCTCCATCCAAGTTGCTGCAAAAGACATTATTTTATTCTATTTTATGGTTGAGTGATATCCCATGATGTATATATACCAGTTTCTTTATCCACTCATCAGTTGATGGGCACTTAGGTTGATTCCATATCTTTGCAATTGTGAACTTCACTGTGTAAACATACATGAGTAGGTATGTTTTTGATATGGTGACTTATTTTCCTTTGGGTAGATACCCAGTAGTGGGATTGCTGGATTGAATGGTAGATCTGTTTTCAGTTCTTTGAGAAATCTACTGTTTTCCATAGAGGTTGTACTAATTTACATTCCCACCAATAGCGCGTAAACATTCCCTTTTCACCACATCCATGCCAACGTTTTGTTTTGTTTTTTTTTTTAACTTTTTAATAATGGCCATTCTGGCAGGGGTAAAGTGGTAGTTTGCATTTCGCTGATGATTAGTGACGTTGAGCATTTTTTTCGTATTTTTTACCATTTGTCTAGCTTCTTTTGAGAAATGTCTATTCATGTCATTTGCCCACTTTTTGCTGGGATTTTTTTTCTTGCTGATTTGTTTGAGTTCTTTGTAGATTCTGGATATTAGTCTTCTGTCAGATGCAGAGTTGGCAAATACTATCTCCCATTCTATGGGTTGTCAGCTTACTCTGATGGTATTTCTTTTGCTGTGCAGAAGCTTTTTAGTTTCATTGGGTCCCCTTTATTTATTTTTATTTTTGTCACATTTGCTTTTGGGGTCTTAGTCAAAAATTCTTTGCCTAAGGCAATGCCCGGAAAAGTTTTTTCTAGTTTTTCCTCTAGAATTTTTATGGTTTCAAGTCTTTGATTTAAGTCTTTAATCCATGTTGAGTTGATTTTTGTATATAGTAAGAGATGGGGATCCAGTTTTGTTCATGTGACTCTCCAGTTCCCCAGGACCATTTATTGAATAGAGTGTCTTTTCCCAATTTATGTGTTTAAGACTTGTTGAAGATCAGTTGGTTTTAAATATTTGGCTTTATATCTGGGTTGTCTATGCTGTTCCATTGGTCTGTGTAGCTACTTTTATACCAGTACCATGCCGTTTGGGTTACTATAGCCTTGTAGCATAATTTGAAGTAAAACAATGTGATGGCCTCCAGATTTGTTCTTTTTAAGACTGCTGTGGCTATTCAGGTTCTTTTTTGGTTTTAAATGACTTTTAGGATTGTTTTCTCCAATTCTGTAAAAAAATGATGTTGGTATTTTGATAGAAATTAGATTAAATCTGTATACTATATAGTATATACCATACTGCTTTGGGCAGTATGGTCATTTTCATGACATTGATTCTTCCAGTCCATGAGCATGGAATGTATTTTCATTTGTTTGTGTCATCTATGATTTCTTTCAGCAGTGTTTTGTAATTCTCTTTGCAGAGGTCTTTCATCTCCTTAGTTAAGTATATTCCTAGGTATTTTGGTGTGTGTGTTTGTTTATTACAGCTATTGTAAAGTGGATTTGGTTCTTTTTTTTTTTTTTTTTAAGGAGCGGAGAGTTCAATAGGCAAGAAGGTGCAAGAAGGAAGGGAAAAGGAAAAAGCTCCCCTGTACAGAGACAGAGGGAGGGGGGCTTCAAAGCTAAGAGGTGGAACCCCAAGTAGGGCAGAAACCAGCCAGGTGTATATATACAGGCTGAAGGAGGTGGTGTAGGAGATTTGGTTCTTGATTTTATTCTGAGCTTGGTCATTGCCGGTGTATAGTAGTGCCACTGGTTTGTGTATATTGATTTTGTAACCTGAGACTTTACTAAATTCATTATCAAATGAAGGAGTCTTTGGAGGGATCTAGGATTTTCTAGGTATACAAGCATACCATTGGTAAATGGTTTAAGTTGCTCTTTTCCAATTTGGAAGCCCTTTGTTTCCTTCTTTTGCCTGATTGCCCTGGTTAGGACTACCTAAATGCCACTTTTTATTGAGATAAACAGTGATTCAGTAAACATTCCCATTCACACAGCTTTGCACACTAATGTGACTTTTTGAAGGACAAAATCCTTAAAGTATTATTTGGCAAGCTCACAATTTGAAATGCACCTTTCTTTTGACCCTACAATAACACTTTCCAGCTACTTTTTTTTTTTTTTTGAGATGGAGTCTTGCTCTGTCGCCCAGGCTGGAGTGCAGTGGTGCAATCTCGGCTCACTGCAAGCTCCACCTCCCAGGTTCACACCATTCTCCTGCTTTTTGGCTACTTTTTAACAGATTGTCATCTCCTCAGCACTGTCTAGTGGTATCGCTGTACAACTCTAAACTGTTCATTTATAGTAGCTTTAGGTACAAAGTTTTGGGGGGGAAAGAAGAAAACTGTTTAAGTGATGCTCAAGAGTCATGATGATTTATCTTCTACCAAATGACCAAGGAGGATGAGCAGTCATAGTGTTTACCAGAGATAGAGAATAGAAGGTCAGTGATTATATTTATCAGTCCATTATATACAGCTTCTCTGGGAATTGTAATCCAGGGAAGCTTTAATGATTTGAAAGATTTGAAACCTGCTTGCCTGAAAGTTGGAAACTGACCTATAAATAGTATGATGCTGGGCAGTGTCTCATTACTCTCCCTTACTAACCATCTCTTATTGTCAGATCCAGCTAGTGATACTTTTAGATTTGTTCCATGGCGTTATCCAAGCCTTTTTGATTACTTTCTTCCTGCAGCCTCTCAGTAGGCAGTGAAAATTTGGGAAAAGGGGCAGACAAACCTTTCATTTCTTTTTGAGCATACACCTCTAAGTTGGGCAAATGATCAAAGATCTTTTCTGATTTCTTCATTCCTGCTACACATGCAGTAAACTTAACACTTCAAAACAAATCTGTGTTCACTAAACTACTCTCTAAAAGTGAGCCTATATGATGCAGTGGAAGTCTTCTGTGAACCTGGGCTGTTCTTGGAACACCACTTGGTTGAGCCTGTGAGAAGGAATGATCAACCACAAAAAGATCATCAGTTTTCAGCATGCAGCAGCAGGTAAAACAGGCTCCTGTAGCGTCAGAGGCTGCTGGCCTTCAGAGAAAAGAACAGTTGAAATTCTGCTGCTGTGTAAATCTAGTGTGTGACTGAGTGCTTTCACATCTGCCTACATGATATTGACTCAGTTCAAGGAACACTCTTTAGTTCCTAAGCATGGATGATCCAAATCAAAATAGAGAAGCAGACGGATTTCCATCTTCAACCCCTAACTGCTCAGTGGAGTGACTCTGAATGGCAGTTCATGTGAGAAAACAATGACTCATCAAACAACTGTTGGGAGGAAAAAAAGATCACAGAGTCTATTATAGCATAAAATTAAAATTGACCCATAGTACCTATCCTACCACAGCCACCAAGGTGGTAGTCTAGTCTATGGCGAATATAAAATGGATAAAAAGTTAACCTTTATCTGCTGTGCTGAGGGGGATACTTACTAGTGTTACACAGGAAGTGACACAGTGGGGGAGGTTTTTCAGCTTGGACATGCTGAAAATTATCCTTCCTGCCTCCAAGAAATAGAAATGAAAAGTCCTCTTCCTTGCACCAAATCTCAGACAGAATATAGGAGAGTGGAATAGTCTATATTCTATAGAATATAGAAACAGAATGTAGACTCTGAATGGCAGTGCATGTGAGAAAACAGTGACTCATCGAACTACTGTTGGAGGAAAAAAGATCAGAGTACTGTTATAGCATGAATTAAAATTGACCCATAGTACCTATAATCATCTATCCTATCACAGCCACCAAGGTGGTAGTCTAAGTCTATTGCAAATATAAAATGGATAAAAAGTTAACCCTTATCTGCTGCAACTAAGGGGGATGCTTAATAGTGTTACGCAGGAAGTGACAAAGTGGGGGATCCTTTTCAGCTTGGACATGCTGAAAATTATCTTTCCTACCTCCAAGGAATAGAAATGAAAGGTCCTCCTTTCACCAAAGCTCAAATAGAATATAGAAGCAGCAGTAGGTGATATACAGAAGATTACATAGAAATACAGAAGTTATTTCTGGATAATTGGCAGCAGACGTTGTAGAGCATGTGGGAGGAAGAATCTCCATGGCAACTCAGTTTATGATGGCTCCGTATTTAAACTAAATGTTGAGCTTTTATACTTCCAGAGTGAGGATTTTCTGCAATTTTTGATATTAATTTCTCTAACTCAGGAAAGCAAGCATTCCAGCAGAGGTCCACATAAGGCAAGAAGAGCACGAGATACACAGAAAATAATTTACAGATCTTAAAGATTTTATTAAAAGGAAGAGAAATTCAGATCAAAAAAGACCAGAATCACTCGCTAAAGCTTTTTAGCAATTTCTAGTGGGATCAATTGGTTATTAATTGCAAATTCTATCGTATTGCATTTGTAGTTCCCTATATATGACTATGCTTGTGCCACGTGTGTAATAAAATTGTACATAATATTCTATTATATCATTTATTCTCAATGAATACTTTTTCTTTTGATTTTGTAGAGTTTTATGTTATAGATGGATAAAACCCCATCTCATTCAAGATTCTGATGTCTATGGAAGGCTCAGGTTGATAGCACCTTTTGCATAATTCTTCCTTCCTTGCATTACCAAGTCAGAATAAACAGTGCTGTCCTTCCATTGCAAAAGTACATCAGGGATAGCCTTGTTCTCAGTGTTTGTTTTGATCTGCTATCACTTGTTTGAAAATATTATAATAGGGATGGAATGTAGTAATGATCTTGATGCCCCATCCAATTCACTCCCCTATTCATTTCCCTTTAAAGACTGAACATATTGAAAATTGGCCATTGGTATCTCCTGGAATCCATTCCAATGCCATAAGCCACGGCCAGTAGCACCTATCTACTGGTAACCAATCATGTTATCCTTGTCCTACTAGTCAAGTAGTCAATGCTATCCCCAGTAATCAATTCTTAGTTAAGGATCCCAGAAAATGAAGTCTTTCTCTTGGTGTACAGTTTTAAACTTTTACTGCTCCTAAGGGTATTCATAGTTTAACAGGAGAACAAAGCCATTAGCCAAAGAAATCAAGACATCAACAAGCCACTGAGGGTATTTTTAGTCAATACAAATGAATATCACAGACATTTAGACAATTAAATACATGGCAATATTTTTAAAGATCTGACCTGTTCTTATGCTTAATTTTCTGTGAACCTATAAAGCAATATATTCTGAACTGGCACAAGAAAAAAAATTCTTAAAGTATTTTTTAAATATGGTTTGGCCTAGAATTTCCATTTCTGGCAATTCATCCTAAGTCATCCAGAACAGGAAAGGGTTTTTAGCAATGTTAATCAATGTGTCATTTTAATAGCTAAAATCAAAAATAATCTAAATGTCCAGCAACAGGAGAGTAATTAAGTAAGTCATGATACATTCATTTATGATGAGAAAACATCATGAAATATTAATATTTGTGCTTTTCTTTCCTGTAATCTGTCCTACATGACCCTTCTCCTAGTTAATCAGGCATTCAAAGGAAATTGGAATTGTTATGGTAAGAATGGAAAGAAAGAGATAGTCAATATTCAGTCTTTTTAACTTCTAAAATAAGCCTTGATCATTACAAAGAATGGCTTTGGGGGAAAGTTGACTGACGGAGTTTATGCAACAATGATTGGCTAGAAAGAAAAGAGTAGGCAATCATGCCTGCCATCCCTGTTCCTGGTTGGGAAAAGAGATAGGCCATGATTTTGGAGGGCAGATGCTGCCTAACAGTAGCAGCATGGGGAATGGATCTAGGGAGACCACATGAAGAGAATCAGCATCAAGAGACAGGCTAACCCCAGCTATTCAAGGAAGCCTATCTTGGGGCAGATACTGAGAACCCCAGTGAGCAGTTCCCACTTCTGTCAACGAGAGGCTCCCAGCAAAGGTTACCTGCAGATCTCCCAATCATCTAGCAAGAGGACAACCACCTCTGCCCTAAGCCTCTGAAGACCTCCAAACTACTGGATGTGGACTAATGCCTTTTGGGACAGTCATGAGTCTTTTGACTCGGACTATAGTGTCCTTTCTATGCAGAGGAGAATGAGAAGATACAAACGAAACTGCCAGCACTGGCACTTGAGTAGGACTGGAAGGCGGTGAAGCTCACTCCTGTACACACACAATAATAATAACTGTCATTTATTACTTGCCAAGCATAATTCTAATCATTTTATAGGTATCAAACTGCATCTTCACAACAGCCCTTCCTACAAGGTGGATACTGGTATTGGTTTATATTACAGATGGGGAAACTGAGGAAAAAGGCATTCAGTAGTTTGTCTGTGATCACACAGCTAATAAATAGTGGATTCAGTATTCAAATCTAAGCAATATGATCCTGGAGCCTGTGATCCTAATGCTACGGTATGCTGCTTTCCATGGTCTGCCACTAAAAATAATGTTTCCCCCAAATTTGTAACTACATGCGTAGGAAGTTTGTGTTATGATCTTAAGTGACTCAATCAGAATTTAATACTGTAACTACAGTGTGATCCACATTTTTAAAAAGACATCAAAATATTAATAATAGTTAACTATGGATGGTAGGAGGATTCTGAGTGATTTAAGATTCTTTTTTTATTTTTTATTTTTCTGCATTGCAAATTTTCTCTTTAGGGAGCATATATTACATTTAAATCCTGGGGTAAAAACTCACTTTCAATGTTCCTTGAACTTCTGAAACACAAACATATAGACACACATTTTTTAGTTACGAATTCCAGTTCTTTGAAGAATTTGTATTATTTGGGCAACAATGAGAGATGCCACAAAGCATGTTTCTAACAAGAATAGTTCAAAAGTACTTTAATACACCACAGAAAAAGCGAGGAACAGCAGCAATAAGCTACATTTATCCTTTCAGACAATTACTTCGACAGGAGGAACGGGGCACAGATGACAGAGATGAGGTCAGCACAAACTGTCACATCTGAGCAGCCCTGCCATTTTTCTACATTTTATAGCTTTGGAAGGTCTTCATATACCAAAATTCCCAAGGAGAATCAAAGTAAGTTAGCACCACATTTTTCATTTTCACTCTTCATATGATGTCTTTTGATAAATACATATGCTTAGTTTTCATGTGGTTAAATTTATCAATCATATTCTCTATGGATTGCACTTTTTGTGTCTTGTTTAAGAAAACTTTTCATATTTTAAGTTCATGAAGATATCCACCTATGTTCTCTTCTAAAAAGCTTTATAGTTTGCCCTTTTACATATAGGTGTTTAATACCCTTGGGATTCATTTTTGTGTATAGTGTAACGTGGGGTCCAATTCCATGATTTTCCATATAGATTATGAATGTCTCAGCACCATGCACTGAAACATCCGCCTTTTCTCCACTGATCTGCAATGCCACTTCTTTTGTATGGGCTCTCCTTTCTGTTCCAGTGATCTCTTTGCCTATAGCTATGCCAGTACACCAACAATTTAGTGTTGTCGATTTATAACAAGTCTTGAGATATGGGAGCAGCACTGAAATTTACAACAAAGTGCCAAATGCTGATAACTGACTAGAGAATTCACTTAGAACCTCCAGTATTGAAAAAAAAACCCAAACAAAAACGAAAAGAAAACTGACAGACCTTTGTGCTTCGTTGTTAGATTTTGCTTGCTTTGCATTTATTTATTTGTCGTCTCCATCATCATAAATATGCACACCACATAAATATGCAGCTATTATGAATTCATAGATTTATCATGTACCAGGTCCACTTAGATTAAAATAGGGGGGAAAAAAATGAGAGGTCAAAAGAGAAACAGGATTCATGGGTAAAATAACAGGATGAAATTACTATGAAGGCTTCTATCTGACACTGTCCAAGGCAAGAGTGAGGGCATATCCAGCCTTCCTGGCAGCATTAACATCTCAATGTCCAGAAATATGATGGGCTTGATGAGCCTAATTAAGGCATGTGGAAAAATCAGTTTATCACCCAGATTATGGAGACTGCCAAACCGCTCCCAAGGCTGGAATCGCTGAATTTGGCACTGGAGAAGATAAAATATCGCCTGGATCATCTTGTGGCTGTTATTCATCAGGCAGCACTGTGTGCCCGGATTGTACTTAATGGAGCCTAGGATAGTCTATCCGTTTAAAAAATGGACAGTCTAAGAAATCATTTTCTAAAAAACATGCACACTCACCTCCAAGTTGCATGAAAATAAGACTTGGCTGAAGAGTGAAACAAGCAACATCTTACAGACTCCGCTGTTGGTGTTATCCTTGGGTACATTTGACTCCCATGTGGTAACACCAAGGTCACTCCTCATTTCATCTTCCATGACTATTCACAACATTTTCTCTTATCCAAGTTTCCCCATACCTGCCTAAGAGGCATTGCATAACAGCAGCAGCAGGTAAATTGGATTCCTGGGGACTCACTCGGCAATGACCTAAGAAAAAGGAGGTCATGGATGAGCTCACTGTGTCTTGCTTAACTCTTGCCTTGGAATACATCAATATTTTCTTACTCTTACTCTGGAGTATTTTCTCAAAAGAGTTGGTTTGGCCTTTAAAAAATAGTTTCAAGTTTCATTTTTAAAACCAAATAGGGTAAGTCATTGTACGTCCAAATGTACTCATCACAACTTGTCTTGTTCTTGATAAAACATTCATATATGAGGGAATGTGGTATGGGTGATTCAGTTGTCAGACAGAATAGGAAGCATACTGATTCACTACTCTATAATGAACTGGCCTGGGCCTCTGTCCAGAAAACTTGCGCATACAGGTAATGCTCACAGCCCCAGATTATCCATCACTCTTACTATTTCCCCAGCTAGCCCATCTGGTCTACAGAGAAAAGGATAAGAATATCTAACAAATGTTCAGGCAAAGTGATCATTTGGCTGCTCATTTTCATCATTTCCTTAAACCAACTTAGCAAGTCTCAAGCTTTGGTCAAAGTTTTCATTTTGAGGAAATACAAAAGCTTGTTATAAGGCAATAACAACAATAATAGTTGCTGTATGCCTAGATCCTTCCTTTTGGTAGTTTTCCCATCCCCATGGATGTGTGCTGTTGACTTCCACATCTATAATTCTACTTATGACTTCTCCCTTGAGCTCCAGACATGAACTACAGCTATTTACATGATAACTCTATTTAGATATCAAATAACCTCTCTACTTTAAGAGGTTGAAAATTAAATATTTTCTTTTTCTGGCAAGTGCCTGCCACTCCTTTAGTTCTGTCTCTCAACAAAAACTTCAAGATCAAAAAGTCTAGGAGTCACTCTTGATTCTTTTTCTTCCTTATGCCTCTTATCAGTAAGTTCTGTAGCCTCTTCTTCCAAAACATATTAGAAATCTTCCCATTCCTCTTCTTGGCTTCCATCTTAGCCCAAGTTAACATCATTTCTTGCTCAGATTATTAACAATATGCACTTAATTTGCCATTGACCCACTCTTAAAATCCTTTAATATTCTTTCTATTATATTTTATTTAAAGCAGTCAGAACGATCTCTTTCAAGCATAAATCATATTACTTATGTGTTCCTTTCTTTCCTTCTCTCCTCTTTTTTTCTTATCTTTTCTTTCTTTCTTTCTTTTTTTTTTTTTTTTTAGACAGACTCTCGCTCTGTTACCCAGGCTGGGGTGCTATGGCGCAATCTCGGCTCACTGCAACCTCCATCTGTTGCGTTCAAGCAATTCTCCTGCCTCAACTTCCTGAGTATCTGGGATTACAGGCACGTGCCGCCACGGCCAGCTAATTTTTGTATTTTTAGTAGAGACGGGGTTTCACCACGTTGGTCAGGCTGGTTTCGAACTCCTGACCTTGTGATCTGCCTGCCTCAGCATCCCAAAGTGCTGAGGTTATAGGCATGAGCCACCACACCCAGCCTTTCTTTTCTTTTTTCTTTTTTTTTTTTTAAATTGAGACAGGGTCTTGCTCTGTCATGCAGACTATAATGCAATGGCGGGATCATAGCTCACTGCAGCCTCAAAGTCTGGGCTCGAGCCTCCTCTTTCAGCCTCTCAAGTAGCTGGGACTACAGGCATGTACCACCACACCCAGATAATTTTGTTTTGTTTGTAGATATGGAGTCTCTCTGTGTTGCACAGGCTGATCTGAAACTCCTTGCCTCAAGTGAGCCTCCAAGTGCTGGGATTACAGGCGTGAGCCACTGTGCCCAGTCCCTCCTCTCCTATTAAAACATTCCAGTGGCTTCCAATCACAATTAGAATATAATCCAAAGTTCTTCTTTCTCTAGTTATCTAGATCTCCCATCAACTAACCACCACTTTCCTCTCTATACACATCACATACCCATCTCATACCCTCTCCTTCCCACTCACTATACTCCAACCACGGCGGTTTTCTCTCTGTTCCTTAAATACCCTAAGCTCGCCCTCACTTCCGTGCCTTTGCTCTTGCTGTTCTCTGTGGCTGGGAATGTTCTTCCTCCAGACCACACGATTAGCTTCCTACCATTCAGCTTTTATTGCACGTGGCATCTTCTGAGAAAGACCTTCTGTAAATCCTTGTTCAGGTCAGCATCCGAGGAAGGCAGAAACCTTTCTAAGTATACAGAACAGAGGGAATTTAATATGGGTGATAAGTCATACATGGGATGGATAAGCTTCAAAGTCAAATGAGGCAGGACAACACAGATATTTACAGCAGCAGGAAAACTAAAGGAAAAGTGGTATTACTAGATCCCATGAGCCGGGGTCACCAGGTGAAATCTGGGAGAAGCTTTAGACATATCCAGCAGAAGCAAGACCCACAGGAGAAACACAACCACTACCAAGAATCCAATGAGCACAGGAAGGGTGAGAAAAATACCCTACCTTCTCCCTTCCTTCCATTCTCCAATCTTCCACCAGTGCCTCCACTAGCTAAACCCACTTGGAACCAGCTAATACAGGAGCTTTGGAAAACATCCCACCACATCTACATACCCTGACCATATAGTTTACAACAGGTAATAGAAAAGATAGCTCTGAGGGCAAACAGCCCAGGACCAGTATACCATCTATGTCACCTTTCCATCTCCTCTCTCCAAGTCAACATTAATAATATAATTCTGTTTAGCTATTTTCATAGCACTCATTATTTTCTCAATATATCTTTACTACTTGTCTATTTATCTTCCCAAATTAGAATATAAGCACCATGGTTTTTGTCTGTATCTTCAGCACCTTGAACAGTGCATGCAGGGCACTCAATAAATGTTTATTGAAAATATATTGAATGAGTCATTACTATGTACCAAACATTGTACTAAGCGTTTTACATAAATTATCTCACAGAATCCTTATAACAATCTCATGACTGCTTTAACTATGAGGAATCTGGAAATTAGTGGGGTACTATGAAGCACTATGCCTTGGAAGGGTTCCAGTACCCAACAGGCTGTCAGTGATATAAACTGAAAAGAAGAAATAACCCACCTACATATAGAATCCATCACGGTGACATTTTGCCAATTAAAAATTCAATTCTGCTATTAATGAGCATCTTATCCAACACCTTCACTGAGCAGTGTTGGATAAAGTAGTTGATATTTGCCCATCACTTTCACCTCTTCCAAAGAGGGAGAGAAAGGAAACACACCTGAGTTATTTTTAATTTCTACAAGTTACCAAAACACCTGACCTTCATTACTAATCCTCAGACAACAAAAGGCTTATTCCAAGACTTTCAACAGTACCTTCATTCTAAGCTGGACACTGGACAATGTAAAATACCATGTCTTTTTTTTTTTTTGAGGCGGAGTCTCGCTCTGTCGCCCAGGCTGGAGTGCAGTGGCCGGATCTCAGCTCACTGCAAGCTGTGCCTCCCGGGTTCACGCCATTCTCCTGCCTCAGCCTCCCAAGTAGCTGGGACTACAGGCGCCCACCACCTCGCCCGGCTAGTTTTTTTTTGTATTTTTAGTAGAGACGGGGTTTCACCGTGTTAGCCAGGATAGTCTCGATCTCCTGACCTCGTGATCCGCCCGTCTAGGCCTCCCAAAGTGCTGGGATTACAGGCTTGAGCCACCGTGCCCGGCCAAAATACCATGTCTTATTGTGATCCATTAACAGACATTTTATTTTATTTTTTTGGTGTTGTGTTTATTATTTTTATTTTTTATTTTAGTTTTTGTGGGGACGTAGTAGGTGTATGTATTTATAGGGTACACTGGCTGTTCTGATACAGGCATGCAACACATGATTATCACATCCTGGAAAATGGAGTCCCCCTTCCCTCAAGCATTCATCTTTTGTGTTACAAACAATCCAATTTTACTCTTTTAGTTAGGATCAGGAAAAATAACTAATGAGCACTATGTTTAATATGTGGGTGATGATGAAATAATCTATACAACAAACCCCCAGGACACAAGTTTACCTATGTAACAAACCTGCACTTGTACTCCTGAACTTAAAACAAAAGTTAAAAATAAATAAATAAATAAAAATAAAGAGACCAGGTGCAGTAGCTCACACTTGTAATCCCAGTGCTTTTGGAGGCCAAGGTGGGTAGATCACAAGGTCAAGAGATAGAGACCATCCTGGCCAACATCATGAAACCCTGTCTCAACTAAAAATAGAAAAATTAGCTGGGCCTGGTGGTGCACGCCTGTAGTCCCAGCTGCTCGGGAGACTGAGGCAGGAGAATCACTTGAACCCGCGAGGTGGATGTTGCAGTGAGCCGAGATCGCACCACTGTACTCCAGCCTGGCAACAGAGTGAGTGTCCATCAAAAAAATAAATAAATAAATAAAAAATAAAATAAAATAAAACCACCAGGATTGTTTAAAAAATGAAAGAGAATGTGGCACTTATACACAATAGAGTACTACTCAACAGACATTTTAAATCTAATTCTAGGTGTTAGTTGTCTCTTGGTTAAATATGCTTATCTAAGAAATGGCAGACATCTAAGTTCTATCCACGTGGCTTCATATGGAATGAAACAGGAATTATAAGGCCACATTAAATTTTGGGCCAAGTGTTTTACTCATGGAATCTGGCCATGGAACATTTGTCCTTTGAAACGAAGGAAGGAAGGAAGGAGGGAGGGAGAGAGGGAGGGAGGGAGGGAGGGAAGGAAGAAAGGAAGGAAGGAAGGAAGGAAGGAGGGAGGGAGAGAGGGAGGGAGGGAGGGAAGGAAGAAAGGAAGGAAGGAAGGAAGGAAGGAAGGAAGAAGGAAGGAAGGAAGGAAAGAAGGAAGGAAAGGAAAGAAGGAAGCTAGGGAGGCTCTGCTTGTGGAAACACCAACTGCCTTATCCTAACAGAGCTCCACGTTGGTACCTGCTGTGTGTGAATCATGGCTACCCAGGCTTCCTCAGGGGAGAAGCCAAGCTTCTGTCTTTAGCTTCTGAAGTAGCTTCTCATCTTGTAAGAATGTCAGCTGTTCATTTTGCAACACAAGCAAGCAGGGACAGTTTCAGACCTTGCTCCATTAAACCATGACTTAGAAAAGATAATTACATTTCCAAAAATAAAGATATAGATATACAAATGTATCATCGCAGCGGCTTTTAAACCCAAATCTAGTTTAGGCTGGTTTATTTTAAAGTCACAGAATTTTATCAGGCTTTACATTAAATCAATAAAGAAAGTTTGGACCAAAGTTTGGAGAGCTTTGGATATAGTCAACGAATTCCTCGGAAACCTACGAGGTGCCCTGAAATTGCTCTGAAATTGGCTTGGGATTTCTGCCATGCTCAATGAAGTGATAAGAGTTTCAGCCAAGCTCCCTGACTTATATCCATCACTGATTATACTCCACAGGGTCGTATAGGAAAAAAGTATGATTTTCTCTTGGAATGTGCTATTTCTAGGTCCTGTTATTGGTCTTCCAGGTGAACTCTTATAGGACATGAGATCCTATGTGTTAGTTTTAGCAATTGATCTTCTAGTCTATTTCAACTCTTTAAAGTGGTTTATAGACATATGCATAGTAAAGCCATATAAGGAAAATTAACTGCCAAAAAATCAAGGTGAATATACTGTGGTTTGTAGAAACAGTGCAATACTCTACAGCCATTAAAAATGATGACACAGCCCTCTATATTTTGGTACAGAATATCTTCCAAGTTTCCTCATTCAGTCAGGAGAACAATGTGCAGAACATAATGCTATAATTTGGTTTACAGAAAGAAAGTGAAAAATACATATAGACTACCTTTGAAAGGATATACAAGAAATGCTTAACAGTGACTGTCTCTGGGGAAGAAAATTGGAGACAGATTGCACACCTTTTTAGTTGTCTTCTTAACCACATGCATTTGTTACTAAGAAAATAAATACATAAATATATACAAATTAGTCTCTTCCAGGCTGGGCACGGTGGCTTATGCCTGTAATCCCAGCACTTTGGGAGGTAGAGGTGGGAGGATAGCTTAATCCAAGGAGTTCCAGCCTGGGCAACATGGCAAGACCCCATCTCTAATAAGAAAAAAATTAAGTCTCTTCCAATTCAAGACAAGGTAAATAAAACCCTTGCCATTGACAGTGTTGTTGCCCCACTCAGATCTTTAACAGGCCAGTGTGCCCTCATGTGCTATGAGTACTGGCTGCTGAAGGCTTACAGTTGACCCCTGTGGTTTCCCTTGCCTCAAGGTGGGATTAACTGTGATGCACCACAGTTTCCAGAGTTCACCTTGAGATCAGGTGGAAGCCAGTCTTCAGCTGACCCACCCTTGCTGAGTTCTTTTCCCCTGCGCTTTCACGCCCCTTCTCCTAAGAGCATTCTCAATAAGCCGCTTAAAAAAGAACTCTCATCTTAAGCTCTGGTTCTGGGGAATCTGGTCAAAAACAGTATTATAGAGATAAAGGTAAAGGTTTACAAAATATTAAGACCCTAAAATCAAATATATGCTGTCTCCACATTATAGTCAAAAATAATTGTTTTTTCTTAAGGTAAAAAAGTCTCCCTTCCTTAAAAACCTTTTGGAGAAAACCTAGAAGAAATAGACAAATTTGTGGAAACATAATCTCACAAAATTGAACCAGAAAGAAATTGAAACCCTGAACAGACCAATAGCAAATTCCAAAATTGAATCAGTAATAAAAACCCTACCAATCATAACAAGCCCTGATCTAGACAGATTTACAGACAAATTCTACCAGACATACAGTGAAGAACTAGTTAGAACCAATCCTACTGAAATTATTCCAAAAAATTGAGGAGGAGGGAGGCTTTTCTAACTTATTCTATATGTCAAAATATGGCAGAGACACAATGAAAAAAGAAAACTTCAGGCCAGTATCCCTAATGAACACAGATGCAAATATCCTCAACAAAATACTAACAAACCAAATCCAGCAGTATGTAGAGAAGTCAGTTTACTATCATTAAGTAGGCAGTATTCCTGGGATGCAAGGTTGGTTCAACATATGAAAATCAATAAATGTGATTCACCATGTAAGCAGAGTTATAAACAAAAACCACATAATCATCTCAATAGATGCAGAAAAAGGCTTTTGATAAACTTTAACATCCCTTCATGTTAAAAACCATCAATAAATTAGGCATCGAAGGAACATACTTCAAAATAATAAGAGCCATCTATGGCAAACCCACATCCAACATCGAACTGAATAGGCAAAAGCTGAAAGCAGTCCCCTTGAGAACTGGAGTAAGACAAGGAAGCCCACTGTCACCACTCTTACTCAGCATATTACTGGATGTCCTAGCCAGAGCAATCAGGCAAGAGAAAGAAATAAAGGGCATCCAAATAGGAAAAGAGGAAGTCAAATTATCTGTCTTCACAGATGATAGAATTCTATACCTAGAAACCCCTACAGACTCCACCAAAAACCTCCTAAAACTGACAAATGACTTTAGTAAAGTTTCAGGATATAATATCAATGTACAAAAATCAGTGGCATTTCTAGACACCACCAATAAAGTTCAAGCCGTGAGCCAAATCAAGAATTCAATCCTATTTACAACAGCCGCAGACACAAAAATACCTAGGAATATGTGTAACCAAGGAGGTGAAAGATCTCTACAAGGAGAACTACAAAACACTGCTAAAAGAAATCATAGAAGATACAAACAAATGAAAAAACTTTCTATGCTTATGGACTGGAAGAATGAATATTTTTAAATGGCCATACTGCCCAAAGCATTCTACAGATTTAACATTATTCCTATCAAACTACTCTAAAATTCATGTGGAACCAAAGAAGACCCCCAAATAGCCAAAGCAATCCTAAGCAAAAGGAACAAAGCCAGAGGCATCACATTACCCAATTTCAGACTGTACTACAAGGCTATAATAACCAAAACAGCCATTGTGCCATTGTACTGGTACAAAAACAGACACATAGACCAATGAAACAGGACAGAGAACCCACACATAAAACTCTACATCTACAACCATGTAATCTTCAACAAAGTCAATGATAACAAGCAATGGGAAAATGACTTTCTATTCAATAAATGGTGCTGGGATAACTGGCTAACCATATGCAGGAGATTGAAACTGGACCCCTTTCTTTCACCATACACAAATATCAACTCAAGATGGATTAAAGACTTAAACGGAAAACCTAAAACTATAAAAGCCCTAGAAGAAAACCTAGGAAATACCATTCTGGACATAGGGTTTGGCAAAAATTTCATGACAAAGGCTCCAAAAGCAATTGAAACAAAAACAATTGACAAATAGGACCTAACTGAACTAAAGAGCTTCTTCACAGCAAAAGAAACTATCAACAGAGTAAACAGACAACTTACAGAATGAGGGAAAGTATTTGCAAACTATGCATCCAACAAAGGTCTAATATGCAGAATCTACAGGAAACAAAACATTAACAAGTGCTGTGGACCCTGGTGGACTGAACAAAGGAGGTTTTTCCACAGGAATAAAGACAAAGACAAAAGACTATGTTTGGAAGAAGGGGTCAGGGAGCTCCTTGCTTCTAGTGAACAAGGGCCCTGAGCTTCTAGAGCCCTTCATATTTATTGAGTAAAAGAGACAGGGAGAAAGGGGGTGGTTGTCGGTCAGCTGCTTGATTTAGTACAGACCTGCAAGGCTGCTTTCTTAGAACAGTAGGCTCCAGATGTTCCAGTAGATAACCTCAAGGTAGATAACCTCAAAGTTATCTACTGGAACAGGGAGTGATTGCCCTCAGCATACCTTCTGGTGGCAGGTGAAGATGTGATTTTGCCCACATCCTGCATTCATGATCAACAATTTTCTGTTGGATCATATAGCCTCCAGTGGAATGCTGAGTTGGTCACGACCCTCAGCCTTTCGGCGTGCAACAGACAAGCAAAAAACAAACAACCCCATTAAAATATGAGCAAAGGACATGAACAGACACTTCTCAGAAAACATTTATTATACACCCACTAAGTTCCCAGCACTGTGCTATACTCTGGGGAGAAAAAACAATGGTGATTAGAAATATATTAAATTCCTGCTCACGTGGATTTTATCTTCTAAAGACAGAAGCAGAAGAGCCAACAAAGCACAGGACTAAATATAAGTGCAGTGAAACAGAGACACATTCAAACATGAAAGCCTATAATAATTTAACTTAGACCAGGGCGTTAGGAAATTCCTTCCCTGAAGAAGGCCTGATTGACTCCAGATCTGAAGGTTGAGTAGGCTTTTCCTATGCAAAAGGGAGGGAAGGGGGTTCCAAACAGAAGGTACAACATGTGAGACTGCCCCATGAAGAAGGCTGGTATAGTGGGAGGCATTCTTTTGACATTTGAGTGGCATTTGAACCACTCTGGCTGAAATGGGGGTGGAGTTTGGTGGAAGAGGCTGGTGTAAGCAAGAGTCAAACAATGCAGCACGTTTCCTAAGACCAACAGGAAGCTCCTGAAGGGTTTTTCAGCAAGTGGATAACACAATCAGACTTCCATTTGAAAAGATCACTTGGTGTCTCAGGGATAGTTGGTTGTATGGGACCCCCAGAGAATAAGGGAAGGCTAATGGGCAGGAAGTTGAGGATAGGTGTTGTAATAATCCAGATGAGACATGATAGCTGTTTTGCCTATAGTGACAATAAGATGGAAGGAAGGGGGTATATTTGATGTTGTTGATTACCACAGAGCCAAAGCAAGTGTCCTCAAAGGCAAAGGGGCATGTGCCAAGCACATAGCTCTCCAGTAAACTCGTTTCAACAGAGTCTAAAGTTTAGATAATCTGAAAACTAGATTGGTGATACTTCACAAATGTCTCTCATAATTGAGCTTTTGAGAGGGCCTAGAATTTAGACTGAAATTATTAACAGGAACTGGGATATTATGTCCACAGACCCAATGGCTACATATATAGTTTCCTCTGGAGCTAGAGGTATAGTTAGAAATTAACATCCTCCTGTAAAAGTCAAAGATCCTGCTCTATATAATTGCATATATTTATATAGGTATAAATTTATGGGCATATATGTTTAAGCTAATAATAAGCAACCCTATACAGTTATTCATAAATGTGAGGACAGAGCTTCCCAGTTAATTGAGGGTTTTATTGTGTGTGTCTTTGTAAAGTGCTCAGGTTAAAAACAACATTTTCAGGTGCTGTGACAGGGTGTCATCTATGCCAGGTAGAATCATTGGCATTCACTATCAAAGAGACTTTGCCAAATAAATCTACCTCTTGAACAGCACTATCCAGACAAGAATTATTCTTGTTCAGGTATGACTCAGTTTATATGGGTGAGAAGTTTTATAGCTAACTAGCTTTTTTTTTATAAGGTACATTTTATGTGGAATACTAGCATGATAAATTGGTAAGACCATAGATTTAAAAGGGCAAGTTTGTGGATTGAATTCCTGTGTGGGCCAACTAGCTCCAAATCTGAATCATAGGATTTACAGCTTGAAGGAATTTCAGAGGTAATCTCGTGCAGACACAAAATTTTAGAAACCAGAAACATGAGACACAAGGGGGTGACTTCTCCAAGGTCACCAAGCGGTCTAGTGACAGAGTTGTTTTCAAAATATACTAAACACCAGGTCACTTGACTCTGAAGAACATTATACGTCTATATTCTTGCATAAATACAAGTCGCTTCTTTTGTTCTGTTGAGCCAACTGACAGATGTTTTATGTTTATGGTTTGCAGGTATGGAAAATCAGACTAAGTTAGGAAAAAGTAGAGAGTTTTTACTGGAAATACACTAGGTGGGTCACAGATACAAAGGAAGGTAGGAGCAATCAACCCCAGGCAAGTACTGCAAACAGGGCATCATAAGAGATCTCAGTAGTAGAGGCCCCAGAATTGGGTCTCTAGAAATTACCATTGGCCTTTCCATTTTTAAGTCTCAGACTAAAAATAAAATTTCCATGAGAGAGTGTTGCTTCTATTATAAAATGGTCTAGTTTGTATCTGACCAATAGTCCCAACAAGAATGATTGCTAAACCTAGATATTTTAAAATATATATTTGAAGCCATCAAAGAGCTACCAAAGTAGGCAGGATATGAGAAAAGCCCAATGTTTTGTACCAATTTTCCATTTGAGGCATTTGCCAATTCTAAAGCAACAGAAAGGTGAGAAGTTGAGCAGAAAGTGGTGACTAAAGGGTTGAAAGATGATCCACTCTTTCAGATGTTCCAGGGTGTTGGATAAAAGTATTAATCATGGCTAACAAGCAGCAAAACTTGAGGGGGCCAAGCTCACCACAAAGATTGGAGTAAGCTTTACAGTTGGCTTCTGCATTTCTTCTTGAAGCATTTTTAAAAATTTTGCCCAGTGACTTAGAGGCTAAAAAGCCAAGCAGAAAGCAAAAACTAAAATCCTGAGAAGCGAAACAAAATTTATAGTCATCTCACAATGGTGGGGAGACAAAAATTGAAGTTTGTAACCAGCCAAAAGTAAGAGGCTCTGGTAAACACCCCCAGGGTTTTGATTGAGTTTCTGAAGGACTCCACTCTGGAATCAAGGGCAAAATGGATATGCACCATCCCTTACAGAAACAAATCTAGCTTCCAATCAGATCAGTGTCATACTGGATAAAATTAATCTGTCTCTAGTTTAACTAACTTCCAAAAATCAAAAGTATGCCCAGTTAAAAGATTAACTTAGGCACATTAAAATTTTTTAAGACTTTGTTTGAGCAGAAGGTTATTCATGAATTGGATAGTGCCAGACTACATGTGATTCAGGGCTCCATTGCAGGAGCACGAAAGGAAGGCTTATAGGGTGACTGCAAAGTCAAGACAAATAGAAAATATTGCCAAAAAGAAAATATTGATTGGTTAAATTGGAGGAATAGCCTTATTTACATCATTTCAGAGGAAAGTCCCTAGTTTAAGGTTAGTTGGTGATTTCTGATTGATTAGGCTTAAGATTTTTTTTACCCTTTAGACTGAGTTGAGTTTCAGTTTGCTTATGTAGGAACCCAGGGTGCTAGAGCACCTTAGCCTAATAATCTCCCTAGTAATTTTAACAATCTTTCCTAAAGAAAGATATCATCCAGAGTTTCTACAGTGTTTTACACATTTGTCTGGCATTTAATGAAGTTATCAGACACATCAAGAGATGGAACAAGAAGAGAAAAAATCAGTATACTTGCTTATCAAATAGAGATTTTAAAATAACTTTAATATATCCAAGAAAACAGATGAAAATGTGGAGAATTTAATCAAAGAACTGTCACCTACATCAAAGAATCAAATGTAAATTCTAAAACTCAAATAAAATACAAAAACCAAAATTAAGAATTAAATAAATATTTAAGATATCAGAGTAGGCATAGAGGACAGAAAATTAGTGTATCTGAAGATATGTCAGTAGAACATATCATTAATGCAACACAGAGATAAATGAAATGATGAGACATGCATACAAATGCATAAAAGGTATAGGAGACTACTTGAAAAACTCTAACATTCATGTAATGAGATATCTAGTAGGAGAGGAGAAATAGACTGGTGCAGAATAGAAGAAGCAATTTTTTAAGAAAAATTTTCCAGGCTGGGCGCGGTGGCTCAAGCCTGTAATCCCAGCACTTTGGGAGGCCGAGACGGGCGGATCACGAGGTCAGGAGATCGAGACCATCCTGGCTAACACGGTGAAACCCCATCTCTACTAAAAATACAAAAAAAAACTAGCCGGGCGAGGTGGCGGGCGCCTGTAGTCCCAGCTACTTGGGAGGCTGAGGCAGGAGAATGGCGTAAACCCGGGAGGCAGAGCTTGCAGTGAGCTGAGATCTGGCCACTGCACTCCAGTCCGGGCGACAGAGTGAGACTCCGTCTCAAAAAAAAAAAAAAAGAAGAAAAAAAAAGAAAAATTTTCCAAACTGACAAACTAGCAAACCACAGAGGCAAGAAACTCTATGAACCTCAAATAGAAATAATGCAGAAACTGAACAAACAAACTTCCTAGACACATCATGGTAGAGCTTCTAAAATCTAATGGCAATGAGAAGGTTTTAAAAGCAGTCACAGGAAAAATTAGGTTTACCTTCAAAAAAGCAACGATAAGAATTATTGATGACTTCTCAACAGTAACAATGAAAGACAGAAGACAATGGAATAACATCTTGGAAGTGCTAAAACAAATTCCCATTGACAAAATACTTTTAGACTTTCTTTGACCAAATTTCCACCCCTATGGAGGGTTGGGCACTATAGAATGAAAGTTTTCCAAAGAAAACAGGGGCTAGGAACAGTATAAAAAGTAGGAAAGAAATATATAGGGCAAACAGAAACAGGCATTATCTATGTACTGATTTAATCCTCACAATTTTCTATGGAAGGCAGAGAGGTAGTTTACCAAAGGGCATTCAGTGAGCTGTCAAGTTTGCCAAAGGGCATTCAGTGAGCTGTCAAGATGGGACTCATATCCAGGAATAACTTCCAGCTCATTCCCTTAACTTTTATTTCCCATAGAATGCCTTTAAGAAAGAAGAAAGCTAGCAGTCAGATCAGCTGAGTCAAACCTGGCAGTTCCAGGAAGGCAGATTTTGCAGCCTGATCACCCACCTACCCAAAGAGGAATCTTTTTAGCACTCCAGGGAAAAAAAGCAATCTTTCTTAGAGATTAAAATATCAAAAGAACTGGCAGAGCTACACTTATGTAAAATGCCTAGCTCATCTATTTACCAGCTAATGTACAAAATTGTGATTCCAATCAAGAACCTAACTCAAAAGAAGGGACTCGTGACTGTCCTGTTTGTAAATAAAACAAAGACAACACACATTAGATGAGTAACCTAAGTAAATTAAATTCACTCCCATGAAAGAACAGTGATAACAAATACTGTGACTACAATATACCCATTTGTCCTATTTGGTTGATACTGTGTCCCAACATCTAAAGGGATGGATGGAGCTGTGTAGCTGAAGAAGTTGCTTAAAATCTTGCTATTTTGGTGAATTACATCTATGGTGAGGTGAAATAAACACCAAGCTAAGGACTTCTCTTGAAACTTTGCCAAATATTCACTCTTCTTCTATAATGATTAAGAAGTCGCAGAGGGGTTATTTTTTCAACCTTCAAAATCAGATTAAATGAACATACATTAAAAGAGGACAGCACTTCAGAAAAATTACACAGGCCCTTCAGAATAAATTTCAAACCTACTTGTCTGGCAGAAGTGACTCATTTAGTTTTGAGTGGTGTTTTCTTATTTTGAGCATCCATTTCATCATCCAAAAACACCCTGTCAGATCAGTCTTAGACACTGCCTATTAAAATGTTAAACTTCACCTGATAAAATGTAATTATAGCATTCCTGACATTTTTACATAGCACACACATGCTTCAAGCCAATTTTGCTGGAGTTAAGATTATTCCTTTAGATGTGTGAATGCATGATGAAACTGTAAGGAAATATCAATATGTCAAACTCTAATATAGTTGAGAAACTAGATCCAAAATAAATATGAAAACTAAACCAGAACATGCATAAAAAGAATAAAAATGGTGACAAAGGCCATCAAAATACTTGGAGAGCTCACCAATTTATGTAATTAAATAAAGACAAAGATGGCATTCAATAGACAGTTATTTAAATGTTTAAGAGTCAATATTTCAGTGTATTGGGGCAGTGGTTCATCACCCAGGGAGCTTTTTAAAAGCTTCATATTTATACACCATTTTCCCTCGCTCTGTGAAAAGTCAGCTGTCATGTTATAGGGACACTTGAACTGCCCTGGAGGCCCCAACAGCAAGGAAGTGAAGCCTTCTGCCAATACACTCCATTGGATTTTACTAATATCCATACTCCATTTCATACTATTTGAGTTAGGATTTCTAGAGATAGGACCCAGGTACCAGTATTTTTAATAGCTTCCCCATCCCCAGTTATTCTAATATCAACATTGATCATGTGTGGCCATAGTCAACAATTGCTGTAATCATCGTCACATAATTAAGACCTGAGAGTAGTGAGATTGTTAGGTCAACCTGCTTATACATTATCCTTAAGTCTGCATTTCATCCTATTTGTAGTCTAAGTAACAAAGTCCTTTGGATAAATTGAGGGGCAGTGATATAAAAAGATGTCCACAAGTTCTTTGCTATTTCTCCATTAAAAAAAGTGGGGCCTAACTCTACCTCTTCAGCGTGGGCTGGACTTAGGGACAGAATGTGGCAGAAGTCACAGGATGTGACTTCTAAGATTAGGTCATAGAAAGCATTGTACAGAAAGTATTCCTCCTTGCTCTTTCCTGAATCTCTCACTCAGCCACCATGTTGCAGCCGCCTCTCAACTGACCTTTGGAGAGGCCCACACAGCAAGGAATTGATGCCTCCTGCCAACAGCCATGTGAGTGAGCCATCCTGAAAGTGGATCCCTCAATCCCAGTCAGACTCTCAGATGACCACATCCTCAGCCAACATCTTGATTTCAATCTCATCAAAGACCCTGAAACAGAACCACCCAGCTAAGATGCTGCTGAATTCCTGACCCAAAGAAGCTGAAGTAATAAAGGTTCAATATTTTAAGCTAAGTTTGGGGATATTTTGTTACATAAAAATAGACAACAAATACAGGCAGTCAGTGTTCAAAAACAGACACCAAAAAATTAGGATTGTCCACCAGTCTGTAAAGAGGCCTAACATTATGCCTAACGTGTGACAGGCATTCAATAACTGTTGTGAATAAATAAATGATTGATTGATAAATGATTATCTTCCACTTTTGAACAATGGAAGTTTCCATTCTCTAGCACTCCACAAAGTAGTAGAAGTTTATGTCTATCTTGCAATAATCACCAAGAATTTTGTCTGTATAAAGCCTAAAATTTGAAGGAATTAAGCCTCTAATCAACAGAAATGTGTCTGTATTACTAGAAACAACATATATCATGTTCTGTTTTGGCTCACTAGAAAATACCTTCTTGCTATTTTTGTCTGTTTGGGAAATCTTCACTGCTCTGAATATTGTTTTCTTAGCTTTTTATTCTGTAAATTGATATGACTTTGCTTGCCTCTAAAAATTCTGAATCCAGCATCAAACAATCCAATTGCCTTAAATAACTAATTAATTATCACATTCTGTTGCTAATGCAACATTCCTCACTTCACCCATTGTAATCAGCTTCTGTCTTCCCATTAAGTCTTTGGGGGATATAATTATTCTCATTCACTGTTCCAAGCACCTTCTTACTTACCCATTTCTTAGATTGAGCTGATTGTTTTCTTCTTTCTCATTTGGGAAGCAGGTGAGCTCTCCACAGCTGTGGGTCCCGAGTTTTATAAGAATCACCTGGTGAACTTGAGAAAACTGTAGCTACCCGGGGTGTTGCTTCCAGAGACCCTACTATTGTGGAACTAGGGAACATTCCCCAAATCATATTTTGTAACAGACTCTAAGTTGTTGAAGAAACCATTGCATCTAAAAATCCCTGTGCTTTTGTTGAAAAATAAAACATGATGCTCCCCATTAAAATATTCTTGTGCTTTTGTAATTTTAAAAGGGATACACATATGGTCCGAAGAATGTAAACAAACAAACAAACGTTTTCCAAGTTATACCTTAAACAATGCAAAGGCCATTGACAACCGGCATGGGTGAGAAGTGGTTCCTCTTTTCTTCTCAGCTTGTTGCCAGTGTCTCAACAGGGATGAGTCCTCTAGGATTGGTGCAAGGGCCTTCTTCACGGTTACTATAGAACTAAACTCTTCACTTTTGACTCTTTTTTTTTTTTTTTTTTTCCAAGATGGAGTCTTACTCTGTGGCCCAGGCTGGAGTGCAATGGTGGGATCTTGGTTCGCTGCAACCTCTGTCTCCCAGGTTCAAGAGATTCTCCTGCCTCAGCCTCCTGAGTAGCTGGGATTACAGGTGCTCACCACCACGCCCAGCTAGTTTTTGTATTTTTAGTAGAGACAGGGTTTCATCATGTTGGCCGGACTTGTCTCGATCTCCTGACCTCAAGTGATCTGCTGGCCTTGGCATCCCAAAATACAGGGCTTACAGGCATGAGCCACCATGCCTGGACTGACTTTTTTGTTCAAAACCATTTGCCTCTCCCTCTACCACCTTCATGATCCTGCCACTAGCCAAAATGTTTTTGGCTAATGTTAACGTGGTTTGCGTGGGTAGAGTGTTTCTTCTCCTTACCCCTTCTCCTCGACCTGGATATTCCAAAGACAGTTGAACAAATGGGGCCAGGGCACATTTGGTAATGTAATCAAAGTGGGGGCAAAATGATAGATATTCTTGTAACATAATAATGCCAAGCACATGAGCCAAGAGGAGCTATTAACATAATGATGCACATGAGCCAAGAGGAGAAGCATCATGGCAGGATAAACGGTTTAATTGTTCAGGGGGGTAGATGCTCTACCCACATGGTCCGAAATCACCATCTTCTTTCAACCCAGCGACACCTTCCCTGGCCTTGTTTTCAGCACAACCAGATGTGGCTGAGCAACCAACAGCTCATGTTTAAACACTGAACAGAAGAGGCAGGATCATGAAGGAGGTATACAGGGAGAGGCAATGATTTTGAACAAAAAAGAGTCAGGCTGGAAATGGTGGCTCATGCCTGTAATCTCTGTATTTTGGGAGGCCAAGGCGGGCAGATCACTTGAGGTCAGGAGTTCGAGATCAGCTTGGCCAACATGATGAAATCCTGTCTCTACTAAAAATACAAAAACTAGCTGAGCATGGTGGTGCACACCTGTAATCCCAGCTACTCGGGAGGCTGAGGCAGGAGAATCTCTTGAACCCGGGAGGCAGTGGTTGCAGTGAACCAAGATTGCATCACTGCACTCAAGCCTGGGCAACAAGAGTGAGACTCCATGTAGGAAAAAAAAAGAGTCAAAAGTGAAGAGTTTAGTTGTATAGTAACCGTAAAGAAGGCCCTTGCACCAGTCTTAGAGGACTCGTTTCTTTTGAAACTCGTTTCTCAGCAACAAGCTGAGAAGAAAAGAGGAACCACTTCTCACCCATGCCAGTTGTCAATGGCCTTTGCATTGTTTAAGATACAACTTGGAAAAGGTATGGTTTTTGTTTTTGTTTTGTTTTTTACATTCTTTGGACCATATGTGTGTCACTTTTGCTACTATTGAGGTTGTTTAACAATAAACCGAGGCATCACTCCCTTCCACTCTTAAGAGTTTAGTTATGAGGTTTTACTAACACCCTACAGTAGTAGCAGTGATAAATTATCTACCATTATTAAAAGCAAGTAACACTTTCCACGAACTCAAACATGAAGAAGGATTGCAGATATTCGTAACTTACTATTTTCAAGCTGGAAGCTGTTTCCAGGGGCAACCATTTGTTCCTAAACAGGCAGAGAAACATTAGACCAGCTACAAATCCCAAAGATCCATCAGCCCACGCACACAGGTTTCCAGCCTGATCACACCTGGAGAAGTTACACCCATGGAAAAAGAAATTAAGCCAATGGCATGTTCTTCTAAATCCACATTTGTCCTGGGCAAGTAAGAAACAGACTGTTTTCAAAGAGGCTATGGGCATTTTAGGCAGGGTAACATAGCTTTCCCTCGTTGCATCGGCAGGTAGGGTGCCCTCTCACAGCCCACGTGTGTTTTATTTTCCACCTACTGCTGGCAGGAAATTGACTACTCTAATGTGACTGGCACATGGACATGTAGCCTCCCCTCCAGGAGGTAGATCGAGTTGACTTTTAAGAAATATGCTTGCTGTCTCTGACTGCGTTTGTTTGTTGGCAGACTCACAGAATGCCAAGGCTCCCAGGGAGTTGCAGTCTGGATGGCTGGCCAGCAGGTTCTGCCGAGAGGCCTGCCTGCCTGAGCCAAGAGGAGCACATTTCCTCCTGCAAGGGGCTGCTTTCTTACCTTCTCACCTTCTCTGCCCTCCTTCCGGAATCAGCCATGGGGCTGCCTCATTTGAGAGTTCAGAGTTTTGCTGGGTTTTTTACCTCTCATGTGGAGTTGAGGGTTTGGGAGATTGAAGATTTTCCTTTTCTTCGAAAGTCAACAGTAAATGATATCCTTGGTTCCAGAGATTTCCAAACTTCTTTTTGAGTAGGAGGACTATAATAGAACTTTCTAAGATGATGGAAATGTTCCACATTTTGATTGGGGTGATATTTATATGGGAATATACTTTGGTCACAGTCCATTGAATATAAATTTAATATGTATATATTTGACTATATGTAAATTATACTTTGATAAAACTGTCTTTTAAAAACGTGGAACTTAAGCCCAATAAATAAGATAGAGCTTTTAAAAATAAATCATTTGGGTTCCAATTCTGGGCAAGGTAGAGAAAGCGTAATCCACTTTGTCTCTCCTATAGACAACAACTAAAAACTCTGGAAAGAATGCATATGATCAGACGTGGTGGTTTATACCTGTAATCCCAGCACTTTGGGAGGCCAAGGCAGGTGGAACACGAGGTCAAGAGATTGAGACCATCCTGGCCAACATGGTGAAACACCATCTCTACTACAAATACAAAAATTAGCTGGGTGTGGTGGCGTGTGCCTGTAGTCCCAGCTACTTAGGAGGCTGGGGCAGGAGAATTGCTTGAACCCAGGAGGCGAAAAGTTGCAGTGAGCCGAGATCATGCCACTACACTCCAGCCTGGGAGCAGAGTAAGACTGTGTCTCAAAAAAAAAAAAAAAAAAAGAAAAAAGAATGTTACAGCACCTGAGGACTCTGAAAAGGAAATTGTAGCTGGCTGATGGGGAACAAAAGAAAATAGAACTTAAAGTAAGACAATCCAGCAATGAGTTTTCTAGGCGTTTTTTTCTTCTGCCAGTATCCCCAGCCTGAACCTGAAAGCATGCCAAAGCCCAGAATTTGGCACTGGGTGTAGACTGTTAAGAATTCCAAGAGAACCCTCTCTAGTCTAAGAAATGAGAGGGGTACCCCTAATGGTCGGGGTGGGAAGTAATTTCCCTGCTTACGTTTTCTGCACTCTCTCCTGCCCAGCTCACAAGCCACCGTACAACAGCAGTGGCAATGGTGATGCTAGCAGCAGCTGGGGAAGTGCCTAAAACTTTGAAGACGAAGACTCTTCTCTCTGACCAGAGGAACTATGGCTTCAAGAGCATGGAAAGGATCTGCACTGCTCTTTTACTATTTCTGTCCTCCTGCCTCTTTGTCTTGGGACAAAGTCATGGGAAGTTCAGAGAAGAGGGAAAAATAAAGCTCTGGATGGATTTCTAGTCAGAAGAGAAAGAAGGTGTGAAGGGCCTATGGGGGAGCCAGAAAGCATTAGGGAAATTGCAGAGAGGAGACAGCAAAAAAAAGTGATTTCTTGAAGTCGTATGTAGATTCCTAAAATCATTTCCAAGCTGTGCATGCATAAATCTGTCCCTAAACAACATACCAAAGACTTTGAAAACTGATAGATGAGGCAGCCCATCCCCTAGGTATCAGAGAGGCCAAGGGGTATTATATACAAAGAACAGATGTCAGTAGTGCTAAGAACCCACTGAAAACTGAAGGACGTTAGAACTGAAGTCCATATGACGTAGGTCAGAACTTGCAGCCTGAATCCACCTGGGTTAACTACTTGTATTTTTTGTTTTTTGTTTTTGGTGTTTTTTTTAATTTTTATTTTATTATTTTTTTTTATTTTTATTTATTTATTTATTTATTTTATTATACTTTAAGTTCTAGGGTACATGTGCATAACGTTTATATCATGTATAACTCCCCAATGCAATCCCTCCCTCCTCCCCCCTCCCCCTGATAGGCCCCAGTGTGTGATGTTCCCCTTCCCGAGTCCAAGTGATCTCATTGTTCAGTTCCCATCTATGAGTGAGAACATGCGGTGTTTGGTTTTCTCTTCTTGTGATAGTTTGCTAAGAATGATGGTTTCCAGCTGCATCCATGTCCCTACAAAGGACGCAAACTCATCCTTTTTGATGGCTGCATAGTATTCCATGGTGTATATGTGCCACATTTTCTTATCCAGTCTGTCACAGATGGACATTTGGGTTGATTCCAAGTCTTTGCTATTGTGAATAGTGCCGCAATAAACATACGTGTGCATGTGTCTTTGTAGTAGAGTAATTTATAATCCTTTGGGTATATACCCAGTAGTGGGATGGCTGGGTCATATGGTACATCTAGTTCTAGATCCTTGAGGAATCGCCATACTGTTTTCCATAATGGTTGAACTAGTTTACAATCCCACCAACAGTGTAAAAGTGTTCCTATTTCTCCACATCCTCTCCAACATCTGTTGTTTCCTGACTTCTTAATGATTGCCATTCTAACTGGTGTGAGATGGTATCTCATTGTGGTTTTGATTTGCATTTCTCTGATGGCGAGTGATGACGAGCATTTTTTCATGTGTCTGTTGGCTGTATGGATGTCTTCTTTTGAGAAATGTCTGTTCATATCCTTTCCCCACTTTTTGATGGGGTTGTTTGTTTTTTTCTTGTAAATTTGTTTGAGTTCTTTGTAGATTCTGGATATTAGCCCTTTGTCAGATGAGTAGGTTGCAAAAATTTTCTCCCATTCTGTAGGTTGCCTGTTCACTCTGATGGTAGTTTCTTTTGCTGTGCAGAAGCTCTTTAGTTTAATGAGATCCCATTTGTCAATTTTGGCTTTTGCTGCCGTTGCTTTTGGTGTTTTAGACATGAAGTACTTGCCCATGCCTATGTCCTGAATGGTGCTACCTAGATTTTCTTCTAGCGTTTTTATGGTATTAGGTCTAAGATTTAAGTCTCTAATCCATCTTGAATTAATTTTCGTATAAGGGGTAAGGAAAGGATCCAGTTTCAGCTTTCTACTTATGGCTAGCCAATTTTCCCAGCACCATTTATTAAATAGGGAATCCTTTCCCCATTTCTTGTTTTTGTCAGGTTTGTCAAAGATCAGATGGCTGTAGATGTGTGGTATTATTTCTGAAGACTCTGTTCTGTTCCATTGGTCTATTTCTCTGTTGTGGTACCAGTACCATGCTGTTTTGGTTACTGTAGCCTTGTAGTATAGTTTGAAGTCAGGTAGCGTGACGCCTCCAGCTTTGTCCTTTTGACCTAGGATTGTCTTGGCAATGCGGGCTCTTTTTTGGTTCCATATGAACTTTAAAGCAGTTTTTTCCAATTCTGTGAAGAAAGTCATTGGTAGCTTGATGGGGATGGCATTGAATCTATAAATAACCTTGGGCAGTATGGCCATTTTCACGATATTGATTCTTCCTATCCATGAGCATGGTATGTTCTTCCATTTGTTTGTGTCCTCTTTGATTTCACTGAGCAGTGGTTTGTAGTTCTCCTTGAAGAGGTCCTTTACATCCCTTGTAAGCTGGATTCCTAGGTATTTTATTCTCTTTGAAGCAATTGTGAATGGAAGTTCATTCCTGATTTGGCTCTCTGCTTGTCTGTTACTGGTGTATAAGAATGCTTGGGATTTTTGCACATTAATTTTGTATCCTGAGACTTTGCTGAAGTTGCTTATCAGCTTAAGGAGATTTTGGGCTGAGACGATGGGGTTTTCTAAATATACAGTCATGTCATCTGCAAACAGGGACAATTTGACTTCTTCTTTTCCTAACTGGATGCCCTTGATTTCTTTCTCTTGCCTGATTGCCCTAGCCAGAACTTCCAACACTATGTTGAATAAGAGTGGTGAGAGAGGGCATCCCTGTCTTGTGCCAGTTTTCAAAGGGAATTTTTCCAGTTTTTGCCCATTCAGTATGATATTAGCTGTGGGTTTGTCGTAAATAGCTCTTATTATTTTGAGGTACGTTCCCTCAATACCGAATTTATTGAGCGTTTTTAGCATAAAGGGCTGTTGAATTTTGTCAAAAGCCTTTTCTGCATCTATTGAGATAATCATGTGGTTCTTGTCTTTGGTTCTGTTTATATGCTGGATTACGTTTATTGATTTGTGAATGTTGGACCAGCCTTGCATCCCAGGGATGAAGCCCACTTGATCATGGGGGATAAGCTTTTTGATGTGCTGCTGAATCCGGTTTGCCAGTATTTTATTGAGAATTTTTGCATCGATGTTCATCAGGGATATTGGTCTAAAATTCTCTTTTTTTGTTGTGTCTCTGCCAGGCTTTGGTATCAGGATGATGTTGGCCTCATAAAATGAGTTAGGGAGGATTCCCTCTTTTTCTATTGATTGGAATAGTTTCAGAAGGAATGGTACCAGCTCCTCCTTGTACCTCTGGTAGAATTCAGCTGTGAATCCATCTGGTCCTGGACTTTTGTTCGTGGGTAGGCTATTGATTGTTGCCTCAATTTCAGAGCCTGTTATTGGTCTATTCAGGGATTCAACTTCTTCCTGGTTCAGTCTTGGGAGAGTGTAAGTGTCCAGGAAATTATCCATTTCTTCTAGATTTTCTAGTTGATTTGCGTAGAGGCATTTATAGTATTCTCTGATGGTTGTTTGTATTTCTGTGGGGTCGGTGGTGATATCCCCTTTATCATTTTTTATTGCATCTATTTGATTCCTCTCTCTTTTCTTCTTTATTAGTCCTGCTAGCAGTCTGCCAATTTTGTTGATCTTTTCAAAAAACCAACTCCTGGATTCATTGATTTTTTGGAGGGTTTTTTGTGACTCTATCTCCTTCAGTTCTGGTCTGATCTTAGTTATTTCTTGCCTTCTGCTAGCTTTTGAATGTGTTTGCTCTTGCCTCTCTAGTTCTTTTAATTGTGATGTTAAAGTGTCAATTTTAGATCTTTCCTGCTTTCTCTTGTGGGCATTTAGTGCTATAAATTTCCCTCTACACACTGCTTTAAATGTGTCCCAGAGATTCTGGTATGTTGTATCTTTGTTCTCATTGGTTTCAAAGAACATCTTTATTTCTGCTTTCATTTCGTTATGTACCCAGTAGTCATTCAGGAGCAGGTTGTTCAGTTTCCATGTAGTTGAGCGGTTTTGATTGAGTTTCTTAGTCCTGAGTTCTAGTTTGATTGCACTGTGGTCTGAGAGACAGTTTGTTATAATTTCTGTTCTTGTACATTTGCTGAAGAGTGCTTTACTTCCAATTATGTGGTCAATTTTGGAATAAGTGCGATGTGGTGCTGAGAAGAATGTATATTCTGTTGATTTGGGGTGGAGAGTTCTATAGATGTCTATTAGGTCTGCTTGGTGCAGAGATGAGTTCAATTCCTGGATATCCTTGTTAACTTTCTGTCTTGTTGATCTGTCTAATGTTGACAGTGGAGTGTTGAAGTCTCCCATTATTATTGTATGGGAGTCTAAGTCTTTTTGTAAGTCTCTAAGGACTTGCTTTATGAATCTGGGTGCTCCTGTATTGGGTGCATATATATTTAGGAGAGTTAGCTCTTCCTGTTGAATTGATCCCTTTACCATTATGTAATGGCCTTCTTTGTCTCTTTTGATCTTTGATGGTTTAAAGTCTGTTTTATCAGAGACTAGGATTGCAACCCCTGCTTTTTTTTGTTCTCCATTTGCTTGGTAGATCTTCCTCCATCCCTTTATTTTGAGCCTATGTATGTCTCTGCATGTGAGATGGGTCTCCTGAATACAGCAGACTGATGGGTCTTGACTCTTTATCCAGTTTGCCAGTCTGTGTCTTTTAATTGGAGCATTTAGTCCATTGACATTTAAGGTTAATATTGTTATGTGTGAACTTGATCCTGTCATTATGATATTAACTGGTTATTTTGCTCGTTAGTTGATGCAGTTTCTTCCTAGCCTCGATGGTCTTTACATTTTGGCATGTTTTTGCAATGGCTGGTACCGGTTGTTCCTTTCCATGTTTAGGGCTTCCTTCAGGGTCTCTTGTAAGGCAGGCCTGGTGGTGACAAAATCTCTAAGCATTTGCTTATCTGTAAAGGATTTTATTTCTCCTTCACTGATGAAACTTAGTTTGGCTGGATATGAAATTCTGGGTTGAAAATTCTTTTCTTTAAGAACGTTGAATATTGGCCCCCACTCTCTTCTGGCTTGGAGAGTTTCTGCCGAGAGATCTGCTGTTAGTCTGATGGGCTTCCCTTTGTGGGTAACCCGACCTTTCTCTCTGGCTGCCCTTAAGATTTTTTCCTTCATTTCAACTTTGGTGAATCTGGCAATTATGTGTCTTGGAGTTGCTCTTCTGGAGGAGTATCTTTGTGATGTTCTCTGTATTTCCTGAATTTGAATGTTGGCCTGCCCTACTAGGTTGGGGAAGTTCTCCTGGATGATATCCTGAAGAGTGTTTTCCAACTTGGTTCCATTTTCCCCCTCACTTTCAGGCACCCCAATCAGACGTAGATTTGGTCTTTTTACATAATCCCATACTTCTTGCAGGCTTTGTTCATTTCTTTTTCTTCTTTTTTCTTTTGGTTTCTCTTCTCACTTCATTTCATTCATTTGATCCTCAATCGCTGATACTCTTTCTTCCAGTTGATCGAGTCGGTTACTGAAGCTTTTGCATTTGTCACGTATTTCTTGTGTCATGGTTTTCATCTCTGTCATTTCGTTTATGACCTTCTCTGCATTAATTAGTCTAGCTGTCAATTCTTCCACTCTTTTTTCAAGATTTTTAGTTTCTTTGTGCTGGGTACGTAATTCCTCCTTTAGCTCTGAGAAGTTTGATGGGCTGAAGCCTTCTTCTCTCATCTCGTCAAAGTCATTCTCTGACCAGCTTTGATCCGTTGCTGGCGATGGGCTGCGCTCCTTTGCAGGGGGAGATGCGCTCTTATTTTTGAATTTCCAGCTTTTCTGCCCTGCTTCTTCCCCATCTTTGTGTTTTATCTGTCTCTGGTCTTTGATGACGGTGACGTACTGATGGGGTTTTGGTGTAGGTGTCCTTCCTGTTTGATAGTTTTCCATCTGACAGTCAGAAGGACTGTCTGTTGGTCTGTTGGAGATTGCTTGAGGTCCACTCCAGACCCTGTTTGCCTGGGTATCAGCAGCAGAGGTTGCCGAAGATAGAATATTGCTGAACAGCGAGTGTACCTGTCTGATTCTTCCTTTGGAAGTTTCCTCTCAGGGATGACTCCACCCTGTGAGGTGTGGGGTGTCAGACTGCCCCTAGTGGGGGATGTCTCCCAGCTAGGCTACTCAGGGGTCAGGGACCCACCTGAGCAGGCAGTCTGTCCGTTCTCGGATCTCAACCTCCGCGTTGGGAGATCCACGGCTCTCCCCAAAGCTGTCAGACAGAGTCGTTCGCCTCTGCACCGGCCCCCGCTGCTTTCCCTATTGGACCTCAGCCGTGGGCTCTCCCCAGAGGTGGATTCTACAGAGACAGGCAGGTTTCCTTGAGCTGCTGTGAGCTCCACCCAGTTCGAGCTTCCCAGCGGCTTTGTTTACCTACTTAAGCCTCAGCAATGGCGGGCTCCCCTGCCCCAGCCTCGCTGCTACCTTGCGGATAGATCGCCGCAGACTGCTGTGTTAGCAGTGAGGGAGGCTCTGTGGGCGTGGGACCCTCCCGGCCAGGTGTGGGATATATTCTCCTGGTGTGCCTGTTTCCTTAAAGCGCAGTATTGGGGTGGGAGTTACGCGATTTTCCAGGTGTTATGTGTCTCAGTTCCCCTGGCTAGGAAAACGGATTTCCTTCCCCCTTGCGCTTCCAGGTGAGGCGATGCCTCGCCCTGCTTCAGCTCACGCTGGTCAGGCTGCAGCAGCTGACCAGCACCGATTGTCCGGCACTCCCTAGAGAGATGACCCCAGTACCTCAGTTGAAAATGCAGAAATCACCGGTCTTCTGTGTCACTCGCGCTGGGAGTTGGAGACTGGAGCTGTTCCTATTCGGCCATCTTGCTCCGCCCCGGTGTTTTTTTTTTAGATAGAGTCTAGCTCTGTTGCTCAAGCTGGAGCGCAGTGGCATGATCTTGGCTCACTGCAACCTCCGCCTCCCAGGTTCAAGCGATTCTTCTGCCTCAGCCTCCCAAGTAGCTGGGACTACAGGTGCCCGCCAACACACCCAGCTAATTTTTCTATTTTTAGTAGAGATGTGGTTTAGCCATGTTGGCCAGGCTGTTCTCGAACTCCAGACCTCATGATCTACCTTCCTCAGCCCCCCAAAGTGCTGGGATTACAGGCATGAGCCACCATACCCAGCCGTACCTTTTGTTTTAATCAATGCTTTGTCGGGAATTAAACAAGACCCAGAGTCTTATAACACAGTATTCAAAATGTCCAGAATAGAATTCAAAATTACTTGACACATGAAAAGCCAAGAAAATTTCAATAGCTTGCAAGTGAAGAGACAATTGACAGATGCTAACCCTCGATGACACAGATGTCAAATGTCAAAATTATCAAATACTTTAAAGCAACTATTTATGATCCAAGAAGTAAGCAGGGACATACTTAAACAGAAAGAAGGGCTCAGTAGGAAAATAAATGATCTAAACAAAGAAACAAATGGAAATTTAAGAATTGAAAAATCTACCACCCAAAACAAAAAATTCACTGGAAGTACTCAATAGTAGAACGAATGTAACAAAGAAAAAGTCAGTGAACTTGAAGAAAGATCAATAGAAATGGTCCAACCCGAACAAAAGGGAGAAAAACTCTTGATTAAAAGAATGAACAGACTCAGAGTCGATCAAACAACCCCAAAAAGTCTAATGTTTATTTCCTCAGATTCTCAGAAGGAGAGGAGAAAGTGTGGTACAGAAATATATTTGAAGAAATAATGACTGAAAACTTCACAATTTGGCAAGTTTTTATAGTTAAGAAGTTCAGCTCCTCGAAACACGGATCCCTAAACCTGTAGAAATCCATGCCCATAAATGCAATAATGAAACTGCTGAAAACTAAAGACAAAGAAAATACCTTGAAAGCAGCCAGAGAAAAACCAATCATTATTTACAGAGAAAGCACAATCTGAATGCCTGTGGATTTCTCATCAGAAAACATAAGTAGCACAATATTCTTCAAATGCTATAAAAATAATTTTTTTAACCTCAAAACAGAATTCTATGTCAAGTGAAAATGTCCTTCAGGAATGAAAATTATTTTTAAAAGACATTCTCAGATGAAGAAAAACTAAGACAATTCATTACTAGTAGACCTTCTGTAAACAAAATGCTAATCCCAGATGGAAAACTGGAGAAAGACAAACAGAAATGGTAAACATTTGGGTAAATATAATAGACTGTTTTTTTCTGCTCAAGTTCTTTAAAATATGTTTGATGTTTGACAGTTGAGACCAAAGTTTGAATATTTTTTTCTGATAGGGTTTTATGTAGACATAATACATGCAACAACTACAATAGGAAAGTGAAAGATAAATTATGATACACCCATATGTTGGAATACTATTTAGTTGTGAAAAGGAATAAACTATTGAATCTCAAATGGATTATGCTACCTGAAGGAAGGCAGTTTCAAGAGGCTATATCTGCTTGATTTCATTCATATGACATTCTGAAATAGGCAAACTATGATGATGAAGAAGAGATGAGTGGTTGTCAGGGGTTAGGAAAAGGAGGAGGGCTTGGCTGCTGCAGGCCAGTAAGAGGGCATATTCTGCAATAACAGAACAGTTCTGTGCCCTGATTATGGTAATGGTTACATTAGTCTACCTAGACATGTGCTAATCCTTACACCAACAAAAAAATTACTGTTTATAAATTCAAAAAATAATTTTATTTTATTTTTCATTATTATTATATTTTCAGGTCTAGGGCACATGTGCATAACGTGCAGGTTTGTTACATATGTATGCTTGTGCCATGTTGGTGTGCTGCACCCATCAACTCGTCAGCACCCATCAATTCGTCATTTATATCAGGTATAACTCCCAATGCAATCCCTCCCCCCTCCCCACTTCCCATGATAGGCCCCGGTGTGTGATGTTCCCCTTCCCAAGTCCAAGTGATCTCATTGTTCAGTTCCCACCTATGAGTGAGAACATGTGGTGTTTGGTTTTCTGTTCTTGTGATAGTTTGCTAAGAATGATGGTTTCCAGCTGCATCCATGTCCCTACAAAGGATGCAAACTCATCCTTTTTTTTGGCTGCATAGTATTCCATGGTGTATATGTGCCACATGTTCTTAATCCAGTCTGTCACAGATGGACATTTGGGTTGATTCCAAGTCTTTGCTATTGTGAATAGTGCCGCAATAAACATCCGTGTGCATGTGTCTTTATAGCAGCATGATTTATAATCCTTTGGGTAATATACCCAGTAGTGGGATGGCTGGGTCATATGGTACATCTAGTTCTAGATCCTTGAGGAATCGCCATACTGTTTTCCATAATGGTTGAACTAGTTTACAATCCCATCAACAGTGTAAAAGTGTTCCTATTTCTCCACATCCTCTCCAACACCTGTTGTTTCCTGACTTTTGAATGATTGCCATTCTAACTGGTGTGAGATGGTATCTCATTGTGGTTTTGATTTGCATTTCTCTGATGGCCAGTGATGATGAGCATTTTTTCATGTGTCTGTTGCTGTATGAATGTCTTCTTTTGAGAAATGTCTGTTCATATCCTTTCCCCACTTTTTGATGGGGTTGTTTGTTTTTTTCTTGTAAATTTGTTTGAGTTCTTTGTAGATTCTGGATATTAGCCCTTTGTCAGATGAGTAGATTGCAAAAATTTTCTCCCATTCTGTAGGTTGCCTGTTCACTCTGATGGTAGTTTCTTTTGCTGTGCAGAAGCTCTTTAGTTTAATTAGATCCCATTTGTTAATTTTGGCTTTTGCTGCCGTTGCTTTTGGTGTTTTAGACATGAAGTCCTTGCCCATGCCTATGTCCTGAAAGGTATTCCCTAGGTTTTCTTCTACGGTTTTTATGGTATTAGGTCTAACATTTAAGTCTCTAATCCATCTTGAATTAATTTTCATATAAGGAGTAAGGAAAGGATCCAGTTTCAGCTTTCTACTTATGGCTAGCCAATTTTCCCAGCACCATTGATTAAATAGGGAATGCTTTCCCCATTTCTTGTTTCTCTCAGGTTTGTCAAAGATCAATCATTTAGTCCTCATTCTGACCTTTTTTTTTTTTTTTTTTTTTTTTTTGAGAGAAGGTCTCACCCCATTTCCCAGGCTGGAGTGCAGTGGCGCAATCTTGGCTCACTGCAACCTCTGCCTTCCAGGTTCAAGTGATTCTCATGTGTCAGCGTCCCAAGTAGCTGGAATTATAGGCACGCACCACCATGCATGGCTAATTTTTGTATTTTTAGTAGAGATAGGGTTTTGCCATGTTGGCCAGGCTGGTCTGGAGCTCCTGGCTTCAGGTGATCTGCCTGCCTCGGCCTCCCAAAGTGCTGGGATTACAGACATGAGCCACTGTGCCCAGCCCACTTAGTCCTCATTCAAATAAGCATAGTAAAAAAAAAAATCATGAGACAACAAGAAACATTTGATCAATGGCCGGAATACTTGATGGTATTAGAAAACCATTGCTAATTTTGGGGTGTAATCATGGTATTGTGGTTATATTATCTAAAATGATTCTTAGTATCTTTCAGATCTTACAGAAATGATTTTACTAATGAAATTCTATCTTGGGTTGGCTTCAACATATTCTCAAGGAAGGGGGCAATGCAAGTAGGTGTGCTGATGAAACAAGACTGGCCAAGAGTTGATCATTGTTGGAGCTAGAACATGAATATGTGAGCTTTATCATACTTTCTTGAAATGTTTATGTTAAAAAGTTTCCATCATTAAAGGCTCTTTAAAGAAATGAAAAGGGTTGCTTCAAGTTAAGATGAAACTGGAGGTCACAGGTATATTTATTTGCTTCCATCTCTCCAACAGTACCCATTTGGACTAATTTCAATTAAATTCTAGCACTCCATGACATGGGTCCCCAGACCCCAGGGCATGGGCCGGTATCAGTACGTGACCTTTTAGGAACTGGGCCACCCAGCAGGGGGTGAGCAGCAGGTGAGCAGGCCAAGCTTCATCTGTATTTACAACCACTCACCATCTTTCACATCACCACCTGAGCTCTGCCTCCTGTCACAGCAGCAGCAGCGTTAGATTCTCAGGGGTGCGAACCCTACCGTAAACTGCGCATGCGAGGGATCTAGGCTGTGCTCTCCTTATGAGAATCCAGTGCCTGATGATCTGTCACTGTCTCCCATCACCTCCAGATGGGACCATCTAGTTGTGGGAAAACAGGCTCAGGGCTCCCACTGATTCTACATGATGGTGAGTTGTATGATTATTTCATTATATATTACAATAAAGTGCACAATAAATGTAATGTGCTCGAATCATCCCGAAACCTTCCCCACTTCCTGGTCCATGGAAAAATTGTCTTCCATGAAACAGGTCCCTGGTACCAAAAAGGTTGGTACAACATAGGTTGTACTCTATGAAGTACAAATTCATTTAAATAGTTCAGGAAAGGTCATCAGAACCTACCTTGCTCAAAACACAAAACCTGGCTGGGCGCGGTGGCTCATGCCTCTAATCCCAGCATTTTGGGAGGCCGAGACTGGTGGATCATGAGGTTAGGACTTCAAGACCAGCCTGGCCAACATGATGAAACCCCGTCACTACTAAAAATATAAGAAATTAGCTGGATGTGGTGACGGATGCCTGTAATCCCAGCTACTCGGGAGGCTGAGGCAGGAGAATCACTTGAACCCGGGAGGTGGAAGTTGCAGTGAGCCTAGATCACACCACTGCACTGCAGCCTGGGCAACAAGAGCGAAACTCCATCTCAAAAAAAAGACCCTTGATTCAGATGGCAAGATTGGTCCTGTTTGCCCATCCTCCCTCAGTGTCAACCAGCTAATTTTTGCAGACACTCTCACATTGAAAACTTTGTACTTGACCCTTCACTGGATGCAAGGAGCATTTATCAAAACACACGCGTACCCTGTAATCAACATGAAAGTCAGAGTTTGTTTTTATGTCATCGGGAAAAGATGTTTTTCTCTTTTGTTGTGCCTGCCATGGGGGAGGAGGGGAGCCTGTTATTTTCATCCCTGCTCTATTCTTCCTCATGACATATAAATGAGTAATGTGACCTCGTAGGATCGCAGGTCAAATCATGGTCACAGTGAAGGTGCAGGATCTGCTGAAGGGCAGCCAGTGCATTTTCCTGAGCCAAACTAGCCATTTGAATAATGGTGGCACAGCCGGGTTGGGTATCCCTACTGGTCCTGTGAGAATCCATGCAAGAAATGAGTCCTGTTTGCCTGCTCCCTGCTCTGCTGCAACTAAGCCTCGTTGCATCAAAGTGTCTCAAAATTCCACATCAGAGGTAATCACTGGCTATCTCTGGGGTCTCTTGACTTTCCTTGGTGCCCATTATAAGTTTCTCTTTTATTAGCATCAGGCACAGCAGCCTGTTGTGGCTGCTAACACCAGCATCCGCAAGGGAGCTCAGAAGCTCTTCCTTGGTACTGCCCCATAATTCTCACTCTAGTGCTTACTGTAGCTTTCTTCTTCAATTAGCAATGTAAATGTGATTGCCTGGGCTTGATAATGAGCTTTTCATGGTAACAGGAAAAGCCACCAGCCCCCTAGAGGGCAAAGCCTTCTGGCTGCTGGAGTCCAGCTAGTGGGGGGCTTCTGTTTATTAGAACAATTTTTCAGGGTGATTGATAGGGGTTCCCAAAGAGGACTATCATTCAAAGAAGGCAATTAAAGGGGTGAACTACAGCAAGGGCTTTCTGTGGCTGGCAGTTCTGTTTACTCACAAGAGGAGCTTAATGTGGTACTGAATTGGAAGTTGTCTTTGCCTTCTCTTGTACCCTTAACCTTTCTTCTAGAGGTAGAAGAACAAGGAATAACCTCATCCTCTAACCTCTCAGAGGGAAATGCTCAGATACACACCGAGTTCTAAGTTGGCAAATTGATTTAAGATACACACCAGCCTGCATCTTTTAGAGAAAATGTTTCTGGCTAGACGTGGTGGCTCACGCCTGTTAATCCCAGCACTTTGGGAGGCCGAGGCGGGCGGATCATGAGGTCAGGAGATCGAGACCATCCTGGCTCACATGGTGAAACCCCATCTCTACTAAAAATACAAAAAATGAGCCGGGCATGGTGGCAGGCACCTGTAATCCCAGCTACTCAGGAGGCTGAGGCAGGAGAATGGTGTGATCCTAGGAGGTGGAGCTTACAGTGGGTGGAGATTGTGCCACTGCACTCCAGCCTGGGTGACAGAGTGAGATTCCGTCTCAAAAAAAAAGAAAAGAAAATGTTTCTAATTCTGACCCAAGTAAAGCAGAACCAGAATTGTTTATTGGTGTTTTGTTTACTCATTTTCTTTTAGTTTTTAGTTTGGTTCTTTTTTTTTTCTTTTTTTTTTTTGAGACAGAATCTCGCTCTGCCACCCTGGCTGGAGTGCAGTGGCCGGATCTCAGCTCACTGCAAGCTCCGCCTCCCGGGTTTACGGCATTCTCCTGCCTCAGCCTCCCGAGTAGCTGGGACTACAGGCGCCCGCCACCTCGCCCGGCTAGTTTTTTGTATTTTTTAGTAGAAACGGGGTTTCACCGTGTTAGCCAGGATGGTCTCGATCTCCTGACCTCGTGATCCGCCCATCTGGGCCTCCCAAAGTGCTTGGATTACAGGCTTGAGCCACCGTGCCTGGCTAGTTTGGTTCTTGATATGGTTTGGATCTGTGTCCCTGCCAAAATCTCATGTTGAATTATAATTCCCAGTGTTGGACGTGGTGCCTGGTGGGAGGTGATTGGATCATGGGAGTGAATTTCCCCCTTGGTACTGTTCTCACAATAGTGAGTGAGTTCTCATGAGATTTGGTTGTTAAAAAGTGTGTAGCACCTCCCCCTGCTCCTCTCTTGCTCCTGCTCTGGCTGTGTAAGACGTGCCTGCTCCCCTTCACCCTCCTCCATGACTGGAAGCCTCCCGAGGCCTCCACAGATGCAGAAGCCACTATGCTTCCTGAACAGCCTGCAGAATCGTGAGCCAATTAAACCTCTTTTCTTTATAAATTACCCAGTCTCAGGTATTTATTTACAGCAGTGGGAGAATGGACTAATATAGTTGTGTTTTATTGCTATCAGAACACTGCATCAGTCTCCCTTATCAAGAGCTATGTTAACTCACCACTGCTCTCCTGGATTAATTTGCCTAGCTGACTTCTCCCAGCTACTTTTCCATCCTCTTTTTTTTCTTTTTGATTTGTTTTATGCGACCACCAGAGCAGGCGCCAGAGAAGAGGCAAGTAGGCAAGGAAAAAAGAAACTTTATTAGCTAGCCAATGTGAAGGAGGAAAGGGTGAGGTTCACCGGTCTCCAGCGGTGGAGGCCGAGGAAGTTGCTCCGGCGTTCTCGGGCGAGGTTCCTAGGTCCGCATGTGAAGAGGGCCGAGGAAGTTTGTGCTGTGCGTCTCCCGGGAGTGGCTTTTCTGTCTAAGGCTTGGGAGTGGGAGGGCAATAGGCGGGACACTGGCGTGTTGGGGGCGTTCCGTAGGCACGGCCAGGTAAGTTTCGGTTTCCTTGATCGGACGCCATGTTGCACCTGAGCAGTTGGTCTGTATTTTTCCCGGGTGCGGGCTGCATTTTCCCACGCGCGGGTAAATTGGTGATGAAGAACCTGGAAATGCGCCATCTTAGTCATCTTTGTCCTCTCTCCCCATCCAGACAGTCCAACCTTTTATTGATTATAGTGATTGGGGGCGTTGTTGTCTGTCTAACTGCTTCCTGCTGTCAGAGGGTGTCGTCATGAGGGTCTGTGGTTGGTATCTGGACGTAGGGATGTAGGAGCATCTAGTTGAAGGCGACGCGGGTGATCTCTTGAACTTTGGCTTGGAGAAATTTGATTAAAATGGGGCAAAGGATAGGATGAGACAGAGGATTAATATAGGAATGAGGAAGGGGAGCATCTGTTGTATTACTGGTAATAACCATATAGGTGGACCAGGGGTTAAGGGAGTGTTGTAGTTTTTTAGATCTGTTTTAATTCTGTTTAGGGTTTGGATGTTGGTGTCTACTAGACCTGACTCATTTATGTAATAGCAGCACTCCTCTCCTAGGAAGAGGCATGTTCCTCCTTTTTTGGCAGTAAGGAGATCTAATGCTCGCCTATTTTGTGCTGCTACTTGGGTCACTGAGGTAATTTGACGCTGTAGAGAGGCCAGACTTTCAGCTGAAGCCTCTATGGCCTCTTGAATTTGAGTAGTTAGAGATCGGGTAGACTGTACTGAGTGGGCAAGTGCCCCAGTTCCAAGCCCTGATGCTACTAAGGAGAAGGCCAGGGAGACTCCGATGACTAGGGGAAGGGAGGCAGCCTGTTTTGGAGGTTATTAAGGGGAGGGGTCAAATTGTAAGGTGAGTTCGGCCACTTCTGCTTTGCTATATAGGCTTAAGCTAGGTATTAGGGACACTGGGACACAGAGGGATTGGCGGATGGATGTAGGGTTAAGGACCTTGAAGAGGGTTTTATTACACCAGAAATAACCTCCAACGGGGGCTGTCTGGGTCTTACTGGGCGATTGGATGTAATTACACCAGGAGGAGTTTGGGGCAGAGTAGCAGAAAGGAAGGATTGGATTTTCTGTGTTTTGGTATAGTGGGACTTGGAGTAAGAACGGTTTTTGGGAGGTGCCTGTAGAGTCAGTTGTAGCCTTGAAAGCAGTAGGTAAGGGGACTGCCACTAAGGGGGCTCTTTCAAGGGCTGCACAGAGGAAACAGTGGGAGAGATCTGTTATGTTAGCTGCCCGGGTTAAGTTTAACCCTTGACGGACAAGCTTTAACCATGAGAAGGGGTCCTTATTGGAGGAGTGTAGTTGATCTTATAGGGCCTGTTCTTGTGATTGTATGGCTAAGGTTAAATTTTTTAGGACCTGTATATTTTTAGGGAGGGATTTTTGTTGGACAAGCATCCTTTTTATTAAGAGGGTGGCAGTCGGATATGAACCCCAAACAGAATCAGCATAGAGCCCTCCTTTTACCCCGCTTGCCCATCAGGGGTCCCACGGATCTTTGATGTTTAGTTGATATTGGTAGGAGCCCCACCTTTTTTGACAGGTAAAGAGGTATTGTGTCTTTTTTGTGAGCCCTTGGGTGTCGTCTTTGGTTGCATAGTGGATTTTACAATATTGATAGGGGCATCCTAGGTTTGTTTGTTGCCAGTAGGTTTTACAATTGTATTCTGTCTGGTCATATAGGAAGCAGAGAGACAGTATAGGCCATCCAGACTTCCAGTGTCTTTCCTGTCAGTAGGTTGGGCACGGTGTGGTAGGCAGGCAAGGATTTGGACACAGTTTTATTTAATGCCTGGTTGTGCCACACTTAAAGCATAGATAAGATGGAGTGGCCAGCTTGGCCTGGGGACACTGGTTTTCCTAGCGTCTTGGGCCTACGAGATGGGGTGGCCGGCTTGGCCGGGGGGCACTGGTTTGCCTAGTGCCTTGGGCCTACGAGATAGAGTGGCTGGCTTGGCCGGGGGTCACTGGTTTGCCTAGTGCCTTGGGTCTCCGGTGGACCTTTGGGGACTTTGCTCTCTGGTTTTGCGTTAAGACTAGGCTGCAGAGCAGCAGCTAAGGCTTGGATTTGGGAGCGAGTATGAGAGAGAGAGAGATGTTGAGGGGGCGGAGAGAGGTGGTGAGGGAGGCGGGGGAAGGGGCTGCAGGCAAAACTGAGGTGGAGGGTTGAGGCAGGGTAGGGATAGGGTCGAGAACGCAAATTTTAAAACCTTTTATATAATTTATTTCAGACCACTTGCCTAAGCGCCCGCAGAAATTACCGAGGTCGATTAAAATGTTACGGTCTAGGGTGCCTTCAGGTGGCCATTGAGACTGGTTGTCTAATTTATATTGTGGCCACGCCACAGTGGAGAGGAAAATCAGTCGCTTTCATTTAAGATCTTGCTCTAATTGTAAAGTTTTGAGATTAGCTAGAAGACATCCTAAAGGGGTGTCTCTAGGTATTTTGGATTGGGGATTTCCCATTGCCTTTCTCTGGTGGTAGGCAGAAACTGGACTCTATCTGGCTACAAAGCGTCCTTTGGAGCCACTAGAGACCAGATGGCTCCTGGAGCCGGAATGGAGATTACCTCCAGGCCGATGTCTCTGTCCTGGACGGGTCTCATGCCGACTGGAATGGAGTTCCTTTGGGCAGACGTCTCTACCTTTGGGAACTCTCCTGTGGGTCACCTGGTGACCAAAAAGCCTTGGGCCTGCGTAGGACTTCTGGCCAAGGAGTATGAGAGGGAGGCAAGAGGTACTCACCCCTAGGAGACTTGGAGGTGTGGAAAGCGATGTCTAGGTCCTGGTCCGTCGGGGGCGTGGAAGGAGGAGGCTCCTGGGACCTTGGGGGGCCCTGAGGAGGGGTCTCATCCCGGGTTTCGGCACCACCTGATTTGTTTTATGTGACCACCAGAGCAGGCGCCAGAGAAGAGGCAAGTAGGCAAGGTAAAAAAGAAACTTTATTAGCTAGCCAATGTGAAGGAGGAAAGGGCGAGGTTCACCGGTTTCCAGCGGTGGAGGCCGAGGAAGTTGCTCCGGCGTTCTCGGGCGAGGTTCCTAGGTCCGCATGTGAAGAGGGCCAAGGAAGTTCGCGCCGTGCGTCTCCCGGGAGTGGCTTTTCTGTCTAAGGCTTGGGAGTGGGAGGGCAATAGGCGGGACACGGGCATGTCGCGGGCTTTCCATAGGCACGGCCAGGTAAGTTTCGGTTTCCTCGATCGGACGCCATGTTGCACCTGAGAAGTCGGTCTGTATTTTTCCCGGGTGCGGGCTGCATTTTCCCGCGGGCGGGTAAATTGGTGATGACGAACCCGGAAATGCGCCATCTTAGTCGTCTTTGTCCTCTCCCCACGTCCAGACCCTTTTTTTTTGTTTTTTGAGATGGACTCTCACTCTGTTGCCCAGGCTGGAGTGCAGTGGCGTGATCTTGGCTCACTGCAACCTCTGCCTCCTGGGTCCCAGCAATTCTCCTGTCTCAGCCTCCCGAGTAGCTGGGACTACAGGCGCCTGCCACCAGGCCTGGCTAATTTTTGTATTTTTAGTAGAAATGGGGGTTTCACCATATTGGCCAGGCTGATCTCGAACTCCTGACCTTGTGATCTCCCCGCCTCGGCCTCCCAAAGTGCTGGGATTACAGGTGTGAGCCACTGCACCCCGCCTTCCCATCCTCTTTTCTTACTTCTTCTTTCATTTGCTCTCTTCCAGTCACCCTAGCCTTCGGTTTTGTCCCTGCTCCAGATCATCACATCTGCTGTTGTACCAAGCTAGAAGATGACTCTCTTCCTTCACCAGGCTAACTCTTAGCCATTCGTCCCATCTCTGGTAATTTACCCCTTCCCCAAGAGAGGTTTCTCTGGCCATTTGGTCTCATTTAGCTTCTCTGTATATCTTCTCATAGCTCCCAATATTTTCCCATCCTAGAATGAACCACAATGCTCATCACATAGTCATGTATATGATCTTACATTTTTCCAGGCCACTCTCTCATTAGCTTATCAGCTCCTTCAGGGCAGAAGCCACATCTGTCACACACCCTGCTAGAGACTCAGTGCCCAGCACCTGGTAGTGATACCAGTGGGCTGGAGGAGGTCCCAAAGTGCCAGTGGGACCGGTGTCCAGGCTCTGGACACCTTAGTAAGAAGGAATTCAAGGACAAGTCAGAAAACAGTGAAAGTACAGAGATTTATTGCAAAGTGAAAAGTACACACTCAAGAGAAAGTAGTGTGGGGGTACTCAAGAGAGAGCCATGTCTAAGGGGGTTTGAAGATGCTATACCTTAATGGGTTTCTTTACCCAAGGCGTGAAATATTCAGGAAAATTCCAGGAAAAAGGTGGAGAGTTTTCAGAATTGTGGTGCCACCCATTTTTACACAAAATAGAGTATTCTTGGAACTGTGCTAATGCTGATGGCTGTGTGATTTAGGATATTAATAAGCATATAATGAGGTCCTGGGTGAAACCTAGGTGGAATCCAGCACCGTGTGGGGTAAGTCAGTCATAGCCAGCTTGGTCCAACGTGGTTTTTCAGGGTCTTCTCGGCCCGTAGCCTCTAGTCATGTGAAACTGCTGTCTGGAATTTTTACTCTCCTGTGGCTACCATGTCTCAGTATGTGTCATCATAATTGCTGAATGAATTTGATAAAAATGGGGAGGGGAAAAAGGCATACGAAGACTGAGATAACTTATTTAACTTATTCCTGTATGCTATTTCTTTCTTTTTCTGTTCTTTCTTTCTTTCCTTTTTTTTTTTTTTTGAGACAGTCTCACTCTGTCACCCAGGTTGGAGAGCAGTGGCGCAATCTCGGCTCACTGCAACCTCTGCCTCCCAGGTTCAAGCAATTCTCCCGCCTCAGCCTCCGAAGTAGCTGGACTACAGGCGCGCGCCACCACACCCAGCTAATTTTTGTATTTTTAGTAGAGATGGGGTTTCACCATGTTCGCCAGGATGATCTCAATCTCTTGACCTTGTGATTCGCCCACCTTGGCCTCCCAAAGTGCTCGGATTACAGGCATGAGCCACCACGCCTGGCCAAGAACTTTCTCATACGTTATCTTCTTTGGGTTTATTTAGTCCTCTGAAATGGCTGGCCAGGAACTGTCCCCACCTGTCATATTATTGCTAAGGTGCCTGAGGCTCAGTAAGTTCCCCTTGACCTGTTCAAGGTCATGCAGCTGATAAAAGGCAGTACCCAGACTTGAGCCCAGAATGTGTGAGGCATCCCCTGCCACAGTACAGATTGGCTCTTTTCTCCTGGCCCGTTCTCCATTCTATCCCCAGAAGAAAATCTTCCATCACCGTTCTTTATCACTTCTCCACCTGTTCCTTTTGAAAAGCGATTTTTGCCACTAAAGGAGCTGTTAAAATTAGGAGGAGCTGCTTGATTTGCAGGTGCTGTAAATAAAGATGAGACTGTTCTGGTCCCAAAGGTGATTTAACTTTAATTGCAGCCAGAACAGATCAGCGAGTGAGAGGTGACTCAGACATGATGCTTGGGAGGAGGGGATGACAAACTAAAACACAGTTGATTTTTCCTTCTTGGCAAAGAAGGCTGATAAAAACTGGCTTGCTCTCGATGACATGAAATGATAGTGTTCTAAGGTACAAAGAGGCTTTCATACCAAAACACTTAAAGTGGCCGTCAAAGACAAATGGAGACATTTGCACAATCTGCCAACACACACTTTAGCTTTCACTGACTCACCTGCCGACACTGCATTTCCAAGAATGCAGGAGGTGGGATCAGACATATCATTCACACAACACATTTTTATTGAGTGCCTGCTCTCTGCCAGACACTTCTTTTTTTTTTTTTTTTTTTTTTTTTGAGACGGAGTCTCGCTCTGTCGCCCAGGCTGGAGTGCAGTGGCCGGATCTCAGCTCACTGCAAGCTCCGCCTCCCGAGTTTACGCCATTCTCCTGCCTCAGCCTCCGGAGTAGCTGGGACTACAGGCGCCCGCCACCTCGCCCGGCTAGTTTTTTGTATTTTTTTTAGTAGAGACGGGGTTTAACCGTGTTAGCCAGGATGGTCTCGATCTCCTGACCTCGTGATCCGCCCGTCTCGGCCTCCCAAAGTGCTGGGATTACAGGCTTGAGCCACCGCGCCCGGCTCTCTGCCAGATACTTCTAAAGCACTAGGGTTAGATCATAAAGCAAAGTGAAATCCCTGCCTTCATAGAATCGTACCCACTTCTTACAGTGTTACTGCACACAGCTATGCACGTTGCACACTGCAAAACTCTTAAGAGTGCTAATCCCATCACATCCATGTGAGTGGGTACCCTAGATGTGCTATGCCCAACTTACTCAACTGTACACAGCAACCTTGAGTCACCTCAACCACTCCTACCCTGGGCTAGAGGAATGATGGCTGTACCCTCCCATGTGGTCTGCCTGATTTTACCCTGCCCCTCTACTGTCCGCCCTTAACACAAAAGACTTTGTTCTGTTAAAAACATAAGACAGATCCTATCATACCTCTGTTCATACTCTCCAGTGGCTCCCTGTTTGATTCAGAGAAAAAGCCAACTTCCCATGGCCGATGTACTTCATCTTCTGCCCCTCCCTTCCTTGCCCTCTCCTCTGGCCACCCTGGCCTCCTTCCTATGCCCCACACCTGCCAAGCACTCTCTTGCTGCCCTGGGGCCTATCCTGAGATTCCCTGGCCTGCAATGCTCCTTCCCCAGACATCAGCATGTCTCCCTCGCTTCTTTCAAGTCTTTGCTCAAATGTCATTTGCTCAATGGGGCATGCCCTGACCACCTTATTCAAAACTGTACGCACACACACACACAGGCGTGCACACACACACATGCACACATACAGAGCCCCTGCCCGCCCCCCCATACCCCTCTCTGTTTCTTCTTTCATAACACCCATCACTTTCTTGCATACCAAATGGTTTTATGATGATGTAATTCATTTACTGTTTGTCGCCTGCCTTTCAACCACCAGAATACAAGCTCCACAAAGACAGGGATTTTGTTTGTGTGTTTCACGCCCTAATCTGTTCCCAGGGCCCAGAGGAGTGCCTGATATAGTAAGCTCTCACCAAAGATGGGTTGAATGGATGAATTATAGCTGGAGAGATAGACCACAAACTGGCAAACACACTCAGGTACACGCACACACACATACATATATCTACATGGTCCCCGACTTGTGATGGTTTGGCTCATTTTTTGACTTTGTGATTGTGTGAAAGCAATATGCACTCAGTAGAAACAAAACTCTGACTACCGTTGCAACCCATTCTATTTTTTTGTTTGTTTGTTTGAGATGGAGTTTCCCTCTTTTGCCCAGGCTGGAGTGAAGTGGCATGATCTCAGCTCACTGCAACCTCCACCCCCCAAGTTCAAGCGATTCTCCTGCCTCAGCCTCCCAAGTAGCTGGGATTATAGGCGCCTGCACCACGCCTGGCTAATTTTTGTATTTTTAATAGTGACGGGGTTTTGCCATGTTGGCCAGGCTGGTCTCGAATTCCTGACCAGGTGATCCACCTGCCTCAGCCTCCCAAAGTGCTAGAATTATAGGCATGAGCCACCATGCCCATTCTATTTTTCACCTTCAGTACAATATTCAGAAAATTACATATGATGGTCCAATACTTCACTGTAAAATTGACTTTGTGTTAGATGATTTTGCCCATCTTTGGACTAATGTATGTGTTCTGAGCATGTTTAAGGTAGGCTGGGCTAAGCTGTGATGCTCAGTAGGTTAGGTGCATTAAATGCATTTCTGACTTATGATAGTTTAAACTTACAGTGGGTATATTGGGATGTAACTCATCATAAGTCAAGGAGCATTAGTATATTATTATATATTATACAGATTACATATACATATATTATTACATATACTAGACGTGTGTTTATAGCTGAAGAGATCAACAAACAAGCACATATATATGCACAGGCATATATACATATGATAGGTATTATGTACATATATAGTATGTGTATATAATGTGTATTATTCATTCATAGCTGGGGAGACAGACAAAAACAGGCATACATAGATAGGCACACATAGATACACATGCACATATATGTATCACATAGATATGTATACGGTGGCTCATGCCTGTAATCCCAGTATCCACTGGGATAAATTTCAGCTCAATATCTATAAATTGTCTTTAAGAAGCTGAAGTTTTAAAATATATTTTATTGTAAAATATTACAGGTACACAGACAATTGTATAAGGCCACAGTTTAGCAAATATTTTAAAATATGCACATCACCACCACCAAGGTGAAGAAATAGAATATGGCCAACATTCCCTAATTACAATGCCTCTCTCTCCCTGTAGAAGTAACCAGTATCTTAACTTTTATGGTAATTATTTATTTTCTTATATTTATAGATTTTCATCCTTTGTATACATAACTAAACAATATATTTCATTTTGCCTGTTTCTCCATTTTTTATTAACAGAATCATGTTACGTGTTCTCTTTTGTGTACAGTTTATTTACTCAACATTATGTATATAAGAGTTCATTAATTTTCATTTCTGTATGAGATTTTATTTATTTATTTATTTATTTATCTATCTATTTTAGACAGAGTCTTGCTCCATTACCCAGGCTGGAGTGCAGGGGCGCAATCTCTGCTCACTGTAACCTCTGCCTCCTTGGTTCAAGCAAGTCTCCTTCCTCAGCCTCCCGAGTAACTGGGATTACAAGCGCCCACCATCATGCACTGCTAATATTTTGTATTTTTTGTAGAGATGGGGTTTCACCACGTTAGACAGGCTGGTCTTGAACTCTGACCTCAGGTGATCCACCCACCTTGGCCTCCCAAAGTGTTGGGATTACAGGCGTGAGCCACTGCGCCTGGCCTCTGTATAAGGTGTTTTGTTTTGTTTTGTTTTTTGAGATGGAGTCTCACTCTTTTGCCCAGGCTGGAGTGCAGTGGTGTGATGTTGGCTCACTGTAACCTCTACCTCCCGGATTCCAGCAATTCTCCTGCTTCAGACTCTCGAGGAGCTGGGATTACAGGCGTGCGCCACCATGCCCAGCTAATTTTTGTATTTTTAGTAGAGACAAGGTTTCACCATGTTGGCCAGGATGGTCGTAAACTCCTGACCTCAAGTGATCCACCCACCTCGGCCTCCCAACGTGCTGGGATTACAGGCATGAGCCACCGTGCCTGGCCTGAGATTTTAATGTATAAATATTCCACATTGTAAAAAATACATCATTATGTTGATGGATATTTAATTTGGCTCACAGTCTGAGCTACTATACCCAATGCTGTTCCAAACTTTTGTGCGTAAGCATCCTGATGCATAAATGTGTGCAGCTCTCTGGGGTAAATATTTAAGACTCTAGTTGCTGGGTTATTGAATAAGTATATTACCAGCTCCGCTAAATCATGCCAAACACTCACAGCCGGAGTATTTAAAAGTTCCTGTGGCTCCAAGTACTTGCACTTTGGATGGTGATCCCTCTTGGCCACGTTCTCAGAAAAACCTGCAGATGATAAAAAGACCCATTAGCTTCCCTGTCTTGAAGTCAAAAACCTGCTTTTCCTTAGCCCTGCAAGAAAGAGATGAATGCTGAGCAGTGGAAATTGCAATGATGAACAATTTAATGATGAACTTGCTCCAGGTTAAGCCTGGATAGCAATCATTTCCTCTAGGTTTCCACCGAGGACTCCACAAATGGAGAACATCTATCATAGGCAGAGGCATGTGGAATGACAGGGTGCTTGTGCCATAATGATTTTCCCTCCTGTTTATCACAAAGAAGATGATCAATCAAGGTGGGGACACTCCAGTGAGGCCCATTGAAGAGGGTTTGCCAACAAAGGGAGCAATCAGACAAACCGCTAACAGACCTGGCCAGGAGCTAGCACCTCCTTTGTGTGGATCTGGTTATCTGTTCATATACTGTTGTAAAACCCTGAAAAGTAAAACCATCTCTTCCTCCTTGTCTCATTCGTTCATTCAACCTGTAGTCACTGAGCACCCACGCAGCACTAAGGATTCAACACTGAGCAAGTCCACATGGCCCTAACTGTCTACTAAGACAGTAAATGAAGCTACAGGGCATCACTTGACTAGTGGTTATTCAGCATCTATCTTGTACTGGGTGCTCTAGATTCAGAGGTGAACAAGGCATCGTTCCTATCTTCCATAAACTTACAGTCTAGTTTAACTTCGTTCATGCACAAGGCATAGGAACTGTGATCAATGCAGGTGCAAAGCATCAATCGGAGCTCAAACATAAACATCTAGATGAGATTCTGGACTCAGACATGCTGTTTCATTCACAAGGACTAACTCCCAACTCTCTCTAACAGGAGAGCAGAGGCCTGAGTGGAAGGGACACAGCACCCACAGGTTTCAATGGCAAATTTTGGAGGAGAATATTAGTAGGTTAGGGGATGTGAGAAGCACTCATGGTCTCAACAGCCAAGAAAAGTTGTCATGCTTGATTCTCAGGAAAGCGAAGGCAAATGAAGGCACTCTACTACCTTGAACTTCTGCCGTAAATCACCAAAGCAACAGAAACCACTCATGAGGCTGTTCACACATATTACCTCATTTAATCCTCACAACTCAAACAGGTAGGCACTAGAATCCCCGTTTTACAATTAAGATGACTAAGGCCACGAGAGGTTATTTTCCCAACACTGCACAACTAATAATCTGCAAAAATCACAATTTGAGCTCAACTCTACTTGACTCTAAAACAATCAGCACTATCTCTATCACCTTTTGGTAAATAAGATGTCTAATATGGAAGTTTACTCAAGTATCCATTTACCCTTTTTCCTAAAGGTCAAAGCTGTCTCCACTGTTGTCTTGGCTGGCTGGCCCTAATCTAGTTCACCAAAGCTCCACCTTCAGCATCCCGACCCCACTGTGTTCTTTGTGGGACCTGGACCCAAGGAAGAAGAATGTGTGTCCCTGCACATTCACATGCCTGCATTTGTGTGTGTTGGGAAGGTTAGTTTGAAGTTGAAGGTGTTACCCACAAGAAGGGAGTCAACTGAGGGAGGAACAGCACCTCCTCTGACCACTCTTGGGTACCTGTTGGAAAGTTCAGGACAACACCTGGGGCTGCAATGAGCCTCAAGTTAGCCCCTATGTCCTGGATAATAGTATACAGGTCAATTGGCCCTCGCTCCTAATCAGATGCTTGTCACTTCATTCATTTTACCCAATCATTCTTTCCATGTATTTAATAACTCATTCATCCAATATTCATGATCGTATTTATTAAGTTACTACTTCATACAAAGCACTGTGGCAGAGAAAAGGGTAACACTATAAACATGAATCAAACCCAAACAAGTACACTCATTGAGATATAAATAATAAAAATGGAAGGGAGAATGATTTTTGGCTGCACCATCATGGTTAATATTATCAGTACTTATTCAGTGCTTAATAGTTTCTTGCCAGTAGATCAAGCTGTTTACTTCTTTCAGAAATCCTACGAAATAGATGACTGGTTTGGTCCCATTTAACAGATGCGCACACAGAAGTTCAAAGTGGTTAAAAATAGCCTGGCCAAGGGAGAGAAAATACACACAGTTATCTCCAGAATCACAACCTGGAAAGAAGAGGAGTCAGGAGGCTGAGGTCTAGGACTCTGGTATGGTTTGCCTGTGTCCTCACCCAAATCTCTTCTTGAATTGTAGCTCCCATAATACCCATATGTTGTGGGAAGGACCTGGTGGGAGATAACTGAATCATGGGGATGGTTTCTCCATATTGTTCTTGTGGTAGTGAATAAGTCTCACGAGATCTGATGGTTTTAAAAGGGGAAACTCCTTCACTTGTCTATGATTCTCTTGTCTGTCGCCATGTAAGACATGCCTTTGTTTCTGCCATGATTGTGAGGCAGCCACGTGGAACTGTGAGTCTATTAAACCTCCGAGTCGCATGGAACTGTGAATCCATTAAACTTCTTTTTCTTTACAAATTATCCAGTCTCGAGTATATCTTTATCAGCAGTGTGAAAACGGACTAATACAGACCGATTGTATCACAAGTTAAGGTTATGACTTGTTCATTGGCTCAGAGAGATGTCAGCATCAGATCTCAATGTGTAAATGTTCATATATAAATGCCTTGGTTCCATCATTTGTAAACTGAGATTTAAAATCTCTGTTGAGCCTCTCCTATGAGGCCAAGTATTCCAAACTTCAGTCCTTAAAAAAACCACTTTCATTATTTTTGCCACATCTGGGTTCCTCCTGCACTATTATTTTCTTAACTTTTTTTTTCTTTCAGACAAGTCACTCTTTAAGATTTAAATAATTTATTAAAGTTTTTTCTTTCAGACAACTCACTTTTCTCTATTTAAATAATTTATTAAAGTATGAAATCATCGCCCTAAATACTACCAGTATTACTTGCCATCAACTCTACTAACAGTGAAAATTTTAAAACAACAAAGAGAAAACAACATTGAATTCTTTCTAGATACTGTTGCCTGCTAAAGACTAAGAGCTCGTGTTCTGTTCTCTCTTATTAAAAAAGGGAGATTTGCAAGTGTTGGAGAGGTGTTAAATACAGACTAACACCAAACCGAGACTGCGTTTGATATAATTAGGATTAAAGAAAATTGGAATAGAAATACATTTTCACTATGTGATTCAGTATTTTATAATGCTGGGTGGATGTAACACTTAAAGTAAATGTCAAGTACCACCATATTGCATATCTTGGAAAACAGTGCCTCAAATTATCCAATTGGTGAATAAGACGGGAATATGTAGCTAATAATATTATTAATCACAGCTACCAAATATTGAAGTATTCACTTTAACAGTTCTACGTACGTAGTCTCCAGTCTTTGGAAACACTGAGAAAGGTGGTCATTATCCCCATTTTGTAGATCTGGAACACTGAGGCTCATAGAAATGATATTATTCTCTCAAGATTACAAAGTTACTGAGGGACAGATCCTGAAACTAAACCAGGGTGTCTGACTTCAGAGAACATCAGAAAGCCTGAGAAAGAGCAGCAGGGATTCTCGTATACTGTCAACGGGGACATAACACAGGACGTTCATTTTGGAAAACAGTTTGTTTGCTGAAGCTACACATCCTCATACCCTGTGACCTAGCAATTGCACACCTTACACAAGAAAAGTGGATGCATATGTCTACACACGGACTTGTACACAAGCTGTATTCACAGCAGTTTAATTTATAATGGGCAAAACCTGCAAACAGTTTAAATGTCCATCAAAAGGTATATGAGAAAAGCACATGGAATACATAAAAATACAACTGGCTAACAAAAAGGAATCAACTACTGATTCAGCAACAAAACAGATGAAATTCAAAAATATTATGCTGATTGAAAGAAAAAGAATACGTACTATAGCACTCCACTTATATAAATTTCAAGAATAGTCAAAACTAACCTATGGTGACAGGAGGCAAAATAGAGATTATCTCTGGGGAGGGGAATTAATGGCACAAAGGAACTTTCTGGGCTGAAGAAAATATACTTTTTTTATTTTTATTTTTATTTTTATTTTTTTAATTTTTTTAAAATTATACTTTAAGTTCTAGGGTACATGTGCGTAACATGTAGGTTTGTTACATATGTATACTTGTGCCATGTTGGTGTGCTGCACCCATCAACTCGTCAGCACCCATCAATTCATTTATATCAGGTATAACTCCCAATGCAATCCCTCCCCCCTCCCCCCTCCCCATGATAGGCCCCGGTGTGTGATGTTCCCCTTCCCAAGTCCAAGTGATTTCATTGTTCAGTTCCCGCCTATGAGTGAGAACGTGCAGTGTTTGGTTTTCTGTTCTTGTGATAGTTTGCTAAGAATGATGGTTTCCAGCTGCATCCATGTCCCTACAAAGGACGCAAACTCATCCTTTTTGATGGCTGCATAGTATTCCATGGTGTATATGTGCCACATTTTCTTAATCCAGTCTGTCACAGATGGACATTTGGGTTGATTCCAAGTCTTTGCTATAGTGAATAGTGCCGCAATAAACATCCGTGTGCATGTGTCTTTATAGCAGCATGATTTATAATCCTTTGGGTATATACCCAGTAGTGGGATGGCTGGGTCATATGGTACATCTAGTCCTAGATCCTTGAGGAATCGCCATACTGTTTTCCATAATGGTTGAACTAGTTTACAATCCCACCAACAGTGTAAAAGTGTTCCTATTTCTCCACATCCTCTCCAGCACCTGTTGTTTCCTGACTTTTGAATGATTGCCATTCTAACTGGTGTGAGATGGTATCTCATTGTGGTTTTGATTTGCATTTCTGTGATGGCGAGTGATGATGAGCATTTTTTCATGTGTCTGTTGGCTGTATGAATGTCTTCTTTTGAGAAATGTCTGTTCATATCCTTTGCCCACTTTTTGATGGGGTTGTTTTTTTCTTGTATATTTGTTTGAGTTCTTTGTAGATTCTGGATATTAGCCCTTTGTCAGATGAGTAGATTGCAAAAATTTTCTCCCATTCTGTAGGTTGCCTGTTCACTCTGATGGTAGTTTCTTTTGCTGTGCAGAAGCTCTTTAGTTTAATTAGATCCCATTTGTCAATTTTGGCTTTTGCTGCCGTTGCTTTTGGTGTTTTAGACATGAAGGTATACTATATAATGATCTAAAGATATAGATTATATCTGTATGGTGCATATAAAGGTATTTAGACATGTAAAATTTTAACCAAATTGTACATTTAAGATTTGTGCGTTTTATTCATGTAAATTACACCTCAATAAAGCACTTGGGGAAAATTTGCATAGCTCTATACCAATGTAAACATGCCTCCATTTAGAATTCTAAGCAAGTCTGCAAGTTTTCTTAGAATTCCTCTACATGTTAGAGTCAAAGAATGCCCAACTCTGCTTAGGAGTTCATCACTTTAAACCTTAGTCTTGGGCCTCTTTCTTAACTACGCCTCTCCTCTCAATAGATTTTAATACACTTGAGGTAAGTACTCTGACTCGTTCATCTTTCTATCCTCAATTGTGTCTTCCATTGAGCCTTGCACATAATAGTTCTCAATAAATATTTGCTAGACTGAATTTTCATCATTTCAAATGCCATTTAATTATGTCTGATAGCTTCATAAAGAGTTAAAGTCAAATTTAAAATTAACAAATGTAGCCTTACTCTCATTCATTTCAAAGCTCCCCTCCACCCGAAGTGTCCTCCAATACAGTTATCCTGGAGTTCAGCCAGAAGGAAAAGGGAGCATCTTTAAAAGAAGAAGTTCAGATTCATTGGAGCACTCCTCTAGTTTTGTGTACACAGCTTCTAAAGAGGAAATTTCTTAAAATTCTGTTTGTAATGATTATACCATAGAATATGGAGACAGAAGACCAAAAATCAAGTTTTACTATTAATTATAAACCCGGTGGCAACAGAAGAAAGGGAAAAGTAACCATGATGTACTGGCTACTGCCAACCAGCCTGCCAGAATGCTTTAGTTCCTGATGTTAATGAACTTTGTCCTTAAGCAACAAAAAACAGTTGCATCCATTTAAAAAAATGGACATTAAGGTCATTATTTAAAAGGCAAAAACCAATAGATGTTCGTGTGGATGTGGTGAAAAGGGAAGGCTTATCCACTGGTGGTGGGAACGTAAATTAGTGCAAACTCTATGGGAAACACTATGGAGATTTCTCAAAAGACTAAAAGTAGATCTTCCATTCAATCCATCAATCCCACTACTGGGTATTTACCCAAAGGAAAATAAGTCAGTATATCAAAAAGTCACCTGCATGCATATGTTTATTGCAGCACAATTCACAATTGCAAAGATATGAAACCAATCTAAGTGCCCATCAACTCATGAATGGATAAAGAATACGTGGTATACATACACTATGGAATACCATTCAGTCATAAAAAAAGAATGAAATAATGTCTTCTGCAGAAACTTGGATGGAGCTGGAGGCCATCATCCTAAGTGAAGTAACTCAGGAATGGAAAACGAAATACCATATGTTCTCATTTACAAGTGGAAGCTAAGCTATAGGGTACCTAAAGGCATACACAGTAATATAATGGACATTGGAGACTCAGAAATGGGGAGGGTGGAAAAGGGATGAGGGATCAAAAACCATATATTGGGTACAATGTAGACTGCTTGGGTGATGGGTCCACTAAAATCTCAGACTTCACCACTATACAACTCACCCATGTAACCAAAAACCACTTGTACCCCTAAAGCTATTGAAATAAAAAAAAATGGACATTGAGCTTATACTGAGTGGTCTTAGGAGTGATTTTTTTAAAGTTTGTGCAGAATAACCCCCAGTACTTCAATAGTGACCTTGGAGAACTTAGGAAGGTGACAAGAACAGGTTCTGATGAGAGGAGCCCTGGAGGGATGCTTCTCATTGAGCCACACTCATGGATGAAACCACAAGGGGTTCTCATCTCACTTTTTAGATAACCATTGAGATCCAATGTGATACCTTTTAGGGCAGATCCCTGAAGATGGAACCCCAGTAGTAGTTTAATATGGTCTTCATACATCTCAAAGAAGAACACTCAGACCATTGCAATACCCTGACGTGGCGTCAGAGGAGTTTAAACCAGAAGGACTCCGTGTTGAGTAGGGGCTGGGTAAAATAAGGCTGAGGCTTAATGGGCTGCATTCCCAGGAGGGTAAGCATTCTGAGTCACAGGATGAGATAGGAGGTTGGCACAAGATACAGGTCACAAAGACCTGGCCAATGAAACAGCATGAGGTAAAGAAGCCAACCAAATCCCACCAAAACCAAGATGGTGATGCAAGTGACCTCTGATCCTCCTCACTGCTCATTATATGTAATTATACTCCATTAGCATGCCAAAAGACACTCCTACCAGCACCATGACAGTTTACAAATGCCATAGCAACATCAGGAAGTTACCCTATATGGTCTATAAAGGGGAGGAACCCTTAGTTCAGGGAATTGCCCACCCTTTTCCTGGAAAACTCATGAATAATCTACCCCTTGATTAACCTATAATCAAGAAACAACTATAGGTATTCTTAGTCGAGCTGCCCATGCTGCTGCTCTGCCTATGGAGTAGCCATTCTTTTACCTTTTACTTATTTAATAAACTTATTTTCACTTTACTCTGTGGATGCACCCTAAATTCTTTCTTGTGCGAGATCCAAGAACCTTCTTTTGGGGTCTGAATCAGGACTCCTTTCCGGTAACAATGGGACCAAGGGTAAGGATTAAGGTGGAGGTAGAAACTAGGTGCCCCTACATTCTTCTTTGACTATGTCATCTGTAGTCCCTACAGCCAACATATCTATTATTCTTTTTAAAGAGCCTGTTGTCAAAATCAAATAAATAATAATGCTCATTTATTGAGTATGTATTATGAGCCAGCTACTGTAACAAGTAACTTAATTCTCCCATGTAATCTTTACAGCATCTCTTTGAGAAGATAATATCCCCCATTTTATAGGAAGGGAAACTGAGGCTCAAATAAATTTGACAAAGTTTACATGGCAAGTAAGTGATAGAGCTGAGATATACATCCAGTTTGCCTGACTTCGGAGACCAAGTAACTTAGGAAAGATTGAAGTAAACTCTTCCCTATCCTAAACCCTTCAGGTTACTACAGGTGAAATCCAATCTGGATTTCTATTATATAGAAATAGAAAGATGGAAAGCCTGTGAAAGACTAAATCAGGACTTTCCCATCACTACTAAAAATAAAAGATCACCTTAATTCCTGGGGTAAATTAGTATTGTAATGACTGTTATTGTCAGAGAACATAACAAGGGGAGTCATCTCATGAACTTACGCCAATTTCAAGTGTTAAGCTTCTCAGGATCCACCAGTCATCCAAAGGAAGGCAATGTTTATAACATCTTTATAGTTCATCACTCAATTTTCAGAGCATTTATGACAGATCCCTGTAACATCTTCTCTTGGAATTACACAAGGTATAGGAATTGCTTAGACTTCCTGATTTGTATTCTGAGCACTGCCCTATATGAGGTTGGAAAAAGACATTCACAAAGTGAACCTGTATCTTCTCCCTTTACATGGAAATAAATGAAAATCTCTGTGCTAGAAAGATTTTTCTCTCTCCTCTTCCTGGGGAATTTGACTGTATCTGCAGCACTCATTTCATTACATACTTTGCAAGTGTCTCACAATGATAATCACTCAGGGCACCTCAGGTTAACACACTACTGGTTTTTCTTTTTCCAAGTCTTCCAGCCACCTTTGCTAGGAGGATTCTACCCTTGCCATGAACTCTTTGGCTGCAACCTAATTTTTCCATCTTATAATGGACTGAGAACTATCCTCTATGAATGCCCCTGCCTAAAATGTGAAATAAAAACACATGTCATATGTGTCAATTGCATACAAGAAAAGAATTTGCACTTGTCTTTAACAGGAGTTTCAGTGAAAGGGAAAATGAAGCACAGAACAAAGAAGTCACCATATAAGCAGAGTGGTAACCACCATAGAATGTAAAATCTCAAGGTCATTTGTCAGATCTTGAAAACACAACTGTCTCTACCCACTCCCATTTCTCGTGTCTGAAGTTCCACCACTAAAAATGCTATTTGTTTAATTTAGAAGAATAAAAATGAATACTAATTGAATTTTTACTGCATGCCAGATGTTTTTCTAATCCTCAAAACAATTCAGCAATGAGTACTTTTAATCCTCGTTTTGCATATGAGGAAGCTAAGGTTATCTGACTTGCTTAAGGTTATGTAACTGGTAAACACCTAAACCAGGATTTGGACTGAGAAACTGAGTTCTAGACTTCAGTCCTTATGAACATGCATTTCTCAGTTCATGTGTACCATTGAGGTGTTGTCAGTGATGTTTACCCTAGCATAAATAAGTAAAAGTCCAATCTTTTTAAAGAAAAAAAAAAGTGTTCCAACATGTGGTACGGGAGAACTGAGGGTGGCAATAAGGACAACTCCCATACACAGCATCCCAGAGACACTGAATGAATAGCTTTATAGTGGGGCAGGATGAAAAATGCAGCCTGGATGAAAACTGGTCTTGATTTCAACCAAAAAAATCTCTAATAGAAACCGGTACCAGGAGTGGGGTTTAATTTTGACTCCAGTCTTTGTACCAGGGCTGCCACCTAATAGAACATGAAAGTCATGCTTAACTATTTCTCCTTCACTCCTCCTGTCCAGTTAGCCACCATGCTATCAATTCTACTTCTCACATATTTTTCAAATTGTCCTCCACTCTCAATGATCCCCTCTACTTAATTCAGACTCATTGACTCCTGTCTGGAACCTGTCTCATTTCCTCTGACCATCTTCCCTATGGGAGCTAGAATGAGCTTTACAAAGAGTTAATTCAATCCTTTCTCTCCTTTATTTATATATCCTTTAACTGACTGACTACTTTCTGTAGAATACATCCCAAGTTTTTTGTCCTTACATAAAAAGTACATTATAATTTCACTCCACCTTGATTTTTAAACTCATTTCACACCGGCTTTGTCCTCCCAATGTATGTTTGGAAGATCTTGGAATTTTCCAATTCTCCAATACAACAGGTTGTTTCAGGATTCCGTCATTCTAAACACACAGTTTCACTTATCTGAAATGTACTTCACCTCTGATTTTAAGCCTCTTTATTGAGGTATTATTGACATACACAAAGGTATATGTATGTAATGAATGCATATTGATGACTATGGAAGTAAGTATATACTCCTGAATCCATCACCACAATCTGTGCCAGAAATATACATGTCACTTCCAAAAGATTCCTCCCACACATTTTATTTGTTATTGTGTATGTGTGTGTGTGTGTGTGAGAGAGAGAGAGAGAGAGAGAGAGAGAGAGAACACATAACATATGATCTACCTACTTAGCAAATTATAAAGCATACAACACAGTATTTACTACAGGCACTATACTGTTTGGTAGATATCTAGAACATATTCATCTTGCATAACTGAAACTTTACACTCTTTTACTAATACCTCCCCATCTTCCCACCCCTACCCCAAACCAGCCCTTGGCAACCACCATTCTACTCTCAGCTTCTACAAGTTGGATTATTTTCGATTCCTCACATAAGTGGGATCATACAGCTTTTGTCCTTCTATCTGGCTTACTTCACTTCGCATAATGCCCTTCAGTTCAGGTTCATTTATATTGGTGCAAATAGCAGGATTTTCATCCTTTTTAAGACTGAATAATATTTTATGGTACATATAGACCACATTTTATTCATCCATTCATCCATCAATGGACATTTAGGTTGCTTCCCTGTCTTGGCTATTGAGGCAATGCTGCAATTAACGTGGGAGGGCAGATACTTCTTCAAGATCCTTATTTCAGTTCCTCTGAATACATACCCAGAAGAGAGATTGCCAGATCATACATATGATAGCTCTATTTTTAATTTTTTGAGGAACCTCCATATTGTTTTTCATGGTGGCTGCACCAATTCCCACCAACAGTGTACATGAATTTCCTTTTCCCCAAATCTTTGCCAACATGTATCTTCTGGTATATATATAAACTAGCCATTCTAACAGGGATAAGGCAATATTACATTATGGTCTTGATTTGAATTTTCCTGATGACAAGTGATGTGGAACACTTTTCATATGCCTGTTGGCCACTTATTTATTTTCTTTGGAAAAGTGTCTATTCATTTCCTTTGCCCAAGGGTTATTTGGGGCTTTTTGTTTATTTGGTTGGTTGCTTGCTTGGTTTGGTTTGATTTGGTTTTTGCTATTGAGTTGTAGGTGTTCTTTATATATTTTTAATGCTAATCCTTTATCAGTTGTATGGTGTGCAGATATTGTCTCCCATTCCATTGGATGCTTTTTCATTTTGTTGACTGTTTCCTTTTCTGTGCAGAAGCTTTTTAGATTGCTGTAGTCCCTCTTTTCTATTTTGCCTTTGTTCTCTGTGCTTTCGGTGTCACGTTCATAAAATTACTGCCAAGGCCAATATCAAGAAGCTTTTCCCTTATGTTTTTTCAATGAGTTTTATGATTGCAGGTCTTAGGATTAAGCCTTTAGCCCATTTTCGTTGATTTTTTGGTGCAAGAAAATGGTCCAATTTCATTATTTTGCATGTAGATATCCAATTTTCTCCGTACTTGATTGAAGAGACTATCATTTGCCTGTTATGTATTCTTAGCACCCTTGTTAAAAATTAACTGACCACATATAAGTGGGCTTATTTCTGGGCTGTCTATTCTACCCATTGGTCTATGCATCTGCTTTTATGCTGGTACTATAGCTTTGTAATATATTTTGAAACCGGAAAGTGTGAGGCCTCCAGCTTTATTCTTCTTGTTCAAACTAGCTTTGGCTATTAGCAGTCTTTGTGGTTCCATACAGATTTTAGAATTATTTTCTTCCATTTCTGCAAAAAAAAAAAAAAAAAAACCATTAAAATTTTGATGGGGATTACATTGAATCTGTAGATCACCTTGGATAGTATTAACATTTTAACATTTTAACAATATTATCCTAATTCATAAACACTAGATGTCTTCCCATTTATTTGTATCTGCTTTAATTACTTTCATTAGCGTTTTATAGTTTTTAGTATACAAGTCTTTCACCTCCTTAGTTTAATTTATTCTGAAGTATTTTATTCTTCTTGATACTATTGTGAATGTGAGTTATTTTCCTTTTTGGATAGCTTGTTGTTAGTGTATAGAAATGTAACTAATAACTGTATGTTAGTTTTGTATTCTGCACTTTTTTTTTTTTTTTTTTTTTTTGAGATGGAGTCTCGTTCTACTGCCCAGGCTGGAGTGCAGTGGCACGATCTCAGCTCACTGCAACCTCTGCCTCCCAGGTTCAAGGGATTCTCCTGCCTCAGCCCTCCCAAGTAGCTGTAATTACAGGCACCTGCCACCACGCCTGGCTAGTTTTTTTGTATTTTTGGTAGAGACAGGACTTCACCATGTTACTCAGGCTGGTCTCGAATTCCTGACCTCAGGTAATCCACCTGCCTCGGCCTCCCAGAGTGCTGGGATTACAGCCGTGAACCACAGCGCCTGGCCTGAACCATTATCAGATTCATTTTCCTTCACCTCCTTTCCACTTGAAGAACACCAATTCCTTCTTTAAGCCGCGCACAAATGTCTCCTCCTCCAAGGAGCCTGTCATGACAAGCTAACTACTGTCTTCTCTGTGATACCTTTATAACTTGTAAAAACTTATAAAGCAGTTAGCCTAAAGCCCATGATAAGCGCTCAATAAATTGTTGTTATTGTTACTACCATTTTGTTGCAGTATGCTGAGACATTTGTTTATACGTCCACCTCCACTGCTAGATTTCAAGCAGTTTTTAAGCAGGGGACTAATTATTATTTACTTTTGTATGTACATCAACTTAGTAAAAACCCAGCACAAAGTAGGTATAGCAAGAACAGAAGGTTCAAAGAAGCTCTTTATTCAATTATCCTTCCTCCTCCTCAAGAGAAGGAACTACTATTCCTATAGCTGTCCATGTTCCAGGGCAATGACTGGTTATGGTTACTAGCAGATGGCATCACTCTCCGTCAGCCTAGTCCACCCGGGAAGCCAAATCCTATAGGGCAGTGAGTCTGGTCATCCTGATCGCTTTGTTCTTTTCCTCAAGCATATTTTAAGACAAACTCATCACTTCCTCTAATAGCAGATAGTAATATTTTAGGATTTAGATGCTAATAGAGGCCCTAATAGATTTTTATATAAGCCCACATATTTATTTTAACCTACTTTACCGGCAAATTCTAAAATCACGGCTCTCAGCAGAATCTTAGCCAAACAATAAAATAGTACCTCATTATCCTATTTGTTATAATTTTATGTGGCAGTTTCACTCCAGAAATCTTGTTAAGAGGGACTATTATGGTGTGGGTAAGGATTTCCCAGAATTGTCTGGTCATAATGCCTTTTTATTTCATGCATTCAAATACCACCATGGTCCCATCATTGGCTCTAAGGCTAAACACCCAGTGAATGCTTGTTAATTTGTGTTTACTAGGAAGCAGGTCTTTAGTGGACCCTGGGCAATGAGAAAACACTCCCATTGAGGATGACACATTTTGAAGACATTTCCCATGTGTGTTCACCCTTCAACATAGTGAGAGAAAGAATACCCAACCCCAATTTCTGCCCAAGCAAACTTTAGAGGCTACCACCAAAGCTTTCCACTCTTATATCTAAAGTAGATTTCAGAGTTTTAATTCTTAAGAAAGATTAATAATATATCAGGAATATAAAGGCAGCAGGAGCATAAACTTAATGGCAAACATATAATCAATGTTTCATAATGTTTTTAATATAGGAGGATACGTAAAGTCTGTTCCCTATAATTTCTTTCCCAGGCTTCATAAATAAACAATGACTCTCTTTCCTCATTTTCGACTGATTTATAGGCAGATCTTTAAGTGAAGCGCTTCTATTCATTACTAATGCATTGCATAACGTGCTGTAATAAGTGAATATAGCTTGAGTATGGTTATTTAACATTTTAATAAAAAATCAGTGTAATTTAAAGCAACAACTCTGTCATTTTACACAAACAATCACTGGATAAGAAACAGGGAGAGTTAAAAGTGAGACATCAACGTGCAAAGTACAGGGACCCCAGAAATTCCCATCAGTCACAGGGAACTAGCAGAAAATTACGATGTATCAGTTACTAGGGTCAAATTATCAAGACCATTGTTGCACAGCCTGGCACCAATCATGCCCCCAATTCCTCCTGGTAACAGCAGGAATCAGCTTTGTTTTCCAATTGCAAAATCAAGATTCATCAACACAGCCATGGTGCAAAACCTGCCTGGAGAAGGCCAGAACAGGCTATTATTTTAAGCCTAACACACTGACCCGTTGCACAGCCTTATGGGAAATTAGAGAGGAGCTCTTTGCTCAGGACAGAATTAACCCTTGTCATTTAATATTTCATGTCAACCAATGGCTCCCTAACAAGAATAAACGGCTATAGCTGAAATGAGGCTGATGTGTTCTGTGTGGTATCTAATAAAGATGGCAGAGCAGAACATATCATGAAACCTATATTACCTGCAGTCATCAGTACAGTATCATTGTATTCATCCTGCACCGGGAAAAATTAATGCCCACACTTTCTGGGTTCGGAAAAACAGCTATTAATTCAGTTTAAAATGAAACATAATTAAATAGGAAAAAAAAATTATTCTTTTCCCCCTGGAGGGCAGGACATAGAAAAAAAGAGAATGTGAATCATTTTAGGGATGTGCTTTTTATTCAAGGTAGATGGCTACTTTCCTGGGCTTTCAATGTCTGTAGTTTTGTTTCTATTTTGCTCTTATCCACTGAAAGAACATCTGTTTTATGAGCAGGGCCTTGGCAGCCTTCCTCCTCATTTCTCAGATGATGAACGGCCTCTGAATTGTGGTTTATAAACCTCAGGGCTCCCATGGTGAGCCTGTCTGGCTAGGGAACTCAGCACTTCTGTTTTCATCCATGAGATTTCTCCAGGGCATGCAAGACTCTCAAATGAAGTGAGCTCCAATTGTGTGAGAAATGGGAGAGAAAGAATGAGGTTCACTGAAAGGTGTGAATTGTTATACAAATGGCTACTTAGCCACAAAACATTGATTCTTCCCTTGCAGAGTATAGAATGATTGCTGGGAAGTATTATCCATCTCAGGACTACATATCCCAGCATCTCTTGCAACTAGGTGGGGCCATGTAACTCATTCTTACCAATTAAATATGATAAAAGTGATGTTCATTTTCTCCAACACAAATTAGATGAGAAGCAGGTGTGCCATCTCTGGCCCCTTTGTCTCCCCGTTGACCAGCAGGACAGAGTATTCTAAGAGCCAAGAAGAAGACAGAGCTATAAGAGGAAAGAAGCTTGGGTCCCTGAGTGACTTCATGGAAGGCTGCCCACTTGCAAAGCTCTGTTGATAAGCAAGAAATAAAATTCTAGTGGGCGAAGTTTCTGAGATTTCAAGGAATATTCATTACAACACACAGGCCTGACCAATATGGTGAAACCCCATCTCTACCAAAAACACAAAAATTAGCCAGGTGTGATGGTGTGTGCCTGTAGTCCCAGCTATTGGGGAGGCTGAGACACGAGTTGCTTGAACCTGGGAGGCAGAAGTTGCAGTGAGCTGAGATGGTGCAGCTGCACTCCAGCCCAGGTGACAGAGCAAGACTCTGTCTCAAAAAAAGAAATATATATATGTGTGTATATACACATATACATATATATACACACAAATATATTCATTACAGCAGCTAATACTACCTTTATTAGTACACAAATCAAAACACTTTGGTAGAAACCACAAAATTGGAAGACAAGATAATAACCCCATTTGGCCATGACGATTCCAAACAAACCTGTATGCTTTTCACACTTTCCAAATGACCACAATTTTTACCTTTCTGTTCTCATGATGCTGCTTTAGCAGCTCTAATATATTCTCCATGTAGCTAACCAAGTCCTTCCACCTCATCTTCTGTCATCTTCAGCAGTGCCTTCAAAATTGCAGCCAAACCCCAGGATCCTTCACATACATTATTATTCTAATTATCCTCTAGATTTCAGTTCAATATTGCTTCTTCAGAGAAGCTAGTTTTGCCTGTTCTAGAACTTCATAGAAATAGAATCATCCAGGGTCAGGAGCACCGGCTCATGCCTGTAATCCCAGCAGTTTGGGAGACCAAGGTGAGCAGATCGCTTGAGCTCGGGAGTTTGAGACCAGTCTGGGCAACATAGCAAAACCCCATCTCTACTAAAAAATATTTAAAAATTATCCAGGCATAGTGGCATGTGCCTGTAGTCCCAGCTACTCAGAAGACTGAAGGAGGAGGATTGCTTGGGCCTGGGAGGCAGAAGTTGCAATGAGCCAAGACTGTGCCACTGCACTGTAGCCTGGGACACAAAGCAAGACCTGTCTCAAAAAAAAAAGAAAGAAAGAAATAGAATCTTTCAGTATTTCTGAGTGTTGCATGAACAAATAGTTCACTTCTCTTTGTTGCTGAGTAGTATTTTATTGCATGCATATATCATATTTGTTTTTTTAGTCACCTGTTGAAAGACATTTGGGCTATTCTCAGTTTGTGGCTATTATGAATAAAGCTTCTACGTAGACTATGTCTTCATTTTTCTTGGGTAAAACCTAGAAGTAGAATTCCTGAATCATAGGCTAGGTGTACTTTAATGTTTTAAGAAACTGCCAAACCCTTACTTAAAAGTAGATGTACCTTATTGCACTCATGCCAGCAATGTAAGACAATTCCAGTTGCCCCACAGTTGCACCAATATTTGAGGCTGCTGATCATATTGGTATCTCACTGTTATTTTCTCTCTCTCTCTCTTTTCTTTTTTTTGAAGGTAATGAGGACTTTATTCTTTCAATCTTTTATTTTTTTATTATACTTTAAGTTCTGGGATACATAACGTGTAGAACGTGCAGGTTTGTTACACAGGTATACATGTGCCATGGTGGTTTGCTGCACCCATCAACCGGTCATGTAGGTTTTAAGACCTGCACGCATTAGGTATTTGTCCTAATACTCTCCCTTTCCTTGCTCCCCACCACCCAGCAGGCCCCAGTCTCACTGTTGTTTTCATTTGCATCTACCTGATGGCTAACGATGCTTAGAATTTTTTCCTATGCTTATTTTCCATTTGTGTTTCTTCCTTTAAGTAGCTTCTGTCCAAGTCTTGCTCTCCATTTTACTGAGCTTCTTTTAATAAACAGGAAGGAAGACTGCTTTCATCAAGCAACTCCACCAGTGGCTCTCCAGCGGCTTTCCATCAAACTGGGATCTGAGCCAGAATCAAGCTTCCAAGTCTGATATTATATTGCTGGTCCCACCAGGGAGTTCTTTGTTGATTGGACAGAAATAGAAACTTCCCTAGGTCCATCTGAATGTCAGAAACAGTGAAGTCACATGCAAGGGCATTCTGGATGGAGAAAGAGAATGTTCCTGCCCTTGTAGCAAGAGCTTCCCACTTAATGAGATGCACAACCAGAGGGAAGGCACTGTTATCCCTGTGCAGGCAAAGGTGATTCCCAAGGTAGGCAGAGACAAACAGCATCTGTTGACAAAATTCCCTGATGGTCCAGTGGTACACACAAGGACGAGAAATCCCAACAAAATATCAAGTAAAATAACCACAATCTTCATGTGGAAACTCTAGATCTAATAGCTTCTTAAGTTACTTAACTACCATGCGCAGTCCGTGCTGAAGTGACACCACCATTCATTTAGGAAAGGGATCCTTAGCTGTCAGATGCTTTTAATTCCAACATGAAACTCAAAAGTGCCACCTTTCCTAAAAGGAAGCAAATGGTGAGTGCTTAGCCATTTGAGGGCTCAATTATCATGTTTGCCCCCGCAATTAGGAAATGACTCCCACTAATTGGGTAATTGTGTACCTAAGTGCCCAATTTGTGTGGACACATTGAAGGCATGATATATGCAAATCAACCTACATGTAAAATTTTTTGTCCAATTGAACCTAACTATCGCTGAATGTCAATCACAAAAACAGCCAGTTGTGTCCACCTCTGAGTGAAGGCTTTTAGTCAAAGTGATTTTTGATATCTGAGTCTCACTGATGATATGAAATAATAATATATAGATTATATAACACTTAGTATTAAATACGAGTCATGTCATCTTCCGGGCAAAAAAGTCGCCTGAGCTGTGGATTCTTACAAATGGTTAATGCTGCCTTCCTCAAAAAAGATGTCAGCTCTTATTGGTGAATAAAGAGGTACCAGTCTCCAAGAAGAGGGTGCTTAGTAAAGGGTGAAGGAAACCTCAACGGTTCTAAGGTTCTGTTTATGGGTCTCAATAGCTACCATATCCTGTGCTAAGCATCTGACATGCATTATCTCATTTCATCCTACAATTTACCTATGAAGTAGATATTGTTATTAGCCTCATTTTACAGATGACAGAGACATTACAGATTTACATTTTACAGATTTACAGAGACATTAAGAGAGCTATCAAGTAGTAGAGTCAGGATTTTAACCCATCTCTTTTTCTCCCACCTCTCACCTCCAATCCATCTTCAAGTTCTGTGGATTCCATCTCCTTAACTTCTTTTAAATCAAGTTATTCTCTCCACCACCACTGCCGCTAGCCTTGGCTCTGGCCATCACCCTCAACAACAGTTTTCAAGTTGACTTTCCTTCTACTGTCTTACATCCAGGGTACTCTTTCTATAATGCAAATCTGAATGCATCTCCTCTCCTACTAAAATGCTATTTAACTCATGATGAAGTTCCAATCCCTTTACGTAACAAACAAAATGCATCGTGATGTCTTGTACAAAACCTTAAAGAAGGCACTAGAACTCTACTCCTCCATCAGGCTCTCATTCCTCTCATTCCCCGCACATCCATGAAATCGCTCTTGCTAACATCCGCAGTGACTTCACAATGCCAGGGCAATAATGAACTCTCAGTTCTCTTTGTAGTCATGCTTTGAGAATCATTTGACAAACTTGATCATCCCCTCTTTATCGGGATTTTGGCCCTCATTGATTCCTAGATCCTACACTGTCTGATTTCCCCCTTCTTCACTCACTGTTCCTTCTCTCTATCCCAGGATCTGGGCATGGAACCTCCTCTCTATTTATACTTATTCTCTCAATGATCCCCTCCAGATCCATGACTTTTAATATAATCTATACAATAAGGACTTTAAAATGTGATTCTCCAGCCCTAACCTCAATTCCAAACTTCAGACTCGAAGTTCCAATTACCTAGTTATGTGTCTATTTGAGTGTCCAACAGGCATCTCAAATTTAACATGACCCCAAACTATTGATTTCACCATGTTCTCCCAGTCCTGTTTCTTCTACAGTTGATCTCTAGACAAATGACAGCACCATCATTCCAGTTATTTGAGAGTTATCTTTGCCTCCTCTCTTTCTCTCAAGTCCTACATACAAGACATCAGCTGGTCCTGTTTCTTCTACTTGCAGAATGTATCTTCAATCAGATCACTTCTTTCTACATCCAACACAAGCACTATGGTCCAAGCCACCATTGTTTCTTACCCTACTACTGACATGACTGCCATAACCTCCTCCACTTCCCTGCTTTCACCCTCACTCCCTGCTGTCCATGGTCAGTACTACAGAGTGATCTTTTCAAAACACAAATCTGATCTTATCACTTCCCTTCTCAACTCTCTCCTCTTCTAATCCCAATGATTTCTCTTCACACTTAGAAAAATAATCCTAAATCCTCTCCAACTCAGTTCTTTTCCTCCATTCTCCCCTGTTGCATGTAGAACTGTAATTATCCTTTAGTCAACATCCTACCCAAGTATATTTTATATCCTTCTTGGTTACACTAATGTAATTCCATCCTACAATGCACCAGATTTCTAATCTGTATTACCCATTAAACAAAAATAACTACAGTTACTATTTGTTGAGGGCTGACTGCGTGCTATTTCTCTTGCTTGATCCAGCTGCATTGTAGAACTTAGAAAATCTCAGCCATATCTGAAATTGCTCCATGTTGGTGCAGAATGATGCTCAAGTTTATTTCTTCTTCTTTTTTTATTTTCTTTTTTTGAGGCGGGGTCTTGCTCTGTCATCCAGACTGGAGTGCAGGGGCGTGATCATGGCTCACTGCAGCCTCCTGGGCTCAAGCAATCTTCCACCCTACCCTCCCTAGTAGCTAGGACAACAGGGGCACACCACCACGTGGCTAATTTTTGTATTTTTTGTAGAGATATAGTTTCATTATGTTGCCCAGGCTGGTCTCCAACTCCTGGGCTCAAGTGGTCTGCCCTCCTCAGCTTCCCAAATTACTGGGATTACAGACGTGAGCCACTGCACCCGGCCACAGGTTTATTTTTCTTCAGCCATATGTGGTGTCGTCTGCAGTCTGTAGTGGTCTCATAGTGACAAAAAAACCAGACACAGTTATATTAATTTGGTCTCACTTGGCACCTGTGTCTCCTAGGCTCATGAGGGCATGCTGGTTCCCATCATGTAATCTTTAGTAGAGATCAAAGCCCAGTTCCAAGCTGGTGTCAAAACAGATGTTGTTTTACCAAAGCTCCTTGCTGCTTCACATCCTGATTTCAGGCAAGTCAGACAGACTGGAATGAGGCTCCCTTGTTGACCTGAGTTTCCCAGTGTGAAAGGAAAATATCTTGGGCCCCCAAAATCACTAAGGAAAACTCAGGTTGGGAACTGCTTAGGGCAAACCTGCTTCCCATTCTATTCAGAGTCACTCCTCTGCTCAATGAGATAGATGCATATCTGATTTGCCTCCTTTGGAAAGGCTAATCAGAAACTCAAAAGAATGTAACTATTTATGTATGACCTATCTGTGACCTGGAAGCTCCCTCCCCACTTAGAGTCTTCCTGCCTTTGCTTCAAGTTGTCCCACCATTCCAGACAGAACCAATGTACTTCTTACATATATTGATTGATGCCTCATGTCTTCCTTAATTTATAAAACCAAGCTGTGCCCCGACCATCTTGGGCACATGTCATCAGGACTTCCTGAGGCTGTGTCACGGGGGCATCCTCAACTTTGGCAAAATAAACTTTCTAAATTAACTGAGACCTGTCTCAGATTTCCTGGGTTCATACCAGAAAGAAGTGGGCAAGTCAGTTCCCTAATGCAGGCCTTGCCCCGCTCAAGTGTGGAATTAGGGATGTGTGGTAGGCTGTGCCAGCTGTCCAACTATCCTCCACCTTCACCCTCTTCTTTACTAACAGAACGCATGCTTTCTCCAGAGTGGCTGACAAACATTCTTCCCAGGCTCCCTTGTAGGTAGGATTGAGTATGTGACATGCTTTTGGCCAATGAGATGTAAGTAGAAGTCTATGGGTGGGACTTTAGGAGAAGCCATTGTTTTCCTGATAACAATGGAATAGACTCAACAAATTTTGCCCTTCCTTTTTATTCCTGCGTGGAATGTGGAAACAAGGCTGGGACATAGAGCAGCCATCTTGTGTCCATTGTAACAAAGATATAAGCAGAGAATGGTTGGTGTAGAAAAAGACAGAAAGATCCCAGTTCCCCAGCGGCATCTCTGGATTGCCATACCAGCGCTGGACTTCCTAAATGTCTCAAACTTTTCATACATAAAGAAAATAAACCCTTTCCTTATTTAAATCACTGTTTTTAGATACTTCGTTTCATGAACTGAATACAAATCTTCTCTGGTATTTCCTATTACTATCCCTCTTAATTATCTATTTCTCTTAATCATCTCATTGGGCAAAGAGTAGGAAAGGTAATATCATGTTTCTCAATGAGCATGTTACCCTTTCCCACCCTCACAAACCACTGAAATTTGCCTTTACACCAATTTCTTTTTCTTTTTCAACAGAAATTTACTGAGTGCCTACTATGTGCAGGCACTATTAAAAAGGATTCAGTCTACGATGAACAAAATTCCCCAGTGCACCTTTACCTTAACTCTTATGTGGATCTAGATGCTAACATGGTCCTTTCTATTTTTGTATTAAACAACAAAAATGTATTTTCTTGCACTTTCAGAGGCTAGAAATCCATGATCAAGAAGCCAGCATGGTCGCTTTCTAGAAAGGATTGGTTTCTGGATTGCAGAAGGCCACCTTCTGACTGTGTTACCACATGGCAGGGAAAGACAGGGTGTGCAAGCTCTCTGATATCTCCTTTTGTGCTTCTTTATTGTTGAAATAAAGTTGTCATAACTTTTTTTTTACTTTTTTCTTAATTAATAGGTAATAATTGTCTAACATAGTCATTAATAATTTTGGAGTCTTTCTAATATCACAACGCTGCATGCTGTTCCTCTTTTCTGCTTGGCAAACACCTATTAGCTTCTGATCTCCTTTAGGCCTGCAAAGTTCAGGCCAGTTTTATATCACTGTTCAAGTTTTTCATGAAGTCTCTTAAACTGTCTCAAGGTTGGGGAAGGGAAGTGTAAAGCTAGTCAAGATTTCTTCATTGAAAGCATCCTGGGCCAGGTATATTGGCTCAAGCCTGTAATCACAGCAATTTGGGAGGCTGAGGCAAGAAGATCTCTTAAGCCCAGGAGATCAAGGCTGCAGTGAACTATGGCCATGCTATTTTGCACAAGCTTTGGTGACAGAGCAAGACGTAGTCTAAAAAAAAAAAAACAAAAGTATCCTATTACTTAGAAATCAGATTCAGTGATATCTAAAGCTCTTTAAGGATCTAATATTCTGAGTTCTACATAATTTTCCCTCCTTCCCAATTGCCCTTCCCTGACCACCCCAACACGAGTTGCTCATTAAGAAAAAATTATGGCAATATAGAAATGCCCCATTACCTCTGAATCCATATATGAGATCAAGAATAAAAAATGTGTCATGTTTGAGAATTTTTTAGAGCAAGGGAGGATCACAACTTTAGAAACCTTGAATAATTAAGACTAAATCTAACATTATTGTTTCTGTCTTTATAATCATTTTTTCAAGACAAAGATTCAATCTCTCTGTCTCTCTCCAAAAACAAAACAAAACAAAACAAACTAAACAAAACTGTATATCCAAGCTACTGAAACTGTTCATCTCAGAGATACCTTGAGATGCCTATGTGTGAAACATTAGGCTAGAGAGTTATTTCAATCAACTCCCGTGTCTAAGCATAGACTTTCCTAGGAGACAAGAACCACTAACCCTTTGGTTTGGCAGATTTCTCTTTTCCCCAAAAAAGGCCTTTCAGGAAGAAACAATAAAATCTCAGCCAGTAACTTAGCTCTGCACTCACTGCAAAGAGTTAATCAGCCAAGAATGTTGACATGTGGGGTTGGATAATGTTCATTGTAGGGTGCCATCCTGTTCACTGTAGCATACCTAGCATTCCCCAATACCTTGTCCCACTAACCTACTCATTTGTGACAACTGAAAATGTCTCCACACATTGCCAAATATTCCCCAGGGCACAAAATTGCCCCAGTGAGAACTACTGCCCTACATCAGGCAGACTTCAGCTATGCTGATATTCCTTGAGAATGAAATTAGCATTTTAAGTCTCATGCATCCCTGAATCACATCTCACCAACACCCACCACCGCCCATACAGGCAACTGGTCACCTTGTGGAGAGAAATCAGCTCAACCCTCATCACACAAGGAAAAATAAGGTCAATGCAATTGTATCACCAGATACCAAAATGCATGGGCTTGTATTTATTATTTTAATTAAAAATGACTTCCTAGGACAAAAATTACCCATGTTTCTTCTCTAATGCTGCACTCTTCTAATTTCCTCCCAGTTCACATGAGGTCCTCTTCTGTCTTCTTAGTCAACTCCTCTTCTTCTCACCCTACCTAGCCAGTTACTCAGTCTCAGACTCAGCACTTCATTGCTTCTCCCTCTGAACCCATGGCTTCAAATATCTTTATGCTGATTACTCCACATTTTCTATGCGGCCTATACTCCCACTCTGAATTCCAGACTTGTATATCTAACAAGTCTGACATGTATATCTGACATTTTTCCTTGGATCTCTCCCAATATCTCACAGTTAACTAATCTAAGAAAAATCTCTTGCTTTTTCACCCCCAAATTGTTTCATATCCAGTCATCCCTCATGTGAGAAAATGCCACCAACATCCCTGAAGTTACCCACGTCAGTAACCTAGGAGTCATCCTTAAGTGTCCTCTCCCTCCTTACACTCCTCACTACATAATCCATCAGCACATCCTAAATCCAACCACTTCTATCTCTCTCTACTGCTACTCCTATCCCACACTTGCGGCCAATCCACTGCTTAACTTCAGAAATCATCATTTTCGTTGTTGTGTAGGTGAACGACATCCCCTGGAGCTGTACAATGATCAATCTGCAGGACTATAATCATCAATTCTGATTCCCTACTCCAACCTACCATCATCTCTCACCAGGATGAATGTAACAATTTCCTGACAGATCTTCCTGCTTCCACTCTGTCCCCAACAATCCACTGTTCACCCAACCACCAAGAGTGACCTTTCAGAAAAATATACAGCTCAAATCACATCACTCTCCAGCTTAAAACCCTTCAATAGTTTCTCATTGCTCTTTACACAAAATTTAAATTCCTTTCTGTGACCTCAGGGCTTGCCTATCTGGTGCCTCGAAATCTCTCTAGTCTTTTTTGTTTTGTTTTGTTATTTAACTTATATTTTAAGTTCAGGGGTACGTGTGCAGGTTTGTTTTATAAGTAAATTTGTGTCATGGGGGTTCTTTGTGCAGATAATTTTGTCACCTGGGTATTAGGCCTAGTACCCACTAGTTATTTTTCCTGATCCTCTCCTTCCTCCTACTCTCCACCCTCCGATAAGGCCCAGTGTGTGTTGTTCCCCTCTATGGGTCCGTGTATTCTTTTTTTTTTTTTGAGACGGAGTCTCGCTCTGTTGCCCAGGTTGGAGTGCAGTGGCACGATCTCGGCTCACTGCAACCTCCACTTCCCAGGTTCAAGCGATTCTCCTGCCTCAGCCTCCTAAGTAGCTGGGATTACAGGTGTGTGCCACCACGCCCGGCTAGTTTTTGTATTTTTAGTAGAGATGGGATTTCACCATATTGTTCAGCCTGGTCTTGAACTCCTGACCTCGTGATCCACCCGCCTCAGCCTCCCAAAGTGCTGGGATTACAGGCGTGAGCCACCGCACCTGACCATGTATTATTATTATTAATTAGGTCCCACTTACAAGTGAACAGACAACCCACAGAATGAGAGAAAATTTTGCAAACTATGCATCTGACAAAGGTCTGATATCCAGCATCTATAAGGAAGCTAAACAAACTTACAAAAAAAAAAAAAATGAGTGAAAGATAAGATACTTGCTTGTGTCCTTTGCCTACTTTGTAATGGGCAAAGGACACAAACAATCTCTCCAGTCTTAACTCTTAACTCCTTTGCTCCATCCTAACAAGTTTTCTTTCAGCTCTCCAAATAAATTCCTTCCTGCCCCAGGGCCTTTGCATGTGTTGTTCTTATCACCTAGAACTCTCCTACAAATCCCCAACCCCAATACTCTTCATACAACCGAATCCTCATTTCTCTGTCTCGGTTTGGTTTACCTGATCCCACTATTAGAAATTTGGCGCTTCCCTTTTTTATTCTTTTTTTTTTCTTTTCTTTTTTAATTTTTTTATTTTACTTTAAGTTCTAGGGTACATGTGCATAACGTGCAGGTTTGTTACATATGTATACTTGTGCCATGTTGGTGTGCTGCACCTATCAACTCGTCAGCACCCATCAATTCGTCATTTATATCAGGTATAACTCCCAATGCAATCCCTCCCCCCCACCCCCCTCCCCATGATAGGCCCCAGTGTGTGATGTTCCCCTTCCCGTGTCCAAGTGATGTCATTGTTCAGTTTCCACCTATGAGTGAGAACATGAGGTGTTTGGTTTTCTGTTCTTCTGATAGTTTGCTAAGAATGATGGTTTCCAGCTGCATCCATGTCCCTACAAAGGACGCAAACTCATCCTTTTGATGGCTGCATAATATTCCATGATGTATATGTGCCACATTTTCTTAATCCAGTCTGTCACAGATGGACATTTGGGTTGATTCCAAGTCTTTGCTATTGTGAATAGTGCCGCAATAAACATCGTGTGCATGTGTCTTTATAGCAGCATGATTTATAATCCTTTGGGTATATACCCAGTAGTGGGATGGCTGGGTCATATGGTACATCTAGTCCTAGATCCTTGAGGAATCGCCATACTGTTTTCCATAATGGTTGAACTAGTTTACAATCCCACCAACAGTGTAAAAGTGTTCCTATTTCTCCACATCCTCTCCAACACCTGTTGTTTCCTGACGTTTGAATGATTGCCATTCTAACTGGTGTTGATTCCAAGTCTTTGCTATTGTGAATAGCGCCGCAATAAACATCCGTGTGCATGTGTCTTTATAGCAGCATGATTTATAATCCTTTGGGTATATACCCAGTAGTGGGATGGCTGGGTCATATGGTACATCTAGTTCTAGATCCTTGAGGAATCGCCATACTGTTTTCCATAATGGTTGAACTAGTTTACAATCCCACCAACAGTGTAAAAGTGTTCCTATTTCTCCACATCCTCTCCAGCACCTGTTGTTTCCTGACTTTTGAATGATTGCCATTCTAACTGGTGTGAGATGGTATCTCATTGTGGTTTTGATTTGCATTTCTGTGATGGCGAGTGATGATGAGCATTTTTTCATGTGTCTGTTGGCTGTATGAATGTCTTCTTTTGAGAAATGTCTGTTCATATCCTTTGCCCACTTTTTGATGGGGTTGTTTTTTTCTTGTATATTTGTTTGAGTTCTTTGTAGATTCTGGATATTAGCCCTTTGTCAGATGAGTAGATTGCAAAAATTTTCTCCCATTCTGTAGGTTGCCTGTTCACTCTGATGGTAGTTTCTTTTGCTGTGCAGAAGCTCTTTAGTTTAATTAGATCCCATTTGTCAATTTTGGCTTTTGCTGCCGTTGCTTTTGGTGTGTTAGACATGAAGTCCTTGCCCATGCCTATGTCCTGAATGGTAGTACCTAGGTTTTCTTCTAGGGTTTTTATGGTATTAGGTCTAACATTTAAGTCTCTAATCCATCTTGAATTAATCTTCGTATAAGGAGTAAGGAAAGGATCCAGTTTCAGCTTTCTACTTATGGCTAGCCAACTTTCCCAGCACCATTTATTAAATAGGGAATCCTTTCCCCATTTCTTGTTTCTCTCAGGTTTGTCAAAGATCAGATGGCTGTAGATGTGTGGTATTATTTCTGAGGACTCTGTTCTGTTCCATTGGTCTATAGCTCTGTTTTGGTACCAGTACCATGCTGTTTTGGTTACTGTAGCCTTGTAGTATAGTTTGAAGTCAGGTAGCGTGACGCCTCCAGCTTTGTCCTTTTGACCTAGGATTGTCTTGGCAATGCGGGCTCTTTTTTGGTTCCATATGAACTTTAAAGCAGTTTTTTCCAATTCTGTGAAGAAAGTCATTGGTAGCTTGATGGGGATGGCATTGAATCTATAAATAACCTTGGGCAGTAGGGCCATTTTCACGATATTGATTCTTCCTATCCATGAGCATGGTATGTTCTTCCATTTGTTTGTGTCCTCTTTGATTTCACTGAGCAGTGGTTTGTAGTTCTCCTTGAAGAGGTCCTTTACATCCCTTGTAAGCTGGATTCCTAGGTATTTTATTCTCTTTGAAGCAATTGTGAATGGAAGTTCATTCCTGATTTGGCTCTCTGCTTGTCTGTTACTGGTGTATAAGAATGCTTGGGATTTTTGCACATTAATTTGTATCCTGAGACTTTGCTGAAGTTGCTTATCAGCTTAAGGAGATTTTGGGCTGAGACGATGGGGTTTTCTAAATATACAATCATGTCATCTGCAAACAGGGACAATTTGACTTCTTCTTTTCCTAACTGGATGCCCTTGATTTCTTTCTCTTGCCTGATTGCCCTCGCCAGAACTTCCAACACTATGTTGAATAAGAGTGGTGACAGAGGGCATCCCTGTCTTGTGCCAGTTTTCAAAGGGAATTTTTCCAGTTTTTGCCCATTCAGTATGATATTAGCTGTGGGTTTGTCGTAAATAGCTCTTATTATTTTGAGGTACGTTCCCTCAATACCGAATTTATTGAGCGTTTTTAGCATAAAGGGCTGTTGAATTTTGTCAAAAGCCTTTTCTGCATCTATTGAGATAATCATGTGGTTCTTGTCTTTGGTTCTGTTTATATGCTGGATTACGTTTATTGATTTGCGAATGTTGGACCAGCCTTGCATCCCAGGGATGAAGCCCACTTGATCATGGTGGATAAGCTTTTTGATGTGCTGCTGAATCCGGTTTGCCAGTATTTTATTGAGGATTTTTGCATCGATGTTCATCAGGGATATTGGTCTAAAATTCTCTTTTTTTGTTGTGTCTCTGCCAGGCTTTGGTAGCAGGATGATGTTGGCCTCATAAAGAGAGTTAGGGAGGATTCTCTCTTTTTCTATTGATTGGAATAGTTTCAGAAGGAATGGTACCAGCTCCTCCTTGTACCTCTGGTAGAATTCAGCTGTGAATCCATCTGGTCCTGGACTTTTTTTGGTGAGTAGGCTATTGAATGTTGCCTCAATTTCAGAGCCTGCTATTGGTCTATTCAGGGATTCAACTTCTTCCTGGTTCAGTCTTGGGAGAGTGTAAGTGTCCAGGAAATTATCCATTTCTTCTAGATTTTCTAGTTGATTTGCATAGAGGTGTTTATAGTATTCTCTGATGGTAGTTTGTATTTCTGTGGGGTCGGTGTTGATATCCCCTTTATCATTTTTTATTGCATCTATTTGATTCCTCTCTCTTTTCTTCTTTATTAGTCTTGCTAGCGGTCTGTCAATTTTGTTGATCTTTTCAAAAAACCAACTCCTGGATTCATTGATTTTTTGGAGGGTTTTTTGTGACTCTATCTCCTTCAGTTCTGGTCTGATCTTAGTTATTTCTTGCCTTCTGCTAGCTTTTGAATGTGTTTGCTCTTGTCTCTCTAGTTCTTTTTTTTTTTTTTTTGAGATGGAGTCTCGCTCTGTCACCCAGGCTGGAGTGCAGTGGCTGGATCTCGGCTCACTGCAAGCTCCGCCTCCCGGGTTTACGCCATTCTCATGCCTCAGCCTCCCAAGTAGCTGGGACTACAGGCGCCCGCCACCTCGCCCGGCTAGTTTTTTGTATTTTTTTAGTAGAGACGGGGTTTCACCGTGTTCGCCAGGATGGTCTCGATCTCCTGACCTCGTGATCCGCCTGTCTCGGCCTCCCAAAGTGCTGGGATTACAGGCTTGAGCCACCACGCCCGGCCGCCTCTCTAGTTCTTTTAATTGTGATGTTAGAGTGTCAATTTTAGATCTTTCCTGCTTTCTCTTGTGGGCATTTAGTGCTATAAATTTCCCTCTACACACTGCTTTAAATGTGTCCCAGAGATTCTGGTATGTTGTATCTTTGTTCTCATTGGTTTCAAAGAACATCTTTATTTCTGCCTTCATTTCGTTATGTACCCAGTAGTCATTCACAAGCAGATTGTTCAGTTTCCATGTAGTTGAGCAGTTTTGATTGAGTTTCTTAGTCTTGAGTTCTAGTTTGATTGCACTGTGGTCTGAGAGACAGTTTGTTATAATTTCTGTTCTTTTACATTTGCTGAGGAGTTCTTTACTTCCAATTATGTGGTCAATTTTGGAATAAGTGCGATGTGGTGCTGAGAAGAATGTATATTCTGTTGATTTGGGGTGGAGAGTTCTATAGATGTCTATTAGGTCCGCTCGGTGCAGAGGTGAGTTCAATTCCTCGATATCCTTGTTAACTTTCTGTCTCGTTGATCTGTCTAATGTTGACAGTGGAGTGTTGAAGTCTCCCATTATTATTGTATGGGAGTCTAAGTCTCTTTGTAAGTCTCTAAGGACTTGCTTTATGAATCTGGGTGCTCCTGTATTGGGTGCATATATATTTAGGATAGTTAGCTCTTCCTGTTGAATTGATCCCTTTACCGTTATGTAATGGCCTTCTTTGTCTTTTGATCTTTGATGGTTTAAAGTCTGTTTTATCAGAGACTAGGATTGCAACCCCTGCTTTTTTTTGTTCTCCATTTGCTTGGTAGATCTTCCTCCATCCCTTTATTTTGAGCCTATGTATGTCTCTGCATGTGAGATGGGTCTCCTGAATACAGCAGACTGATGGGTCTTGACTCTTTATCCAGTTTGTCAGTCTGTGTCTTTTAATTGGAGCATTTAGTCCATTTACATTTAAGGTTAATATTGTTGTGTGTGACCTTGATCCAGCCATTATGATATTAACTGGTTATTTTGCTCGTTAGTTGATGCAGTTTCTTCCTAGCCTCGATGGTCTTTACATTTTGGCATGCTTTTGCAATGGCTGGTACCGGTTGTTCCTTTCCATGTTTAGGGCTTCCTTCAGGGTCTCTTGTAAGGCAAGCCTGGTGGTGACAAAATCTCTAAGCATTTGCTTATCTGTAAAGGATTTATTTCTCCTTCACTGATGAAACTTAGTTTGGCTGGATATGAAATTCTGGGTTTAAAATTCTTTTCTTTAAGAATGTTGAATATTGGCCCCCACTCTCTTCTGGCTTGTAGAGTTTCTGCCGAGAGATCTGCTGTTAGTCTGATGGGCTTCCCTTTGTGGGTAACCCGACCTTTCTCTCTGGCTGCCCTTAAGATTCTTTCCTTCATTTCAACTTTGGTGAATCTGGCAATTATGTGTCTTGGAGTTGCTCTTCTGGAGGAGTATGTTTGTGACGTTCTCTGTATTTCCTGAATTTGAATGTTGGCCTGCCCTACTAGGTTGGGGAAGTTCTCCTGGATGATATCCTGAAGAGTGTTTTCCAACTTGGTTCCATTTTCCCCCTCACTTTCAGGCACCCCAGTCAGACGTAGATTTGGTCTTTTTACATAATCCCATACTTCTTGCAGGCTTTGTTTATTTCTGTTTCTTCTTTTTTCTTTTGGTTTCTCTTCTCGCTTCATTTCTTTCATTTGATCCTCAATCGCTGATACTCTTTCTTCCAGCTGATTGAGTCAGTTACTGAAGCTTGTGCATTTGTCACATATTTCTCGTGTCATGGTTTTCATCTCTGTCATTTCGTTTATGACCTTCTCTGCATTAATTATTCTAGCTGTCAATTCTTCCACTCTTTTTTCAAGATTTTTAGTTTGTTTGCGCTGGGTACGTAATTCCTCCTTTAGCTCTGAGAAGTTTGATGGACTGAAGCCTTCTTCTCTCATCTCGTCAAAGTCATTCTCTGACCAGCTTTGATCCGTTGCTGGCGATGGGCTGCGCTCCTTTGCAGAGGGAGATGCGCTCTTGTTTTTTGAATTTCCAGCTTTTCTGCCCTGCTTTTTCCCCATCTTTGTGGTTTTATCTGCCTCTGGTCTTTGATGATGGTGACGTACTGATAGGGTTTTGGTATAGGTGTCCTTCCTGTTTGATAGTTTTCCTTCTAACAGTCAGGACCCTGAGCTGTAGGTCTGTTGGAGATTGCTTGAGGTCCACTCCAGACCCTGTTTGCCTGGGTATCAGCAGCAGAGGTTGCAGAAGATAGAATATTGCTGAACAGCGAGTGTACCTGTCTGATTCTTACTTTGGAAGCTTCCTCTCAGGGGTGTACTCCACCCTGTGAGGTGTGGGGTGTCAGACTGCCCCTAGTGGGGGATGTCTCCCAGTTAGGCTACTCAGGGGTCAGGGACCCACTTGAGTAGGCAGTCTGTCCCTTCTCAGATCTCAGCCTCCATGTTGGGAGATCCACTGCTCTCTTCAAAGCTGTCAGACAGAGTCGTTTGCGTCTGCAAAGGTTTCTGCTGCTTTTGTTGTTGTTGTTGTTAACTGTGCCCTGTCCCCAGAGGTGGAGTCTACAGAGACAGGCAGGTTTCCTTGAGCTGCTGTGAGCTCCACCCAGTTTGAGCTTCCCAGCGGCTTTGTTTACCTACTTAAGCCTCAGCAATGGCGGGCGCCCCTCCCCCAGCCTCGCTGCTGCCTTGCAGTTAGATCGCAGACTGCTGTGTTAGCAATGAGGGCGGCTCCTTGGACGTGGGACCCTCCCGGCCAGGTGTCGGGACCAAGTTTCTATTGTTCGATGCTTAATTCCCACTGCCTAACAGTTCCTAGCCAACAGTAAGCACTCAATAAATATTTGTTGAATGATGAATGAATGTCTGAAGTTTCTCTACCCAGAAAGTGTTCTGAGCCAGACGTAAACTGTCAGGTGGACTTAGCAGGAAACCTCAAACTGCACTTAGCATTTTAAAGCCATTGCCAGTTGCACAGAGACACTGACATGCTAAAGATGGGTTCTGTCCAAAGCTGTCACACACACTTGCTCCAGCCCTGCCAGAATGCAGAATGGCATTTGTGCAGATGCTTGATGAAAACTTGGCCTTTCCAGGTTTAAAATGGGGCCGTGTCTCATCTGTCCAGGAGAACAGCACCCAGTTCCCCTATCTGCTAATCAGAATGACAGCAAACTTCAGCCGCAGTCACTGCATTTGATGCTGTGATGCCAGGACCACAAGACTGAAAAATGAGAGAAGTAGAACAAGAAGGCTGAGACTGTCTCAAGCCAAAGGTAGGGCAGGGAGAGAGGAGAGAGACCAAAAAATTAAATACCAAAACGTTCAAGATTTTTCTTTTTCTAATCCTTAGAAATAAGAGCTCCTATCAGCAGCCTAACCAGGGGTTTTTAAAAAAGAAAAAAATGAAGCTTCATTGTCTCAGTTGATGAGGCTGCAAACCAGAAATCACATATCAGTGACTCCTGGGCCAGGTCCAGCACATAGATGTGTTCTGTTTGGCCTACACAGCGTTTTTTAAAAAGTTGGATTACTTGTCAAAATTTCTAAATTGGAAAATTTAATCGTTTAAAAATCTAATTCCAGGCCAGGTGCAGTGGCTCACACTTGTAATCTCAGCACTTTGGGAAGTCAAGGAGGGCAGATCACGAGGTCAGGAGTTTGAGACCAGCCTGACCCACACAGAGAAACCCCATCTCCACTAAAAATACAAAAATTACCCAGGCATAGTGGCACAAGCCTGTAATCCTAGCTACTAAGGAGGCTGAGGCAGGAGAATCCCTTGAACCTGGGAGGTGGAAGTTGCAGTGAGCCGAGATCACGCCACCGCACTCCAGCCTGGGCAACAGAACGAGACTCCATCTCAAAAAAAAAAAAAAAAAAAAAAATCAAATTGCTGGCTTCTTCTGAAAACTCAGAAGGCCTGGCAACACCAAGTCCATCTTCTTCCCAGGTGTCAACATCACGTGGCCTGAATAGACACTGCAGGTTTGGGACAGGGTTTGTCACCTCATTTTCTACCTGGTCCCTGAAGGCATCGACTATGTGATCCCTGCTTCCCAAAGGAAGATCCCTTATTCCCCTGTCCCTATGTTTCCAAAGGACTGTTTTCCAAGATGTCTACCCTCTGGAGGAGCTCCCTAAAGAGATAGCTTCAACCTCTAACTCCCCTTTTCCCTTGATCCTCCCCCAAAGAGGAGAGTAACTAATCTGATTGGTGAGATGCCTGGGGACCCACCTTCTGGTGGGTGGTGGGCTTGCTTTGCATCAAGAACAAGAAAAGTGTCTTCTCCCGTTCTTTCAATGGCCTCCATGGACCTCTGATATACAAAAACCAGGCCTGCTCTGTGCTCCTCAGCACTCAGCCCCGCTAGATCAGGCACAGGTCTTCTCTGACCCCATCCTATGAAGACCCCGAGGTACTAAAGTGAAGAGTGATCCTTTATGGAGCCAGCCGGGTGAGAATACTCAGAGGCCACTTTGCCACCCAACGCTGTCAGTGGATCGTCCAAGAGCTAGATCTGGGGAAAGGCAACAGGAGACATCAATCCAAGCTTTGTTCTCCAATCCTCTTTTACCAGGGAACCCCATTCTTTGGGACCCGATGGGCCTTAGTCATAAATACGGTATTTTATTTTCTCTATCTAGATCTTTGTGCTGCTTCTGATTAGAACCAGGATAGTAGAAGGAGCAGTATTCAGAATCCCTGTCCTCCAATAAATCTCGAAACAGAGTACTTGATGAGATTTGGGGGGAAATTTTTTTAAGTCAAAATAAATGTGGTGCATCCTCCTGAAGCGCTCACTTTACTCAAAGATTTAGGAAATATGTTTTAGAATTTTTGAGCTTTTATGCATACCCAAGTACAATTAACAAGAGATCATTTTTCTGGGTTGACCAATTTTATGGACATCCTAGAAATTTTCACAAGTTTTTCATGTGTGAAGTTGCAAAGCATACAACTTTGTATATGCAGAGAAGCCATTGGATAATTAGGTGCTTTGAGTTATTAGTGTATAACCTGAAGATGCAGTAAAGTGAATACAAGCATCATGAGAATAAGAACCATGATGGTCTCGCCTAGAGGTTAGCAGACTTTTTTTCTGTGAAGGATCAGATAATAAATATTTTAGGCTTTGCAGGCTATACAGTCTCTATCACAACTACTCAGCTCTGCTGTCGGGGTAGAAAAACAATCAAAGACAATTCACAAATAAATGAGGGTGGCTGTATTCCAATAGAACTTTATTTACAAAATCATGCAGTGGGCCAAATTTGGCCCACTAGCCATAGTTTTCTGACTCCTGGTCTAGTTCACTGTTACGACCTTGGAGTTGTCAAGCATAACAGCTATCATATAGTAAGCATGACAGATATTTACTGGATGGATGAATAAATGCATGCATAACCCTACAACCAGTTTAGGCTAATGTTTAGATGAGCTTGGGCTTCAGAGTTGAAATTTTTCTCCATATTGTACTCAAAGTTCTTCCTCTAGTCAATTGTATTCGTTTGTCTTCTTCAGCATTTCCCAACCTGACTTTCATTTACTGTTTGATAAGTTGTTCTCTCTCCTTGAGCTTCTGTAAATTGAATCTGAGAACTATTATTTTGCTGTTGAATCAGCTATCTATGATTCATCTCTCATTGACTTGGACTGAACACGAACATTTTCACTCTTATTCTACTTCACTGTATTCAGTAGTTATCTGCATAACATTTGTTTTTCCAGTAAAAAGAGCAAAAATAAAGAAGGATTTTGAATTCTGCATATAAAAATTGCTACATCCTTTTTAGATGACAACTTACCAGTATCTATTAAAATTACAGATATGCCTCCCCTTCAGTGTGGCCATTCTTAGGACCTTCCCTCACTTGGGGCTATCTCGTGACTCTAGAAATTGACATAGTGTCAAGATAGGAGGTAGACCTTCTCCTCCTGTGATTGGCCAACTATCCACGCAGGCTAACAATGATATCCCCAGTGTCCTTGACCCTGGATTAACTTCAGTTTTCAGCCACCTCCAAGTGATGAGGCTTACACAGAGCCATTTTGTAAGAATGGCTGTAGTCCTCTGTGGCAGAACTCCAGACATGGCCCTCAGTGGTCCAGATCTCCTGGTATTCATGACCTTGAGTAATCCCCTCCCCCGAGTGTGGACTGGACTTAGCAAGTTGCTCTTAATGAATAAAATATGGCAAAAGTAATGGAATGTCCAGTCATAAAAAGAATGAAATTCTATACACCATGGAATACTATGTAGCCATAAAAACAATGAGATCATGTCTTTTGCAGGAACATGAATGGAGCTGGAAGCCATTATCCTTAGCACACTAACACAGAAACAGAAAGCGAAATACTGCATGTTCTCACTTTTAAGTGGGAGCTAAATGATGAGAACACATGGACACCTAGAGGGGAACAACACACACTGGGGCGTTTCAGAGGGAGGAGGGAGAGGAGAGGATCGGGGAAAAATAACCAATGGATACTGGGCTTAATACCTGGGTGACAAAATAATCTGTACAACAAACCCCATGACAAAAGTTCACCTATGTAACAAACCTGCACTTGTATCCCTGAACTTAAAATAAAGAATTTTAATAAAAAGAACGAAGTTCTGTCATTTACAGCAACATAGATGGAACTGGAGGTCATTATGTTAAATGAAATAAGCTGGGCACAAAAAGGCAAACATCATGTTCTCACTCGTATGTGGGAGTTTTCAATAATGAATCTCATGGAGGTAGAGAATAGAATGACAGACACCAGAGACTGGGAAGGGTGTGCGGTAGGGGTGGGGAAAGAGGTTGGTCAATGGCTACAAATAAGAAGTTAGATAGAAGGAATAAGTTATAATGTTTGATAGCAGAGTAGAGTTACCACAATTGATGACAATGTAGGTACCTTTCAAAATAGCTAGAAGAAAGAACTTGAAATGTTCCCAATACATAGAAATGATAAATGTTTGAGGCAAGGACTATCCTAACTTCCCTGACTTGATCATTACACCACCTACGAATATAACAAAGTATCCCGTGTTCCCCAGAAACATGCACAAATATTTACATCAATTTTTAAAAAGTGATGGAATGTCACCTCCAAGATTAGGTTACAAGACCATGACTTTTGTGTTACTAGCTTCTCTGTCTGGCTCCTTCATATACACTGACAAAGCCAGCTGCCATCTTGTGAGCTTCCCTAGGAAGAGAATCACCTAGCAAAGAACAGAGAGTGGCTTCCTGACCCACAGAAATGATGATAAATGTTTTGCTGTTTTGCTGCTGTTGCTGTTTTTAGCCAGTCCTTTATTTTGCATGGTATTGCTGTTCTTTAAAATTATTTTCCAAGCTGTTTATTTGTATTCTGCTTTTGCACCAAACCGATAAACCCCTGATCATTCATTTATTCGTTCATTTATTTAAATAAATGTGTACTGGACCCATTGAGTACAAAGCACAGTAGCCACTGCGTCTCACTCAATTTGTGTATATTTCTTCTGGTGTTCTTTTTCTCTGATCTGAGATGTCTTTTGATACACGTTATGCTAAATGTTTGCTGTTTCTAAGCCAGTAAGTTTGGGGTATTTGTTATGCAGCAATAGGTAACTAATACATTCTCTCTGCTAAGATACCAACCAGACATATTTTTCTATGGTCTTGATGTCGCTCAGTTGCATTGCAAGAAAATAGAGCTGTCTTTCCTTCCCACCAACACCCAAAGGATCCTCTAGTATGCAAGGACAGAGATAGTGTCCTCACACGGCAAAGACACATTCTTTACAGCTATAAATTTCCTCCCTGCCTTTTATCTCCTGAACAACACTTCTAAATTCTACTGAGGGTTAGGCCTTTTTTTTTTTTTTTTTTGAGACAGGGTGTCACTCTGTCGCTCAGGCTGGAGAGCAATGGCATGATCATGGCTCACCACAGCCTCACATCCCAGACTCAAGTGATCCTCCCACCTCAACCTCTCAAGTAGCTGGGACTACAGGTGTACACTACCACACCCAGATTTTTTTTTTTTTTTAACTTTTTGTAAAAACAAGGTCTCACTATGTTGGCCCAAGCTAGACTTGAACTCCTGGCCTCAAGCAGTCCTCCTACCTCAGCCTCCTAAAGTGCTGGGATTTCAGGTGTGAGCTACTGCACCTGGCCTAGATGTTTTTAAAACAAAAGCCAGGAAGACTTGCTGGTGAGTTCTGTTTCACGTTCTGCCACATCCATCCCTTGGGGCAGTGGAGTGCCGGGCTGATTATCTACTCCAATTAGATAGGGATGATTTCATATTTAATGTTATCCAAAGGTGGTGATGCTCTTTGTCCTAGGTTTCTATTGTTAGTGTAACCTACTTTTCAAATATATAAATGACACACCCACCATCATCTCAATTGCATTCCTCATTCTTGGGGTCAGTAGTTCATAAACTTACAAAAATATTATTGGGAGTGGGATGGGGAGTAGAATACTGGGCCTGTAAGATTCTTCTCAGAAAGGTTTTTGTGCTCAAATACTGTATCTTATACTGTCGCTCTTGTAGATTCAAGAGGGACACATGAGCAGATTTAAGACTCTTACAAGTCCTCCCATTTTTTAAAGTGTGTTTGTTTAACCTAAAATTCATTGAAACAGAGTCCTCTCTTTCTTTTCTACCTATTAACCCCCTGCAAAAAGCACTTTTGGAAAACAAAACAGTGCCTGCATTACCAAACTTGCTGTTCTGTTTCACCCTTCCATGCCTTTTTCTATAATATTCCCTGGGTCTGAAATGTCTTTCCCCTAACTCCGGGTTGCAAGTTAAAAGCTTCTCCATGACCTCAACCACACCCTGATGGATTGAAGCACAGCCCTCCTCCACGCCATCTCTAGGACGTGGGTACGATTCCATGGTTGCATTCCTCATACTTTACTAAAACACATATTGACATGCCTGCCTCTCTTCAAAGCCTCTAAATTCTGTGTGGAGCTGGACTGCGTCTTGTTCCTTCCGCATCCCAGCCTCTAGCACGGTCTTGCCACAGTGCTGTGAACTTTACTCAGCCTATCTCATTTGCTGCCCAGAGTCCCGCTATGATCTTCTCCATTCTATGGGAGAAAACTGAAGTCAGTAAATGATGGCGCTAAGAGCGTTAACAATGTATCAATATCCACCAGTTTATCAATATCCAATATTTGCATAACCTATGCACCAAGCTATTTCCTTCTCTTAGGTGAATATAACATGAGGGTTTGGGATAGATTTGAAAAATTACGACTTAAAACCCAGGGGAAGACCCGTGGAGGAAAAGCATCCCGAGGCTTTGATGTGAAAATAGAGCACTTTCTCCTTTGGGACTGTAAGTTTGGAAATACAGCATGACTTCTGAGAGTTTACGGCTGCTTTGAAGACTTCTCCACCTCGGAGCTAATCCCAAACAGAAAGGGAACCAGCGTCATCCGTTCTGAATGCACCCTTGTGTGCATCCCAGAGCGGAGATGGTCACGGACCACAGAACAAATCCCTCTAATGTTATGTGACTCAGGGCTGGAGGATTTGTCCATCAGCCTCAGCCTCTCATTGTCCATCTTCCTCTCCCTTGTCAAAGCCATCTGACAGCCACAGCAACCGAGACATTTCCTTTCTCTTTGGATTTGTCTCCTTCATGCTTCTCACCGCCCACCGTGCCCTCATTGGCTGTTGGTTCCGTTTGGCTCATCAGTCTTGCTCTAAAATTGGTTTTATTTCTTGTATTTGTCTTATCTGAGGTTCTCATTACTTGAATCTCTCTCACTTGCACTTAAGAGTTTCTCATCGTTCCCATTTGGCTGCTTTTACTGCTGTCATCCGTCTCACTCCACGTCTGCTGCCTCCCTGCTCCCGGCTTCCCTCCCTCACCAAGTTTACCCTTCATGGCTGTCTTGTTCCTCATATGTGTCATAGTCTTCGGATCATTTTCACAGGGCACAGTTTTTCTTCCTGTTTTATTTCAGATTTTCGTCCTCCCTCAACAATTCACTTCATTCTTTTCTTTCTCTCTATTTTCCCAAGGATCTCATTCCCAGTACTTATGGAGATGGGTTTGCTAAATGTCTTTTCCACTCCCTTTGCCTCTATGGTTTTCCCTGCATTGCAGTGTGCCTTATGAGGAAGGGTAATCATGCCCATTAAACTTCAGGAGCATCTGTCTCAGAGAGAAGACTGTTTAAAACTTCAGGAGCATCTGTCTCAGAGAGAAGGCTGTTTTAAACTTCAGGAGCATCTGTCTCAGAGAGAAGACTGTGTTTCTGGTTCGTCTCCTAAAATCCTATGGGGTTGCTGCCAAGGACTAGGGACCAGCATCCTGGAAAACATCCTTCTCATCCAAAGTGGGGTCACCTGCCCTCATCTCAGAGAGCAGAAAATGAGCTTCCAAGACAGAAAGGAAATACACCTGTTATGGTTCAAATATGGTCCCCAAAGTTTACATATTGGCAACAGTGTTGAGAGGTGGGGCCTTTAAGAGGTGGTTAAGTCATGAGGGCTCTGCCTTAATGATGGATGAATGCCATTATGGTTCCTTATCATGGAAGTGGGTTCTTTTTTTTTTTTCTTGACAGAGTTTCACTCTTGTTGCCCAGGCTGGAGTGCAATGGCATGATCTCGGCTCACTGCAACCTCTCCTACCGGGTTCAAGCAAGTCTCCTGCCTCAGCCTCCCAAGTAACTGGAATTACACGTGCCTGCCACCACACCTGGCTAATCTTTTTGTATTTTTAGTAGAGATGGGGTTTCACCATGTTGGCCAGGCTAGTCTCGAACTACTGACCTCGTGATCCACCTGCCTCGGCCTCTCAAAGTGCTGGGATTACAGGTGTGAGCCACTGCACCTGGCTGGAAGTAGGTTCTTAATAAAAGGATGAGTTATGAGTTGCACCCCCTTATCTCTCTCTCTCTCTCTCTCTCTCTCTCTCTCTCTCTCACTTGCTTATCCTTCAACTTTCACCATGGTATGACAAAGCAAGAAGACCCTTGCCAGACATAGTTTCGACCTTGGACTCCCCATCCTCCAGAACTATAAGAAACAGATCTCTGTTCCTTATAAATTACCCAGCCCGTTGTAGCAACACAAACAAACTAAGACAGTACCCAAGACCTCCTTTGCCAGAAGTCCTCAGAACATCTCCAATCCTTTGAATTGGCCAGGTTCCTATAGAGCTTACTGCAGGAAGAATGCAGGCCAAGAACCTCCAGGAACTAGCAGGAGCTGGGAGGAGGAGGGACACTTTCCTTTCCACACCTAAGAGCAAAGCTCTGCACCTGGACAACCAAAATTAGTCGGAGCAGAAATTAATCCTCTTTCTTCTCTCTGAGGGGAGCATCACCAATCTCTTGCCCTAGGGCTAGTGGCCTCTTCTCAAAAGAGCAGCTTAAAATAATAAAATGGGCATTGGTGTTAGGATCTGAAATTCTGGGTTTGAACGCTGGCTCCACCATTACAGTTTCTTAATTTTGCTGAGCCCCAGGAGTCTCACATGTAAAACAGGAATAATGATAAATTACGGAAGGAAATGAGATCATTGTTATAAAACATGATAATAGCTGGGCGTGGTGGCTCACACCTGTAATCCCAACACTTTGGGAGGCTGAGGCGGGTGGATCACTTGAGGTCAGGAGTTCGAGACCAGCCTGGCCAACATGGCAAAACCCTGTCTCTACTAAAAATACAAAATTAGCCAGGCATGGTGGCGGGCATCTGTAGTCCCAGCTACTCTGGAGGCTAAGGCAGGAGATTCGCCTGAGCCCGGGAGGTGGAGGCTGCAGTGAGCCGAGGTCGTACTGCTGCACTTTAGCCTAGGTGACAGAGCGAGACTCCATCTCAAAATAAAAAAATAAATTAAAATAAAATAAAACATGATCAGATACCATGAAACATAAATTTTCTTCACCAGGAATGTGGAAACAAAAGTTGACCATCAGCAACATACCAACAGTATTGATACTAATAACAGCTCTTCAGTGCGTACTGTCAATGTTCTAAGGACGTCACACGCATTAACTCGTTTTACCTTTACAACAGCCATAGAAGGCATATACTTTTGGATCCCATTTTATAGATGAGGAAACTGAGGGAAAGAGCAAGTGTAATAACGGGCCTGAGGTTACACAACTGGTATGTGGCTGCATCAGGAAGAAGACTGCCTGATTCAAGAGTCACCACTCTTTGTCACCTGCCTGGCTTCACCCACTCTCCAGCCAGAGGTGGCCTAGACTTGGCAAGGCCTGGGGCAAACATTGGCAAGCTACTACTTTTGTCTTTTTACATGACTTGATTCAGACGATCTGCCATTGTCAGGATATTTCTCCCCATCACAGACACATTGGCAGCAATTATAAGCTTATTATGAAATTCTTATTAACTGATGATGGGATTTTTTTAAAACCCACATTGCTTAAATTAACATCAACCATTACTTCTTTTTAATCTCAGAGTTCCATTTGCTGGCTGAAAGAAGAAGTCATGTGATCAGGAGAATAAAAAATGCTACTTATTGGTTGCAGCTTCTTCCAGTCTGAGGGGCCAATTATCATTCAGTCTTGCATAGGCCTGAGCTCATGCAATTAAGTCATGTTGTGCAAATTTCAAGCTTTTACATAGATTCTACCAGGTGCTACTTGTTCCAAGTAAATATTTTCCAATATCTAAGTTCACAAGTCCTACAGATAAAGTTCTCCAAAACATGCTGGCAAAGATGTGGAGCAATGGGAACCCTCGTAAATGATATAACCATTACAGAAAGCAGGAAGGTGGTTCGGCATTTTCTTACAAAGTTAAGCATACATGCCATACAACCTAACCTTTACACTTCTAGGTACTTACCCAAGAGGAATGAAAGCATAATATGTCCATACAAACACTTATACCCAAACATTCATAACATAATTATTATTAGTAGTATTATTTTCAGACAGGATCTATCTTGCTGTATCACCCAGGCTGGACTGCAGTGGTGTGATCATGGTTCACTGCAGCCTCAACCTCTTGGGCTCAAGCAATCCTCCCACCTCAGCCTCCTGAGTAGCTGGGACTACAGGCACATGCCACCACGCCCAGCTAATTTTTAATTATTATTTCCTTTTTAGAGATGGGGTCTCACTGTTGCCCAGGCTGGTCTTGACTTTCTGGACTCAAGCAATTCTCCCACACCAGACTCCCAGAGAGCTAGAATTATAGGCATGAGTCACTATGCCTGGCTAGTTTCTTAATTTTTTTGTAGAAATGGGGTTGTCCTATGTTACCCAGGCTACTCTCGAACTCCTGGGCTCAGTGATCCTCCCACCTCAGTCTCCCAAAATGCTGGGATTACAGACATGAGGCACTACACCCAGCCTATAACACAATTATTCATAATAGTCAAAAACTGGGAAAAAAACAAATGCTCATCACAACAGGTGAATGGATAAACAATGGAATACTTACCCAGCAAGAAAAAAATGAATTATTGAAACATGCAACATGAATGATTTAAAATTAGTGTGCTGAGTTAAAGAAGCTAGACCAACAAAAAGAGTATATACTATTAGATCCCATTTATATAAAATTCTAGAGAATGAAATCCACTCTATAGTGACAGAAAGCAAATCAGTAGTTGCCTGGGGTTGGAAGAGAAGAGAAGAATTACAATAGGTCTTGAGGCAATTTGGGGGCATGATGGATATTTTTATTATCTTGATTGAGATTGAATAAATCACAATTAGATGGATATATATTAAAATATGGACACATTATGATGTGTCAATTGTGCCTCATTAAAGCTGAAAAAACAGAGGAGGAGATATTGGATCACAGGCCAATATACTTTATATCAAAGAGCAGATAAATTCAGGAATAAGTACAAGCAGAGATTCTAAAACCATCATGATATTTCTCAACTCTCCTCTAGATGGTTTTGTTTTTGTTGTTTTGGGTTTTTTTGCTTGTTTGTTTGTTTTTTTGAGATGGAGTCTCATTCTGTCGCCAGGCTGGAGCGCAGTGGCGCGATATCAGCCCACTGCAACCTCTGCTTCCTGGGTTCAAGCAATTCTCCTGTCTCAGCCTCCCAAGTAGCTGGGATTACAGGCACCTGCCACCATGCTCTGCTAATTTTTGTATTTTTTTGGTAGAGACGGGGTTTCACCATGTTGGCCAGGATGGTCTCGATCTCCTGACCTTGTGATCCACCTGCCTCGGCCTCCCAAAGTGCTGGGATTACAGGCATGAGCTACCATGCCCAGTCAGGTGTTTGTTTGTCTGTTTGTTTTGATACCGAGTCTTGCTCTGTTGTCCAGGCTGGAGTGCAGTGGCACAATCTTGGCTTACTGCAGCCTCCACCTCCTGGGTTCAAGCAATTATCCTGCCTCAGCCTCCTGAGTAGCTGGGACCACAGGCATGCACCACCATAGCCAGGTAATTTTTGTGTTTTTAGCAGAGATGGGATTTCACCATGTTGGCCAGGCTGGTCTTGAACTCTTGACCTCAAGTGATCTGCCCACCTCAGCCTCCCAAAGTGCTGGGATTACAGGCATGAGCCACTGCACCCAGCCAACTCTAGTGTTTGAGTGGTTCTGGAAGGTGGCTTCAGTTCAACCTACTGCACATAATGAGGGACTTGGTGACTGGCAGCTTTGGGATAACCTCTTAAGAGTTCAGTTACAAAAGAAGAAGAGTCTTCCCTCTCTGGGTTCCAGTTTGAAAAAAGCCCAAAGAAGGACTCTAAATAGGCAACTTCTGTCCTGTGCTCTCCTTCAGGCCAACCACTGGGGCCAGAGGAAGGAGACAGAAGACAGCTCCATTTGGGACATTGCTCACCCTGGGGTTGTGGATTGGGTCTATTTCCAGAAGGGATAGAAGCCCAAACACAATTTACAGAGAAGAATCAATGTGAGCCAAGAAAAGTATTTCAAGTTTTTTCTATTCCCCTCTCTTCAAAGGGAAGTATTTAAATACGTGTAATTTTTTTATTGTTTCATTTGCACAGACTTCTATGAATGAAGCAAAAATGTGCTCACCCAAAACTATTGAGTGATCCAAATGTGTGTGTCAGCCTGGGGGACATTTTTATGTTATCACTTAAGACTGGTCTAGGGGAGGCTCTTTCCCATGTGAGGCCCTACGTCAAAGAGGACAAATCAATGGGACATGTCTCCATTCCCTCCCTCCTAAACACATAGTAGACGTCTAATAAACCAAAGCACTCTCTTACCAAAACGGGGCCTGGTGTTAGTCATTCTCAACCAAGTCATCCTTCAGATATTCCTTACTGATAAGCCCTATTGCCATTATTTTTGTAAGCAGCCTCTCAGTTTGCCTTTGGGTGGAGCCTAGGATGACATTCCTCTTTGAAGAACTATCCTCTTTCCTCAATACCCCTTCCTACTCTTTTTTTACTTTTTAATAGACAGGGTCTCGCTGTGTTGCCCAGGCTGGAGTGCAATGATGCAATCATAGCTTACTGCAGCCTTGAACTTCTGGGCTCAAGGGATCCTCCTGCCTCGACCTCCCAAGTAGCTGAGGCTAAAGGCTAAAACCACCACATCCACCTAATTTTAAAAATTTCATATAGAGATGGAATCCCACTATATTGCCCAGGCTGGTCTCAAACTCATGGGCTCAAGCAATCCTCCTGTCTCAGCCTCCTAAATTGCTGGGATTATAGGTAGGAGTGACCACACCTCGCCACTCCTTACCATTTCCTGCATATTCATACTCATTCTCCAATCTCCTTGCTATTTCAGGATCCCAATGTATGGTCCCTCTCAGATACCACCACTTGTTAGCAGCATACGTTTGAGCAAGTTACATAAACCCTCTGTACCATTGTCTCTTTATTGGTAAACTGGGGATAGTCAAAATACCTACCCCACAGAGTTGATGTGATTATTTAAATATATGTATTTTTATATACACATATATATATAACACAGTATCTAATACATATATAATATATATTTATAGATTTATATTTGTAATGTAAATATATACATATACATATATATACACACACACACATAAAATAACATCTGGCCAGGTGCAGTGCCTCATACCTGTAATCCTAGCACTTTGGAAGGTCGAAGTGGGTGGATCACCTAAGGTCAGGAGTTCGAGACCAGCCTGGCCAATGTGGCAAAACCCCGTCTCTACTAAAACTACAAAAATTAGCTGGACATGTTGGTGCACACCTGTAATCCCAGCTACTCAGGAGGCTGAGGCAGTAGAATTGCTTGAACCTGGGTAGCAGAGATTGCAGTGAGCTAAGATCACACTGTTGCACTACAGCCTGGGCAACAAGAGCAAAACTCCATCTCAAAAAAAAAAAAAAAAAAAACCAACTAACATGTAGTTAATGCTCCGTAAATGTATGCTGGATCACTCCGGGTCCCCCTACTGCTTCAATCAAAACTTATCTATCCTGTGTACCATTCTTTATACTGCTAACTATTGAATTTATCAAATACTTGTATTAATCTAGACTTAAAACTAATAATCATTCCATATTCTGCACATCCTTGGTAATATTTTAATTTTAAATAGAACTTTGACAACTTTGATTATAAAGGGTTACTAAGATGGATATTGTGGATATTAGCAGAGGGAACATTTTTGCAAAAGTGAGAGACTTGAGATAGCCCAAAACCACACTCCTTAGGTGGTCATCTCCTTCACCTATTTCTAGAATGTGTTTTATTGGTAGTGACTGTATTCATTTTCTATTGCTGAGTAACAAAATACCACACACTTGGTGGCTCAAAAAGACCCACATTATCTCAGAATTTCTGTGGGTCAGGTACAGCTTGATGAAGTCCTCTGCTCAGGGTCACACAAGGCTGCAATCACTGTGTCAGGAGGGCTGTGCTCTCATCTTAAGGCTTGACTGTGGAAGGAGCTACTCCCACGCTCGTTTTTGTTATGGGAAGAATTCATTTACCTGCAGCAGGGTGACTAAGGGCCCTGATTTCTTACTGGCTATAATCTGGGGACTGCCCTAAGGTCCTACAGACAATTTACAGTTCCCTGTCATGTGGCTGTCTCCACAGACAGTTCACGACACGACTATTTGTTTCTTTAGGATTGGTCAGAGAGTTTCTCTAGCATGCTAAGATCGAGTTGTCTATAATGAATCGTTATAATCACATCTGTAACATCCCATTACCTTTGCCATCTCCTGTTGGTTAAAAGCAAGTCATGGGTCCCAGCTGCTCTCAAGGGGAGGGAATTACACCAGGGTTTAGTACCAGGGGGTGGCTACATGGTGGAAACTTAGCCTACCACAGCGAAGGTAGAAGTGAAGAGGTAGAGAAGATCTTAAGCCTTTCATATCCCCTCTCATATTTCTCTCTCTTCCATATTTCTCTCTTCCCCTACCAACTCTCCTTCAATTTTTCTTTCCGTCTATTTCATCCCAGCCTTTACACATAACTAACACTAGTTTTATTATTTTCTCTCTGTTATGAGACACATTTTACAAGCATACTGCTAATTCTCCTCAGGATTCCTAGGTTATTTATCAATGTAAGGAGGTTATATTAGTTTCCTATGGTTGCTGTAACAAATTACCACAAACTCAGTGGCTTAAAATCACACACATTTATCTTCTTACAGTTCTGGATGTCAGAAGCCTGAAATCAGTTTCACTGGGATCAAATCAAGGTCTTCGCAGGGCTGTGGTCTCTCTGGAAGTTCTACAGAGTAGAAAATCCATTTGGCATCCTACTCCAGCTTCCAGAATGGCATCCCTTGCATTTCTTGGCTCATGGCCCCTTCTTCCATCTTTAAAGCCAGCAACATAGCATCTTCAAGTCTCTCTCAGTCAAAGTCATCATATCACCTTATCTCTTCTCTGTAGAAGTGAAATCTCCCTCTGCTTTTGGTTTCTGTCTTATAAAGACCATTTGTGATTGCATTTAGGGCACATTCAGGTAATCCAGGATAATCTCCTCATCTCAAGGTCCTTAACTTCATCACATCTGCAAAGACCCTTTAGCCATATAAGGTAACATTCACAAGTTCCAGAGATTAGGACCTGGATAGCTTTGGAGATCATTATCAGCCTACCACAGAAGGATTTATAAATCTTTCTCTGAACCTCTGGAGAAGGAAGAGTGGCTGAGAAGCAGAACTGTATTAATTTGCCGTAAAACAACTATCATGTGGAAGAGAGAATCTACCCTGTACTTTACTATCCCCAATTAAAAACGCATCCTGGCTCAATATCCATAGAACTGATAGATCTATGCTTGGAGAGCTCCACAGAATGCCAGGCACAAACAGAATCAGACAATTCTAGAGATAAAAGAACCTTTAAAGATCATCGTGCCCCACCCTTCTACCTTAAAAATGAGAAATCTGAGACCCAGAGGACAAAAAGATTACTCAAGTCATGTGTGTGGTCTGGGGGGGGATTTGAGGAAAAACACCAAACTCAGGTTCTTTCCATGATACCATACTACCCCTCTACTGGAATTTTTGGGAGGTAGTTAAGGTATCTTCTCCACTAGACTGTGAGGTTTATGAGGGCATAAACAAGAAGTCAGAAAACTTGCTACAAGGACTGAGAGTAAATATTTTAGACTTTCTGGTCCGTAAAGTCTCTGTCATAACTCAACTCTGCTGCTGCAACACAACAGCAGCCATAGACCATATGTAAGTAAATGGACATGGCCTGGGCAATATGCAAATAAATGGGAATTATATATATTTACATATATACAACATGTAAATAAATGGGTGTGGTGATATATAAATAAATGGGTGTGGCAATATGTAAATGAATGGACCTGGTTGTTTTCTAATAAAATTTTATTGACAAGAACAGGCGGTGGGCCAGATTTGGTCATCCAGCCATAGTTTAGTGACCGCTGACATATTTAATAGATAGCAGCAACCAACATTAATAGATTACTATCTGCTAAGAGCTTGACTTGTATTATCTCATTTTGTCCTCATAATCTGCAGGGCATGTATTATTATCCTCATTTTATGGATGATGAAACTGAGCCTCAGAGAGGTGGCAAAAAACACATTGTAATTGGCAGAGCTGGGATGAGGATCCAGACCCATCAGTTCAGATTCTCTGATTTTACCTCTAGGTTGGTAGCTCTCAACTGTGGATGCAATTATTATAGAATCACTTGGAGAGTCTATAAATAGTATCAGTGTCTGCACCCCATTTTAGACTGTTTAAGTCACATTCTCTAGGTGTGTTCCCTGAGTATACATATTATTTTCATTATCCTCGCAATTCTAAACTGTGGCCAGAGTTGAGGACTGCTGCTCTGAGCTGTAATGTTTAATTGTGGGTTTAACGAAAAGATTAGGATGAGAAGGATAAGAAGGAAGAGGAGGATGATAACAGGTGAGGAAGAAAGGGGAACTGAGGCCACAATATCAGTGGGACACAAGAATATCCTCCCTTAAAAAACAAATCAATGTACAAAATCCACAAAATTTACAGAACCAATAAAATGAGGAAGATGGGTGATTTACATTACAAAAAGAACTGTTGCTTGAGTGTAAGAATTCTCTGCAGGGTTCTTTTAACACATATTTCCTTTTGGATGATTAAATGCACATCTAGAGACCATTAATTGCTTAAGAGAGAGTCTGGGAGGTGGGGGCCAGAGGTTTTAAACATTAAGATGTTTCGTGACACTAGTTGATGATTAGCAGACATGAAAATCAAGAACATCTCAAATTATAGCATGGAAATGAGAAAGCACACCTTAATCACCCAGATTTTGGACTTGTCTCTCCTCAACATTGCTGGGTGCACCTGCACACTATGACTACTAAAGAAATTAACACCAGAGTACCAAGAGAGTGGGATTAACAACTGCCCCAAAGGCCTTGACATCTACCTTTTGGCTTTAAATCCCTAAACTCTATACAAGATGAAATTTTTTTCTCAAAAACCCTGAGAATGGAAGCAATTGTTTCTGAGTCCATCCTCATTCTTGGCAGGGGATGGAGTGAAGGTGAGAAACAGGAAAACGTTGCCATTTCAAATCACTGAGCCAAAATAGATTGGATGTGTCTCCTGTCAAGGATGAATTAATGCCTTAGGCCATTAAAATTCTTGTCATTTTACCAAGGCTTTTATGGCCTCTGATTTCATATTTGAGCAGGAGGAGTTGGGGGAAGAGTCTACTCTAAGACAAGAGTAGCCAGAGACAAAGCAATACTCATGTCCTCTGTAGGATTGCAAGATTTAGCAAATAGAAATACAGGATGCCCAGTTACATTTGAATTCCAGATAATCAATGAATTTTTTTTTTTTTTTTAGACAGAGTCTCTTTCTGTTGCCCAGGCTGGAGTGCAGTGGTGTGGTCCTGGCTTACTGCAACCTCTGCCTCCCAGGTTCAAGCAGTTCTCCAGCCTCAGCCTCCTGAGTAGCTGGGATCACAGGTGTGTGCCACCGCAGCCAGCTAATTTTTGTATTTTTAGTAGAGACAGGGTTTCACCATGTTGGTCAGGCTGGTCTCAAACTCCTGTCCTCAGGGGATCTACCCACCTCAGATTCCCATAGTGCTGGGATTACAGGCACGAGCCACTGCACCCGGCCCCAGTGAATAATTGTTTAGTATGAATGTGCTCCAAATATTGCATAGGACATATGGAAAAATTACTTGTTGTTTATCTAAAATTTAAAACTAACTGGGCATATTGTTCTTACCTAGCAACCCTAGTTCCTCTCTTCACACCTGATTCCTTAGTCCCAGAATAAAGGCACATTTTGAGATGTTTATTTGATTACAGTTACTCTACCACTGTAAAGGAAGGCAACTGTAGCTCTGTGAGCGCCATATCCTATCAAGAAAAAGATTGCATTTCCCAATTTGTCGTAAGAACAATAATAACCAAAATGTGAGGTGCTTCTGAGACAGGAATACTGGGTGGTCCCAGAAGAAGCAGGAAAATATCAAACAGCAATTTCACATAGCACCAAGAAAGGAGCTATGAATATTAGCCACAAGGGCAAGGATAACCCTGGGCTGATGAGAACCTAACAAGCAGGATGGGAGCTAAGCTGGTTGAAACCTGCTAAGTCCAGCATGGCACTGGATTAGTCCCAGGCCCTACCCCAGGCCTAATTATACACTCATTACCATACTCAATCACTCCCCCACCAGTGCCATGACAGATCTGACATGCCCACATTTAGTATAAAAATGGTGGCACCCCAATTCTAATAAATCTCCACCCTTTTTCCTAAAAGAACAAGCCTCATGATTATTCTACTTCCTAATTAGAAGAGCTCATAAAAATAGAAAACCCAGACTCCTTTGTGCACAAGCTGTTATCACAAGCACTCCTGCACTTCTCTCTCAAGTATGTGCTTTCACGTCACAATAAAGCTTTCTTGCCTTTTGCATAATTTCCACTCATCCTTGAATTATTTCTCGTGATGGTCTCAAGAACCTGCACACCAGCTGGGGCTGGGGTCTTACCAGCATTCAGAGACCACCTAAGCGCTCTGGCAACACTTCCCTCGTAGCTGTAAGCAAGGGCAGGAGCAGGATGTAAACCTTGAGAACCCTGCTCCAAAGTCCATATGTGAATGCAGTGAAAAGTTCTCTACAGGATAGCCATAAGTAGTTCTAGACTCTTCTAATACTTGCCCCTCACTTTGCTCTCTTCTGTAAATCTTGTTCTTGCAAATGGAATGTGATTGCCCACTAGGCCAGGTCATTATCAATGTGTCGTAGTCCATTCAGATGGCCATACCAAAAGATCACAGACTGGTTGGCTTATATACAGTAGGCATTTATTTCTCACTGTTCTCGAGGCTGGAAAGTCCGAGAGCAGGGCTCTAGCAGATTCAGTATCTGCAGAGGGTGCTCTTCTGGTTCACAGATGGCACCTCCTCGCTGTGTCCTCACATGGCAAAAGGGGGCAAAAGAGCTACCTGGGGTCCTTTTTAGAAGGACAGTAATTCCACTCATGGGGGCTTCACGCTCATGACCTAATCACCTGACAAAGGTCTTGCCTTCTCTAATAACATCACATCAGGCATCAGAATTTAACATACGGATTTTGCCTAAACATTCACCCTATAGCACAACACAACCTTATCAGGGCAAATAAGAATTTAGCAGAACACTAGACTCACCCTTTATTCTCTGCCCAAGGTGGGAAGAGATGAGCCTTTCCATAACTCTGACTGGTTCCAAGCTCCTTGTCTAGGCCTCTGTGATTCACTCTGGAGACAAACAGAGGGCAGTGGACACTGGCTCACATTTCCACATGGCTGGGAGGCCTCATAATCACAGCAGAAGACAAAGGAGGAGCAAAGTCACATCTTACATGGCAGCAGGCAAGAGAGTGTGTACAAGGGAAAGCCCCTTTATAAAACTATCAGATCTTGGGAGACTTATTCACTCTCCTGAGAACAGCATGGGAAAGACCCACCCCCATGATTCAATTACGTCCCACTGGGTCCCTCCCATGACACGTGGGAATTGCGGGAGCTACAACTAAAGATGAGATTTGGGTGGGGACACAGACAAACCATATCAAGCAGCCTCTCAGGTAGGCACTTTTCTCCCTCATTCTCAGAAGCGGCTGTCTTGGCTTGGGGTTGCAGAGTTCTTTTTGTGACTCTGAAAGAGGGAAAGGCCTCAAGCAACTTGGTAAAGCTCACCTAAGTCTTGAGTGTGTCTCAGTTTTCCAGCTGCAATATGGGGATAACAGTAACACCTACTCCCAGGCTTGCTTTGAGGATAGGAAGGCTCAGACCATATGAAGTGTCTACAAGGGTGCCTGGTATACAGTATGTACTCAAAAAATGTTGACCCTTAATCATATGGTCAGGGTCAGGGAGGTTAAATCAGATCTGCGTTCCCTCTACTACAAAGCAACCATACTGCCTACCGAGTGTCAAATGATACTATTTTGCCCAAGAATTTAGCAGAAAACTAGACTCACCCTTTATTCTCTGTACCAGGTGGGAAGAGATGAATCTGTCCATAACTCTGACTGGTTCCAAACTCCCTGCCCAGCCCTCTGTGATTCACTCTAGAGACAAACAGAAGCCAGTGGACACTGGCTAAAAATGTGAACTTTGCCTAGAAGAAAATTTGAGGGGAAAAAAAAATATTACACTGTCATCTTTTGCTCTGCACTGCATGAGTTTCTGTCTCCTCTTGTTAAAAACAAAGTGCTAGCTTCTGGAAGGCTGTTTCTTTCATCAATAATGACGTCTATTTTTTGAAATGAATATTTATCCTTTGAAGCAGCCCAGCCTCTAAACCATCCTACCCATTTCTTTAATTAATTCTTTCAATTTGCATTTATTAAGTATTTGCCATGTAGCAGGCTCAAGGAACTGTGGATTCAGCAACAAACAAAGCAGACTAAAGTCCTGCTCTAGTGGAACTGAGATTCCAGTGGGGAAAATACAGAAAGGACAAACTACAGATAAGTAAATTATAAGTTGGAATGTGCAAGAGCTATAGGAGAAAATAAAGAGGTGACGAGAGATAGAGAGTGCTGGGAGGAAAGAAAAAGGGTGGGTAACAGAAAAGGCCGCCCTTTCAAAGACTGCCTTATGCGAGGCACAGTGGCTCACACCTGTAATCCCAGCACTTTGGGAGGCGAAGGTGAGTGGATCACTTAAGGCCAGAAGTTTTAGACCAGCCTTTCATCACGGTGAAACCCTGTCTCTACTAAAAATACTAAAAATTAGCTGGGCGTGGTGGCACATGCCTGTAATCCCAGCTACTTGGCAGGCTGAGGCACAAGAATCACTTGAATCAGGGAGGCAGAGGTTGCAGTGAGCTGGGATCATGCCACTGCACTCCAACCTGGGCGACAGAGCAAGACAACATCTCAAAACAAAACAAAGACTTCTCTTACAAAGGTGGAAGGGACGGGGTGCCTGCTCCTGATACCTGGAAGCTGACCATGATGAAAGCTCAGCTAACGGGTGCCTCTCTCTAGGACCTGGAAGTTGAACAGAGGGTGAAAAGACAGCAATCTTCAAAGATACTCCAGTAGCTGAGGCCGACTTAGTAGTACAAGTAGTAGCACAATTGCAAAATGACAAGCAATCAGGGCAACCACACCAGCGGAGACACCCCTGGCTGGCTGGTCCTGGGGCCAAGTCCTGGCCAGGCCTTGCCTCCTCTGCTTCCTATTTGTTTCCTAAACTATAGGAATTTCACTAGCATCTATTCTGTTGTTGTGTCTGCAACCAGAAACTCACACCAGTACAGTTCTGCAGAAGAAAAAAAAAAGTCAACTAGATGATATACATTGAAGTTTTAGAGAATTCTCTATACTTACAACCCCAATTTTATGGTAAAACAGTGCAGAGAAACATTAGCAACCCACGTAAGTCTTTTTCCCCTCGGGACACTTTTCCAGGGAGATGACACAAATAATAAAACAAGTGTTATCAATTATTATTTGTTCTGGGCAAGGAGAGGAGGGGATAAAGGAAAAGTATGCTCCAGGCTGCAACAATTTGAACAAGAATAAACAGAAACCTGGTGAACAACCAGGAGACTTGCTTGGATATTTTAAGCTTCCCATCATTCAATAATGGATTATCTTTTTTTTTTTTTTTTGAGGCGGAGTCTCGCTCTGTCGCCCGGACTGGAGTGCAGTGGCCGGATCTCAGCTCACTGCAAGCTCCGCCTCCCGGGTTTCCGCCATTCTCCTGCCTCAGCCTCCCGAGTAGCTGGGACTACAGGCGCCCGCCACCTCGCCCGGCTAGTTTTTTTTGTATTTTTAGTAGAGACGGGGTTTCACCGTATTAGCCAGGATGGTCTCGATCTCCTGACCTCGTGATCCGCCCGTCTCGGCCTCCCAAAGTGCTGGGATTACAGGCTTGAATTAATGGATTATCTTAACGCAGACTGATGATGTAATAATTCCATGGGGTTTTTTTTTTCTTATCCCCCATGAAGAACCAAGATTATGCATTTTCCCCTCTGCCAGATACACACAAAAAAAGCAGGACACCAAAATGGGATCTATGCAGTGTGGGGGAGAGTCAATTTCCCTCTCATCATGGGATCTCTCAGCAGGTAAATATTGATTACATTGTCCTAGTGCCTCAAGCCATTATTTCTGATACAACTGCTTGCTTCCAGATATGAATTTCTCCCCCCTCATCTCCATGGGGTATCAGACAGAATGAGGGGGAGATTTTCCCTAAAGAAGCTTGGCAGAAAAACACCTTCTAATTATGAGCATTTAATTCACATCCCCAATACCGATATCCTTGGGAAATAACAGCAGGTATCCACCCTGAAGATAATTCTTCACTCAATACCACCTGCTGTTCAGGAAAACAGAGCACCAGCCCTGACCTGGAAGGTAGAGAAAAGGCCAGAAACCCGTTGACTGTTGAAAAACATGCCAGAGGCCTGGTGCTGTTGGTTTTTATATGAATTTTTGATGCAACCTTGGAATCTTTTGGGTAGTGACGGTATCAGGGTGAGAAGATGGCAGGCCATGTTACAGTGGAATTGGCAAGAGCTGGTGATTAAACCTGCAAACCCATACATGGTGCTAATGCTATTTTGCTGATATCCTAGAAAGTGCCCACTGTCAAATCCTGTCTTGCGCAGAAATGCATCCCATGCAAGGTTTATGCACAGTGCCCAAGGACATCCTCCCCTGACAACAGCTCTGTGTTCATGAGCAGGAGACAGAAACAAATGTTGAGAGTCTTGGTTTCATGCTCATCAGAAGAATCTCCATCTTCAGAGCCTAAGTGCCTACCAAGTTCTAAGTGCTCATGGTAAAATTGCAAGAAGCACAAATTCAATGGAAGAAACATCCCTGCCTTAGTTTGGGTTCCACCTAGCAAGATGGAGCACACACCTCAGAATTATTTGGCAACCCTAGGACTGCAAAGGTTACGGTTTTTATCTGCCAATTCCATTTGCCACTGGGTGACCTCCGGGGGCATTAACTGCTTGGCCTTTCCAGCCTGCCCCTTGTGCTGGGCGTCTGATCTTGTGGCCAGAAAAGAAGAGCCCTCAAGAAGAAAGCTGGAAATATTAATTAAATAACCTTCAGCTTGCAAAGCAGAGTACCCAGGGGATGTGGGTGGAGTACCGAGAACATCTGCTCTAGCCCCCCCAGTGTATTTGGGGGATCTGTTGTTAAAGATCCCAATTCATATGTTGGCCCATAATGAGTCATTTAGTATGACCAAAAGAACCCTAATTTGTACTGCAGAAAGGAAGAACCTATGTAAGCTCCTTAAACTTTACAAAAGTGATCTTTTTATCTGCCACATGAGAATGTCTTTCCTATTCACTTCATGGAATTATGATGAATGCAGCTATGTCGCCCCACCTCCAATCTTGCTAAAACTATTCACTGACTTCCAGCATCTCTTAAGATTAAAGCCTAAACCCACTGTGTGGTCCACAAGGCACTATATGATTTCCCTCTCTCTCTCCATCCATATTCCCTCCCCCACTGCCCACTTCTTGCACCTCCTCTCATGTCTTCCCCACCTCATTCTGTGTGCTCAGTCTTCCAGTGACCATCCTTTCCTCTCTGAGGGTCACTTACTCCCTCCCACCAAGTGTTCTTTGCACATGTGTGCTCCTCTGTCTAGAATGCTTGCCATCACAACTACCACCATTATCACCATCTCCTTTATCCTGTCAATTCATATCCATACTAGAGTTTTCAGTGCAAACATCACACCTCCAGAGAAGCGATACTGGAGTTTTACTTCTGAGGTTAAAATTATCACACTCCCTGTAGGCATCAGTAAAATACTCTCAGAGGGAAGAATCGTGAATGCATCAGAAGCCTAAAAAATGGGCACACTCTTTGATCCAACAGTCTGCACAAAAGAATTTTTTCTCAGCAAATGCTTCCTTCTGATGCAGGTAAAAAGATCAAGGGTTTTTATTTCAGGATGGATGATGGAAGGGAGAGAAGGTAAAGAAAACCAGGAAAGAAAGGAAACAAACGAAATATCCAACACTAGGTGATTGGTTTAATACTGTATACATACTGACATGATTTGGCCATGTGCCCATCCAAATCTCATCTTGAATTGTAGCTCCCATAATTCCCCCATGTTGGGGGAAGGACCTGGTGGGAGATAATTGAATCATGGTGGTGGTTTCCCCTATACTGTTCTCATCGTAGTGAATAAATCCCATGAAATCTGATGATTTTAGAAGGAGTTTCCCCTTCCACTTGGCTCTCATTCTTTCTTGCCTGCCACCATGTAAGACATGCCTTGCTCTTCTGCCATGATTGTGAGGCCTTCCCAGCCATGTGGAAGTGTGAGTCAATTAAACCTCTTTTTCTTTATAAATTATCCAGTTTCAGGTGTGTCTTTATCAACAGTGTGAAAATGAACATATATATATATATATATATTTCTCCAATGGAATACTACTACTCAACCATGAAAAATGATGATACATATGTATAATTATTGATCTAAAAAGAGGTTTATGACATATTACTAATTTGAAAAATGGATCACAGAATCCTATATTCAGTACTACTATGTTCTGTAGATAAGTTCAGCAAGATCTCAAACATATTGGAGGGATGTGTTTGCAAGCATGACCACAAAATGTTTGGTAAAATTTAAAATGAGTTTCCTCTCTTCTCCTCCTCTTCTTCCTTTGATTCTGTGTTATCTAAGTTGTCTACATAAACAAAATAAAAAGGGATCAATTCTGAAGAAGAAATAATAAACTTGACACATTCAGCCACCCCCAAAAATTGCCCTTTCAGTGCTCTGCATCTTTCCCTTGGTTGAGAGGAAGAAAAACACATGACTGGGATTGATCATGGAGAAACAGAACAATCCAAGGCAAGGGAAAATTAGGGACTGGTTTTCTCTCTTCCACTTTTCTCCTTTCAACCTCTGTCTTTCCATGAATGACTCCTTCTCCAAGACCCTTTCCTCTCCCCACACACAATTCCATGTAACTCCAAGTGCCAACTAAATCAGAAAGGAAACGCAGAAGATTAAACCTCAGACTAAGAGGTTCTCCATCCTTCACACTCATGGACAACTCCCTAAGGTTATAACCAATTCGAGGTACCTTCGTTCCCTTTCATCTGCTACTCTGTCAGAGCTATCCTGAGGAGTTCACAGTCTTGGAAAACAGAGGCCAGGATAGTTAGAACCAAAAGGAGATAAGCATATGTTTGTGCAAGCTGAAAAATTGTCCTATGTGGAACAGTCAAAATAAATCAATAAAAGCAGTTTCAGACAAGCACTACAGAGAAAAACTGTTAATTACTGGTATTACCATTGATATGTATTCATCTGAGACTTCTGTTCAGGAAAGGTAATTGTTTGGTCCCGTGACGTAACCAAAATCAAGAGAATTTACAAAGAAAGGTGGGGGAAAACATTCTCAGCTTAGACAAAGGGATTGAAAGAAAACGAGACAAGTGATATTTTCTAGGGATTTACTGAGACAAATCTGCACAGAAAAGAATACGAAAATGCTCAGTTTCATACAAATATCACCCATTCTTACGTGGCTTTATTCTCTGCATATAAATTTCAAGTTTGAAAGAGCTTAGACAGAGACCCTTTTAAGAGACTTCTCTGCACTCAGAGGTTTCCTCCTTATCAAAAGTAATTTTTGTTCTTAGTTAAATGCTTTGGAAAATATATATATATTATAACAAAACTGCAGAGCTTAATGCCACAGAGTGAGGACTCTGTAATCCCGAAGACCGAGGTTCAAGATCCATTTCTTCCCCAACATAGCTCAGTGACACTTGGCGGGTTCCTGAAGGTTTCTGAGCATCCTTCCTCACATGTAAAATGAACATAATACTACATCATAGAGATGTGTAAATCTAAATCTGCATGAAGCACTCCATCAGTCAGCGTCTGCACAGGAAAAAGAAACCACTTGAGCATTTCGAACAGCAGGAATTTTTTTTTTTTAAGACGGAGTTTTGCTATTGTCACTCAGGCTGGAGTGCAGTGGCGCAATCTCATCTCACTGCAACCTCTGTCTCCCAGGTTCAAGGGATTCTCCAGCCTCAGCCTCCCGAGTAGCTAGGATTACAGGGGCCCGCCACCACGCCTAGCTAATTTTTATATTTTTAGTAGAGATGGGGTTTCACCATGTTCGCCAGGCTGGTCTCAAACCCCTGACCTCAGGTGATCCGCCCGCCTCAGCCTCCCAAAGTGCTGGGATTATGGGCGTGAGCCACTGTGCCTGGCCAGCAGGATTTTAACACAGGGAGTTAGCTGCACAGGTGACAAAGGACTGAGATGCTAAATGGGACAGTGAGGCAATCCTATTTTAATGCAATACCTTTAAAAGCCTAGACAGATACAGAAAAAGATTCCATGATGAAGAAAATAGCAAAATTCTAAATAAAGACTGTATCCAAATCTGCAGTTGCAGAATCCAGTGTCATTTGCTTCATCTGGTCATGTCAGAGATTAATAAACAGCAGAAATCTCCTACAACACCTGGGGCAAGGGACAAAGGGAGAAGACGTATTAACAAAGCCCAGGGCAAAGGCTAGGCCCGTCCCATGGGATCTGGAGCCACAGAGGAGACACAGCTGCTGCAGAGATGCCAGAGGACACAAAGAGGAAGCAACGCCATAGTTTATCCCTTCCTCCTTCATCCTAGGCTTCCATCAGCACTTCTCATTGACCAAGTTCAGATGCAAGTCCACCCAGTGTAGGAGCCTGGAACCGTGTCTGCAGGAGGAGGACAAAGGGTGGATCTGAGGTCAAACAGGCCCAGGAAGGCTGGGGTTCTTCACTCAGTTTCTCTCCCACCTCAAATGTCCTGAAGTAACTACTCCATTCATAAAGGTGGGGATAAGAGATCAATTCTGAACATGTTTTAAAGAAGGAATTTGAAGATAATTTTTTGATGAGTTGAATGTGGAGGGTAAGAAAGAATGACATCAAGGCTTTGGGCCTGAGCCTCAAGAAGCATGGCGTTGAGTATTAGCTGAATCTCTGTATTAACTGAAATTAGGTGAATTGTGAGTGAGGTATGCTTGGGTAATGGGAATTCATAAGTCTAGCATCATACATGCTGAGTTTGAGATGTATATTCGTTCGTTCTTACACTGCTATAAAGAACTACCTGGCCAGGTGCAGTGGCTCACATCTGTAATCCCAGCACTTTGGGAGGCTGAGGCAGGTGGATTACAAGGTCCAGAGTTTGAGACCAGCCTGACCAATATGGGGAAACCCCATCTCTACTAAAAATACAAAAATTAGCCAGGCGTGGTGGCAGGTGCCTGTAGTTCCAGCTACTCAGGAGGCTGAGGCAGGAGAATCACTTGAACCCCAGAGGCAGAGGTTGCAGTAAGCCAAGATCGTGCCACTGCACTCCAGCCTGAGCAACAGAGCAAGACTCTGTCAAAAAAAAAAAAAAAAAAAAAAAAAAAAAAAAAAAAAACCTGAGATTGGGTAGTTTATAAAGAAAAGAGGTTTAATTGACTCACAGTTTCACAGGCTATGCATATGCAGGAGGCATGGCTGGGGAGCCCTCAGGAAACACAATCATAACAGAAGAGGAAGCAAGTACATCTGCACATGACAGCAGGAGAGAGAGTAAAGGGGAACGTGCTATACACTTTCAAACAACCAGATCGCCTGCAAACTCACTCACTATCACGAGAACAGCAAGCAGGAAATCCATCCCCATGATTCAATCACCTCCCACCAGGTCCCTCCTCCAACACTGGGCATTACAATTCAACATGAAATTTGGGTGGGGATACACAGCCAAACCACATCAAGATACCACATACAAACCCAAGTGAAAGAGTCAAGAGGCAGTTGGATAGATGAGTCTAGAGCTCAAGAAATAAGTCAGTGCTCGAGATGTAGCTCTATTTACATATAAAAATATTTAGAAATATTGCTTCACCAACTTCATGTATTCATCTAAGTACTTCTGGTTATAATCAGAAATCCAACTCCAGCTAGTTTAAGAAAGAGCAGGAAATTTAGTGAACCACAGACCTGAATGCCCAGATGCAGTGGTTTCAGATATAGGCAGATCCTGGGGCTCAAACATTGTCAAGGGTCTCTCTCCATCTCTTAGTTCTGCTTTTCCTCCTTGTTGGCTCCATATGCAAACAAGCCCACCTGCTGTGATGGGAGACACAGCGACAAAAAGTACTAATACATTCTTTTTTACTGAGACAAAATTAGCATAACATAAACTAATCATTTTACAATGTACAATTCAGAGGCATTTAGTACATTCACAGTCTTGTACAACCATCACCTCTGTCTGGTCTCAAAACATTTTCATCACTTCAAAAAGGGAAACCATACCCATGAACCGATCCCTCCCATACCTCCCTTACCTCTGTCCCTGTTTTCTGTCTCTGCGAATTTGCTTATTCTGCATATTTAATATAAGTGGGATCATACAATCTATGACCTGCTGCCTCTAGCTTAGTGCACTTAGCAGAATGTTTTCCAGGTTCATCCATGTCGTGGCCTGTATCAGTACTTCATTCCTTTTCATGGTCATATAATATTACATTATATGGAGATACTACATTTTGTTCATCCATTTGTCAGTTGATGAACACTTGAATTACTTCCCATTTGAGCTATTGTGAATTTTACTGCTATGAAATTCATAAACAAGTTTTGTTTGAATGCCTGTTTTCAATTACTTTTGGCATATACTTAGGAGTGAAATTGCTGGGTTATACGATAATTCTATGTTTAACTTTTTGAAGAACTGTCTCATATGGTCCTAGCAACCACCAGAGGAATAGAGTTTCTCCCTCCAGAATAGATCCAGAAAAGTACTTTTGAGTCTCAATTAGATTTTTGAGTTTCATTGTATCTTTGGTCACATGTCTATCCCTGAACCAATCATTGTGAACGGGAAGATGAAACACTCTTTGATGAAAATATGTCCACATCTACAGTGAAGAAAGCTCTCTACCCAAACCATATGAAGTGAGGAAGGGGGATAGGTGGTTCATTCAAAGGAAAGTCAAAGTGGTGTTAGCAGGAGAGAAGAGATAACTAGAAGACCAAAACAAGAGATGTTCACCTCACCAAGGAAGCAATAAATAACTGCTTTAGATCATCATGTGAGAATGTGGTATGGGCACTTATGTCAAGCACCATAATACTCTGAAGAGAGTATTAGTATCCCCATTGCACAGACGAGAAAAATGAAGCTCAGAGAATTTAAGTAGCTTGTTTAAGGTCACACTCTTAGAAAGTGGTTGAGCTGGGACATGAACCGATGTCTGTCCAATGCCAAAGCTCCTATCCATGCTGGTGCTTTGCTGAGTGGAAGGCATGAAATAATCTGGATGACTGCTTGGTGAAGGGTCAGTGTCCTAATATTCACCATGCTAGGCACCAAAGTTTGTTTTTTTTTTTTTTTTTTTTTTTTGAGACAAGGTCTCGCTCTGTCACCCAGGCTAGAGTACAGTTGTGCAATCAGAGTTCACCGCAGCTTTGACCTCCTGGGCTCAAGCAATCCTCTCACCTTAGCCCCCTGAGTAGATGGGACCACAGGTGTGCTCCACTTCTCTCAGCTAATTTTTAAGTTTTAAGTAAAGACAGGGTCTCACCATGTTGCCCAGGTTGGTCTCCAATTCCTAGGCACAAGGGTTCCTCCCACCTCAGCATCCCAAAGTGCTGAGATTACAGGCATGAGCCACTGTGCCTGGCCCAAAAATCTGCATATATTCATTCACAGACACACACACATATTTCCCAGAGGTGATGAGCAGAATATACATAACCCTCTGTCTCCCATCACATGACACACAAAGCCAATGTAAAAGATATTCTTTTTTCTCTTCATTAAAATCAATGACTAAATCCCTTACCAGTCAATGGATCTCCCAAAGCAGTCAGAACTCCAGAAGTCCACTTGGGCACCTTCTCCCCTACACAGTGAAATCTGTTGTCTCTTCAAAGAGTGTGAAAATCAAACGTCATTTGCAAGGCTTCTCAGGTCCATCAGAAGTGGAACTTCAGTTGTTGAGCCATATTATTTCTCTTGAATATCAAAACTTTTTTCCTAAAGCATTTAATTTGACTCAACCCCAAAGGATTGTTTTTCAGAAATGCCAATAATCTGCCGAGCTCTCTGTACTCTGGGCGAAATACCAGTCCTGTTGTTAACATGGTACCTTGTCTCCCTCCTCTGTCTGAGCTGGGAACAGGAAAAAACCTTACATTACAATGGTAATCTCATAATAAGATTGTACTTTTTTCTGCACATTACATCTCAAGGGATCGTTGTCATTTGTCTCCTGCAAATGACAATCCAGCTTCTCCGGGCCCCCTAGTTGCTCGGTGAGAAATGTTACCGAACAGCTTGTCTCTGATGGTGTTTTATAATTGCAGCAGAAATCCAATGTTAATAGAGCTGTCTGATTGAAGAGGTGCATGGGCTCCTGTGTATCCACATCTCTACCCCAATGGCTCAAAACTATGCCTGATGTTTATTCATTCTGATATTTTGTATATATACATAAAAATAAGGATTGATTTTGATGATGCACAAATATGAGACTATCACAGTCTCTCTGGAAAAGGATCATCCTGTTTATTCTCCACTAGACATTCTATAGCTCTATGCTGTCATAATTTTTAAGTGCTCTTTCCTTTTTTTCTTAAATATCCTTCCCCTTGTCTCCACTTATCCAAATACACCCTTCAGTTGTCTTCTGAGACCACTCCAGCTTACAGTGATTTCACCCTCCAATGGCATTTGACTGTACCTTCCGTTTGGCAATCACTCATGAACTTTCTTGTGACACTGCCTGTGTCCTTCAACAGAGCTGTTTTAATTGTTCACATTTTTTGTCAAGGTCCTGACCCTAGCTTTAACTTTATCCTGATTTAGAAGAAAATGGACTCTTAGAGGGAAAAAACCAAATGATTAAGAGGGCTGAGAATTCTCCCTTCTTCCTCTACACTCCCTTTATCCACCACTCATCTCCAACCACACTGTTGGATGTTATATATCTCTATGGAAGCCCCAAACAATGGCTTACGTTAATGACAGAGTTCTTAAAGGTATTGAAAAATATTCCATGAATTATCAGGGGCTAAGCAAAGCAGGAAAGGGATGGAGGTCAATGACAAAGACAGTGAGTAGAAGACATTCACCTGTTTCAGGATCATAGCTTTACCTGGCTTAGGTAAACCATAAAAACAACTCCCTGTGTGGCTGTCCATGGTTCCTGAAAGCTCTGCTGCCACAGACAACTTATCACCTATGATTGCCTTGGCCTTTAACTCTCTAACTGCAGGTACCATTGATTCTATTCATGTGGTTTGACCCCTAATTTAGCCTGACTTCAACTAAAATGTCTTCTGAACAATCTGTTTCCCAGATCAGCGGTCTTGGGAAGCAACAGTGAATAAAAGTATGGACTCTGGACCAGACTGCCTGGGTTGGAAGCCCAGCTCTACCATATGAAGAAAGCTACTTAATGCCATCTGTCATCTGGGCATAGTAGTACTATGTACTTCATGGGGTTGTTTAAGGAATTAAATGAGAAAGTCTATATAAAGAGTTTAGCACAGTCCCTGACACATAGTTAAGTTCCCAATAAATTTAGCTTTTTATCATAATGATGGTATCTTGGATCCTTAACTACATGTAAGGTATTTAAAGAAAGACACTGAATCTTATTCTTCATTACCCTCTATATGCATATAGAATATAAGGATGGGTGAAAGCTTTGAAGTAATTCAGAATGGATCCAAATTTTGGCTTCACGGCATAGTAGCTGTGTGATATTAAGCAATTTACTTAACTCTCCTGAGCCTCCCTTTCCTAATTTATAAAGTGGACTAAATTATATCCATTTGTCAGAGCTTTAAATATTCTAGAAGATACATGTAGACACCTGGATTAAAATAGGTGTGCAATAAATAGTGATCATTGTGTTTCTGGCTATGAATTTGAAATGAATGCAAAAAAGTTATTATTTCTGATCATCTATCACAATCTGTGAGAGTCAGGAGGGCATATTAAGGATGAGCAGTGCAGATCTGATGCTTCCTTTTGGGAGATCCATTTCTCTGGAAGAGCTTGATGACATTCCTTTGTATGGTGGATCAATTATTTAAGGCTGCTAGGGCCTTATTTATCAAGTCAATTTCTTTACAGAGAAGATAATTTCATATGGAGGAATTCTGATCATACCTCTGCACACATTAATATGGCTGTGTAGCCCAGGTAACAGGTCAAAATGGGACTCAGTAATGACTATACATTATTCTGCATGGGAAAAAATATTTCTAATTGTGAACCTGGTGCTATCATTCAATGTATTCAATGCCAGGAGTGTTGAATGTAAGTGCTTGAGTCAGATTCCTGTTAACTGACATAGTTTTAGAGAAATGTGGAGACTGTCAAAACTGCATTTGTAGGTTGTAACTCTGGAAATCATTCCCATACTAATAACCCCCTTCTGAGGCACCTCCACTAGCAGACAGTTCTTTGGAGGTTAAAGGAAGAATTGTCCATTGCACTTCATAGTTTCAACTGTGTGTTAATTAGGACCAGATGGTAAATGGCAAAATAAATGAGGACAGCAAGACATGTCTTCTAGGTAGACTATATGCCAAGTAAAAATCCTCTTTAAAATGCCTCCTTTAGCATGAAGTGTTATTTTCCCATCTAGGGCATACCCCTCCATTTATCAAGCATGATCTAAAGAATAAACTTCAGATGTGTTTTCAAAGGAGGAAAGCCTCAGAGTTCCTCCTAGTCACTCTGCTCCCATGAAAATAATTCATCTATGGGAAATATGGCACCACTCTATGCTCTGCTCCTAGGTTCCTTACCCAAGCATGAGTAGGACTTGCAAACCTAAGGTTCCAAATGCCTAAGATACAGAAAGTTAAAAGTGACCGTATAGAAAGGTTGTTCTCCCCAACCCAATACCTTCTGCTGCTTCCACCACCCTGAGAGTATCTGTAAAGGTTTCAAACATGTTCTCAGAAGAAAATGCTGGCCAGGCACAATGGCTCATGCCTGTAATCCCAGCACTTTGGGAGGCCAAGGCAGGCAGATCACTTGAGCCAGTAGTCCAAGACCAGCCTGAGTGACATGATGAAATTTCATCTCTATAAAAAATGTAAAAATTAGCCAGGTCTAGTAGTGTACACCAGTTGCAGCTACTTGGGAGGCTGAAGTGAGGGAAGTGTTTGAACTTGGGAGGCGGAGGTTGCAGTAAGCTATGATCACACCGCTTCACTCTATCCTGGCTACACCGTGAGACTCTGTCAGAAGAAAGAAGAAGGAGGAGAAGGAGAAGGAGAGAGAAGGGGGAGAAGGAGGAGAAGAAGGAGGAGGAGGAGGAAAGAAGGGAAGAAGGAGAAGAAGAAGGAGAAGAAGGAGAGGAAGGAGAAGGAGAAGAAGAAAGAGAAGGAGGAAAGGAAGAGGAAGAAGAAGGAGGAGGAGGAAGAGAGGAAGAGGAAGGAGGAGGAGGAGGAGGAAATATTGGGCATGCAATCTACCAATATGTCACCAAATACCAAAATGTATTTCTAAGTTCCACAGTGGTTTGAGGAGATGCAGGAACTAAAGAAAATGGAAAGGAGCACAGGAATATGGTTAAGAGCATTAACCTGGAGTTAGACAAATCTAGGTTTACATCCTATCACCACCACAACTTGTCCATGTTGAGTTACTTATTTCTCTATAGCTCAGGCTCTCGCTCTGTAAAGTGGGGATGATACTAATAGCACCTACATTATAGAGTTGTAATGGACATTCAACTACATAATCCATATCAGGCGCCTGGCTCAAAGCCAGCAGATAGTAAGTAGTCAATCAGTTGTTTATACAAGCATTTTTTCAGTACATAATATTCATGATCTCATTTAATATCACAACACTATGAAGTAGGTATTATCTCTGTCATCTATTTTGATGGCAAGAAAACTGAGGTAAAAAGGAAAAGGATTTTTTCGGTGTAACAGCTGGGATGTGGCCACGATTCAAGCCTAGGTTAGTCTGACTCAGATGTCCCAAAAGCTTTTCTCAATATACCACACTGGACTTTCCCGGAGCCCGCATGCCTTAAGAAAAATTAAATTAACGAATCAATGGCCATCATGGAGACTTGGGTGGGCATTAAGTCCCAGAAATAGAAATTCTTTTTTGGAAACACTGTTTTTCCTCCATGTCTCCTGCTCTCATTAACAATTCTGGGTAAAGGAGAAGCTTCTTTCCTCTTTTATTAAGCGATCTACTCTTCTCTGTAACTCCTATGTCCTCACCCTTCCTGAGCCTTGATAGAGTGCAAAATTCTCTTCCCCTGTGATCTTTATGTCCTAAGGTTGAATTATTGAAAAGAGGTGTGCTGTGTGAAAAGCTATACCCGAGGCTTTGCCAATGCAAATGGCCAACAGGGCCCACCTGGTAGGACGATACCTTTTGCTAGAGCTATGGAATTGTGGCAAAATTGCCATCCAACAAATTACACCATACCATAGAAAGATGTATCAGCACTTTTTGAATAAAACTGCTTTCTTATAGCTTAGTAACTTAGCTCTAAAATTTTGTTCTGGAATACAACCTGACTTGCAGAGTATTATTTTTAAATTATACATACTTTAAGAGCACTAATCTGTCTTTCCTACCATTTGCCAAACTAAAACACTTTCCATTTTTAATTAAAGCAACTTTACTTTTTATATAATGCTGAGCTGACCTCTCCTATATTGGAAATTTGCAAGAACACTTTTAGGAAAAAAAAAATATTAAACTGTCAGTCATACAGAGTTCCATTTCCACCTAGGAAGCAGAAAGCTGGAAAAAGCTTTTCTTTACTCCCGACCTAACAACAACAACAAAAGGCAGATAAACTTCAAAATCATAAGTTTCAAAAGTCAAGGTCACAGAGAAATCTCAACTCCTGAACTCCAAAGAAACTTCAAAGAAAGTCAGGCTCCTCCAAGGAACAATAGATTTAAGCACTGGATCACATGTGCAAAGCATAGGAGGAAGAGACATTGGGCACCATATAAGCGGACAAGAAGAATGCAGTTAAAACTTTTAACAAATTGCTAACAGCCAAGTATGGGCCAGCATGAGCAAGGTCAAGTATGGGCCAGCATGAGCAAGTATGCGCTAGCATGAAATTATAGACATGTTATGATTAACAGATACAAGGAGAGCTTGCAGATATACACAGTCTCTTCTCCACAGACCTCCCACGGTTGGTGTTTGGGAGAAAGATCGGAAGCAGGGAAGGTACTGGAGAGAGGATCCCTGGGTGGTGCAGTCCTAGAGCATTACTAGAGTCAATGCAAGAACTCCCATCCAGAACCTTCTCCCCAACAAAACAAAAACCTTAAGACGATTAGAGTAGGGCAGCAAATTCAGGCCATGGGTGAAGATCCATTGCAGCTGGGAAAAGGAAAAAAAAAAAAAATACCCTCTACTCCTGGGGGAGGGGCATGAAACAGTTACGTAACAATAAAGGGGGCCGGGCGTGGTGGCTCACACCTGTAATCGCAGCACTTTGAGAGGTGGGCAGATCATGAGATCAAGAGTTCGAGACCAGCCTGACCAACATGGTGAAACCTCGTCTCTACTAAAACTACAAAAATCAGCCGGGCGTGGTGGCACGTGCCTGTATTTCCAGCTACTCAGGAGGCTGAGGCAGGAGAATCACTTGAACCCAGGAGGCAGAGGTTGCAGTGAACCGAGATCGCCCACTGCACTCCAGCCTGGGTGACACAGCAAGACTCTGTCTCAAATAAATAAATAAATAAATAAAGGGATCAATTTACCAAAAAGACACAACAATCCTAAATGTGTATGTACATAATAAAAGAATTTTAAGATACATAAAGAAAAAACTGAGAGAACTGAAAGGAGAAATAAGCAAATCCACAAATACAAGTGGAGACAAAATCACTCCTCTAATTGATAGGACAAGTAGGAGGAAAATAAGTATGGATATAGAAGACTTAAATACCACCAACCAACTTGACCTAGTTGACATTTACAAGACACTCCACTCAACAACAGAATGCATACACGTCTTATTTTCAAGTGTACACAGAACATTTCCCAAGACAGACCATATTCTGCATACGAATATACAAAGACTTTTCCAGAAAATAGGAAAGCAATAAAGACTTTTCAGCTCACTCTTTTTTTTTTTTTTCTGAGACACAGTCTCACTCTGTCACCCAGACTGGAGTGCAGTCGCATGATCTCGGCTCACTGCAACCTCCACCTCTCAGGTTCAAGCAATTCTCATGCTTCAACCTCCCAGTAGCTGGGATTACAGGTGCACACCATTACACCCAACTACTTTTTGTATTTTTAGTAGAGATGGGGTTTCGCCATGTTGTCCAGGATGGTTTCAAACTCCTGGCCTCAAGAGATCTGCCTGCTTCAACCTCCCAAAGTGCTGCAATTACAGGCATGAGCCACTGCGCCCGGCCTTCAGCTCATTCTTTAGGACAGCATTATCTTAATACCAAACCAGACAAAGAAAGGAAAGAAACGGACAAGGAAGCAAGCAAGCCAGCCAGCCAGAAGGAAGGAAGGAAGGGAGGGAGGGAGGGAAGGAGGGAGGGAGGGAGGGAGGAGGGAGGGAGGGAGGGAGGGACGGAGGAAGGAAGGAAGGAAGGCAGAAGGAAGGAAGGAAGGAAGGAAGGAAGGAAGGAAGGGAGGGAGGAAAAAATACAGCTGTCCAATAGAGCTTTCTGCTATGATGAAAATTTCTACATTATCCAATATGATAGCCATTAGCTGCATTTTAAGTAGTCCTTAAAATGTGGCTGATGTGACTGATGAAACAAATTCTTAATTTTATGGCGTAATTTAGTCCATTTATATTAAAGTTAACATAGTACATGTGGATAGTGCAGGTACTAACCAATGGGCCTAATCAGCATAGATGCAAATACACGAAAAAATATGAGCAAATGCTATCCAGCAATATATAAGAAGAATAAAACATCATGACTAAATCAGGTTTATCCAAAGAATGCAAGGTTGGTTCAGCATTTAAAATTCAATCAATGTATTTTCCCATATCAGCAGACTAGAGGGAAAACCGTATGATCCTATCAATAGATTCAGAAAAAAAAAACTGTCCAAAAAATTAACCATCTATTCACAATAAGATCTCATAGCAAGCGAGGAATTAAATGTAATTTCTTCAACCTGTTAAAGGACATCTGCAAAACTACAGGTAATATGCTTAATGGTGAAAGTCTGAACACTCTCCCCCTAAGATCAGGAACAAGGCAAGGATATCCACTCTCATCAGTCTTAGTTAACATTGTGCTAGAGGTGCTAGCTAAAGCAAACAACAAGAAAAAGAAATAAAATGTATACAGATCCTCCCACAGGATAAATAACGTTCAAATGACTCTCTTTCTTCAGAACCTCTTCCTTAAAATGCCATAAACCTTTGAATCAAAACTTCAGACCATGGCCACTGAGTGAAATAATGTAAAAACAAAATTTAATTCAAACTTTTAGAAACTTCAAACTAAATCTTCTGGCTCAAGTTCTACAAGTCGAATAGAATCTTACTCTCTACTTTCCCCACAAATGATTGTTTTTAACATCTCCTTTGTCTTCTGCTTAGAGACCTGAGCAGAATATCACGTGAAATGAAGAAATATATCTTCATTTCTTATGCAAAAAAAAGTACTTCCGGGTGATTTTCTATTATTAATACTTTTTACTCATACATACTAGATGTAGGTATTTTGAGGGCACATGTGATAATTTAATACACTCATATTGTTTGTAAAAATTGAATCAGTATAATTAGGATACCCATCACCCTAAATATTTGTCTTTTATGCTAGAAATGATCAAATTATTGTCTTTCAGCAGTTTTTAAAGTACACAATAGATTATTATAAACTATAGTCACACTACTGATCTATCAAATACGAAGTCTTATTTCTTCTATCAAACTGTATATTTATACCCAACGTGGTTTTCTTGTTGATTTGTTTACTTTCAGAGGCCCCCGGTTCAGACTAGAATATAACATGGAAAGGGTTATCATTCTTAGGTTTTATGTGCAAACACAAATGATTCATTCAAGGAATGATTCCAAGAGAAACCATTAAAAAAAAGGGAAGCAAGACAAAGAAGGAGAGAAAGCCAAACAGGGATGCAGTTCCAGGCAGAATCCCATAAAGGAGAATTTGAGCCCCTGGAGCTTAAGGCAATTCTGAAGTTAAGTTGTACCTCTGAGTTGTCCCAAGCCAGGGCAAGGGAGGCGGGTCTTCAAACATGCAGCCTGTGGTTTATGGCTACTCTCACAAAGCCTGTACACTCCCAGGCACTTTCTTTGTCAGACTTCAATAACCCAAGACAGTCTTCCAAAAAAAGAGTTCCAGATGTGAGCTCTTGGTAGTAAAAACAAACCAAAAGCCAGTGGTCACACAAAAAATGGAATCCACATACATCTGGGCAGAGCATCAACTTCATTCATCTCATACCCATTCATTGAGCATCTCCTTGGAACCAAGTCTCCTGCTAGGCTCTTTACAAACATCATCTCATTTAATCTTCATAACAACACTAACAGATCTATATTGGTTTTTTGTATTCTTATTTAATCCTGACGGCAATACTCTATGAGGTAGTTCCTAGTAGTTTCATTTTAAAGATTGTAACATTGAGGTTCTGAGAGGTTAAGCAACTTTTTCAAGATCACATAGCTAAGAAGTGGCAGGGGTGGGCTTCAAACCAGGGTCCATCTGGCCTCTGCCAAGTTCGTTCCTGCTTTTTCCTTTTATGTGTCATGTCGCTCTTCCTCTTCTCTCACACATTACTCCCGTTAAGTACTGAAGTCCCTCCTGCTTCCCAAGCCTATGCCTGTAATTCAATAAGCAGTTTCTCCTATTTAGACTGTTTTCACTGTTCACACTGTGGGCCCCTATCTAAACTTACCGTCTCGTGTACCAGGAATCTGTCATTTCCCTACTCTCTGCTGGATGTCTGGTTGGAAAGGACTTCAGTGATAAAATTCCAGCCAGGAATTAATGATTGGAGATGGAAGGATAGAACTTTGTCTTAACTCAGATGACTGGATTTGTATTTATTCTCAAGAATCCAAATGGGAAACTCAGTGGGAACTGGAATCTGATTTGACCATATGCAATAAACAAGGGAATAGAAGACAGCGGTCTTTGAAAAGAGTTTTTATAGAACATCCAAGAATTTTCTCCATAACTGTGGCATTCCCTTACCCATTTCCTCAAAGAGTCTTCTCTCACTCTCTCACGTCTCCCTAGACACAGAGAGAAGAAAGGTCTCCAACTTCTTCAGTGGGGCGGCCCAGCACTTTCTGCTCACCTCCTCTCTGGATGACAAATCCTAAACAATGAACAAAGCATATTAAATTAGTAAGCAGTGGCCAGGCACAGTGGCTCATGCCTGTAATCCCAGCACTTTGGGAGGCTGAGGTGGGTGGATCACGAGGTCAGGAGATCGAGACCTTCCTGGCTAACACGGTGAAACCCCGTCTCTACTAAAATACAAAAAAAAAAAAAATTAGCTAGGCGTGGTGGCAAGCGCCTGTAGTCCCAGTTACTCGGGAGACTGAGGCAGGAGAATGGCGTGAACCCGGGAAGCAGAGCTTGCAGCAAGCAAGCCACTGCACAGCCTGGGCAACAGAGTGAGACTCCATCTCAAAAGAAAAGAAAAAAGGAAAGAAATTATAGTCATGAGTTGAAACTGACCCTGTCAGGCCCCAAAGCCACACTCTTTATTATAATGAATAATAGCACAATGGTAATGTACCCAGCCTCTGAGGTCAAACTGTCTTCACACCTCAGCTATGCCACTTATTGGCTGTGCAACTCTATTAGTTTACTAGGGTTTCTGCAACCAAGTACTACAAACTGGATGACTTAAACAACAGAAATTTCTTACCACACACTTCTGGAAGCCAGAAGTCCAAAATCAAGGTGTGATGGCAGCGTTGGTTCCTTCTGAGAGCTACGAGACAGAATCTGTTCCATGCATCTTGTCTGATTTCTGGTGGTTTGCGGGCCGCCTTTGGTACTCCTTGGCTTATTGAAGCATCTCTGCCTTTACCTTCACATAGAGTTCTCCCTGTATGCATCTGCGACCAAGTTTCCATTTCCATTTTATTTTATTTATTTTTATTTTTTGATACAGAGTCTCTGTCTGTTGCCCAGGCTGAAGGTTGCAGTGGCACCTTCTCGACTCACTGCAACCTCCACCTCCTGAGTTCAAGCGATTCTCCTGCCTCAGCTCCCCCAAGTAGCTGGGACTACAGGCGCGTGCCACTGTGCCCAGCTAATGTTTGTATTTTCAGTAGATACGGGTTTCACCAACTTGGCCAGGCTAGTCTCGAACTCCTGACCTCAGGAGATCCGCCTGCCTTAGCCTCCCACTGCGCCTGGCAAAATTTCCATTTTTAAAAATAAAGACACAAGTCATACTGAATTAGGGCCAACCCTAATGACCTCATTATAACTAGTTATAGCTGCAATTGATATAGGAGTTAAGAAGAAATTATGTAGGCAGATAGGGAGGGTACAGGAGTCCTCAGTAAGGTTTTCGTTTTAATGAAAAGCAGCTCCCGAATCATTTTCTTTTCTAACAAAGAGCAGCCTTTAAAATTGAGCCGCAGACACAGGCAAGCGAGCTAGAAGCTTGCACGGGTGGAAGTTGTGCCAGTGAGAAAAGGCTCTCTGGAACTGGGCATATTCAAAATGGCGGCACCATGCTACCTTCTGTTTGTCAGTCACGTGTATAGTAAGGAGCAGACAACACGGCGCTGCCCAAGTGGAAAGTTCATATGCATAGTAAGATTAGGTTAGGGTGGCCAGCCTTCCCCACGCACTATGTAAATGTCACACCTGATCCAACCAATCTGTGGGCCCTACCTAAATCAGGTACCACCTCCTCAAGCCTGTCTATAAAATCCAGGGAAGTCCACCAGAGCAGGCTTTTGCTTTCCAGCACCTCTCTCTCTCGCAAGAGAGAGAGCTCTTCTCCCTTCTCTTTCTTTTGCCTATCAAACCTCCACTCCTAAACTCACTCCTTGTGTGTGTGTCTGATTGTTTAATCTTGGCATGAGACGACGAACCTTGGGTATTACCCCGGACAACGATGCTGCCTCACAATGATCCTGTTTCCAAATCAAGTCTCATTTGAAGGTATTGGAGATTAGGACTTAAGAATTCATGGTAGGGCTTGGGAGGGAAGGGGCACGTAATTCAAGCTATAGTAGTTGGCAATTACTTTTTCTCCCTGTGTCTCGTCGTATTCATCTGTCAAGTGGGACTATAAGAGAATTGTGAGGAATAAAGGAATTAACATGCATAAAGCCCCTAGAACAGAGGCTCAACAAACTTATCACCCAAGGGCCAAATACAACATGCTTCCTCTTTTTGTACAGCAAGCAAGCTAAAAATGATTTCCATATTGTTAAAGGGTTAAGAAAAAAAAAGAATAATATTTCATGACACATGAAAAATGAGATTTAAATTTCAGTGTCCATAAAGTCTTATTAGCAGTTAGCCACGCCCACTCATTTACATACTGCCTGTGGCTACTTTTGCACTACAAAGGCAGAGATGAGGAGCTGCAGCCTCTACAGAGACTGAATGGGCCACAGATTCTTTTTTTTTTTTTTTTTGAGACGGAGTCTCGCTCTGTCGCCCGGACTGGAGTGCAGTGGCCGGATCTCAGCTCACTGCAAGCTCCGTCTCCCAGGTTTACGCCATTCTCCTGCCTCAGCCTCCCAGTAGCTGGGACTACAGGCGCCCGCCACCTCGCCCGGCTAGTTTTTGTATTTTTAGTAGAGACGGGGTTTCACCGTGTTAGCCAGGATGGTCTCGATCTCCTGACCTCGTGATCCGCCCGTCTCGGCCTCCCAAAGTGCTGGGATTACAGGCTTGAGCCACCGCGCCTGGCCGGGCCACAGATTCTAATTATCTACTGTATGACCCTTTATGGAAAATATTTGCTCACCATTGACCTAGGAGGTTACCCAGCCTGTAGTAAACACTGTCTTAACGTTGCTTATGACGCTATTTTTCCCTTTTCTTTCACCATAAGAGGAATTCCCTGCCTCTGCATTTCCTTTTGTAGCAAAGATAATTTTCAACTCCTATAATGGAGGACAGAGGATGTCCCTTGGAGCCGGTCCCCATGTGTCCTGAGGGTGGGCGCGGTCCAGCCCTCCCAAACTCCTCCCCTGAGTTGGCTGGTTTTCCCCACCATGCTCAACAGCTGCTCCCCTGGCTACATCAAGTCCAGGCCAGTGAGCTTGCTTCTCTCCCGCTTGTCTCAGCAATTTTGTTTTCCCCCACTGCACAAGTTCCCAACAACTCCAACGAGTCCAAAGGTGAGCACTTCCAAAGCTTTAATTATTTACATCTGAGAAATTCTAAGGGCTTTTTCTCCCTTTCAGTCACATCAGCAGTTGGCATCCCAAGCACAACACTCCTCCCTCCTGTCGGAAGCTTCTGCCTCCTTCCTACAAATTGTAGCAAATTTGCATTCTTTGTTCCATTTTTCACTGGCCAAAAAAAGACGTGAAGCGCCATGTTAGTTGAATGGTTCATCTGGGCTGCCCAGGAGGAAGGGGGCAGAGGAAGGTGGTGTGGACAAGACAGCAGTGTGTGGGGGTGTTTGCAGAAAAGGAAAAAGAATATTTCCATGCGGAGTCAGCAAAACTGGCAAACATGGAGAAAAAAATTAACAGTTCAGATGGGGAGAAGAAACACTTGTTCTTGCAATGAGTTGAAGCGTGGAGAGTTTAATTACCAGAGAGACCACAATTGTTTGGCTCCACATGTTCATGGCTGTGTATTGGATGGTATGTGGTGTCCTCTGAATGATTTTTTTTCTTTCAGAATTACAGGATCTAGGAATAAAACCAAGTTATAGGCAGATTAAAGTCCTTAACTCTTAATGAAAGGTTTTTATTCAGCCATATGCATTCATCCTCAGAATTTATTATCCATACCTCCCAGTTGCCACTGAGGAGGAATTAGAAATTCTAAAAATAAGTCAGCTACGTGCACAGTACCTCTGAGGTCAGACCATTGTCCCCAAGGAGGACACAGCTGTTGTTATTGCCGTTGTTATGCCAGTGTGGCTCGAGTCACACTAGGATGGGGATGCCTCTGTAATGGGAACATGGGGGAAGAAAACTCTCCCCAAAAAGAGCCCCAGCATGATTCCCAAAGATCCCATGTTCTAAAAAAGTCTCTTCCTACGCAAATCTTGCTTTCCCCTAGTCCTGATCACCCTTGAGTTTTTCTCGTTTCACTCAATGGCAACTCCAGATTCAATTACTGAGACCAAAAATCTTGGCATTGTCTGATACCTCCCTTTCTGCTACACCCCACATCCAATATGCTGACAGATCCTGCTAGTTCTCTCCAGGACTGGTTACATGACTGGTGTGGCCAAGGCTAAAATAAAAATACAGAGCCACTGTACACAGGTCACATGGCCATAATAAAGTCAGCCCTGGTTCTACCTACGAAAACATAGCTGAAATCTGACCACTCGTAACTTTCTCCACTGCCAACGACCTGGTCTGAGCTGCCACCTGGGAGCCTGCAGAGTCTCCTAACCGGCTTCCCTGCCTCTGTGTTGAGCCCTTCTGTCTATTTGCAGCACAGCAGCCAGAGTAATTCACATGACATCTCTCTTCTTCTCAAAACCCTCTGCTGGCTCTTCATGTCACCCAGAGTAAAAGCCAAAGTCCTCACAATGGCCAGGAAGCCTGTTTCCATCCCTAGGACCTCTCTACCCTCACTTCTGACTCTCCCCCTTACACACTCTGTTTCAATCACAACAGGATCCCTGACTGTCCTCAAACCAGCTGGGCATGCTCCTTCTGTCATTTCACCTTGTTCCTTCTGCCTGGAAGCTCACACGAGACCTGTGCACACTATATATGTGTGTTCTCCCTCACATACTTTAAGTCTTATTCATTCAACAAATATTTATTGAGCACCAGTGGTGTGCCAGACGCTATTATCCTTGGCACAGATGGTTGAATCTAGCATCTCTCTGATCACTGATGAGATACAGCATCGTTTCCTAGATTTGCTAGCCATTTTATAGTTGTTTTTTCTGTAAATTGTCGATTTGCCTTATTTAACACTTACATAGTACTTCCTCTGTGCCAAACACCACTCTGACAACTTTATAAAGAGGCACTGTTGTTATCCCAATTTTACAAATGGGGAACCTGGTTAAGCAACTTACCTGAGATTATACACCCATTTTTCTACTTGGTAGTTAATTTTTATCATATTGATTTGTAGGAACTCTTTGTATATAATGTCTATTATCCATTTGAGTGTTATGATAATTTCTACTGGCTGCATAATAGGGGAAAGACCATGTTGCCTCCAACTACCCTTGTACCATGTTTTTCATCCACCAAGCTGAACATACTAACCAGTGAGAACTTTTCATTTTACCTTGTGCATTAGTTATCTATTGCCATGTGACAAATTATCTCCCCCCCAAAAAATAGCAGTTCAAAATCACAAATATTTATTTTGTTACACATATTTCAAGGGACAGGGATGTAAGAATAGCTTAGCTGGATGGTTCTATCAAGTACTATCAAATGGTTCTGCTGGTTTGCAGTCAAGCTCTCAGCCAGAGTTGCAGCCATCTGAAGATTCAACTGGGGTAGAACTTCGTATGTTTTCTGGAAGGCCTCAGTTTTTCTTTGGCCTTTGACCAGAGGCCTCATTTCCTCCACCATGGGCCTCTCCACAGGGCTTCTCACAATATGGCAGACGGCTTCCCCTCAAGGGACAGGAGGAATGAGAGAGTGGGAGCCTCAGTCTTTTATAACCTATCATCAGAAATGGCATCCCATCATTTCTTCCATTTGCTATTGGTCACACAGACCAACCCTGGTACAATGTGGGAGGAGGTCATCTTTGGGTGTGAATACCAGGAGGCCAGAGTCACTGGTTCCATCTTGGAGAATGGCTGCCTCATGCTGGGTCCATTATTATTGTCTAGTGTTCACTTGTTTTGGAAATACACACATGCTGAGTGACACTTTTGAAAAGGAGAAACTCAGAGTTCTGCACCTCAGAGATGGATTCCCAAAACTAAGGGGTTGCTGTGACAAAATACCATAGACTGAGAGGCTTATAAACAACAGAAATTTATTTCTCACAGTTGTGGAGCCTGGAAGTCCAAGATCAGGATGCCACCATGATGCAGTTCCAGTGAAGACCCTCTTCTCCAGGTTCCAAATGGCAGACTTCTCATTATATTCCCACATGGCAGGGAGCAGAGGGAAAAGAAGCAAACTCTCGTGTGTGTTTTTTTTTTTTTAACTTGCTATGTTGCCCTGGCTGGTCTTGAAACCTTGGCCTCAAGCAATCCTCCCACACCTTGGCCTCCCAAAATGCTAGGATGACAGGCATGAGCCACTTTGCCCAGACTCTCTTATGTCTTTTTATAAGGGCACTAATCTCATTCACAAGGGCTCCATCCTCATGACCTAATTACCTTCCAAAGGCCTTGCCTCCTAATGCCATCCCACTGGGAGTTAAATGCATAATCAGTCCATAGCAAGATTTATACCTTCCACTATCCTCTAAGCCCAAGACTCCTATGGCAACCAACGAAAGCCCTCTGCTTATTTTAAGCAGGAAGAAGAGTTATTTAAAGGATGTTGGATACTTTACAGAATCTACAGAAGGGCTGGAAGATGACAGATTTGAAGGCTACACAGCCAGGCACAAGGTGGAAAATTCATCCTTGGAGTAAATCCAGTGAAGACATCGTAGCTTGCACGCCCGACACTACCAACAGTGGACACCCATGTTGCTACTAGAATTTAGAGCTGCAACTAGCATGAGGAAGTAAGTGCTTCTGTTTGTCAGAATTGATTTTGCGTGGTTTTCCTTCTTCACAAGCTTTTGATTCAAAGACTCGAGCAGGGCTGTTTGACTGGCAGCACCCTTTGATGAGTCATTATTGGGCCTGTGCCCTAGCTGCAAAGGATTCTGAGAAAGTAATTGTCCATCCTTTTCAGCTTATTTGCAAGGAGGCAGACCATCGTTATATTCTATGCTTCATCATTTGGAAGATTCCTGCAAACATAAAAACTTCAGATGCTGAGCAGACAACAACAACAAAAAAAATGGGAAATAAATATTTACTACACCTACAAAATTTGGTTAGAGAACAGAGAACACCTATCTAACCTGGAAAAGATCTTAGACACAAAACATCCCTCACTTTACTAATGAGGAAATTGGGGCCCTGAACAGTGAAAGGAATTGCCTAGTGTAACGTAGGAAGTAAATGACAAGAGGCAAGACTTTTCCTCTTCGATCCTGACTCCAAGACTAGGGGGTTCTTAATCTTCTTAATCTCTATCATGGCATAGATCTCTGTTTAACGATTTCATGAAGACTGTGGACTCTTTCTCAGTATAACAATTTTTTTAAAAAAGTTAAAAGAATACATTAGATTGCAAAGGAAATAAATTGCATTGAAATATAATTGTAGAAATATTAAAGCGAAGTTGTGATATAGCAATATTTGTGATACATATTTTTATTAACACATTAAGAACAAAATCTAGTGGTAGATCTAACAACCACTGTAATTTCAAAGAAATGATCATTAAGGATATTTGAAGATTCCATAACAATTGTAATGAGTTATTAAAATAACTATGACTTCCAATGATGACACAATCACAAGAATTGTAGATTCCACTATGGTTTTATTGCCTATATTCCGAATAGAAAAAAATGCTAAAAGTCAGAGGTCAGTGGATAAAGATTTTTCTATCTAAGTTGACGAATTCTTTATATCTTATCTGCAGAACTGCAGGGAATGGGGTGGGCATTCCAGGCTAAGAACTGCCTGGTGTGTTGATTATAGGATGGAAAAGCAGGGCACACAAATAGGCCAATAAAATCAGTTGAAATTGATCATGAATGGGGGTTTGCACAATATTCCCTTCTTATGGGTATTGTGGGAGGCCAGGGTGTGCATGTGGGGTGCATGCATGTCATGCATGCGTGTATGTGTATTTTCCTATTACAAGACAGTCCCATATTTACAGACATGGAAAGATAGCAGGGTACACTGTTAATATTAAATGAAAAACACATTACAGAACTTGTAACAATAATAGCTAATATTTACTGAGCACTGGCTAAAGCAGTTACAGATGTCACCTCATTGAATTATCTAACCAACACTTTGACATAGCTTTTTAAATTTTATTTTATTTATTTATTTATTGAGATGGAGTTTTGCTCTGTCACCCAGGCTGGAGTGCAGTGGCTCAGTCTCAGCTCACTGCAACCTCCTTCCAGGTTCAAGCGATTCTCCTGCGTCAGCCTCCCGAGTAGCTGGGATTACAGGCACTTGCCACCACACTCAGCTAATTTTTGCATTTTTAATAGAGATAGGGTCTCACCATGTTGCTCAGGCTCGTCTTGAGCTCCTGGCCTCAGGTGATCCTCCCACCTTGGCCTCCCAAAGTGCTGGAATTACAGGCATGAGCCACCATGCCCAGCCATCATAGCTATTTTTTATTATCTCATTTTATAGGCGAGTAAAACAAAATGTGGAGAAAGTAAGTTGCCCAAAATTGCAGAGCTGCCAAGTGAGGGAGCAGCCATTCAGGGCCATACTATCTGGCTCTAGGGCTTGAGCTCATGTCTATTCTGCTTATCCACTTGTTATAATTAAGTGCTTAAAATTCTGCATGTATGTGTGTACATGCGGATACGTACATGCACTTTTAAAAGCTGGCACATTACATATGCCAAACCACTAACTGTGTTTACCTCTGGTGAGAGTGATTGGGGACAGGGCAGAGATGGGATAAACCACCTCTTTTTAAAAACCTAAAGAGGCTCAAGTCTTTTTAAATAAGAGAGCAAGAGTTCCATGTATCAACCTGAGTAAATCTCACAAGTAAGGTTGAGCAAAAAATATATGCCCAGTATAACATGGTGTCTTAACATCTAAGACAAAATTATATATGAGGTAGGGTCACAAACATAGATAGTAAAAATATAATGCTATGGATGGACTCAATAAATATCAAACTTGGGGGAGGTAAAATGGGTGAGGAAAAGAAACAGATGAGGCATCAATCATACTGATTATATTTCACTTCTTAAGCAGCCTAGTGGGCAGTAGCCACCTCTTATATTATCATTTACACTATTATTTTGTATCTGTTTCATAATAAATTTAACAAAGAGAGAAATTACTGATGAGAAATACCCACACATGGCCAGTCCTTCATTTTAACTTTGATATTATTTGAATTCTCATTTGGGAAATGTGTAAAAGAAAAAGGGGAATGTAACAAGGCCGGTTAGTGGTTGCCTTTAGGGAAGGAGGGAGGGAGTAGTTACTGGGAGTCCACACGGGGGCTTCTGGAGACCAACAGTGTTTTATTTCATTAGCTGGAGTGATGGTTTCACATGTGTTTGCTTTGTGATATTTGATTGATCTGTATGGATAGGATGACGTTCACTTCAAAATGTTAAAATGTAGAGACTCTTACCTTATGAATACACAAAAGAGAGGAAGACATCTAAGGAACTTGGCCTCCTAGTTTTCAGCTGGTTCTGTGCCATCCAAGACCCAAGGCCACTCAGCAGGTTACACTCCCCTCCATAGGCTGCAGGCACGAGGCGAAGCTGTGGTGCTCATTCAAGACCTTTCTTTTTTTTATTTTTTATTATACTTTAAGTTGTAGGGTACATGTGCATAATGTGCAGGTTTGTTACATATGTATACTTGTGCCATGTTGGTGTGCTACACCCATCAACTCGTCAGCACCCATCAATTCGTCATTTATATCATGTATAACTCCCAATGCAATCCCTCCCCCCTCCCCCGTCCCCATGATAGGCCCCAGTGTGTGATATTCCCCTTCCCGAGTCCAAGTGATCTCATTGTTCAGTTCCCACCTATGAGTGAGAACATGCGGTGTTTGGTTTTCTGTTCTTGTGATAGTTTGCTAAGAATGATGGTTTCCAGCTGCATCCATGTCCCTACAAAGGACGCAAACTCATCCTTTTTGATGGCTGCATAGTATTCCATGGTGTATATGTGCCACATTTTCTTAATCCAGTCTGTCACAGATAGACATTTGGGTTGATTCCAAGTCTTTGCTATTGTGAATAGTGCCGCAATAAACATACGTGTGCATGTGTCTTTATAGCAGCATGATTTATAATCCTTGGGTATATACCCAGTAGTGGGATGGCTGGGTCATATGGTACATCTAGTTCTAGATCCTTGAGGAATCGCCATACTGTTTTCCATAATGGTTGAACTAGTTTCCAATCCCACCAACAGTGTAAAAGTGTTCCTATTTCTCCACATCCTCTCCAACACCTGTTGTTTCCTGACTTTTGAATGATTGCCATTCTAACTGGTGTGAGATGGTATCTCATTGTGGTTTTGATTTGCATTTCTGTGATGGCGAGTGATGATGAGCATTTTTTCATGTGTCTGTTGGCTGTATGAATGTCTTCTTTTGAGAAATATCTGTTCATATCCTTTGCCCACTTTTTGATGGGGTTGTTTTTTTCTTGTATATTTGTTTGAGTTCTTTGTAGATTCTGGATATTAGCCCTTTGTCAGATGAGTAGATTGCAAAAATTTTCTCCCATTCTGTAGGTTGCCTGTTCACTCTGATGGTAGTTTCTTTTGCTGTGCAGAAGCTCTTTAGTTTAATTAGATCCCATTTGTCAATTTTGGCTTTTGCTGCCATTGCTTTTGGTGTTTTAGACATGAAGCTATAGCTCAAGACCTTTCAAAACAGATCTCTGGGCACACACAAGCCTCCAGCATCTTCGGTGGGGTGGCTTTTGTCAAAAGGCTGTCTACATCCCAGAAGCCAAGAAAAATACTGTTACGTGGCCAGGCTTTTAAGTGGTGAAGCCTGGGACACTAAGAAAGAAAACATGAGATTCCAAATGCCACTTGAAATGACATCCCTTATTTCTTGTGTTGGTAAGTTTTTGTTTTGTTTTGTTTTGTTGTTTTGAGACAGAGTTGCCCTCTCTTGCCCAGGCTGGAATGCAGTGGCACGGTCTTGCCTCACTGCAGCCTCCACCTACTGGGACCAAGTGATTCTCCTACCTCAGCCTCCGGAGTAGCTGAGGTTACAGGTGCATGCCACCATGCCTAGCTAATTTTTGTATTTTTAGTAGAGACGGGGTTTCACCATGCTGGCCAGGCTGGTTCAAACTCCCGACCTTGTGATCTGCCCACTTTGGCCTCCCAAAGTGCTGGGATTAGAGGCGTGAGCCACTGTGCCCTGCCCTGTTACTAAGTTTTTTAAGGAGCCACAGCAAGATTGTTTTCTGTCTTCTTTAGTGATAAATCCACCAGCCCCTTCTCAGGAATAGAGAGGACTTCCAAAGATCAAAATACTGCTCTTACAAGTAGAAAAGAGAGAGGTAACTGAAATGCAGAGGGAAGAACCATGATCTGGAAATCAGATCTGTTGCATCAGCTAGCTCATGCTGCATAACAAACCACTCCACAATTCAATAGCTTGAAACAACAAGCATTTATTATTTATTAGTCAGCTAGGTGGTTCTGCTAATCTGGATGAAGCTCAGTTGGTCTTGGTTGGGCTTGCTCAAGTGTCACCTGTAAGTTTGGCTGGAGTTTGGCTTTGACCTAACTCGTGTGTTGTGACTGACTGGCTGTGACCTAATGGCTAGGGGTGACTGGGCAGTGTGTTGCTCATCATTCAGCATGGTAGCCCAGGCTTGTTAGTATAATGCTTAGGTGGGGTTCCAAGACAGAAAGGAAGTGTGCAAGGCATCTTGAGCTGTTGACTTAGAACTATCACATCATCATTTCTGCCAAACTCTATTGGCCAAAGCAAGTCACCAAGCAAGCTCAGATTCAAGAACTGGAAAAATAGACTCTATCTCTTGGTGGAAGCCACTGCAAAGCCACATAAATTGCAAGATAATTGGGTATAGGGAGGGGATAAAGAATTGGTGACAGTTTTACAGTTAGTCCACCCTACTTGGTTCTAGCCCAGACTTTGCTTATAACTCGCAATATGGTCGGGGGAAAGGTACCTCTTTTTTCTGAATCTCAGTTTCCGTATCTGTAAAATTAGAGGCTTGAACTAGATCAAGGGCTGACAAACTATGACCTGCCAGTCATTTTACTCAATAAAGTTTTATTGAAACATAGCCATGTCTGTTTCTTTCTGCCTTGTCTTTGGCTGCTTTTGTGCTAGAACAGCAGAATTGAATAGTTGCAGTAGAGACCCTGTGACCTGCAAAACTAAAAATATTTACTATATCGCCCTTTACAGACAAAGTTTCTGACCTGGGAAATAAATGAGCTTTCAGTTTCATTTAATTCTAATATTGTCTGTTTCCAAGCCTCCTCCACAGAGCTTAGTAATCATAATAGCACTACCAGTTGTTGCACACCTACTGAGTGCATTAGGCACTGTGACAAGAGAGGCACTATGGGTCAGATGTGGTGGTTCACGCCTGTAATCCCAGCACTTTGGGAGGCTGAGGCAGGTGGATCACCTGATGTCTGGAGTTTGAGACCAGCCTGGCCAACATGGCAAAACCCCACCTCCACTAAAAAAAAAAAAAAAAAAAAAAAAAAAAAAAAAGTAGCCAGGCATGGTAGTATGCTCCTGTAGTCCCAGCTACTTGGGAGGCTGAGGCGGGAGAGTTGCTTGAACCCAGAGTTGGAGGTTGCAATGAGCCAAGATTGTGTCACTGCACTCCAGCCTGGACAACAGAGAAGACTCCATCTCAAAAGAAAAAAGAAAGAGAGAGAGAAAGGCACTATTGTTGGGTGGTTCAGAGAGTGGATCCTGGAGCCAGGCTGCCTGGTTTGAATACCAGCTCCATCACTAGTGTGAGTTTTGGCAAGTTGTGTCTCATTCCCTCATTTGTGAAATGGGAATAATATCACAATCTCATAGGCTGTCACAAAAATTCTTGAGTTAAAAGATGTTAAACCTTTGGAGAGTTCTGTCTAAACATTTCATAAATGTTAAATATCATGCTTTACTTGTCTTGCTTCAGAAGAATTCTCAGATCATCCTTTAGGATAAGGAAATAGAGACTCGGAAAAGTGAAAGGGCCTGCTGAAAGTCCCACAGCTAGCAGGTAGCAGAGGTGAGATTTAAAGTCATGTCACAGAGACTTCCTCCCTATCCAGTCTGACCATACTCTGGCGTCCTCCCAACACCCAGCCAGCAGGATGCTGTGTCCAGGGCTGTTCTTACATCTTTACATTACAGTAGCCACCCTCATCCATGGAGGATTCATTGAAAGATCCCCCAGTGGGTGCCTGAAACCATGGATAGCGCTAACTCCTGTATACACTGTGTTTTTTCCTGTACATACAGATCTATGATAAAGTTTAACTTACAAATTGAGCACAGTGGAAGATTAGTAACAATAACTAATAACAAAATAGAGCAATTATAACAGAATACTATTCACAATTTCATAGACAGAAGATTTACTTTTACTGTAGATCTTAGCAACATCAGTGTATTAGTTTTTTCTTGCACTGCTGATAAAGACATACCCGACACTGGGTAATTTATAAAGAAAAAGAGTTTTAATTGACTCACAGTTCCATGTGGCTGGGAAGGCTTCAATCATGGTGGAAGGTAAAAGGCACATCTTACATGGTGGCAGGCAAGAGAGAGCTTGTGCAGGGAAACTACTCTTTATAAAACCATCAGCTCTCATGAGACTTACTATCACAAGAACAGCACAGGAAAGATCTACCCCCATTATTCAGTTACCTCCCACCGGGTCCCTCCCATGACACCTGGTAATTGTGAGAGCTATAATTCAGGATGAGATTTGGGTGCAAACACCACCAAACCGTATCACTCAGCATACATTTTTCTTATTAAGTCAAGAATTTTCACCTTTTCACTTAAAATAAGCACTTTTTAGTTTTTCTTTGGAGTATCCAAATTGCCAGCATCACTACTTTTGCACTTTGGGGCCATTATTAAGTAAAATAAAGATTATTTGAACATCACGTTAAGATTTCATCATGCTACTTAGAATGGTGGGCAATTTAAAACTTATGAATTGCTTATTTCTAGAATTTTCCATTTCATATTTTCAGACTGCTGTTGACCATGGGCAACTGAAACCACAGAAAGTGAAATTGTAGATAAGGGAGGAACTACTGTGTACCTAAAGGTCATATCACCACCTGGAGAAAAATGAGACGCTCTCTAGCCACTCGTCTCTGAAATGCTGTTCGACCAAATGCTACTCTCCCAATTGCTCTGCCCATGGCAGAGTTGTAATTATTCAACTTGATGCTTGACTGGTTTTATCCTGGGGAAAGAGAAACAATGACCTGAGGGATTTTATTTCAGTAAAGGCAAGCAACTTAGAAAACTCTCATGCTTGAAATAGACACACTTCTGAATAACTTAGCAAACAAGTCTTCTGAGGGGGCAGGACATACACACAGACACACAAACACACACACACATACATACACACACACACTAAGGTCATCAAATCTGTGCCCTTGGCTCTGGTAGGAACCCAATCAAGGCATCACAAATAGGCACTGCTCCTATAGGCAGAATCCCACTGTATGAGTTTCCTATTGCCGATATAACAAATTACCACAAACTTACTGGCTTAAATCAACACAAATGTGTTATCTTACAATTCTGGAGGTCAGAAATCTAACATGTGTCTCACTGGGCTAAAACCAAGGTGTCAGCAATGCTGTGTTCCTTTCCATGGGTACTTGAGAGAAGCCATCTTGTCTTTTCTAGTTTTTAGAGGTCACCTGTACCCCTGGCTCTCGGTTTCCTTCTATCTTCAAAGCCAGTAGTGACTGGTCGAATACATCTCACAAGACCATCTCTCTGACCATCATGCTTCTTCCCTTCTTTTCCACAGTTAAGTGCCCTGTGCTCCCTTTGGGTTCAACTGGATAATGCTCTCACTACCCTAAAGTCATCTGATTAGCCACCTTAATTCCATCTGCTACCTTAATTCCTCTTTGCTATGTAACATCATGTAATCACAGGTTCTGGTAATGAGGACATCCATGTTTCTCCCTTGGTCCCAGCAATGCTAATCGTTTTAGGTGGGGCACAAACAAAGCACTAAAACACAGATACACAAAATGGAAAAGTCCTCTCCCTTTCAATTATTTGCAATCTTTCTTAGTATGTAAAACGAAGTCACAAGTTGGTGTTACTCAGTCTTTGACAATCTCACTACCTCACATTATGTATTTGCACATTCTTAGAGTCATCTGATTAGCCACCTTAACTCCATCTACTACCTTAACTCTTCTTTACTATGTAACACCATGTAATCACAGGTTCTGGTGATGAGGACATGGACATTCTGGGGAGTCAGTCTTCTGCCTCTGCAGTACTGGTTTTTGCTGTCTGTCTTCCAACTGGCTTGCCTCACTGCTAGTTCCCTGGCATCTAGAGCAATAATGTTCTCAAAGTCAGTACCCAACAAATATTTGTTTGATACTTTGAACATCTGCATATCCATTCATCTTCCAGTCTAAAAGCAACTAATTGCCAGAATTATTTTCCTATAGCATACAATTGCTTGTATTTCTGTTGGTGTTGTTGAGACAGAGTCTCGCTGTTGTCATCTAAGCTGGAATGCAATGGCATGATCTCAGCTCACTGCAACCTCCGCCTCCCGGATTCCAGCAATTCTCCTGCCTCAGCCTCCTGAGTAGCTGAGATTACAGGCACCTGCCACCACGCCCAGCTCATTTTTGTATTTTTAGTAGAGACTGAGTTTCACCATGTTGGCCAGGCTGGTCTTGAACTCCTGACCTCAGGTGATCCACTCACCTCAGCCTCCCAAAGTGCTGGGGTTACAGGCATGAGCCACCACGCCCAGCCAACTGCTTGTGTTTTAATGCACAGGTACTTAGGATCAGATAGAAGTCAGAGGCACAAGGGTCAGCAGGAGGGTGACCCAGAAATCTCACGTGGAAACATTAGTGCCTTTTAGCAACCAGTTCTCAAGTTCGTTTGGCGTTTATGTCCATCCTTGACCTGGAATGGACACAATGACAAGCAAGATAAGGAGGATTTAAATGACTTGGAAGAAATACGGAGCAAAGACATTAAATAAATACAGACATTTAGAACTTAAAGAGGTGTCCGAGGGTCTCCATCCCCATGTTTCCCCTTTGGTCCCAACGATGCTAATTGTTTTAGGTGGGACACAAACAAAGCACTGAAACACAGATTCATGAAATGGGAAAGTCTTTTCCCTTTCAATTGCCTGCAATCTTTCTTATTGTGTACAACGAAATCTCAGGGTGGTGTCACTCAGTCTTTGACACCTGTCTAACACGGCTTATCTCCTTTTTAACAAAGAGAGAGCAAGTCTCCGGCTGCAGCCTGGGTCAGGCTTCATCTCCCTAGGGTTTGCGTTCCGGCAGTGCAGGTGGCAAAGAACAGATGGTTTGAGGGGCACTAGGGCCAACTCCCTGTCTTCACTATTGAGAAAACGGTGGCCCAGAGAGGAGAGGTAGCTTTCTCAATGTCACAGAGCTGGTCTCCTGCACCCCATCTCCTCCATTCTAATCCAATGTTTGCCTCCTGTGTGTGAAAGTACATAAGAAATAACAGGAAAGGAAACAAGTCGTCCATCCCTAAAGGAATGAAAGAAGAGAATGGGAAGGGTTGGAGGATGAATGCCTCTCTCTGGCCAGGCTGCTGAGTGCCAGGCCTTGGAGAGAAGACAGGAGAATGCCGGGGAGCAGAATGAAAAATGAAGCAGTCAAACTCCCTGCTGTCAGGGAAGCCTGCTCCATTCTGGCTGCAGCCACTGCCAGAAGGAATACTCAGGGTTTGCAGAGGGAGAAGGAAGGGTGATGCCAAGAAGCAGCTGGGAGTTGGGCCAGAAGCTGGGGTTCCGGACTCCCCACAACCTATGAGGGTGGACTTCAGGTGAAGGTTCTGGGGTGATCTTGTGAGCCAGGCAGACCACCCAAAAGCTCTACCCTGCACCACTTAACCCCCCAGACCTCAAGGAAGTCAGTCCCTGCCCCTCCTCCAGCCAAGCCAGACTCTTGGCAGACACACAGATGGCTCTGAATTAACAGCCAAAATTACCTTTCCAGGAAAATGCTTCCACCTTCTGAAAAGGACACTGAGAAAATACTGCATATAGCAAAGGGTTTCAAACTTTTTTAAAGCAGACGATTCTGTCAGTGAACAAACATTCTCATCATTTAATGATTTGGCAATCAGAGTTTCAAAAACAGTCTTTGCCTAGAGCATAGTGAGTGCACAAAGATGCACTTTTAGATTAATATATATGTAGAAAAATAAAAGTACCACTGCTCATGAAAATTGGAGGGAGAATAGGTTTTGGGGCTCCAGCTCCTTGCCCCAACTCCGTCACCTCTTGTGAGCAACTAATTATAGATTGAAAAGCACTGAGCATCCTCCCTGCGCTCTTCCTTGCCATGCTGAAAGAAACATGGGACTGAGTTTTCACTGGGTTTAAAGCCACCCATGTTTGAAAACCAGAGACAACATGAGTCTAAAATTAAAGTGACCCTTATTCAGCAAAAGCTTGACTAGATGTCAGAGCTGCAAAATCAAAACTTCTAAAATTAAGCCTTGGATTCTCCTGGCTGTTTTGGCTGATTGGGCTTTACCTCCTATCCTTGCATAGTTCAAGTATCTGTAATATGTTGCTGTGTAGCAAATCACTCCAAAACTTCAGGTTGGTTCAAAACTATCATCATTTATTTCCCTCACCATTCTGATCCACAGAGGTCAGCAATTTGGATCGGGTTCTCAAGGAGATTCTTCTGGCCTGGGCTGGATTTGCTGGTCTCAAATGAAGTTTATACATGTGCCTGAGATCAATGGTCAGCCATCAGAATGATGGTCACTGGTCAATTGGTGATCAATTCGGGCAGCCTGGGGATGGTTTTACTCCTAGGGTTGGCTGGTGGTTGACTGGCTGCAGTAGGGGCAATGGCGGGGGGTCTCTGACCATATGTCTCCCATCATCCATTATGCCAGCCTGGGCTTGTTCACATAGTGGTGGAGGATTCCAAAAATATCAAGGGAGAACCCTGCAAGGACTGCGCTCAGAACTGGTACTTCTGCTTCTACTACCAATAGCATCTCTTTCTGAATGAGAGGCACGTGATAACCAATTTTGCAATGTACTGCAAAGAGACACAGAGGTACTTGCCCAGAAGTGATGGGAAGGGAATAGTTTATTTTGGAAGCCCCAGTTTCCTGGTGGTTAAATGATTCACTTATAATCCATTGACTTGTACCCATAAGGTCCAAGTGATGGGAAATTGGATTCCCAAATATCTCTTACTTCCCAATACACCCCATAATGAAGCACAGCACAAACCCTAACCCATCTGCTGCCCTCAAGAATCAAAATCAACCCCATTCTTTCATCAAAGGCCAGACTCCTGAGTCTCCGTGTCTTCTCTCTGTCTCCTCCACTCACAACACGTGCTACCCATCCAACCCCACTTTCTGCTTCTCTGGCAGTGCCCTTCATCTCCATGTCAGCCAAACACACAAACTGCTGGATATGCAAGGAAAACTGACCACAATGGGAGATCATTCATAATGCCGATTGTCACAAAGAATAGCAGTAATGCTCCCCATACCTGCATTCAAATCCCCAGCTCCACCACTTCCCACCTGGATGACCTTGGGCAAGTTACTCCACCTCTCTGAACCTCAGTTTCTTTATCTGTCATATGGAGCTGCCTTACTTAATTGTATCCATAATATAAGCATGCTGAGACTATGCACTGTGTGCCAGGAACTCTCCTAAGACCTTTGTCTATATAAATCCATTTAATCATTATAACAACTTTATGGGGTAAGGTGCTATTTTTATTCTTATTTTGTATAGCAGAGAATTGAGGTTCCTAGAGGTCAGTGACTTGGCCATGGCCACATAGCTACTAAGTGTCAAAGATAGAATTCAAACCTAGACGGTCTGGCTCCCAAATGCTTGCTTTCACCACTGTACTTAAGTCTCATGTGGCAGATAGGTTTCATTGCAAATGCCAATTCCATTTTCCCTGTGGTAGAGATCAGAAGGGCTATATTGGGGGAAATCATGAGGCTGAATCCATGCTCAGTGGAGTGTCTATGCTGTAATTGATTGGCAATGTCTGCCATAGACACGGGACTGAGGAGCAGTGCTATGGTCCAGCACGTAGTTTGCAACTCTGACTTATTTTCACCATACTGCTTCCAGACATTGTCTGACTCTAAAGAGTCCCCTCTGGGTTAGATAAAACACAGGCCTTTACAGAATTTCTATCCAGTAACTCACATTATATATTTGTACATTGAAAGCACTCCTCCACTCCAACCAATCCTCTTGACTTCCCTACCTGATACCTCTGGACCCCTTAGTATGGTCTCAAGGTGGATTTACAATTCACAGTAGCGTTTGGGATGGGCACACACACACTCCACTGGTTTTTGGAAGGTGGTATCATGCAGTGCCCATGACATTTGCTGATCACAAAGAACAAATGCTCAGAGGCTATGGGGAAAGGATTGTGAAACAAACAAGGAATTTCTCTGACATCTCCAAGTTTTTCTTAGAAACTCATGTGACTTCTGTGTTTGATTTGATATCACACCTATAGAAGTTAATTTTGTCTTAGCTTTCATCATAAATAATTGATGCTCTAGAAAGATGTGTCTCATTTATCTCATGGCTTGCCATGATGCCCAGGAGTTGGCCCCACCCCTTCCACTGCAGACAAACCTCAACAGGCAAATCAAAATGTAGTGGAAAGATCACAAGATTGATGAGTCATACAGACCTGGGCTTGAATCCTAGCTTTCCTGATTACTAGCTGGATGACACTGGAGAAATCCCCTTACCCTTTTAAGCCTCTAAGTTTCCTCATATACAAAATGGGGGTCTTCAGTAATCCCATTACTGGGTATGTTTCCAAAAGAAAATAAATCATTCTACCAAAAAGACACGTGCACTTTCATGTTCACTGTGGCACTATTTACAAGAGCAAAGACATGGAATCAACCTAGGTGCCAGTCAATAGTGGATTGGATAAAGAAAATATGCTACCTATATACCATAGAATAATATGCATCCATAAAAAAAGAACAATATCATGTCCTTTACAGCAACATGGATGCACCTGGAGGCCATTATCTTAAGTGAATTAACGTGGGAACAGAAAACTAAATACCGCATGTTTTCACTTATTAGTGGGAGCTAAACATTGGGTAATCATGGATGTAAAGATGGCAACAAGAGACACTGGGGACTTCCTGGAGAGTATGGATGGAGGGGTGAAAGGACTGAAAAACTGTTGGGGCGGCTGGGTGTGGTGGCTCACACCTGTAATCCCAGCACTTTGGGAGGCCAAGGCGGGCAGATCATTGAGGTCAGGAGTTCAAGACCAGTCTGGCCAACATGGTGAAACCCCATCTCTACTAAATATTCAAAAACAAGCCAGGTGTGGTAGAGCACGTGCCTGTAATCCCAGCCTCTCAGGAGGCTAAGGCAGGAGAATAACTTGAACCAGGGAGGCAGAGGTTGCAGTGAGCAAAGAATGTGCCTGGGGGACTCCAGCCTGGGGGACAGAGCAAGACTCTGTCAAAAAAGAAAGAAAGAAAGAAAAAGATAGAGAGAAGAAAGGAAGGAAGGAAGGAGGAAGGAAGGAAGGAAGGAGAGAGAGAGAAAGAAAGAGAGAGAAAAAAGGAAGGAAGGAAGGAGAAAGAAAAGAGAAAGAAGGAAAGAATGAAAGAGAGAGGAGGGAGGGAAGGAAGGAAGGAAAGAGAAAAGAGGGAAGAAAGAAGAAAAAGGAAAGAGAGAAGGAAGGAAGGAAAAGAAACAAAGAAAGAAGAAAGAGAGGGAGGGAAGAAGGGAAGAAAGAAAAGGAAGGAGGGAGGGAGGGAAGGAAGGAAGGAAGAAAGAAGAAAGGAAGGAAGAAAGAAGGAAAGAAAGAAAGGGAAAGAAAGAGACCCAAAGACACTATTGGGTACTATGATGCTCACTACCTGGGTGATAGCATCAATTGTTCTCCACACCTCAGCATCACACAATATATCAATGTAACAAAGCTGTGCATGTACCCTCTGCATCTAAAGTAAAAGTTGAAATTATTAAAAAAAAAAAAAAAAGGAGGTCTTGTAAGAATGAAGAAAAGCACCTTTGTAAAAAGTTCCTGAAACAAAAAAGTACTCAAAAATGCTGGTTCCTTTTCCCTGCTTTTCCGCCCTCCAGTTTTCTTCAAGCTTTCTCAGCAAGCCTTGGTGTACATCATCAGAAGGTGCTTGGGTGCTGAATTAACGAGACAAAAGGGTCAGAAGCCTCTCCCCACCTCCTCATGGACTTCCCTCCCATTCATTTCAATTCAGCCCAAAATAACTGAACTTGGATTAAAGTTGGGGTCTCTCTTTATGTCTGGCAGCTTAAAAAGAAGATTAAAACCTTAAACCCTACAGCTGCAGTTTAGTAAAAACCAGATTCTGCCTGGTTAATTGACTTTAACCTTCAACCCCAGGTGCCATGTGTCTGCGTATGGCTGGCTTTTTTTGTATTATCTTGAAAATACATGTTTTAATCCAATGGCTTCTAATTTGAAAAGTTTTTAAGTAATTCATGCAAATAATTTTTTAAATCAAATATGAATGGATTTCAAATAAAGAGTAATTTTCCTTCTGTGTCTAATTCCCCAACCTCCACCCAGCTCTTCTCCATAAAGTCAGCAAAGAGTACTAGATTCTGATAAATCTTGACAGAAATATTCTATTTATCAAAAATAAACACGATAGCTATAAACATGGTTTTAGATGAGTATAGGTATAGGTGTAGGTATATGTATAGACACATATAGATATAGGTACACATGTAAATATATAGCTATAGACTCATTTTTATACTAAATGGAAGCATGCTATACACAGAATTATTCATAATATATCTTAAAGATTGTTTCATTTCAGTATGCATAGATCTGTTTCATCCTTTTAATAGCTGTTTTGTTATTACTCTGTGTTTTCTTATTCCATTATTTGGATGAACCATAATTTTTTCACCAGTTTTCTACTAACGGACAATTAGGTTGTATTTAACATGTTTCCATTACAATTTTATATCAATATGCTTGCACATGGTCTTTGCGTAAAGATGATTTTACAGTTTGTAGTTAGAGTGTAGGAAAATTTAATATTAAACACAAGTAGGTTGTATCTAATATTTTCCCACTACAACCAATGTTATATCAGTATGCTTGCACATGGGTCTTTGTGTAAAGATGTTTTTATGGTTTGTAGTCAGAGTGTAGGATAATTTAATATGAAATACAAGCAGGTGGTATCTAATATTTTCCCATTACAAACAATTTTGTATCAATATGCTTGCACACGGTCTTTGTGTAAAGATGTTTTTAGAGTTTGTAGTCAGAGGATAGGATAGTTCGTCAGTGTCCCATGCATTAATATATTCAGTAAGCATTTAGTAGAGCAAAACAACATACTAGACAGTTACGCATCCCACTTCAAATCTGTCATTCTTACCTAAACAGAAAAACATGATAGTTTATTCCAGAATTTTGGTGAATTCAGATGCAACCTATAGAAACATCTCTAGCAGGCCAGCCATGGAGGCTCGGGCCTGTAATCCCAGCACTTTGGGAAACCAAGGTGGGCAGATCACTTGAGGTCAGGAGTTCGAAACCAGCCTGGCCAACATGGTGAAACCCCGTCTCTACTAAAAATACAAAATTAGCCAAGCACGGTGGTGTGTGTCTGTAATCCCAGCTACTTGGGAGGCTGAGGCAGGAGACTTGCTTGAACCTGGGAGGTGGAGGCTGCAGTGAGCCGATATTGTGCTTCTGTACTCCAACCTGGGCAACAAAGCGAAACCCCGTCTAAAAAACAAACAAGAAAACAAAAACAACAACAAACACTCAAACAACAAACAAAAATTTGTTCCCCGTTCTTCCCATTACCCTGCAAAGGAGCCAGGCTTTATTTTCACAGCCTCAACAGACCTATTGCTATTTGTGACAAGCCAAAAACCTTGCTTGTGCTTTCTGGGAGCTTGAAGGCTCTTCAATTTTTGAGGTTCTATAGCTGTCAGATACCCTAAGAGCTAAAGAATCTCTTTGCTCCTCAATTCTCTCCCCGCCAAAAAAAAAAATGAGCATACAAATGATTTGGGATTTTAAGTTCACACACATTACCCCTCAGACATGAAAAATCATATAGTTTATTTGATTACAGATCTGGACTTTCTCCTGAGCCCCCACCTACTAGGTAGCAAGAAAAAAAGTTAAATTTAGTCCAATTCCATGCAACAATTCAAACTATTCCTTTGGGTAATATTCAGCATCTCTGATTACTCATCTTAACATCAGAGACCCCTGTGAGTCTCTATCTGGGTGGCCAACATCTTACTTCCATTTAGGGATCATCTCAACCCTAGACATGACCAGTAGGGTTAAGTGGACATAGCCCTGGCTATATAGCACTGGTCCTGAGTCATGGGAAACCCATCAGATGGTGTCACTGTGTATTTCAAACAAAAGCCTTCTATTGAAAGGGCTTTAGAGGCAATAAAGTCTAATCTCTTCTTGATGAGCATGGAGGCAACTGCAGAATCGTAGAATGAGCATATACCAGACCTAACTGATGTATCTCCCCAAATCTGCTGGGCCCCTCCTGGCTCTTGGTCCTGGGTTGCTTGCTATATGGTGGATTAATGCATATAGCAAAAAATAGCCCACATTATTGGCTCTTTCCTGTGTCCTAGGCCTGTGCTATATAACTTTGTAACATCCTACTCCTATAGGTGGAGCGTTTGCACCATCCCATGGCTCTGAGCTGAACCAAGTGACTTGCTTTGCTGAAGGGATGTTAGTCAATGTGATAGAAGCAGAAGCTTGATAAACACTAGCTCAACTGAGCTTCCTCTTTCTCATGCCCCTCACCAATTGACATGAGAACATGCCTAGGCTCATCTCATGAGTGATGAGAGACATCTGAAGAACATATGCCTGATGGGCTGCCCATGACTCAGAACCAGTGCTGTATAAGGCACTCCAGTTGCCCAAACCAAGACAAGCTTAGATCTTCCAACCAAGACCAGCCTAGATCTTCCAACCAAGACCAGTCTAGGTCTTCTAAAAGTCAGTTTCCTAACCACCCGCAGTGATGCCGGGGATAGAGGCAACGCATGGACCCAAGAACATGTGATCCTCTCCCCAAGGCTAATTAGATACTACTACTGCTCAGTGGCTTATCTTGTGTCAGTAGAGACTGATCGATTCTCTGAGGCCTCAGGATGGCCCAATTATTTGAGCAGGCCATACGGCCACCTGGTAGAAAGTTTGTTGTATCAAAACTCTTACATGGTGAAGAAGACAGGAATTCATTCTTAACAGAATTCATGCACACCCACGATATGAGTATGCTTTCCTACTCCAGACAAGAATGCAGGCTTTGTAGAGAACCTACACTAAAGACAGTCTCTGATGGCCTCTCTTAACTTCTCATGACCCTACCACTGTTTCGTTCCCTTGATCTGACCTGTAACTCTTCTTCTGTAGAAGGAGAACAATACCACCTCTCTGACAAGGCTATTGAGAGTTTTGAGAACATGTTTTTCAGCTTGCAAATGCCCAATAAGAACAAAAATAAGAGCATAACAGCAGCAAGATTTTATTGTGCTGTTTTACATACACTTTCACACCAGCCCTATGCAGTAGGTAGTAATGTTATCTCCGTTTTACACATGAGGAAACAATCTTATTGAGCAGAGTTTTCCATCAGGGCTGATTCTTCTTTCTGCAGGGGACATTTGACAATGTCTAGAGACATTTTTGTTGTTGCACTAGTGGTATGGGTGGGGGGGAGTGCTACTGGCATCGAGTGGATGGAAACCAAAGATACCACTCAGTATCCTACAACGTGCAGGACAACCCCTACAAAGAGAATGATCCAGCCCCAAATGTCAACAGTGTCAAGTTTGAGAAACTGCTATAGAGGGAGGGCAGTGATTTCTTAAGATGATGAAACCAATAAATGGCAAAGCCAAAATTTAAACCTGAGCAATCTGATACCAGACACCTAACATCATGCATAGGCTTTGTTTAATTATTATTACAAGACCCTGGAGTCAAAGGAACAAATACAGGAATAGAGAGAACTTGGCGGTTCCCAAGTAAGTCAAAGATCTTAGAAAATTTCCACCCTTTCTGAAACTTTGTCTGTCTGACAGCTCCAGTTTCACCACCACGGATCATTAACTAGTCAGTCACAATCAAGGCACAAAATTTATCAAACATAAGTCTCAGTAGTTGAGAATGCTAAGTATTGAAATATGATCTCCCTTAAAAAGAGATAAGCATGTCCCGATGTAATTAACATTCATTACCTAGTCTCTGTGGGAACCCATACTATTGGTAATTAAGCTCTGGTCCCTAGAGGTCTGGTTAATCTGCCAGCCAGGTGGAAGATCAAGGTGTATTTGCATGCATGCATGAAGATAGTTATTGCAACATTATTTGTAACAGCTACAAATGGTAAACAACCCAGATGTCCATCAGTAGGGGCTGGCTAGACTAATTATGATCTATTCAATTAATGGAATTCCCTACATCTCGTCAAAAGAATTGGGATCTCTATGGTGTTGCACGGAGATGAAGTAGTCTTGAAGATGTTTATTGAAGTGCACAAAGCAAGGTGTAGAACAACATGAATGATGACTTACTACTTGTAATTTTAAGGAGGGAGATCTAAATACATGGTTAAAGGAACACTAATTCATCACTTTCTCTGTTTACTTCCATGTTGAGGGAATCATTTCATTTAACACTTCCGCCTCTCTCTCCCTACCCTTGTACCAACTTTGCAGCAGCACCCACAGTAGTAAACCTGATGTTTTGATTCCCTGCAGCCAAATGTCCTATCTCAGATGGTTCAGAGCTTGGAAGAGGAAAAGCAGACTGTCGTATCTTCACTCTCATCAAACTCTATCATCTATACATGCTTGTGAAGACACTGTCATCTCTAGAGAGAGCCTCAAAAACCTGGTCTCTGTGATTGTCTCAGAATAACAAAGGAGTCTAGAAGTCAGAGGTAGAGGGATCCTTACTGCTTGAAATGTCTTAAATGTGCAGGCACTTGCTCGTAAAACAAATATTTTAATGGTCAGTTGAGGATTATTTTGAGTCAATATTATGATAAGTCCACTTTGCAACTTAGCTAGGAAATTCTCAGTTGCAGAAGTCCGCCCCCTTCTAATCTTAATGATAAGTAATAAATAGGTTAGCCTTAAGAAAAAAACATAACAAGTAAAATCTCTAGTCTGCTTACCATGAGAAAGATCAGAATCAGAGAATTTTAATTCTCAATGAAGAAATCCATTGAGGGGGTGCAGTTCTGCTCAAACATTTTTAGGGCTGAGAAACTCACTTCCTGCAGCTGGAGATTCTTCCTTGTGTTGAAACTAAATCTGGGTCTTGTAACTTGGATTGTATCTATTGATTCCATTTCTTCCCTCTAAAACCACACAACAAGAGGTCTCACCACCTCCCCTTTCCAACACCCGAAGAGGCGATTAAGTTCCTGAAAACCTTCCTCCTCCTGGTCAAACATCCCCAATTCCTTTAACCATCCCTTATGACTCATGGCTTTGAGGGTCTCCTCACCATGCTTACCACCTCTCTGAAACACATTCCTGTTTATAAATAGGCTTCCAGAAAACATGTGACTCTCAGAACTAAACACAGTTCTCCAGGTGTGTTATTTTCTGAGACACACTTGGTTGGCGTGAATCCTTTGAGCAGCACAGTTGAGGCGTGGTCATGTGTAAGTTGCCCTGAAACCAGAAGCCCCTATCTCTCCATCTCCGCCACCAAGATATCTCGAAAGACACCGTGCAAGGCTGCCCCTCATGTTTCCTGAATGGCCAGTCTGGTGACCTTATGAAAAAGAAAAATACATATTTTAAAATATTTTTCATTATTAAAAAAATACATATTTTAAAATATGTTTCATTATTTTAAAATATTTTTGTAATAATTTCAATATTATTATATTTTATATTGTTATATTTATATATTTTTAACATTGTTCATTATATTTTAATATTTTTCATTATTCTCATAATTTTTAAACAAGTAACATGCCCCCACTTTTCTTCTAACCTCATCTTCAAATGCCTCCATGTTCACTGTACTCCAATCATATCAGCCAACCCAGGCAGTCTTCTCAGAGACTTGGCACTTGCCGTGCCCTCTGCCTGGCTCTTCCTTCAGATCCTTATCAACTGTCTGTTTTTCAGAATCCTTTCCTGATAACTCTTTTTAAAAATGAGGTAAAATTCACATAGCATAAAGTTAGCCGTCTGAACATATACAGGGTACTGGCATTTAGTACCTGCAGAATGTGCTGCAGCCATCACCTCAGTCTCATTCTAAAACATTTTCCTTACCCCAAAAGGAAATCTCATAACTATTAAGTAGTCACTTCTAATTCCACCCTTCACAACAATTGAAAACATGTGCACCTGTACACAAATGTGTATAGCAGATTTATTTATAATTGCCCAAACTGGAAACAATCCAAATGTCCATCACCTAGTGAATAGATAAGCAAATTGTGGTACATGCATGCAGTGGAATATTATTCAGCAATGTAAAGAACAAACCAGATCCATGTGACATAAATGAATCTCAAACACAGTATGTCAAGTGAAAGAAACCAGAAGGCCGGGCGCAGTGGCTCACGCCTGTAATCGCAGCACTTTGGGAAGCCGAGGTGGGTGGATCACGAGGTCAGGAGATGGAGACCATCCTGGCTAACACGGTGAAACCCCCGTCTCTACTAAAAATACAAAAAATTAGCTGGATGTGGTGGTGGGCCCCTGTAGTCCCAGCTACTCAGGAGGCTGAGGCAGGAGAATGGCGTGAACCTGGGAGGCAGAGCTTGCAGTGAGCCAAGAAGGCGCCACTGCACTTCAGCCTGGGCGACAGAGCGAGACTCCGTCTCAAAAAAAGAAGAAAGAAACCAGAAACCAGACTTAAATGCTTACTTATACTGTATGATTCTATTCCAAATAAGGTAAATGATAAAGTTAAAAATCACATTAGTCATTGTCAGGCTGGGAGTGGAGGGAAAGAGTGACCGAAAGAAGGAAGGAAGAGTGTTGGGGGGATGCTGGAATATATATCTTGTTATTGTAGAGGTCTTTACATGACTATATGTGTTTGTCAAAATTCATCTGACTACCTATAAAAATGTAAATCGGGCCGGGCATGGTGGCTCACACCTATAATCCCAGCACTTTGGGAAGACAAGGCTGGTGGATCACGAGGTCATGCGTTCGAGACCAGCCTGACCAACGTGGTGAAACCCCGTCTCTACTAAAATACAAAAATTAGCTGGGTATGGTGGCACGCACCTGTAATCCCAGCTACGCAGGAGGCTGAGGCAGGGGAATTGCTGGAACCCAGGAGGTGGAGGTTGCAGTAAGCTGAGGTTGCGCCACTGCACTCCAGCCTGGGCAACAGAGGGAGACTCTGTCTCAAGAAAAAAAAAAGAAAAAAAGAAAGGTAAATTGTACTGTATGGAAATTAAACTTCAATAAATCTGACTTTTTAAAAAGTAAAAAAAATAAATAAAAATAAAAATAAAGAAATCACAGCAACCCTATTTCTTTCTCTGCTTTCTTTTTCTCCATTTGACTTATTATCATATCACACACTACATCGTTTTACTTATTTATCTTTTCTGCTCTCTGCTTCCCCTGACCCCCATCCCCTGTAGAAGGCAAACTACCATAAGAGAAGAAAATCAATTTTTAATTGTTTTAGTCATTGCTATATCCCCAGTGCCTAAAACAGTGCCTGGCACATACACATAAAATATGCTCAAAAAATATTTGTTAAATTAATTCATGAATGGCTTTTGCTTAGTGAATTCATGCTGATTCCTTATCACCCCCGTTTTTTTTCCCGTTTACTTGAAAGCCATCTGTTCCACATTCAATCTGAAATGTGACTGGAAACTTACCAGTGAGTTCTGCAGTCACTAGTTCTAAGAATATGCCTTTTTTAACTTAAAAAATCAAGACCAGAGAATTCATCCTAGGCAGCATTGCTGAAGGCCTTTTCTTTACTTAAAAAACTAAGCTTGTTTCAACCCACAGGCAAGTTCATAAGCAGCACAGAGGGCCGTTCTACTGCATCTCATTCCCGAAAGCCTCCTCTGTCTCCGTCAGCATTGCTTTCCTTGCTGCAGTCATATAGCCCTGTTTTGGTTTGCCTTGCTAACCTGTGGAACTACAGTACCGGGAAGACCCCACCACTCACCTGGTTGAGTCCTGTCAACTTGTATATGTGAAAACAAAGCCCCACAGATAAGACGTAGCATAGCCAAAACCATACAATCAGTAACTGCAAAGGCTAAGGCTCAATTCCTCATGAAACAATAAGCTTTCGAAGAACAGACAATCGTTCTTATTCATCTTTGCACTCCCATTTTCTAGGAGATTGCCTAGCACACAGGAGATGTTCAACACCGGTTTGCTAAGTGCATAAACGCCTCTGCAGTCTTATTTCTAGATAAGTAACCACACCACCTATACATCAGGCCCAGAGGCTTGCACTCTCTCTGGGATGAGTCTGCAGAATGACTTCATGGTTGTCTTCTATCAGCTGCTGGAAGCCAGTTGCACCCAAATCCGTCTATGCTCAGATAGGTCTGGGACTGTTTCTGGGGGAGTGACTAGGCTCTGGTTTTCAATAGCTATCCATCAAGGACTTAGGAGGGCTTAGGGCTTTTTCAAAATTGAGCAGCAGCCTGTACAGCATTCACTGATCATGAAGGTTGCCATTCAACTCATCCACAAGTCAGAGTTGCCTCCAAGTCCCTAATTAGGCTTTGGGTATCCTTAAGTCGACCCGACCTAGAGGGTCGTGCTCTTAGGCAACTCTGAATCAATAGCTTGCTATTCTAGAGAGAAGAAAAGTGGGCTTAGAAGCAAGTGGGACTTTGCCTAGAAAATCATTTAACATCTGCACCTGTTACCTCCTCTGCCCTCATCCCCAAAGCTTTCTCTGGCTGGCCACTTGTCAGCACAAATGATATTCTTCATGGATCTATTTCCTGGTTACCCAGTTAATGTTGCCCTCCGCTGTGGGCCTCCTGTCACTATCACATCACTCTGCTGCGTTTTCCTTATCTAAAATTATCTGTTGATTTGATTGCTTGCTGGTTCATTGTTCCTCTCTTACAAACTACGTTATAAGTTCTGCATTACTTCCCCAGTGCCTAGAACACCAGCAGGCATATCACAGATACTCCATGATCATGTAAGGAAATAATAGATAACCAGATGATTTCCACAGTTGACAGAGCTAGCTGGAAAACACCTCTGGCTAGTAAAAGGTATTTATCTCAGCCCGGGATCTTGCAGCATGACCTACCAGTTAGTCTATACTGCCTATGTGCTGAGCACATTTTCACAGCTTTGCGATCACCTCCCATTTCTCAGGTAAGGAAACAGAATCAGAAAATAGCATGCCCCAAAGCGCTCAGCCTGGAAGAGGCAGAGCTGAGATGCAAACAAAGGTCCATCCAAGGCCAAAGCTGATGCTCTTAAGTCCTCTGATGCTCCCACAGCCCAGCTGAGCCAAAGAACAACAACAGCAGCAAGAATAGTAATAGCTGACAATTACATGGTCCTTACCTTGTACCAGGCACTGCTTTAAGTGCTTTAAGAGGGGCAGACCCGGGGGTGGAAAATAAGGTCATTGCCAACAAAAAGAGTCTATCCCAGTCCAAAAATATGGTTACTCCTCCTACCAACAGTGTTGTTCAGTAAAGTAAATCAGAGCACAGGTGGACAGCACCAGCCACATCATGGGGACTTCACCCCTCTCCCCTATTCTTCCTCATCCTCTTCCCTCCTGGTATGAAAGGGAGGTTCTCAGATTGAACATTCAGTAGCTTAAAGGGGACATGGCACAGTATATTTGGTAAATAGCCACCATGGGCCTTTGAGGAGAACAGAGGAGGTGTTCAGGGTGGAGGGAGGAACTCCGTACAGTCATCGTCAAGAATAGCAAGAGCCCAGATGGACGCATATCAAATGTGCTTCATGCACATGATTCGGCCACCCTCTTTTCCACCAAGCCAAATATCCATAACTTAACAGTTGCAGAATGTAAATGTTTCCTGCTGGCTTTGCATTCCCCAACTGGGGAGGAATAGTCATCACTTGCCTGGCAGACTTAGAGGCCATCTGAACACTGGTGGGCTTCTCGGCATCCTCGAAATTGCTTTTTTTAAAAAACTTTTAGATTCGGAGATACATGTGCATGTTTGTTATAAGGGTATCTTGTGTATTGCCGAGGATTGGGCTTCCAGTGTATCCATGACCCAAATAGTGAACATTGTAACCAATAGGTACTTTTTCAACCCTCGCCCCATCCCACCTACTTCCCCCCTTTTGGAGTCCCCAGTGTCTATTATTTCTATCTTTATGTCATGGGTACCCATTGTTGAGCTCCCAGGTATAAGTGAGAACCTGTGACATTTCGTTTTCTCTTTGTGATGTATAACGATTCACTTAGGATAATGGTCTCCAGCTCCATCCATATTGCTGCCAAGGACATGATTTCATTGTTTTTCGATGGTTACATGGTATCAGAATTGCTTTAGATAGCCATGTGCCCTCTGGTTCTAACAATAAGCAATACATGCATGAGGTTCTGTGGGGTGGCGGGTAGCAATAGAAACAGACAGGATATGAAGGGTCAACGGCAGTGTCGGGTGTCAGGCTGTGCAAGCCTAAATATCAAACCAGGGCAGGTCAAACACCCTCAAGGATGCATGCAGGGACATCGTGTGTGTGTGTGTGTGTGTGTGTGTGTGTGTGTGTGTGTGTGGTGTTGGCGAAGGGAGTGCGGAATAGTATTGCTCTTCATGACCATGGAAATACAATATTCCTGATCACTCTCTCTCACCGCAAGTTATCAACTCTTTGTGGCTCAGTCATTCATCACAGCCCTTCTTGACCCATTTTAGGGTAACATCGTCTCAAAATGTGGCCTATGCAAACAGCATTCCAGGAATGCCCCAGCAACCAGAACTAGGGAGAAATGTCGTCCTTTAGTTAAAAAAGTTGTCCCACACACAAGCAACACAGCACTCAATGCTGAAATTCTACTGAGTTTTTAAATGAAATCTTCCTTTGGGATCCAAGGAGCAGTTTGGGATTTTTCAAAACCTGAACCATGAATGGAAATCTGATTTTTTAATGTCAAGGGACTAACTTGGGGCAGATCGTTTTACTCCCTTGGAGAGAAGAGTTGCTGCTTTTGAATGAGTCCCAAAGGAGGCTGGTTTCATCAGTCATTTTCCATGAAAATGGGATAAATTCATATCATAATATTTTTAAAATTCTAGTTATTTATTCTGTTAATTAAAAAGACATTTATACAACAATGACTAAAAGGAAATATGTCAAATTGTTAACTGGGGTTATCTTTTAGTCATAATTTTTACTGTCCTCTGTACATTTTTGCTCTTTAAGTATTTGTGCAATAATCAGTTATTTACTGTTACAAACTTTTTATAAACATCAGGGTTTTTCTGTTTTAAATTCCAGCTCTTTGAACTTACTATATCAGACTTATTTATTCAACATATATTTTTGAAGCACCTACTGTGTGCTGTATCCAAGTTAGCAAACAACAGTCTAAAATCCATGACTACTTTGTATAAATAAAGTTTTACTGGAACACAGCCATGTCACTTTATGTATTATCTATGGCCAGTTTTGCACTACCAAGGGCAGAGTTGAGTAGCTGCAACAGAGACCCAATGGCCCATAAAACCAGAAATATTTACTCTTTGGCCATTTCGGGAAAAACGTTTGGTGGCCCCTGTGCTATATGCAAGACTTTAAGTTAGGTAATAGGAATCAACTGTGAACAAAAACAAAAAAGATATCTCCCTAGGGTCATGGAGCTTATGGTTTTTGCCTAAACATTGGGGTTTCCAGTATCCTTTAAAACAGCTGTTCTGAGGGCCGGGAGCAGTGGCTCACGTCTGTAGTCCCAGCACTTTGAGAGTCCGAGGTGGTCGGATCACAAGGTCAGGAGTTTGAGACTAGCCTGGCCAACATGGAAAAACCACGTCTGTACTGAAAATGCACAATTAGCTGGGCATGGTGGCACGCGCCTGTAATCCCAGCTACTCGGGAGGCTGAGGCAGGAGAGTCTCTTGAACCCAGGAGGTGGAGGTTGCAGTGAGCTGAGATCACGCCATTGCACTCCAGCCTGGGCGACAAGAGCGAAACTCCGTCTCAAAAAGAAAAACAGCTGTTCTGTGGTTGCAGGAAATGTAAGCTGACGTGTGGTGCTCACAGCTTTTTTCTCTGTAGTTAGAGCAGATTCTTGATGCTCCGGAGATGGAGAAACCCCAAGTCTTGTTTTCTCCGTTAGCAATAGAAGCAATATTATCCTGCGCGCCTCCCCCTATCCCTGACACGGTGCCTGGTACATTGTTAAGTACTCAGTAAACCTCAGCTATTATTATCAGCATTGCTGAGGGGTCTCCGAAGGGAGTCGCTATTCCTTGCATGGGACTCGAACTTAACCTGGATTTAAGAGGCCTCTTACGTCAAGCCAGCAGAACTCATAGGTCTAGAGAAATTAACATACTTTGCTTTATTGATCTGAAATAGCTTATGTTAGGCCCATGAAGCTGAGAATTTCAGCTACATGCTCGTGAAAGGCAAATAATTTCTAAACTCACGCTTTACCTGGTTTGGGAACAGGAAATGAGTAATAAACGAGTTTCCAGGCCGGGTGTGGTGGCTTATGCCTCTAATCCCAGCACTTTGGGAGGCCGAGGTGGGTGGATCACTTGAGGCCAGGAGTTCGAGACCAGACTGACCAACATGATGAAACCCTGTCTCTATTAAAAATCCAAAAATATGTTAGCCAGTGTGGTGGTGGGTGCCTGTAGTCCCAGCTACTTGGGAGGCTGAGGAAGGAGAATCACTTGAACCTGGGAGGCAGAGGTTGCAGTGAGCCAAGATCATGCCATTGCACTCCAGCCTGGGTGATAGAGTGAGACTGCATCTAAAAAGAAAGAAAGAAGGAAAGAAAGAAAAGAAAGAAAGGAAGGAAGGAAGGAAAGAAAGAGAGGGAGAGAGAGAGAGAAGGGAGGGAGGGAGGAAGGAAGGAGAAGAAAAGAAAGAAAGAAGGAAAGAAAGAAAGGAAGGAAGGAAGGAAGGAAGGAAGGAAGGAAGGAAAGGGAAGGGAAGGGAAGGGAGGGAGGAAGGAAGGAAGGAAAGGAGAGAGAGAAAGAATTGAATTTCCAGACCCAGTTCCGTAAACAAGATTCCCTGTTCCCAGATGACACACAACAAACACCCTTTGACTTCCACTGAACTCCATCTCCTTGGAAGCATCATAATAGGATTAAGAAAAGCCTGGAAGATTCTTAGAAGAGCTGCTGTTCTCTCCACAACAGGATTGTGCTTAAGTATCCTATTAAAGAAGAGCACATTGGGTTGGCCGCAATGTTAACCTGCTAAACATGTAGAAACACATCAGAAACAGGTGGGAGAGAAGCCAGGCTCAGAGCCTCCCCGGCAAAGGGAACTCTGTGGGTAAATGCTCTAATTAGGAGCTTGGATTCTGTTCAGTATTCAACAGGATCCATCCAAGTCTGTCTCCTTTATTCAATTAAGAAATGATAGGAACCTTCAATTTTCCCTATAATTTAAAATAATGATAAATGATCAGGTAGAGTTTGGACATGTTTTTAAGCTCATTTTTAAGAGAAACTTCTGCTGAATTTAATTATGCCAGCTTCTGGGAAACAGTCATCAAACAGACTATTGGCAATTCAAATTGGCTCCCCCACGCAAACACACCCTTTGTCAGTAGCAATATCTGCGGCAGAATGAGTCACTCAAAACTGGGAGGGACACTCTGCATTTCAAAGATAAACAAAACAACAACAATAATAAACCTAACTTAGTCCAGGAAAAGAGAATAGAAAGGATTCAGGTAAGTGTTCAGATTGGAAGAGTAACAAAAGAAGAAAAAATGAAAAAGAAAAACATACGCCCAGCAACACTATGGGAGATGTATTTAGTAAGAGCTGCTCCACCTACCTGTACAGAATTCACTGTACTTGGAGACCTTGTTTTTTTCATCTTTTGAATCATTTTGTCTACTATGCCTGAATTTCTTTTTCCCATGGGATATACTCTGTATTGTTTAGGATTCAACTTCCCAAGATTTTTGCTTTTCCTTTTTAATTTTCGAGTTATTTATGAAATGTGGAATAAGGAAAAAGAGGTGAAATCCTACTAGCTTTGGGGACTAGCATGAAATAAGGTTCACCTAAGACTAAAGAGCATAGTTCTTGGGTTCATATAGTCTGAGTTTAAATCTGGCTCATCAGATAAAGGACCATAAGTGAGTTAACTACCTTCCGGAGGTTCAGCTTCCTCATTTGCTATACAGTTAATAGTAATAGTATACCCTCATTGGGTTATTGTAAGGATTACATGAGATAGTGCATGTAACCCTTATCATGGTGCCTGGAAAACAGTAAGTACACAAAACTGTTAGCTCTTGTTATTATTGTTGTTGCTATTAACAACCAGCCCAATCCAAAAATAAATGCTTAAATCCTCTTAATGACGTACTATCTAAGTGGTTGACTAGCCTTTATTTGAAAACCTCCAAAGGTTGGAAACTCCCTGCCTATATCTGTGTATATCTATGGTTCTTAGGAAGTTCATTTATTCGGCTGAACCTTCTCCCACTGTGGCTTCTGCCCCTTGGTCTTAGTTCTATCCCTTGAGAAGCTTAAAGAGCAGGGATAATCCCTCTTGTACATTGTACTAGTGAAGGCTTGGTTTTTATTGGAAGTAATGAAAACTAACTCTAGCAAGCTTTAGCATTAAAGGAAATTAACTAGAAAAATCCTGGGGCATTTGATTAATCAAGAAAAATAAGAAGGAGGAGGAGGAAGAGGAAGAAGAGGAGCAGGAGGAAGAAGAGGGGGGAGAGGAAGAAGAAGAGCAGGAGGAGAAGGAAGGGGCAAAGGACTCATCATCAGCCTCCAGGAATGCGGGAACTTCATCAGGCTTGGACCTACTTCATCAGAAGGAGTCATCAAACCTTCTGTTTCTAGCATTACCATTAACAAATCTTGTCTACAGCTCCAAGAATCTTATTGGCTTAGCCTAAGTCAGATGTCTATCCCTGGGCCAATCAACTCTGGCCAGGGACAGAGACACCTACTGAAGATCACGGTGATGGAGGCTTACCTGTGTATGAGGAGTAGGACACCATCCCAAAGAAGGGTAAACTGTTGTGAATGGAGCAGCCTCCCAGCCAGGCTATGGGAAATCCCAAGCCACGTGAGTAAACCATGGCACAATCCTCTAGATATTTGAAGAAGCTGTTCTCTAGAGTAAATATCCTCAGTCCTTTCCACCACTAAGATTGAATTAATGAAACATACTTATGTGATTATTTAGTGTTTTCACTAGAAAGTTGAACTTTATGAAGACAGAAGACCGTGTCTATCTCATTCACCAACATATCCCAGCACTTAGCCAGAGGTTTGACCGCTGCAGGTACTCAAATAACAGCTGAATTCATTAATTGACTGATTAACTCATTATGTATTATTTTTGAGAACTTTCTGGTTACTCACTTCCAAATATGGCTCTATCTGTCTCAGTCAGTTTCTATTCATGGTGAGAAGCTCCACTGTCAGTGTCCTATTTTATCTGCATAACATAGGAAGGAAGGTAAAATAACTCACAAGTCTTATTTTCAGTCACATAAAGATTTTATTTGCCCATCTGTTTTAGTTATCTATTCCTATATAACACACTCCAAAACATAGTGGCTTAAACCTACAATAGTCATTGACTTGACTCATGAATCTACAAGTTGGGCAGGGCATGATGGGATGGCTCATCTCTGTGCCACATGGCATCAGCTGGAGTAGTCTGGCTGGGAATGGGGTAATCCATTTCCAAGATGGCTGGTAAGTTGATGCTGGTTGTCAGCCGGAAGCTCAGCTGAGGATGTAGACCACGAACTCAGGTCGTCTCCACAGTTACCTCTTCATAGGCTGGTTGGACCTAGTCACAACATGGTGCCTGGGTTCCAAGAAAGAGTGTCCCAAGAAAGCAAGAGAGAGAAGTACATGACATTTTTATAATGCAACCTCAGAACTCACATAGCAACACTTCTACCATATGCTAGTGGTCAAGGAAGGGAAAGGGACATTAACCTCACCATGCTATTGAAGAAGTGGCAAGGTCACACTGAAGAAAGAGCATGTGGAATAGGAGATATAATTGAGTCAATCTTTGTAACACACAATCTGCCACACCACCTCTCCTCTTGTATACCGGGCCATTAAGTTGAGTTTCAGCATTGCCAATTAAACTCTGTTGACTGGTCCTCCACTCAATCATCACTTTTTGAATCATCTATACCAGGCTTAGGATTAAAACCTGGAAGTACACAGATAAATGAGAAAATTCTCTTCCACTGGGAGTTCACAGATGGGTAGAGAAGATGGATAATGAAACTCCAATGGGATGAATGATTCAGCCAAGGTCTGCACCAGGCAGTATTGGCAGAGAAAGAAATGATGAATTCTGTCTAGAATGGAGGCTAAATTCTAGTTTATCTAAACACTTTTCTTTAGTGGACCTGGGTTCTATCCTTCCACTAGGTTACCATTTTCAGAGTTAATATGTATTACTTTAGATGAGCATGTGGACAGCCAGATTGTCCCTGTTGTACTTTGTGGGAGCCAAAGCAACCACAACCAAAAAGGATGGGACTGCTTGGCTAACAAAGGGAGTAGCAACTGGGAACGATGTCTTGGATTTAATAGGTCCTCCTGGAGTCTTGAGTTTTCCATAGAAGAGAGAACCTTTCAAAGCAAGTGATAATAATAGTAAATTTTTCTAATACACTTTCATTTTCAGCACACTTTTAGCTTTACAGAAAATTTGAGAAGACAGAAGAAAGAATTCCCATATTCCTTCTTATTCCCACTTTCTCCTATTCGTAACATCTTACGTTGGTTTGGTATATTTATTATAATGAAGGATATTGATATATTATTATTCACTGAAGTCCATTGTTTATTCAGAATTCTTTCATTTTTACCTACTTCCTTTTTCTGTTGCAGGATTCCATCCAGAGCACCACATACCACTTAGTTGATGAGCCCCTTTTGGTTATAAGCAGTTTCTCAGGCTTTCCCTGTTTTTGATAACCTTGACAATTTTAAGGACTACTGGTCATGTATATTGCAGGATTCCTCTCTATTGGGATTGGCCTGATGTTTTTCTTATGATTAGACTGGGGCTATGGGTCTCTGGGAGGAAGAGCACAGGGAGAAACTGCCTTTCTCATCACATCATATCAAGGGCACTTAGGATCCGCATGATTTATCACTGTTGATTTTAACCTTGATCACCTGGCTGCGGTGGTGTTTGTCAGATTTTTTCCACTATACAGTTACTCTTATTTTCTCTCCCTCTTCACACTGTACTCTTTGGAAGAAAGTCAATATATGCAGCTCACACTGCAAGCGTAGGCAGCTTTGCTTCTCCTCCTCGAGGGCAGAGTGTCTATATAAATTATTTGGAATTCTTCTGCATAAGAGATTTGTCTCTTCTCCATTTATTTATGTGTTCAATTATTTATTTATACCAGTAGGACTCATGGCTATTTATTTTGTACTTTAGGCTGTAATCCAGTCCCACTCTATTTTGTTGCTCAAAGTATTCCAGATTCAGCCATGGAGAGCTCTTTCCATTGGCCTCCCTGTCGCTTTGACATACTTCCATCGTTGAGGGTAAAGATGACTTTTTGCATATGTTTGGCTAGCACTCGAATGGAAAGGCTGTATTCTTACATGTTGATATGGTTTGGATCTGTGTCCCCACCCAAATCTCATGTTGGATTATAATTGCCAATGTTGGAGGTGGAGTCTGATGGGAAGTGATTGGGTCATGGGGGCGGATTTCTCATGAATAGTTGAGTACTATCCTCTTTCTGCTGCCCTCACAATAGTGAGTGACTTCTTGCAAGAGCTGGTCATTTAAGTGTGGCACTGCTTCCACTCTCTGTCTCTTGCTCCTGCTCTCTACTCCCCTGTCACCTTCCACCATGATTGTAAGCTTCCTGAGGCCCCCCCAGAAGCTGAGCAGATGTTGTTGCCATGCTTCCTGTACAGCCTGCAGAACCATGAGCCAATGAAATCTCTTTTCTTATAAATTACCCACTCTCGGGTATTTCTTTATAGCAATGCGAGAACGACCAAATACACATGTATTTCTAATTTAATTATTCAAATAAGCCTGTGATATAAGTGCCCTCATTGGCAAATAAGGAAAGTAAGATACAGAGGAGTTCAGTAAGTTGTTGATAGGTAAAAGGGACGCCAGAGTCACCTGGAAGGGGGTTCCAATGGCCAAAGGCAGTGGCAGCTATATCATCTAGCTTCTGTTCTCCACCCCACCACCCAGTATGTACAGTCAAGAGGAAAAGCTGCCCAGAGAAAACCACCCACATGGAGGTGTTACAGACTCTTGTGTGCTGCCTCCTCACAGGAAGTTGTGGAAAGATGTGATGGACACGTAGGGATGGATGCTAAAGCTGACATTTCTGAAATCCAAAGGGGGAATATTTTGGAGCTTGAGTGGGTCTTCTTGGAGTCCCTCAAATTAGATTGTGTGAGCTCACTCCACCCACTGAGGAGCAAACCCTCCACACAACACACTCCCTTCCGAACCTTGGAACTCAACCCCCTCCATGTTCCCCTGCTACCCTGCAAGATGCCAAAACAGCTTCAAGGAAGTCTGCTGAGAATTGCTCATCATTTTTACACTTGGTTGAATAAAGCCCAGAGCAGAAAACAAAACAGAGACCCAGATCCCCTTTTGAAAGCCCCACAGTAACCAGAGATCAGGTCCAAAGACAGAATCCAGCGTTTCTGTGCTGCTGTGTGCCCAGAAAGCTTGGGTGAGCTGTTTTCGGCTATCCCATCAAGCACAGACTGGAATTATAATGTAGAGTGTTGGCTCCTTTTCCCTCAGGTTGAGCAGCAAAGGTCCTTCCTCCTGCAAATTATGCCCCATTCTTCCAATGCTACCTGCCTGCTTCCTATTGGTTAGGAGGCAACAGCATCTTGCACAATAAAATTCAATTTTAGTAATTTCTCCACTGCCTCCGAGAAAGGGAGGAAAATTCTCAGTATGAGGGCAGCTTTTCTTTGTCGGCTTCTGCTTTGGAAGATGACAACATCATCCTTTAGATTTCTTAAGGAAATAGAGCAGAGCCAAAGTAGACTGTGGCATCCAGCTGGGGTTTAAGACCTTGTTCATAATGCCTAAAGAACTTCAAAAAGTTACAGGGACAATACCTACTGTAATATGCTCATTGACATCCAAAGGAGTCCAAGAAAAGTAGGTCGTGGGTATAATGAGAGGCAAAAACACTGATAAACGGAGGGGGAGACACATCAGTGTGTCCCTGGGAGCTTTTCCTTTCTACTTTAAGGATAAAATTGGATGGGAGCAGTGGCTTTCAGAAGACGTCAAAGCTGCCTCAAAACTCTGGCAGGAGCTAACTTTGTTTTCTAAATTTAAAGATATTGCAGCTTCTATAATTTGTCTCCAATAAAGCTATGCCATTTTTTTTAAGTCCTGGCTTTCTTGCTAACTCACTGTGTGGACACAGTTATTCTCTTTGAGAATATTCAGTTTACTCATCTGTAAAACAGAGACACTGCACATCCTTACCTGAAAGTTTCCCTCATCAGGCACTTCAACAAGGTACATACATATGTAAGATGCCCAGGGCCCTCCAAGACAAAGAAAAGGTCCACGCCTGTAATCCCAGCACTTTGAAAGGCCAAGGTGGGTGGATGACCTGAGGTCAGGAGTTTGAGACCAGCCTGGCCAATATGGTGAAACACCATTTCTACTAAAAATACAAAAATTAGCCAGGCGTGGTGACAGGTGCCTGTAATCCCAGCTACTTGGGAGGCTGAGGCAGGAGAGTCGCTGGAACTTGGGAGGTGGAAGTTGCAGTGAGTCGAGATGGTGACATTGCACTCCAGCCTGGGCAACAAGAGTGAAACTCCAGCTCAAAAAAACAAAACAAACAAAAAAAGACAAAGCAGTTTCTCATCTTCCAGAAACTTAAGACGTAACAGAAAAAGAGAGAAAGTGACTTTCATATGAACACACAATAAAAAACAGTCTGGAATACACACATGAACATGAAAGCATAAGCACCAGAGCTGTTGGCAACTTACCAACTTTGCATTTCTTCCTGACCAACATACTCTCCAGAAAACAGCAGTTAAATCACTTTAAAGAAAAGGGGGTTATTTTCAGGCAAGGACACTTCCCTCTGGATTATGTCAAGGCCATCAGTCAAAGCTAAAAAGTATCTTGACCTTTTGCTGTGCTCTTCTCTGTAAACTTTTACCTTTAGACTATGGCCCATTTGCATGACTTTGACCCAAGGAAGGAAAGGGGAAATAAAGTGTTTTTTTTCTAGTGGAAGCAGCTATATTTAAAGGTCTCATTGAGTGCTCATTCATTCAACAAACATTTACTGAACTGTACTAGATGGTCAAGTACTATACTAGGTACTGAGAATACAACAGTGAGCCAAATACAGTCTGGAGGAAGAGATGAAATATTTTTAAATGAAATTATAACACAGTACTACAAGCTCTGGGATAGGGTAAACACAAGACAGTGTGGGAGCCCAGATAATGCACCTCCTCTCCCATGAAGCAGTCAGGAAAGACTTCCTGGAGGAGGTGACATGAAAGCTGAAACCATCAGGAGTGGTAGGAGTCGGTTGGGTGAGGGAATGCGATGAGTGGGTTCAGGAAAGGGGAATATCAAGTGCAAAGGCATAAAGGTGGGAGTGGACATATTATATTACATTCACCACGCCCAGCTAATTTTTGTTATTTTTAGTAGAGAGGGGGTTTCACCATATTGGCCAGGCTGGTCTCAAACTCCTGACCTCAGGTCCTCCACCTGCCTCAACCTTCCAAAGTGCTGGGATTACAGGCGTGGACCTCTACATTACGTTACATAACTGGGGAGGAGGTAGCGCTGAAACATGAAATTGCAAAGATCAGTTTGGGTATATTATGGAAGTCAATGAATGACCAGACGTAGATGTTAAGGAGAGAAGTGCCAGGATCAAATTTGCATTTTACAAAGAGTTCTGTGGCTGGCAACATCACAGAATATTAGGTAGGGAAATAAAATTTAAGGATGCCCTAGAGATCTCAATCAGCAGTGAAGATGACCGCCATTTGTAGCAAGTGTTCTACTACATATACTCCCACATACACCTTTCATACTTAGAACAACCGAGTGCAACTATCCCTATTTTACAGATAAAGGAATAGAACCTCCAAAACAGAGTTTCTCAACCTCAGCCTCATTGACATTTTGGTCCAGGTAACTCTTCGCTGTGTGACAGCTGTTCTGTGCATTGTAGGAAATTTAGCAGTGTACTTGAGCTCTACCCACGAAATGTCAGCAGAACCTTCCCACCAAATGTGACAACCAAAAACACCCCCAGATGTTGCCAAAAGTCCTCTGAGAGGACACAATGACTCGCTGGCTGATAACCACCATTCTAAAAGATCAAACCCCACAGTTCACCCAAGCGAGGATGCTAACTGGGTTCTCTGTCTCCATCAAACACACTCCCTGTCCATGCCAGCTTCATCCCTCATGGCCTGGAAAAGACGTCACATGCATCCATTTGCCTCTAAACGACTGAAGTGTTCACTGGGAAAAGTTTTAAGAACAGATGTCACTTTCCCTAGTCATTTTGATTTTTTCATACATTAAAGTGAGGATGACTTTTTTTTTTCCTATCAGCTAAAAATTGTTACCACACTGGATGCAAAAGAGTTTTCTCTCATTACATGTGCAACTCTATACATTTTTCTTCAAACCAGCTGAGCACTGGCACCAAATATGAGGATGATTCATGTGGCATCATAGTCCATTCCTGCCCAATTCCAAGGGTATTTGCCGGTCTTGGGCACTGCTATCCATTTGATGATTTGAAGTTTCCTCCCATAAATGTGCAATTTTTAAAAAGCCAAATCATTCCCCTTATGGATCTGCATCAGAAAGTTTGCTTTGTGATGAAATCTGCAGATGCAAAAAAAAGGTGGGGGGGGAGAATTTCACAGAGCAGGTACAGCAGCAAGAACATGGCTGAGCCAATTTCCTCTGTTCCCTCTTTATGTAAAAGTGCGGCGGATGTGGAGACTGTCTTCTCAAATTACCCCGCCAGACAAAGAGAGGTTTTTAGAAGAGTCCCGAGCATGTAATTTTATTACTTTAGCATCAATTGTAATGTAATTCATGTAATTTCTTTCGCGGAGAAAAGTCATTTTCCTAAATACTTGGCAAAATGAGAGCTGATGGATTTTTGACTTCCACCAACTCTCTCTGTAGAATTTTCCACTATAAAGGAAACATACAGAGCTGCTCAGTGCAAATGGCCTCACCTGGAAGCAGAGAGGGTTTGTAGGCCCTTTCAAACTTGGTGATTTTTTTCCTTTTTTGTTTTTTTTTTGTTTGTTTGTTTGTTTTTGTTTTTTTTGAGATGGAGTCTCCCTCTGTCGCCCAGGCTGGAGTGCAGTGGCACGATCTCGGCTCACTGCAACCTCCGCCTCCCAGGTTCAAGAGATTCTCCTGCCTCAGCCTCCTGAGTAGCTGGGATTACAGACACCCACCACCATGCTTGGCTAATTTTTGTATTTTTAGTAGAGAAGGGGTTTCATCATGTTGGCCAGGCTGGTCTCAAATTCCTGACCTCGAGTGATTCACCCACCTCAGCCTCCCAAAGCACTGGGATTATAGGCATGAGCCACCGTGCTTGACCACTTTTCCTTTTTTTTTTAGACAAAGTTTCACTCTGTCACCCAGGCTAGAGTGCAGTGGCGTAATCTTGGCGCACTGCAACCTCTGCCTCCCAGGCTCAAGCGATTCTCATGCCTCAGACTCCCAAGTAGCTGGGATTACAGACATGTGCCACCATGCCTGGCTAATTTTGGTATTTTTAGTAGAGATGGGGTCTTACCATGTTGCCCAGCCTGGTCTCAAACTCCTGTCCTCAAGTGATCCACCTTCCTTGGCCTCCCAAAGTGCTGGGATTATAGGCATGAGTGCCCTGCCAGCTTGGTGATTTCTAATGACTGTGTATCCCAGTAGAGACTATCTCAAAACTGCCTTCTTATAAAGATCAAACCAAGGTCAAATTTGGTGAGGTTTTTAACCTCCACATTACTGGCATTTGGGGTTGGATAATTCTTGTTGTGGGGGCTGCCCTGTATTTTGTCAGATGTTTAGCAGCATCCTTTTCTGCTCATTTGATGACAGTTACACATCACTCCAGTTGTGACAACTGAAAACGTCTCCATTTGTTGTCAAATACGATAAACAGTGAATTTTGCCTCTTTGTTCCAGGAGCTCCCAGTCCTATTCCTGGGACCTCTGTAAGTATTGGAGGGGAGGAAGCTGCATTCAACACTCAAAATGAATTCATGGACAACCAAGAGTTAGTTGCTAATGGAGAATTAAAAAGATAAACATACCAGGTGTCTCACACGACCACATCCTGCAGTTCCTCTCCAGAACCTAAAGGTCCATCTGCATAGCAAGAAGCCAGACTCCAACATTATTCTCTTTTCTATTACTTTTTCAACAAATGTGGGTTTTTTCATTTTTTAATTTTTGTGGGTACATAGTAGGTGTATATGTCTGTGGGGTACATGGCATGTTTTGGTACAGGCATTTTTTGATACAGGCATGTTTTGGTACAGGCATGTTTGGATACAGGCATGCAAAGCGTGACAATCACATCATGGAGAATGGGGTGTCCACCATCCCCTCAAGCATTGATCCTTTGTGTTACAAACAATCCAGTTATACTCTTTGAGTTATTTTTAAATGTATAATTAAGTTATTATTGGTTATAGTCAATGTGTTGTGTGATCAAATAGTAAGTCTTATGCATTCTTTCTAACTACTTTTTTTGTACCCATTAACCATCCTCATCTCCCACTCCCCAAGCCCCCACTACCCTTCCCATCCTTCTACTCTCTATGTCCATGAGTTCAATTGTTTTGATTGTTAGATACCACAAATAAGAGAGAATATGCAATGTTTGTCTTTCTGTGCCTGGCTTATTTCAATAAATGTTAATATCGTCTACTATATACCAGGTACTGTTCTAAGTGCTTTAAAGCAGCAACTCACTGGATCTTCATAATAATCCTATAGGATAGTTACTATTGTCACCCCATTTCACAGACTGGAAAACCGTACCTCAGAGATATTAAGTAAGAGCTAATGATGAGCAAACTGGAATTCAGACTAAGGCATTGGATTCCATAGTCTGCACCCTTTTTTTTTCTTTTTTTTTTTTTGAGACAGAGTCTGGTTCTGTCAGCCAGGCTGGACTGCAGTGGTGCAATCTCAACTCGCTGCAACCTCCTTCTCCTGGGTTCAAGCAATTCTCCTGCCTCAGCCTCCCAAGTAGCTGGGGATACAGGCATGTACCACCACGTCTGGCTAATTTTTTGTATTTTTAGTAGAGACGGGGTTTCACCGTGTTAGCCAGGATGGTCTTGTTCTCCTGACCTCATGATCTGCCCGTCTTGGCCTCCCAAAGTGCTGGGATTACAGGCATGAGCCACTGCACCCGACCCTATAGTCTGCACTCTTACTCAGTAGGCTGTGGTGAGTCAGTTAGGTACTGGGGAAAGGGAAATAAATTTGGAGTCAGATTCACCTGGTCTCACCTCCTGGCTCTGTCACTTAGCAGCTGGTGAACTTGGGCAAGTTGCCCGATGTCTCTGAGCTTCAGCCTATTATGCACAAAATGAGGATGACGACTCCTGCATCAAAGGATTGCAGCAAGGACTAAACTACCACTGAGTTTGGTGCCTCAGAAGTATTCGGTGGGTGTCAGTTCCCTCTCTCATCTACTGTTTCAGAAGTGAGTCCCCACGAAACGTAACAGCAGTGGTCAAGGGACAAGTATCAACCATGAGGACTTGATCCTGCATCCAAGCCACCACCACATCTCACCAGCGTAACCATAGTAGCATCCTGAATGGTCTCCCTGCTCGTGTTCCTCACCCTGCAGTAGATTCTCTGTGAGGCGGTCTGTAATTATTCCCATCCCTGCATGTGCACACCTCGCCATGTGACTTTGCAGTTTCTCCCATCAGGGGTTGGAGTCTGTTTACCCACCCCTTGAATCTGGTCCGGCCTTCAGAGTTGCATTGGCCAAAGGAGGATGGTGGAAGTGATACTGACCATGCTAGCTCTGAGCCCAGTCCTCAAGAGATTTTCTGCATCTCCACTCTCTCTTGGGATCCTGCCCAGACACTGTGTGACTTGCCCAGACCAGCCTGCTGGATGATGAGACCACATGGACCAGATCTCAGTTGTCCCAGCCAAGGTCCCAGATAAGTGAGAGAACCCAGCCAAGAGGAGCAAAAATGACAGTGAGCCCAACCAGGAGCAGAAGAAATAACTGCCCAGCTGGGCTCGACCTAAATCACTGAGCATGAAGCATGAGCAAAATGATTCTTTTACCCCAACTCCACCAAAACTGCCGAGTTCCAACATAGTTTGTTATTCAGCAGTGACTGACACAACCCTTTCAAACTCCTTATCCCAACGGTAATCAGCAGCATCACTTTTGATGCGGTTCGGCTGTGTCCCCACCCAAATCTCATCTTGCATTGTAGTACCCATAATCCCCTTGTGTCATGAGAGGGACCCGGTGGGAGGTAATTGAATCATGGGGCAGTTAATCACATGCCTCTGTTCTCATGGTAGTGAGCGAGTTCTCCCGAGATCTGGTGGTTTTAAAAGAGGCTTTCCCCCTTTTGATCAGCACTTCTCCTTGCTGCCACCACGTGAAGAAGGATATGTTTGCCTCCCCTTCCACCATGATTATAAGTTTCCTGAGGCCTCCCCAGCGATGCTGAACTGTGAATCAATTAAACCTCTTTCCTTTACAAATTACCCAGTCTCGGGCATGTGTTTATTAGCAGCATGAGAATGTACTAATAGAATTTTAAATCCTAAATTGGAATATTTCAGTTCACCAATTATAGCTCTGTAAAGGGGACCCATCACATTTAGAACAGAATTCAGATCCCAAGCCACAATCTACTGCTTTCCGCATGATCTAGCCCCTGCCTATCCTCCAACCCTATTATCCACCACTGTCCCCATAATTTGCCCAAAGTTACAAAGCAACTAGGTAGATACATCTGGAAACTGGAACCCAGGTTTGATTCCAAAGCCCATGTTTTTCCATGTGGATATTACTCTCTGAGTACCTATGATGGGCAAGTCTCTGTGCAAATTGTTTTACCACTTTTCACTTAGAGTATTCTGACTACATTGGTGTTTATTCTGGCTCCAGCACACACCAATGGTGTTCCTGCCTGAAGTACTTTGCACTTACGGTCCTCTCTGCCTGGAAGACTCTTTTGCCCTCGTGATTGAATAACTGACTCCCTCTTGCCATTGAGGTCTCAACTCTGATATCAACTCTTCAGACGGGATCTCCAGGTCACCAAAAAGTCACCCTCATTCACCATCACCTTCTGTGCTCCATCTGTTTTGTTTTCTTAAAAACACTTACCAGTATCTAAAATGATGCCTGCTCCTCCAAATAGTGCAACAGCTCTCTGAAGGCAGGAATCATGCCTATGGAATCCACCGGCACATTCCCATACCCTTGCACCTTCCGCCAAGCCCAGCACATTGTAGGAGTGTATTAAATAACAGTTGTGTGAGTAAGGATGCCAAGAAGACCCTTTGGTTCAAGCACTCTATTCCTTCTCTCCACCATCTCTCTTTAGCCCTCCCCCAAGGCTAAGTGGTACATGAAAAATATGGAGAGAATAATGTCCTGCATTCACCAGATGTGCAGCTTAAGAACGAAGTAGAATTAGATTTGCAACTTCCATCACAGGCAAACCCATGCTGTGAGGCCTTATTAAAAACCAAAGAAAGCTGGCTGCTGTTGTCTTCCCTTCCCATCACTAGGTCATGAAAGAAAAGAGAAAAATCAAACCCCTACCTTTCTTATGGATCATAACAGCAGTGGGGAAGGAGTGTTGACTCTCCTCATTACTCCATAAATTGCTTAAATCTTTGTGTCCTATATATCACTTTTCTAATTCAGAAGAAATGCACAAGAGGAAAAACTCAAATCATGTCTGTCCTGAGAGGTTCAGACACCTGCTTTGATGAACCTCTGTACGATCAGGTTTCCCCAGTAGCTTCTCTGCTGAACCTCACACTCAATAGAGAAAGAAATGAATTTTCCTCACCTTCACCCAACTACAGTGCTCACCCTAGCAGCCCTGCAAATGAGAACACAGGGTTCTCCTATGCACATTATGTTTGTCAGAGATCACCAGCCACTGGCTCCCAGGCCCACACAAAGCCCATGGCTGTGTCTTTTTGGACCTGCAGTATTATTTTCATTTCAATTAGTTGCCAACATTTAAAAGTAATATGCTTTTATATAATCTATAGTTCTAACTTTTCTTGGAAAATCAGATCATCTGATTTCGGACCCACAGTCATATTCCCAAAACTGGCTGCCCTCTCTTGATGGGGAAAGAACTTCCCACTTTATCACAGTAGCCACCCGACCCACTTCACTCACTGATATTTCCTGTCCAGATCTCGAAAGTATTAAGTTTGCAGCCCCTGTTACACACACACACGCGCACGTGTGCACACACATTTCGTAGTGAATTTAATTAATGGACTCAGAACTGTTTGACTGATCAATAACATTGCATGCCTTGAATAGAGATATTTTGCAAGACAATTCTCTTGAATCAAATGGAAAGGGCCAAAATTATAAACTTCCCCTGTATTACATCTCTGCAGTCTCTTCCCAGGGAGTCAAAAAGAAGAGGCATGAAACCAGCTGGGCATGGTGGTTCAAGCCTGTAATCCCAGCACTTTGGGAGGCTGAGGCCGGTATTGCTTGAGCCCAGGAGTTTGATACATCCTGGGCAATATGATGAAAGCCCATCTCTCCCAAAGCTACAAAAATTAGCCAGGTGTGGTGGCTCACGCTTGTGGTCCCAACTACTTGGGAGGCTGAGGTGGGAGGATCACTTGAGCCGGGAAGTTGAGGCTGCAGTGAGCAATGATTGTGCCACTGCACTCCAGCCTGAACAACAGAGCAAGACCCTGTCTCAAAAAAAAAAAGAAAAGAAAAAAAAAGAGGCATGAATCCTAATCTGTCTCCTCCCTGCAGAAATAACATTTCTTGTGATCAATAGGAAAAGATCATTCTTATAAGAATAGGGACACAGGGAAATGAAATGGCAAGGAAATGATTTTAAAAATATTTAATGTAGCAGAGATTGCTAACTGTTCACCAAAATCCATTTTGTCTTCCTGGGCACACAGCTGGCCGACTTCTCCTATCCCCTCTTGGCTCTCATTAACAGATACAACCAAATACTAATGATGACAGGCTCTAGAGGGTAACGCATGTTAAAAGATGAAAGGATCTTGGATCCCTGAATCACCACGTGGAAGTTTCATCGAATGACCAGAAATACCCATCTTAGGCTGGTACGACAAGAACTAAACTTGTGTTGGAACCACTAGGCATTTTGAAGTCTATTTGTTGCATCTGCTTCATCTACCCCAAGACATTCTATAAGCTTCCAAGAAAAATGTAACTAAAAATAAAAACACATACAGGACTGCTTTTACTAGTTGCCAGTATTAAGTTCCAATTGTGTGCTAAGTGTTTTATGTATTATGCTCATTGCAGCAATGAGGAAACAGATATACAAGAGCTAAGTAATTTGCCCGAAGTTACATAGCAACGAGGTGGATATATCTGGAATTGGAACCCTGGCCTGATTTCCAAAGCCCTTGTTTTTCCATATGGATATTACTCCATACAGAGTAATGACTCTCTGAGTAACATCCTGTGATGGGCCACTTTCTGTGTAAGTTGTTTTTACCACGTTTTATTTAATCCGCCCCATGCACCAATAAGGGAGGCAGTATTATTGTCTCCATTTTACAGATGAAGAAATTGAGACACAGAGAGGACAAGTGTCTTTCCTGAGGTCCCATTTGCAAGTGTGAAAATCGGACCTGTAATTTCCTGACTCTTTCCACTGTCTCCTTTGAGATGGCGGGAAGATTTGGCAAGACTGAGGAATGTGGACATATTTTGTTATTTTGAAAATGAATTACAGTGTTACCAGCTCATAAATTAGAAATTATAAGCTTTTGCTTTGTAAAAACTTTTTACTTTTTAACTTTTATTTTAAATTCAAGGGGTACCTGTGCAGGTTCGTTCTATGGGTAAATTGTATGTCCTGGGGATTTGGTGTACAGATTATTCTGTCACCCAGGTCATCGACATAGTAACCAATGGGTAGTTTTTCAATCCTCACTCTCCTCCCACCCTCCACCCTCAAGTAGACCCCGGTGTCTATTGTTCCCTCCTTTGTGTTCATGTGAACTCAGTGTGTAGCTTCCACTTACAAGTGAAAACATGCAGTATTTGGTTGTCTATTCCAGAGTAAATTCACTTAAGATAATGGCCTCCAGCTCCATCCATGTTGCTGCAAAAGACATGTTCACTTTTTATGGCTGCATACTATTCCATGGTATATATGTTCCATATTATCCAGTTCACCACTGACGGACATTTAGGTTGATTCCGTATCTTTGCTACTGTGAACAGTGCTGTGGTAAACATGCAAGTGCATGTGTCTTTACAATAGAATGACTTATATTCCTTTGTGTATATACTCAGTAGCAGAATTGCTGGGTCGAATGGTATAAAAAAAATGTGTGATTCTGGGGCTAGGTGCAGTGGCTCATGCCTGTAATCCCAGTACTCTGGGAGGCTGAAGCAGGTGGATCACGAGGTCAGGAGATCGAGACCATCCTGGCCAACATGGTGAAACCCCGTCTCTACTAAAAATACAAAAACTTAGCCGGGCGTGATGGTGCACAGCTGTAGTCCCAGCTACTTGGGAGGCTGAGGCAGGGGAATCGCTTGAACCGGAAGGTGGAGATTGCAGTGAGCCAAGATTGCATCACTGCACTCCAGACTGATGACAGAGTGAGGCTCCATCTCAAAAAAAAAAAAAATTGTATGATTCTATAAACATTTTGAATTGTCACACATTACTTGTAACGCAATACGATACTGTATTGTATATTGAGTAAACTTGCTCTTTCAAGTGTATAAATATGTAAATTACAATGATCATTCTGTAATCATTTTTTTTTTTTTTTTTTTTTTGAGACGGAGTCTTGCTCTGTCGCCCGGGCTGGAGTGCAGTGGCCGGATCTCAGCTCACTGCAAGCTCCACCTCCCGGGTTTACGCCGTTCTCCTGCCTCAGCCTCCCGAGTAGCTGGGACTACAGGTGCCCGCTACCTCGCCCGGCTAGTTTTTTCTATTTTTTTTTTTTTAGTAGAGACGGGGTTTCACCGTGTTAGCCAGGATGGTCTCGATCTCCTGACCTCGTGATCTGCCCGTCTTGGCCTCCCAAAGTGCTAGGATTACAGGCTTGAGCCACTGCGCCCGGCCTCTGTAATCATTTTGTATTGACAAAATGTATATTATGCAATACAAAATATTACAGAATGATTAGTGCAGTTTATATATTTATATACTTGAAAGACCAAGTTTACCCAATATAGAATACAGTACCATATTGCATTATATTCTAGTGTCATACTAGACACACTACATTTTCTACATTTTAACATCCTATGATAGAACCTCAATAAATGCTGAATGAGTTAATGCAAACGATGAAATCCTTAGACCTCCCTACACATGTGCTATTTCATATTTCCACGACTTTGCTCTTTGCATTTTTGTTGGCAGGGATACCCCTCACCCGCAACCATTGTTACCTGACTAGTTTCTGCCCATCTCTGAAGACTCAGCTAAAGCATCTCTTCCTCCAGGAAGGCTTCCATGAACACCCTGGCAAGGCTAAGTGCCCCTCCACTGCATCCCACAGAGCACTCTGCCTACTTTTGTCCTTGTGTCTGCCACGTTACATTGAAATCCTCTGTTTTGTGTCTCCCCTCACTAATCTGTAAACTCTTCAAGGGAAAAGAACTGAATATTTTTCACATTTTTAGATGGAAAATAGGAGCTCATGGTAGGGGTTTGATAATACAGTTTCCTAATCTAAACAGAGGTAACGCAAGCGGTAAGCATAAAGATTATCCAGTGAAGTTTAAGCAAAACTTAGGGCGACCCATCCCTGGAGAAACCAAGACCATATGATAGTAACTCCTTGCACTGAAAATGAACCATCCTTCCTTCCCTTCCACTGGTACCCTTGCAGCATGCAGAGTGGTAAACCGCATGGAGTAAAATGCACCAGACACACGGCAGGTGCACAGTAAATATGTGTTGAATGAATTAAGGAATGGGTTAGTGCCAGCCATTTAGAGGAGCATTACCATGCATAGGATGATGAAATACCCCCAGTAACAACCAAAGACAGAAAACAACCTCTTTTCTATCTATGAACCATGGTACTGAATGTCGGAGCCCTCTTGAATACACCTTCAGCTGCCAGTGGGGGCTGCTGCAGTGCCCTCGGCCACCCCTACTTATGGATGCTTGGTTGGAGAAGCTCACTTTCTGCATGAGGGCTTTTCAGGGCTCCTGATACCCTGGGAGCTGTTTAGTGTTTCTTCATTTAGGGCAGATTGCTCTTTCGAAAATTGCTTTGTGGTGGTGGCTGCCTCTCCTTCATCTGATTAGTCTTGCTTCTTGGAGACGTTCAAGCCATTTTTTTTCCCCTGTTGTACCATATGTTTTTCCTTTGAGTCTGTAGTATTTTGTGCTCAGATTCTGGAACTGTGATGCGGCATTTCTCTCCTGACGATTCCTAGCAGGTGGTTTATCTCAGCAGCTGGTAATGGCAGGGGATGGTGTGATGGGGAGAAATCGGGCAGTGCCACTGCCTGTGTGTCTACAGATCCCTCTTTGACTTCCCCTCCCAGACTATTTCCTTCTTGTGTCTATTGTCCTTGCAGTTAATCTCTTTGATGTGTCGGTGTTGGTTGTTTCTTTGGCGTCTATTCAAAAAATTCTATAAATTTCTGCCCATGACACACACAAAGGGGCTCTCTGTGGAGTAGAGTCTCCATTTAAAAATGATGATAGACCGGGCACGGTGGCTCATATCTGTGCCTGTAATCCTAGCACTTTGGGAGGCCAAGGCGGGTAGATCACCTGAGGTCAGGAGTTCGAGACCAGCCTGACCAATATGGTGAAACCCCGTCTCTACTAAAAATACAAAAATTAGCCAGATGTGGTGGCATGCACCTTTAGTCCCAGCTACTCAGGAGGCTGAAGCAGGAGAATTGTTTGAACCCAGGAGGCGGAGATTGCAGTGAGCTGAGATCATGCCACTGTGCACCAGCCTGGGTGACAGAGCAAGACACCATGTCAAAAAATAAAATAAAATAAAGATGATGATAGAAACATTTATTGGGTCTTACCGTGTGCCAGCAATTGTGCTAAGCATGTTCCATATATTAGCTTATTTATCCCCCTCCAAGAATCATTTCAGGTTTTCCCCCTCTTCCTATCCAAATGCCTTTGGGTGGGCATGATCCTCCCTAGAGGAAGCAGTGGCAGGAAAAGCAGTCAAGTCACCAAGTCACTGTAAGAGATAACCTATATTAACCATGTCTTACTTTATTTTTTTATTTTTTTCTGTATTTTGATGCTTGGACATCTGGGTCTTGCTGGCCTGGAGGGACTTCCCCTCCCAGAGCTAGTCAGTTCCTGGAGTTAGCCAACAGCTCTTCAGTGAGTGCACCTTTCATATGCAAACCACTCAATCCAGAGCCCACACCCCCAACCTCCTTCTTTATCTCGCAGTCCCAACTACTCCAGAGCCAGAAACCAGACAGTTAGAGACATCCCCTCCACCCCAGAGCCCACTGAAGTTTCCAACTAGCCAATTTTAAACCTGCTCACCCTGCCTTGCCCATTCTTTCCCGTGGAAACTACAATCAAAGCTTCCATACACATTTTCCCCGGTTCCCTCTGCCTCTTGACCAACCCTGGTGCTTCTCCATGTGCCTCCAGTGGCGTGGCATGAACCCTTCTACTGGCATCTGTGAGTGTTGTACTATCTTTTCAAGGGCAGTCATCTGATCTGTTGACCTTACCATACCTAAATAACAATAACATCTGTGTTTTATTTATTTATTTATTTTCAAGATGGAGTCTCTCTCTATTGTCCAGGCTGGAGTGCAGCGGCAGGATCTCGGCTCACTGCACCCTCTGCCTCCAGGGTTTAAGCGATTCTCCTGCGTCAGCCTCCCAAATAGCTGGGATTACAGGTGTGCACCACCACGCCTGGCTAATTTTTGTATTTTTAGTAGAGAGGGTGTTTTGCCATGTTGGCCAGGCTGGTCTCGAACTCCTGGCCTCAAGTGATCCTCCTGCCTTGGCCAAAGTGCTGGGAGTATAGGCATGAGCCACCATGCCCGGCCAAAATCTGTATTTTAAAATAGAGTTTAAGCCCTCTCCCAAAAGCCACCAATGAAAGAGATCTTTAGTCGCCCAGTCACAGAGTTTCCTTCTGTGCAAGAGTAGCTACCAAGTAAAACCAGCTGAGATGAGGTAGGTTCGAAAAACATTTAGCTCACTGACACTGACAATGACCTTGGGGAATTCCTTTCTCCTTACAACCCAGGTGTGTCTTCTGGAGATCTTCGTCTCCTCTGGGCAAGAGTCCTTTGAGGAGGTGATATCTGAGCAAAGATGTAAAAGGAAATGAGGGAGTCAGCTATGTGTACATCTGAGGAAAAAAGCATTCCAGGCTAAGAGGATAGCAGCTGCAAATGCCCTGCAATTAGAACATGCAGCCAGGCGCAGTGGCTCACGCCTGTAATCCCAGCCCTTTGGCAGGCCGAGGCAGGTGGATCACGAGGTCAGGAGATGGAGACCATCCTGCCTAACACAGTGAAACCCCGTCTCTACTAAAAAATACAAAAAATTAGGTGGGCGTGGTGGTGCGTGCCTGTAGTCCCAGCTGCTCGGAGGCTGAGGCAGGAGAACGGCATAAACCCGGGAGGCGGAGCTTGCAGTGAGCTGAGATAGAGCCACTGCACTCCAGCCTGGGCAACAGAGCGAGACTCCGTCTCAAAAAAAAAAAAGGAACATGCATAAATTGGTCTCCTTATAAAAGAAGCCACCTACTTTAATGCTTTCAAGTTTTGCTAGGCCAAGTGAAAGAAGTCAGATGCAAAAAGTCACATCATATGATTCTGTTTACATGAAGCATCCAGGACAGAAAAATCCATAGAGACAAAAAGTAGATTGGTGGCTCCCAGGGAATGGAGAGAGGGGAGTGGGTGTTCCCACTTAATGGGCTTGGGGCTTCGTTCTGGGGTGACGAAAACGTCTTGGAACTAGATAGAGGTGGTGACTGCACAATCTTGTGAGTATACTAAATGCCACGGATTTGTTTACTTTAAAGTGGTTAAGGGTTAATTTTATGTAATACAAATTTGACTCAACTTTTTTTAAAAAGGCACCACGTCTGTAGTTTCTCATATCGGGTTTTTTTGTTTGTTTGTTTGTTTGTTTTTTGAGACTGAGTCTCACTCTTTCACCCAGGCTGGAGTGCAGTGGCACAATCTCAGCTTACTGCAACCCCCACCACCCGGGTTCAAGCGATTCTCCTGCCGCAGCCTCCTGAGTAGCTGGGATTACAGGCATGCACCACCACACCCAGCTAATTTTTTATAGTTATGGTAGAAACAGGGTTTCACTATGTTGGCCAGGCTGGTCTTGATCGCCTGACCTCAAGTGATCCGTCCATCTCAGTCTCCCACAGTGTTGGAATTACAGGCGTGAGCCACTGCACCCAGCCTATCCTTCTCTTTTCATTAGATTCACCATCCCTTTGGGGATTCTGCCTTCTCCTCCCTTCCCTTGTTACTATTTTTTTTTTATTTGCTTTCTCATTCCATTACCTCTCTTGGATACACATTCAAGTGTGAATAACTTTCTTAAGTGTCAATTCACCCAAAAGAGAAAGCCAAAAGACTTAGTTGCCAGGCCTTCCTCAAAGAAGAACCAGTATTCAAAGAGAAGCACAGATTCCAACAGAGAGAAGGTGGGGGCCAGGGAACAGATATCTTGAAAAATCCAGCAGCCCTAACTAAAAATACAACACATGCATTATTTCATCCATCTCCTGCCTCCTTTTCTCCCTTCTGCCCCCTGAGGAAAAAGATCATTATTAAGAGACTTAGACCACCTCATGCCCAGTTTTCTGTTTCTTCCAAGACTTGTCTAATCCCAGCTTCTTATGTGGATCTGAAACTGCCTCTGCAAAATTATGACAGAGACAGTGAAAGAAATCTAACCTAACTGACTCCATCTTCCTTCTAACCGCCAAGCTGTCCTTGTTCATTCCTGGGTGTAGGCTGAACTAACTTTGGGAAGAACTTAGTTTATAGTTAATAAATAGTTTAAAACAAAGACAATAACAGCCTTTTCCCAAAACAAACCTCCTTCTTGACTGAGGACTGGACTGCGTTTGTAGGACTTAGAAATTAGCCACAAGATTAGAAATTATGGCTTAGGAATCATGCAGCTGGAGGCTACAAGATTCTGACCCTCCCTAAACTGCTCCTAAGATCAGTGCTTGAGATATTTTGCAGACCCTGCAGTTGAAGGATCAGCTGTCATCACTCAGATCGATAAACTGGCTCATCTGATCTTGTGCCCCCACCCAGGAACTGACTCAGTGCAAGAGGACAGCTTCAACATCCCATGATTTCATCTGCTACCTAACCAATCAGCACTCTTGGCTCACTGGCTTCCCCCAACCCACCAAGTTGTCTTTAAAAAACCTGATCCCGGAATGCTCAGGTAGACTGATTTGAGTAATCATAAAACTCCAGTCTCCTGCACAACCAGCTCTGTGTGAATTACTCTTTCTCTATTGTAATTCCCCTGTCTTGAGAAATTGGCTCTGTCTAGGCAGTGGAAAAGGTGAACCCACTGGGCAGTTACAGACCTTTGATTGGAACTCTCGCCTTCCAGCTTCCTACTCTTCTCCACTTAGCTCCTTCATGCTCAGGTCATGCTTGGATTAGAAGAAGTTCTAAGAGAACATTTACCATGTTAAATCCCTGCTTTCAAACATCAGATGACTTCCCACCACTAATAAAATTAAGTTCAAATTCAAACAGGAGATGCCATTGCAAGATGACACCAACCCATCCTTCTGGCTCTAGCCCCATTCCTAATGGACTAAGCACTGTCTTCCACATTCTTTCAAGTTTTTATTTTGTGGCTTGTCTCACCATTGCCAGTAATACCTGTCTCCTCTTCCCTTTCCTGACTTTCAAAATCCATCTCATCCTTCCTGGCCCACTCTTGTCACCAATTTGGGGACATCTTTGCTGAATCTCATGTCCAGAGTTAACCTCCCTCTTCTATTTTCAGTAGCATTAGTGGGACTGAGGAGTTCTCGGTAAGACTGGGAACTCAGGTAGACTGGAAATGAGTTGAAGTTGGTGACCTTACCCTGGTGAGCTCTGTGTTGCCAGCTAACACAATGATCGGTCCCTGTGCACCAAGACACTGATTTGTTCAAACAAATTGGATTGAAAGTTCTCAAGGACACCAAGAGGATTTTTAGCAATGTATCCTGGACTTCCTCAGCCTCATCACTTCCATAAAAATGAGATCTGCAGCAGAGACCTTGGGAACTAATTAAGTATTAGGACATTCCTATGCTCAAACACAGGCATCCGTGCCCTTCGTTAAGAATCCCACAGAATGGCAGCATCCGCCCATGTTCTCCTCTCTTAACTCATTAATATTTGACTTCTCTTGCTTTCAGATGTCTTGAATATTTTAATTACAGAATCTTATTACATGCTCAGGGATTTTAAAAGAAACAGACACAATTTTCATAAAAGTTGTATGAATCTGACTCAATGTGTGAATATATTTCAATCCAATAAGTATTAGTAGTAATTAAAATTTATGGCACACTTACTTGGTGCCAAGCATTATCTCATTTAATCCTGACTACTGTCTTAATGAGCTTCAGAGAAGGTAAGTATTTGCGCAAGGTCACATGAAGTCTGACTCAACCAACACGCTTTGCCAGTTTCCAAGTTGATAGTCATCTTAATTTTTTACTCATACTTAATACTTACGGAATGTTTACTACATACAAGGCAATATGCTTGTTTTCAGAAATGCCAGAAAATCAATGCTACACTCTTTCTCCACAGTAGCCTGCAATCAATGACTGATGGATATATTGGATATATACCCGGCTCCCACATCCCTGGGGTGGAATAACTCAAAGGCTGTGTTATACACTGATTTCCAGAGTTGCCAAATGGAATTCAGCTCCAGTGAGGCACCTGGACTACATACCCTTTGAGCTAACTTTCCTTCCCCAAATTATACCCTCACTCTCCACTGCTATTCAATGAGCTCACCTCCCAAATAAAGCGCTTGTTTTGAATACAATTCTTGTCTCAAAATTTGTCCCTGGGGAAACTGAAACCAAAACAATACTTTCCATCAGCGTCAGCAAACTTTTTCTATAGAGGACCAGATAGTAAATATTTTTGGCTCTGTGGTCCAGACCACCTCTCTTGCAACCATTCCACTCCTCCATTGCAGCACAAAAGCAACTATAGACAATATGTAAAGGAACAAGTGTGGCTGTATTCCTATGAAAGTTTATTTCTGGATGCTGAAATTTGAATTTCATTTAATTTTCACATATTGTGAAATATCATTTTTCTTTTGATTTTTCTCAACCATTTAAAAATATAAAAGCCATTTTTAGCATTGGGCAATAATTTGCTGACAGCTGCTTTACAATATTTTCTTGTAATCTTCCCATTAACCAGGAACCAACATGGTTTGCATTTTCCAGGTGAGAGAAACTGAAGTTGAGAAAGATAAAGTGGCTTTAAGATAGCACACACCGGAGTCTCAACCAATACCAGTGGTCAACAAGGGGCCCTGGGAGTGGTCTCCAGAATGCCCGTGCAAACATTCTCAATATCTCATCACTTTGGAGAAGCAAAGGATGACTTTAGTTCCCAAGTTGGTACCTTCCTCTCTGCACATCTCAGCTCAGCCTGCTGACAGAGCAGCATGGTGACTCAACGCTCATTAGTGGCAGCAGCTACACACAGATGCCAGCCAAAAACGGCTCGCTGGTGCACACCTTGGTAACAGCTGCTCCTCCATTCTTTGCTGAGAAACCACGCAGCATCACAGCAGGATAGAAGAGCTTGAGGAGAGCCCAAGGATGGCTGAGCAGCACCCTGTAGCCGGGATAGCTGGAGCAAGCCTGGATTTACCTGCCGTTCTGTTGGCAGGAGACCAGCCGCATTTTTCTATGGTGTTTTTGTATATATTTAGATACACCTGTAAGTGTGATTAAGAAGACAGTACATTGCACACCCAGGATTAAAAACAATGTGGTTTGGGCAAACTCAAAGCTCGAAACACATGAGCCAAGTCCCATACTTAGTCAATAAAGAACAACTGAAGTTCTGCCTCCTGCCATCAGGTCTGCATAACAACCCGGTGGAGTGATGCCAGCTAGAACTTACAGACTTTTGACCATGTGCCAGGTACTGGTCTAAGACTTACAACAGCTTATTTAATTCTCACAGCAATGCTACATGGTAGGTCCTGTTGGAAACTCTATTTGATAGATAGGGAATTAGAGTGGCCTGCTAATTTGCCCAAGGTCACACACCCAGTGAGTGGTAGAGCTGGAATCTGACCCAAGTAGACTGACTCTGGAGTCTATGGCTGTAAACATTCTCAGGCAGACTGGGAATGACTTGAAGTTGGTGACCTTGCCTTGGTTAGCTCTGTGTTCCCAGCTAACACAATGATCAACCCCTGTGCACCAAGACATTGGTAAACGTTTTCGGTAAAGGGCAGAGAGTAAATATTTTAGGCTTTGCAGGCTACAAATGGGTCTAAAACATTTAGTTTAAAACACAAAAACAGGTCAGGTGCGGTGGCTCACACTTGTAATCCCAGCACTTTGGGAGGCTGAGGTAGGTGGATCACGAGGTCAGGAGATCGAGACCATCCTGGCTCACATGGTGAAACCCCATCTCTACTAAAAATACAAAAAATCAGTTGGGTGTGGTGGCGCTCACCTGTAGTCTCAGTTACTTGGGAGGCTGAGGCAGGAGAATCACTTGACCCAGCAGGCAGAGGTTTCAGTGAGCCGAGATGGCGCCACTGCATGCCAGCCTGGGTGACAGAGTGAGACTCTGTCTCAAAAAACAAACAAACAAACAAACAAAAACAGTGCATAGTTGCACAAAAATATTCTCTTTATATCCTTATTCTGTAAGCTTTTTTTTTTTAAGTTCTTTTTTCTTTTACTTTTTAAATTTTTTGTTAAAAACTAAGACACAAACACAAACCTGGGCCTAGGCCTACACACGGTCAGGATCGTCAATATCACTGTTTTCCACATTCACATCTTGTCTCACTGGAAGGTCTTCAGTGGCAATAATACACACAAAGCTGTCATCTCCAATGATAACAGTGCCTTCTGGATACCTCCTGCAGGAGCTGCCTGAAGCCATTTTACAGTTAACTTTTTCATATATAAATAAAAGAAGTACCCCCTAAAATAATAATAAAAAGTACAGTATAGTAAATACCAGGTGGTAGGAATTTTCCAGCTCCAGAATCATAATCTTACGGGACCCCCATCACATATGCAGTCCATTGTTGACCGAAATATCGTTATACGATGCATGATCGTATTTGTGAAATGCTTTGAACAATACCTATCATACAGTAAGGAGCTTCCTCTCTGTAGGGGAACAAATATGCACTGGGAAATATGTATAAGAACTCACCAAAGGCTATAAGTAAATATAAAGCATGTGAATACAATTAAAGAAGAAAAAGACCAAAACAGTGACTAGCATCAGAAAATAATGGTGGAATCATGCACAGCCAGGCCGGAGGACAGGAAGTTAGAGCACTAATCAAGAGTAGAAATGATCAGCTGCCTTAAAAGTTAATATTCTGCCTGGTGCCATAATTCTTATGCATCATATATTTACTTTGAGAAAGAAACTGCAGTAACCAAGGCTAACAACAGAAAAAGGCTGCTGGCTTGTCGATGGCTGGATATTTTCTGGAGTTTCTGGAAGATTTCCAGAGGTATATAAATGTCCACCTAAGCGCAGAATTTCCCACGGATATGACAGACTGTTCTTTGGCTATCCACTACCCAACTCCTCTGTGAAAACAGAACCTGAATGCAGGTCAGTCTGTGTCCAGCATCAGGCAATGGGTCATGATTGGTATAAGCCAAACACAACAATCCCATTCCTAAATTTCCCAGCGTCCTCAGCGGCTAAGAAGCACAGGAGGCACAATTATTGTGACATAGCCAGTAAGGCATAAGGGAATACTGCTGCAAGGATTTCTGGGATCCGGGTAAACTTTAACTTTCTTGACAAAAGTTTGCAGATACAACTGGCAGGAGCCTTTCTTCCATCATGCAGCTCTGAATTGCAGAAAGGATGGCTGGAGAAGCAGCAGCTACTTCGTGACTGACCATGAGGAAAGATCATGAAAAGGATTACAGAGATATCAACCATAACAATGTTGAACCATTGAACCAATGCCAGCAATTGCCTCCATTTGGAATTCTCATTGCATGAGAAAAATGCGCTCTGGGCCGGGTGCGGTGACTCAAGCCTGTAATCCCAGCACTTTGGGAGGCTGAGATGGGCGGATCACGAGGTCTGGAGATCGAGACCATCCTGGCTAACACAGTGAAACCCTGTCTCTACTAAAAAATACAAAAAACTAGCCAGGCGTGGTGGCGGGCGCCTATAGTCCCAGCTACTCGGGAGGCTGAGGCAGGAGAATGGCGTAAACCCGGGAGGCAGAGCTTGCAGTGAGCTGAGATCCGGCCACTGCACTCCAGCCTGGGCAACAGAGCGAGACTCCATCTCAAAAAAAAAGAAAAAAAGAAAAGAAAAATGCGCTCTGAATGAGTATCCTGAACTTTCATGAGAATGCAAGTCCAAATGGATTAAAGACACTTCTCCATAAAAGGGTAGTACAAATAAGGTTGGGAAATGTTGCATCCGCAATCTCTGTCTTAGAACATATTAAGTATATACTAAGTGCTCGAGCTCTTGAATTTTGCATACTGTAGGGAGAGAATGGCCCTCCTTATCCAAGAGTCCAAGCACTGATTCTAGGAGAAGGAAATCATCAGTTCGTTAGAATGGTGGATTGTGATTGTTGCAGTTTGATTCAGGCAATCACTCTCTGAGCCCATGAGAAAAGGGCGACTTTGTTACACAGCTGCTCCTGCTACCAGCATTTGTCTAATAAAGAGGGGCAATTCCTAGCAAAGAATGCTGGGTATCCTCACTGTAGTGGACAACCCAAAGTGAGTCTCCTATAGTGAGGAAATCCCTGTGGTAATGTTTATAAGATATTAAAGGCTCTGAGAAGTTCTGCAATCAAGACACCCACACCACTTGGCTTAACTCATTGTTTCTCAAACTCATAGGACTGTCACCCTTTTTTCCTTTTCCTTTAATTTCCCCTTTTCTTAAAAAATAGCTTAACATCCTATCATATCAAATCATGGAATTCATGTTTATCAGAATCCACTTTGGGGAACTTCCCTTTGGGAAACTGTAACCTAGAACAAATCCAGCTTCTTTACTGTCCAAGTAGAGAGGCATTTTCCTGCTGGAATTGTTACTGATTCAAACACAGACTTCTCCAGAGCACAGGATAGAGATGAAAATAGTCAAAGATGGCCTGAGATGAAAGACGTCTCAGAAGTGAGCCAGTGCAAAGTATTCTTTGTGCTCATGAGGAAAGAGAAGGATCCAGAGAGTGGCTTAAGGGGCCAACAGCTCCAGTATGGGTGGGACACAGACAGGCTGTGTGGACACAAAGCAATCTCTCCACATGGCATGGGCTCCAGTCCTTGGAGGGCCTCCCTATCGAAGAAGACAATCCTCCAGTTTTCACACATGGAGACTGCCCTGCCCCAGCTGATCACCTGGCATCATAAGAATATGAAATGTGGCTCAGGATCATCCAGGCTTATATATTTCCTAAGTAGTAGTTGGTCTATGAATGTTTCTGTGGCAGACTGCCTGGCAACAAACTCAAGTTCCACTGCTTATGAGTTGTGTGAACTTGAAAAGCCATTCTGACTCTCTGTGCCTCAGTTTTCTCATCTCATATGTAAGTATGCTGGGTCTCCACTTGGTAGGCTATTTTAAGGATTAAAGGAGATAATACTCTTCAAATGGTTAGCACTGTGCATAGTAGAAAAAGTACATGCTCAAAAAAATTTGTTTTTATTGTATGATTCCATTTATATGAAATGTCCAGAATAGGCAAATCTTTACAGACAGAATGCAGATCAGTGGTTGACAGACGTTGGAGTAAGGGGAGAATGAGGAGTGACTGCTAATGGATATGGGGTTTGCTGTTGGAATGGTGAAAACATTCTAAAATTGATTGTGGTGATGGCTGCACAATTCTGCAAATAGGATTAAAACCATCAACTTGTGTGTATAGTTGGGTCCAGTGGCTCATGCTTGAGGTCACAGAACTGCAGGAAGCTGAGGCAGGAGGATCCCTTGAGGCCAGGAGTTTTGAGATCAGCCTGGGCAACATAGTGAGACCCCACCACTACCAAAAACATTTTTTTTAAATTAGCTGAGCATGGTAGAACCCACCTGAAGTCCCAACTACTCAGGCGGCTGAGACAGAAGGATCGCTTGAGCTCAGGAGTTTAAGTCCTCAGTGAGCTCTAATTGCATCACTGCACCCCAGCCTGGGTGACAAAGTGAGACCCTGTCCCCTCCACCCCCCCAAAAAAAAAAAAAAAACAGAATTGTGTAAATGGTGACTGTATGGTTTGTGAATTATTTACCAATAAAGATGTTATAAAAGATGAAAAATGAAGGTGTGCTTTGACTGAGTTTAGTGGAGGGACACATCAGAGTCTAGACCAGAGTTTTGCACTGAGCAGGTATTCAGTATTGCTGAACTGAATATATGGTGTTTTCTTTTTTGTAGGACGCATTTTTTTCTTCACATTTTACCTCTTCTGAAATTGGGATGTCCCATATCATTGACATGTATATTTAACGTCATTTTTTCCCAAAAAGAGCTGCTATCAAATCAATGCTTTTCTTGTAATCAGCAGTGTTCTGAAATCAAGAAACCTAATAACAGATGCAATTATCCAACCATTTATTGATCATTATCATATGCCAGATTTCAGATAATATTATTGATCATACTTTCCTCAACTGAGAAGTCTGGTTTACAGTGTTCATCTACAGGCTTTTTATAAAACATAATGGCAGCTGACTCAGCTTAATGGCCATTCTTCTTTGAGAACCATAAATAAGTCAAATTTCACTAGCTAGGATGCTATAGCCAGCACTGTCTAGATCCAGTCCCACATACCCTTGGCTTACCTATGAGTGTACTCATAGCTAAAGCAGACGTTCATGTCCCTGGATGGCTTCCCACCTTGGGCACCCACACGTCTCTGCTTTTCTGCCTAAAGGCTTTTTCCAAGTCTTGGGGCTTACTCAGCACTCTCAGATCAGCCAGAAGTGCTGGGAATTTCACACTCTGGGGAGAATCCTCAACAATGAAGCTCAATCTATACTCCAGCCTTGTTGCTTGGAAACTCAGGGGGTACATGGTTTCTCAGAGGATCCCCAGTGGGACTGAGCCTCAGTTTCCCACAGCAGAAACCTGCTGAATGCACCTCTTGGGGCTTGTCTCCCTTCCTTCCCCTCTCAGTGCCACTTCTTTCCTGTGGTTCGTGGAACCATCTCTTCCAGGTAAACAGTCCGCTTACATCCTCTTACGGAGTTGCTTTTGAGGAAACGCACGCTAAGACTGACGCTTTGAAGACAGTTGGAATTCTAACTGTACCTTTTCACATTAGTGTTTCATCTCACCTAATAGAGGAATTGTGGTGACTGAGAACTAAATTACATTGAATAAAGTAATGATAGAATAAATAATAAGGAATTGAGACCAGACAAGGAGTAAGTGGCAATTTAATACATTGTGTTATTTTTTGGTTTTTTGGTTTTCTTTTTTGGTTTTTGTTTTTGGGGGTTTTTTTTGTTTGTTTATTATTTTGTTTTTTGTTTTTTTGTTTTTTGTTTTTGTTGACGGAGTCTTGCTCTGTCACCCAGCCTGAAGTGCAGTGGTGTGATTTTGGCTCACCATAACCTCTGCCTCCCAAGTTGAAGTGACACTCCTGACTCAGCCTCCTAAGTAAGTGGGACTACAGGTGCCTGCCACCACACCTGGTCAATTTTTTTTTTTTTTTTTTTGCTTAATAATTATTATTTTTTTAATTTTAATTTTTATATTATACTTTAAGTTCTAGGGTACATGTGCATAACGTGCAGGTTTGTTACATATGTATACTTGTGCCATGTTGGTGTGCTGCACCCATCAACTCGTCAGCACCCATCAACTCGTCATTTACATCAAGTATAACTCCCAAAGCAATCCCCCCTCCCCCCTCCCCCCTCCCCATGATAGGCCTCGGTGTGTGATGTTCCCCTTCCCGAGTCCAAGTGATCTCACTGTTCAGTTCCCACCTATGAGTGAGAACATGCAGTGTTTGGTTTTCTGTTCTTGTGATAGTTTGCTGAGAATGATGGTTTCCAGCTGCATCCATGTCCCTACAAAGGATGCAAACTCATCCTTTTTTATGGCTGCATAGTATTCCATGGTGTATATGTGCCACATTTTCTTAATCCAGTCTGTCACAGATGGACATTTGGGTTGATTCCAAGTCTTTGCTATTGTGAATAGTGCCGCAATAAACATCCGTGTGCATGTGTCTTTATAGCAGCATGATTTATAATCCTTTGGGTATATACCCAGTAGTGGGATGGCTGGGTCATATGGTACTTCTAGTTCTAGATCCTTGAGGAATTGCCATACTGTTTTCCATAATGGTTGAACTAGTTTCCAATCCCACCAACAGTGTAAAAGTGTTCCTATTTCTCCACATCCTCTCCAACACCTGTTGTTTCCTGACTTTTGAATGATTGCCATTCTAACTGGTGTGAGATGGTATCTCATTGTGGTTTTGATTTGCATTTCTGTGATGGCGAGTGATGATGAGCATTTTTTCATGTGTCTGTTGGCTGTATGCATGTCTTCTTTTGAGAAATATCTGTTCATATCCTTTGCCCACATTTTGATGGGGTTGTTTGTTTTTTTCTTGTATATTTGTTTGAGTTCTTTGTAGATTCTGGATATTAGCCCTTTGTCAGATGAGTAGATTGCAAAAATTTTCTCCCATTCTGTAGGTTGCCTGTTCACTCTGATGGTAGTTTCTTTTGCTGTGCAGAAGCTCTTTAGTTTAATTAGATCCCATTTGTCAATTTTGACTTTTGCTGCCGTTGCTTTTGGTGTTTTAGACATGAAGTCCTTGCCCATGCCTATGTCCTGAATGGTACTACCTAGATTTTCTTCTAGAGTTTTTATGGTATTAGGTCTAACATTTAAGTCTCTAATCCATCTTGAATTAATCTTCGTATAAGGAGTAAGGAAAGGATCCAGTTTCAGCTTTCTACTTATGGCTAGCCAATTTTCCCAGCACCATTTATTAAATAGGGAATCCTTTCCCCATTTCTTGTTTCTCTCAGGTTTATCAAAGATCAGATGGCTGTAGATGTGTGGTATTATTTCTGAGGACTCTGTTCTGTTCCATTGGTCTATAGCTCTGTTTTGGTACCAGTACCATGCTGTTTTGGTTACTGTAGCCTTGTAGTATAGTTTGAAGTCAGGTAGCGTGACGCCTCCAGCTTTGTCCTTTTGACTTAGGATTGTCTTGGCAGTGTGGGCTCTTTTTTGGTTCCATATGAACTTTAAAGCAGTTTTTTCCAATTCTGTGAAGAAACTCATTAGTAGCTTGATGGGGATGGCATTGAATCTATAAATAACCTTGGGCAGTAGGGCCATTTTCACGATATTGATTCTTCCTATCCATGAGCATGTCTTCCATTTGTTTGTGTCCTCTTTTATTTCACTGAGCAGTGGTTTGTAGTTCTCCTTGAAGAGGTCCTTGACATCCCTTGTAAGTTGGATTCCTAGGTATTTTATTCTCTCTGAAGCAATTGTGAATGGAAGTTCATTCATGATTTGGCTCTCTGTTTGTCTGTTACTGGTGTATAAGAATGCTTGTGATTTTTGCACATTAATTTTGTATCCTGAGACTTTGCTGAAGTTGCTTATCAGCTTAAGGAGATTTTGGGCTAAGACGATGGGGTTTTCTAAATATACAATCATGTCATCTGCAAACAGGGACAATTTGACTTCTTCTTTTCCTAACTGGATACCCTTGATTTCTTTCTCTTGCCTGATTGCCCTAGCCAGAACTTCCAACACTATGTTGAATAGGAGTGGTGAGAGAGGGCATCCCTGTCTTGTGCCAGTTTTCAAAGGGAATTTTTCCAGTTTTTGCCCATTCAGTATGATATTAGCTGTGGGTTTGTCATAAATAGCTCTTATTATTTTGAGGTACGTTCCATCAATACCGAATTTATTGAGCGTTTTTAGCATGAAGGGCTGTTGAATTTTGTCAAAAGCCTTTTCTGCATCTATTGAGATAATCATGTGGTTCTTGTCTTTAGTTCTGTTTATATGCTGGATTACGTTTATTGATTTGCGAATGTTGAACCAGCCTTGCATCCCAGGGATGAAGCCCACTTGATCATAGTGGATAAGTTTTTGATGTGCTGCTGAATCCGGTTTGCCAGTATTTTATTGAGGATTTTTGCATCGATGTTCATCAGGGATATTGGTCTAAAATTCTCTTTTTTGTTGTTGTTGTGTCTCTGCCAGGCTTTGGTAGTAGGATGACGTTGGCCTCATAAAATGAGTTAGGGAGGATTCCCTCTTTTTCTATTGATTGGAATAGTTTCAGAAGGAATGGTACCAGCTCCTCCTTGTACCTCTGGTAGAATTCAGCTGTGAATCCATCTGGTCCTGGACTTTTTTGGTTGGTAGGCTATTAATTATTGCCTCAATTTCAGAGCCTGCTATTGGTCCATTCAGGGATTCAACTTCTTCCTGGTTTAGTCTTGGAAGAGTGTAAGTGTCCAGGAAATATCCATTTCTTCTAGATTTTCTAGTTTATTTGCATAGAGGTGTTTATAGTATTCTCTGATGGTAGTTTGTATTTCTGTGGGGTCGGTGGTGATATCCCCTTTATCATTTTTTATTGCGTCTATTTGATTCCTCTCTCTTTTCTTCTTTATTAGTCTTGCTAGCGGTCTGTCAATTTTGTTGATCTTTTCAAAAAACCAACTCCTGGATTCATTGATTTTTTGGAGGGTTTTTTGTGTCTCTATCTCCTTCAGTTCTGCTCTGATCTTAGTTATTTCTTGCCTTCTGCTAGCTTTTGAATGTGTTTGCTCTTGCCACTCTAGTTCTTTTAATTGTGATGTTAGAGTGTCAATTTTAGATCTTTCCTGCTTTCTCTTGTGGGCATTTAGTGCTATAAATTTCCCTCTACACACTGCTTTAAATGTGTCCCAGAGATTCTGGTATGTTGTATCTTTGTTCTCATTGGTTTCAAAGAACATCTTTACTTCTGCCTTCATTTCATTATGTACCCAGTAGTCATTCAGGAGCAGGTTGTTCAGTTTCCATGTAGTTGAGCGGTTTTGATTGAGTTTCTTAGTCCTGAGTACTAGTTTGATTGCACTGTGGTCTGAGAGACAGTTTGTTATAATTTCTGTTCTTGTACATTTGCTGAGGAGTTCTTTACTTCCAATTATGTGGTCAATTTTGGAATAAGTGCGATGTGGTGCTGAGAAGAATGTATATTCTGTTGATTTGGGGTGGAGAGTTCTATAGATGTCTATTAGGTCTGCTTGGTGCAGAGATGAGTTCAATTCCTGGATATCCTTGTTAACTTTCTGTCTCGTTGATCTGTCTAATGTTGACAGTGGAGTGTTGAAGTCTCCCATTATTATTGTATGGGAGTCTAAGTCTCTTTGTAAGTCTCTAAGGACTTGCTTTATGAATCTGGGTGCTCCTGTATTGGGTGCATATATATTTAGGATAGTTAGCTCTTCCTGTTGAATTGATCCCTTTACCATTATGTAATGGCCTTCTTTGTCTCTTTTGATCTTTGATGGTTTAAAGTCTGTTTTATCAGAGACTAGGATTGCAACCCCTGCTTTTTTTTGTTCTCCATTTGCTTGGTAGATCTTCCTCCATCCCTTTATTTTGAGCCTATGTATGTCACTGCATGTGAGATGGGTCTCCTGAATACAGCAGACTGATGGGTCTTGACTCTTTATCCAGTTTGTCAGTCTGTGTCTTTTAATTGGAGCATTTAGTCCATTTACATTTAAGGTTAATATTGTTATGTGTGAACTTGATCCTGCCATTATGATATTAACTGGTTATTTTGCTCGTTAGTTGATGCAGTTTCTTCCTAGCCTCGATGGTCTTTACATTTTGGCATGTTTTTGCAATGGCTGGTACCGGTTGTTCCTTTCCATGTTTAGGCTTCCTTCAGGGTCTCTTGTAAGGCAAGCCTGGTGGTGACAAAATCTCTAAGCATTTGCTTATCTGTAAAGGATTTTATTTCTCCTTCACTGATGAAACTTAGTTTGGCTGGATATGAAATTCTGGGTTTAAAATTCTTTTCTTTAAGAATGTTGAATATTGGCCCCCACTCTCTTCTGGCTTGTAGAGTTTCTGCCGAGAGATCTGCTGTTAGTCTGATGGGCTTCCCTTTGTGGGTAACCTGACCTTTCTCTCTGGCTGCCCTTAAGATTTTTTCCTTCATTTCAACTTTGGTGAATCTGGCAATTATGTGTCTTGGAGTTGCTCTTCTGGAGGAGTATCTTTGTGGCGTTCTCTGTATTTCCTGAATTTGAATGTTGGCCTGCCCTACTAGGTTGGGGAAGTTCTCCTGGATGATATCCTGAAGAGTGTTTTCCAACTTGGTTCCATTTTCCCCCTCACTTTCAGGCACCCCAATCAGACGTAGATTTGGTCTTTTTACATAATCCCATACTTCTTGCAGGCTTTGTTCATTTCTTTTTCTTCTTTTTTCTTTTGGTTTCTCTTCTCGCTTCAATTCACTCATTTGATCCTCAATCGCTGATTCTCTTTCTTCCAGTTGATCGAGTCGGTTACTGAAGCTTGTGCATTTGTCACGTATTTCTCGTGTCATGGTTTTCATCTCTGTCATTTCGTTTATGACCTTCTCTGCATTAATTAGTCTAGCTGTCAATTCTTCCACTCTTTTTTCAAGATTTTTAGTTTGTTTGCGCTGGGTACGTAATTCCTCCTTTAGCTCTGAGAAGTTTGATGGACTGAAGCCTTCTTCTCTCATCTCGTCAAAGTCATTCTCTGACCAGCTTTGATCCATTGCTTGTGATGGGCTGCGCTCCTTTGCATGGGGAGATGCGCTCTTATTTTTTGAATTTCCAGCTTTTCTGCCCTGCTTTTTCCCCATCTTTGTGGTTTTATCTGTCTCTGGTCTTTGATGATGGTGACGTACTGATGGGGTTTTGGTATAGGTGTCCTTCCTGTTTGATAGTTTTCCTTCTGACAGTCAGGACCCTCAGCTGTAGGTCTGTTGGAGATTGCTTGAGGTCCACTCCAGACCCTGTTTGCCTGGGTATCAGCAGCAGAGGTTGCAGAAGATAGAATATTGCTGAACAGCGAGTGTGCCTGTCTGATTCTTACTTTGGAAGCTTCCTCTCAGGGGTGTACTCCACCCTGTGAGGTGTGGGGTGTCAGACTACCCCTAGTGGGGGATGTCTCCCAGTTAGGCTACTCAGGGGTCAGGGACCCACTTGAGCAGGCAGTCTGTCCCTTCTCAGATCTCAGCCTCCATGTTGGGAGATCCACTGCTCTCTTCAAAGCTGTCAGACAGAGTCGTTTGCGTCTGCAGAGGTTCTGCTGCTTTTTTGTTGTTGTTGTTTAGCTGTGCCCTGTCCCCAGAGGTGGAGTCTACAGAGACAGGCAGGTTTCCTTGAGCTGCTGTGAGCTCCACCCAGTTCGAGCTTCCCAGCGGCTTTGTTTACCTACTTAAGCCTCAGCAATGGCGGGCGCCCCTCCCCCAGCCTCGCTGCTGCCTTGCGGTTAGATGGCAGACTGCTGTGCTAGCAATGAGGGAGGCTCCGTGGGCATGGGACCCTCCCACCCAGGTGTGGGATATATTCTCCTAGTGTGCCCGTTTGCTTAAAGCGCAGTATTGGGGTGGGAGTTACCCGATTTTCCAAGTGTTGTGTGTCTCTGTTCCCCTGGCTAGGAAAAGGGATTCCCTTCCCCCTTGCGCTTCCCAGGTGAGGCAATGCCTCGCCCTGCTTCAGCTCTCGCTGGTCGGGCTGCAGCAGCTGACCAGCACCGATTGTCCGGCACTCCCTAGTGAGATGACCCCAGTACCTCAGTTGAAAATGCAGAAATCACCGGTCTTCTGTGTTGCTCGCGCTGGGAGTTGGAGACTGGAGCTGTTCCTATTTGGCCATCTTTCTCCACCCCCAATTTTTTTATTTTTAGTAGAGACGGGGTTTCTTCATGTTGGCCAGGCTGGTCTAGAACTCCAGTCCTCAAGTGACCTGCCCACCTCGGCCTCAATACATTGTGGGTTTTTTTTTTTTCTTTTCCTTTTTTTTTTTTGAGAAAGAGTCTTGCTCTGTCACCAGGCTGGAGTGCAGTGGCGCGATCCCGGCTCACTGCAACCTCCGCCTCCCCAGTTCAAGTGATTCTCCTGCCTCAGTTTCCCGAGTAGCTGAGGTTACAGGCGCGTGCCACCACACCCAACTAATTTTTGCATTTTTAGTAGAGATGGGGTTTCACCATGTTGGCCAGGATGGTCTCAATCTGTTGACCTCGTGATCTGCCTGCCTTGGCCTCCCAAAGTGCTGGGATTACAGTCATGAGCCAATACATTGTGTTTTAACTATATATGTATATATTGGTTTTCCTCCACAGAAATATCTATGTATTTCCAGTGGTTCTTCAAGGGTGTGGCATAAAATGGTTGCTCAATAATGTTCATCAAACTGAGCTGAGTGAAGAGGACTCAAGGTGTGGGATACAAAGAGCATATGTGGCTTTCTGAATACAAGGGAGCTTCCTGGCAGTCAAAGAGAAAAAGGGAGGCACAGGTGGTGGCAAAATTACCATTACCAAAAAATAAGGTCCATTTTGTTACGGAAAACAACACTTTCAATGTAAATATTCAGACAGAGCCTCTCTCCTACCCACAAAAAACAAGGCTCCAACCCTCTGCTGTTCCCCCTTCGCATATACAGAATATCTGTTTTCTTCTCTTAAAAATAGTCTTCCAGTCCCTGTTCCATCCTCCTTCAACTTCCGAGAAGATTCTTAATTCAGTTTTTAAAAGGAGCTGTGTTCTCTTAACAACATATATTAATTAGGACCATGCAGGAAATCTCAGCTAGTGAGGAAAATCCCAACTTAAAGGCGCAAGTGAAAGGGGGAAATTAGTTCATGAAAATGTAAAGCTCAGTGGCACTTCCAGCTTCAGGTGTGACTAGATCCAGGAGCTGAAATGATATAATTGGAGCCATGTATCTCTCCATCTCTCATCTCTGTATTCCCCTGTGCTGGTTCCATTCACATATAGGTAAAATCCTCCAGTGGTAAAATGGTTTCTAAAAAATCAGATTTAAATTCTCAGAGCTACAAATTCACCAGGAAAGAGAGAGCGGTGCCTCCTTTCTGATCATTCAAGCCATAGTCCCAGAATTGGATTGCAGTAACCTGATTGGCTTGGTTTGGGTCGTGTGATAAAACTCCCTTGAAGGATGTGAGAGTCTGATTGGCCAGGTCTGGGTCACATGACCACCTCAGGAAGACAGGAGCAGGGGACACTGATGGAATCCACACCACCGGAAGCAAGTGCACAGAAAGAGAGGGAGAGATAGTAACTGACAGAAAATTAGAATACACTTACCAGAGAAAGCATGTGCGGATTCTGGGCAAAGAATAAATAACAGTGCTTTCTAATCCCCACTTAGAATCAACCATTCCGTCACATTTCTTTAGAGATGAGGGAAGCCAATAAATTCAACCCCTCAAATAAGTTTGTGTTTTTCATTTTCATTTATCTTTTCACAGAGACAAGGTCTTGCTCTGTCACCCAGGTTTCAATGCAGTGGCACTGTCATAGCTCACTGCAGCTTCAAACTCCTGAGTTCAAGTGATCCTCCCACCTCAGCCTCCCCAGTAGCTGGGACTACAGGCATGCACTACAAATGCTTGACTAATTATTTTATTTTCTGTAGAGATGAAGGTTCTTACCATGTTGCCCAGGCTTGTCTGAAACTCCTGGCCTCAAGTGATCCTCCTGCCCCTCAGCCTCCCAAAGTCCTGGGATTATAGGCATGAGCCACTGTGCCCGGCCTCATTTTATATTTTTGAAAGATAAAAGTAATTTTCAGGACCATCGAAAATTACAGTTAGGAATCAAGTATCAGGGAATGGGTTTTTTATGGAGACATAGATAACATTCCTATGGCAAGAATAAATGTAGCTAAAAAGATGAACTATCAGAAGAGATTTAGCAATGACATGTCTTGATCAAGCAGCAAACCTTTAATGCCAGTGAGTTCCATTCCTCAAATCAGCCTCCAAAGGCACACAAAAAGGGCTATGATGTTTTTCAAACTGGAATCAGCTTGTTAAGAGACAGGTAGTGTGCTGACTGTCTTGGAGATATTCATCACCGCTGAATCAGACCTTCTCCCACCACCAAAAGAATAAAGGGGGAAAAGCTGAAATTAAGGCAAACCTGCCTCAGCTTCTGGAGGTTTCATTTCTGAGATTTCTTTCTTGGTTGAAAACTCTCAAAAGCATCTTTCTTGGGGAAACTAGCTGAGTTGATGCACCCTTGTCAATGCAGCCATAGTGTGTTAAGCCATTCTTGCATTGCTATAAAGAAATACTTGAGGCTGAGTTTACAAAGAAAAGAGGTTTAATTGGCTCATGGTTCTCCAGGCTGTTGAGGAAATGTGACACTGGCATCTGCTCAGCTTCTGGGGAGGCCTCAGGAAGCTTACAGTCATGGCAGAAGGCAAAGGGGGAGCCAACGTATCTCATAGCAAGAATGGGAGCAAGACAGAGTTAAGGCGGAAGGAGCCACATACTTTTAAACAACCAGATCTCACAAGAACTCACTTACTATCACAAAGACACTACCAAGCCATGAGGGATCCTCCCCCATGATCCAATCACCTCCCACTAGGCCCCATCTCCAACATTAGGGCCGTACAATTCCGCATGAGATTTAGAGTAGACAACATCCAAACTATATCACATAGCCTCCTCCCAATGCTCACAACTATTTATATTCCCTGAGATAGGAAGGCATGTGAAGAACCATTACTAATTCATAGTTATAATATCGAGATATAGCAGTTATTTACTGCTAAAATAATGCGGCATAACAAACTGCCCTGAAGCTCAGTGTCTTCAAATAATAGGTTGTTACTTTAGCTCATGGGTCTACTTGGCTGGGTGGTTCTTCTGGTCTCTGCTAGATGTAAACTGGCCTTAGCGGGGATGACTAAGGGACTTAGTTCACTCCAAGTGTCCCTCATCCTCCCCCAGGACCAGTGAACTAGCAGGACTAGCCTGGGAATGTCCTTCCTCTGGCAATGGCAGAAAACAAGAGCAAATACACTCAAGCATGAAGCACATTCGTGCTTCCTTGCATCACGTTGGATAACATCTCATTGGGCAAATCAAGTCACAGGGCCATTCAGAGTCAGAGTTGGAGGATACTGCAAAGTCATATGACAAAGAGCATGTGTGATTCTCAGAAGAAGTAAGGAATTAGTGTCACGTTTGCCAGTCACCACAAAAGACAGACATGAATAAGTATGGTAATAAAGGCAATCTTGAGTCTAATTAGGTAACATTTGGACAATACAAAGAAATAAGAATTATTTCTCCACTGTAGCTGCATGTTTTTACTTTTCCTGACACAGTTTCTGTTTAGAAGGGGGATGGAAACAGAAGTTTCTTGGGGACTTGGATGTCAAGTAAGAAAAATCCAGATACCCGAGGAAACCAAGGAAGAAGAGAAGAATTGAACCTCAAGTAAAGAAAATGGGCTGGGAGCGGTGGCTCACGTCTGTAATCCCAGCACTTTGGGAGGCTGAGGCAGGCAGATCACGAGGTCAGGAGATCGAGACCATCCTGGCTAACATGGTGAAACCCCGTCTCTACTAAAAATACAAAAAAATTAGCCAGGCGCAGTGGCGGGCGCCTGTAGTCCCCACTATTCCGGAGGCTGAGGCAGGAGAACGGTGTGAACCCGGGAGGCGGAGCTTACAGTGAGCCGAGATCACGCCACTGCACTCCAGCCTGGGCGACAGAGGCAGACTCCGTCTCAAAAAAAAAAAAAGAAAGAAAAGAAAAGACATTGACAGCATCCAATGCCACTTCATGTGAGAGGGAGCTTCAGGAAGGAGTCTCCCGCCTAAGTAACTGATAAGAAGGGTCTGCACAGTGACAGATTTTTGCTGAGAAATCTTCAAGGTGACTCTAGGAAGGAACTTCAGTTCTTAGGGAGGGAGAGCGAGCATTCCGCTAAGGTGTACGTGAGAAAGGAGACGGAATCATTCACTTTTTGCGAGTGGTGAAAAAACCCAGAGCCAACCCTAAAATTAGGAAATTAAAACTAAAGAAGGGAATTCAAGCAGAACCATTTCCATCACAAGCGTCAAGCATATGGGCCATGCTGTCAAGTGAAGACCATCACACTGAAAAGTGTAAATGAATCTGGGAGATCAGACGGATAACTGGGGAACGGAGGGAAGTGTCTTTTGAAAGCCCAGATCACCGATCTGATTTGTCACCGGCAGAAAGGCTGCCCTTCACTTCCGTCCAGACCTTTGAGACAAACACCTGCCTCAGAACATTTGGTGTTGCCCCAGGAAACTTTCTACAGAGAAAAAAAAAAATACATCCCGTAGGATATTACTCCATAGAAAGCTCTTTTTGAAAGTGTCTGTAACAGTCTGTTGTGTGTTTTAATGAGTTGAAATGTGTGTCTGCCTTGGCTGGGATTTTAAAGAGATCCTTTCTGCCTGCTCCTCCTACTAGCTTCTACTAGCTCCTGTTTGATTCTGCATATTCATAAAATGTTCGGCAGGACACATCACAGTTCAAACAGGCTTTCAGCTTTGACGGCTTCAATAAGCCTGTTCTTCTCGACTCGGCAGTTAATTCACTGAGCTCATAAGACACTCCTACTGGGCATTTTGAGCTGCGAGTTGGCAGAGCAAGGTGCTGATTTTAAAGGGTGGTAAGGAATGTCCTTTGTTGGGGGACCAGAGGAGAGGGGTTTGGCAGATGGGTTCTGCCCACTTCTGATGAGCATGGAGACTGTAAGCCTTTCCCCATCCCTGTCTGCAAATTAGTTTATGATTTACTTTTCTTCTTCTTCTCCTTTTAGAAGTTCTATTAAGCAAGATGGCAGCTCTCAATGCAAAAAAAAAAAAAAAGGAATGAATTACTTGCCAGTAGTCTACAAAGACAAACCTTCCCTCCTAGCTCTCAACATCACTTGCTTCTCTGCATCCCACTGTCACTGTCTTACAAGGTCACTTTGACCTTTCTGTTGGTTTTTGGAGTTGGCCTCCTCTCTGGTCTCCTGGCCTCCACTGTGGTCCAGCTCCCTCCCTGCCATATGGCCAGAACAACATTTCTAGAGCATAGAACTGTGATCTATGTTCTCTCATTTAATCAATAAATAACATGCTGGGCATCCACTGTGTGCCAGGCAAGGTGCTGGGCTCCAGGAAGATAAAGATAAGCAAGGCAGACAAAGCCCTTGGCCTCCAGGAGCTCCTAGTCTAATGGAGGAGATCAGTTTGATCATACAACCACACAAATAAATGTTCTACAAGTTCGGGGAGATATTGTTGTTGCCCCCATTTCACAAGAGAGGAAATTGAGGCTTGGTGTGGATAAGTGACAAGACAAAAATCACACAGCAGGCAGTGGAACTGATTTAAACCTCAGTGGCCCGACACGAGAACCTTAACCAATGTGTTATGCTGCTTCCCTCGATGTAGTGCAAGTCGGGAAGGGGAGATGGGTGAGGCCTTAGGAAGGGCATCATGTCAGGTTCATTTATTGGTGGTGGCTCACATTCAGGCTTGCAGAAAAGCCCACTTTGATGGATTAGTTGTGTCTTCCATGAGGGCAGGACAGAAAAGGGACAGTACACATGCTAGTTATGCTTTATCCCTGGACCAGCTGAGTATATACTACTCTGCATTCCTCCTTCAGCCTGGCTTTGGGAAGTAGAAGTGTGGGCTTCTCCACAGACTTTCCTGGGCCTTCTCTGGCTGCTGCAGGACTTCTGTGTTTACAGCTCATGTTCCAGAGTTCCCACTCCATTGTAGATGTGATTAGAGAGACCAAAATAGATGCCCAATTATCAACTGACGCCCTAAGGTTAAGGATACCAAGTTACCCACTATCACAGGTTCAGGGCCTGGCTGGCATGGCAAATGTCTAAGTTCCTATGGCTGAACGCACTAACAATATGAGCTGTCAACCCATTAACAACCCAGACCACTACAACTCTGTTTGGACAGAGGATGAGCCTTACAAGCATTCTTTTCTGATAAGATATTGCAGATGTCAGGCCAGTTTCAGCAGATTATAGAGGCTAAACATAAGTTGTCTCTGTGTCCTATAGCTCACCTTTTGACATAAAGAGTCAAATTCCACCTCATTTTAATTCTAATTAATGAGGTGGATTTAATTCTAGTTTTAATCCACCTCATTTAATTCTTCCCATTTTAGAATTAAATGCTCAACCCCAAAGTGAGCACAGGATATATCTTGCATAGATGTTTATGCATTACACCTGCACACGGCTCTCTCACAAATATGCAGAGCTTTCCCCCCACCTGCTGAATATGTATGATACAGGCCCAGTGAGGCATAAAACCCAAACTCTCCTTCCCCTCTTCAAAGAGAGGGCACCTTCAGTCCATGCTGGAAATCCTCTCTTCCCAGCTTGCAAACTGATATCACCAATAAAGCTCTCCTTTCTGTGATGTAGCCATCCTGGTGGTCTTTTGGACAACCTAGATAAAGTCAGAGATGCAGCTGAAACCCAGGTCAGCCAACTTCCCACACATTCTTTCCACCAGGCTTTTCCATTAGCCTTGGCTTCACCCTCATTTCCACCAACAAAACTCCAACACAGGATCAGGAACTCAATGATCTCAGACCCTATGACCAGCTTCCAACACGTGGAGGCCGCCCGTTTTCAGAGACCTTTGCTACTTTGCCCATGCCCCTACAGAAACTTCATCTGCACTTGGAAAACCCAGGGTTGTTTCCCCTCTCTCTCATATCTCATATCTTTCATAGCATCTACGGGGCTAGCAGGATCCAGAGCATCTCCAAATCTGCTGGTAGAGTTTCAGCCATTTTTTTTTTTTTTTTTTGAAACAGGGTCTCGCTCTGTCTCCCAGGCAGGAGTACAGTGGTGCAATCTTGGCTCACTGAAGCCTCTGCCTCCTGGGTTTAAGCCATTCTCATCCCTCAGTCTCCCAAGTAGCTGGGATTGCAGGCACATGCCACCATGCCCGGCTAATTTTTGTATTTTTAGTAGAGACGGGATTTCACCCATTGGCCAGGCTGGTCTCGAACTCCTGACTTCAGGTAATCCGCCAGCCTCAGCCTCCCTAAGTTCTGGGATGACAGGTGTTAGCCACTGTGCCCAGTTGAGTTTCAGCAATTTTGACACCCAAGAGAGCAGAAAGAAGTGGTTGATCCTTTCCACCATGCAGAAGTTCCTGAGCTTGGAGCTTTCTTTATGAAGCGTAATATGCATGCTCCTTTCTCTCCTGCTCTCTCCTCTGCTCCGATGCTCAGATTGCGAAGAACACTTTCGATGACTGGAAATGCATTCAGCTTTGTCTGCCTTTTTTTAAAGGCAGACTTTAAACTCATCTCTCTGGGTCTAATTATCTTTAGGGACACTAATACTTCACCTCATTTCTCTATGTTTTTCGAGTTGAGCAGCCATCGTCCCTCTCTGCAATAATCGAGCCACAATCCAGAACACATGAGAATGAGGGGCCTTCAGGGAACCTAGGAGCACTTTATATAATGAGTGCAGAGACGGCTGGGTTCTTACCAAGCTTTTCCAGACCCTTTAACGACCTTCGGAGTCAGATCGGTCTGGCTGATTTTCTTTCTCTTTTCTCAACTTCTCCTTTCTGAGGACGATGCTACGTTACATAGAAAGCAAAGGTTGCTTTTTCTGCTTTGTTTTCCAAGGCAGTTGGAGTGGCGCTTTACAGCACAGACCCCAGAGCCAGACTTCTTAGGGTGTGAATCCTGGCTGCATCCCTTATTAACTACATGACCTTGGGCAAGCTATGACACCTCTCTGGCTTCGGTTTCCTGGTCTGTAATAAGTGATCAATAATAGCACCCCCAATTAAACTATTATGAGGATGAAGGGAGCTGATATTTGTGTTTAGAGCAGGGCTGGCACATAGTAACTAGTACATAAGTGTTTGTTAAGTAAAATACATATTTTGGTTGAAAATCTTTTCTCTGACATTCCCCCCAGCCTCCCATCCATCCCGACTAACAGTGACTGTGTCTCAGCATGGTACAAGAGGAAGCGAGGACAGACAGACACTAGAGAGGTAGCTCCCATGGATCCAAAGGAGCTGGAAGTTCTTGCCACATCACAAGGCCTAATGAAACCTTCATGTTATTTCTTTTTCTTTCCACTACCCTTTTCCCATATAATGCCTTAAAAAGTTTTCATTAATTGTCAACATCTGAAAGGGGGCTGTTTTTATTTTTGTTTTCTTGAGATGGAGTCTTACTCTGTCACCCAGGCTGGAGTGCAGTGGTGCAATCTCAGCTCACTGAAACCTCCACCTCCCTTCCTGGGTTCAAGTGATTCTCCTTTCTCACCCTCCCGAGTAGCTGGGATTACAGGTGTGAGCCACCACACCTGGCTGGGGGACTGTTTTAAATACAGTATGGTTTTATGGCTTCACTTGAAAACCATCATGAGATCTGCCTCCCTGAGCTCATCTCCCTCCTTGCAGCCATCGATGAACGATGGGTGCAAGTTCTCTCCTTCACCAGGCCCCGTCCCTGCCGGCATCACTCATTTACTTCACCTGTCTGGCCATGATAGATACTTGAGGTCATCACCCTCATCCTATGTCCTGGGTCCAACTCTGTAAGAAGGAGGAACCTAAACTTAAGACCCACATGGATGGGGATCTAGCCAAGTGACCTCCCGCTTTTAGCCTGGGCATCTTTATTGGTTCAATGAGGAGTAGGCTAGCCATGCCATCTTGAATCTCTCTTTCTAAGGAGAACTGGGTTTCTTCAGAGTGGCCTTGGAGACCACAGCAGGAAATGCTAGCGAGGCCAAGAGAGCAAGACTGAGGTTACCTCCAGCCCACTCACTCCAAGGACATCCATTCTTACCTGTTTTACAGATTGGGGTTCCACATAAGATTTCATTTGGAAAACAAGTTCTAGTGCTATTCTTTTAATTCACTTTCACCTATAACATGCTGTGCTTCGGATCATTATCATCTTGAGAAAAAAACTCTACTTGGAGGCTGTATTTTATTCCCAGGGCTACAATAGCAGCCCTAACCCTAACCCTAATCCCAACCCGAATCCTATTTCCAAATAGTCACATTTTGAGGTTCTAAGAGGGCATATATTTGGGGGGGTCACTAGTCAACCCACAACAGAGGCTAACATTAGCTAACCCAAATGAAGTATTAATTTTCTTTCATTGCCAGCATCTAAGGGTCCTACAATCTTCCACAAATCATTTGCTGATCACTGATGACATCAGTCCCAAACCTTTTTTGGCACCAGGAACTGGTTTCATGGAAGACAGTTTCTCCACGGATGGTGTGTGGGGATGGTTTTGGGATGATTCAAGCACATTACATTTATTATGCACTTTATTTCTATTATTATTACATTGTAATATATAGTGAAATAATTATATAACTCACCATAATGTAGAAGCCCTGAGGAGCCCTGAGCTTGTTTTCCTGCAACTAGATGGTCCCATCTGGGGTGATGGGAGACAGTGACAGATCATCAGGCATTAGATTCTCATAAGGAAGGCGCAGCCCAGATTCTTTGCATGTGTCATTCACAATAGTGTTCACACTCCAATGAGAATCTAATGGTGTCACTGATCTGACAGGAGGCAGAGCTCAGGCAGTAATGCGAGTGATGGGGAGTGGCTGCTATTTGTCCATGGCCCAGAAGTTGGAGATCCTTGACTTACTATAAATCAGGTCGTAAGTTTGGGATATAATAAGGCACAGACTTCAAAGACTTTACAACCTTGCAGGTAAGTTACATTTCTCAGGACTGATTTCAAACTAAACCCACCATATTTCTGTGTTATGTGGTTGCATTTTGGGAAAATACAATAAGAATTTGTCAGCTCCCCCTGCTTGTAAAAACATCCTTTATAGAGAAAATAAATGAATCTTAAGATATATGGACTTTTTTTTAAGGTAAAGGAGTAATTGATCTATTGGCAAGACAAGTTAAGAATTGGCAAGGACCATTGGGTATGACCTTCCCATCCTCTTATTTCCTGAACAAAGTCCAGGGAGGAACAGGGTATTCAGTTGCATCTCCATGCACTGCTGGTTTCCCATCTCACCTGGGGCTGCAGCAGCTATCATTCTGCACATTCAAGGACTCAGAATGAATTCACATAGTAAAATAAGTAACTCAGAATAAAAAAAAAAAGCATCTTGAGAACCTGTAAGATAAGAAGAATAGAGTTTCTGCTGTCATAACAGGAAAATTCTCCAAACTGGCTGAGTAGAGAAAACATGCTCTAATTACCTGGTAGAAATTCAATATATTAATACACGGTTCATTCTGGGAACTTAGGCCTAGACGTGTTGCATACAAACCATGAAAATATTTTTGTTCCCTCTGAGATGGCTCCCGGAGTGGGTCTGCAGGTGCCAAAAAAGATCCTGTCATGTAATAGATTTTTTCTTAGAGGAAAGCATTGTCAGGAAAGGATGGGAGAAGGCCTGGGGGAGAAGCCAACAGGTCTCCCACTCAGAGAAGTCACCGACATGCCTTCTGGCCTCCATGAAAATCTATTCTAGCCTGGACAGGTGACGAACCAGCCTAGTCAACAAAGATTTCTGGGGAAGCATGTGTTGGACAGTGCATTCAATCACTTAATTTTAATATTTTTCAACTCCAGGTCAGAAAGCATTTTTTGCAACCAAACTTTGGTTTCCATTCTTCAAGGCCTCCTGATCAACCTTGCATAATATTAAAGAGTCTCTGCACATAAACTCCCTAATATGGTCTTAGCTCCCAGGACTTTGCAAACAGTAATGATAATAACAGCAGTTCAGTGCTAGGAGCTCTGTGCTCATTACGATAACCCTATGAGGTAGGTTCTCTTATTATCCCCGTTTATAGATGCAGACACTGCAGCACAGGATGTATTGTAAGGATTTTTTCAATGACAGGTGAGAGAGAACTGACTCAATTAAAGAAATGTGTTGGTTCACGAAAGCAGGAAACTAAATACTACAGTCATCCACAAGATGCATGTACAATGAGAGAAAGGCACTGAGTCCAGCCCTAATCCTGAATCTCTAATTTCCATAGCCCTTCCTTCCATCTTGTGGAAGCCAGGTGTTGAAAGAATCCTTACAGCAAACTGATAGCATATATGTGACCTCATGTACAACATTACATGTGTGTGACTTTGTTATGGGAGATTGTAATGCTCATCTTGCAAGGATATTTGTTCTCCTTTGCGGGTTTGATGATGTGAGAGATCACGTTGGGGAAAGTCCACATGGAAAAAAAAAGCTGCCTCCATTCTAAATGGTAGAAGAAGGGTGGCCTCTGGGAACTGTAGGAAGGTTCTAGGGGCTGACAGAATCCTCTGGTCTACAGCCAGAACAAAACTGCTTCCTGAAGTGCTATGACTGTAAGGAAATGAATTTTGTTAACAACCTAAGTGAGTTTGGAAGCAGATTCTTACCCAATTGAACATCAGATGAGACCACAGCCATGACCATTGCCTTAATTGTGGCAGAGGACCCAGTTAAGCCATATCCAGACTCCTGACTTACAGAAACTGAGTTAATAAGTGTGTTTGTTGTAAGCCCCATGAAGTTATGGTAACTTGTTGTGCAGCAACAGATAACAGAGCCAGTGAGCAGAAGTCCTTTAACAAGTGTCTCCATATCTGCAGCTGGTCAGATTTTGCTAGTCAGGAGAAGCAACCTGGCTTTTCTGTACTCAGCAACTGTTTAAATTTCACCAGAAAATACAATGTGAACATGGGCTTTATTTTGGCAAATCCTCTTTTGCCTCTAGGACTGCTAAACAACTTGGGCTATTACCACCCTTCAGCAATGTGCAAATGTGACTAAATGACAAAAAAAAAAAAATCCTGAGATTTATTTGACCTTCCTTTCCTGTCAGTTGCTCAATGAGAGCACTTGAAAAAGTATATTAATGTGTTAGAAGACAGTTCACACATACATATACAGTCCATATCCTAGTCCATTAGAATAATTCAATTCCATAAAATGTGCTAAAATAAAACTCACTGGCTTCATCCAAAAGCTCTCTCAAATAGAAGTAGGGGATGATTATAAAAGTAATGATATACCTAAAAGTTGGCACAAACATCAACTAAAGTAACCTTTTTTCCCTTCAAAATATGAATACAAATAGCAAACATTAAAATTTTCAATTGAAATAAATTCAGATGAAGTGACTTTTATGCCTATTGAAATAAAATAAGTTTAAGAATCAAGTATTGATGAGTGTGTGAAGAAATAGGCACACTCATTTATTATGACTTGGTACTCTACATTTGAAGGAAAATAATTTGGAAAATATACATATTTCATTATCCATAAAAAATTCATTTACATTGACCTTCCTGGGACTTTGACCCAAGAAGAAATAAAATATCAATAGTTGTAAATGGGCAAAGATGTTTACTGCAATATCCTATAACGTGGGAAAAGCACTTGAGAAAATTGCAAGAAGGAGGATGGGGAAGAAGAGAACTCTACTAGAGAAAAAACTGAGAGGTTAAGAAAACATGGGGAAAATCAGGAATTAGGTACCTCAGATCTAAAGCAGAATGAGAAGATATTCTAGAATCAAGAGAACCCCAGTCAAATGCATGTAGAAAGGCTGACTACATTTTTTAAAAGTCTAACATTTATAGACACATAGCGATACTCTGCTCTGCATGTCTAGTTCTACCCTATAAAGCTGGCAATATTTAGGCCTAGAACTACAATTTCCACCATCTTTAGCAAGCAGATATTATATTTGAGTGTTTTGATGATATCTTCTTTGTGCATTGTTCTGAATTTTCTATTTGTTTTCATTCTCACCCACCCCCACAACAAGCTCTTTTTCACCCAACTATCACCTTAGTAGATACAAGGAAGTGTTGCCAAGACAAAGAATTTCCTAGTAAGAGTAATGGGGATGCCCTGCTGAAGAGTTAAGTTACATTTATTTCTCTCTCTCTCTCTCCCCCTACCCCTCCCCACCAACCCCCTCTCTCTGCTCTTGAGTTTTAAAAAAGCTACCTCAGCTACCCTTGGGAAGATAAATCACAACTGAAGCACAAATGTCATATTAAAAACCTTTAGAAAAGGGTGCCCCAACTTCAGCACTACTGACATTTGGAACAGACAACTCTTTCTTGTAAAGTTGTCCTGTGCGTTGCTGAACATTTTGCAGTATATCTGACTTCTACTGACTGTATGTCAGTGGCAAACACTGTACCCTCTCTGCGGAGTTATGACAGCCAAAATGTCTCCAGACATGGCCAAGAGTTCCCAGGAGGGCAAAATTGACCAACCGAGAACTACTGCTGTAGAAGTGATCCAGGTCTAATGTTGGAGAAGAAAAAGTATTGATTGAAGGTAATGTTGGAGAAAGAATGTCTAACACCGCAGAAAGAAGGGTATTGAGAAAGAAGAGTATCAATATCCTTTGATTTTGAGAGTTTTAAGAGGAAAAACTGCCTCACCCCGGGTGTCTAGATCCCCAGGGAAAACATGGGAGACAATGGTCCCAAGTCTGAAAAGGACAAAAGTCTGAAAAGGACAAATGCTCAAATCACCTGTGTCATTCATTCCCGCCACAGCTGTGTTCGGGACCAAATGTACTGAACTGTACTGAACATTAGGTTGCAATGTCCTCAGCCAAGTGTGGCACCAGTGGATCATGGAAGGAAGATGCTCCATGTGCACCAGGCTTGGCCGTTGGACTGCAGCCCAGTGTTCCACAGTAACACTGTTGTAGCAGTGAGAGGCAATGGCAACAACCAACTGTCATCACTTCAGGTTCTCCCTGCCTGAATGGATAAGCTTATGCATAAGCCCCCAATTTTCTTGGCCAATTCTTGGGGTGTGGGGTGGAGCCCCTAAAGTAGATACTGAGTTTCATGCCAATATGTCATGTGGGAACTCCCACATATTCTTATTTTAAGTAAAAAAAAATATATAGCCACAGTTGTATCCTACAGTTGTGACAAATTTCATCCCGATTTCTATACGTTTTGGAGTGAATTGGAAGGTGCTACATAGTACAGGTATAAGAGAAAAAGCCCTGTCTTCTTGAAGTCCACAGCCTCAGCTCTGCCACTTAACTAGCTATGGGGTCTTGGAGGAATTATTTTACCTGTCAGGGTCTCAATGTCCTCTAGAGGGAGCTCATGACCTGTGAGGTTCTTCCTAAAGGCCCTGTATTCACACCTTTTGCTCTTAAATGGAGCTTTAGTTCTATTCTAGGCATCATTTCAAGCTTTGTGGTTTGGTCTTTCATATCTCACTTCAACTTCGTCATCGCTTCACTTTTGTTCTTCACAAGTCGCCCGTGGCTACAAGCTCACGAAGACTCAGAAGAAACGTCCCTGTGATGGCCATCTTCACAATGACTGCTTCTGAACAACTCAGTCAGGAACAAGAATGGGCCCAGTGTCTCTGATCCCAAGCAGCCAAATGTCAAAAGATATCTGTGTGGCACAAGAAGATGGACAACAAACCTCGAATGTCAAAGATAATCTACAATTCACTGCTCCAAATTGTGATGGCTGAATTAAGATTGCAGCTTGTTTTAGGTTTGAGTTAGTAGACAATACACTGCAGATAGCTTAACCTGAGCACGTGAGTGGTTTGTTATTTTGGAAGAAGATATAAATAAACCTTCACATGCGAGAAGAACAGTGTAAAACTTATATTAAAAGGATGCAAGGCTGGGCACAGTGGCTCACACCTGTAATCCCAGCACTTTGGGAGGCAGAGGCAGGTGGATCACGAGGTCAGGAGATTGAGAACATCCTGGCCGACATGGTAAAACCCTGTCTCTACTAAAAATACAAAAATTAGCTGGGTGTGGTGGTGGACATCTGTAGTCCCAGCTGCTCGGGAGGCTGAGACAGAAGAATCACTTGAACCCAGGAGGCGCAGATTGTAGTGAGCCGAGATCTCACCACTGCACCCCTGCACTCCGGCCTGGACAACAGAGTGAGACTCCATTTCAGAAAAAAAAAAAAAAAAAAAAAAAAGGATGGAAAATGGCTTGACCATGTCCTTCCCTATGCTGCAACCACGACAGACATCACTAACTGATCATGACTCAGCCTCAGAGTTCTCAACACAGAACTCCAGGTAGCCAGTAGCAGTGGACTTGAGTTGAAACCTACCTGATGGTCCTCATCTAGGATCATCCTCCTATGTTACAGATCAGGACGTTTAGTCATTTAAGATTAAATACATGGCCCAGGGTCATAGAACATACCCAAAGAAAAGCCAGAATCCTGAACCTTTGATTTCCTGTCTATTACTCTTTTCTATACCATGCCACCCTAAACCTGAATAAAACATGAATTAAAAGTTGCCTTATTAGAATTTAAAATAAAGGCTGGGCACAGTGCTTTCCCAGGCAATGTGCATTATCTGTGGCAAGTTGGTTGTAGGAAAACACACCCAGTGCCATGCCTGCAATCCCAACACTTTGGGAGGCCAAGGCGGGCACATCATCTGAGGTCAGGAATTTGAGACCAGCCTGACCAACATGGTGAAATCCCAGCTACTCAGGAGGCTGAGGCAGGAAAATCGCTTGAACCTGGGAGGCGGAGGTTGCAGTCAGCCAAGATTGCACCACTGCACTCCAGCCTGGGCGACAAAGTGAAACTGTCTCAAAAAAAAAAAAAAAAAAAAGAATTAAAAATAAAGTTTATCTTTTTGTTCTAAAACAAAGTTTTTAAAAACTACTACAAATGAAACATAGGACTGGCTGACCACATTTCCTCTGCACTTCATCAGAAATGTTTTTTTTAACTGCCTTTCCTATTTCGTCACAGTAGCCATAGAGATGGAACCTGAGTTTTGCCAGACAAAAAGTGACAAAACTGAGGTCATTTCAGGAACTCTACTTGGACGTTTTCAAGAACTAGAGAATCCCTGATGTGCTGTAATCAATTCAGAAGGTAGCATTAAGTCCCACAAAAAGTCATCATCAAGTACTACAAGCCCCTTTGATCAACAGCTGTATAACCTATGTCCCTGCAGAACTTCTCCAAGAGCCTTACACGGAGAACATGCTCAAAAATAAACCTCAGATGGAAATTAGTGTCTGGGCCCATATTAATATGATTTAATAGTAAGCTATAAAAAATAATTAAAATTTGCCAGCATGTTCCTGTCCCTTATTGCTTATCTAATTGCCTCTGGTATCTACAAGTGGAGTCTGGTCTTAAAATGCTCTTATCTTAGGAAAGTGTTTGTAAGAGGAAAGTGATGGGAACCAGGAGACAGGAGAGACTAAGATTTAGTCAAAGCCAAAGGTATTCTTTATGATACTAGAGCTAAGAGAACCTCTAAGAGAGATAATTTAAAAATTCTGAAGGCCAATTAAAAATGCAGAAAATTTGAAAACGAGAGACTGGGAGAGCAGTTGAGGGCTATGACAGCTGTCTCTATGAGAGATGACACGGCCTGAACTAACAAGTCAGTGACAATGGGAAGAACTGTCCGGTGTGGGGAAGCTAATATGAAATCTATTGCTGAGGTAGAATCCACAGAATATGGCAACAGTAATGGAGGGAGATTGAGGAGCTGAATAAGACAATAAAGGAAAGTGGGCCGGGTGTGGTGGCTCACGCCTGTGATCCCAGCACTTTTGGCAGCCTACACAGGCAGATTATCTGAGGTCAGGAGTTCAAGACCAGCTTGGCCAACATGGTGAAACCCCATCTCTACTAAAAATGCAAAAATTAGCTAGGCGTGTTGGCACATGCCTGTAGTCCCAGCTACTCGGCAGGCTGAGGCAGGAGAATCACTTGAACCCAGGAGGCGGAGGAGTTCCAGTGAGCCTGAGATCATGCCACTGCACTCCAGCCTGGGGACAGAGCAAGATTCCATCTCAAAAAAAAAAAAAAGACAATAGAGAAAGGTGACTTCCTTAACACAGTTGTGTGTCATTAGACTGGTAGCCAGCTGTGGGCTCCCGTATGGCTGCCCCCATCACGTCAGCACAGCCTACAGACTTCAGCTGGTTGAGCCATAACCCTGGCTTCTTAGAACTATGTCTTTACTACTGATCATTTCTAGATCATGGGCAGGGCTGGGGAGGGTTGAGTGGTCTGCCTGCAGTCCCACTGGAAAGTTTCAATAGGTCTGTTTTCCCACAACCAACTTGCCACAGGTAAAGCACATTGCTGGGAAAGCAGGCCACAGTCCTCAGAAGTGGATGCTGACATCACAAAGCTCCGTTCACCTCCAGGTTCCTCATCCACTTGAAAATGTCAGACAGGGAGGACTTGGAAAAATGGGATGACAAGGGCCCAATCAGATGCCTTCAGATAAAGTTAATTAAATCAGCAGCCTCATTGTTCACTGAAAATACTTTATTCCTTCATATCCTTAATCAAAACTATTCAGAGCATGGTTCTGCGTGGAAAGGGCTTGGAAGTCACCACTCCAGGCTGGGCATGGAGTGTAATCCTAGCACTTTGGGAGGCCAAGGCAGGTGGATCACTTGAGGTCAGGAGTTCAAGACCAGCCTGGCCAACAAGGTGAAACCCCATCTCTACTAAAATTACAAAAATTAGCTGGGCGTGGCATGTACCTGTAATCCCAGCTGCTTGGGAGGCTGAGGCAGGAGAATCACTTGAACCCGGGAGGCAGAGGTTGCAGTGAGCTGAGATCACGCCACCACACTCCAGCCTGGGCAATAGAGAGAGACTCCGTCTCCAAAAAAAAAAAAAGTCACCATTCCCTCCTGACAATGAGTAAAAGACTGAGCAGACAAAAAAAATCAACAATTCTTCCTGGATCCATAAAAAAGTAAAGGGCAGACCATGCCCCCAAGACTGGAGAGACAGACAGGCAAAATACAGCTTACTGGAGCTGAGAATCACAAGTGAAAACCACCACACAAGAATCAGTGCCAGGGTAGGAAAACCTGAACCACAATTGACAAACTGCTGGAGGCTGAATGTGGACAAGTCCAAGAGTTAAAATCTCCGAGGGCACCCAGTTACAAGGGGGTACGCTGCGCTTTCGTGAATTTTACCTCCAAGAGTTCAACCAGATGCTCACAGTAATCTCCTCATGCTTACAGCAGCTGGAGGGGAAAAGGAACCATTTGGAAACACACAGAGTATTCTGTTCTTCCTAATAAGGTCTGCCCTCAGGAGAAACTATTTTACCAGAGCCTAACCTTCTGGGGTTTTGTCTTAGCCTAACTGACCTGGGGAAAGGAAAATTACCAACTCCAGCCAGTTCAGGCCATCCTGTCTCACCTAAGAGGGAAAGAGAGAACTGAGAAGCGCTTATGAAGTTCAAAGCCTAGAGACACAGGCTCACTAAAAGACTGAGACTTAATCATAGGACTCTAGAACAGTTCTCCTCCCCTGACACTTTCCCACCGCATCACCTGAGGTCTGTTTACAGGAGTTCCCTCTACCTGGTACATCAAGTCCAGCTATCAAGAAAAAATTTCAGCCATGCATGGTGGTTCACACACGTAATCCCAGCAGTTTGGGAGGCCAAGGCAGGTGCATTGTTTTGAGCTCAGGAATTTGAGTCCAGTCTGGGCAACGTGGTGAAACCCTATTTCTACCAAAAATACAAAGATTAGCTGGGTGTAGTGGCTCACCCCTGTCATCCCAGCTACCCAGGAGGCTGAGGCTAGAGGATTGCTTGAGCCTGTAAGTGGAAGCTGCAGTGAGCTGAGATCATGCCATTGCACTGAGTGATGAAGTGAGACTCTGAAGAAGAAAGGAAGGAAGGAAGGAAGGAAGGAAGGAAGGAAGGAAGGAAGGAAGGAAGGAAGGAAAAAAGGAAGGAAGGAGGGAGGGAGGGAGGAAGGAAGGAAGGACTGATTACAAGGCATACTAAAGGCGAAAGCTAGTCATCGCTTGAAGTAGTGCTGTCTCTTTCCTGAGGGAGCATTGGAGGACCAGGCTGAAAAATGTTGCCACAGAGGGAAGATTGTCTAGCTGGGAAATTGCTGTGAAGACATCAGGAAAGTTTAGAAAACCTCTCCGAACCTCAGATCTCACATCTGAAAATGAGTCTAATAATTAACAATCTCACCAGGTCACTGAAAGGATGACGTGGAGTAACGTGCCTATAAAACACTCTGAAAAGAGTTGACATTGTAATACAGTCCCCTAGGTGTTCCTCCTGGGTGCTTGCAGGCCCCTTCAGTATCCTGGATTACTTCTGTCTATAGTATTCACAGAGCACAACTCAAGCCCTCATTCTGCCTTTTGTGTTTAAATTAATGGCCATCTCCTAGTAGTGCTGGGTCTCAGGAGTAAGGACTACATTTACCTGGTCACTTCTTGTGTGTTTTTTCTGCTTCTGGAGTGTTATCATCTCCTGTCTGAAAATCTCTTTGGGGGATGTCTGCGGTCTTTTTTTTTTTTTTTTTTTTTTGAGATGGAGTCTCGCTCTGTCACCCAGGCTGGAGTGCAGTGGTGCAGTCTTGACTCACTGCAAGCTCCGCCTCCCAGGTTCACACCATTCTCCTGCCTCAGCCTTCCGAGTAGCTGGGACTACAGACGCCCACCATCACGCCCGGCTAGTTTTGTGTATTTTAGTAGAGATGGAGTTTCACCATGTTGGCCAGGATGGTCTCAATCTCCTGACCTCATGATCCAACCCCCATCAGCTTCCCAAAGTGCTAGGATTACAGGCGTGAGCCACCACGCCTAGCCTGTCTACAGTCTTTCTACATATCTTCATATCACACTGAACTCATCCTCGATTCTTTCATTATTCCCCCAATGCACTCAAAATGAACTTTCACTGACGGTTTAGGATGGTGTAAAGGAATTACAGCACAGCATAAAATGGGCCAAGTGAGAACTGAACATCAGATGTCGCTGTCCTGGTAATTATGGACCATTCTCCATCCCAGGAAATGCCTTTCTGGCCACATCCTCCGGAGACCCTAGCTCACCACCATCCATCTTCTGAGGCCTCTCTTTCCTTAGACCTTCTTCATCTTTTCCTTTTTCTGACTATTCCTGGAGCCCCTCACCCTGCTTTTTTCTAGGGACTGCTAGAAATGCAAGATTCCATTGCACCTTAACATACAGCACAAAGAAATCCAGCCCTCTCTTGTTTCACCACTGCTCAACCAGGCTTTGCGGGGGGTGGAGGGTGTGCCCCATATTGGAATCAAAATGTCTCTCAAGGCATTTTTCTGAACAATAGAACCTTTGACTACATGAGATTAGTTCTGCCATTCCTCTAGAAAGCAGAATAGTCTGCAGCCAGTTTTTGTTTCAAAGAGCGATAATGTTCCTTCCTGCTCAACAGTACCGATGGTAAAGCATTCAGTAGAATCTTCTCTTTTCTTTTCTTTGTGTTCTCTCTTGCCAAAGGTACCCACCATACTTGCCTGGAACCACACTGCAGCAAAACAGGAGACCACAAAGAGAGAGAGGATCGCTATGGTGTATCCTTTTGGTTCGTGAGGAAGCTAAGGCTCAGAGAGAGAAAAGGTCTTGCCCCAGGTGGCTCAGCAATTTAATGACAGAGCCAGTACCAGCAACTGGACCTGTGATGACCAATTTCATGTCCTCTCCAGCTCTCTAGCAGTTTCCATGCTTGAGGATAAGTCAGAATCACCTGAGGCAGGTTTAGCACTGGAGATTTTGAGTCAGTGGGTGTGCGTTGGTTAGGATGCTTGGGTTGCAAGACATGGAAACTCCAACTCAAACAGTGAAAGAGTTTATTATCCCACATAATAGGAAATACATGGAGAGGGTAGATCTTAGGGCAGGTTGATCCAGGCACTCAGTGGTGTGAAGAAAAACCCAGCTTCTTTCAGTCTCCCCTCTGTTTTCTTTAGTGTTGGCTCCATCCTCCAATGGGTCTCAAATGTCAGATGGCTGAAGCAGCAATTCCAGGTAAATATACTGAGTCCACAGCCCCCCAAGGAAGGAAAGAGTTATCTTGTCCCCTTCTTTTTTTTTTGGAAAGATAAAACTTTGTCTGGATCTTTCAACAGGTTTCCCTTTTCCTCTCACTGGACCAAGTTGTATCAAATGCCCGTTCTTGAAGCAAGCACTGGCAGGAAAAATAGCAATTTCCTTGAAAGCAGTCAGACTACACCTAAGATTAGTTTTCCTGGAGTTGTATGATGTCATGGTGGAGGGATGTACAACTGAACGACAGAAGCGTGATTCTGTGAAGAAAGCGAAGAGAGTGGGTGGGTTCCCAGCAATTTCTCCTGCTGCAGCTGAGTCCCCATCTATGCCTGGTGCCTCTGGGTCAGCCTTTGAGAAGAGTAATGCAGTAGGTCACAGAGAGCCCAGGATCTTGGGCTTTTAGCGTGTGACCTTCCTGATCCTTATAAGCAGAAAGTCTGGGCAGCACTGACTTCAGCCTGCTTTCTTGGTTTCATTTCTATACTGAAAACGTTCCTAGGGTATTCAGACATCTCAGGAAATGCCACATTATTTTCTCATCTCAACTCCTCGAAAAGACTATTACGTAAATACTTTTTTAAAAAGAGATTTTAAAAAAAAGACAGTTAAAGCAAGCAGTAAATTATACATGTGGATTAAGATGTAACCACAAGGATTTTCATAGCAACAGTCTCCACAGTAATCACGATAATCACCCTAAATATCCACCAATAGGGTACTGGTTAGCTATTACACGTTCTAACCACACAGTGGAATTTTAAGCAGCCATTAAAATTGATGAGATATTTCTAAATGTGTTGACCCAGAAAGAGGATCATTGCATAATGTCAGGTATAAAAGCAGGTTACAGAATAGGTTCGATGTGATCTCATTTACACAGAAGTTTATGTGGGTGTGAGTGTGTGTATGAAAAAGCTTTGAGTGTGTGTGTGTGTGAGAGAGAGAGAGCATGTGTATGTGTATTGCAAGTGTGTGTGAGAGTGAACATGTGTATGCGAGAGAGAGAGAGAGAGAGTTCCTGTGTGTGAAGGTGTGTTCAGAAAAATCTAGAAGAATATAAAAATGTAACAGAGATCATCTCTGGGTAGTAGAAGTTTGTAAGGCTTTTCTCTTTCCCTTTTGTACACACACACCACACACACACACATATATATATATATATATATATATGGAAGCTGAGGCTCAGAGAGAGAAAATGACTTGCCCCAGATGGCTCAGCAATTTAATGGCAGAGCCAGTACCAGCAACTGGACCTGTGATGACCAATTAAATCTCCTCTCCAGCTCTCTAGCAGTTTCCATGCTTGAGGATAAGTCAGAATCACCTGAGGCAGGTTTATTACCAGAGATTTTGAGTGAGTGGATGTGTATTGGTTAGGATGCTTGGGCTGCAAGACGCGGAAACTCTAACTCAAACAGTAAAAGAGTTTATTATCCCACATAATAGGAAATACACAGAGAGGGCGGATCTTACAGCAGGTTGATCCAGGCACTCAGTGGTGATATATGTTCTGTGTGAATTTTGTTTTTATAATGAGCACATATAGTTTTTACAATGCTGGAAGCTCTTTCCTGGTTTTTGTGAGTTTCAAGGAAAGCTTTGAACAGGGGCAGGTGCCACAGTGAAACTTCCCCTGACCCCTTAGCCTTTGTGATGGGAAAAGAAATGGGTCATGAGCCGCCTGACTATAAATGAGCATGGCTTCTTTTTTTAAACATTTTTGCCTGTAGCCTATAGCCACTCACTCTGCTCAAAAGAACCTGAAACTATGGATCCCCTCCTGGGCCCTAGGGGGGGACATTTGCCCCAGTTTTCCACTTTCTAGATGTCTCTTTATCCACACACAGCAGGGATTTTCAAAAGCATCTAGAAACTTCCAGAAGGATCTGTGGTCAATTGAGCAATCTCCCCACAAATTATTCATAAGAGAGAACAGTTCTTTCCCCTGAGATCAACACTGCAGCAGCCGCACACCTTTCCAGACTTTCCTTTGAAAGAGCTCCAGAGATCACCTGTTATCATGCCGTCCAGAAAGAAATTATGATTCAAAACCATCTTTTCCCCTCTTAGCCTCTCCCACTTTGGAGCCTTCCCAGAAGGACACAGCTCAAAACCCACCCACCCCCATCCCAAATCCTTTAGCCACAACAGGAAGGCAATGAACTACAAGGGAAAGGCACGAACATTGTCATTTCAAGGTATTTGAGGGCTGGAACCATTGGCACTGAAAATGTTAGTTTGTACTTCATATAGTTCTGCTGAAAGTTCCAGCAGGTTTGCCCTTAAAATGTGCTAATTAATTGAGCATGGCCAGGGAAATGTGCAAGCACTTTAAGGAATGATCAATAAATAGGATCTGAAGAGGTTAGCCATTTTCTGGAGGACAATATCAAAGGCACTGGGTGAAATCACTTAGAAGGTGCAAGGCAAACCATCCAACCCTGACTTTGGCAACACCTTTGCTCTTTCTAGTGTAAAGGGTATGTATGTGAGACAATTGTATGGGCAAAGGTGCTAGCAATCTTTAATCGACTGCTTTCCCTCGCTCCTTCATCCAGAGCATCAGCAAAACCTTGTAGCCCTGCCTTTGAATATTCCAAGCCCATTGTAGTAATATCAGTCAAGGTTCAACAGAAAAGCAGAGTCAAAGGACATATATATATATATATATTGAGACTTACTGCAAGGAAGTGGCTTAAGAGATTATAAGCACTAGCTAGACAAGTCCCAAATCCACAGGACAGTGCACCAGAAAGAATACACTGGAACTCTTGGACACAGGCTGAAGCTGTGGTCTTCAGGCAGAATTTCTTCTTAAGCAAGGGAGCCTCAGCTCTTCTCTTAAAACTTTTCAACTGATGGAATCATGCTCACCCAGATGATCCAGGATATTCTTCCTTATGCAAAGTCAACCAATTATGGACTTTAATCACAGTTACAAAATACCTTCACAGCATAACCTAGATTAGTGTTTGATTGAATCACACGTAGCTATAGCACAGCCAAGCTGACACATCAAAGGATCATCACACATCTCAAAGAGATGACTGCACTCCCATGCCCACTGAAGCTTTATTTACAATAGTCAAGATACGGAAGCAACCCAAATGTCCATTGACACAGGAATGGATAAAGAAAGTGTGATACATATATATATATGCAATGAAATATTATTCAGCCTTAAAATAAAATAAAATTCTGCTATTTTCAACAACATGGATGAACCTAGAGGATATTATGCTAAGTGAAACAAGCCAGTCACAGAAGAACAAATATCGCATGATTCCACTTATCTGAAGTATCTAAAATAGCCAAACTCACAGAATCAGAGAGTAGAATAGTTGGTTGCTTAGCGCTGGGGGAGAAGGAAAAGGGAAATTGTGTTTCAGTGGGTACAAAGTTTCTGTTATGTAAGACGAGTAAGTTCTAGAAATCTGCTATTCGAAATAGCTGCTATAGTTTACAATATGCTATTGTGCTCTTTTAAATATGTTAAGAAGACAGATCTCATACAAAGTGTCCTTGCTGAAGATCACACACAAACATAACACAAAAGAACACACAGACATTGTTTTGGAGGTGATGGATATGTTTACTACCTTAGTTGTGGTGATGACATGGTGGTGTATGCATATATCCAAACTCATCAAGATGTATAGGTTAAATGTGTGCAACTTTTTGTTTATCAATCTCAATAAAGCTAAAAAATTTTTTAAAAACTTTTTTTAAATCACACCCATCCACCTCTCTTACTTTTCTGCCACTGAAGTGTCCTTCACTCACACCTGGACCACTATGATGGACTTCTCGTTGACTCAGCAGCCAGAGTGACCTTGTTGAGATAGGATTTGCCATCCTCTGCTTAAAGCCTTCCAAAGACACATTGCTCAGGGAATAAAACTCAAAATCCTTACCAAGGCCACTGAGACCCTCCCGGATCTCACCCCTGCCTACCTTTTTGAGTCACCTTATACCACTCAGAGTTATTCCTTCTAATTGTGGGCCTTCCAGCCTACCCTTGGCTTTTTTCCTGCCTTGGAGACTTTGTAAGTACTTTTAACTCCATCTGGAAAATGCCTGCAGGTTTTTCCTCACTGACTTCTTCTTGTCTCTCAGGACTCAGCTCAAAGTTTAGGAAGACTTTCTTTGTTCACCCTGTATATTATGCCTCCCATCCCGAAAGCATCCTCTATCATTTCAAATTATTTTTCTTTCTTTATAGCATAGATCACTATCTGAATCTTTTATTTATTTGCTTCCTTGTTGATAGTCTGTAGCATGTAGGCTCTGAATGCAATACCTGGACTTGTTTTATTCATCCATGGGTCCCCAGCCCCTGACCCCATGCATGGCACCTAGTAGGCGTGCAATGAAGTATTGTTATATGGATGATTGGATGGAAATTACAGAATCCTTTAAGCACCGTATTCTGCTCAAATCCCAGTGGATGGATGAGTATATGGTGTGGGATTTTGTCTAAAAATATGAAAAGGGGAAAAGTGGTAGGTAGAGTCAAAACAAGATCAGCCACAAGTTAATAATTGTGGAAACTGGGTGGTAGGTACCTGGGGGTTCACTATACTATGTGTCTACTTTTGTATGCGTTTGGAATTTTCCAGAAGGAAAATGTTTTGAAAAATGAACACCAGGCCAGGCACGGTGACTCACACCTGTAATCCCAGCACTTTGGGAGGCCGAGGCAGGCAGATCACCTGAGGTCAGGAGTTTAAGATCAGCCTGGCCAACATGGTGAAACCCCATCTCTACTAGAAATACAAACATTAGCCAGGCATAGTTACAGGTGCCTGTAATCCCAGCTACTCGGGAGGCTAAGGCAGAAGAATCGCTGGAACCTGGGAGGTGGAGGTTGCAGTGAGTGAGTAGACATGGTGCCACTGCACTCCAGCCTGGGCAACAAGAGTGAAACTCTGTCTCAAAACAAACAAATAAATAAATAAAAATAAAAATAAAATAAACACCAGGTTTAACCATCTAACCAGGAACAATATCCCACAATTGCCTGATTTTGTCTCCATTTTTTAGCTGATTGAAGTCAATTACTCTCAACCATGGGTTGTGGGTTGTTTTGGCTCCCGAGGGACATTTGGCAATGTCTTGAGACGTTTTTGATCGTCACATTGTAGTGGGGAGACCTCAATGCACAGGACGGCATTGATTAACCACAAACAATTATCTGATCCCCAAATGTCAACAGTGCCAAGGTTGGCAAAACCTCGTGTATGTTATTTAGAACTATGTCTAGAAGCTGACCCTAAAGCAGGGTAAATATCAGCAATCTGGTCAGAGGCCCAGCCACATAACAGACAACTTCAATATCACTGGCAATCAAGCAAATTAAAACGAAAGCCTGCTTTCAACCTGTTGCATTAACGAAGGTATTTGAGATATCCTGGCTAGGGTACAGGAAGACCAGCATGAGCCATGATGCTAGCCCATTGCTAGAGAATGTATAATTGCTCTGACTTTTCCCAAAAATAACTGAGCAATAGATAGCAAGCTCTTTACAATGTTCCTACCCTCTGACCAAGTAAGACCACTGCTAGCAATACATCCTGAAGAAAAAATCAAGGAAGCAAAAACTCAAAGCAACCTAAATGGCCAACAATGAGGAAACAATAACAAACTAATATAAGGAGCAAGGCATTCTAAATAAAATTTACAAGTTTTTAATGACATAAGGAGATACTTACAACATCATGTTCGGACAAAAGAGCAGAAATAAATTAAGTATTCAAATATTCATCCATAAAAAATTAAATTGTGTCTTTGGCAACTACATGGATGGAACTGGAGGCTATTAAGCGAAATGGCTCAGACACAGACAAATACTGCATGTTCTCATTTATAAGTGGGAGCTAAATAATGTGTACATATGGATGCAGAGTGTGGAATGATAGACAAAGAAGACTCAGAAGGGTGGGGAGAATTATGAGAAATTATTTAACGGGTACAATGTATGTTATTCAGGGGATGGACACCCTAAAAGTTCTGACTTCACCATTACGCAACCTATGCATGCAACAAAATTACACTTGTACTTAATAAATTTATACAAATTCAAATAATAACTATGATAAATAAGCATTTTAAAAATAATTAAGTGTTCTTCATGACCTCAACTATATAAAAACTAATAAAATGTCTTCTGTGGAATCATATAAAAATTATTTGGCCACTCTTAAACTTTGCCAAACTTTTCAATATTTTTATTTGACCAAAATAGTCCACATGAGTTAATACATTTTCAGTCACAAATTGTAAAACACCCATCTCAAACTTCCATTGCAGTGATGGGAGTTTGTTGACTTATGTAACAGAAAGGTCAAAAAGTAGGTTGAGTTTCATACAAAGCATAATCCAGATACAACAATACAGTCACCAAGGACCTGGCTTCTGTCTGCCTCAGGGCTCTGCCTTCCAAAAATTGGCTTCATCCTCTGACTCCAAGCAGTGATCCTTCATCATCCCCCCCACACCACTCCACATACACACACACACACACACACATACACATGCTCTCTCTCTCATGATAGCTAAACGACAGAAGCTATTCCATATACCATATTCTCACACACATCCTACGAAATAAAGAAAGTGTCTTCTGACAACTTGAGCATAAGTCTGAAGATTCACTTTTCCCATTGGCCTGAATTATATAATGTACCCATCCCTGACCCAGTCACTGTGGCCAATGGTGCACAACTTGCTAATTGCCTTGCACCAACCAGAACCCACCCACTGTAGCAAGAAAGTCAACCCCATCCAAATCACGTGGCTGAAAATGGCTGTATTAGTCCATTCTCACACTGCTATAAAGAACACCACCAAGACTGGGTAATTTATGAAGGAGAGAGATTTAATTGACTCACAATTCTGCATGGTGGGGAGGCCTCAAGAAACTTACAATCAGGGTAAAAGACAAAGCAGGCACATCTTACATGGCGGCAGGTGAGAAAGAGAATGTGAAGGAAGTGAAGAGGGAAGAGCGCCTTATAAAACCATCAGATCTCATGAGAAGTCACTCACTATCACAAGAACAGTATGGGGGAATCCACCCCTATAATCCAGTCACCTCCCACTGGGTCCCTTCCTTGACATGTGGGGATTATGGGGATTACAATTCTAGAGAAGATTTATGGGAACACAGCCAAACCACATCAATGGCAGAGGGTGAATTCCACCAAGCAAAGTCAAGGTCCTTTCCGTTGTGGCACAAAGTGGATGCTGGATAGTCCTCCAGTAAATGTCCCTGGGACGTGTGTTGCTAGGGAGGGGCTGTCTAACCATGGACTACATTTCCCAGCCTACCTTGTGTTTGGGTTGTACATAGGACTAGTTCTCACTAGTAGAATGAAAATGAAAGTGGAAATAGAGTACTCTGAGGCCCTAGAGGAGAGGGGAACACAAGGTAGAAGGAGGCTTCCTCCCCAATTCACTGCATAGAAAGGTACCTGCCCATTGGAAACACTCACATTAAACCTATTTGAATAAGCCATTGATATTTATGGGTTTTGTTGTTGTTGTTGTTGTTGTTGTTATAGCAGCTAGCATCAACCTAATACATAGCTTACAAGTGTATATTACTTTTACATAAATATAATAATAATTGTGGTGGTTAAATGTATGTGTCATCTTCAGTGAGCCATGGGATGGCCAGATTAAACATTGTTTCTGGGGGTGTCTGTGGTTGCTTCTGGATGGAACTGGGATTTGAATCAATGAGCTCAGTAAGGTAGATTGCCCTCCCCAATGTGGTTGAGCATCATTCAATCCACTGATGACCTGAGTAGAACAAAAGGCAGAGGAAGCAGGAATTTGCCCTTTTTTCCCCTTGCCTCACTGTTTGAGCTACGACATCTCATTTCATCTTTTCCTCCTGTTAGATTGGGATTTATGTCATCAGCTCCTCCAGTTCTCAGGCCTTCAAACTCAGACTGAATTGCACCACTGGTTTCCCTGTGTCTCCAGTTTGCAGAAAACAGGTTGTGGGACCTCCCTACCTCCATAATAGCATAAACCAATTCCTCCTTATTTATACTAACCAATGCTAGATACTATTGATTCTATCGCTTCTACTTCTCTGGAGAACCCTAAGTAATACAATAATAATTTTTTTAAATGGGTCATGTTTCAGGGGAAAAAGTCATGAGTTTGTTGTCCCTAATTTGTGTATGCATGATAGGAAGACATAAAAGAAGTCATAATTAATAGGCAAGCTAAAATAAAGCCAGGAAGCTCTGAATAGAGCCTGGTATTAAATATACCACTTATACAAGCTTACAGGAGAGGAGATTTCAAATGCTTCTGTCAGAAGATTCTCAGATCAAAGAAATTGATTGACATCTAGAAGATTAAAGGCCATCTGATCCACAGATAAAACATTCAGTCTCCTAGGCTAGAGATTTATATAAAAACACCTCCATTTTTTAATGGCTGTATTCCTGGAAGAGCCACTTATTCCTTTTCTTTTATCATGTATTCAATAACTATTGAGTGTTATTGAATGTGCCATGTTGGGTTGAGTGCAAAAGATCCAATGAGAATGAGTTCGAGTTCTTTCAAAGAATTTATAGGCTTGGGACTTGGGTGGACTAATACACAGGTAATTACCAAAAGAGAGAGAGAAAGAAGTGCTATGATTCGCTGATTTAAAAACCCATAGAAAGGACATTCAACCTACTCTTGATGGTATAGCAGATACAGTCTTGATGGTGTAGCAGATTAACAAGATTAATCTTGTTCATCCTCACCAAATATTCTATATTGCCCCCTATATTTTCCACCTTTCTCTGCAGTTACAATGGAGTCATGTGACTAATTCTGACCAATAGACCATGAGCAAAAGTAACACACGTCACTTCCTGGTCAAAGTCATTAGGAGCTATTCTGCTTCCTCTTCCTCTCTCCCCTCTTCTCTCTTCAGAGAGCTTGAAGGCCACGTGTTTCAGAGGCCCCAACAGCAGCATAGCAGTACAGGGCTGCTCAACCTACATGGTAGTTTATGTGAGTGAGAAATAAGCTTTACTGTGTTTAACTTTTGAGATTTCACACTTGGCCCGCCATTGAACTGGCATAATTATCCTGATACAAGAGGTCAGAGAAAGCTTCCTGAAAAGGAGAAATGAAAGGGTAGAAGATTAAATGAAATTAGGCAGGCACAGATGTGGCTGCAAAGAGTAGTCCGTGCAGAGGAAACAGTGTCTGCCAAGTTTTGGAGATGGTTGCTTGTAAATAGAGTTTGGGTTTAAGGGGTCCTTTTATTATTGTTATTATTATGAATTTCCCTTGGATATTTATAACTTTCCTCATATCCATTTCTTTATATTCAATGGCAGAAATTTCTAGCTTTTAATTGAAGCTTCTCACCTTATTGTTCCCCATTTTCTCCTTTCAGCAGCTAATGACCAGCAAATAAATCCACAAGGACCCAGCCTAGCTGCTGTTTAAACAAACGTTTTATTTTAAACACTCTGCAAGGAAGTGCTGCCCCAGAGCGCTCCTGAAAGTTTGCAGTTTTGTATGTTTGCATTACTAAACTCTGCTTCCTACTTTTGCAGCATAAGCTTTTTTTTCACTTTCAATTGTGCTGAAAATGGCTGGCTTTAAACTGCTTAGTGACACGGGCTGTGCAACGTATCCACTCCAATCCTCCAGAGCTTCCTTCAGGTAACTCATCAGAGCAAACCCCTCTCTAACAACACACCAGGTTCACCCAAAGCTCTTCCCAGGAGAAATCCATGAATTCCTGGTCCACAAATCACCAGTTTAAGTAGCCAGAAGGTGGAGCTTTAACCCAGAGCCAGTGCTAATTAAATTTCCAGCCCTTCTTTTTTTGTTGTTTTTTGGTTTGTTTTGTTTTTGCTCAGAGATCTTTTCCAAAAGAAGCAATGCCAAGAGTGACAAATGGAAGTAGAGGGAAGTCAGTTTGCAGCAGGTATAGAGGCAGAAATTCAAGTCCCAGGTCTCAAGAAAAATAATTTCAACCCCATTTGCCAGAGCAAGGGGATCCATCTCATTGTCTACTATAGCAATAAAAAGAAAAAGTGAAGCGGAGATTCTGAGATGCCATTTACAGCCCAAAGAATACAAAAGATTAGGCAGTAGAAAAGCTAGGATATCCAGCAGATCGGAAAGAAGCAGTAACTAGAAAGAAGTATTTAGCAGGGTTTTTTTTTGTTTATTTGCTTGTTTTGGGGGGCACAGGGTCTCACTCTGTCACCCGGGCTGGAGTGCAGCAGTGCAATCTCAGCTCACTGCAACGTCCGCTTCCAGGATTCAAATGATTCTTAGACCTCAGCCTCCCAAGTAGCTGGGATTACAGGCACCTGCCACCACGCCTGGCTAATTTTTGAATTCTTAGTAGAGACCGGGTTTCACCAGCCAGGCTGGTCTCGAACACCTGACCTCAAGTGATCCGCCCACCTCGGCCTCTCAAAGTGCTGGGAATACAAGAGTGAGCCACCACATTCGGCCCAATGTAGCAGTCTGATAGAATGGAAAGAGCTGGATCTGAGTTCATATTCTGGATCCACATCTTACCTCAGTTTCTTCTTCTGTAAAATGGTTTAATATCATCTGTATTGCATCGTTGTTGTAAGGGTTAAGAAATAAATTGTCTTGGGATGATGATGTTTCTGCCAGGTACAGTTCTAGACAATGTGCATATACTCATTTAATCCTCACAACAACACTATGAGGTAGGTACAATTATTACCCCCATTTTGCAGATGAGAAAATGTAACATTAAAGTCCAGGGGCTTCTCCAAGAACTTGTGCAGATGGGATTCAAACACACGATCAGGCTCCTGACTCCCTGCACTTGGGTGCCCAGTTTATATGAAGTGTTCAAATTAAAGAAGGTGCTTTCGGTATGGGGTCACAGGAAAGTTAATAATTAATTATATGCAAAGCACTATAGAAAACAACTCATCCGGTCCTCACAATAATCTGGTCATGGCATGATCATTACTCTATTTTACAGATGAAGACATGGATGGGGGAGGGGGGGCAGTGGCAGTCAAAGACTGCACACTAACTGCTATGCTATACTGCCTTTCTAGGATAAGAGTGAAAGGAACAACAACCTCACTGATGGCTCATGCCTGTAATCCCAGCACTTTGGGAGGCCAAGACGGGCAGATCACGAGGTCAGGAGATCAAGACCATCCTGGCTAACACGGTGAAACCCCGTCTCTACTAAAAATACAAAAAATTAGCCGGGTGAGGTGGCGGGCGCCTGTAGTCCCAGCTACATGGGAGGCTCAGGCAGGAGAATGGCGTGAACCCGGAAGGCGGAGCTTGCAGTGAGCCGAGATTGCACCACTGCACTCCAGCCTGGGCGACAGAGCAAGACTCCGCATCAAAAAAAAAAAAAAAAAAAAACCTCACTGAGCATTGATGTTACCACTTTCATCTGGCCTTTAGCAGAGAATCGGGTTCTCTGTTCTCTTTAGTTTAAGTGCTCAGGGTCACAGAAACCTGTGGGCGAATCCCAGCTGTCCACTTAATAGCTGTGTGTTGGAGACTGAGGGAAGAACTTAACCTCCCTGAGCCAGTGTGTACGGTGGGGATTCTAAAACCCACCTTTCCAGATTTTATAAGGAGTGTGCCTAGCTCTATGCCTGCCACAAAAGAAATGTTTGATAACTGACAGCCAATAGGCGCAGCTCATTTCTGTAACCCCAGGGCTTTGGGAGCCTATGGAGGAAGGATTGCTTGGAGACCACCCAGGAACTGAAGACCAGCCTGGGCAACATAGCAAGACCCCATCACTACAATAATATTAATTAATTCTTTAATAATAGGTAGCTAATGTGATTAATTCTAGGCCAGATTATGCAGCAAGCAAAATAAACCCCATTTCTTGATAGTCTTGTCTGGATTTTGACCAAAAATTATCCCAGCCTGCTGAATCTTACCTTACATTCTAAACCTGACTCCAGTGTCTTTTCATGTGGCCTCTTTGCAAACATGAACTTTTTCCCCCAAAGAGTAATGATTTTCTAGCCAAGGACTTGCAAATAAATGTGTTGCAGGTGCCTGTGGCAATTCTAAAAGCATCTTTCAAGTGATGCCTATAATTGAGAAACACATATACAGAGTCTCCACGTGAAGTCTTGAAGAAAGCAACATTTATGGGATACTTCAGTTGAGTACATTTGGTATTTTTTGTAAATTTTTTTTTGAGACAGAGGCTCACTGTCTCACACCCAGGCTGGAGTGCAATGGCGTGATCTCAGCTCACTGCAGTCACCGCCTCCCAGGTTCAAGTGATTCTCACGCCTCAGCCTCCTGAGTAGCTGGGATCACAGGCATGCATCAAAATGCAGGGATAATGTTTTGTATTTTTAGTAGAGATAGAATTTGCCATGTTGGCCAGGCTGGTCTCGAACTCCTGACCTCAAGTGATGCACCCACCTTGGCCTCCCAAAGTGCCAGGATTACAGGCATGAACCACCATGCCTGGCCCTTGTAATTTTTAATAATACCAAAAAAGTTCCATTAAGTCGTGGTCATATGTATCAGTAAGTATGGGCTAGGTGCAGTAACAAACAATCCCCCAAATCTCATTAACAGACGTTTATTTCTTGCCCATGTTACTTGCCCAGTGCAGGTCAGTGGGAGGAAGATGTCTGCTCATCACCAAAAGACTCAGGCCAACTCAGACCCACAGCAGAACTGTCATGATCACCAGAGCCATGGATATGGTTATGGCAGTTCTAGCACTGGCTTGTAAAGCCACTGGCCAACACACTTCCCTTTTACCTGCGTGTAATTGGCCACAGCAAGTCACACTTAACTTCAAAAGGGCGGGAAGGAGGATGCTATCATGGAAATACCTGGACAACACTAATGACTACTCCACTCCAATTCCACTTACTCATCCTTTTATTTGACAAGTATGTGCAGAACATCGTAGAAGAGGCAAAATTGTATGTCTACCCTCTCAGGGTTTTTGGCTGGGCCTGAGAATTACATTGACCTAATACGTATCAACAAGAGGAAAGCATATAAATTTATATCGGTTTTATGTAACACAGGAGCCCTTATAAGAAGTGAGGACCTGGGGTCAGGCACGGTGGCTCCCACCTGTAATCTCAACACTTTGGGAGGCGGAGGCGGGTGGATCACGAGGTCAGGAGATCAAGACTATCCTGGCTAACACGGTGCAACCCCATCTCTACTAAAAATACAAAAAATTCGCCGGGCATGATGTCACGTTCCTGTAGTCCAGCTACTCAGGAGGCTGAGGCAGGAGAATCACTTGAACCCGGGAGGCGGAGGTTGCAGTGAGGCGAGATTGCGCCACTGCACTCCAGCCTGGGCGACAGAGCGAGACTGCATCTCAAAAAAATAGGCCGGGCGCGGTGGCTCAAGCCTGTAATCCCAGCACTTTGGGAGGCCGAGACGGGCAGATCACGAGGTCAGGAGATCGAGACCATCCTGGCTAACACGGTGAAACCCTGTGTCTACTAAAAACTACAAAAAACTAGCTGGGCGACGTGGCGGCGCCTGTAGTCCCAGCTACTCGGGAGGCTGAGGCAGGAGAATGGCGTAAACCCGGGAGGCGGAGCTTGCAGTGAGCTGAGATCCGGCCACAGCACTCCAGCCTGGGTGACAGAGCGAGACTCCGTCTCAAAATAATAATAATAATAATAAAATTTTAAAAATAAGAAGTGAGCACCCAAAGAAGTGGCAAGACCTAAATACTTTTATATTCCATTAAACAAAGTGAGACAATTGTGGGAAAGTAACTGAATTATGTGGGGAGGCTAAAGGAAGATAAGAATGATTTTCACAAGGTCTGTTTGCACAGAATTCTCTCAGCTACAACTCTCCATGAAGCGTGTTTCCTTTTTCCTGATATAGGGAGGACATCTTTCACATGGGAGTTTTTATCTCCTGTTTTCAGGAAGAAAAGATAAGATTAAAATGCCCTCCTTGCATCTGCTGTCTTTCCATTGCCTTTAAGCTCAAAATAATTCTTATCTTGGGGTGGTATATTCTGCCCCCTTCAGAACCTCCCTTGTACCAGACTACACATGTAACAGAGAACAAGACAGACAAGATTCCCAGCATTCTGAAACTTGCATTGTAGTAAAGGACTATTGGGTTTGCCAGAGAAAAGGCAGAACCATTCTGCTAATGCAGCGTGAATGAGAAACTCTCGCGGTGTCAAGTCACCTCTTTTTTATGTTGGAATAACAATAACAGCTAACACTTGCTGAGCGCTTCCCAGGAACTCGGCACTGTGCTAGGCACTCAAAGACGCAATTTCGTTGCATTCTCAAAATATTCCTATGAGGGCAGTACTAACTATCCCCATCTTACGCATGAAGCAATGGCGGGTCAGAGAGGCAAAGTGACTCAACATGTTTGCACAGCCTGCAAGTGGGGAGCTGTGGTGCGCAGTGGGAAACTGACTCTTGGGTCAAAACCTTCACTCACTCTGGTGTCTTCCCCTGCCTCCTACAGACCCTGCACATGCTGCCTAGAATTACTTAAATATAAATAAGGGAGGAAGTATGAGACGGTTCAGATAACCCATATTTCGTTCTATATGGCCGCTCACCACTTGTATGACCTTGGGAAGGTCATTTATCTTTTCTGGGCTCTGTGGATGCATAGATGGACCAGATGTTATCTTTGACCTCAAGAAGTTAGTAAACACTCTATTTTATTACAATTAACTATCCTAGTGCATAATAGTTATGCTATGCTTTTTTAAAAACTTCATTTTTCTGAATGCAAAAGCATTACGTGTGTGATTGATTGGGAAATGAAGGATAGGGATGAAGAGCATGGGTTTAGGGATCACAGAGCCATAGAGTAGCTCTATGATTTAGGGTGAATCACTGGGTCAGTGCAGATTCTGGCAGGAAACAGCACACTTGAAAGGAATGATTAAAGAGAATTTAACAAAGGAACAATTGACAAGATGTGAGCAGGATTAAGGGATACTGAAATGCTCAGGGACTGATAGCAACTGGAAGCCATTACCACCTCTGAGCCTAACTGAGCAGTGAGAGGAAATTCCTACAGAACCTAAGAGGCCTGGGACCTTCAGTAGGGGAACACAGCACTGATGATCCATGGCCCAGCAGGGAGGAAGCCAGCGGAGTAAATACTCCAACCTCACTGCAATTACTGGTCAGCGACTTCCACTGCACAAAGCAACAGAAGTCAGAAGACAAGGGAATATGATCCATGCTGTCTGTAGAGGTCACCATCAATTGCACAGAGTAGCATAGAAAAAGGACATGATCCAGCAGCTTTACCTCTCCAAGACTGCACTTCTTCATCTGTAGAGCAGGATACTAAAAGTAATTACCAATCAGGTTGTATATACTAAATAGTAGTATACGAGGGGCTTAGCACAGTGCCTGGCACATAGTAAGTGCTCAGTAAATGTTTGTGGAGACACTACTGTTGTTACAGAGGAGGAAATTAAGGAATTGCCCCAGATGGCATAGCTAATAAATAGTGGAGCCAAGATTTAAATACAAATCTGACTCTAATGTTCATTGTGGCAATATCACTGAAATACCAGGGGTTCGGTTTTGGTCCTGCTGCTTACTGTACAGAAAGCCAATCACTGAGACAACGATTATTGCCAGGAAAAAAGGCTTTAATCAGGTGTCGCAGCCAAGGAGACAGGAGCTCAGTCTCAAATCCAACTCTCAGACCAACTACAATTCAGGGGTCATATAGCAGGGATGGATCATAACTAAGTGTGGGGAAACAGGAATTAGGGAGGGGTAAGGAAGAGGAGTTAGTCAACAGGCAGCAGGTGGTCAGTTTAGGTAGTCATGATGAGTGAGGAGTCTGGCAGCTCATCTGGTGAGTTTCATTTCATTGATACTCTCTTGGAGGCCTGATGGTCAGTTTCCTGAGGAAGGAACTCAGATAAGACAAATGTAAGTTTCAAGTTTGAAGACCAGGAGGGTCAATTTCTATGTTTATCCATAAACATTGGTTCTATGGGACAACTGGACAGGTTTCAGCAGGTGCTATCCAGCCCCACTCCTATCCCTTTCACTGCCATCACCTGCAACTGTTCCCTTGAAACTCACTCTGGCTGCCAGAGTCTACTCTGACCATGCACATGGTAAGCCAGAAGTCCTACGGGATTGATGTCCCATGGGAGCAGCTCTCAAACAGTGACTGGTAGGCATTGGTGGATAAATCCCTCAGCTACGTCACCCCCTAGGCAGTATAACTCTACGGTGCATACTTTACACTGGCTCCCAGAGATCCCTAGCAGGATCGAACTGCCATTGGCCACACTGGTAACTATCTTAATGATAGAACTGTGATTGGCTCCTCTCTCTGCCCTGCCTCATTTCCCTTTCCCTCCACAGTGTTTTCCAGCATCATCTCCCAAATAAACCACTGCACAAATCCTTTATCTCAAGGTCTGCTTCTGGGAGAACCCAAACCAACATCCCCATTCTCTTTCCCCTGGACTTTGCTGTCTCCCATGTTGCTCAAACAGATGAATAGATTAAAACAACGTGCTCTACCCATACAATGGGATTATTATTCAACCATAAAAAGAACTGATACACGCAACAGAGTGAATGGACTTTGAAAACATGCCCAGTGAAAGAAGCCAGAGACAAAAAGTCATGTACTGTAGGATTTCAATTACATGAAATATCCAGAATAGGCACATACACAGAGAAAGAAGGCAGAATGGTGGTTGCTCAGGGTTGAGGGAAGAGGGCAATGGGAAGAAACTGTTGTAATGAGTATGGGGTTTTATTTTGGAGTGATGGAAATGTTTTGGAACTGGAAAGAGGAGATGGGTTGCACAACACGGTGAAATGCACTAAATGCCACTGCATTGTTCGCTTTATAATAGTTAATGTTATGTGACTTTCACTGCAACAATTTTTTAAATTATTGTTTATGTATATACTTTACCTAATCATTGCACTTCTGAATACATTTCTTTAAAACAAGACAGGCTGGGCGCAGTGGCTTCATGCCTGTAATCCCAGCACTTCAGGAGGCCGAGGTGGGTGGATCACGAGGTTAGGAGATTGAGACCATCCTGGCTAACACAGGGAAACCCCATCTCTACTAAAAATACAAAAAACTAGCCAGGCATGGCTGCGTGAGCCTGTAGTCCCAGCTGCTTGGGAAGCTGAGGCAGGAGAATGGCGTGAACCGGGAGGTGGAGCTTGCAGGGAGCTGAGATTGTGCCACTGCACTCCAGCCCAGGCGAGAGAGTGAGACTCAGTCTCAAAAAAAAAAAAAAAGGGTACTAGAGGAGAGTGCTCATCGAAACATGTTTTCTAACAGCAAAACACAGGGGAAAAGTATGAATGCTCATCATGGGGGTAAGTGGCTAAATAAAATGTGGTTCAGTCATACAATAGTGAGAATTACACACAGTGGTTACAAATAATGAACCAGGTCTCTCTTATCACATGGAGCAATCTCAAAAACATTGAGTGAGAAAAACAAGTTGTAGAACCACACACACCCATACACATACAAAATGATACCATTCACAAAATTATTAAAATCCATTAAACTATATATTGTTGATGTATTAGCCACAAGTTTAAAAACATAGATTAGGAGCATTTACACCCTTTTTGTGAAAGTGATTGCTTCTTATGAATGAAGAAAGGAACACAGTGGAAGGGGCTGTCCTACTTTGGGCTCTTTTGAAAACAGAGCCTGAAACAAGAAGTCCGATGCAGGTAGTTTATTGGGGTGGCAATTGCAGGAAGATAGTAAGGACGCAGGGAAAGAGAGACAAGAAGGGAAGTAAGTCAATAAAGTGTATATGAATCGAGGGCAATTGGGACTCAATCTCAGTAGGAACCTCCGGAACAGCCATGCCTCAGAATCAATCCACTAAGGGACAAGGTAGCTGGGATAATTATTTTCCAACTCCCTTCTGTCATTGATCGAGGGTTGATCTTGGAGCATTGTGCCTCCAGTCCTTTGGCATGCCCTGTGGACAGGCCAAGCAAGTTCTCTTGCCACTAGAGGGAGCCCTGGGGCAGAGAAATGTGTGCCCCAGGGTGTAAGCAGTCAGCACGCCTGGAAATCATCCACCACAGCTGCAAGAGGCCTAAAGAGATTGGCCAAGGGATGTGGCATGGGGTACTAATCATATCTGCTACATGAGAATAACTTTCTCAGCAATGTAAGAAAAATCTGAAGTAAATAAAATACTAATATTTGTCAATTCTACCCAGTGATTGCATGGGTGGCTGCTATATTATTCTCTGTTCCTTTTTGTATTTTTTCTTTAAATTTTACTAATTACATTCACAATGTTGTAAAACGATCAGCACTATCTATTTCCAAAATTTCACCACCCTAAAGAGAGAGCAATAAGCAATAACTCCTTATGCTCCTCTCCCTTGGCCTTTGGTAACTTCTAATTTAACTTCTGTCTCTATAAATTTGCCTATTCTAGATATTTCATACAAGTAGAATTATGCAATATTTGTCCTTTTTGTTGGCCTATATCACTTAGCATAATGTTTTCAAAGTTTTCAAAGTTTTCAAAGTCAATCCATGTTGTAACATGTATCAGAACTTTCTTTTTATGACTGAATAATATCCCAGTGTGTATTTGTGTGTGTGTGTGTGTGTGTGTGTGTGTGTGCGCGCGCGCGCGCGCCACATTTTGTTTATTTATTCATCTGTTGATGAATTCTTGGGTTGTTTTCGCCTTTGGGGTGTTGTGAATAATGCTGCAATAAACATTGGCACGGGAGTAACTATTTGAGTCCGTGTTTCCAGTTCTTTGGTGTATACCTAGGAACAGAATTGCTAGGTCATATGGTAAATCTATGTTTCATTTTTTGAGGAACCGCCATATTGGTTTCCATAGCATCTAAACCATCCTACATTCCAACCATCGCTTCACAAGGGTTCCAGTTTCTCCCCATCCTCACTAACACTACCTTCTCTTTGTTACTGTTGTTATAGCCATCCTAGTAGGTATGAAGGGACATTTCACTGTGGTTTTGGGTTGCATATCCTTAATGATGATATTGAATATCTTTTCATCTACTTATCGGCCATTTATTATATCTTTCTTGAGAAGTGTCTATTCAAGCTTTCTGTATTCTTAAAACTTTTCAAAATAAAAATGTAAGGTCCTACAGCATGCAGTGGAGCCTACTATTTGAAAACAACTTCTGCTTTTTCTAGTGAAGTTACTTTCTTGATTTTTCTAACAATCAAACCTTTTCTCTACTTTGTCTCTCAGCAAATTTCAGTCTCAACTGCATCATCCATTCCATCAATCAGCAAGTTCGCTGAGAGAGCTTTTGTGAAGCTTGTTTGCAACATCTAAGTGACAAGCAAATCCAACTTTAGGCAAAAGTCCAATAAATCACACTCCAGGAGATAAGAACAAAAGTAAAATCAAGTAGTCATGACTTGTCAACCTATCCTTTATTCTGGACTAAAGGGATGTGGGCTTTTTCTTTTGGTTTTGAGTAGGAAAATGATCTCTTCCCATCTCCTAATCATAGAACAAGAAATGAAGGGAAGGAAGATTGAAAAGGGTAGGGTAGTCCCTCCAAAACTTTACAAAAGCATCAATTGTAGTTTATATTAAAATTCAAGTCCTATGAAGTTTATCAAAGTTTGTAATATAACTGTATCTGTCTACTAGAGTTTGAACCAAACATTTTTTCTCTTTGCTGGCGTGTCTGTTGTTCCATGTTCTATGGGAATAATGAGGTGTATTTAATATTTTCCACATCTTCCCTAGTTATCAATTATTTTTCTCCCCCTTCCTCAAGTCCCTGACAAACTCCCAAACACTTTCTATATTGTATTCACTAGGAGGCAACACTGTGGGACTGGGTTTGAGCATGGAGTGTAGGCTGCAGACTATCAAGGGTTGGAGTCTTGGCTTTGTCATTTAATATCGTTGTTGTTGCTGCTGCTATTGGCGCTAACTTCTCTAAACTTCAGTTTCCTTTTAAAGTCTATTTTAAAAAGGAAAACTATTACTACAAATCACCAAAATATCAACTCTATCTAGCTTAAACAATAAAGACAATTTAATATATCTCATTTAACAGGAAGTCTAGGGATTTATGAGATTGGGCGGGATTCAGAGCTGGTTTTTTTCAGCCACTCAATGATATTGTTAAGGACCTAGGTTCTTTCCATCTTGCTACTCTGCCAGCCAAAGCATTAGTATTATCTTAAAACCAGTTTCCTTCAAGTTGTAAGAAAGCTGTTAGCTATAAACTTCTCTGTATATATCTCCCAGAAGGCAGCAACATTCTCCAATTTGGTGTTAGGTAGGGAGGTTTTTCCTTTAGATCGATTGGAAAGAACCAACAAAAACAAACACTACTGGAACTAATAAGCAATTATAGCAAAGTTGCAGAGCACAAGGTTAATATAGAAAAGTCCATTGATTTCCTATATACCAGCAATCAACAAATGGAATTTGAAACTAAAAACACAATACTATTTCCATTAGCACTCCCTCCAAAAATTAAATACTTAGATATAAATATAATAAAACATGTATAAGATCTGTATAAAGAAAACTACAAAACTAATGAAAGCAATACAAGAACTAAATAAAGGGAGAGATATTCCATGTTCATGGATAGAAAGACTCAATCTTGTCAAATGTTAGTTCTTCCCGACTTGACCTATAGACTCAATACAATCTCAGTCAAAATCCCAGAAAGTAATTTTGTGAATATTGAGGTGAATTTTGTGAATTTTGTGAAACTGACTCTAAAGTTTATATAGACAGGCCAAAAAAAGAAAAAAGAAAAAAAAAAAAAACAATAAAAAACAGAATAGCTAACACAATATTGAAGGAGAAGAACAAAGTTGGAGAACACTGCCTGACTTCAAGACTTACTGTAAAGCTATAGTAATCAAAATAGTGTAGTACTGGTAAAAGAACAGACAAATAGATCAATGGAACGCTACAGAGAGTCCAGAAATAGGCTCACATATATAAACTGATATTTGACAAAGGAGTAAAGTCAACATAATGAAGAAAAGATATGGTTTTTGACAAATGATGATGAAACAACCTGACATCCACATACAAATAAAATTTAGATCCAGATCTTATACCCCTAAAAAAACTCAAAATGGATTGTAGATTGAAATGCAAAATTCAAAACTGTAAGAGTACTAGAAAATAACATAAGAGAAATTCTAGATGACATTGGGTTTGACAATGACTTTTAGACACAACACCAAAGGCACAATTCGTGAAAGAACCAATTCGTAAGTTGGACTTCACTACAATTAAAAATTCCTTCTCTGTAAAAGACACTATCAATAGAATGAAAACCAAGCCACCGACTGAGAAAAAAATACTTGCAAAAGGCGTGTCTGACACAGAATTATTGTTCAAAACATACAAAGATATCTTAAAACTCAACAATAAGAAATAAAACAACCTAATACAAAAAAAAAAAAAAAAATGGGTCAAAGACCTTAAGAGACACCTCATCAAAAAGACATCCATATGGGCTGGGCATGGTGGCTCACGCCTGTAATCCCAGCACTTCGGGAGGCCAAAGTGGGCAGATCATAAGGTCTGGAGATTGAGACCAGCTTGGCTAACATGGTGAAACCCCATCTCTACTAAAAATACAAAAATTAACTGGGTGTAGTGGCGTGTACCTATAATCCCAGCTACTCAAGAGGCTGAGGCAGGAGAATTGCTTGAACCCAGGAGGCAGAGGTTGCAGTGAGCCGAGATCGCGCCACTGCACCCCAGCCCGAGTGACAGAGTGAGACTCTGTCTCAAAAAAAAAAGGACATCCATATGGAAAATAAGCATGTGAAAGATGCTGGCCGAGCGCAGTGGCTCACGCCTATAATCGCAGCACTTTGGGAGGCTAAGGCAGGTGGATCATGAGGTCAAGAGATTGAGAGCATCCTGGCTAACTCAGTGAAACCCCGCCTCTACTAAATAAATAAATACAAAAGAATTAGCTGGGCGTGGCAGCACATGCCTGTAGTCCCAGCTACTCAGGAGGCTGAGGCAGAAGAATTGCTTGAACGGGGAGGCAGAGGGTGCAGTGAGCTGAGATTGCACCACTGCACTCCAGCCTGGGCAACAGAGCAAGATTCCGTCTCCAAAAAAAAAAAAAAAAGTGCTGTAGACCATGTCATTAGGAAAATTAAAGCGACAATAAAGTACTACTACTACTACATACCTATTAGAATGGTCCCAAATCAGGAACACTGACAATCCCAAATGCTGGCAAGAATGCTGAGCAACCGGAAGTCTCATTCATTCCTGGTGGGAATGCAAAATGATACAGACACTTTGGAAGAGAGTTTGGCAATTTCTCCCAAAACTAAACATACTCTTACCATATGACCCAGTAATCCCACTCCTTGGTATTTACCCAAATGAGTTAAAAATTTGCATCCTCACAAAAAATCTGCACACAGATGCTTATAGCAGCTTTATTCATAATTGCTAAAATGTGGCAATCATGTTCTTTAATAGGTGAATGAATAAATAAACTGTGATACACCCAGTTGATGAAGTATTACTCAGTGGCAAAAAGAAATGAGCTATCAAACCATAAAAAGACATGGAGGAAACTTACACGCTAAAACTTTATTCATAATTGCTAAAACTCAGCAATCATGTTCTTTAATAGGTGAATGAATAAATAAACTGTGGTACATCCGATTGATGGAATATTACTCAGCAGTAAAAAGAAATGAGCTATCAAACCATAAAAAGACATGGAGGAAACTTACATGCTAAAACTTTATTCATAATTGCTAAAACTCAGCAATCATGTTCTTTAATAGGTGAATGAAGAAATAAACTGTGGTACATCCGATTGATGGAATATTACTCAGCAGTAAAAAGAAATGAGCTATCAAACCATAAAAAGACATGGAGGAAACTTACGTGCTAAAACTTTATTCATAATTGCTAAAACTTGGTAATCATGTTCTTTAATAGGTGAATGAATAAATAAACTGTGGTACGTCTGGTTGATGGAATATTACTCAGTGCTAAAAAGAAATGAGTTATCAAACCATAAAAAGACATGGAGGAAATGCACATGCATATTTAACTTAAAGAAGTGAAAGAAACCAAAATGAAAAGGTTATGTACTTTGTGATTCTAACTATATGACATTCTGGGAAAGGCAAACTATGGAGACAATAAAATGATCAGTGGTGGTCAGGGGCCGGGGGGGCGGTGGGGATGAAGCACAGAGAACATTTAGGGCAGTGAATCTACTCTGTATGATACTCCAATGGTGGACACATATTTTTATGCATTTGTCCAAGCCCATAGAATGTACAACATCAAGAGTGAACCTTAATATAAACTACCAACTTTGGGTGATAATGATGAGTCAATGTAGGTTCATCAGCTATAACAAATGAACCACTCTGGTGGTTCCACTCTGGGGGATATTGATAGTGGGGAAAACTACGTATGGTTGTGGGGAGTATTTAGACATCTCTGTGTGTTCTGCTCAGTTTTGCTGGGAGTCCATAACTGCTCCAAAAAATAAAGTCTAATAAAATAAATAAAGGTTTTTTAAAGAGTAAAAAGATGAAAGTCAAGACGTGAAAACAGAGAAATGAGTAGAAGAATTATACCAGAGAGTCTAGGTTAGGGTATTTATCTAAGCTGAACAAAACTTGCTCTGAGCATCCTGACGGTGAAGGTAAATAGAAAAATAAATAGATTTCTGTTATGAAAGGTATCTAAAGTGGCTCAGTGGGAAAGAATATTTTTTAAACTAATTTAAATTTGTAGAATTAAAAGGCCAAAAATAAAAAGGGTGAATTTGGTATGGTCCTTGCCCTTACAAAGCTGTTTCCAAATGTGGTTTAAAAGGTGGGATGTGCAAATGTTGCACAAGGCTACAAAGAAGGTGACAGGTCAGACAAGATGCCACAGATAAGGTGGCATTTGAGCTGAGGGCTGTCCACCAGAGTGGGGCAGTTAGAATGGGCATCTGTCAATTTGCTTGTCCAGAATTTGGGCAACAGCATCTCAATTTTCCTTTGTAAATCCACCCTCCCCTTTCCCCAACTCTCAGTCTGCATGATTTAAGCTGTTTCCATTTCCTGGCACTGCAATGATACCATAACCAAGATCTGGCCAACCAGCACAACTCTTCCCTGGTACAGGGATTGGTTCATACATGGACCAAAGGTAGTCCAATGACCCTCCAACTCCAAACTCTTGATAGAAGTTTCATTCCCCTGGGCTTGCTAAGCAAGTAGAAGGGAAGACTGGAGCTTTTCTAAACCATTACATGGAGATAACTTGCCTAGAATAAAGATCACATGAGATGAGTGGCAGAGAGAAAGAAATGCAGGTCTGATGACACCATTTGTGCTCCTGGATCCAGCTGTTCCTGAAAGCAAATTATGAATCCCTTGAATTTATCTGTTATGTAACCAATAAATCATGTATATGCACTGTTTTTGTAATTAAACCAACTTGAGGTGAGTTTCTGTCACTTGCAAACCAAAGAATCCTAACTGATAAGGAGGTCATGGGGTGAATACAAGCTCAATTCATGCCTCCACAACCTGCAGGAATGGCAGACTGAAGACCAAGAATCTGCAAAACACTTGAGTTTAGGATGAAAGTAAATAAACCTAGAGAAGGAGCAAGAAAAGCAGGTCATGAAGTGCCCTGAGACAGTTCACTTAGTTGAAATAGATGTGTACACATTTTAAATTCTGTGCTTCAAAATTCTCTGTGATCCAGCAAAATTAGTTCAGATAAGATGTATATAACAGAAAACTATAACTTGTATCCTAGAATTTTCTATTCAGTAAGTTAAATAAATACAATTTCTCACCCCTGGTGGTGGTGGTCGTGGTGGTGGTGGTGGTTTGCTTCTGATTTTTGCTCTCTGCTGTTGTTTTTAGGAAAATTCTCGTCCAAAAGCCTCTAGGCTCCTAAAAAAGCACTGAGTGTGGCAAACTCAACGAAATCCTTTGTCTCTGAAGCTACGACAGATAAAAAGGAGACTGGGTCATGGGGAAGACCAGTGCTTCTGGCACCTCCTCTTCTCTACAATGCAGATAAGACTCAAGAATCCCAGGCTAGTCATGGGGTAATGTTGACTTGGGTGGAGACAGGATGTGGCTCTCATTTATTGAAATTATGCAAACCTGAGGTGTGACCTTCAAGAGAAACTGGACCCTCAGTTAAAGAAGGTATCAGACATTAATCAATTAGAAGGAAAGAGAAGAAATCAAGGAGGGCTGAGCAGATGAGAGAAATCACACCACAGCCCGGGCAGGTGCCTCTCTGCTTCTGTAATCCCTTATCCTGGTCTTAGCGCAAACAGCAAAGTAGCCTGAGGCTAGAGAACAGAGTCTGTATGAGCCTCAGTCCCACAGAAATCCGCATTGCGGTGCGCTAATACCAAAATGCATAAATAAATGGAATGACTAGCTGAAGCCAGCCAGGGTGGGCAAGCTTTTCTGTTCCCCCCTGAGCCTTCTCCCTCCTCTACCCTCTTAGTCCTGAGTGTCAGTCCTCTATCCCGGATTCAGGCAACATCCTTGGCAAACTCAATAATATTTACGTGTTGGGAATAAAATTACCACATGTTGTTAGCATAGATTGTAAAGCAAATATGGATGAGAGCAGTGGCTTTCTATTTGCACGGTGGTCCAAGGAGCCCTCTCTCCAGCCGACCCAGTTTCCAATGCAGGCATAGGAGTGCCACCTTGTGGTAAGGAATAAAAAAATGGCCATTTCTTTCCAAGCTAGGATTTCAAAGTTCCTGCCCGTGCAGCTGCTATTTGGGAGGAGGAGAAGAGAAGCAAGTACTTGGGCTCACGGTCCCTCTCTAAAGTGGAAGCACGTCTCAAAACATCCCACTGCACTTGCCTAACCTAGAGTCCCAGCAGCTGATCTTTCTTGAGCTCAGCTGCAGCAAAGGTGGGAGATCTTAGAAAATTCTTTCTATGCACTCAGCAGAGCTGTCTTTGGTGACAATAATCACTGATCTAACCCAGAAGGCCACAATTCTTGGGGGACTGAAGGAAGAATCCAGGCACGAGAGACATTTTTGGTGGTGAAAATTGGGGGAGGGTTGCCCCTGGCATTTTGTAGGTAGAGGCCTGAGATGTGGCAAACATCTTTCCACTCAGAGGCCAGCACCCCCAGGACAAGGAATTATCGAGCCCCAGATGTCAAGTGTTGAGACTGAGAAGCCCAGCCCTTATCACTTTACATGTTCTTATCACCTTTAATGTTCTCAACACTCCTACAAAATAGGAATTATAACTTCCATTCTACAGATGAGGAAACTGAGGCATCCAGCAGTTCCATAACTCACTCAAGATCACACAGCTGGCACATGCAGATGTGATTAAGACCCAGTTTGGCTCCAAAGCCTGGGTTTTTTAAACCTCCCCACTGGGATACTTCCAGCATCCTGGTGTTGGAGATGAGGACTAAGCTCTGATTTTTTTGTTTTTGTTTTGTTTTGTTTTGAGATGGAGTCTCGCTCTGTCGCCCAGGCTGGAGTGCAGTGGCGCAATCTCAGCTCACTGCAAACTCCGCCTCCCGGGTTCACGCCATTCTCCTGCCTCAGCCTCCCAAGTAGCTGGGACTACAGGCGACCACCACCACGCCCGGCTAATTTTTTGTATTTTTAGTGGAGACGGGGTTTCACCGTGTTAGCCAGGATGGTCTCAATCTCCTGACCTCGTGATTCTCCCGCCTCGGCCTCCCAAAGTGCTGGGATTACAAGCGTGAGCCACTGCGCCCGGCCTGATTTTTTTATCTTGTCCAAATTCCTATCTAAGGGGTCTGGGGAGTCACGCCATACAAACCATAAATTCTCATCAGATGGGTTTTATTTAATCCTCTATATCGTGACTTACTTTCCAACCTGACTCTGGCATAACATTACGAGACAAGGAAGAAAATCAAAATATTTTACCCCCAAACATGCTTCTTTGCCGTATCTTAAAATGGCCCTGCAAAGCTGTCCTTTGTAGGGGAAAATTTGCATCTGTAAAGAATCTCTATTAATATAGCTAGATCTTTTTCTTCCAGGCCCTCCCAATTCTGAAGAGATTAACTGAGAGTTTAGCACCTCTTAAAGATCTGAACAGGAAGCATTTGTCATCTGTTGTCTCTAAGGGCAGCCACAATGAGACTTCAAAAGAACCTTGTCTCCACAATCTTTTGTCTTCACCTGAACATTCCCTTTCCAGCAATTCCAGGTAAATGTTTAAATTTACCTATAGCCTGGAGGCCCCCAGGGCCTGAGTTGTGTCGCCTTTCTGAACCAAACCATTGTATTTCTTAAACGTATTTGATTGATGTCTCATGCCTCCCTAAAATGTATAAAACCAGGCTGTACCCCAACCATCTTGAGCACATGTTCTCAGGACTCCTGAGGGTTGTATCACAGGCCATGGTCACTCACATTTGGCTCAGAATAAATCTCTTCAAATATTTTACTGAGTTTGACTCTTTTTGTTGACAGAGACATAACCCTGAACCCCACCTTAACAACATCAGTTAGCAAATACCAAATTACGTGTATCCAACATAGAAAATACAGGAGAGAGAGAATTCGTACTCTAATTCTACCCCAATCAGTAGAGGAGACCTTAAAGTCTTCTGAAACAATGCCCCTCTGTAGCTCTTACCATAGCAATGGGATCTGAAGACTCTAGGACAGGGGTTGGTAAACCTAACAGGGGTTAGCCTTCAGGCCAGATATGGCCCCCTGCTTGTTTTTATAAATAAAGTTTTATTGGAACACAGTCATGGCTATTCATTTACATATTATCTATGGCTCCTTTCGTGCTCCGGTGGCAGTATTGAGTAATGGCAACAGAGCCTGTGTGCCCTGTAAAGTGTTTACCATTTGATCCCTTACAGGAAGTGTTTACCAATTTCTGCTGTAAGCTAAATAGGTTTGAGACACCTATTGCCAGCATTTGCTCTTGTTTATGTCCCTGGATGAGAGGGTTTTCCCCATGTCTAACTGAGCATCCCTCTACCCCTTGGAACATCCTCAGCACAAATAAATCTAGGCTAGAGATCAGGAAATCTGGTTCAGCCTGAATTATCTGTGTTCTGACCTTTCTGTCCGCAAACAACACTGTCTGTCCAACCGTAAATCATGGGCTGTGGACCATGGGAATGCCATGAACCATTCTAACACACAATTTCCAGACTTCCTTGTACGTGCCTGGTGTGTCCCAAACAGATGACATCATAGACACCAATGCCATTAATAGTATTTCCTTTTTTAAAAAAAAGTGAATGGCTTGTCAAGTATTTTGCTAATGAAGTATAATCTCATTTCATCCTCACAACAAACAGAGTGAGTATTATCATCCCCACTTTACAAATGGAGACCATACCTTGAAGATTACCCAGGCCAAAATTGGGAAAGCAGCCTGCCTCTGTCAAACAAAACTTTTGTCTTCACCAGTCTGGTTGGCCCATAAAGTATAATCGTGCTCAACAAATATGTTAAGCAAGCCAGGCCCAAGTGTTAACATAGATACATAAAGCACAAGCTCTGTCCTCACAGAGCTCAACTACATAAGAGAGACTGATTGTGAGCAGATAATGATAGAGCAATACCATTAAGTGCTCACATACAGGCAAGCCTCATAGTCTAAGAGCAGAGAGAAAGGGCATCTAACCCAGCATGGGGCTTCCATGAGTAAAGGGCATCTCAAATCATTCTTGAAATATACACAGGCAGAGGCCGTGATATTAGTATTAGGTATCAACTGGATTGGACTGAAGGATACCTAGAGAGCTGGCATTGTTTCTGGGTATGCCCGTGAGGGTGTTGCCAGAGGAGATTGACATTTGAGTCGTTAGACTGGGAGAGGAAGACCCACCCTCAATGTAGGTGGGCTCCATCCGATTGGCTGCCATCATGGCTAGAAAAAAGCAGTGGAGTAAGGTGAGATAAGCTGACTTACTGAGTTTTCCGGCTTCCATCTTTCTCCCATGCTGGATGCTTCCTCCTGTTCCTCTTGCCCTTGCACATCAGACTCCAGGTTCTTTGGCCTGTGGACTCTTGGACTTACACCAGTGGTTTGCCAGAGGCTTTCAGGCATTCAGCCACAGACTGAAAGCTGCACTGTCAGCTTCCCTGCTTTTGAGGCTTTTGGACTTGGACTGAGCCACTACTGGCTTCTTTCTTCCCCAGCTTGCAGACAGCCCATCGTAGGACTTCACCTTGTGATTGTGTGAGCCAATTCTCCCTAATAAACTCCCTGTCATATATACATAGATACTATTAGGTCTGTCCCTCTGGAGAACCCTAATACAGAGGGCACAGCCTGAGAAAGGACAGAGTGGCAACGAAGAGTACATATGAGCAAGTGTAGACCCCTCAGATCAAATCAACAAATAAACCACCACCCACCATCCCCATCAGGCATCTCAAACTCATGGCCCCTAGGGTGACTCCAACCTACAGACATACTTTGTCTGATCTACCCAGTAGTGACCATAGTATGTTTTTTTTACTTGAAATTGTTGCCAAGAGTTCTGCATTTGCAATTTTCTCATAGAAATCTAGATTTTCAGCCTCTCTTTAAAAATCCTAAGACCTGCAATTATTGAGCCCAGGTTTCCCTGGACTGAGCACTGGCTCAGATGAATAATGACTGTGCACTTTAGTTTCCTCATGCCAAAGCATGTCTTGTCCTTTATCACTACACTTGTGCCACACAAGTTTTCTCTTATGTTCAGGCATCCTCATTCACTGAGGTATGTACGTCACCTCCGAAGGCATTTGAGTATTCAGCCCCGGTCTACTCCATAAAATCTAAGCTTGTGGGCATGGAGTTTCATTCACTGATCTCTGTTTATCTTTTCCAGGTTTTTCCCCTACGGCTGCTCTCTCTCTCTCTCTCTCACACACACACACACACACACACATACACACACACGCAACTACCACAAACTTTCTCAACTCCCCTGAGCTCACCATTTTCTTCCTCACCTCCTTGACTTCACAAATGTTGTTCCATCTGCCTGGAATCTTCCTTCTTGTCCTAGTTCACCTGGAAAACTCCTATTCATCTTTAAAGATCTAGTTAAAATGTGGACTCCTCTCCAACATCTTCCCTGAACCCCATCCATCCTCAACAGACATCTCTCCTCTGGGGTGTCATAGCTGGTAACACCTTATATCTTCCTCCATGACTGCAGGAAGCAAAGAGTAGCAGCCAGGAGCCCCGTGGAGACTGTCAGGGCAGCCAGCTGAGAGGGGACGAGGTCTTCGGCCAGGTTGGAGAGCAGGGAGAAGTGCTCAGATTCTAAGACATTTCGAAGGTAGAGCAAACAGGATTTGCTCATTGATCTTTGTCTTTCTTTGCTGTTTTAAAGAAGAGAATGGACGTTAAAATAATAAACAAGCTCCAACGTGCTGAATTCTTTCTGTCCTTGCTCTTTGGAAGCATATTGAAATATTCCCACCCTACCCTCTACTTCCAACCAATGCATTCTCTCCAGGGTTCAGTTTCATGGCTGTTGCCCCTGTGTCCCTGTAATTCTTCCAATAAACCACAAATAAAAAGTCTGTTTTTACATAGAGTGTGTGTATTATACGTGTGTATATATACACATATATAATTACATCGTGTGTGTGTATGTGTGTATATACACACATACACACATTTAAGAATGATTATAAACCTACCTGGAAAGATCTCCAATACATATTATTAACTGAGAAAAGGGAAATATATAATAGTATGTGGTCATTTTTATGGGGGAGAAAAAGCTACTAGACATTTATATTATGTTTGTACATGCAGAGATTATCCCTGGAAGAATAAAAACAGAATCTCCAGGGAAAGAAACTACACAGATGAGAGTCAGAGGCAAGGCAGAGGCTTACTTTCCAGAGCATGTTCTGAGAATCTTGTACCATGCATGTATCTATCACCTATATAGAATAATAAATTTTGCCCAAGCACGGTGGCACACGCCTATAATCCCAGCACTGTGGGAGGTCAAGGCAGGTGGATCATCTGAGGTCAGGAATTCAAGACCAGCCTGGCCAACACAGTGAAACCCTGTCTCTACTAAAAATACAAAATTAGCTGGGTGTGGTGGTGCATGCCTGTATTCCCAGCTATTCAAGAGGCTGAGGCAGGAGAATCACTTGAACCTGGGAGGTGGAGTTTGCAGTGAGTCCAGGTTGCACCACTGCACTCCAGCCTGGGCAATAGGAGTGAAACTCTGTCTTAAAAATAATAATAATAATAATAAATGTTTATAAAAGAATATCCCCACAGATATTCCAGCTGTGATTTAATGTGTTTGAGATAGTGTTTGTACATGAACAGTACTCTATGGTAGTAGTTGTAGGAACCACAGAGATCTTTTTTACGTTGTTTTAAAAATATTGTATTAGGAGTGATTTTGAACATAAACAGAAGTAGGTAGGATAGTATAAGTCAAGGATTGGCAAATTCTTTCTGTAAGGGGCCAGATACTAAATATTTTAGGCTTTGTGGGCCAGATAGTTTCTGTTGCAACATTTCCACTCTATTGTTGTGTGGAAAAACCAGCCGGAGAAAATACACAAACAAATAGGCATGGCTGTATTCGGATGCAACTTTATTTACGAAAACAGGCAGTGGGCTAGATCTGGCCATTCAGCCACGGTTTGCTGACCTCTGATATAAATGAGTCTCTACGTACCCGGACCCCAGCCCCAACTACCATCAACCCAAGGCCAATGCTTCCCATCAACCACCCCCCAAATAACCTGGAAGAAAATTTCAGACATCATATCATTTATTTATTTATTTATTTATTTTTAAGACGGAGTCTTGCTCTGTCGTCCAGGCTGGAGTGCAGTGGCATGATCTTGGCTCACTGCAACCTCTGCCTCCTCAGTTCAAGCTATTCTTCTGCCTCAACCTCCCAAGTAACTGGGATTACAGGCGTGCACTACCACACCTGGCTAATTTCTTGTATTTCTAGTGGAGACGGGGTTTCAACATGTTGGCCAGGCTGGTCTCGAACTCCTGACCTCAAATGATCCACCCATCTCAGCCTCCCAAAGTGCTGGGATTACAGGCGTCAGCCACTGCGCCCAGCCTCATTTTTTCTTCAGTGTTTTCAAATAAGGATTCATCTTTCAACATCACATATAAAAAGTCATTGAGAATGCCTTAATATTATCAAAATTCAGCCCCTTTTAAAATTTCTAATTGTCCTATAAATGTAATACATTATCGTTATTAGCAATTGTTTGTTGAGTCAGATAGAAGTACGGTCCGCACAATGCTCTTAAGTCTCTTCTATATATTTTTACGTTGATTCTACTTGTATGTCTTTTAGCTGTAAACTGGGCATTCCTAAAGAGTTTAAGTCCAACACGTAATGCAAGATGCTCTATGTTACTTCCGAAGTATTCTGATTTCAATCTGAGGAATTGCCACCAACTGAATAATAATTCTAAAATTATGGAATCATGACCTCAACAGCAAGTCATCCGTTAACAACTGGTTGAACAAATCAAATATCCTCATGCAAAGGTATCAATAACTTCTCTTCCATATATTCGAGCCTTCAGCCATTATGAAAGAAAAATTCATTTGCTTTGTGTCAGTCACCTCACTCCCAGGAATTTGTCCAATAAAATATTCAGAGATAAGACTAAGATCGCTGTGAAGAAGGATTTTATGGCCGCATTATTTATAAGGGTACAATATTAAAAGCAACCAGAACGTCCAACAATAAGGAAATGATAGTGTTAATTACAACGCCAGTTCATTTACCTAGTAAAATACTAGATAATGATTAAAAATCATGTATTTATGAGAACACATGGACACAGGGAGGGGAACAACATACACTAGGGCCTGTCAAGGGAGGGCGGAGGCAGGCAAGAGCATTAAGAAAAAGAGCTTATGCATGCTGGGCTTAATACCTAGAAGATGGGTTGACAGGTGCAGCAAACCACCACTGCACACGTTTACCGAGGTAACAAACCTGCACATCCTGCACATGTACCCTGGAACTTACAAAATAAAATAAAATACATAAAAATAAAAATTATGCTTTTTAATATTCCTATTTTTAAGTCAATGTTCTTGACAAATTTTTTAATGAATAAAACAAAATCTAACACTGCATACAAATATGACCACATAACTACCTGAATGGAAAAGCAGGCCAGGCGCGGTGGCTCATGCCTGTAAAACCTGAGCTTTGAGGGGCCGAGGCGGGTGGATCACTTGTGGTCAGGAGTTCAAGACCAGCCTGGCCAACAGGCTGTAGCCCAGTGCATAGAGCGGCACCTGACACGTTGTAGTCACTCCATAGATATCTTTTTTTTTTTTTAAGAGACAAGGTCCTGCTCTGTTGTCTCAGCTGGAGTAGCGCAGTGCAATCATAGCTCACTGCAGACTTGAATTCCTGGGCTCAAGTGATCCTCCTACCTCAGCCACCCAAGTAGCTGGGGCTCCAGACTCACACCACCACTCCCAGGTAATTTTTTTTAATTTTTTTATAGAGATGGGGGGTCTCACCTTGTTGCCAAGGCTGGTCTTAAACTCCTGGCCTCAAGCAATCCTTCTGCCTTGGCCTCCCAAAGCACTGGGGTTACAGGCACGAACCACCATGTCCTGTCTTCAATAGATATCTTTAATAAATTTGAGAATAATATATTAAGTGGGAAAAAAGTTAAAATACAATACAAATAATACAGTCGTGCGTGTATGTGTGTGTGTGTGCGTGTGTACATGGAAAAGCATGTGTGTGTGTGTACATAACAAAAGTTGGCACTGGCTGCCTCCACATGGCAGAATAATGTGTGAATGAGTGGGTTTATTTTCTCATTGTTTATCTATATTTCTTAAATCAACTGTAACAAACAGGCACTACTTTCATACCAGAGTCCCTGGTAAGTTGTTCCTTAGGATGTTTCTGTAAGAGAATCTGAGTTTGTTGCTCTGGCCGGGCAGACACAAAAAGATTTATAGAGAAAAACCACTTAGTCTCTTCCCTGAAGTCCTAGGTGGGTAGGTTTCAGGCTCACAGGCGCCCAGTATCCTCTGGGGGAAATAATGGGACCCTTGTGGCCTGGCAGGTAGGCTCTGCCCCTTCTGATATCCTTGATCTGGCAAAGATATTAGAAGGACGTGGGGAGGATGTGGGCAAATTTGTCAAGAGGACCAGAAGCATTTTGGGAAGAGAGAAATGAAGAGCAATCCCTCCTCTGGTGACGATGATGATAATGGTGGTGGTGATGCTAGTACCTCCCGGATGCACTGGGATTGTGAGTTTTGGGAAACAGACACCAAGGCTAGGAAGGAATCATGTCACCATGAGGACGGCTGAACCAGGGGCAGAGCCTCAACACCAGGCCCCAGGGTTAAGTGAAGAAAGGCTGGTTAGACCAGCACTGGAAACCATCGCTGAACAGAAGGCAGAGGCTACAGTGGCGGTGGGGGCCCACACTACAGGCAGGCAGGATGCTCAGCAGTGAACAAAAGCTGTTCCAAGCCACCGGGTGAGCTAGTTTCTAAATCATTAATTCTCTCTTTGGCTGTATTTGAAAGTCAATACAGAGCTTAAAGTCTTACCCTGGGGTTCACCTTCACATATAATCTTCAGAGAGGTTGGAGCTCTGAAGAGGGAGGATATTGGACTCGTTGTTAAAATAAGTACAAGGGGTGGTCAGTTAGAAAAATTAAAATATTAGGGATGTCCCTGCGCTGGAGAAGTAATTCATTCTCTATTTTATTCTCTTTTACCCCCAGCTGGAGAAGTAATTCATTCTCTATTTTATTCCAATCTGTAAAAGTAACTTGTTCTATTCATGCATTTTAAGTAAATAAACAGGCCAGGCGCAGTAACTCACGCCTATAATTCCAGCACGTTGGGAGGACGAGGCAGGAGGATCACTTGAGGCCACATGTTCAAGATGATCCTAGGCAACATAGCAAGACCCCGTCTCTATTTAAAAAACACAAAAAATTAGCCAGACATGGAGATGCACACCTGTAGTCCCAGCTACCCAGGAGGTTGAGGAGGGAGGATCACTCCAGCCCAGGAGGTCAAGGCTGTGTGATTGTGCCACTGCACTCCAGCCTGGGTGACAAAGCAAGACCCTGTCTCCAAAGTAAATCAATATAAATAAATAAATAAATAAATATTAGATACAAGAGATAAATATATCAATAGATGAGTACATACATTTAAAAACAAACAAGCAAGTAAAGTTGTCCCATAGAGAAAGAAAAAAAAAAAAAAAAAACCTGCCCTCCGTGTCTCCGAAGCGTTGCACGCAGCCTTTGATTGATGTAAGTTTTTGCTTTTCAGAATGTTATACGCTTGAGCTCACGTCATGAAAAAAAGGTTTGCCTTCATCCCGCAGTGAGAGACGGATCTCTATTCTCCTGCTGATCCATCCATCAGCATCCTTAATCATCCTCCTTCCGCGGAGGTTTATCATCCTTCTAGTTATTCTATTACTCACTCTGCTATTAGGAGGGCAAGAACCATTTCATTTTTATGTTGCCTGATCATATCATTCAGCTGGAAAACATCGTTAAGGAACCGCAGCGTAAAAGCCACCACCCAACCGTTATCTCTAGTGCCATGCTAATGGAAGGCCACCATTTCTGAATGGGGCCATGTTCAATGCCTGAAGATAACTTCAGATACCATTTTTCCTACAAGGATTTTAATTGCAATCGCGAAGATGTTAATTGAAAGCCCCAAGCACATGTTTATGGCCTATTTAACAAAGCTAGCACAGGGCTATGTATAAATACTTACGTAGAAATACAGCTGAACTGGGGCACTTCGGGAGAAAACGATGGAAAGGGGACGGTTTTGGAGTTCCACAAGAAAAGAGGTAACACCCATTATTTGGACTCATGGGGAAAATAGCATTCAGTTTGGACTCCAACTGGGAAATTACTCTTGCAGACAATAGAAAAAATGTTAATTAGCTTAAAATGTAAGGCACATAAAAAGAGGGTCAATATTACTAGTCATCAAAGGAATGCCGATTAAAACCACAATAAGATATCACCACACACTGACTAGAATGGCTCAAATAAAAAGGACTGACCATTTTGGGCCACTTTTGAGTTGGGCTAGAAGACTGCAGCTATCCACTTCCGTGAGTATCAGCAATGTCGAGCCTCTGTCTTTTGTTTTGCCATTTCTCATCACTTTTTCAGGCTTGAGTCTTTGGCTCAGCCTAAAACCGGCTTTTCTTCTCTGCCTGTGAATCAGCTTCAAGCAATGCTGCATCTGTTAGCTCTGTGCCTAGGGCAGTCGGCACACATGTCTGCTATTGTGCTTGTTTCAGTGCATTTATTGTCAATGCTACCCAAGTATCAGCTGGGGTCTCCTGGCCTCCTTAAGACCCACAGTGCATCCAGTCCAGCTCAATCCACATCCCCTTGGAGTCCAAACCCCTCCTCAAAATGCCTGCACATTTTCAGATAGCTCACGTTCTCCACCTCTGGTTTGCAATCAGAATTTGGTACATTTTGTTTGATTTTTACCATGTTAACCTGATGTGAAATTAAGCTCTGTTCTCATTGTATAGCAAGCAATTTAATTTTATTTTATTTAATTTAGATTTAGAGGGTATAAGCACGTTTCTTACGTAGGTATATTGTATAGTGGTGGCGACTGGGCTTCTAGTGTATCCATCACCTAAATATTGAACATTGTACCCGGTAAGTTTTCAACCTTCACCCCTGCTTCTCACTGTTGTCCCTTTTGGAGTTCCCAGTATCTCCTATTTCCATATTTATGTCCATGTGTGCCCATTGTTTGCCTCCCGCTTATAAGTAACAGTGTGTTGCATGCCATTTTAGATGCATTTTTTCTTTTTGTTCTGTCTACTAAGCTTACGTTTTTATAAATAGCAGTGACTTGCAAACTTTTTCTGTAAAGGGTCAGATGGCAAATATTTTTGGCTTTTGGGGGCCCCTACGGTCTCTTTTGCAAGTACTCAACTCTGCTGTTGTAGGGCAAAAACAGCCATGGGACAAGCAAATGAGTGTGGTTGTGTTTCAACAATGGTTTATTTACAAAAACTGGTGGCAGGCTAGACTCAGCTGGCCCATGGGCTATAGTTTGCTGATCTCCAGTAGATAAGAAAGCTATGGGTTTTGGTACATTAAAGTTATACCTTTAGTCAGTTATCTTACTTAGCCAGTTATCTTACATCTTCTTATTTGTTATTTTTTTTTTTTCAGTTGGTTCTGAGAGCCTGGGGTTTTTAGTTCTACACGTCATATCACCCAACAAGAACTCCCTCCTTGGCAAAACTTTAGTAGGACCTTCCCCAGCCCTCTTCTTGACTGGTCATTATCCTTGGCCTTTTGTCCTTGGCCTGCCAAGTCCGGTTCAGTAAGAATTCTGCCAAGCCAGCTCAGCAAGAATTCCCCTAGCCTTGGTATCTAAGTAAGTCTCTTTGAATAATTTTCACCCAATGACTCCCTCACCGTGTCCATTAGCTACCAATTCTTAGATGCTCCTGCTGTAGTCAGGGTTGAGTGCAATCTCTCTCCTCTATTAAAATAGTCTTTTTTTTTTTCTTTCCGACTGGTATTTTAGGTTCAGGGGGTATATGTGCAGGTTGGTTCCATGGGTAAATTGTGTGTTGTGGGGGTCTGGCATACAGGTTACTTAATCACTTATCAAGGGTAGTACCTAATAGGAAGTTTTCGATCCTCTTTTTTATGGCTGCATAGTATTCCATGGTGTATATGTGCCACGTTTTCTTAATCCAGTCTATCATTGATGGGCATTTGGGTTGGTTCCCAGTCTTTGCTGTTGTAAATAGTGCTGCAGTAAACGTATGTGTGCATGTGTCTTTATAGTGGAATGATTTATAATCCTTTGGGTATATACTCAGTAATGGGATTGCTGAGTTAAATGGTATTTTTGGTTCTAGATCCTTGAGGAATCATCACGCTGTCTTCCATAATGAACAACCTTTATTCTTAATTTCTTTCTCCTAAGTTCATCATCCTGCCTGCTCACCTATGTTAAGGAATAGTGGTAACAATAGATATATTGGTCAGGCTCAGGACAGGAAACAGAGGGAAGTCTCAACAGGGATGACTGAAGAGAGTTTCAAGAAGGGACTATTTCCAAGGTGTGGCAGGACTGAGTAAAGCCAACAAGAGAGGATGAAGGTAGCAGGGCTAGCAGCCATGGGGCAGCTCCAACAAACACCCTAGACATGATAAAGCAAATGAAGAAAACAGGAGAATCAGAGAACATGCATCACAATAGACATTGTTGACTTGCTCTGGATGTCAGTGAAAGAGTTTCCAGTGTTTCACAGTGTATTAGTCCATTTGCATTACTCTAAAGATATATTTGAGGCTGGGTAATTTATAAAGAAAAGAGATCTCAGCCAGATACGGTAGCTCATGCCTGTAATCCCAGCACTTTGGGAGGCAGAGGCGTTCGGATCACGAGGTCAGGAGATCGAGACCATCCTGGCTAACACGGTGAAACCCCATCTCTACTAAAAATACAAAAAATTAGCCGGTCTTGGTGGTGGACACCTGTGGTCCCAGCTGCTCAAGAGGCTGAGGCAGGAGAATGGAGTGAACCTGGGAGGTGGAGCTTGCAGTGAGCCAAGATCGCAGTACTGCACTCCAGCCTAGGCGACAGAGTGAGACTGTGTCTCGGGAAAGGAAAAAAAAAAGAAAGAAAGAAAAGAGACCTCTTTTGGCTGATGGTTCTGCAGGCTGTACAGGAAGCATGGTGCTGGCATCCAGTTCTAGTGAGGCCACAGGAAGCTTACAGAAGGCAAAGTGGGAGCCAGGATGTATATGGTAAGAGGGAACAAGGAGTCGGGGGAAGGTGCCAGGCTCTTTCTAAACAACCAAATCTCATATGAACTCAGAGTGAGAACACACTCATTACCATGAGGAGGGCACCAAGCCATTCATGAGGGATCCACCTCCATGATCCAACACCTTCTACTAGGCTCCACCTCCAGTATTGGGGATCACATTTCACCATGAAATTTGGAGGGGACAAATATCCAAATCATGTCACTCAGTTAAGTAATATGCCAGTTTGAGGGGTGAAATGGTGTTATTTTATCATGTTAAGGAAGTATTTACTTTTTAAACATGTTTTCCTTTTAAAAACAAGAATGAATGTTGAATCTGAAATTCTGATATTTCTATCTTTTTCTTTTTTTCTCTATTCATATGGTGAATTATACTAAGAGGGTGTGCACTTTGAGTAACTCCTGTATTACTGGGAGAAATTCCACTTGGTCATGGTACATAAATGCTGTTGGATTCTGTTTGCTGATATTTTATTTAGGATTTTTGCATGGATATTCACACGTCAAAGAGAGAATGGTGTGCATTTTCTTCCGTGTTGCGTTATCTTTTTGAGCTTCATGAAAATACATACAAACTTTCCTCCTCCTTCTTGTTTTTGAAGAATCCATTGTCAACCATTTTTCCACCCTTGCTGCTGAACTTAGAAATGCATTTCCCCTATAAACTAGTTTGAAAAGACATCCTACTTCAACAGTGTTGGCTCTTTTTACCTTGCGTGGGTCCGGATACAGTCTGGGTTTAATTTCCAGTTCATACAGTTTGATAGAAGAGTGGCTTGAAATAGCCTTGAGAGGTAGGCAGGGACCTTCAGGCAATGATTTGCAAAGATTTGGTTCCATTTTAAAAACAAAGGCCAGTGAAGGGCTTTCAACAGGGCAGTGGTACAATCAGATTTTAAATTTTAAAGACTTCTCATAGACTTTCTCATCAAGGGAAAATTAAGGTCCTGTTCTCTAATGTTCTGTTTCCACATCTATAAAAGACAGAAAATAAAATTTCTGTTACAGGGTTTGAGAAAATTATTTGGGGAAATACCTATAAAATACTTAATCTAGTGTCAGGCACATCATAAGCCTTATATGCAAAGGTAATTTTTTTTTGGTGCATATTTATATGAAGATACTACAAAACTACTGTTTAACACACAAAAAAAATGACATATAAAAACCAGACTGTAAAAATCATTTCTGGACACACACATCTACACACTCATACATATATACACTTTTGTGAGTGGAATCTTTTTACACTGTTGGTTTATGGAGTAGCTATTGATTTCTGTATATTTATCTTATATTTAGCCATCTGACAGAACTCGTATTCTAGTATTTCTTAAGCTAATTCTCTTGGTTTTCCTGGTTATTCAATCATATTGTCCGCACACAGTTTATTTCCTTTTCAAACCATTGTTTGTGAATTACCTTTAACTTGAATTTGTTGGGAGAATAATATTTATCCTTGGAATCTAAGCCAGAATTACATATTATAAATAGACTGTTTGATGGGGAAGCAACCCACAGTTTAAATTACCTCTGCAGTTGAATAGGATGATAATTGAGATGATTGTGTAGGCCACCATTTGGAAATTAAAAGTTGAATTTTTAACCTGGTAGGTAGAATAGAAAACTGGTTCTTACGTGTGTGATTGAACTGAACGGACTGTTTGTATGATCTCCACATTCCACATGTGAAACCATGCATTAATTTCATCTGGAACTAAGGAAAGGTCAGAGAGGTTTAAATACACACCTCTTCTCCTCTTGCCTTACTGTGGATTTGGAATGTAAAGTGGGTCTTGATTTCTAGAAATGCGGATTATGCTTGGCACTCACTAAGCATTACGTGTTTTTAAACGGAAGAGAAGCATGCAGAGGGCATCTGGTACAGTTCCTGGCACTTCCACATCGGTAAGTCACAGGAAGCAAAATTATACAGCACACATAGCTTTCCCTCTTCTGGCTTTTACTTTTTATTTTTATTTTTAGAGATGGGGTCTCCCTCTGTAGCCCAAGCTGGAGTGCAGTGATGTGATCGTGGCTCACTGCAGCCTCAACCTCCTGGGCTCAGGGGATCCTCTCGTCTCAGCCTCCTGAGTAGTTGGGACTAGATGGGGTCTCCCTCTGTAGCCCAAGTTGGAGTCCAGTAGTGTGATCATGGCTCACTGCAGCCTCAACCTCCTGGGCTCAGAGGATCCTCCCATCTCAGCCTCCTGAGCAGTTGAGACTACAGGTATGCACCACCATACTTGGCTAATTTTTTATTTTTTTAGGGGTCTTGCTATGTTGCCCAGGCTGGCCTTGGGCAACATACCCTACTACCATCTTGGCCTCCCAAAGTGCTAAGACTTCAGGTGTAAGCCTTGGTGCCTGACATATGTCCTATCTTTTAAAGGCATATATCCAAGTGGCCAGTATTTTCAATCACTAAATTTAAGTTCTTACCATGGCTTTCCAGGGCTATAATGGTCTGCCTCCTGTCTCCACCTTCCTGTTATTTTCCTCCATCTCTCTTCACTCCAATCCTAAGACCTTGGTTTTCCTTAAGCCCTTTCACTGGCTGCTCCTTCTGCCTGGAATGCTCTTTTCTCTATAGTCATGTGGCTCTCTCCTTGGCTTCTTCCAATTCTTTTTTTTTTTTTTTTTTTTTTTTTTTGAGATGGAGTCTCGCTCTGTCGCCCAGGCTGGAGTGCAGTGGCCGGATCTCAGCTCACTGCAAGCTCCGCCTCCCGGGTTCCCACCATTCTCCTGCCTCAGCCTCCCAAGTAGCTGGGACTACAGGCGCCCACCAACGCGCCCGGCTAGTTTTTTGTATTTTTTTAGTAGAGACGGGGTTTCACCGTATTAGCCAGGATGGTCTCGATCTCCTGACCTCGTGATCCGCCCGTCTCGGCCTCCCAAAGTGCTGGGATTACAGGCTTGAGCCACCGCACCCGGCCGGCTTCTTCCAATTCTTTGCCCAAATGGCTGCACATCGGAATTAAGGACTTTCATGAACACCTTAAGTTACCATTCTCTGGCTTATCAACCACTCTCTATTCTCTTCTGCTGTTCATTTTTTCTGTATAGTCTTTATCACTAACTGACACATTTTATATCGATTTGTTCATATGTTTATTGTTTCTTTCCTACTTCCTGTCCACACACACTGGAATGTTAGCTCTATGAAGGCAGGGGCTGCTCATGCCTTACTCTCTGTCCCCTGTGCCTAGAATATTGCCTGGTACATAGTGGGTGGTTAATATATGTTTTCTAAGTTTGTTAATGCACAGATGCTCCAAGCTGTAAGCACATTATTTGCGATGATGAGCAATGAAATGATCAGGCTTGATTTAGAAGAATCAGACACCAGATGCTGATATTTCCTGGGGCATACAGAGATGTTGTTTTTTAATTGTTTGTGTAGCTTTCGGGTCTACCAAGAGAAGGTCTGGAACATAAGAGTAACTGTAATTTTAACTGATAAAAAAATAGGTTTGAGTTCTGCTCCTTGTGTCTCATGTCCTTGAAACAGTGACTACCTGGGTCCTGGTTTTCTCACGGTGAGTGGCAGAACCACAAGACCGTGAGCAAAAATACCTATTGCCTGTGGAAGTCTCTGCTGGGAACTGGCACGTTGTCATTTACACTCACATTCCATTGGCCAAAGCAGGTCATATGGCCAAGCCAGTATCAGTAGGATTCCCCAATATACTCTACCCACTGTCATGTGAGACATTGTCCTGTCGATGTGCGTGAATGTCAGTGTGAATGTGTAATTCTATTACAGGAAGGGCATTAAGAATTATAAACAATGGTGAGGGGTGGAAACCCAAGTCTAACCAACTTAAGCTAAAATAAAAGCTGGCTTTTTGGCTCCCTTAAGTAAAAATCCCAGAGGAAGGTCAGGTTTCAGGTACAGGAAGAGGTCGTACGGTTATTTGTTATACAGCAAGAGATGACTGGAACATGCAACAATCCCCACATTTCTTTAATGATGGAATCTTTTCGTCCTCATGGGGAAGTTTCTAAGACTAGTTTGAGCCCTTTCAATGAGAAGAAATGATGGTCTGAACATCTCTCAAAGAATCCTACATAAATATCTCTTTATTCCACAAAGCTTTTGGTGACAGTTGGATAGAAAAAATAACCCTACTTAGAGTTCAAATTATGTCAAATAGTTTTTTTTCAAAATTGTAGGAAAACCCCTTAAAATTTACATTTATTTTTTGAACTACTATAAACTTGAATAGGAAGGTGAAAGAAAGGGTGAGAATCAATTGTGCACTTTTGGTTTGCCAATTTGCAAGGTTGCACATCTGAGAAGTGGTTATTGGTGTGAGTTCAATGACTCAGTAAGGTCCGAGTTGATATCTTTGCAATTCTCATGACCTTTCCTTTGTGATCACAAGTGATTGCAGCTCAGCCATCTCATGTCTCAAGTCCAGCTCTTTGTAAATTTTTTAACTTGTGGCTGCACATGACCGTCTCTAGCTGCAAGGGAGTCCAGGAAATCAAGTCATAAGCTTCTCTAGGCTCTATAGTGGGAGATGGCAAAAGTTGGGAAAAGTGATTGGGACAGTCAGTCTATTGACTCTTGACTTAAAAATTGGAATTTCTGTCAACAGAAATAGCCTTCTTATGGCCCAAATGCTCTTCCTCATGGCTGGAGAAGTAGCTTATCTGGGTGCTGGGAAAGATGACTTGGTGACTCCTTATGTATGGTCAGCTTCTTGGCCCTCTCTGCCTGCAGGTGGAGCATGTTTTCCCCTTTTCTTTCCTTTGTTACCCCTGCTACGTTTTCTAGTGGCCCTGCTTAAAGCAAAAGCAACAAGAAGCAGAAACCCTTGGTTCAAACAAAGGGACCAGGTCCAGCTACCATTAGTGAAGTTGGCATTCTGATACTTCCCATCTCTTAGTTCTTAATTGGGTCAGAATTTTGGGTAGGCAGACAACAACACCCCCAGTCTCAATACCTTGCTTTTTGTGCTTTCACGGTTTATATGACAATTTCACATACATTTGTCAATGACTTTATGAGTTTGGCATTGCAGGAATTATTTCACTCCATTTTACAGGTAAAAAAACAGTCTGGAGAGGGCAAATGAGATACCAAAGTGAGACCCTCACCACTAATGGTGGCATAGCCAGAACATAATCCTACCCTCACTGCTTTTGTATGTGACACTGCCATCCTACAGCATCTATTCTACATGCCTTTTGTGCAGTCCCATCAATTCTACTTATCCTGTAGTACCGGTTTTTGCGTCTGTTGTCATCCCTCCTGCATCCCCCTTCAGCCCAGGAGAGCAATGTCTCAGCAATCGGTCAATGCCAATATGCCAGCAATTTCCCAGAGCTTTGTTGTTGAGGAGTCTGTCTTGATTTATTATTCTACATGTGTTGCTTAGGCAACATTGATTAACGATCAATTTCTGCATGACGAGGTAATCATAGAGCCTGATGAATCTGTTCAGGGATCAGAGGTGGCCTCTTGAGCAGGGATGAGATGTTCAGCACTATACCAGATTGTCTGTGGGTGCCACTCTACACATTTTTGGCTTATGCTACACTGACACTACATTTGTGTTTCCAGACTTCCGAAAGGGATATTGACTTTCAGGTTGTATTTTTCTGCTTTATTGTCTACGAGTACATTTTGGAGTAAGGTGTTGCCACCAAAATGTAGTAGAATAGCTTTTGGCTCTCAGTTCTAGTTTTGCCAGTTGAAAGCAATGCCTAACATACAGTTGGCTCTTAAATGTTTGTTGAACAAATGAATGAATAAATGAGTCCTTGGGTAGTAAGCTTTCTTGGTCCTGGCTGGCCACGGCTTTCTTTCTTTTAATAAGTCCGTATTAAAAGTGTCTTTCTAAGAAACTGGATTTTTAAGTCTTTTCCTTCAACCTTTCAGCTTCCTCGGACTTTGGGGGGCAGGTTTACATAGACCTGCCCATCACAGACCAACTTCTTATGCTACTGAACTAACGAGCAAAGAAGGATGCCTCCTCTACTGGCTGGGGAGATTGATCCTGGTCATGAGGGAGAAATAGGGTTGCTATGACCCCATAAGAGCAAGAAGGTTTGTGTCTGGACAAGAGTTCTCTGGAGTCTCTCTCAGTACTTCCATGGAAAACTACAATCACCATATACACACACAAAAGACAGGATCATGGAGAGTCCCAATCCTTCAGGAATGAAAGCTTGGACTTCACTGCTAGGTAATGAACCCTTCCAGCTGAGGTCTTGGCTGAGAACAAACATAGCACAGGCTGGTTGTAGAAGAAACTCATAACACCAACTGCATACTTATGACCAGTTATAGAAGCAAGGATTATAGCAACTATGAATAACTTCTTTCTCAAGGAGTGTGTATGTGTGTGTGTATACTAAGTGTGCTAATTTTTCCCCCAATATCTTACACAAGTCTTGTTAGAACCAGTTAAATTTACAATTCAGTCACCAAGTAACAGAATGTTCCACTGAGACTACGACTGATTTGGGAGGGTAATCAGCCTACGATGACTATTGGGACTTCGAGTCTTCTTACTGTGGGCAGAGGGTGAGAGTGTCTTCACTTGAATGAAAGACAGCTGTATATTGTTAGGTGGAAGCCTAGAGTTGTGATCTTGGCTGAAATTCAAATATGCATAGAAGAGTGTGGATGAAGACTGAGTAGCTAATGAGTGGATTGTGCCATTTTTTGAACTATTTCAGCTTCAAACCCACACATCCATGCTCCGCTTGGTGATGCACCCATATTTGCCCTTCACAGCTGCTGCCATGAGACTCTACACTGAGAAAATCAGGAGGCTGGAGGAGGAAGTTATTTTCTTATGGTTTCTTCCTATTCTCTATCACTGTCACCCCCAGCAATGCTCTTTTGCCTCAACAGTGATAGTTAATTCCAGAAACAGCAGTTGATCACAATTTGCTGTTTTTTCAATACTCATGGAACCAGCCTCATTGAACCCCCTCAACGTCACCAAAACCAGCACCAAATTATTCCTTCCTTGGAGGTCTGAAGTTTCAACTCTGTGGGGCCTCTTCTCCAAACTTTTTAAGTTTTAATAATTCCAATATTTTCTCTTTGTTCCTTCTGGCCTAGAGACAGCTTCCAGCAGCGTATTGCTTCATGATATCTTACTGTTTTCTTTTTTCTTTTCAGGGCTTCAATATGTCACTGTCACTTTCCTATATCCAATAAGGAGTCAGTAAACTTTTTCTGTAAAGGGGCAGATAGTAAATATTTGGGACCTGCAGGTCACACTGTCTCTCTGTTGCAACTACTCTACTCTGCCATTTCAGCATGGATTCAACCACAGACAGTGCTTAAATGTATGGTTGTAGCTGTGTTCCAATAAAACTTTATTTGAAAAAAAAAAAAAAGGCAGTGGACTAGATTTGGCCTACCTGTATTAAATTATTCCTGTTAAAATAAATGGTATGGTATTCTGTCTCCTGACTAAATCCTGACTGACATAGTGGGCACGAGTCTGAAAGCCTGACCACGTCTGAAAGATGTCCACGTCCTAATGATGGGTTCTGAGCCAGGTCCTGATCCCAAGGTAGAACAATCAAGGCCCATAGAGACTTCAATGATGGGCAGTTGTTGCTGGTGCCTGAGAAAAGGTATTCTTACCCACTATACTCAAAGCTAAACAGGTAAGTTTTCATGGAGCTGCTAACAGTCATTCTGCCACCACGATGGGATAGTCTATTTGAAAATACAATCAATATATATAAAAGTTCAGTGAAGAATACAAGACCTTGTTTTGATGAGATCATTGAACCCCCTGATCAAGCCATGCCTGAAGCCCATTGTTTAAATTATAAGAGCCAATAAATTATGATTTTATCTTAAGCATTTTGACTTTCATTTCTATTACTTGGAACTGAAGGAGTTCTAACTAACACAGAAGCACACAAATAGATATGAAAACACAGAGGACAAAATCTCTTAGATTACCATCACTTATGCTTTTATTTCACAAATATACATGAAGTGTCTGAGTTTGCCAGATACTCTGCAGAGATAAAAGGATCAGCTCTGTCCTCAGCAAATAATGGATCATTTTAGAAAGATGCCACTCAAGCCTTCCAACATGTTGCATTTTCACAACAAGAAAATTAATCAAGTCCCTGATAACTGGGTGATCCTGGCACACCAGCTCTAGACTGCCTGCCTCTGGACTTCTTTGTGTTTGGTTAGGCCACTTTGTAAACTGCTTAACTAAAATACATATATATATTTTTTTTTCTTTTAATCAAAGCTTGAACTTTTACATACTCTATGCCTAATGACTACAACTCTCAATCCATAAACTAGTGTTTCGGAAACCAAAGCTTTCTTATTTTCTATAACTCTGTTCAATTTCTATGTCAAGCCCCATTCCTATGGTCTGAAGGATTCAGGTGCTTCCCTGACCCTCTCGCATGACTGTGATAAGATTCCATCGGTTTTACATTGTCCCATTGCATCAAGGAGGATGAAGGGCACATTGCGTCTGGTCCATGATAACTGAGCCACTGAGCACACATGAACCTCATCTTGCTTCTGTCCCCTATCCTCCCCAGACCTTTGACAGGCACTGCTAGTGTCTCTCAAAGTTTTCATCTCCCCTTCCTCCTTAGTAACACAACTCCATTACAAAATGGCTATACTTCTTAGTCTCTGTTTCAGCTAGATATGGCCATATGACTAAGTTCTGCCTAGTGACGTTCAAATAAATATGTTACAGGTGACTTCTGAGGTAGATCTTTCAAAAGGAGTTGCTTGGGCTGGGAAAAGCACCTTTTCAACCTTCCTGCTGAAAAGAATGCAGATGTGATGCCTGGTGCACTGGTAGCCGTATTGGACTATGAGGTGACCTTGAGCTTGGAAGCCATAAAGTGAGGATGGAGATACAAAGAGCCAGAAGTCCCTGATAACTTTGTGTTCCTGGGACACCAGCTCTAGACTGCCTGTCTCTGGACTTCTTTATGTTTGTTTAGGACACTTCATAAACTGCTTAAGCCACTATTTTATGTGACAGTAGTTTGTTACTTGCAGCCAAACGCAATTCCTGTTCCAAAATCTGCCAGCTCCCCCTGCTGCTTTGGTGTCAGCCCAGAAGCCTAGGCATCTTTGCAAGGCCCCCATTCTAAGTCTAGAGAAAAGACCTCTGTGCTCAAACTCTATTCTCATCAATGGGTTTAGGATTTTGAAGAGGGAGGAAGCAAATGAATATGAGTTGGGAACTGCTGCAAACTAATAGCAAACTATTCCTCAGCTTCCTCTGAACACATTCATACTTTTTTCTTTTTAAAAAAAGCCCAGCAACAATTTCCGCAGAATAATACTGCAAGGAGTTGTAAGTTTCCATCTAATAAACACTGCCAATGAGAAATTCATAATACATGAAAGTAACCCAGAAGGCCATGAAATCAGACACATTCGGAGGAATACCATAAACCTTGTTTTGAAGGAAAATAGTTGTCAAGTTGATCTTTGAAGTAAAGAAAATAATAAAGCAGGGGAACAGGGTCTAAGAAAATTAAAATGGATTATCTCCCCCAAAATGGGATGATGAAATACGCTAACACAGAGAGAATGCGGTCTCTGCCCTGAGGCCTGTGTGCGTGATGATTTGTTCTTTGTTTTAGAAAACCTGTGATTGTTGATTGGGGGAGCAAGATGGCGGAATAGGAACAGCTCCAGTCTCCAACTCCCAGCGCGAGCGACACAGAAGACCAGTGATTTCTGCATTTTCAACTGAGGTACTGGGGTCATCTCACTAGGGAGTGCCGGACAATTGGTGCTGGTCAGTGGCTGCAGCCCAACCAGCGAGAGCTGAAGCAGGACGAGGCATTGCCTCACCTGGGAAGCGCGAGGGGGAAGGGAATCCCTTTTCCTAGCCAGGGGAACTGAGACACACAACACCTGGAAAATCGGGTAATTCCCACCCCAATACTGCGCTTTTAGCAAACAGGCACACCAGGAGATTATACCCACACCTGGCCGGGAAGGTCCCACGCCCAAGGAGCCTCCCTCATTGCTAGCACAGCAGTCTGCAATCTAACCAAATGGCAGCAGTGAGGCTGGGGGAGGGGCGCCTGCCATTGCTGAGGCTTAAGTAGGTAAACAAAGCCGCTGGGAAGCTCAAACTGGGTGGAGCTCACAGCAGCTCAAGGAAACCTGCCTGTCTCTGTAGACTCCACCTCTGGGGACAGGGCACAGCTAAACAACAACAGGGGAAGCAGCAGAGGCCTGTGCAGACGCGAACGACTCTGTCTGACAGCTTTGAAGAGAGCAGTGGATCTCCCAACATGGAGGTTGAGATCTGAGAACGGACAGACTGCCTGCTCAAGTGAGTCCCTGACCCCTGAGTAGTCTAACTGGGAGACATCCCCCACCAGGGGCAGTCTGACACCCCACACCTCACAGGGTGGAGTACACCCCTGAGAGGAAGCTTCCAAAGTAAGAATCAGACAGGTACACTCGCTGTTCAGCAATATTCTATCTTCTGCAACCTCTGCTGCTGATACCCAGGCAAACAGGGTCTGGAGTGGACCTCAAGCAAACCTATGATTGTTTGGAAGTGTTTTAAATGATTAAGAAGCAGAGACGTGTCGGATAGCAAATGAAGCCACACAGCTTCATATTTTATTGTGAACTGGGCATGACTTGAAAGTCAGACTGAGCTTCTAATCAAAACATGAAATAGCGAGAGAGCTTGCAAATAATATTAATTATTAATACGGGAGTGCCTAAGGTTATGAATTCTTCAAGCACTTCAGAAAATCTGCAGGAATTTTTCAGATAACACTGAGAGGTTCTTTATTTTTACTTTATTCTCCCTCCGGTCCTTTTAAAGAAATATTTAATGTAGTCCCAGGGTCAAGATCTTCTAAAGGAAGTAAAATGAATTTGAGTTGTTACTGTATAAACTGCTGCAGGAAACAACAAATGATATAAGCAATTTGTTTTTAAGTAACTAACAATGGAATGGTGATTTTCTACCCATGGCTTTATAGGATGCTGGATCACTGAACACTGCTACACTGGCATCATGGTTAACTTAGACTATTTAAGGTCAATAAATGAGCACACGTCTTTAGTGAGACCGTTTTCTATTCCCCTTCATGGCATAATCCTCAAATCAATGATTAACAAACTCCAGATACTGCTTTTAGCATATGTCAGCTTTGTGGTAGCATTTTTAAAAGCTAAAAAAAAAAGCAGGGAAGGAAGAAAAAAGTTTGAATCAGTGCTATAGGAATTTTCTCAAGAAGAAAAAGAAATTCTCTTTCCAAGGGGATACATGAGGTTCTCTTTGTTTCATCCATCTCCTTTCTTAATAACTGCATCAGCTTAATGTCTAGGATAGGAAATCGTTATCAACATGTTTCAGATGAAGGCATTAAGACCAAAATACTCACGTGAAAGTCAGATGGGATGGAACGGGGTGAAAATCAGACTCTGCCAGGCTGCAAATGCCGTGCCCTTTCCAGGCTCAGGGTAAGAAATGTCCTTTTACTACACTCTTTTGTGCCTGGTTCAGTAATGCTCAAAACATGGAAGAGAGGGAGGAATAAAAGGAAAGTCATTTCAGAGGCTAATTTCATTTTTACACTTCAGAAAGTGAAATGGGGAGAGTTGACAAGTACCTAATTAATTTGATCTGGGTAAACAGCTCAAATGGATCTTTTTCATCTAAAAATAACTCCACTATGGGACTTGGCTTAATGCAGTGGTTCTCAAAATGTGGTCCCCAGACCAGAAGCAGCAGCAGCACCAGCACCTAGGAGAACTTGTTAGAAATGCAAATTCCAGGCTGGGCAGGGTGGCTCACGCCTGTAATCCCAACACATTGGGAGGCCAAGGTGGGTGGATCACTTGAGGTCAGGAGTTTGAGACCAGCCTGGACATAGTTGTTGTAAAAATACAACAATTCTGTATTTTTAGTAGAGACTGCAAAACCCCACCTCTACTAAAAATGCAAAAATTAGCCAGGCGTGGTGGTGGGTGCTGTAGTCCCAGCTACTCCAGAGGCTGAGACATGAAAATCGCTTGAACCTAGGAGGCAGAAGTTGCAGTGAGCCGATATCATGCCACTGCACTCCAGCCTGAGCTACAAAACGAGACTTCATCTCAAAAAAAAAAAAAAAGAGATGCAAATTCTGGGCTTCACTCTAGAGCTACTGTATTAGTCCATTCTCGTACTGTTATACAGAACTACCTGAGACTGGGTAGTTTATAAAGAAAAGTGCTTTAGTTGACTCACAGTTCTGCAAGCTGCACAGGAGGCCTGGCTGGGGAAGCCCCAAGAAATTTACAATCATGGCAGAAGGCAAAGGGGAAGGAAGCACATCTTCAAAAGGTGAAGAGAGAGAGAGAGCACAAAGCGGGAAGTGCTACACACTTTTAAACAACCACATCTCATGAGAACTCTATTACTAGACAGCACTAGGGGGATGGCACTAAACCATTAAAAACCACCTCCATGAGCCCCTCCCACCAGGCCTCACCTCCAACACTGGGGGATTACAATTCAACGTGAGATGTGGGTGGGGACACAGAGCCAAACCATATCAGGCAACTGAATCTGGAACTCTGGGGAGTGAGTCCAGCAATCTGAGTCCCCACAAGGCCACCTAGCAAGTCTCATGATCTCACACTGAAGTCTGAGAAACAGACTTGAAACTGACTTAGCAGAAATCCCGCACTGCCTCCATAACCTACCTGAACTTGGACAAGTCAGTCATCTCCCCAAGGTTTAATCTCTAGATCTGGTAAAATAAAGATAATGAGTGCTTCTCAAGACTGTCAAGGATATGAACAACAGGGAAAGACTGAGAGACTGTCACAGACCAGACAAGACTGGGGAGCATGATAATTGCATGCAGAGTGATGCCATGGCTGGGACCCTGGAGCAGAAGGAGGATATCAATGGAAAAACTGGTGAAATCTAAAGAAAGTCTAGAATTTAGTCAACAGCAACCTAACAATGTCAATTGCTTAGTTTCAACACATGTACCACGGCAGTAGAAGATGTTGACAATGGAGAAAACAGGATGATGGGAATACTGGAACTCTCTGCGCTATTTTTGCAACTTCTTTGTAAATCTAAAACTATCCCAAAATTTATTTTGAAAATAGGAATAATGTTACCTAAGTTTTACAGATATTGTGATGATTAGGGATAATACCATCAGTAAAGTGCTCAGCATGTAATGGATACCTAACAAAGAATAGCTGTTTTTAGTTCTTTAAGGAATCGCCACACTGCTTTCTAGAATGGCTGAACTAATTTACGCTCCCACCAGCAGTGTGTAAGCGTTCTGTTTTCTCCACAATGTCAACAGCATCTGTTATTTTTTGACTTTTTAATAATAGCCATTCTGATTGGTGTGAAATGGTATCTCACTGTGGTTTTAATTTGCATTTCTCTAATGATTAATGATATCGAGCATTTTTGTACGTTTCTTGGCTACATGTCTGTCTTCTTTTGAAAACTGTCTGCTCATGTCCTTTGCCCATTTTTAATGGGATTGTTTGTCTTTTGCTTATTAATTTACTTAAGTTCCTTATAGATTCTGAATATTAAGCCTTTGTTCATTGTAGCACTATTCACAACAGCAAAGACATGGAATCTACCTAGATGACCATTGGTTGTACACTGAATAAAGAAAATGTGGTACATATACACCATGGAATACTATGCAGCCATAAAAAGAGAATGAGATTATGTCTTTTGCAGGAATGTGGATGGAGCTGGGGCCATTATCTTTGGCAAACTAATGCAGGAAAAGAAAAACAAATACCTCATGTTCTCACATTTAAGTGAGAGCTAAATAATGAAAACCCATGGGTACAAAGAGAAGAATAATAGACACTGGAGCCTACTCAAGGGATGAGGGTTGCAGGAGAGAGAGGATTGGGAAAAATAACCACTGGGTATTATGCCTAGTACCTGGTTGGCAAAAATGGTCTATATTCCAAGGCTCCGTGACACGAGTTTGCCTGTAGTAACAAACCTACATGTGTCCCCCTGAACCTAAAACAAAAGATAAAAATTAAAAATAAATGGAAGAATAGCTGTGATGGAACTGGTTTGCCTTGAGCTGGGGACATCTTTCCTCACCTCCGTCACTGCCTTTCAACATACATCAGTGTAGAGAAACAGCAGGTGCAGTAGCTTTGTATCACACCCTGAGCTCCTTTCTTCCTTTTCTCCATTCTGAAAAACCTCCTCCCAAGCAGAGAACAGCAGAAGCCTTCCCACACTGATACAGCAAATTTTTAGTGGCTTGGATCAAGATTTATTGTCAACAGCCCAGTACGTAACAGCTGTTTGCATTTCTTATCCCTCCATCGCCTCTTGAATGTCAAGTCTCTTAGCTGAAAGAACATCCTTCATTTGGCTATGCTTGTTTTGAGAATTATTTTTTGCACAGTTTTATCTCCTCGGCCCACCCATCCTCTACTTCTGGTCTTCCTATGTCAGAGACAGATACGAAAGGAATGCCAGATCAATGTCAAACATTACCTAGTTAGAGCCAATGTATTTGGTTCACATGAGCTTGCCCATAATTACCATTCAGGTAGAGTCTTTCCATGTTTTCTTCCTCCTGGCCTTTGGCTTCGTTTTGTAAACATGTAGTCACCAGAAATGAATTTGTCTCCGTTCAATTCCTTTTTGGATTCTAGCTAGAGGAGATGACATGTCAACATCATTCTAAGTCACTTTTTTTCCTTTTACAATTGTGTCTCACAGATCTTACCCTTGTTCCTCATTTGTAATCTTTGCTAGGTAGACTAGCTGAATAAATTCAGTGCCCACAAGGTGCACATTTGTCACCAAAAGGTGACAGCAAAAGCATCATCTCAGTGAAAAAGCAGCAGGAGGAAGAGAGAGAAAGAAGACCAGAGGGCACTTCCTTCCCCATCAGAATAAGAACGATGAGGCACCTTGAAGAATTCATTCTTGGGACTTGTTTCAGAGACAAAGTCGACCATAACTTCCTGATTGTATTTTTCTGCTACTGTTTTGTTTTGCTTTGAATACATCTGTTTTGACTATGTCACCGTAAAAATTTATTGTTTCCTGAGTAGACACTGATTTATCACTGGGCCACATTAAATATGATCTCCAGTACATCTCTTGTTAGACATCTCTTTTTAGAACCCATCCCTGCCTTCTGGGTTCTCATTAGAGAGAATGGAAAAGTGTCAATGCACAGCTGAGGATTTCAGGGTGACACAGGCCACAGTCTGTGTCCTGATGTGTCTACCCACCAGCCATGAAGTTTCCGGCAAAGTTCAGAGAAGAGCAACATTTCTGAACTAAGAGTTTAAGCTCAGGGGTTGGCCATGCTGGCATTTCCATCTAAGTTGAAAAAGCTAGGGAGTTATAAAGCTAAATCTTCTCCTTGTCTCTGACCTTCCTGATATCTTCCTGCAGGAACCTCAGCTCCATGCTTCCTGGGACTACATCTCTCCTATCGCCACAACAACGGGCACAGCCAGGCACTGAGTGGCATCTGTACTAACAGCCCGCATAAACTGAGCATTGCACCCTAGCCTTTGCTCCAAGTGCCTCTCCAGTAATAACTCGTTAAATCCTCCTAATAATTCCAGAAGGTAGGGACTGCTGTTATTCCCATTTTACAGATGAGAAAACTGACGCCCAAAGAAGGTAAGGAAGCTGCCCAGAAACACACAGTGAGGGGTGATGGAGAGAGGATTTAAATTCAGGCAGTCTGCATGCATTCTTCCTCGGAAAGCCTGCCCCAAGCTTTAATTTGGGAGTCTCACACTGTGGCATAAAGTGGGATAAGGGTAAATAAAGTAAATTCCCCAGCATACTGGAAAGAAAACAAATCAATTTCTATACAAAGCAAGCATCAGACAGGGAAGCAAAATCATGGCTCAGAAAGAACTTTAAAAAAAAAAAAAAAAAATTGTTTTGATCAGTATAACCAGAGGGAATTGAAAGCTGTACCAAAGCCCAGACTGGGTACAATCATTACAGGAAACATATTTTTCCCCTTTGGTATCAAGCAAACTAATAGATTCAAACTATGGCAAATTCCACAAATGTCACTACAGAATAAGATAAGATTTTTTTTTTTCTTTATCTCTAAAACACACACACACACACACACACACACACACACACAGGATACATGTGCAGAATATACAGCAGGTTCGTTACATAGCTATACATGTGCCATGATGATTTTCTGGACCTATTAACCTGTCCTCTAAGTCTCTAGGTTCCGTCCCCTCAGCCTCCACTCCCCAACAGGCTCTGGGTGTGTGTTGTTCACCTCCCTGTGTCCATGTGTTCTTAATGTTCATTTCCCACTTATGAGTGAGAACATGCGGTCTTTGGTTTTCTGTTCCTGTGTTAGTTTGCTGAGGATGATGGTTTCCAGCATCACCCATGTCCCTGCAAAGGACATTATCTCATTCCTTTTTATGGCTGCATAGTATTCTGTGGTGTATGTGTACCACATTTTCTTTACCCAGTCTATCATTGATGGGCATCTGGGTTGGTTCCATGTCTTTGCTACTGTAAATAGTGCTGCAATAAACATACGTGTGCATGTGTCTTTATAGTAGAATGATTTACATTCCTTTGGGTATATACCTGGTAATGGGATTGCTGGGTTAAATGATATTTCTGGTTCTAGATCTTTGAGGAATCGCCACACTGTCTTCCACAATGGTTGAACTAATTTACATTCCAACCAACAATGTAAAAGCATTCCTATTTCTCCACAGCCTCGCCAGCATCTGTTGTTTCCTGACTTTTTAATAACTGCCATTCTGACTGGCATAAATGGTGTCTCATTGTGGTTTTGATTTGCATTTCTCTGATGATCAGTGATGAGCTTTTCTTCACATGTTTGTTGGCCACGTAAATGTCTTCTTTTGAGAAGTGTCTGTTCATATCCTTTGCCCACTTTTTGATGGGGTTGTTTGCCCTTTTCTTGTAAATATGTTTAAGTTTGAATAAGGTAAGATTCTGAGTCTTTCCAAACTTGTCTCCCTTTGCACTGCTGTTCCCTCTGCCACAAATACCTTTCTTCCTCTTCCCATTTAAAAGACTTGCTCTTACCCTGAAGCCCCAACTGAAACATGGCCACTTTATGAAGTTTTCCCCCAGCTCCCTCTTCTGTGCTTCCAAAAGACTGGTTTTACCTCCTCTGTCATGTTTATCATGCTTCATAGTGGTTGGTTCCAAGTCTTTGCCGTTGTGAACAGTGCTGCAATAAACATACCTGTGCAAGTGTCTTTATAGCAGCATGATTTATAATCCTTTGGGTATATGCCCAGTAATGGGATGGCTGGGTCAAATGGTATTTCTAGTTCTAGGTCCTTGAGGAATCGCTACACTGTTTTCCACAATGGTTGAACTAGTTTACAGTCCCACCAACAGTGTAAAAGCATTCCTGTTTCTCCACATCCTCTCCAGCACCCGTTGTTTCCTGACTTTTTAATGATCGCCATTCTAACTGGTGTGAGATGGTATCTCACTGTGGTTTTGATTCGCATTTCTCTGATGGCCAGTGATGATGAGCATTTTTTCATGTGTCTGTTGGCTGCATAAACGTCTTCTTTTGAGAAGTGTCTGTTCATATCCTTTGCCCACTTTTTGATGGGGTTGTTTGTTTTTTTCTTGTAAATTTGTTTAAGTTCTTTATAGATTCTGGATATAAGCCCTTTGTCAGATGGGTAGATTGTAAAAATTTTCTCCCATTCTGTAGGTTGCCTGTTCATTCTGATGGTAGTTTCTTTTGCTGTGCAGAAGCCCTTTAGTTTAATTAGATCCCATTTGTCAATTTTGGCTTTTGTTGCCATTGCTTTTGGTGTTTTAGTCATGAAGTCCTTGCCCATGCCTATGATCAATGGCCAACTTTTTTTTAAAATTAGGGAGTTTTAACCAAAATCTGAAGAATGACAATGAGCTGGGGCTGACCAGGAGCTGCCTCCTTAAGTCATATCAGTCACTCTCTAATTTATTCAAGTCTTGCCTGCCCCATTTTATTCATGAACATTTCCTGCCTGGCGCATGCAGGGTTTTGAGTTTGCAATCCCTAACCTAAAAGATGTGCAGATTTTTCCAAGTCTCTCTTTATTTCTCTTAATAGCTAAAGTGAGATTGATAATAATGATAATAATAATACATACATACTTTGAAGATTATTTTGTGGTTTAGGTAGCAAATAATAATATTAATAGCTATCGTGGAATTTTTTTTTTTTTTTTTTTTTTTTTTTTTTGAGACAGAGTTTCACTCTTGTCACCCAGGCTAGAGGGCAATGGTGTAATCTCAGCTGACTGCAACCTCTGCCTACCGACTTCAAGTGATTCTACTGCCTCAGTCTCCTGAGTAGCTGGGATTACAGGTGCGCACCACCATCCCCAGCTAATTTTTAGTAGAGACGGGGTTTCACCTTGTTGACCAGGCTGGTCTCAAACTCCTGAACTCAAGTGATCTGCCTGCCTTGGTCTACCAAAGCACTGGGATTACAGGCATGAACCACCGTGCCCAGTCATTATTATTATTGATGAATGCCCTTGTGGAAGACAAATTCTTATGCTGACCCCCATACTCCCTGGTAATCACACCCTTGCGAGTTCCTTCCCTTTTAGTGTGGACATGACCTGTGACTTGCTTCTAAGCAATAGACTATGGGAAAAGCAATAGGCAATATCTGATTAGATTATTACGTTACATGGGATTGTAGCACCTATCTTTCTGGAGCCTCTCTTTTGTTGGATTTGAAGAAGCAAGTGCTCATGATAAGAAGCTACCACATTGAAAGCAACTGCAAGTGGCCTCTAGGAACTGAGGACAAGAATTTGAAGGCTTTAGACCCATAGCAAAGAACTGAATCCTGCTGACAACCAATGATGTGAACTTAGAAACAGATCCTTCCCCAGTCGAGCCTCATATAAAACCACAGCTCCCACTTATACTTTGCTTGCTGCCTTGCAGAAGACCCAGCTAAGCCATTCCAGACTCCTGACTCACAGAAATTATAAGACAATAAATGTGAGTTGTTTCAAGCTGCTAAGCTCATAGTAATATTGCTGTGTAGCAAAAGATAACTAGTACATATTTTAGTATATTTAGTAGCAAGAAGAGTATAGAAGAGATGGTCTACATAAGAAGGAAGAGGAAAAAGTGACTTGTAGTTGATTTCTAATAATTCCACAACAGCAATCACTCACATAACCAAAAGCCACAAAATGCTTCATTTTTCCATTTTCCAAGAACAGAAGTCCCCTCACTCCTTTCCCCCAAACAAACATTGCTTTTGATGAAGAGAAGTTTTATGCAAATGAGACATCCTACTGGAGAGGATAGATAATCCTAGGGTAGGAGACCAAAGAAGAAATCTTACTCAACTGATCCTAACTAAGGTGCTTATGAAACTGATATTTCAGGGCCTAAGTTATAAGACAGTGCCCAGCTGAGACTTGATGAAGTGCACCACTGGAGAAAGGAAAGAGAGAGAGAGAGAACCCAGTCTTCCAGGTGTTGTAGAACCGTGTATGGAGCTGTAAGTGCAGAGATTAATGGCTCCCCATAGCCATAAATACATGTTTTTTTCCTCTTCAAGGAGTTCTGGGGGATAGGAATCTCGTTATAATTGGATATGTTGCAATACGCTTTTCATTTACAATTACAATATGGAGGAAATTACAAGGAATAGCATAAAGCTTGAGTGTGGTGGTGATTGGAAATACTGCTCATCAATAAGCCAGCAATGGCAGCTCCTCCTACCCCATTCTCTCCTTCCTCCACTTGGCACCTGCAGTGCAGGGGAATGGGTGCCCTGGGACAAGGCATGCACTGGGAAATTGGAAGCTTTTCCCGTTGGAACTGCCCTTCAAGACAGGGAAAATTTATTCCGTGTCTACCCTGTTTTGCCCATCTCAAACAGATTACAACAATTATCCAAGCTCGGGAATCAGGAGAATAATGAAACTCTCATTTCTCCTTCCCTATGTCTGCCACCTTACCTTTCAGGTCTCCTAGAGGGAGAAACTGGTCATTTCTCCAGAAATTCGTGCTTATTTGTTACCATGGCATCATCTCTGTAAATGCATTTACTAAAGAGAGAGGATGTTAAAGGAAATGATAGATGTAAAATGCATTGCACTTCGTTCCCAGTGCTTTGGAAGTGCTTAATAAGTGCTGTGCTTCTGCACTCCTTCATTTGTTTCCATGTCACTCACCTGCTTCTAAACCTGGTCTCACTCACACTTCTTACTGAAATGCTTCAGAACTGGATCCTGAGTCTAATCCAATAGTTCTCAGAGTGCAAAGTGTGGTCACTGCATCAGCAGCAGCAGCAGCAGCAGCAGCTGAGAACATGCTAGAAATGCAAATTCATGGGCCCCACCACAGACCGACTGAATCTGGAACTCGAAGACGAGGACCAGCAATCTGAGTGCACGCCATCCCAGGGAATCCTGATGCAGGCTCGGGTGTGATAAGCACCATTTCCATTCTTCCCTCCGCACCCCCTTTAATGCCTGTTGGGTCACCCACATGACTTTCTCTTACCACAAACTGGATTCACTGGAATTATTTCTGAAAAAAACAGAAGCCCAGTTTCCAAAGCTTAGACATCTGTTACAGAGATTTATTTTTCTTCCTATGGGTTGTAAGAGGATTTAACAAATATTAGTTATAACTTATTGATTAATTCCTTTGTAGCTCTACTCTGAGGATCTTTCACGTGTATGTATATCTGGTTTCAGGGATGTGCTGGTAAATGCTTAACAACTCAGTCTCCAGGAACAAAAATCACTGCTGTGTAGCATTTGCCAATAGCTGTGGTGTAAAAGCTCCCACCCTGACCTAGATCAAGCTGCCAATCCAATGTCACTGAGCAGAGTTGGGAAGAGATGTGTACAGTCAGTTCTCACGAGTTCACACTAGGTGGTACCATTACCCCACAGTCTGCTTTGTGACAAAAATCAACATTTCTCGAGTATAGAATATTCTTTGGCACCTTCTCTCCCTACCCCTCCTACTAGCTGGAGATGGGGGAATGTTACTGCCTTAACAATTAGAGGAGTAGATCACTTGAGTCCCTTCCCAACAATTTCATCCTTTCTGCTCATGCCATATCCTATGGGAGGAGGACTTGCTGATTGGACTGGTAACAGATTGAAACCAGTCAGAGGGGCACATTGTGCTAGTTGGCAGGGTCCTGTGATCAGGGCAGAAACCAACTGAACCCTTCCTCTTTCTCTTCTATACCCATGCGTATTTGGCTCCCTTCCCATTTCTCTTCCCATGTCATGAATTAAGGAGACAAAGCAGCATCTGACTTCCCTTCCAATGGCTGGCAGGGTTGGTGGAACTCGCGTGGCTCATGCATCCAGTCCTTATGAATTATATGGAGTCCAATTCAGGAATCCCCCTTGGACTTTCAGACCCAGACACACATACAAAAGAGACCCAGTCCAGGTGTGGTGATTCACACCTGTAATCCCACTGCCTTGGGAGGCTGAGCCAAGAGGATCACTTCAGGCCAGGAGTTCAAGACCAGCCTGGGCAACATAGCCAGACGCCATCTCTGCAAAACAATCTGTTTGAATTAGTCAATATGTGGCATGTACCTGTAGTCCCAGCCACCCAGGAGGCTGAGGCAAAAGCATCACTTGAGCCCAGGAATTTAAGGCTGCAATGAGTTATGATTGCATCTCTGCACTCCAGCCTGAGTGACAGAGCAAGATCCTCATCTTTAAAAATAAGAAATAAAGACAGAGACAAAACCCTGTGGGGACAGAGGAAGGCAGGTAACGGGCACTGTGTCCACCATTAATACAGCCTGAACTGCATTCCACTCTTAATCATGGTCCTTGTGTATAAGGCAACCTTAGCTATGGACCCTGAAACCCCAACTCCTAGCACATTGCTCCGAAAACAGAGGGACTTGATGCTTTATGGCATAAGAAGAGCCTGGGTTTGGAGTCAGATAGTCCTAGGCTGAAAACCCACCCTACCACTTACAGGCCAAGTACTCTTGAACAACTGCTTAACCTCTCTGAGCTTCAGTTGACTCATCTATAGAATGGTAACAGTAAGAGTACCTCTCAGGATTCCAGTTGAATGAGATGGTATACATAAGACATTTAGTACGATGCCTGGTATAGAGTAGCTACTCAATAAATGAGACACTTTCTATATCTTATTCCATGGTGTCTCGAGCTCAAAGACTCGAGTACAGTTCTGTGTCTCAGGTTCAGCCCTTTAAGAGCTCCTGTGTCCCGTAGAGACTATGTACCTGTCTGCTGCCAATCACCCGCCTCCACTCCCACCTCTAGCCCACGAGTTCCACGTGGTAAGTGGGATGTGTCTTCCTTTGCCCCACATCCAGCTGTTCATTTACCCTGGCCCGTTCAGGCAGACTTTTTTCCTACACGAAGTACAGTACTTACAGTCAGGGGTCCATTCTTTCTCACCTAGCAAACCTCCTATAGGGAACCAAGGGCCAAGTCCAAGTTTTCTCCTTCACTGTTCAAGGACAGGTGCAAATCAAAGGATGTGGCTTTTTGTTTCTGTGTACCTGAACACTCTAAGTCAAAGGATACATAATTACAGTTCCCTAGGAGGAAGACATTCAAGAGATCTATTATGTAGCAAGGTGACTATAGCTAATGACATCATATTGTGTTCTTGAAAAGTGCAAAGAGCAGGAGGCTGAGGCAGGAGAATCACCTGAACCCCGGAGGCGGAGGCTGCAGTGAGCCAAAATTGCACCACTACACTCCAGCCTGGGCGACTAAGCGAGACTCTGTCTCAGAAAAAAAATAAAAAGTGCAAATAAAGGGAATGTTAAGTGCTTGCTTCACAAAAAATGATTACTATGTAAAGCAAGACAATTGTTAATTTGCTAGTTTTAACCATTCCACAATGTATATATACCTCAAAGCATCATGTTGTATACACAACGTTATTAGGTTGGTGCAAAAGTAATTGCAGTTTTTGCTATTACCGTTTTTTGTTTGTTTGTTTGTTTTGAGACGGAGTCTCACTCTGGTCCCCCAGGCTGGAGTGCAATGGCACGATCTCGGCTTACTGCAACCTCCGCCTCCTGGGTTCAAGCGATTCTCCTGCGTCAGCCTCCCGAGTAGCTGGGATTACAGGCACCTGCCACCATGCCTGGTAGCAGAGACAGGGTATCACCCTGTTGGCCAAGCTGGTCTTGAACTCCTGACCTGAGGTGATCCACCTGCCTCAGCCTCCCAAAGTGCTGGGATTACAGGCGTGAGCCACTGCGCCCGGCCCACCTGGGGTCTTTAAATGCCAATTCTGATACAGTAAGTCTGGGGCGGGCCTGAGATTCTGCATTTCTGCCAAGCTCGCAGGTGAGGTCCATGCTGCAGGTCTGTGAACCACACTTGGAAGAACAAGAAAATAGACAGTAATGACACAGGAGCCTGGGACACTTGGGAAATACTGGCTGGCAGGGTAGAAAGCGGTAGTCTCATGACTTCAGAAACAAATGAGGTGGCCGGGCGTGGTGGCTCGCGCCTGTAATTCCAGCACTTTGGGAGGCAGACGCAAGCAGATCGTTTGAGGTTGGGGGTTCAAAACCAGCCTGGCCAACATGGAGAAACCCTGTCTCCACCAAAAATACAAAAATTAGCCAAGTGTGGTGGTGCATGCCTGTAATCCCAGCTACTTGGGAGGCTGAGGCAGGAGAATCACTTGAACCCAGGAAGCAGAGGTTGCAGTGAGCTGAGATCGTGCCACTGCACTCCAGCCTGGCGAGACTCTGTCTCAGTAAATAAATAAATAAATAAATAAATAAATAAATAAATAAAACCAGTGAGGTTCTTTGCCACCTCATTGTAAGAAAAGCATTTAGGAAATGAGAAAAATGTGGCTCCTTAATATAAGAACCGTAGGAAGATGAAGCTTGTTTGTGGTTTTATATTTCTATCTTTAAAAATTATTGGTGGTATGCAAATGCCATCCTTTCCTTCTATTACCATATGCTTTCATTACTATGACACACCCCAATCATAAATCATTGTTACTGTGATTTTAAATTTAATTTAGAATTTTCTTTTGTGTTACAGTCATGCTTCAAAGGAAATGCAAAATCGGTATATCATGCTCTTGGTGTTTTATTGGTTGGGATTTAAATTCATTTGTTCATTTGACTACTCACTGATTGCATTTTTAAGTATAACATATTTTAATGATATTTTTCTACTGCACACACAATATTTTAAGGCAATACAATTTTGTGATAAATAGTAACTCCTTTTATAAACCAATGAATCAGTGATTCCTTTGAAGAATTTCTTGAAATCAACCTTTCAAAGATGCTATGACATGGCTGTGTCTATGTGACACCAAACACATCTGAAACAGAAGAGTTTTGTCTGTATTGAGCCAAGTTTTTTTATATTTCCATGCATTTGAAGATAGAGAGGGAAAAGCATTGTAGCGAATGACTGAATTTTCACTTGACGTCCTACTCAGAGCAAGTAAAGAAATAGAGCACAGCAAATAATGTTTAATTAATGAAAATAAGAACGCATATTTAACTTACAAGCATACAGAGCAGCCCATTAACACAAAGCCCATGCATTCCCACACCAACCAGAAAACCTTCCTGCTTTAGAAGGAATGGAACCAAAATATGACTAAATCGTGTTTTCAAAGGAACGCCAGGACAAAGCAGAAGTTAAAACAGAGAAAGATAAATAAAGAGTCAGCAGCAGCCACGAAGCATCCACACACCCTGTGGAAATGGTAGTGCTCTTCAATCAATTAATGGTAGCTCCAAATGGAATCCAGACCATAGCTAGAAATCGGGGCCAAAATATTGTGGGGCAGTTTGTATTAATACATCTGAGATGATGATTCCATCGAGTTTAGAGTCGAACTTGGCTAATTCTGTTGCAACATGCACCATATTTTAAAAGTGGAGATGATTATTGGAGAGATCAGGAGTCCACCGTGAGGGAACCCCAGATGTATCAATTATTATCACAATAATGCTGCATAACAATTCCTCCCTACCCCCTGCCCAAAAAAAGTCTCAGGGGTTTACAAGAAGAAACATTTATTCTCATACTCACAGGTCTGTAGATTGGCTGTGGTTTGGCTGATTGAGGTTGTCAGCTGGGTGCCACTGCTCCAGGCTGTCGGTTCAGTTCAGGTTTGTTTCAGTGGCCCAGGCTGAAGAGGCAGTGGTTTTGTGGTCACTAGAATGCAAGAGGACAAGTCCAACTATAAAAGCACATTGCAAACCTCTGCTTCCATCGTAAGCTCTAATAACCCATTGGTTAAAGCAAATGGCATGGCTGAACTCAAAGTCAAGAAATGTGATCAAGGAATAAAAAACTGGGGCCAATAACATAATCTACCACCATAGCTATACCAGTATATCTCAATCTTGTCTTCTTTTCCTTTTTTTTTTTTTTTTTTTACAGCACAGCTGCATTTATTTTCCTTTTTTAAAAATTGTGTTTTAAGTTCTGGGATACATGTGCAGAACATGCAGTTTTGATACATAGGTAAACGTGTGCCACGGTGGTTTGCTGCACCTGTCACCCCATCACCTAGATACTAAGTCCCGCATACATTAGCTATTTATCCTGATGCTCTCCCTCCCTGCGCCCGACAACAGGCCCGTGTGTATGTTGTCCATCTTGTTTTCATTATCACCCCTCTAAGCAGCCTTTTTTAGACGTCTTTGTCCTAATCTCCCCTCCCACCATGAAAATGTTATTCCACAGATGTATGTACTGCATATAATTCTTTTTCCTATATTTATATCTGTCCTTTAAACATAAAAAGCATAGTATTTTTTACGCAGACCCCAATAAGCATTTTTCCCCCACTTTGGAGGCAACACTGACCGTGTTGAGCATGCATGAGATGCATGACATGTACTTTATCAACATGAACATGAAATCGGCTCATCCTTCTGAGCCCAACGTTGCAATGTGAGCCTACCTTCCCTGCTTTACGGGAAGAACAAAGCGGATCACAGTGCTTGAGTACATATGAATTCCCCCATCACATTTTTATTCCCAGAGTCAGTTTGCTGTGCATCCCTACTCAAGGCGCTGCTGTGGCCTGGGTTCACACACTGAAGTGCACCATTTTATTACAGTAAATCATCGCATTTTATGCATTAAATGCAGCATGCGTGTTACTACCCTCACCTAAGTTTGCATGGCCTCTCAAACAACCACCAAATCAGGTGGCATCGCTACCAAGATCCTGGCTGTGGGCCAGGAGTGGTGGCTTATGCCTCTAATCCCAGCACTTTGGGAGGCCAAGGCAGGCAAATTACTTGAGGCTAAGAACAGAGACATCGTGAAACTCTGTCTCTACTAAAAAATACAAAAATCAGCCAGGTGTGGTGACGCAAGCGCCTGTAATCCCAGGTACTGGAGGCTGAGGCAGGAGAATCACTTGAATCCGGGAGGCAGAGGTTGCAGGGAGCCGAAATCGCAGCACTGCACTACAGTCTGTATAACAAAGCGAGATGCTGTCTCAAAAAAAAAAAAAAAGATAAAAGATCCTGGCTGTGGTAGCAAGTGTTGTATCCTATTAGGGTAATGACAGCTTGCAGCTATCTTCAGATCATACTATAAACGCTTCTTATTGATATTACTAGCTTAATGCTGAAGTTTAATTCCCTCTTAATAAAAACACTGCAGTTTTTCACATTAATTACAACAGTGAATAATGGTTACTATTTGCCTATAAACATTCCACACTTTTAAATAACACAAGATGTCTCCACAACAGCTACGACTTATATTTATCAGCTAGTGACAAATCCCAAAAAGGTAACAGTGGCTTCAACAAATTAGAGATTTATTTTTCTCACATATGAAAGAAGTCCAGAAGTAGACAAGCCAAGACTAGAGGTAGATGTACATCACAAAAATTAAGTTTCTGCAATCTTTCTACTCTGCTATTCTTTCTCTCTCTCTCCTTTTTTTGAGATGGAGTCTCACTCTGTCGTCCTGGCTGGAGTGCAGTGGCGTGATCTCAGCTAACTTCAACCTCCACATCCCGGGTTCAAGTGATTCTCCTGCCTCAGCCTCCTGAGTAGTTGGGATTACAGGCACACACCACCACGCCTGGCTAATTTTTGTGTATTTTGTTGTTGTTAGTTTTTTTGTGTTTTTGTTTTTGTTTTTGTTTTTTTGAGATGGAGTCTCACTCTGTGGCCCAGGCTGGAGTGCAGTGGCACGATCTCAGCTCACTGCAATCTCCACCTCCCAGGTTCAAGTGATTCTTCTGCTTCACCCTCCCAAGTAGCTGGGACTACAGGCACCCATGACCATGTCCACCTAATGTTTTTGAATTTTTAGTACAGATGGGTTTTCATCATGTTGACCAGGCTGGTCTTGAACTCCTGGCCTCAAGTCATCCGCCCGCCTCAGGTTCTCAAAGTGCTGGGATTACAGACGTGAGCCACCACACCTGGCCCACAAATTCTATGTTAAAGTATGCATAAAGGTAACAATACTTGCAAATGTTCAATGGATTGGACTTTAGCAAGCACAGACTTTGGAGGGGAAAAAAGACAAATCATTGCTGGAGTAGAAGTGGGAAGCAGATTGGTCCCAAAATTAATAGCAATGAGTGAGTACCCAGCAAAATACCTAGGAAAGACTGCGAATAAACAAGACTATAAATGGAAATCTGCCACCAGAGGTTTCATTTACTCACAGAAGACTGAGCAGAGCAAAAGCCTGTTCTTGGGAGTAAAAGAAATAGTGGTTGACTGTCCAAATGCCTCCATCCAATCAGCTTGTGTCTGGCTGGCGTGTACATGCACTTCTCTCTGGATAATGCATGGGTTTCTCAGCCAAGGAAATGTCATTGTGCAGAATCGAGCCGCCTGGCAGTGCCACAACCACCAGTACAAAAGTCCAAGTCTTTCACATTCTTCTTAAGTGAGGAATCATTGGGGTTTTGCCATTCCAATGTTTTTGCAGAACTGTTGACTCTGCTTATCTGTACTTTCAGCCATAGTCAGAACAGATTGTAACACACTACACTCAAAAACTGAAAACTCTTGTCAAGGCATAAAAGATTTTCAAAGTCCAACAGTTTATACATTCTTTTCAAATACACATAAAATATGTACCCACAAAAATGCCCTTGTGTTTAAGCCACAAAGGAAGCCTCAATCAATTTCATAAAAATTGATCTCATATTGATGACAGTGTAATAAAATTATAAATCTACTCAAAAAATATATTATTCAACCTAAAGAAACCTAAAAACACCAGCTGGGCATGGTGGTTCATACCTGTAATCCCAGCACTTTGGGAGGCTGAGGCGGGCGGATCACTTGCGGTCAGGAGTTCAATACCAGCCTGGGCAACATGGTACAACCCCATCTGTACTAAAAATACAAAAATTATCTGAGTGTGGTGGTGCATGCCTGTCATCCCAGCTACTCAGGGAGTTGAGGCAGGTAATAATTGCTTGAACCCAGGAGGCAGAGGTTGCTCTGTCATCCAGGCTGGAGTGCAATGGTGCAAACTCAGGAGCTGAAATCGTGCCACTGCACTCCAGCCTGGGTGACAGAGCAAGACTTCGTCTAAAAAAAAAAAAAAAAAAAACCTAAAAATGCTTTTTACTTAATGGGTTAAATAAGAAATCAAGTAGCAACTACAAAATATTTGGAACCAAATGACAGTGAAAGCGCTATGTGCGATGTAGACAAAGTGGTATTTGGATGGATGTTTATAACCATGTACATTAATATACTAGAAATGCAAATTTAAAAATTGAGAAAAGAGTGAACTAAACGTTCACCTGAAGAGCTTAGAAAAAGAACAACAAAATAGAGCCAGAGATCATTGAGAAAAAAATAAAAATAGAAATTAAATAGAAAAAGTGCTAGAATTGAGCTACAAAGACACAAGCTGGGTCTTTGTGAAAAGACACACAAAATAGACAAATTTCAGCAATTTTGATTCAGAAAAACAAAGAAGTGACAAGTAAACAATATTAGCAATGTAAAGGATGGCATAACAACGGGCGTTGCCATGATTTAAAAATCAAAAGAGATTACAATGGACTTTATGTACTATTAAATTTTAAATCCTAAATGAAATGCAGTTTCCAGATGTATTTATTGAATGTGGCCAAAGACAAAATAAAAGACTTAGAAACTAATTACCATGAAAGAAATTTCAATAGCAGTCAAAGGTCTATCACAAGAGAAAGAGAAAAAGGCCCCAGGTCCATAGCGTTTGACAGACAAGTTCTCCCAAATCCTTAAACAATAGATTCCCTCTTCAACAGTAAAAATAAAAAAACTACCTGACTCCTATTGCAAAATTACTGCAATCTTGACATCTAATTCAAATAAACATAGCAAGAAAACTCAAACCCTACTTCACTTAGGAAAACAACTTAAAAACCCTTCATAAAACATGAGCGAGTCAAAAGTAGCAGTGTGGTAAAAAGATAGTAAATGAATAGTTAGAGAATACCTGGGGAGGCAGAACAATTTTAGAAAGAGCCCTGGACTAGGAGTTTGAGTCCTGACTTACTGGGTAAAGATTATCAGCTTACATAACCCTCAGTTATGAGCCTCAATTTCCAATATTACAGTTAGATAGAGTCACCATTTGTTGAGTACTTAGTCTTGTCAGGAACTGTACTGAATGTTCTACATGGATTACATTAATTAATTCCATGATGAACCACACATAAAAAAAAATCCCTCCACAGCCAAGGCAATCATGAGCAAAAAGAACAAAGCTGAAGTTATCACACTATATGATTTCAAACGATGCTACAAAAACAGATACACCAACCAGTGGAACGGAATAGAGAGCCCAGAAATGATGCTATGCATGTATAGTCAATTAATTTTCAACAAAGGTGCCATGAATACACAATGGGGAAAGGATTGTTTCTTTAATAAATGGTGTTGGGAAAATAGGATATCCACATATAAAAAAATAAAATTGGACCCTTATCTCATATCCATATACAAAAATCAACTCAAAATGGATTAGACTTAAACATAAGACCAGAAACTGTAAAACTACTAGAAGAAAATATAGGAGAAAAACTATATAGCATTGGTATAGGCAATGACTTTTTTGATTTGACCCCACAGGCAACAAAAGCAAAAATAGACAAATGGAATTACATCAAACCAAAACGTTTCTTCATAGCAAAGCAAAAAACAATATGTAGAGACAACCTATGTATTAAAAGGAAACGTCTGCCAGCCATATATCCAATAAGGAGTAATATCTAAAATATAGAAGATGCTTGAACAAGTCAATGGCAACAAAACAAGCAAACGAAACTGAAAAATGAGCAAGGCTGGCACAGTGACTCACACCTATAATCCCAACACTTTGGGAGGCCAAGGTGGGCAGATCACTTGAACCCAGGAGTTCAAGGCCAGCCTGGGCAACATTGTGAAACCCCACCTCTACAAAAAAATACAAAAATTAGTTTGGTATGGTGGCATGCACCCGCAGTCCCAGCTACCAGGGAGACTGAGGTGGGAGGCTCTGTTGAGCCCAGGAGGTTGAGGCTGTAGTGAGCTGTGATCACGCAACTCCACTCCACTCCAGCCTGGCTGACAGAGCAAGACCCTGTCCGTAAAACTAAAACTAAAACTAAATAAATAATGGGTAAGCAACCTAAGTAGGCATTTCTCAAAAGAAGACATACAAATGGCCAACAGATACATGAAAAAAAAAAAAAGCTCAACATCACTAATCGCTAGAGAAATGCAAATTAAAACCACAATGAGATAATCTCACACCTGTCAGAATGGCTATTACCAAAAAGACAAAAGGTAACAAGTGTTAGCAAGGATGTGGGGAAAAGAGAACCCTTATACACTATTGGTAGGAATGTAAATTAGTATAGCCATATGGAAAACTGTAAGGAGGTTCTTCAAACAACTGAAAATAAAAGTGCCATATAATTCAGCAATATAATCCAGAAATACCCACTTCTGGATATTTACCCAAAAGATCTGAGATTGTTTTATCAAAGAGACATCTGCATTCCCATGTTTACTGTAGCACTATTCACAATAGCCAAGGTATGAAACCAACCCAGTGTTCACGACACTTAGCTAGCTTGGCTGCAGCTCGCTTTTGCTTCCTAAAACCTGCCCCTGCCACTCTTCCAGAGGAGCTGCTGTGCCTGTATTTGCAGAGAACAAAATGTGCCTTGGAGTTTACTTCCCTCCCCTTGGCCAGTAGAAAATAATTGATAGTGCAAGTTTATGAAAGCCCAGCTCCCTTGCCTCAGGGCAGGATAGCTCTGAGGGGTAACTTCAACTCCTTGTACTCCTGTGGGATAAACCTAGGCTTTGCCTGAAATCACACCTTGCTTCGTTTCTTCTCTTTCCCCCACTTCCTTACCAGTTTCTCCTGAGATCCCTCCCTTCCTAAATCACTTGCACAGCACAGTGATTTGCACTATTGATGCAAGACAAGCAAGCCCCACCATTGGGGCTTATCCCAGGAGGGTTCTTGGCTTCACCCAGGAAGGAGTTCAAGGGCGAGCTGGTGGTATTAGACAGCAGCTTTTATTAAAGCGGCAGTCCACAGCAGCAGCAGAGGGACTGCTCCTTGCTGAGCAGGGCTATCCTAAAGGCAATGTGCCCAGAATACCTAGTTCTACAGTCGTAGTTATACCCACTTTTCATTATATGAAAATTAAGGGGCAGTTTATGCAGAAATTTCTAGACAACGGTGGTGATTCCAGATTACCAGGTTGTTGCCATGGAAAAGGGCAGTAACTTCTGGGTGTTGCCATGGCAATGGTAAGCTGACATGGCACACTGGTGGGCATATCTTTCCACCCCATGCCTGTTTTAGCTAGTTCTCAATTTGGTCCTGTGTCTGAGCCCCACCTACAGATTTGAGCCCCACCTACAGAGTTGAGTCCCACCTCCTAAGTTGAGTCTCGCCTCTTACCTTACCGTGTCCATTTAGCTAAGCCACATAACCTAGAATTCCCTTTCCTATACAGTTCTGAAATAGGTTTGGCCACAGAATTTAGCATCCAATGGGGAGGGCAAGAGTGAAGCAGCATCCAACAGCAGGTGAGGGGCACGCAGTGTTGCAACTCATCTATATTGGTTGGTGAGGGGTGGTGAACAGGTCCACAGTTACTCCATCTCCTGACAGCCCTCCCCCTTCAGTCTTTCCCCTTTTAGTTTCTCCTCCTTCCGCATCTCTGCTTCCTGGCCAAGGTGAGTGTCTAAACCCATGACGACAGGCACCACCTTCCCCTACAAGAGACTCCACATCATGGAAGTTGGAGGCAGGCAAGTGGTTAACAAACCAACGTGAGTTCCAGCTTATCCCCGTAGGATTCAGTTCTTCCTCCCCTCTTCTCTTCTACACCCATCTTTCCTTCCTGTCTGCCTGCCCTGCTGACTTCAAGCCCAGCACCAAACACAGAAGCAATGACCATAAACAATTCAACCATCTCCCATCACTGTGTTTGGCCACAACCCTAAAATCAATCCCTTATTCCATATTACTCCTTGTAGATCTGTTTCTCTGATTGAACCCTGGCTCATACACACAGGAATCCTCAGACTCTCCTTCTGGGGAATATGACCTAAGACAGTTGGGTTTTTGTTTTGTTGTTTGTTTGTTTGTTTGAGACAGGGTCTCACTCTGTCATCCAGGCTGAAGTGCGGTGGTACAATCTCAGCTCACTGCAACCTCTGCCCCACCAGTGGTCGAGCAATTCACCTACCTCAGCCTCCCGAGTAGCTGGGACTACAGGTGCCTGCCACCATGCTGGACTAATTCTTGTACTTTGGGGTAGAGACAGGGTTTCACTATGTTGGCCTGACTTTAAGTGATCCACCTGCCTTGGCCTCCCAAAGTGCTGTGATTACGGGCATGAGCACCCGGCCACCTAACACACATTGTTTAATAAATGATGGGCTTTGTGACTTACCAAGGCCAAGTGGTTATTTGGGCAATGCTGGACCTCAGTCCAGGGCTACATGACTAAAGGCCATGTTCTGTCCCCTAGAGCACGCAGCCACTGTAGATACTGACCCATGCCAAAGCAGTGGATTCAGAGGGACTTCTGGTTCACAGTCATCTAATGTATATTGACAGAATTCCTCCAGATGTGCAAATATTATATTTAATACTTAAATTCATTAAATTCAGCATGTGCAGCCTGCATGCCAGCAACAAGAGGAAGTCACCATTGCTGAGAATCTTGCAGCAGGGAGTCAGAGGGCAGAAACTCACTAAATCTCAGCACAGGCACTCTTGTGGAATATTGATAGCTGATCTGATACCTAAATAGAGTATCTCTGGCTCTTCCTACACCAGCAGGTGTTTCTTACTCCCGGTGCCTGAAATGTGTGTGCCTTCTAAGACTATAAAAATAAGCACTTCTCATATTTCTATATACAAACACTTAGAAACAAACAACATTTGGAAAGCTGCATACATTTTATATGAAGTCATTCCACTTTTACAAGAGTCTTGCTAAGCCTGATGTATGAGCATAGATATTTGTATGTCTATAAAGTTCTGGTGCTGATGTCCTTAAAATTCTCTGTTCCAGAGAAAAGTAGGGAGAGGCAGGACAACTGTGACCAAGCATTGCTTTGCTTGAGAGCTCTTCACTAAACACACTGACTTTCTAAAAACTATGGACAAAACTATTTAAAATTATTTGTTGGTGGTTCCAGGACTCCCCCAACCCCTATATATTAATACCAAATTCCTTGATGCTCAAGTGCCTTACATAAAATGCTGTAGTATTTGAATATAACCTATGCACATCCTCCCATACGCTTGAAAGCATCTCTACATTGCTTATAATACACAATACAATGTAAATGTTATGTAAATAGTTGTTATACTGCATTGATTTTTTATTTGTACTTTTATTGATAATTTTTCACATTTTATTCACTCTGAAATTATTTTATTGTTGTATTGTTATTTTTCATTGGCTTTTGTTTTCTATATTTTCAAACCACAGTTGGTTGGATACACAGACGCAGAACCCACAGAGGGCCAACCGTAAGTTTCTATCTATCTATATCTGTGGTTTAGATATAGATAATGTATATTTATATCTAAATATATCTAGGTAGATATATAATCTGCATATATCTAAATCTATGTAGATATAGATCGTTTAATAAATATAAATATAAAATCAAGAAGCTTCTATGAAACAAAAGTAGAGCACTACAGAGGTAAAGGCAGAAATGCAGAACAAAAAGCCAAATTCAACAAGAAAAGAATTCAAGAAAATTTAAATTCTAATAGAATAATTAAAATCCACACTGGAGATCATTTAAAGCAGAAAGGACATCAAAAACTATGTGTGATATAAAGAACAAACTTTAGGCCAGGCGCAGTAGCTCACGCTTGTAATCCCAGCACTTTGGGAGGCCGAGGCAGGCAGATTACTTGAGGTTAGGAGTCAAGACCAGCCTGGCCAACATGGCAAACCCCGTGTCTACTAATAATACAAAATTAGCTGGGCATAGTGGTGGGCGCCTGTAATCTCAGCTACTCAGGAGGCTGAGGCACGAGAATTGCTTGAACCCAGGAGGCTGAGGTTGCCGTGAGCTGAAATCATGCCACTGTACTCCAGCCTGGGCAACAGGGCAGGACCCTGTCTTAAAAAAAAAAAAACAACAAAAAACAAAAAAACCTTCACCTTAAATTGAAAGCTTTTACCCAGGGACAAAAGTAAAATGTGTAGACACAACCTGTCACAACTTATAAAAGTCTACTTTCCCAGATACTAACATTTGACATGAAATGCTGCCCACCACATACATTTAAATCTAGAATTCACAGGTGATATTTTGTAGTGCTGATGAAGTATTTATACAGTACCTGGGAAGTTTTCTTCTTTCATTTTTATTATAAAAGCAATATAAGTTCATGATAAGAAAGTCAAACAGAGCAGAAAGGCATATACTGAAGTACAAAGGTCTGATCCTGAAACCCACTACTCATTTCGACTCCCCAGAATTAAATTGCTGCGGTTGAGATCTATTTGTTCAGCCGGGCGCGGTGGCTCACGCCTGTAATCCCGGCACTTTGGGAGGCCGAGACGGGTGGATCACAAGGTCAGGAGATCGAGACCATCCTGGCTAACACGGTAAAACCCCGTCTCTACTAAAAAATACAAAAAAAAAACTAGCCAGGCGAGGTGGCGGGCGCCTGTAGTCCCAGCTACTCAGGAGGCTGAGGCAGGAGAATGGCGTAAACCTGGGAGGCGGAGCTTGCAGTGAGCTGAGATCCGGCCACTGCACTCCAGCCTGGGCAACAGAGCGAGACTCCCTCTCAAAAAAAAAAAAAAATCTATGTAGATTGACCAATCGCCTTCCAAAAAGATTATTTCACTGTATACTCGTATGTATAGTTTTTTTGGTTGGTTGGTTATTTTGAGACAGAGTTTTGCTTTTGTTGTCCAGGCTGGAGTGCAATGGCGCCATCTCGGCTCACCACAACCTCTGCCTCCTGGGTTCAAGTGATTCTCCTCCCTCAGCCTTAGCTGGGATTACAGGCATGCGCCACCACGCCTGGCTAATTTTTGAATTTTTAGTACAGACGGGGTTCCACCATGTTGGTCAGGCTGGTCTCGAACTCCTGACATCAGGTAATCCGCCCGCCTCTGCCTCCCAAAGTGCTGGGATTACAGGTGTGAGCCACCGCGCCTGGCCCTATCTATAGTTTTAAAGTGTTGTTTTGTTTTGATTAGCTAGGGACGTCATCTGATCAAACAGGCGTAACACAACACAAATTCATTATCTTCCAGTTCTGGGGGTCGGAAGTCCAAAATGGGTGGGTAGAGCTGCAGTCCTCCTGGGAGCCCTAGGGGAGAATCCATCTCCTTGCCTTTTTCAGCTTAGAAGGGCTGCATTGCTTGATGTAGTGCTCCTTCCACATCACTCTGAACTCGGCTTCCTGTCACATCTCTGAATCTGATCCTCCTACCTCTTTTTCTCTTATAAGCACATTTATGAAACATTGAGTCCACCTGGATAATCCACATAATCCCCCCATCTCAAGAACCTTAACATAATCACGTCTGCAAATCCCCCTTTGCCACGTAAGATAACATGCAGGCTCCAGGGATTAGGATGTGAACATCTTGGGAAGCCAATATTCTGCCTATCACCGCTTGGGAATCAGGTTTGAATTTCAGCCTTGTCATTTCAAGCTTCATTTCCTAAATACGTGTTGAGTACCCCCATACCACGTCCTGAAATAGATCTAAGAAATTCACTAACTAGCTCCCGTGGCCTCGCCCAAGCTATATAACCTCCCTGCACCTCCATTTTTCTCATTGGCAGAACTGACTAAATTAATATCTGCCTCACAGGAAACGCGGTATGTAAAGTGTTTGCAGGCAACCCTTTCCACTTAAACAGCATTCAGGAATTATATGCTATTTTCATCTTAACAAAATGTAAGCAAAATACCAGATTAAGCAGTAAAGAGGTAGAGGAACAGATCCTCTTGGAAACGGCTGGTGTGAATGCAAATTGGTAGAGGCTTTCTAAAGGGCAATGTGGCAATGTGAATGTAATGAAAAGCCTTACAATTTTTTTTCTCTTTATCCCGGTGATTATTCATTTCCAGATGTGTATCTGAAGGCCGTGGTTGAATTTACAGACAAAGATGTTTAGTGAAATATTATTTATATTACTGGAGGGGGAAGAAGCAGAAACAGAGTAAATATCCTCTAATAAGCAATTAGATAAGTACACCCACATTATGGAAATCTGATCGGTCATATAAAAGGACTTTGTAAAAGAATATGAAACATCGTGTTCAGAGGTCTGCCAAATGTTAATGACAAAGTTGGGGATTTAAATCAGGGATATTAATTATCATATCGGTAAAAAAAAAAAAAAACAACTTGTGTGATGAGAGAATGTGTGTATAGATAGAAAAAAAAAGGACTAAATAAAATAGATGTCATGATGTTAACAGTGGTTATTTCCACGTAATGGAAACAAGTGGTTTTCATTTTTGCTTACTCGTATTTTCTATTTTCTAATAATAAAGTTGGGGAGTTTCTATACAAAACAATTCCTCTGCTAGTTCCATTATCAGGCATTTCTAGGTATAGAACAAATACTGCGGGATGTGTCCCTCTAGTGGAAGGCGAGATTTAAAAAAATAGTTTATTGTATTGAAGTCTTTTGGAGGCAAACAGGGTTCTGACGTTAGTAAAAGATTCTGCTTATTCCACAACCACCGCACTCCAGCCTGGTAACATATCAACACCCTGTCTCGAAAAAAAAAAAAAAAAAAAAATTAAAAGAGGGATGGAGACCAATCGCAAAAGGAAGGGCCAAAAACTACCCTAGGAAACAGGTGCCACTAACTCTAGGAGCATTTGCAATATTGAGCAGTGACTTTTTCAATTGTCGATGTCGGGGGATTAAGCGCCTTAGGCTTACTTCCCCTCCCCTTGCGTTCTGGCAGCTTGCGTCTATGGTACCAGGGGATGTGGACCCTCAAAGAAGACATGGATGGAGCCTTTTGCCTGCGAGCTACACCGATCCGGAGCGCCACTCCCTCCAAGTGACTCTGATTCTTTGGCTCCACTCGGCTCTTCTTCGGCTGAGTTCGGCCGACGCCTGCCTTCTCAGTCTCGGCTCTCTTCGGCTTTCTGAGAGCACGCTCGTCCTGGCCTCGGCTACTCTTCGGCTGCGATCGGCCCACGATCGTCTCAGTCTCGGCTCTCCTCGGCTATGTTCGTCTGGCTTTCGTCCTCTCGGACTCGGCTCTCTTCGGTTGAGTTCGGCCTACTCTCGTCTCCGAGTCTGCTGCCCTTCACGCTCGTCTCTGAGTCGGCTCCCTTCGGCTGCGTTCGGCTGCGACCCGGAAGAGCTTCCATGGAGCCGGAGCTGCCGGCTCGACGGACAGCTATGGCGCCACTGCTGGAGTACGAGCGGCAGCTGGTGCTGGAACTGCTCGACACTGACGGGCTGGTAGTGTGCGCGCGCGGGCTCGGCGCGGACCGGCTCCTCTACCACTTTCTCCGGCTGCACTGCCACCCAGCCTGCCTGGTGCTGGTGCTCAACACGCAGCCGGCCGAGGAGGTGCGGCCGCGCCGGCACAGGAGTGAGGGAGTGTTGGGGGACTCCTGAGCGGATGCGAGGCCTCTGACAGGGATGGAGGGGGTCTGGGGGGGATTCAGGCCCCTGACACTACGCAGTGACACAGAGAAGGATGTCAAGGGTCCCCAGGGGGATGCAGGTCCCTCACACTGCGGGGACACAGACGTATGGGAGGGGTCGCGAGGAGGATACCGGTCGCTCACGCTGTGCGGGCACACTGAGAAGAATTGGAGGGGCCCCGAGAAGGCTGCAGGTCCCTGGCAGGAGTTAAAGAACATTAAGAGGAATGCAAGTCCCTGACACTGTGCGGGGACTCTGGGAGGACAGGGAGGGGTCCCGAGAAGGATGCAAATCTTTGACCAGAGTTCAAAAACATTAAGAGAAATGGGAGGGGTCCCCAGGGGATGCAGGTCCCTGACACTGTGCAGGCACAATGAGACTGATGGAAGGCTTCTCGAGAAGGATGCAATTCCCTGACAACTCTAAGAGGGATGGGAGGGGTCCCCAGAAGGATGCAGGTCCCTGACATGGGTGCAAGGGCATTGAAAGGTGAAGGGGCTCTGAGTGGTAGGAGAGGGTCGGAGGTCCCTTCAGGGAAAGGGGAGATGTCGAAAGGAGGATCTGGATAGGAATAACGGGAGAGTCCTGAAGTTGGCCATTAAGGGAGTTTCTGGGGGCAGAAGGATGGTCCCTGAAAGGGAACAGTGATGAAGATGGAAGGGTCTCTGAGGGTGATGGGGAGACATGAAAGGAGATGCTGAGGCTGGAAAAACCCAATAGGGAAAAGGAGGGACCAGGAAATAGGGCATTCACTAAGGCTGTGTTAAGAGGGCCTTCGGGTCAGAAAGGGATTGGATCTGGAAGCTGAGGATGTTAGCAAAGGTTAACGACAGTTAAGGAGAATAGAGAACACTGAGAAAGATGGAATGGGGCTACACTTGGGGCTGGGGGATGTTGAGAGGGGACACAGCTTGGGTCTGACAAGTCTGATGATCCCCTAGATAGATCAGGTGGCGAGGAGAAAAATGTCAGCTGAGAAGAGTGACCACAGTCCCTTTGAGGCAGGGACCCTGTTTGATTCATCTGGGTATCCCCAGTGCTTGACATAGGGCCTAAGGCAACACACAGTGCCTAGTAAAAGTGGTTTTAAACTGGGGATGTAAATAAACCAAGCCAAGGGATCCAGTGACATGAAGTCCCTCTAGGATGGATCAGCACAGAACTGATAGTCTAAAACTGATAGGTCTGGGAAAAGGATTCTCTTGTTATCTTCTCATAGAATGCGCTTGGCTACAAACCTGGCTTTGGTGGGAAGTATTTTTTAGGTAACAGAAATCTTTTACTCCAGGCTTTTAAAAGTTTGAGGTTTTGTGTGTGTGTGCATGTTATTGTGGTTGAGTGCTGATAATGACTGAAGTTCAATTATTCCTTAGTGTAAACCCTAAAACAAGAAAAACCTCATTAAATGTAGACTGGTTGGTTGAAGTTACTATAAAGAAGTAACTTAGTTTGTATATTCATTATTAAGTTCATTATCTCAGAGAAAGACAGCACATTATTTTAAATATCTGCAACCTAATAAAAACTGCCCTGTATTAAGTAGCCTACTAATCAAGTTTCATTTAATTTAGGAGTATTTTATCAATCAGCTGAAGATAGAAGGAGTTGAACACCTCCCTCGCCGTGTAACAAATGAAATCACAAGCAACAGTCGCTATGAAGTTTACACACAAGGTGGTGTTATATTTGCAACAAGTAGGATACTTGTGGTTGACTTCTTGACTGATAGAATACCTTCAGATTTAATTACTGGTAAGAATTTGAAATCTTCGTATTTGTATGTAAATTTGTACTTTCTTTTAAGTACAATTTCCATTTTATTTTTCTCCAGAGAATAGTCTGTCTTCAGTCTGGAAGGCCTCCGCTCCCTACATGGGCTTTGGTGGGGGTCGTGGAGCAGCACCCGCAGATCTAAATCGGGGTGGAGTGTTTGGTTCTTGCAGGCTTCACAAGATCGATTCCTGACTACTTTGTTGTGAATTGCACAACTCACACAGTAATGTAGCTTCACATACAGCTTGGGAAGCATAGAAGCATTGAAGACGCTCTCTTCAGAAATGTCCCTGACTGCCGCAGCCTCCACTATGTTTTGAATGACAAATTTCTTAATAGCCTTGTCTTTGGGCACGCCTCAGGCACAGTTCGTGCAGCGAATAGGCTGCACATGGCCGCAGCCCATTTTGGCACGACCGTTGTTCCTTCTTTTCTTTGTCATCTTGGAGGCACAGACCAGAGAGAGCAATTTGTACATTTTTATTTTTGTCTGTCCCCTCTGCTAAACGTTCTACTAGAACCTTCTAGTGGGCACTACTGGAACCTTTTGCTCAACATTGTGCTTCCAGCTTTCAGCCTAATACCTGACACATTGTAGATGCTCAATAAATATCTGTGACCCGAATAGGTAACTAAATGTAAGATTAACTTTTCCTTGTTTTCTAAGCTCTTATTCAGTAAATACTTGCAATTCATTAGCATTTGCTTTTAGAACTTAATCAGATTTGAAATGTTTATAAATAATCTTTGTATATTTCCTAAAATATTTAGTTTTCCTCTTTAAGATTTTTTTGGCATCTGAAATTAAATCAAGTAGTTGCCTGCTTATTTTGAGGAAAAAGTTTTTTAGCTAGAATTAAATAGAAAAGAAATTCATTTTCATTATCCTTTCTAAAACCTTTTCTGATGTCTCCAAAGCTAATGTAGGGGCTGTGCCTCTGTGCCATCATATTACTCTGTATTTCTCCCCACTCATAGTGCTCACAATACTACATTGTATTTATGTGTTTGTCTGTCTCTCACTCACAAGATAAGCTTAAGCACAAGGAATAAGTTGTTCATCCCAGAGTAAGTAACTGGTACATGGTAGGTACTAAAGACGTATTTGTTGGGTGAATGATGGACGTATGTAGTACTGTGATCATTGGTGAACTTCTGGAGGCAGAGAGACTCTGAAATTCATAATCTTACTTCCCACCATATGTGTCATATTACCCTGAACCTAGATGACCCTCAAGAAAAATTTGATAAATGTGTGAATGAATGCTTCAATGGTAAACCGATTGAAGAAGTTTGGTTACTGTTTTATAACTTTTATAATTGTTATAAACAGTATCATAGGCTCACCTGATTTTGAATGCTAACACCCTGCTTACAAAGCAAGCTTCTTAACTTTCATTAACCCCAGTTTTCTCATTAAGAAAACTGTCTCCTAAATTTATTATAAGGATTAAGTTAATAAAATAATTGCTTAGTCTAGTGCCTGATACACAACAAACTCTTAGTAATTGATACCAAATAAAATTGGCCTTTTATAACCAGAAATCTTGATACACCAGTCTTTTACTGTTTGCTGCTTTCTTATAAGCTTGGTTTTACTTTATTTTTTAAATTGATTAAAAAAAATTTCTGTTTTGTGTTTGAAACTACCACTAGGTGTCAGTAATACTCTGTGACTTTCAGTTACAGTGCAACCTAATCAGGCAGAGAGCATGTGAATCTATGCAATGTTGAAGTCTGGCTTATATGTAGCTCCTAATGAAAAATGCCAAATTCCGTCTTCCTTTCTGATCAAAGCCCAGCCAGTAATGAAGCTGAAGCTGTTACTGATGCTTGGCTAAGTGGAATGTAAATGAATGCCAGAAATGACTTCTTTCTAGTTCTTTCATCCCCTGGAATCATCCCCCAGGACTGACCAAAGGGCAGTCCATGAAGTGCAGGTGACCCTCTGGAAAGGCTGAATCCCCCAGCCCCAGCTTCTTCACCTGTCACTACCCATTATTCCCACCACACCCCACCCTGGGAGTCCCTACTAACCAGAACTCCTAACACGTGGGAGAACTGTGTAAATACCTGCTAAGATTGTACTTGGAAAAGAACAGGACAGGAGGATGCTTTCATTACCAAAATGACCCTGACATCTCCAGACGGAACTAAGAACACACTTTCTGGGGATTATATATGTGTTTTTCAGTCACACTTTAGATTGGTGTACCCAGTTCTGTGCCCCCACCTTACATTCATTCAACAAATGTTTAACTCACTGAGGGTCCCTTGCGTGGCAGGAAGGGTGCTGAAGATAGACAGATGAATGGGACAGTATGGTGACCTTGTGAGTTAGACTGCTTCTGGGTTTGAGTTCTCTTCATCTCATACCAGCTGTGTATTTTTAGGCAAGTTTCTTAATGTCTCTGTGCCTCAGCTTATTCACCCATACATTGGTGATAAAGATAGTACCTTCCTTCTAGGCTTGTCAGGGTGAAATGAAATGCTGTATGTGAAATACTTGGTATCATGGCACATAGTCAGCATTCTATGATCTCTCTGATCTCTGCCTGGTGGTGTTACGATGTTCCTGTTCTCGGGCAGTTTAGTGGAGGAGACAGATAAGTAAAGAAGTAATTATAGTACAGTATGAGGTACCAAATGTTATAGGAACAAACAAAATCTATAGTAGGCTTTTGTGGGACGAAAACTCCTTCCGAAAACCCAAGGTGCTTCTATTATTTTTATTTTTATTTTTTGAGAAAGTGGTGTCTTGAGTTGGTGTGACTCCATAGAATACCATGATTTTACATGTGATTCGGCATCTTCAGCCTCCCTCTTACTTGCTGGATGAGCTTGGCCAAGGTGCTTCCCTTCCTTGGTCTCGTCATGGTACCTACTGCGTGGAATTACCACGAGAATGAAATGAGATAAAAATCTATAGGAACACCTCACCCAGTTACCTGGGATGTCGTATTAGTTCTCTTCTTCCTCCTGGGTTCCAGCCAAACTAAAGACAACTTTTTGGAGCACAACATTTTCTTAAATTGAGTTGCTCCTTTTCTTTAGAAGTTCATTTTTATTATTCTTGACTTTATCTAATATTTCACTCCAGGCTAACAAAATGCGGCCTCTTAGAGTCTTTGGGAAGGCCGACCAACTAGGTATAGAATATCTTCTGAGTAGTAAATTAGTTATGTACATGTATTGGGGAGTTATTGAAAATCCTTTGTCTATAAATTCCTAAATAACACTATTAATTTTTACCATATTTGAAAGATAATTAGCTGAGCTAGAGTAAATTTTAGCTCCATCTACCTCTATCCAAAACTTAAACATTAAAATAGTAAAATCTGAGTTTACTGACCTATTAGAAGGGTCGTAAATCACTGTTAGTATCATTGTCCAGACCCTTCCAGATATGAAAACTGGATCAAAAGCATGCAAGCACATTATCCCAAATATATGTAAGGTAACCAACTTGATGTAGGTCTAAAAGACAGACTCATCATGGAGTAATTGAGGTTTTGATCTAGAAAGGATGTCTGTATGACTTTATGTCATCTCATGTTTCTCCCTAACTTAGCACTAATCACTGCGTCAGATGACACAATGTGTATGAAAGATCTGGGTCAGTAGTCTCATTTCATAAATAATGAAGCATGTATAATTGTTCTTATTTTTGAGATTCAGAGGTGTTATCATCACACACACACCCCCAGAGACACATATTAAATATGTCGATTGAAGGCTTTTGTTTTAAATGGACCAGTTGACCTCTGAATTGACTATCTTCTGATTCTGAAAATTGAATTCATCTAATAGGTGATATAGATGTTGTCCAGACTTCTAAACTGTGGGTATTTTGTATAGTCCACATCTGATTCATATATTTTTTTAAAAAATTCTTGACCTGCTTTGCTTTCAGAAATTCTTCCCCTAACATGCCAGAAACACCCCACCCCAGGGCCTGTGCCCTCACTGTCCCCTCAGCCTGGCAGTCTGGAACTCTCTTGGCCCAGATGGTCACAAGGCTCCATCCAGCCTTCATTCAGATATCACATTGGTGAAACCACCCCTCATACATACTCCCTCTCCTCCTTCTCTCATTTTTTCTTGTCAGCACTTGTAACATACTAAATATTTTACTTATTTATATTGTTTATAGTCAATTCCTTGAGGACAGGAATTTATGTCTGTTCTGTGCGTGGCTATATGCCCAGTCTAGAATGGTGCTTGTTCGTTCTCATGTAGGTCCTTAAGAAAAATGTGATGAATGAATGGAAATGAGCATAAAAATTACCCACTTGTTCTGTAATTTAAATTACATTTCTCCCTCTCAGGCATCTTGGTGTATAGAGCCCACAGAATAATCGAGTCTTGTCAAGAAGCATTCATCTTGCGCCTCTTTCGCCAGAAAAACAAACGTGGTTTTATTAAAGCTTTCACAGACAATGCTGTTGCCTTCGATACTGGTTTTTGTCATGTGGAAAGAGTGATGAGAAATCTTTTTGTGAGGAAACTGTATCTGTGGCCAAGGTAAAGAACATTTATGTGACAAATGATGATGACGTTATTTGTCATCTTTTTTTGTGAGACCTGCTGTAACTTAGTTGCACTTTGATGTAATATAATGTAAAATTCATTGTAATTTTGTTTGATAAAACCTAGTCAGGTTTGTAACAAACATATCCAACTATAAATATGTATGCACCAAGTTTGTGATTTTATTTAAGTCGAGAGCAATTTGACGGTTACTTTTCTGCTGATCTATCAAATCCATCCAAGACAGCCACTTGATTCTTTCTTATACATTTAGTGAAACTCCCAGGGATCTAGAGACCCACATATACAACAGCTTTAGGTGTACTGCAGATTTATTGGCTAAGAGTACCACTTCTGCTTTGAAAATTACTCAACAGGGAAATAAAGCACATAGATTTTGAAGAAGTTTTGTTAATTTCTAGGAATAACATTAAGGTTTCAGCTTTCAAACATTTTTGCAACGTATGCTACCATGTATTTTGGTTATAATATATGTTATTTTAAGAGTAGTTGTACACCGGGTGCAGTGGCTCACGCCTGTAATCCCAGCACTTTGGGAGGCCAAGGCAGGCGGATCACCTGAGGTCAGGAGTTCGAGACCAGCCTGGTCAACATGGTGAAACCCCGTCTCTACTAAAAATACAAGAATTAGCCAGGCGCGTTGGCGCATGCCTGTAATCCCAGCTACTTAGGGAGGCTGAGGCAGGAAAATCACTTGAACCCAGGAGGCAGAGGTTGCAGTGAGCCGAGATTGCGCCATTGCATTCCAGACTGGGCAACGAACGAAACTCTGTCTCAAAAACAAAACAAAACAAACAAGCAAAAAAAAAGGGTATAGTATTTTTTACTTTCTTGATTATACCTTGTTTTGGGAGTCAACAAACTTTTCCTGTAAATGGCCAGGTAGTAAATGTTTTGGGCTTTGCAGGCCATATAGGCTGTCACAATTACTCAACTCTGTTATTGCCCAAAACCAAGTATAGAGTGCTTACATAAGTAATGGGTGTGACTGCATTCCAATGAGACTATAAAAACAGGTACAGGATTTGGCCCAGACCATAGTTTGCCGACCCTTGCCTTATCTGAATAATACAATACTTCTATTTATTGAGGTTCAAAGTGTTTTTGAAAGCGTTGTTTTGCTTTTCATTTGTTTGTTGTTTTGCTTTTCGTGTTGTTTGTAGCATTTATAAAAATGGAGTGTTAATCCAAGACCAGAAATATATAGCTGCTGAAACTCTAGAAAACTGTTGAAAAACATTTGTCTCTTTAGGTTCCATGTAGCAGTAAACTCATTTTTAGAACAGCACAAACCTGAAGTTGTAGAAATCCATGTTTCCATGACACCTGCCATGCTTGCTATACAGACTGCTATACTGGACATTTTAAATGCGTGTCTAAAGGAACTAAAATGCCACAACCCATCGCTTGAAGTGGAAGATTTATCTTTAGAAAATGCTATTGGAAAACCTTTTGACAAGGTACTGTTTTTCCTTTTAAGCACAGTTTATTATGTTGTAATTTTAAAGAATGCAAGTTATTTTAATATTTGCAATGTTGTTAATAGGAATTGCTGTTATTTAAGAATAAGATTGGAGGTCATTTAAAACATAGCTTCTTTGGTTTACTGGAAAGTAATAATTTATAGTAAAATATGAGGAGTGGCATATAAGCATCACTCTGACTTTTGCAGTTATGTAGTAATTATCTCTTATTGTAACTATAATCAAGAAGAAAATAAATAACTTTTTTTACTTTGAAGTGACAACATTTGGATATCTATAGGTAGAAGAGTTTTATATAAGAATGCTCCATAATTGTACATGAATTTATGATCGCTTTTATGGAATAAAAAATAATTTGGATGAGTTTTCATTACTGAGGAGTGTGAAACTTGCTCTTTCTTAAAATTACGTTCTGAATTGGGGAAATGGTAAGACATCAGTTCCGGGAATTTTTATTCTAACTAATTTTTTTATTATAGATTAATATTGCAGATATATAAATGTCTACTTTTTCATTATAGATCAATATTATTACAGATACATAAATGTCTAGTAGTGAACTGGAGAGCTAGACAATGCTGACCTTTTAGAAATTCTTGGCAGCTTTTTTGTCATATTCTGGTAGAAAAAGTTCCTGTCTTTTAAACTCGGAATCAATCTCTGTGTCACTGGAAATAATGCATGGCGATTATAAAAAAGGAAAAATTTAACTTCTTATTTCTCTGATTCTTCAAAAAAGTCAGTTGACTGTGCAATATTGATACATAAAACTAATTTTATATATTTTGTTTTCCTCTATGCTTGAAGTTTTTTATAATTTAGTCCATGATGATTTTTTTTTAATCCCACACAATCTTTTAATAGAATGTATGTAGCCCTAGAAAAATAAAATCGTAGCCTAACATGTTTCACACTAAATTTCTGTTGATTATCCCCCTGGTTAGTAACAGTCACTTCATTGTTTTAGATATTCTTTTAGTAACCATATCTAAATATAGATATCGCATGTGTCTTGTTAAAATATTTAAGGTTTTGTAGATAATTTTACAAAAGAGGCATGTAGTTACATATCCCAGTTTGTTCAGGACAGTCCTAGTATCTACCTGTTGTCCTGGAATGATTATAAATAGTGTACCATTTCTTTTTCCACAAGTGTCCTGGTTTAGACAATAAACTATACGGTCATCCAGATACTACTGTACTCATTATTAAATTTGTTAGATAAGATTCCATGCAGTGGTACTGCTTTTACATCAGGCTACAAATCTCTGATAAAAAAATCGGATAATTCTTACCTAAAAAGTTACAGAATCAGTCTGTGAAGGAGACATACATGTACATAGCTGTGGATATGTAGGTACGTGCATAGTATATACATAAAGCTGTTCTTTGTTTTAGACAGCATTTTGGAATCTTAAAAAATAATCAGCCAGGCGCGGTGGCTCACGCCTGTAATCCCAGCGCTCTGGGATGCCAAGGAGGGCGGATCATGAGGTCAGGAGATGGAGACCATCCTGGCTAACATGGTGAAATCTCGTCTCTACTAAAAATACAAAAAATTAACTGGGCGTGGTGGCAATGCCTGTAGTCCCAGCTACTTGGGAGGGTGAGGCAGAATTGCTTGAACCTGGGAGGCGCAGGTTGCAGTGAGCCGAGATGGTGCCGCTGCACTCCAGCCAGGCGACAGAGCGAGACTTCATCTCAAAATAATACTACTGCTAATAATAATAATCAAACTTAGTCCATTGTTAATTTAACAAATATTTTCCTATCATGAGTGCACTTTAGAAAAAACACTAAAGAAATTTTTACATCAACAAGGTATGTTGTTATTTAATTTAGTAATTGTTATTTAATTTGTACATGAGCATCAAACTAAATTTTTCATTTCTTGGTTATACCTTATTTTAAAGGTAAAAAAACTTGATACTCATGTACAAATTAAATAACAATGTACCTTAATTTGTTAGTAAGTCATCGTGCTTGGTTTATGCCCTCTGCTTGGTCCATTTGGATCCCATGTCTTTATCCATCCAGGATAGTCAGAGTCAAACATGGCAGGAATTGAACATATCTGAGCTACATGCTTAGAGTCTGTTCATAAAAACAAATAATTGATTATCTGATGTTTATCAGGTCTTTTCTTTCCTGACAGTAATATATATTTGGATAATGATAGATTGACTCTATCTGATCATAAAGATTCTAACAGTAAGACATTCTTCTACATTTGAAAATTTAAACATTGTTATTAGAATTTTATTAACTGAAATGTTCTAGCTACTTCCTTGAATAATGTTTGGGGTTTTCTATTGTAGTAAAATATATATGACATAAAATTTACCATTTTAACCATTTTTAGTTATACAGGAAATAATCCTTTTGAAAATATGATTTGTATTAAGAATAACTATACTTAACATATTTTAGCAATACCCAATTTTATTCTTGTTTTAGACAATCCGCCACTATCTGGATCCTTTGTGGCACCAGCTTGGAGCCAAGACTAAATCCTTAGTTCAGGATTTGAAGATATTACGAACTTTGCTGCAGTATCTCTCTCAGTATGATTGTGTCACATTTCTTAATCTTCTGGAATCTCTGAGAGCAACGGAAAAAGCTTTTGGTCAGAATTCAGGTGAGAGATTAAAATACTAATAATATTCTAACAGCTGATTTGAATAAAGTGTTAGGTTTTAGGGGGAATCAGGTATGAAAAGTGCTATATTCAACTATATGTTATACTGAGATTTCAAATTATGTTTTATGTTCATAGCACAAAGATGTAGGTTTTATTGATAGCTAATGTTTCCGCCTACTTAACGTCTGTTCTGTGTAATAATAAATATTCATATCCGTTCTGGGCAATTTTATTTCTAGAAAAGATTGTGTGTAGTACAGGCAGTCCTCAACTTAGAAATAGGTTGTGTTCTGAAAGTTTAGTTGTTAAGAACTTAAAATTCATTTCCCTCAGAGCCAAAGCAAGGGAGTATGGGGTTTCCATCAGCCAGAGTGCCAACGACTGAAGAGCAGAAGAGATTTGTAGGGGAGTATACATACACAGCTGGCCACCATCTTGTTTTGCTACCACTGCTTTGGCCTCTGCCACTGTTTGACCAGACCAGCGGTTTCCAAAGTGTGGTCTGTGAACCCCTGGGGTCAAGATTTAATACAGTTAATAATTTTGATGCTTCTTTAGGGACATTCTTAAGTGATGAACTGCGGAAGCATGACAGTAAAGAATGCAGTGAATGCCAGTACACTTTCATGGCACTGCCTTGGTTCATGCTACGGCACCAGCAGTATTACCCAGCATTGCTTTTACACCATCACTGGAAATGTCAACACAGTGAAAAAAGTCAAATAATGTCATAGTATTGTTAGGAGAAAAGTTTTGACATCACACAGCCCTGAAAACATCTTGGGGACCCCCAGGAGTTCATGGACCACACCCAGAAAACCACTGGTCTAGCCGAACAGTGAGAGATCACAATAGTGGGAGGAGGTGTGATTGGTAGGAAAACAGGATGGCAGCCGGTTACATATGTAGGTCATGTGACCATCAGAGACTCTTTTAAATTAACTGTAAATTGATGGCACTTTTTCTTTTAACTTTTCATATTAGGTTGGCTGTTTCTTGACTCCAGCACCTCGATGTTTGTAAATGCTCGAGCAAGGGTTTATCATCTTCCAGATGCCAAAATGAGTAAAAAAGGCAAAATATCTGAAAAAATGGAAATTAAAGAAGGGCAAGGTATCTTGTAGGGTTAAGTCTTTAAATGTGTCTTTTATTTCAGTATTTGGTATAGATATTTAAAGCGCAATTTAGTCTCCTTTGGCCATGTGAAAAGTGTGTTCCTTGATGATAAATGTATGTATGTTTGTTATATGTAACATGTAATGTATGTCAAAAGTATGTGTGTGAAGTATATGTGTAATGTATGTCGAAGTATACAGCATGACAAGTCTTGGAATCTATTTTCCAGGGGTTCCAAATAACAAATGCCAAATATCAATCAAAAGTATGCTATATAAAGAACTATTTGTTGATTTTTTTTAAACTTCAAAGTAATTATTATTTCTGAGTTAGGGTGAGGTTGGGGCATGGTGGCGCACACCTATAATACCAGCCCTTTGGGAGGCCGAGGCAGGAGGATTGCTTGAGCCCAGGAATTCAAGATCATCCTGGGCAACAAAGCAAGACTCCATCTCTACAAAAAAAATTTTAAGACCAGGTACAGTGACTCACGTCTGTAATTCCAGGACTTTGGGAGGCCGAGGCAGGCAGATCACCTGAGGTCAGGAGTTTGAGACCAGCCTGGCCAACATGGTGAAACCTGGTCTCTTATTAAAAATACCAAAAATTAGCCAGGCATGGTGGCGGGCACCTGTAATCCCAGCTACTTGGGAGGCAGAGACAGGAGAATCACTTGAACCCAGGAGGCAGAGGTTGCAGTGAGCTGAGATCGCACCACTGCACTCCAACCTGGACAACAGATAAGACTCCGTCTCAAAAAAAAACAAACAAAAAAAAAAAACCTTTGAAAGTAGCCTGGCGAGGTGATGTGCACTTACCATCTCGGGTATCTGAGAGGCTAAGGTGAGCCCAGGAGTTCAGGGTTACACCAAGATAGCATCACACCACTGTACTCCAGCCTTGGTGACAGAGTATGACTGTGTCTCAAAACTAATAAATAAAGTCAGGGTAGAATATTTGAATATCTTTTTTAATGTTTCAGCAACATAAATATACTAGAATGAGGCAAATATGGGTTTTATTCCAGCATCTATATAGTGATATCGTAAATATCACTGGGTTTTTAAGGCATGGGATAGGGTTAATGCCTGCTTTCTGCCTAGTTTAAAGATCTGTTTCAAAACTTAATTGTGGCCAGGCGCAGTGGCTCATGCCTGTAATCGCAGAACTTTGGAAGCCAAGGCAGGCGGATCACCTGAGGTCAGGAGTTCAAGACTAGCCTGACCAACATCGTGAAACCCTGTCTCTACTGAAAATACAAAATTAGCCAGGAGTGGTGAAACGTGCCTGTAATCCCAGCTACTTGGGAGTCTGAGGCAGGAGAATCGCTTGAACCCAGGCGGCAGAGGTTGCAATGAGCCAGGATCATGCCATTGCCTCCAGCCTGGGCAGCAAAAGTGAAACTTCATCTTAAAAAAAAAAATCTTTTTAAAGAAAACATAATTAAGTATATTATTGATGTGTTTGTGTTTGAATGCTTATAGAAACAAAAAAATTAATTGTTGTCTCCTTTTATCCATGTTCAGGATTGTGAAAGTCGTGGGGATTTTAGAAATAGTAAATACTGTCACTCTGTACCGATGCCTTTATTTTGTATAGCTGCTTATATACAGTGTCAACAGAAACAACTAACACAGAATGATCTCTCATTAGTGTCCATGCATGTAACTTTCTACTAAGGCATTTTGAAAGCCATATTAATGGTTGGAAGTATCTTTCATTTAGTAGATCTTTTTCAGAAAAGCAGAGTCCATCTATCATTATAAAGAAAGTTTAAATAAATGGGCATATGTACTGATGCTTGTGTTATCTGTTGTTTTAAAAGCCTTTAGAAGACTTCATGGGTCAATATTATCACATAGAATGGGATATTTTTATTTCTCTACAGAAGCAAAAAAGGAACTGGTCCTAGAAAGCAACCCAAAGTGGGAGGCACTGACTGAAGTATTAAAAGAAATTGAGGCAGAAAATAAGGAGAGTGAAGCTCTTGGTGGTCCAGGTAGGAAAAAAGGAGATGAAAACATTTGCTTTCAAAATCTATCAAATGAGTCTGATTTAATTAGCTCTTTAAAAGTAGTTCAAGACTAGCCTGACCAAAATGGTGAAACCCTTCTCTATTTTAAAACCCTGCTATTTTATCTATAAAATGTAGACAAATAAATGGCAAATGAACACTGGGATCCTAGTGGCAACCTCATTTCTGTTCATTTGATGTAATTTTCTCCAGGTTGAATCATTGTATATTCATGAAAGCTTTTCATGAAGGCTTTTTCACTAGTTGGGTTCTTAGAACTTCTATTTAAAGATTGAGCTAATCTCTACACATATTCACCAAGCTTTAAATCTGGAATCCCAAAGGAATAAACTAATGGGTCTCCTGTTTTATATCCTCAGCCAAGTATCTTTCCGGAGAAGCCTCAACTCTTCTATTACTTTAATATGTAATGAGCCGATACAAACGGAAGACATTGTCTAAATTGGCAAAGGAGACTAAGACAATTCACAAAAGAGGAAAAATCCATTTGGAATTAATTTAGGCATATATAAGACCCTCTGGAAAAAAATATTAAAAAGAACTTCTTTAAAGCCACCTTTATACCACAGTTGTACTTTCATAAGATTAAGTAGTCTGGCTTCAACTTTACTGAAAAGATTTCAGTAATCTTGCCAGAGAGGAGAAAGCATTTGATCAATACCTAAGAACCTTTTTAAATAGTTTGTAAATTGTGGATCTTTAATACCAACGGGTAAGATGTCTTCCCTTCAGGTGAAGGAATAAGGGGACACAGGGAAACTAGGATGACAAGTGAGGTAATAGTAACATAATGTTGTTTTCTGTTTTCAGGTCAAGTACTGATATGTGCAAGTGATGACCGAACATGTTCCCAGCTGAGAGACTATATCACTCTTGGAGCGGAGGCTTTCTTACTGAGGCTCTACAGGAAAACCTTTGAGAAGGATAGCAAAGCTGAAGAAATCTGGATGAAATTTAGGAAGGAAGACAGTTCAAAGAGAATTAGGAAATCTCACAAAAGACCCAAAGACCCCCAAAACAAAGAACGAGCTTCTGCCAAAGAAAGAACCCTCAAAAAAAAAAAACCGAAGTTGACCTTAACTCAAATGGTAGGAAAACCTGAGGAACTGCGAGAGGAAGGAGATGTCGAGGAAGGATACTGTCGAGAAATCAGCAGTAGCCCAGAAAGCTGCCTGGAAGAAATTAAGCATGAAGAATTTGATGTCAATTTGTCATCGGATGCTGCTTATGGAATCCTGAAAGAACCCCTCACTATCATCCATCCGCTTCTGGGCTGTAGCGACCCCTATGCTCTGACAAGGGTACTCCATGAAGTGGAACCAAGATACGTGGTTCTTTATGACGCAGAGCTAACCTTTGTTCGACAGCTTGAAATTTATAGGGCAAGTAGGCCTGGGAAACCTCTGAGGCAAGTTATAAAGAATCAAAGCTTTCAGTTGCACAGTTCTTTAGGATTTAACCCAGAAACTGTACCAGTTGCATGTTAGTTTTGTTTAATATCCATTACGATGCTGCTTGTGTTTATGAAACCTTATTTTGCTTCCTGATGAATCTGGGAGGTTGGATAGGAAGGATGTCAAGTGTCACAGCAGGACGACAAACCAAGGGGACTGCTCACGTTCTCATTACGTGCTGCTGTGCGTTCTGGCCTTTATTCTTTGGGCATTGACTTGCAGCATATGGGGTGCTGTGTCTGAAAAAGTCTAAGAAATGCATAATCTAATTTCTACCAAAAATTAATATAACTGTGACTTGGCTAAGTAATTTTAGTCTTCTAAAATGTCTTTTCTATAAATTTTAAAAAATGACTCTAAATTACATCCACATAAAACTGAAGTGTTGGGGGAATTACTGTACCAGGTTTACTTGAGTTTCAAGAAATATCAGATAAAACATCTACAGAAATATCAGATGAGAAAATGATGCCTCCCAAAGAAGATAGTGTTCTGGCTTTCCAATTATCTGAGGGGAAATAAACAGCAAAATTAATATCCTGAACTCAGTCTGAACCAAAAACGGAGCCAAAAGAAACCTTCCCCTAGCATTTTAACTAACACAGCCTTTCAGAGTAGAGTGAATGGAGGAGCTGGATCAGAAATAATGCAGGATGAAGAGATTAGATGAGGCTGGTAAAATAATTATAGGCTGGTAAATTTTTTGTACTTTGCTGCTGATCAACTTTGTGGATAGCTTATGTACACCAAGCTTCTTTCTTGCCTGAGAACAGATTAGTGTGATATTTGGGAGCAAAATGTTAGAATCAGAAGGGACCTGGGAGTTCAACCACTTACTCTGTCAGCGGGAAACTGAGGCCCGGAAATGGTGACTTGGCCTTGGCCACATGACACATCCGTGGGAGAACTGAGTCTCTGGAGTCATTACCCAATGATCTTTTCTCTGTTTACACTCCAAAGAATTATCGTCTAGGAAGATAACAGCTAGAAGAAAAACCAAGGCTCAACAAGGAAAATAGCTTTGACTGAAGGTGAAGCAGAGGGACAGAGGAGGTGCTTAATTCAGCTCTCTTAGCAGCAAACAAGATGGAAAAGCAGGACTTTTCTCTTTTTTTTTTCTTTTTTCCTTTTTCTTTTTTTTTTTTTTGAGACAGAGTTTTGCCCAGATGCCCAGACTGGAGTGCAGTGTTGCAATCACGGCTCACTGCAGCCTCAACACCTCCCCCATTCCCTGACTCACGTGATCCTCCCACATCAGCCCCAGGTGGCTGGGACTACAGGCATGTGCCACCATGCTCAACTCATTCTTTTTTTTTTTTTTTCTGTAGAGATGGGGTCTCACTATATTACCCAGGCTGATCTTCTGGGCTCAAGTGATCCTCCCACCTCAGTCTCCCAAAGTGCTGGGATTACAGGTGTGAGCCACCATGCCCAGCCTAAAAAGCAGGCCTTTTCTAAGAGAAAGTAGATCAAATTATTCTTTGAGATGCCTGATATAATCCATATGTCTTCTATGCCCGTGTATTTATATAAAATGTGTGACTGCTGTGTTCTGTTAAGACATGAATAAAAAAAAAAGTTCATAGGCTGGTTTTCATAACTTTCATAACATACTACCCAATTTTTTCAACGATTGTTTGGCAGAGGTGCAAAGGAAGAATTGGAGAAGCCTCTAAAATTTGTGTTTTTTTAATTTGTTTATAGTTATGAGGAAAGAACTATTCTATCCCTCTAGTTATATTTCAATGTTTACCTAAACTCTTTTCTTCCTTTTGGCAAAAGAAAATTTAAAAAGCCCTGTGTGGTAACAAGACCTTTAACAGGTGGGGTTTAGGCAGCTTAATTTGAGCTAGTGTGTAATAAATGAAACTGTTGATTCTTAGTCAAATATTTATTATTTGAACACTCTAGGCTGCTGATTTCAAATGTTCTGCTGTTCCTTTTAGGGATTAAAAATGCTGTTTTTCCAATCTAAAAGTTCTGTCTTAACATGCAGGGTTTACTTTCTTATATACGGAGGTTCAACGGAGGAACAACGCTATCTCACTGCTTTGCGGAAAGAAAAGGAAGCTTTTGAAAAACTCATAAGGTAATACATAGAAAATCAGTATGAAAGCCCCAACTACGTTGGAAACCTTTCACGGTCTGGAGGCTTCTCTGGATGGGGGAGTATCAGATAGCCCTGCTCAGGAAGGATGGGGCAAGGAAGAAGTTGGAAAGGATCACGTTGAGATAAACGTGTAGTCTGCATTGTCCTCCAGTGTAGACCTCGGCACATACTTCCTTTTTCTTTTCCCCCTCTCTTCCTTCATCTCCAGTTGCTTTTCAGTGGTTTGGTTAATAGAATATTAGAAATGTAACAAAGACAACTGCTTTTCTGTTTATGAAGCAGTATGACACCAGAAATACAGCGAAAATACTGCTTTTCTAAGAAATATGTTGGTAAATCTCCCTCCTCCCTGCCTTATGCACAAGATTCTCCCCTCCTTTGAATGATTTTTTTTTCCTTATAAAATTTCCATTGTCTGTGGGTAGGTGACTGCCTTACCATTTGTTGGGAAATGCTTTTACAACACAGCCAGTTAGGATCACCAATAGAATCACTCTGGGAAAATATTTCTTAGGAAGTGTGTTGTTTGTCTGGACATACACATGTGTATGTTTTTAAGAATGAGTATCTGGTACTATTCCAAATCCAAGTAGAAAATGCCTTTCCGTTTTACAAAAGGAAAATGTTGAGATACTCACAAACTGGATGGCTCCTTCTTGCCCTGAAGGCATTCGAGAAATCTGATAACCACCCACCAGGGATATTGTCAAGGAGTTTGCAGCCTGGTGTGGGAAGATGGGCCAGGTGATCTCTAAGGGCCTCAGAAGCCAGGGTAAGGGCTGGATGGGGCATCACGGAGCTGAGCCAGAGAAAGTTAGACCAGCAGAGACCATGGCCTGGACGGAGTGGGCTGGGCCAGACCAATCTTCCAACCTCAGGCATTGGCAATGGAGGGCAGAAATTATTTTTAGCAGTAGTCAACCTGCCAGGACCCTAGGCCGAATTTCAAAATGGATAACCATTCTACAGTGGTGTCTGTGGGTTCTCGGTATACGTGCAAAATATACATATAGCCCCGATAGCCCAGGAGAAGAATTCTTGGAAATCGGAATATTTGCTGAATCAGTGGCATGGAGTCCCACGATGGGGGTCAACATGGTGCATGGGCAGTCCCCTCTTTTCCCTTCACATCCTCTCAAATGGTGGTATGCTTTGGCCATGGATTCATCCAGCTACTAGTCATACAAGTATTGCTCAGTCCTCTCAGCCTATGAAAATATGTTTTCTACCAATGTGCTTTATGGTGGTGTTTATGTCATATATGTGGGTGTATATATTTTTCAAAAACACAGTTCAGAAATCATGTTATAACAGACCAGGCATTATACTAGCCGCCTCTTCTTGTTCCAGGCTCTTTGCTCTTCTCTGTCTTACTCTTTGTCTTCTAGACCTTCACACCACAAGGCTCAAATAGTAAACAGATTATTTATTAAGCATCTGGTATGTGCCAGGCCCTGTGCTAATATTAAAGTACTGAGGTTACAAGTGATGTAGAAAAAGCCTCTGCCCTCCTAGAACTTACCCTTTAGTGGAAAAGACAGACATTAAATGATTATAAATACTGTAATAAGTAGAAGTATACAGAGCACCACTGGCTGCAAAGGTAAAAGAAGAGGTTGTAATAGGAGAGTACATTGAAGACCTCACCCAGACCATAAGCTGATCAGGAGCCACTTCCCTGAGGAAGTGATATTCAAGCTGATACTAGGCAGCCATATGGGGTGGAAAGGGGGTTATGTTGAACAAAGTTGTGTATGAAGGCTCCGAGGTACAAGAGGCACTGTGAAGGATTTAGGACTTCACGGGCAGTAAGACTGCACTGAAGCATTCTAAGTAGGAAAGTGACTTAAGTATGTTTGTAAAGGCTCTCTCTGGCATCAAACTGAGGAATGAGTGAGTGTGGAAACCAGTCAGAATGCTATTGCAGTCTGATGAGAAGGTGGTAGCCAAGATTAGGTTAATGGAGGAAAGAAGACAGATTTGAGAGAGATTTGGGAGATAGAATCAAAGAATTGGTGATACTGGGTGTGAGCCAGTACCTCCTGACCATCCTTCACTCTTTTTAAAACAGCCTTTGCCAAAGTTTTTGCTCATTAAAATAATTGTCACCTAGATAGAAATGAGCGCAGAGCTAAAATACTCAGATTGAGTTTTCAGTGTTCATGTCAGGGTTCCCCAAGATCATCCTCAGGCTCAATGATTCATTAGAAGAACTCAAATGAGTCAGAAAAGGTGTTATACTCGCAGTACAGTTTCTTCCAGCAAAAGGATACGGATTAAGACTGGATGCAGTGGCTCATGCATGTAATCCCAGCACTTTTGAGAGGCCAAGGCGGGCAGATCGCTTGAAGTCAGGAGGCGTTCACGACCACCCTGGCCAACATGATGAAACCCTGTCTCTACTAAAAATGCAAAAATTAGACAGGAGTGGTGGCGCATGCCTGTCATCCCAGCTACCTGAGAGGCTAAGGTGGGAGAATCACTCAAACCCCAGGAGGTGGAGGTTGCAGTGAGCTAAGATCATGGAACTGCATTCTAGCCTGGGCAACAGAGTGAGACCCTGTCTCAAAAAAAAAAAAAAAAAAAAACACAGATTCAAGTCAGCAAAGGGAAAAGGCACATGGGGTAAAGTCCAGGAAAAACCAGGCCTAAGCTTCCAGGTATCCTCTCATAGTGGAGTCACATGGATGTGCTGAATCCTCCCAGCAACAGCGTGTGACCACACATGCAAAGCGTTTTCAACACGGAAACTCACCTGAGCCTCGAGGCCCCGCATTTGTACTGAGCTGAGTCACATAGACACAGAGTACCTCCATGGCTGGCTACAGCTCCTCAGACTCCAGCCCCCAAAGCAACAACAGACATTTACCCTAAATCACATCGTCAGCATAAACTGTCTGATCCAACTGGCACATTGTGACCCAGGGCCTCAGGCATATAAGAGCCTTCTTATCAGGGAGAATACTATACCGGCTCAGAGCTCATCTCCCAGGAGCTGACCAAGAGCCAGTGTTGAGGAGAGAAGCCTTTCTTGGAAACGTGCAGAGTTTGAGCAGTCCAGGCCTGCTGAGTTAATCCTTTCCTGCACAATGTTAGAGCCAGAGGAGCCTGACAGAATGGGAGGAAGACATCACCTGAGTAGGTGAGTTTCATGCTTCGCCTGCCTTCATGCAACTGCCTCTTCTCCAGTATATCAGGGAATCTAATCTAGAAAAGAGCACTTTTAGTAGATAGTAGTAAGGTATCGGATCCCATGCCATTCCTGATTTATGCACCTGCTTCTACACATCAGAGGACTCAGTGACAAGATGTGGATTAGCCTTACACATACTGGAAAACCTCACTCAGCAGAGCCTGGAACGTGGACTCTCTCCCACATTTCAGTCCATACAATAATTTCTGTACCAGGTTTTAACATAATTTTATCTTTTATCTGGCATGATTTTTTAATGCTTTCCATGGTGATTGTCTACTTGTCATAAATAATACCCAGCAGTCAATCAGATGGTCGCACTATTTAGAATCTTAAGATACTTACTTTCCCAGGAAACTTGGGAAATTGGAGAGGTGCTTCTTTTGCAAAGCAAAAACATATTTGAGGTGCATTGTTCAAAAAACATTTGCACTGTTGCTGTACTTAGAGAAAAATTTAATGTGAAAATAAGACAGTGTGCTTTTACCAAGACCACCTTGGGTGATACTGTAAGAACAAAAGCAATTGTGGCTCTTTAAAATAACCAGAAAGGAACAAGTCAGGTGAACTGACAGTGAAAGGATTGTGTAGCTGGATTAAAGATCTATAGATTACAGATAACAGGTAAAGAGGAAAAGATTACATTGCTAAATATCAATCATCATTTTATTTCTGCCCAGGGAGCACTTTAGCTCCCTGGGTAGAAAACTTAGTAATAACATCCTCAGTATACATAGCTTTGAGGAAGTCACTGCTTTTCAAAGGAAGGGGTAGGATGATTTGAAATTTTACAGTTTGAAAATATGATCACAAAATGGGCTAGCATGAGGGCTTAAGTAAATGAGTTGGAAGAGACTTCTAGTTCAGTGCCACTTTCCTATGTTGGCATAGGATTATGTTGTACACGCTATTCAAATACCATTGAAGACTGGGCGCAGCAGCTCACGCCTGTAATCCCAGCACCTTGGAAGGCCAAGGCGAGAGGATCACTTGAGCCCAGGAGCTCAAGACCAGCCTGGGCAACATGTGAGAACCCATCTCTATTTGTTTAAAAATTAAAATAAATAAATTTTGATAAAAATACCATTGAAGATACTAAAGCAAACATAGGAAAGCTTGGTGTTTTAAGCAGAAATAGAAATCTGAATTTTTTAGTTGTTTCGTGTCTGGCACATAGGGGAACTTGGGTAATTATGCCACATGTTGAAAGCAAGAGACTGGCTGTTTATAATTGTGATAAATTTCTGTTAAATTGAATTACTGGTTAGGAAGGCTTATTTTCTTCATAGTCCAGGTTTCATCTCTGGAATATATTTTTTCTCAGATTCGACTTGTAGTTAAGTTACCACATTTAGTGGTAAACTAGCTGTTTTCTGTAGCTATTAGTGGAAACAATTGTGGAATTATTCGAAAGCAAATCTTCGGTTTTTTAGTATAATCATGGATAATTAGACAAAGAGATTACCATGTTATAAGAAAAGTACATAATAATAACACCTAACATTTATATAGTGCTTACTAGGTGCCAGACACTGTTCTGAGCACCTTGCATATATTATGTAATCCTCATAACAGTCTTTTGAGGTAAGTTTTTAAATTATTATCCTCATTTTACCGATAAAGAAATTGAAGTACAGAGCCGTGAAATGACTTGCCTGAGGTCACGTGGCCAGTAAATGGTTTCAAATCCACACACTTTGGAACCGGAATCTGGACTCTAACCCCCTGAGATTATACAGACTGCAAATTAACCAGGAAAGTGGGATGACCCCATGTGTGATACACAGCTTAGCCAGTGTAACAAGTAGAAAGAAAGTGGGGGACACAATGAACATAATAATACCAAATGAATGTTAAGGAAGAATAGAAGAGCAATAATTTTTTTGAATGGTTTGCCTTTGTCCTAACCAGAGTGCAATAGACAGAATGGAGTGGTAATGAGAGGCAGCCAGAGCCATTGCCATTGCAAAGGGCTTTTCAGCAGGTAGCGCTTGAGTCTGGTATTGAGAATAATGAGAAAACATATGGAACTGGAACCACTGCCTGCCCCCTTGTGATCTAGTTATGAAATTTGTACTAATATTTGCATTTATAGGTTGTTTCAAATAGTATAAAATTTAAAATGACAATTTCTGTTCTTTAGTAGTATCTTTTAGTGATACCCTGCTCTAAAATATTTATCCAGAGTGGTTGAAGAATTGGTCCCTCTGATTTCATTTCCTCTAATGGTGGATGTATTAGTCCATTTTCATACTGCTATGAAGAAATACCCCAGACTTGGTAATTTATAAAGAAAAGAGGTTTAGTTGATTCACAAGTTTCACATGGCTGGGGAGGCCTTGGGAAACTTACAGTCAAGGCAGAAGGGGAAGCAAACTTGTCCTTCTTCACATGGCAGCAGGAGAGAGAACGAGTGCCAGCAGGAGAAATGCCAGACACTTACAAAACCATCAGATCTCGTGAGAACTCACTATCACGAGATTAGCATGGGGTAAACCACCCCCATGATTCAGTCACTTCCCACCAGGTCCCTTCCAGGACACACGGGGACTATTGGAACTGTTAATTCAAGATGAGAGTTGGATGGAGACCCAGCCAGACCATATCAGTGGGAACATCTTGATTGTTTTAACCCTTGTTGAAATTAACTAATATTGATGGTTCCTCTTCTATTCCCCTCACCTTAGTCTTTTTTATTGCAGTTCCTCAGTTCCAGTTGTTTTTTTTTTTTCTTCTCATGTTTGCTTTGTTCCCTCGACTCAGTTGCGAACCCAAGGAGGGAAGAGACTCAGCTTATGTATCTTTTCTGTCATACCTGGCAGAATTAAGTATAACATATTTTAACCAGTTTTGAAAAGCAAGGCTACGGCCAACCTGGCTTACTCTTTCTGTGATTATTAAGGATCTTGTCATGATGTGGTTCCAAATTGCGAATCTTAGTTATGATTGTACTGTCCTCTGGATCTACCGTATGAGATACGAGCCACCTTGAAGACAGGAATTCTTGTGTGATCACAGTTATATCCAAAGTACCTAGAGCACCACACAGGAACACTCCATAAATGTTTTTCAATAAATGCATGAGTGAGTAATGAATGCTGCTCCCAAGGCAGAACCTGAGCTGTCGATTTTTTGTTTTAATCTCTGATAGAAATTTGATTTCTTGTATCTATTTCAAAGTCTTGATCTTGATTTTTCTTTAAAACTCAGGGTGTTTAATGGGGCCTCCCACCTGGAGTTTTTAAAAATCAAAATTCTATCATATATGTTTTTAGTTTTTTAATGATTTTTAACCCCTATTTATGATTACCCTGAAAATGTTTGAATATGAATGATTTACATTTTAACATCAATAACACTTTAACCTTATAAACAGTCTTAGGAATCTCTTGGTGGCGTTTTTTACATGTGGCATTTTTTTTTTTTTTACATGCTTATGTTGTTTCTTAAATATTTGAATATAAAATCAAAATAAGCAACTGCTTTTTTTACTCTGGAAAATCAAGAAGTAGTACCCGACCAAGATACTTTTTACCTTAATTTTTCTACTTCCTTACCCATCACTTGGCATATTTACTTCTAATATATTCCTTGTTTGTTTTTTTCTGTTACTGCCATCATCATGTAGATCATTTTCAGTACTACAATTTACAAATGATAAAATCTAGAATTTTGAAATTCATTTCAAAAATGTTGACAGTGTTTTCTCCCTCAGGGAAAAGGCGAGCATGGTTGTCCCCGAAGAAAGAGAAGGCAGAGATGAAACAAACCTAGACCTAGTAAGAGGAACAGCGTCTACAGATGTTTCCACTGACACTCGCAAAGCCGGTGAGTCCTGCACTTTGTCAAGCACCTCCATTGCCTGAAAAGGGGGCTGTGAAGTTCCAGAGTTACTCTGCCAAGGCTTGGTCTGTGTCAACAAACTCTTAAAAATGGGGTTTAAGCCAAGGAGAGGATGTGTACTTCCCTACTCTAATCTCAGCTCTACCATTTACTCACCATGTGTCCTCCTCAGAGCGAAGGCACTGTGTCATCTGCAAACCATGTGAGGTTGAGTCCTAGGCACCCCAGCTTAGAATGGGTTATGTTCCAGCGTTGCCTTTATGTTTGGTTGGTTGAGACTCAGAATGTACTTTTGCAAATAAACTTTGGTAAATGGTGGTTAGGTTCTTCTCTCAACCTAAAAAGCCAATTTAACCCAGAGTAGTTGAAGGAAGTTTCTCCTTCCCTCCTCTGCCTCTCCCCTTAGGTGTATACATAGGTGGGGTGCATACACTCCCCCTCTCCTTCTGTATTCATGTCTTGGTAGCTCCCCAGATCCCCAGTGTCTGGTACACATTGCTGTGCAGTGTCCAAACTGTGGCATGCCCCCAAGACCTGCTGAATTCCAAGTGCACTGTGATCCAGAAGTCACCATTTTCCCATTCCCCAAATTCCTATTTTCCCATGCCAGCATCTGATTTCAGCCAGGCGGCATGAGAAGAGCAATACGATTGAGTTGGTTTAACCTTTGGTGAGGCCAAATACAGTTAGAGCAGTGGATGTCAGAATGTAGTAGACTTTAGAATAACCTTAGATGCTTGTTAAAACTGTAGATTCATAGCCCTCAATTCATAGAAATTCTGACTCAGTGGATGTGAAATGGAGCCAGCATCTCGGCGGCTTCTGATGGAAGTGGTTTTTGGACCATACTTTGGGAAACACTGCCTCAGAGCCTCTGTGTCTTGTTCAAAGAAGATTCTTTGAAAAATCAACCAGTTTGTTGACATTTCATGAAGAATGACAGAATGTGCGGCAGTATGAAGGAAGACAGATTGGAATGTGTGGGTACCACACAGAGAGCTGTTCGTAGAAGTCTGTCCTTAGAGGTCAGTTCTCATGCCTTCATATTAGTTGCCTATGGCTGCTATAGCGAATTACCACAGACTTAGTGGCTCAAAATAGCATATGTTTTATTATGTTACAGTTCTGCAGGTTCAAAGTCCTAATGGGTTTTATGAGGCAAGATATTGGCATGGCTGCATTCCTCCTGGAGGCTCTAGGGGAGAATCCCTTTCCTGGCCTTTTCCAGCCTCTACAGGCCACCTGAATTCCTTAGCTTATAGCCCCTTCCTCCATCTTCAAAGCCAGTAGCATAGCTCTTCTCTAATCTTCCTGCCTCCATCTTTCTCTTCGGAGAACCCTTTGGCTTACCTAGATAACCCAGATAATCTCCCAATCTCAAAATGCTTAACGGAGATACATTCTGAGACCTGTGTCATTAGGTGATTTTGTCATTACATGAGCATCACAGAACGTGCTCACACAAAGCTAGACGGTCTACCCTGCTGCACAGCTAGGCTATGTGGTACGGTCTATGGCTCCTGGGCTACAAACCTGCATAGCATGTTACTGTACTGAATACTCTAGGCAAGTGTAACACAATGGTAAGTATTTGTGTATCTAAACACATCTAAACATAGAAAGGTATGATAAAAATACAGTATTGTGGGGGCCGGGCGCGGTGGCTCAAGCCTATAATCCCAGCACTTTGGGAGGCCGAGACGGGCAGATCACGAGGTCAGAAGATCGAGACCATCCTGGCTAACACGGTGAAACCCCGTCTCTACTAAAAATACAAAAAAATTAGCCGGGCGAGGTGGCGGGCGCCTGTGGTCCCAGCTACTCGGGAGGCTGAGGCAGGAGAATGGCGTGAACCCGGGAGACGGAGGTTGCAGTGAGCTGAGATCCGGCCACTGCACTCCAGCCTGGGCAACAGAGCAAGACTCCGTCTCAAAAAAAAATACAGTATTGTGATCTTATGGGATGACTGTCTTACATGTACTTTGTCATTGACCAAAACATTGTGTACATACAGCACATGACCGTATCAATAGGTTGCAGGGATTTGGATGTGGACATCTTTGCGGGGTACCATTATTCTGTCGACAGCAGACAGCCCTTGATACCTAAAAATGTAATCCTTAAACAAGTAGCATTAACATCACCTGTGATTTTGTTATAAATGCAGATTCTTAGACCCTTTAGATCCCAGACCTACTAAATACAGAGTCTGTTTTTTTTTTTGGAAACGGAGTTTCACTCTTGTTGCCCAGGCTGGAGTGCACTGGCGCAGTCTCGGCTCACTGCAGCCTCCGCCTCCTGGGATCAAGCAATTCTCCTGCCTTAGCCTCACAAGTAGCTGGGATTACAGGTGCCCGCCACCATGCCCGGATGATTTTTTTGTATTTTTAGTAGAGACGGGGTTTCACCGTGTTGGCCAGGCTGGTCTCGGACTCCTTTCCTCAAGTGATCCACCTGCCTCAGCCTCCAAAGTGCTGGGATTACAGGTGTGAGCCACCCCACCCGGCCCGAATCTGCTTTTTAATGTTAGAATGTGAGAAGCTGTGGTCTAAGATGTTCGTGTTTTTCCCAGCTCCTTCCCTTTCTCCATCTCTGGACTCTTTGATGTAAACACAATAATTCCTAAATCACTAGATTTACTCAGTGAGCATTTTGAAGCATCTACTGTGTCTGCTATTTTAAGCATCTACCCTCAGGCTTTGTCCTAGGAATTGGGCATACATTGACCAACAAAATGTGGTCAGTGCAATAATAACGGGCTATGAGGAAACTACACAGGGGAGACCTTAGCAGATATGTGTGGATTTACAAATCGTGGCAAATAAGGAACTACTGACAGAGTCTAACTTTCCTATTAGCTCAGTTTCGTTCAAGGTAAATTGTTTCTACTTTATAAACAAATCTGTTTGAAAATATAGAAATTATATGGAATATTACCATATAGAATGATGTAACCATCCATCAGCGTTAACAACAGAAACATCGATTTTTAGATTTTGTTATATTCCTTCCTTGCGAGTCCTTCCCCAGTGACATCACTTACGTTCTCTGTACAGGCGGCCAGGAACAGAATGGTACACAGCAAAGCGTAGTTGTGGATATGCGTGAATTTCGAAGTGAGCTCCCATCTCTGATCCATCGTCGGGGCATTGACATTGAACCCGTGACTTTAGAGGTTGGAGATTACATCCTCACTCCAGAAATGTGTGTGGAGCGCAAGAGTATCAGTGATTTAATCGGCTCTTTAAATAACGGCCGCCTCTACAGCCAGTGCGTCTCCATGTCCCGCTACTACAAGCGTCCTGTGCTTCTGATCGAGTTTGACCCCAGCAAGCCTTTCTCTCTCACTGCCCGAGGCACCTTGTTTCAGGAGATCTCCAGCAATGACATTAGTTCCAAACTCACTCTTCTTACACTTCACTTCCCCAGACTACGGATTCTCTGGTGCCCCTCTCCTCATGCAACGGCGGAGTTGTTTGAGGAGCTGAAACAAAATAAGCCACAGCCTGATGCGGCGACAGCACTGGCCATTACGGCAGATTCTGAAACCCTTCCCGAGTCAGAAAAGTACAATGCTGGTGCCCAAGACTTCTTGTTAAAAATGCCAGGGGTGAATGCCAAAAACTGCCGCTCCTTGATGCACCACGTTAAGAACATCGCAGAATTAGCAACCCTGTCACAAGACAAGCTCACGAGTATTCTGGGGAATGCTGCAAATGCCAAGCAGCTTTATGATTTCATTCACACCTCTTATGCAGAAGTCGTATCAAAAGGAAAAGGGAAAAAGTGAACAGTGGTGGCTGTTTTCTTATCCCACGCCTGTGCTTTTCAGCTGCTCCTCGCCAGACGTCATAGGTCATTATTAATTATTAGTTTGGTATTTCATTCTTTTCCAATGCTCTCAATGGTTGTACGGTGGACCAGAAGCCAGGATTCCTCTCTGAACTCTGCAGTTAGGCATCACTTTAACTTGCTTGTGCCTGCTCTTGTCCCTCCCTGTACCATCCATGCCAGGCTTAGCATATTCCGTTTTGCAGGATCAGGTAAAGTTCCTACAAGTGTTTACAGAAGGTAGAAATTTTACCTGATCCTGACAGATCTCATTTAGAAAGGAACATGCTAAGCCTAGCATGGACGGTGCAGGGAGGGACAAGAGCAGGCACAAGAAAGCTACCATTTTTAACAGTCCTTGTTATCTAGTGCAACATAAATAACAGTCTTAATTGCACTTAATGCCAGTGCCCCGCGGCTCTCCAAATCTGTTCTTTGCTGTTGCGTTTGCTGGACGTTTGAACTGATGTTTGTGTAGGAATCGTATTCTGACCCTTTGTCTAGGAAGGAGCCTTCTGGAACACTGAGAAGGAACATCTCTTTGCCATTCCTGACCAGTTCTCTCTACCATTTTCTTCAGCTCCATGTTTCTTCTGCCTGTCTGCTCTAAGGAAATTTCATGGAGCCTCTAAGACACTCTAATTCAAGACAGTCTCCTCTAAAACTGGCTGACTAGTCTTCTAATGACCCGAACATATGTAGCATATACTGTAACTTCATTGTTCACAATTAGTATTTTTAAAACAAAATGAATTACCTATTTGCAAAAGTTAATGGTGAAGGAGCTCTTAGAATTCTCAATTTTTGCACATATTCAGTCTCCTAATATCCGAGATCTCTAAGTCCGAATGGCTAGTGACAGGGTTTTTTCAGACTTCCTCGTTTCCCAGCTCTTACATCCTAAGACACCAGCATCATATCTTCTAGAAATACGACCTAACTGGCAGTGAGCCGAGATCGCGCCACTGCACCCCTGCCTGGGCAACAGAGCGAGGCTTTGTCTCTATTAAAAAAAAAAAAGAAAAGAAAAGAAAAAAACACAACCTAAGCTCACCTTCCTGTGATTCCTATTTCTCACCATCCTGTGCCAGGGTGGCTCCTTTCTTCTCTGTGTGAGGACTCAAATGCAAGCCAATGAGTGGCCCACTAAGCTTTTAAGATTTGGTTTTTCTGCCTTGAGATAAAAAGGACTGTAGGTAAATGAAAGAGCAATGTATGGAATATATAAAAATTCAAAAGAAATATATACATTTAAAAATCAATAAAAAAAAATCTCATTCTAAACTTCCTAAGTTGACTTTTTACATAAGTGTACAACTAGGATATTCACAGCATCTTTGTACAGTTTTTAAACTTTTATATTTAAATATTATTAACTTGCCTGTTGTTCACATGTTGAGTAACGAGTAGGCAATTTTCTACCTCAGGAGCTGATATAGACATCAGTTCTGCTAGCCATATCACACATTTTAATGTTTCATCAACATCAGCTATTTTTTTGTTTGCTACAGTATTTGAACTAATAGACAGTGGATCATGTAACACAAGACTGTCTTCGACTTTAACAAAATTATCATTATTTTTTTTTTTTTGAGACAGAGTCTCCCTCTGCTGCCCAGGCTGGAGTGCAATGGCACGATCTCGGCTCACTGCAGCCTCCACCTCCCAGGTTCAAGCAGTTCTCCCTCCCAAGTAGCTGGAATTATAGGCGTGCACCACCACGCCCGGCTAATTTTTGTGTTTTTAGTACAGACGGGGGTTTCACCATGTTGGCCAGGCTGGTTTCAAATACTGACCTCAGGTGATCCACCCACCTCAGCCTCCCAAAGTGCTGGGATAGCAGGCGTGAGCCACTGCACCCAGCCAACAAAATTATTTTTAACTGTCCTTTCTGAACTGAACCTCTCACGTTGGCATCTTGATTTATCGGTACTTAACGGTATATATGGATTTTGAACTCTACACAAGGATACTACCAGAATGAATTGAGGGGTATCAAGAACCAGATTGGTTATAGTAGAACTCTGTAAGATGACGTGGAGAGTAAGGAGAAGGACAAGACATAAAAATTAGTTTAAGATGGAATAAAGATTTGGGCTGCTATTTTTTTCCCCAGGATTCAAACTATACCCCCTAGAATGGAAAACAAGAATTTGAATGATTACATTATTGTTAACATTCAATTTTGTATTTATTTTATTGAGTATAGTTCAGAGTGTATTAAAATAGACCTACCACTTCAAATGATAATGATTATTATAATGTCTCTTCACCCTGTTCCGGCACTTCTTGCAGTATGTGGTTTCTGTGTTTTTTCTTGTATAATTCCACTTGCCTTTTATTGTTGTTTCATTATATAAAAGGAATGTCTCACATAGCATATTCTATGAAAGGGGTTTCATTCCAAGTTGAGTTTTCAAAAATAAGGTCTTAAAGCTACCATTTTCAACAGTCCTTGTTATCTAGTGCAACATAAATAACAGTCTTAATTGCACTTAATGCCAGTGCCCCGTGGCTCTCCAAATCTGTTCATTGCTCTTGTATCTGCTGGACGCTTAAAGACAGATGCACTGTCTCATATGTATTTGAATTGTGAACATTAATTTCTAATGATTCTAAAATGGTCATTGTAAGTGAAAGCCTCTCGCTGCCACTTCCTCTTCCAACTACATAAATATATTTCAATGTATTTCCAGTTTTGGAAAATTTTCAATACATCCATCAAGTGTTTACTTAGATTTTTGTACAAATATTTTTACAATCTAAGAATCTTTGGTAAAGGAACTAGAGATGCATGCAGTTGCAAAATTAATGTATTTATTTTCCAGCAGAATTTTATTAACTTCACTTTTTTTTCTCTCAAGATAGTAAATATCCAGTGTACTTATGAACTCATGTTTTGCTCTTTAAAAACATTTTCTAAAAGCTAAATCAGCATTATTCTATTTTACAAGTTTTTTGTATAAAAATGTGAACATATGAGATATTGTGAGAAATCATTTTGTTTCATTTAAATCATAGTGCCTCTTTTGATACTTTCTTAAAATTATGCAAGAAGAAAACATTTTTAGTAGTGGTCATAAATATTATCCTTTTGGCAGGAAGTTATTATTTCTTCAGCCTGAAGCTCAGTAGACAATATGTCTATATGTGTTTGAGTACATCCTGGTTACAGTTTCCCAGCTCATGAGGAACTGAAAATAGTCTCATTCATCAACCCACTAGGATGTGAAGGGTTAAGTCTAGATTTGGTCGCGTTGAAATCCCACAATATAGAATTAATAAATGGCCTTCAGCAGGAAAACCTACACTGAAGCAAATCCGAAAAAGTGGGTCATGGGGAGACAGGCGTTACCGGTCTTTCCTTTGTTTTGCAGGCATAACTTGATTTTCCTTTGGCTCAGAAAACTTCTTTGGGGAAATTCACTTTTGTGTTCAGTTTAACCTGGAAATGTCCTCTTAAAAACCAACATTTAGAAAAGTTCTTTTTTCAGGATGGAGTATATTAAAATTAAGCCAGGCTTTGACATGAATTATCACTTTTCTTTATTATTTTGTTTTCTATTTTGGTTTATAGCTATTTCTGGCTCAGTTCTGAACTTCAGCACTTAATCATCCTTATCAACCACGTTTTTGGTGGCCTAAACCACTATGCTGTTGTTTTTTAATTTAAAGATGAATAAGTCAAAATTTGGATGGGAGTGAGACATAACTGATTTATATGAATTTTAGCAGGGTTGTATGTGTGTGTGTTTAATAAAATATATATTTATTCAGTATTTTCCTCAGTATTTTATGGGCAAAGTAAAAATAACAATATATAGTGAAAGGGCATCTATTACCAGCAGTGATAATTTAAAATCCTGAAAATGTTTCATTTTTTTCGTTTTTGTTATGAATAAACGATTAAAGGAGAAATGCTCTTTGAACCACTGCTTTTGCTGTTTAATTCATTTGGTAACCTACTTTCTAAGATTTGACAATACTGGTTACTTTTCCTTTCTCCTTTTCATTCTGTATCATGTCTCCTTAAGGAGGAAAACAAGACAAAACAAAAAAAACTATTCTTCGGAAGATATTCATTTGTCAGTTTGTGATGAGTGTGTGGTAAGCACAATGCCTGGGATATCTTAGCTCAACAAAGGTGAATTCCTGGCCACTCCTGCCTCGTACATTTTGGTTCCTTTAATGTCAGAGTTGGAAGAAATGAATTATCCTTTCAACACCTCTGGAATTTATTGTAATCTTTCAAACAAGCTTAATTATTGGTTATTGATTGACTCAATGATTTAATTACATTTGCTTCTGCTTCAAAATGTAGATCTGTATCCCTTTTTAACAAGGTGTGAGATTATTTCTCAACATGTTTTAGTGTCTGAATAAAACTTTGGCAGACTAACCCCTTCTTAGTAGCAGCGCTGCAACTCACATTTTTAAAAAATCACTTATGCATTATCTCATTTAATCCTCATAACAAAGCCATGAAGGTACTATTATTTAATCTTGTTTTACAGTGATGAAACTGACACAGAGACGCTAAGTAATTTGCTCAAGGTCACCCAGTAGTAAATGGTGGAAGCATGATTTGAAACCTTAATGTACAGCCCATAATGAAACAGTGGGGGCTGTGGGGAGTAGTGGGAAACATTTCTGTACGCTTTTATGTATCTGATTACAAATATGTCATAGAAAAAGCAAATTGGTTTTTTGTCTTTTCTTTTGAGACGGAGTCTCACTCTGTCACCAGGCTGGAGTGCAGTGGTGCCATCTTGGCTCACTGCAACCTCCGACTCCCGTGTTCAAGCTATTCTCCTGCCTCAGTCTCCCAAGTAGCTGGGATTACAGGCGCCCGCCACCATGCCCAGCTAATTTTTTGTATTTTTAGAAGAGATGGTGTTTCACCATGTTGGCCAGGATGGTCTTGATCTCCTGACCTTGTGATCTGCCCGCCTTGGTCTCCCAAAGTGCTGGGATTACAGGCGTGAGCCACTGTGCCCGGCTTGCAAATTGGTTTTTTTTTTTTTTATCTTTCTTAAAGTGTCAAAAGCAAGTATGTAAAACTTAGATAATACTGAGTCTCCTCTCTGTGTAGAGCTAGATATTTAGCAGTGGCCTAGACTGTCTCTGATTTTCTAGGGCCATATGCCTCTTGGTCACTGATTAGGAGGGCTATTTTGCAACCTCATAAGAATAGAGGTTAATTTAAATAAAACTATTGGCCATGCAAATGATTCTTGTCCGTTGCATTGCAAAGGCCATTGCCTAGTGTAGCATTAACCGGTTTTGCATTTTTTCACAAATGTATTTCTGCACTCCTTTGACCAACAAACTCCAAATCTCCAGGTATTTGACTTTCTTCTGAACCAGTCTTAATATCTTCCTGATTTCCTCATTGATTGAGTCAAATAAAATCTTTGACTTCTGTTTTGTTCTTTTTGTATGAGAGTCATGGTTTTAACTTTTTTTTTTTTTTTTTTTTTTGAGATGGAGTCTTGTTCTACCACCCAGGCTGGAGTGCAATGGCACAATCTCGGCTCGCTGCAACCTCCGCCTCCCAGTTCAAGTGATTCTCCTACCTGAGACTCCCAAGTAGCTGGGATTACGTGCACACACCACCACGCCTGGCTAATTTTTGTATTTTTAGTAGAGACCGGGTTTTGCCCTGTTGGCCAGGCTGTTCTCGAACTCCTGACCTCAGGTGATCCGCTCGCCTTGGCTTCCTGAAGTGCTGGGATTACAGGCGTGAACCACCGTGCCCAGCCTATGGTTTTAACTTTTTGAAAATTGTCCTTTGTAATGGTATTGCCAGCATGGGCTCCTGAAGCTCCCATATAATGATAAAACCCTGTTTCCGGCCTCATGCCTCCTAAAGTTATAAAATGGAAGAGGGTAATATATATACACATGTATATATATAACATTAAGAAATATATATTTCTTGAATATGTAAGAAGTATAACTGAATACATTAATATGTTGAAAACTATAAATTGATTAGATATTAATTTTAAGAACTACAAATTTTAAGATGCTGACATTTTTCAGTGGACTCATCCTCATTCTGTTTACAAAAGCTCAGCTGAATATTTAGTCTGAGTTCCTTTTCTGTGTAGCCATTGACTATCAGTGTTAAAGAGGCTGATTCATGAATGAGAAATAAAAGGAGTTTTAGATACTCCCAAGGATCTATTTGTGTGACTAAAATATTTCTATGTGAGAAGAACACAGTTCTCTGAGGACTGAAAGGTAAACAAAATCAACTCAAGATTTTAAATAAAAGGGTTTTCTGGTTTCATGACAATAGTAAATAAACCAGGTCTAATGAAATGGTAGCATGGCATATTTGAGATGATAATATTTAGGGACCCTTTCCTATAATTATGAGCTCCAGGACTTAGTGTCAATTAAAGCATGCTCTTCACTGAGTAAAAGATGTGCCTCCCTGTGCAGCTTTATTTCTGGGAAGGGTGACACCCAACAGAAGCTTAGGAGAAAAGATAGTTTAGTAGACCAAGAGAAGCGTGACCAGGCAGGTTTATTTTCAGCGTCAGGCATTATTGCGTAAGGCAGAGGGCTCTCTCTGGGTTTGATGCTATAACAAACAGTCCGTGCCATCAAGAGACATTCAGTCTTGCAGTGAAGGGAAGTCAAAGGCAGAAAATGAGCAGGTGGAAGAATAAAAATGCCACAAGAGAGATATAAGTGTTCCTGAGGTCAGAGGAAGAGGTCATATCCCTGCAGGGAACAGGAATAGCCTCACAGAGGAGGTAGAATTCGAGATGGGTCTTAAAAAACAGCTAGGATTTCAGCAGACAGATGCAGGGCACTCCACTTCAGCCCCAGTCTACCGCTTTGTGAAGAAACAGATGGGAAATAGGATAATGATGTTTAAAGAGGGAGTTGTGAATGCTAAGTAGGAGAAATGCGAGGGCCATATTGTAGGAGTCTCTTAAGGGCTAGGATGAGGAGTTTGTTCTTATTTCAGTAGAAAAGTGAATGTTCAATTAAGGAAAAAATGAAACGGAAGCCTTTTAAAATTTTGGTCTGGCAGTAGAGATTTTGAAATGGAAAGGAACTAATATTAATTGACAGTGTGTCATGTGGGTTATGGATGCTACCTTTACAGACAAAGAGACAGATACTGAGAGATTAAGAAATTAAAGCCACAGTGGAAGGACATTGCAGATTCAGACTCCAAAACCTGTCATCTTTGTGCCAGACGTTGCTGGCTAGAAGGGAGGATTGGAGGTGAAAAGTCCATCTCAGAAGCTGTTGTAGCAATCTAAGCAACAGACAACGAAAGCCAGAACTAGGATGACAGCTTTGGAAATGGAAGGAAGGACTATCTTTGGAAGGTGGCAAATGAAATGTATGCCTGGGAAGAGTCTAAATAATGCCTAGCTTTTAAGCCTGGGCTCAGGAGATGAGACTTGTGAAGAGAAAAGTTAAAGTCTGGAGAAGGGCTTGATTTGGGAAAGGAGAAGTACAGTTTTAATTAGGTTGATTTTAAGATAGCAGAGAGTCAGGAGACAGTCTCAACACAAGATGTAGTAAGGGTTGGGCATGGTGGCTCATGCCTGTAATCCCAGCACTTTGGGAGGCTGAGGTGGGCGGATCACTTAAGGCCGGGAGTTCGAGACCAGTCTGGTCAACATGGTGAAACACCCATCTACACTAAAAATACAACAATTAGCCGGGCGTGGTGGTGCACACCTGTAGTCCCAGCTACTCGGGAGGATGAGGCGTGAGAATCTCTTGAGCCTGGGAGGCTGAGGTTGCAGTGAGCCAAGATCGTACCACTGCACTCCAGCCTGAGTGACGGAGGGAGATTGTCTCAAAAAAGGAAAAAAAAAAGAAAAAGAAAAAAAGATATAGTGGGCATCTGCATTGAAGTGAGAGCTGAAAACATTGAATAAATAAGTGGTTAAGGTAAAGAAACCTGAAACGACTAACAGAACGCTAAAAATGCCTACACTTAGGAGGTGGCAAGATAGAGACAGAATATTAGAAGAAGAAACTGAGTCATTCAGCAACCAGAATGAAAACAGGAGGGAATTTCAAGGGAGTGACCCACAACATCAGGAGTTGAGCAGTATGAGCGCTGGTGGCCTGGTGGCCTTGGAAGCAACAGTGCAGACAGCGCTGGTCATCCTGTGTGGTGCATCCAGGAGACCTCGGGGCATGTGCCCGCCTGAGGGTCTGAGGAAGCCATGGGGGATGGTGAGGATGAAGAAAACGAGGATGGGGCAGGCTGAACAGAGGGGCGATTTTGCTCGTTGGTGATCAGGATGAGGAAGCAGGGCAAAGTGAGAGAAGGAAGACACTAGAGAGAGAACAGAGAATTAGGTAGAACCAAAATTTAGTATTGTGGGGGATGGGGGTGGAGGGAAAACAACTAACTTGGTTTTGCTTTTCTTCCTTTCACACCTACAGAAAACCTGTTTTTGTATTGAATTGCCTCTTCTTAAAGACCAGCATTTACATGATCCTGCTCCCCCCACGTAAAACGGAACAGGCACGCCACAATAAGTAGTAATGAGCCTTTTCGGCAGCCTTCTGTTTTAACAAAACGCTGCTGTTTGGCATTGAAGTTTGCTTGTGTTTACGCTCGCGTTGGAACAGCCTAGAACCCCTCTCTGTAATCTGACTTTATAGTTTTGTTATTATTTAAAGCCTCCCTTTCAGCGATTTTTTAAAACCAAAATATATGCTGGCTAATGTCATCTGGAAACTGAAAGTCGATGTTCAGCAACTCTCACTCGCCAATCCTACAACGTGGTAAGGATTTTTATTTTGGTCGTACTGAGCTTACTTACTGTAACTGGGGCGGCTGAGTTGCTATGGTAATTTGTTCTCAAAACAGAGCACTTTCCTTCAATGCATTGAAACAGCAGATAAATCTACTTCATGTTGACTTGATCGTGACATTAATTCTGGTTGAAACATCCTCCATGCTCCCATCAGGACTCATGTATAGGAATTTTAAATTGGGGCCAAGAAGGCATTGGCTAAAAGAATTGCAACTTCGGCTTTTTAAACCCGGGCCTTCCCAATTCATACAACTGAAGGCTGTTGGCTCACAGCCTAGAGCCCTGCCCCGGGGGCGGCTTGCAGCTGGGGAAAGGTTCATCACTAAAGCAATTATGTGGTTAATGGCTCCAGTGTGGGCTTGGGCTGAGAGATGTGACTCATGCCGCCCTCTGTCACTAATAGATGGGGGTTGGGGATGGGGTGGACAGGACTCAAGGACGCCCTGAAAACTCAGCTGCCTTTTCCCATTCCTCTTGCAAATAAATCTGTAACTCACTAAGATCTGCCCTTGGGATATGGGAGGGAGGAAGATCTCAACTCCAAGACTTGGCGCTCCCGGCCTCCATCAGTAGGGGTCCCCATTAAGTCACACGTCCTAAACTACACTGGAGCCCCTGAACACTTTAAGGATGACTGCCCTCCAAATTGGGGTGTATCTAACCATGACAGAGGAGAGACAAAAAGTAGATGCATGACTTCCAGCATGACTCATTATAAACAAATAGAAGACAGATTGCCTTCCTCTTATCAGAGCCCGAGTCTGCGCCCCAGGACAGAGCATGAGTCAGACTTGAAGTCCCAAGTCTTGTGGGGAATTTTCCCCCTGAGAAAGAGGTGGATTTTTCAGCAGAGTTCTGTTGATTTCTTGAATACTATCGGTGACCCCATGTTAAGCCCTGGGCTTCTACATGAGGTCACATCCCTTCAAAACCAAAAGAGCTTCCAGCATAAGGATAAAAACTGGCTGGGCCCACAAAGAAACTCATTTGGAATTGATAGAAATGTTTGTAATTTTAGCGATGATGGTTTTGCAGTATATAGATGTCAAAATCATAAAAGCATACACTCTTAATATGTGCAGTTTATTGTATATAAATTATACTTCAAATATTTTTTAAAAGAAACATAGTTAACAGTTTAGCAGGAAAAAAAAAAAGATGTAGTAGGCACCTGCATTGAATTGAGAACTGAAGACATTGGTTGAATAAATAAGTGGTTAAGGTAAAGAAACCTGAAACGACTAACAGAACGCTAAAAATGCCTACACTTGGCTGGGCATGGTGGCTCATGCCTGTAATGCCAGCACTTTGGGAGGCCAAGGCGGGCGGATCACCTGAGGTCAGCAGTTTGAGACCAGCCTCAACATGGAGAAACCCTGTCTCTGCTAAAAATACAAAATTAGCCGGGTGTGGTGGCACATGCCTGTAGTACCAGCTACTCGGGAGGCTTAGGCAGGAGAACTGCTTGAACCTGGGAGGCAGAGGTTGCGGTGAGCCGAGATTGTGCCATTGCACTCCAGCCTGGGCAACGAGCGAAATTCCGTCGCAAAAAAATAAAATAAAATGCCTACACTTAGGAGATGGGAAGACAGAGACAGAATATTAGAAGATGAAACTGAGTCATCCAGCAACCAGAATGAAAACAGGAGGGAATTTCAAGAGAGTGACCCACAACATCAGGAGTTGAGGAGTATGAGCGCTGGTGGCCTGATGGCCTTTGATGCAACAATGAAGACACCGCTGGTCATCCTATGGGGTGTTTAACTACTATTGTGATTTATCGTGAAGCTCAGCGTTCCCTCTTCCCTTCCCATCTATACCAATTTATCGCTTGTATTTGGGTGCAAACACACAGAATACCTGCCTGAAGGGATCATGAGGTCACAGCATCGAATGCTGATCTCAAACTCCCAGAGCGTATGTTAGTAGGTGACATTTATTTTTACTCAACTCCCTATTTCAGTAGGCAAAAGAGAATGAAGGCAGTCAGGATAGGTGAAACCCAGGTTAGTGACAAATTTGGAGGAGGGAGGGGGAGATGTTGGGTTTTAGGTTGGTGCAAAAATAATTGTGGTTATTATGCCAGGAGTGGTGGCTCATGCCTGTAATCCCAGTACTTTGGGAGGCTGAGGTGGGAGGATCAGTTGAGGTCAGGAGTTTGAGACCAGCCTGGCCAACGTGGTGAAACCCGTCTCTACCAAAAAGACAAAAATTAGCTGGGCGTGGTGGCCAGTGCCTGTAATCCCAGCTACTCAGAAGGCTGAGGCAGGAAAATCACTTGAACCCGGGAGGAGGAGGTTGCAGTGATCTGAGATTGTACCACTGTACTCCAGCCTGGGTGACAGAGCAAGACTCTGTCTTGAAAAAAAAAAAAAAAAGAAAAAGAAAAAAGAAAATAAAACATTTTTAAAAAGTAATTGCAGTTATTGCTGTTACTTTCAATGGCAAAAACTGCAATTACTTTTTTTTTTCTTTTTTTTGAGATGGAGTTTCCCTCTTGTTGCCCAGGCCAGAGTGCAATGGTATGACCTTGGCTCACCGCAACCTCTGCCTTCCAGGTTCAAGTGATTCCCCTGCCTCAGCTTCCCGAGTAGCTGGGATTACAGGCATGCGCCACCACAGCCGACTAGTTTTATATTTCTAGTAGAGACAGGGTTTTGCCATGTTGGTCAGTCTGGTCTCGAACTCCTGACCTCAGGTGATCCACCCACCTCAGCCTCCCAAAGTGCTGGGATTACAGGCATGAGCCACCATGCCTGGCCCACAATTACTTTTACAGCAACCTAGTAGCAAAGGCAAAAGAAGCACCTTCAAGGTACTCCACCCCAGGCGGCCACAGGACAGGAGAAGGCTGCTTACGCCTTCAGATTTCAGCAAATGCAAGTTGAGTCAAGCCAACAGCATGACGGCATGCAAGGTCTGTGCCATTGGGCTGGGAACCACAAAACACGCACACGTGAAATGATTCAACACTTGGAAACCAGCACACCAGGGAGCAAATTAATTTAGGGAGAAATGAACACATGCATTCTTAGATGGCACAAAAGAAAGAACAAAGTCTTTGGGCAAGCCAGGTTAATCAGAGAGCAAGCAGCCATGAGGTTGGAGTGGCCTGGATTTTTTTAAAATGTAAATAACTTCAATTGGGAAAATATGAACATGTATCCATGCGTGGACTTGCTTATGATCTTCAGAAAAGTACATGATCCCTCTCTCTTTCAGATAAATGCCCTTCATGACGTGAAAGGAGGCTTTTCCTTCCTCTTGCTGTAGGTATTCTCTTGGGGATACCTACTTCTGACTGCTAACCTTATGGGAAAGGTCTTTCATTTTGACTGCTAACTTCATCCAAAAGGAATTACTTATTTCCCCTTCAGTCTCTGGTGAGGCCAGCATTTTCCTGCTGCCATCTTTTGGCAAACAAATTCAAGATACACAGGTAATTTGGAGAACTTGCCATCTTAACAGGAGGGTCAGCTGGGCCCGGTGGCTCACACCTGTAATCCCAGCACATTGGGAGGCTGAGGCAGGCGGATCAGTTGAGGTCAGGAGTTTGAGACCATCCTGGCCAACATGCTGAAACCCCGTCTCTACTAAAAATGCAAAAATTAGCTGGGCATGGTGGCAGCTGCCTGTAATCCCAGCTATTCAGGAGGCTAAGGCATGAGATTGCTTGAACCCGGGAGGCGGAGGTTGCAGTGAGCTGAGATCGCGCCACTGCACTCCAGCCTGGGCGACAGAGAGAGACTCAGTCTCCAAACAAACAAGCAAACAAACAAGAGGGTCATTAATGTTGGCAGTCTTTTTCCGGATCTCCTAACCTCTCAGTCACTGTCACTAAATCTGTATGTGCAGTGTGTGTGTGTGTGTGTGTATGTGTGTGTATTTTTTGACCCTCTGGATTCTGTACCTATTTTGAAGGCGTGTCCTTGCCACAGTGGCTGATCTCACATATGTCTGTCCGTGTCCTTAATTTCTAAAGACAGTCCCAAATTTTCACAATTTCTTTGACATACCTCCATAAATATACATTCATACTTTGTAGTTCATTTTCTGCTATGTAAATATGATCTATCAGAAGAATGCTTCATTCAACAAGTAGTTTCTCTTGACATTCGGGGTCTAAAAAATTATTGTTTGGAAAAAAATATCAATTTATTCCACAAACATTCATAAAGCATCTTCTGTGTGCCAGAACAGTAAAGCCCAGCCCATAGTTTGGAGTTAACGTTGTAGTTTTCTCCAAGTCTTAAAGAGTGCAAAAAGCAAAGCCAGCTTTTGTGTTTGTAATGATGGAATTACAGTAAAGTACTCCTTAGATACATATTTTTTTGAAAATAACACTCATTGCCTGGAAATGACCAAAGCTTCACAGCACTGTGATCTGTATTACAGAGTTCTGGGTGCTAAGAGCATAGGTTACAGGAGTTGTAAAAGTATACTTCTCCATGGCAGACTGCCAAGCAAGGGCTTATTTCACATTTAATGCCTTGTAGGAAAAAGATAGCCCAAGTTGAACAGATGAGAAAGTTCGGTCGTCTTGAAAAGCGAAGAACCCATGTCCTCAGCTGTTCGGATCTTCAGGCTGTTCGCCAGTTTCGAGGAGTGGTGTCAGAGGGCAGTTCTGAAATGAGAGAGAAGGTTTATAAAAGGAAAGACGTGTTCCAGGTAGATCTTTATACTGTATTCCTTAGACCTGTCCTGGAGAAGCTTTTGTGTTGTGGTTTTTCACTGGGGCTCCAAACCTATGACGTATCCCTTCAAACTGAGTCTTCCATCTGTAATCCAGGTTTGAGCTGCCTGCATCTCCTTGAGTTTATCATCTTGTTTCTTTTCTCATACACTACTGTTTAAAATAGGTGTTTTTGTTTTTAATTGGGCCACTAGTGCATAGAATCAGAATAGTCATAATTATTGGTTTATCAAACACATCATGGACCCATGCATGACCTGCTCTGATTCATTTAGTTTGTCATTTTTATTTATTTTGTATTTATTTTATTTATTTATTTATTTATTTATTTATTTATTTGAGACAGAGTCTTGCTCTGTCACCCAGGCTGGAGTGCAGTGGCGCGATCTCAGCTCACTGCAATCTCCGCCTCCCGGGTTCAAGCAATTCTCATGCCTCAGCCTCCTGAGTAGCTGGAATTACAGGCAGCTGCCATCATGCCCGGCTAATTTTTGCATTTTTAGTAGAGACAGGGTTTCACCATGTTGGCCAGGATGGTCTTGAGCTCCTGACCTCGGGATCTGCCCACCTCAGCCTTCTAAAGTGCTGGGGTTATAGGCGTGAGCCACCATGCCCAGCCCATCTTCTTTGTTTTCTTATACACTACTGTTTGTTTAAGATAGGTGTTTTTGTTTTTATTTGGGTCACTAGTGCATAGAATGAGAATAATCATAATTATTGGTTTATTAAACACATCATGTATCCATGCATGACCTGCTCTGATTCATTTAGTTTGTTATTTTTAAAAATCCAGAAAGTACTCCTGAAATGACCACTCCCCGCAACCCAAACAGGACCTTGACAATAAGATTGTTACTTTCATCTAACCATCCAGGCCCACACTTCACCCTATTTCCCTACCTCTCCCAAGCCACAGTGAATCCTCCTTCTGATGCATGTGGTTTGCTATTCCCTGGCTTTCTTTTTCATACAGTCTTATTAATTCTTGTATGTATTATGTTCAGTCCAAAAAGTGTGTGCGTATGTTCATAAGTTTATAAAAAGTGTAGTTTTTTAGGACTCACTTATATGGGTAAGATTTCTCCTATATTGGTAAGATTTCTCCCCTTATATTGGTAAGAACACGCCGCTGTTCTTCATTTGTTTGGACGCCTCTGTAATATGTCATTAGATGAACATACCACAGTGGATCAGCAGCCTTCTCCTTACTGGTCGCTTGGGTTACTCATAGGTCCTTTGTTAACACATTTTTAATTGTTGTGGGTACATAGTAGGTAGAAATATTTATGGAGCACATAATACAGATATTTTAATACAGGCATACAATGTGTAATAATTACATCAAAGTAAATGGGGTATCCATTACCTCACGCATTTATCCTTTGAGTTACAAACATTCCAATTATACTCGTTTAGGTTGGGCTTTTTTTGTTTTTTGTTTTTTGTTTTTGGTTTTTTTTTTTTTTTTTTTTTTGAGACAGAGTTTCACTCTTGTCGCCCAGGCTAGAGTGCAATGGCGTGATCTCAGCTCACTGCAACCTCCGCCTCCCGGGTTCAAGTGATTCTCCTGCCTCAGCCTCCTGAGTAGATGGGATTACAGACGTGCACCACCACCCTCGGCTAAGTTTGTATTTTTAGTAGAGACGGGGTTTCACTATGTTGGCCAGGCTGGTCTCAAACTCCTGACCTCAGGTGATCCCCCTGCCTTGGCCTCTCAAAGTGCTGGGATTACAGGCGTGAGCCACCACGCTCTGCCATGTTTAGTTATTTTTAAATGTGTAATAAGTTACTGTTGACTGTAGTCACCCTGTTGTGCTATCAAATACTAGTTCTCATTCATTCTATATAATAATATTTTTGTACCCATTCCCCAGCCCTACTCCCATCCCCCACTACCCTCTCCAGCCTCTCATAACCGTCGTTCTACTCTCTGTTTTCATGAGTTCAATTGTTTTGATGTTTAGCTCCCACAAATAAGTGAGAACACAGGAAGTTTGTATTTCTGTGCCTGGCTTATTTCACTTCACATAATGACCTCCAATTTCATCCATGTTGTTGCAAATGATGGGATCTCATTCTTTTTTATGACTGAATAGTACTGCATTGTGTATAAGTACCACATTTTCTTTATCCATTTGCCTGTTGCTAGACACTTAAGTTGCTTCCAAATGTTGGCTATTATGAATAGTGCTGCAATAAACACGGGAATGCAGATGTCACTTTGGTAAACTGATTTCCTTTCTTTTGGGTATACACTTAGCAGGGCAATTGCTGGATTATAAGGTACCTATATTTTTAGTTTTTTGAGGAACCTCTAAAGTATTCTCAACAGTGATTGTACTAATCTACATTCCCACCATCAGTGTACAAGGGTTACCTTTTCTCCACATCTTCGCCAGCATTTGTTGCCTGTCTTTTGGATAAAAGTCATTTTAGGCCAAGTACAGTGACTCATGCCTGTAATCCCAGCACTTTGGGAGGCCAAGGCAGGTGGATCACAAGGTCAGGAGTTCAAGACCAGCCTGGCCAACATGGTGAAACCCCATCTCTACTAAAAATACAAAAAATTAGCCAGGAGTGGTGGTGGGCACCTGTAATTCCAGCTACTTGGGAGGCTGAGGCAGGAGAATCACTTGAGCCCTGGAGGTGCAGGTTGCAGTGAGCCAAGATCGCGCCATTGCACTCCAGCCTGAGCGACAAGAGTGAAATTCCATCCCCCCCCCCAAAAAAAAAGCCATTTTAAGTGGTGTGAGGTGATATTCCATCATGGTTTTGATTTGTATTTCTCTGATAATCAGTGCTGTTGAGCACTTTTTCATATGCCTGTTTGCCACTTGTATGTCTTCTTTTGAGAAATGTCTATTCAGGTATTTTGCCTATTTTTTATTGGATTATTAGATTTTTTTTCCTATGAAGTTGTTTGAACTCCTTAAATATTCTGGTTATTAATCCCTTGTCAGATGGGTAGCTTGCAAATATTTTTTCCCATTCTGTGGGTTGTTTCTGCATTTTGTTGATTGTATCCTTTGCTGTGCAGAAGCTTTCTAACTTGATGTGATTCCATGTGTCCATTATTGCTTTGGTTCCCTGTGCTTGTGGGATATTACTCAAGAAATCTTTGCCCAGTCCGACGTCCTGGAGAGTTTCCCCAGTGTTTTCTTGTAGTTTCATAGTTTGAGGTCTTAGATTTAAGACTTTAATCCATTTTGATTTTTTGTGTGTGTGTAATGAGAGATAGGGGTCTAGTTTCATTCTTCTGCATATGGATATCCAGTTTTCCCGGCACTATTGAAGAGGTTGTCCTTTCCCAGTGTATGTTCTTGGCACCTATGTTGAAAATGAGTTGACTGGAGATATATGAATTCGTTTCTGGGCTCTCTATTCTATTCCATTAGTTTATGTGTCTATATTTTTATGCCAGTACATGCTGTTTTGGTTACCAAAGTTCTGTAGTATAATTTGAAGTCAAGTAATGTGATTCCTCCAGTTTCGTTCTTTTTGCTCCAGATAGCATTGTCTGTTCTGGGCCTTTTGTGGTTCCGTATAAATTTCAGGATTTTTTTTCTGTTTTTGTGAAGAATGTTGTTGGTATTTCAACAGAAATTACATTAAATCTGTAGATTGCTTTAGGTAGTATAGACATTTTAACAATATTGAGTCTTCCAATTCATGAACGTGGAATATCTTTCCATTTTTGGCATGCTATTCAATTTCTGTCATAAGCATATTACAGTTTTTACTGTAGAGCTCTTTCACTTCTCTGGTTAATTCCTAGATATTTTATTTTATTTATAGCTATTATAAATAGGATTACTTTCTTGAATTTCTTTTTCAGATTGTTCACTGTTGACATATAGAAATGTTACTGATTTCTCTATGTTGATTTTGTATCCTGCAACTTTGTACTCAATTTGTTCATCAGTTCTAATAGTTTTTTGGCAGGGTCTTTAGTTGGAAAAACCTATAAGATCACATCGTCTGCAAACAAGGATAATTTGACTTCTTCCTTTCCGGTTTGGATACTCTTTCTTTCTTTCTCTTGTCTGATTGCTCTAGTTAGGACTTCCAGGTACTATGTTGAATAACAGTAGTGACAGTAGGCATCCCTGTCATGTTCCAGATCTTAGAGGAAAGGCTTTCAGTTTTTCCCCATTCAGTATGATACTAGCTGTGGGTCTGTCATATATGGCTTTTGTTGTTTGAAATATGTTCCTCCTATACCCGGTTTTCTGAGGGTTTTTATCATGAAGGGATGCTGAATTTTATTAAATTCTTTTTCAGCATTAATTGAAATGGTGGTGTGATTTTTATCCTTCATTCTGTTAATATGATGTATTACACTGATTGATGTCTGTATGTTGAACCATTCTTGCATGCTGGTATAAATCCCACTTGCTCACGATGAATGATCTTTTTAATGTATTATTGAATTCATTTTGCTAGTATTTTTTTGAGGATTTTTGCATCCATGTTCGTCAGGAGTTTTGGCATATAGTTTTCATTTTTTGATGTTTCTTTGTCTGGTTTTGGTATCAGGTACTACTGGCCTCATAGAATGATTTTGGAAGTATTCCCTCTTCCTCTATTTTTCAGAAGAGTTTGAGTTTGAGTATTATTAGTAGAATTGGTATAGTTCTTCAAATGTTTGGTAAAATTCAGCAGGGAAACCACTGCGTCCTGGGCTTTTCTTAGCTGGGAGGCTTTTTATTATTGCGTTGATTGCATTACTTGTTATTGATCTGTTCAGGTTTTGGATTTATTTGTGGTTCAATCTTGGTGGGTTGTATGTGTCTAGAAATTTATGCATTTCTTCTAGGTTTTCCAATTTATTGGCATGTAGTTGCTCATAGTAACCTCTAATGATTCTTTGAATTTCTGCAGTACTGGTTGTAATATCTCCTTTTTCATTTTTAATTTTACTTATTTGGGTCTTCTTTCTTTTTTTCTCTCTTTTTTCTTCTCTTTTTTTTTCTTAGTCTGGCTAAGAGAGTGTTGATTTTGTTTATCTTCTCAAAAAACCAACTTTTCATTTCCTTGAGCTTCTGCAATGTTTTCTTCATTTCAAGTTTATTTATTTCTGCTCTGATCTTCATTATTTCTTCTCATCCACTAATTTTCGGTTTGGTTTGCTCTTACTTTTCTAGTTCTTTAAGATGAATTGTTAGGTTATTTGAAGTTTTTCTCCTTTTTTGATATAGATGCTTAGAGCTATAAACTTTCCCCTTAGTGCTGCTTTCACAGGAGCCCATAGGTTTTGGTATGTCATTTCCATTATCATTTTTCTCAAGAACATTTTTAATTTCCTTCTTAATTGCTTCACTGACCCACTGGTCATTCAGGAGCATATTGTTTTAATTTCCATGAATTTGTATAGTTTCCAAAATTCTTGTTATTGATTTCTAGCTTTATTCCATTGTGGTCATAGAAGATACCTGCTACAATTTCAACTTTTAAAAGACTTGTAGGACTTGTTTTATGGCCTAACATATGGCCTGTCCTTGAGAGTGATCCATGTGCTGAGGAGAAGAACATGTATTCTGTAGTTCTTGGATGAAATGTTCTGTCAATATCTATTAGGTCCATTTGGCCAATTGTACAGAGAAGTCTGATGTTTCTTTGTCAATTTTCTGCTGGGATGATCTGTCCAATGCTGAAAGTGGGATGTTGAAGTCTCCAGTTATTATTGTACTGGGCTTATCTCTCTCTGTATCTCTAATAATATTTGCTTTATATATCTGGGTGCTCCGCTGCTGGGTGCATATATATTTAAAATTGTTATATCCTCTTGCTGAATTGACCCTTTTATCATTATATAGTGACCATCTTTGTCTCTTTTTATAGTTTTTCTCTTGAAACCAATTTTGTCTGATATAGGTATAGTTACTCCTGCTCTTTTTGGGTTTCCATTTTCAAGGAACATCTTTTCCTATCTTTTTATTTTCAGTCTATGTGTGTCTTTATAGATGAAGTGGGTTTCTTGAAGGCAACAGATCTTTGAGTCTTTTTAAAAAATTCATTCAGCCATTCTATGTGTTTTGATTGGAGAGTTTAGTTCATTTATATTAAATACTATTACTAAGGATTTATCCTGTCATTTTGTTATTTGTTTTTCTGATCGTCTGGTGGTCATCTCTTCCTTCCTTCTTTCCTTCCTTCCTGTCTTCCTTTTAGTGAAAGTGTTTTTCTCTGGTGGTATGTTTAAATTTCTTTGTTTTTATTTTTTGTATATCAGTTGTATGTTCTTTGTTTTGAGGTTACCATGAGGCTTGCAAATAATGTCTTATAATTCATTATTTTAAACTGATGACAACACTGATAGCATAAACAAACTAAGAAGCAAACAGAAAACTAATAAAAAATCTACACTTCAACTTCATTCCCCCGTTTTAAAACTTTTTGTTGTTTCTATTTATATCTTCTTATACTGTCTATGTCTGGAAAAGTTTTTATTATTTTTATTGGCTCATCTTTTAGCCTTTCTACTCAAGACATGAATAGTTTACACACCATGATTACAGTGTTATAGTATCCTGTGTTTTCTTTGTACTTACCCGTGAGTTTTGTACCTTCAGATGATTTCTTATTGCTCATTAACGTCCTTTTCTTTCAGATTGAAGAACTCCCTTTAGCATTTCTTGTAGGACAGGTCTGGTGTTGATGAAATCCCTCAGCTTTTGTTTGACTGGGAAAGTCTGCATTTCTTTTTCATGTTTGAAGGATATTTTCCTATCCTGGGATAAAAGTTATTTCCCTTCAGCACTTTAAATATGTTATGCCAGTCTTTCCTGGCCTGTAAGGTTTCCAGTGAAAAGTCTGCTGCCAGACATTTTTCTCTTGCTGCTTCCAGGATCCTTTCTTTATACTTGACCTTTGGAGGTTTGATTATTAAATGTCTTGAGGTAGTTTTATTAGGGTTAAATCTCCTTGTTGTCCTATAATCTTCTTGTAATTGAATATTGATGTCTTTCAGGTTTGGGAAGCTCTTCGTTATTATCCCTTTGGATAAACTTTCTACCATTATCTTTCTCTACTTCTTTAAGGCCAATAACAGATTTGCCCTTTTGAAACTGTTTTCTAGATCCTGTAGGTGTACTTCATTGTTTTTTATTTTTATTTCTTTTGTCTCCTCTGACTGTGTATTTTCAAATAGCCTATTTTCAAGCTCACTAATTCCTCCTTCTGCTCAATCAATTCTGATGTTAAGACACACAATGCATTCTTCAATAGTATGTCAATTGTATTCTTCAATTCCAGAATTTCTGCTTCTTTTAAAGTATTTAAATCTCTGTTAAATTTATCTGATAGAATTCTGAATTGCTTGTCTGTGTTGTCTTGAATTTCACTGAGTTTCCTCAAAATAGCTATTTTGAATTCTCTGTCTGAAAGGTCACATATCTCCATGTCTTCAGGATTGGTCCCTGGTGCCTTATTTAGTTTGTTTGGTGAGATTATGTTTTCCTGGATGGTCTTCAGGCTTGTAGACGTCTGTTGGTGTCTGGACATTAAAGAGTTAGGTATTTATTATAGCCATTGTAGTCTGGGCTTGTCTGTACCTATCCTTCTTGGGAAGGCTTTCCAGGTATTCAAAGGGACTTGGGTGTTGTAATCTAAGTTTTTGTTCGCTGTAGACATATTTTCATTAGGGGGCACTCCAAGCCCAGTAACACTGTGGCTCATGCGGACTCATAGAGGTACCACCTTGGTGGTCGTGGATAAGATCCAGAATTCTTTGGATTACCATGCATAGATTCTTATTCTTTTCCCTTACTTTCTCCAAACAAATGGAATCTCAATCTCTCTCTCTCTCTCTGAAACTAGGAGAGGAGTGACACAAGCACCTCTGTGTCCACTGCCACTGGGACTATGCTGAGTCAGGCCTGAAGTCAGCTCACTGCTCAGTTTCACCCAAGGCCCATGGTAACCACTGCCTGGCTACCACCTATGTTCACCCAAGGCCCTAGGGTTCTACCATCAGCAGGTGACAAAGCCAGCCAGGCTGGTGTTCTTCCCTTCAGGGCAATGAGCTCCCCTGCAGCCCCACACAGCTCCAGAGATGCCAGGAACCAAGGACTGGAGTCAGAAACCTTAGGAATCTACCTGGTGTTCTATTCTACTTTAGCTGAACTGGCACCCAAGCCATGAAACAAAGTCTCTCCCACTCTTTCCTTACTTTCCTCAAGCAGAGGAGTCTCTCCCCATGGCCACCACCACCCCAGGCCAATGATGGGTCCTGCCTGGCTACCACCAGTGTTCACTCAAGGTCCAAGGGTTCTCCAGTCAGCTTGTGGTGAATGTTCCCAACCCTGGGACTCACCTTTCAGGGCAGTGGGCTTCCCTCTGGCCCAGGGCAGGTCCAGAAGTGCCATCCAAGAGCCAAGACCGGGAATCAGGGACCCCAAAAGCCCACCTGGTTCTCCACCCCACTGTGGCCAAGCTGGTACCTAAGCTGCAAGACAAAGTCCCCTTTATGCTTCCCTTTCCTTTTCTGTAGCAGGAGGAGTCTCTCCTCATAGCCACAACAGCTGGGAATGTGCTGGGTCACACCTGAAGCCATCATGTCTGAGTCTTACCCAAGGCCCACAGTGAGTACTGCCTGGCTACCACTGCTGGTTATTCAGAACCCAAGGGCTCCTTAGTCTAGAAGTGATAAATCCTGCCAGGTCTGGGTCCCTCCCTTCATAGAACTGGGTCCCCTTTCTGGCCCACAGTGTGTTTAGAAATGTCATTCAGGAACTAGGACCTGGAATGCGGGCCTGCTGTAGTTGAGCCGGTATCCAAGTTGCAAGACAAAGCCTGTTTTTTATTCTTCTCTCTCCTCTCCTCAAGTGAAAGGGAGGAGTCTCTCCCAGAGCTGCAAGCTGCACTGCCTGGGGTTGGGGGAGGGTTAGTGCAAGCACTCCCTTAGCTGCCCTACCTTGTGTCTCACTAAGTCGTGTGCCCTTCAAGTCCACTGGTTCTAAGCCCAGCACAGCACCAGGACTTATGCAGAAATTGCAATCCTTGTGGCCTAGACTGCCTTTTAAGTTTATTTAGGACCCCAGAGCACTGTAGCCCATGGTGACAAGGCTGGCTGGAATTCAGGTTCTGACTGCTGGGATGGATGACTCCCCTCTGGCTAGGGCTGGTCTAAATGCTCCCTCCATTGGCTCTGGCTGATTTCTCCCCCATGTTGCTTTCCACTGTGACAGGGCAGCACTGGGTTCCAATGTGAGGTCCTACAATCACTGGGCTGTCCCACCCCCAAGTGCACTGATTCTCTGTGCCACACAGCCACCGCTGGGGAAGGAGGAAGGGTGACATTGGCAATTCAAGACTGTCTTTCCTACCTTCTTCGGTGCTTCTTTCCTTAATGTAATGTTAAAACCAGGTACTGTGATTGCTCACCTGATTTTTGGTTCTTATGAAGATGCTGTTTTGTGTGGATAGTTGTTGAATTTGTTGTTCCTGTGGGAAGGAGAATTGGTGGAGGTTTCTGTTTGGCCATCTTCCTCTGCCTCCTCTCCTCCACAAGTTTTCAGTATTACTCAAAACAGTACTTTTATCAACATTCTTGTGTCTAGTCTTATGACTTATACAAGTGTGTGCAAACATTTCTCTTAAGTATGTACCTAGAAAGAAAATTGCTGGGTTGGATGGTTTATGTATGTTCAACTTCAGGGTAGAGGGCCAAACTGTTTTCTGAAGTGCTTGCCCTTACACTCAAGTCAGTAATGTCTATGAGAACTGATGGAGCCACATTCTCTCCAACACTTGATATTATCAGACTTTTTAATTTTTGCTGATTAATTGTACGTGATATAGTACCTCATTATGGTCCTGATTTGCATTTTCACCTTCAGTGCCAAGCATCTCTTTTACTGGATTGACCGCATGTCTCCTTTCTTTTTCTGAGATGTATCTGTTTATGGTTTTTGCCCATTTTTCTACAGTTGTTTGTGCTTTTCTTTTTTTTTTCCTTTATTTCTCAGCTCCTAGAACTGATATGCTTTTCTTATTAAAAGGAGTACTGAATATGTTCTCAACACTGATCCTTTGTTTATTTCTTTTCACTTTCTTTAAGGTATCTTTTGATGAACAAAAGTTCTTAATATAGCAAAATGTATCACTCTTTTATAATTAATCTTTTTTGTTTGAGATATCTTTTGAGAAATTGTTTAATAAGTCCTTTCTACTATAATATCTCAAATATTTAACTGTATTTTATACTAAGTGTTTTTAAAGTTGATTTTATTTATTTATGATGTCATGGAAGATCTAAAAATTTTATCTTTTTCCATGTCTATCATATACAAAATTTCCACATTATATACAGTCTGTTCATGCGCTTAATTCTCTTCTCTTGATGAATGTATTTCTCTCTGCACCAATACACTGTCTTACTACAGCTTTATTAATAATTCTGACATATGGTAGGGCCAGACCTGTCTCTATTCTTTCTGTTCAGAAGTGTCCTACTAATTCTTGGCCCTTTACTGTTCCAAATAAATTGTAGAATTATCTTATCAAGCTCCATAAAATCTCTGTTGGGATTTTTAACTGCAATTATCTTTAAAGCTCAATTTAGGGAGAATTGACCTATTCCTAATATTTATCCATGAACATATTTCTCTCCATTTATTTCACCTTCTTTACTATCCCTTAATAAGTTTTATAATTTTCCATGTAGGTATTATGGATATCTTTTATTAGATTTATTCTAGGATATTTTATATTCTCTAGTACCATTAAAAATTATTCTTTTTAATTATATCTTCTACTCTGCTGTTGGTATAGTAAAAGCAATGGAATTTTTCACTTTAATGTCACACCCAGGAACCTAGTTAAATCTCATTTCTAATGCGTTAACTGTGGCTTCTTTTGGGTTTTCTGTATGATTATCCTGTTACCTGAAAGTTATGACCTTTTTATTTCTTCCCTTCCAATTCCTATGCCTCTAATTTATTTTTCTTGTCTTATTACACTGTAGAACCTCCAATACAATGTTGGATAGATGAGATGATAGTAAACACCCTTGTCTGTTTTCTGATTTGTACAAGAATACTTCCAATCTTTTTGGATCTGTGATTCCAATCCTAGCTTTCTATATTCTTCATAACTTACAACCTCATGTTTTCTTTATTTCTTTCTATATTTTGCTTGTTTAAAGATAATTTTTGATTGGAGCTTATTTATTTAAATTTAAATAAATTAGAAAATATTCTGAAAATATTTATAAAGTATACATAAATTAAAAATGTAAGCAGTTACAATCATAGTAGTAATGTCAAGCAAATGATACTAAATCAACGTTTATTTGCTCCTCATAACTTTCTCCCTAATATGTAGGGCAGCTTAATAAGATGCTTTGGGTTAGGTTACCAGAATGGTTGGGTTAGTTCCCAGGGTTACACAATATTAGAGCTAGAAGAAGCTTTAGAGGTAACATTGAGGAACCCAAAACCTATTCATTCAACAAATATTAACCAAGAACCAACTTTGTGCCAGGTATTGTGTTAGACCCTAACAATATGGTACAGAATAAGTCAGACAAGATCTCTGCTTTTCTAGAGTTACTTTCTCATCAGGGGAGAGAACAAGGAGACAAATAGGATTACAGATTGTTTTAAGTACACTGAAGAAATAGGATGATGAAAAAGAGGAAGAAAAACTGAGAAAGCCATTTTCCTCAGGCCTCTTTTATTCTTGTTTGCTTTCCTGAAAGTGCTACTGAATAATACAGCAGCCTACAACCAGTCCACTCTTCCATTTTGAGAAACCAAGTTGGGGGTGGCGGGGGCACAGGGAGCAGACGCCTCACACAACTGGTTAAATCACTGTCTGGGTATGTCTGCCAAAGCCAGCAGTCCAGACCCCACACCAAAGCTACGGGAACGTGAGGGAAAAGGGCTGATGTTCTCTGTCTGAGTATGCAAGAGTGCTTAAGCTCTGTGATCCAGTGGCACCTGGCACAACCTCACTGATCAGAACTCCTCTGCACCAGAACCTTATGCTAGGTGCCAGGGCTACCCAAGATGACACATTTAATGGTCCTGCCCTCAGTACTATGGGGAACATACTGATGTTTTCAAAGCAACATGGACTTATCATGATCAGAGTTCACTGAGAACAGAGAGGGGAGTATCTAACCTAGTCTTGGAAGTCAGGGGAGGCTCCCTGGAGGAAGCAATGCCTGATGTAACAGTTTATACTGCCATCAAGAGCAGAGAGCCATAGAGCTGGTGGGGAGCTAGAGAGTTAGCTCTGAGGTTAAGAGTACAAGCTCTGGGCTCACACAGCCTAAGTTAGTATCTTTTTGTTTTTTGAGACGGAGTTTCGCTCTTTCGTCCGGGCTGGAGTACAGTGGTGCGATCTCGGCTCACTGCAACCTCCACCTTCCGGTTTCAAGCAATTATCCTGCCTCAGCCTCCCGAGTAGCTGGGATTACAGACACGCACCACCACTCCCGGCAAATGTTTGTAGTTTTAGTAGGGACAGGGTTTCACCATGTTGGCCAGGCTGGTCTCGAACTCCTGACCTCGTGATCTGCGTGCCTTGGCCTCCCGAAGTGCTGGGATTACAGGTATGAGCCCCCACACCCAGCCCAGTTCATATCTTAAATTCCCTACCCAACCAAAGCATGTGTGTTCTCATTTGTAAAATGGGGATAGTAGTACAGAGAACCTACATTTATTAGCAAAACAAAATAAAATAATCTATGTAGAGCACTTACTTAGTTCTTGGTGGATTCATCGCCTGATCAACTCACAGAAAATCAATGTGCAGAAATCCAGTTTGCCAAATGACCCATAGACTGAATTTGCCAAAGTTACTGAGTAGCTTTCACTGGGATATTCAAGTTGGTTTCTGATTGTGATATACTTCCCTATCTACTAACTAAATACAATCGATAATGCCACCTGGCAAAAGGATCTTATAAAATGATCCTTTTAAAAATGTGACAAAGTAGGAATAAACGTAAGATGAAGGGTTTTTTTTCATCTGAAGTGCTGTATTTACCAAGCAAAATTTTAGCCTTTCGTGTCAGATTTTCTTCAGTTTCTTCTAAATTCTTTTTTGATACTTTTGAATGTCTTTTTCTATCCTTCAAACTATAAACATTTATAATAATCTTTTGCCAATTCCTTTAATGACATATCAGGCTTAAATTTAAATGCATCAAATTTAAAATTGAATTTAGTTGGAATTCAGTGTTAAACATGTTAAATTTTAATGCAAAATGTCCCAAAGAAATCCAAAATTGTAAATTTAAAACCATACTAAAAATATCAGGACTAACTGAAATAATCCTTCCCTGAAAAATGCTGAAATTCTGGTTTCTAACAAGGATAATTTGGAATACATGAGTGAGAGAAAATTAATTTCACCAGAATGAATTATTATAATGAATCATATTATTAGTACTTTATATCTGACATGCATTAACCATAAATAGGAATTTTAAAAGAAGCAATCAATAAAATCAACTTAAAAGCCTCTTAAAATTGCCTAAACACCAAAACAGTGAACAAAGATCATGATCAGAACATTAAATTAGCAATTACCATCTGGGAGTGGTGGCTCACGCCTGTAATCCCAGCACTTTGGAGGCTGAGGCAGATGGATCCCTTGAGACCAGGAGATCGAGACCAGCCTGGCCAACATGGCAAAATCCTGTCTCTACTAAAAACACAAGAAAATTAGCTGGGTGTGGTGGCAGGTGCCTGAAATCCCAGTTACTCAGGAGGCTGAGGCACGAGAAAATCGCTTGAACCTGGGGGGTGGAGGTTGCAGCGAGCCGAGATCGTGCCCCTGCACTCCAGTGTGGGTGACAGAGTAAGACTCTATCTCAAAAAAAAAAAAAACCAAAAACAAAAATTGGCAATTATTTTTAAAAATCAATGTGAACCATTTTACAATGTAGGTAATGAGTATGCGGGCATTTGTTGTATAATTTTTCAGTATGTCTAAAAATTGTAAATATATTGGAGGAAAAAAAGTTATTTGTAAATCAAAAATTTTCTAGTAGAAAGGCTAAAAATATATTCTTATGACCGATAACCAAAAAACTCACCATTTCCTGTAAAGTTGTTAAACTTTCTAGTGAAAGCTACTAAAACATCTGGCTTTAGAGAATAGGCAAACTGGATAAATTTTGGCCAATGATTCATTCTGGAAAACTAATTCGATAAATTGGCTTTCAACAAATTAATTTCTGTCAGATTAATCCAGAGCTCAAAGAAAAGAATCCTCTCCTGGCAGAAGGAACCGTGAAAGTAGACGTGGGAAGGAGGAAGCAACACAATCCCAGGAATGGGGCCAAACAACCCAGAGAGGAAAGAGAATACAGAGGTTCGGCAGGACCCAGGTCCTGGTGGGAATTATAGCCATAGCAGGCTTTTATAATACTGATTAGGGCCCAGTGCAGTGGCTCACACCTGTAATCCCAGCACTTTTGGAGGCCGAGGTGGGTGGATCGCTTGAGCCTGGTAGTTTGAGATCAGCCTGGGCAATACAGTGAAACCACATCTTTACTAAAAATGCAGAAGTTAGCCAGGTGTGGTAGTGGACACCTCTAATCCCAGCTACTCAGGAGGCTGAGGCAGGAGAATTGCTTGAACCCAGGAGATGGAGGTTGAAGTGAGCCGAGATTGCGCCACTGCACTCCAGCCTGGGTGACAGAGCAAGGGTTATTTATTAAATAAATAATTATTTAATTAAATTATTTATTAAATAAATAAGTAAATATATTCACATACACACATATCACACGCACACACAAACACATATATACACACACACACACATACACTGACTAGTTGTATTGTGAGTTTTTTTCCTGATTATAAACATAACATGAACTCATCAAATTTGGACTATGGAGAAGAACATAGAAAAGAAAAGAAAAACCATAATCCCATCACTCAGACTTTTTTCTGTACATGTTAATATGCCAGAATCTTCAGACATTACTGATTCTCCAGAAAACCTGCAACCAACTATATGACCACCAGTAGCGTGCGACTATCCGATGTCCCTGACCCTAGACATGGAGATGATTCAGACACTACCTTTCTTGATCCAGGAATACCATTTACCAGTGCTGACCATTACCCTAAAAAAAAAAGAAAGAACTTCTGTTAAAGAAATTATAGTTTGGGCCGGGTGCAGTGGCTCACACCTGTAATCCCAGCACTTTGGGACAGATCACAAGGTCAGGGTATCGAGACCATCCTGGCTAACATGGTGAAACCCCGTCTCTACTAAAAATACAAAAAATTAGCCGGGTGTGGTGGTGGGCGCCTGTATTCCTAGGTACTCGGGAGGCTGAGGCAGGAGAATGGCATGAACCCAGGGGCAAAGCTTGCAGTAAACTGAGATCGCACCACTGCACTCCAGCCTGGGCAACAGAGTGAGACTCCACCTCAAAAAATAAAAAATAAAAAATAAATTATAGTTTGTATAGTTTGAATTTTGTGCAATTATTTAAAAATCTGGGTAGGCAAAAAATATATATAGATAATTTTATCAGCTAGAGATATTTCTAGCACTTCAATGTGTATCCCAGACTTTTTTTCCTTTCCTTTCCTTTTCTTTCTTTCTTTCTTTCTTTCTTTCGTTCGTTCGTTCGTTCGTTCGTTCTTTCTTTCTTTTTTTGGGGGGGGGGAAAGAATCTCAATCTGTCACCCAGACTGGAGTGCAGAGGTGCAATCTCAGCTCACTGCAACCTCCACCTTTCAGGTTCAAACGATTCTTGTGCCTCAGCCTCCCAAGTAGCTGGGATTACAAGCCTGTGCCACCACACCTGGCTAATTTTTGTATTTTTAGTAGAGATGGGAGTTTCACCATGTGGCCCAGGCTAGTCTCAAACTCCTGGTCTCAAGCAATCTGTCTTGCCTAGGCCTCCCAAAGTGATGGGATTACAGGCATGAACCACCATGCCTGGCCTCCTAGATATTTTTCTGTCTTTACTTGCATGGATATTATATTTTATTTAAAATGGAATCTTCTTATATATATGCCACGTATAAGTTTTTTGCCTAACATTGTATACAATTTGTCAGTGTCATAAATGTTCTGCATCATCATTTTTGAGTGCTACAGAGTATTTCACTGTGTGAGTGACATCTAAAGTCTGTGTCAAATGTGCATCACAGCCACCAATCAGAGTGGATGCTGGCCAGTGCTCCCATACACTCGTATCGGCTGTGGATTTTATGAAACCAACGCTATATTTCTGACCCTTACGGTGTTTCTGATTGTTCCTCAATAGAAGCAATGATGAAATGGCCATCCTTCACACTAAACCTCTGTGCATATCCATGATCATTTTCTCAGGGTCAATTTTAACAAGCGGGAATTCCTAAAGATGAGACCATGTTTTAAGTTTTTGGTATATGCAGCCACATTGCTCTTTGGAAAGGTTTTATCAGCTTAGGTTCACATTAGCAGGATATGGGACCCCACTTTTCTATACCTTCACTTGGAAAGTGTCACTGTGCCTTTTATCATCAATATGCTAAATTCAAGTGCCATTTCACTATTTTGATGTGTCATTCTTTTTAAAATTGTTATTAATTATTTTGGAGGCAAGGTCTTGTTCTGTCACCCAAGCTGGAGTGAAGTGACGTGATCATAGCTCACTGCAGCCTCAACTTTCTGGGCTCAAGCAATCCTCCCATCTCAGCCTCCCGAGTAGCTGGGCTACAGGTGCGTGCCACCACACCCAGCTATTTTTTATGTTTTTTGTACAGATGGGATCCCACTATGTTGCCCAGAATAGTCTCAAGCTCTTGGCCTCAAGCCATCCTTCTGCCTCGGCCTCCCAAAGTGCTGGGATTACAGGCATGAGCCACCACTCTTGCCTGTATTTCTTCAATTACTATTGAGATTAGATTTTTCATATGTTGCTTGGCCATTTCTTTGTGTGTTGGAGGGGAAGGGTATGTGTGTGCAAATTGTCCCTTTTATCTATCAAATGTTCTTACTCTCATTTATTTTTTTATTTTTATTTTTTGTTTTTTGAGACTTAATCTCACTCTGTTGCCCAGGCTGGAGTGCAGTGTCCCAATCTTGGCTCACTGCAATCTCCGCCTCCTGGGAAGTGATTCTCGTGCCTCAGCCTCCTGAGTAGCTGGGACTACGGGCGTGCGCCACCATGCCCAGCTAATCTTTGTGTTTTTAGTAGGATGGGGTTTCACCATGTTGGCCAGGCTGGTCTCATACTCCTGACCTCAAATGAACCACCTGTCTCGGCCTCTCAAGGTGCTGGGATTACAGGCATGAGCCACCGCGCCTGGCCACTCATTTATTTTTGAGAATTATATCCACTGAGAGTAGTAAGTTGCAACATAAATGTTGTAAACCTTTTTCTAATTATCTTTTTCTTCTATGCTACTGCCTTTCAGATTTCAAAAAATGTATATGTTGGCCGGGCACAGTGGCTCAAGCCTGTAATCCCAGCACTTTGGGAGGCCGAGACGGGCGGATCACAAGGTCAGGAGTTCGAGACCATCCCGGCGAACATGGTGAAACCCCGTCTCTACTAAAAAAAATACAAAAAAGCTAGCCGGGCGAGGTGGCTGGAGCCTGTAGTCCCAGCTACTCGGGAGGCTGAGGCAGGAGAATGGCGTAAACCCAGGAGGCGAAGCTTGCAGTGAGCTGAGATCCAGCCACTGCACTCCAGCCCAGGCGACAGAGCGAGACTCCGTCTCAAAAAAAAAAAAAAATGTATATGTTGTTAAATCTTTTGGTATTTAAAAAATCATTTTGTATTTGAGAATATATAAAATACACCCACATTTTCTTCTGGTATTCTTATTCTTGTTTTGTTTTTTGCATTTAAATCTCTATTTCACTGAAAACTCCTATCAATATGTGATGTGTGGTATGTATCTAACCTTTTGCAAAATGGTGAACTAGTTATCCAACACCATTTGTTGAAAAGTATTTTATTTACCTTCTGATTTTAATTCACACCTTTGTCTTATACTGTATTTTATGTTACATTTAGATATGTTTCTGTGCTTTTCATTCAGTTCCTGTCTTTTTTTGTTTGTTTGTTTGTTTGTTTTTGAGGCAGAGTCTCGCTCTGTCTGAAGGCTAGAGTGCAGTGGCACGATCTCAGCTCACTGCAACCTCCACCTCCTGGGTTCAAGTGATTTTCCTGCCTCAGCCTCCCGAGTGAGTAGCTGGGGTTACAGGCACCGGCCACCAAGCCTGGCTAATTTTTGTATTTTTAGTAGAGACAGGGTTTCACCATGTTGGCCAGGCTGGTCTCAAATTCCTGACCTCAGGTGATCCACCCACCTCGGCCTCCCAATGTGCTGGGGTTATAGGCGTGAGCCACTGTGCCTGGCCCCTATCATGTCGTAATAAATTTCAATAATTTGTTGGACAGATGTCTCTCTATTACTGCGTCCTCTGACATTTTTACTGGCTAACTGGCCATCCTCAATTATTTATTCTTCCAGTTGAACATATAAGATTCTTTTGGTCAAGCTTCCAAAGAAAATGATGTTTAGATTTTTATTGGAATTGCATTACATTCATTTTACTTTGACAATAAGGGGAATCCTTACAATATTAAGAAAATGTATATTACCATTTGTGGAAGTCTTCTTTCACTTCCTTCAGTAACATATTGTAGTTCGATTCATATAGGTCCCGCACGTCCTGCCAAGTTAATTCAAAGGTATTTATTGTTGCTGCGAATTGTGATTGAACTTTCTTCCCTCCCCCAGCCCTGGCCATTCTAACTACAAGAACTTTTATGGATTTTATAACTTCCCATCTTATAGAACTTTTATTCATGGTAATAGTTTTTCAGCTGATTCTTTTGAATAGTGTAGGGAGACCATCTACTTCATGTAAAAATAATAATGATAATTTTGTCCTGTGGTCAATATTTATACCTCTTTTTCTATTTCTTGTCTTATAGCATGGGTTCAAGAGGCCCAGTCAAGCAATATAAATGAGTAACCTGAGCCAAGCAAGGCCTTTACTCAGATCCCAGGCGTTGTCTGAGGGATTGGTGCTTCTGCTCAGTCCCAGCCAATTTCTGCCCTTTGGGAAACAGGCCTAGTATTAACAGAGGGTCAGATTTTTTAAAAAAAGATATGCCAAAGATCAGGTATTTAAAAATACCTGAGTATTTTCTCTCTCTCTTTCTCTTTCTTTCCTTCCTTCCTTCCTTCTTTTGTTTTGTTTTCTTTTCTTTTCATTTCTTTTCTTTCTTTCTTTTTTTTTTTTTTTTGAGACAGAGTCTCACTCTGCTGCCCAGGCTGGAGTGTGGTGGCACGATCTCAGCTCACTGCAACCTTGCCTCCCGGTTCAAGCAATTCTCCTACATCAGCCTCTTGAGTAGCTGAGACTAGGAGTACAGGCGCACACTACCACACCCGGCTAATTTTGTATTTTTTAGTAGATACAGGGTTTCACCATACTGGCCAGGCTGGTCTCGAACTCCTGACCTCGTGATCTGCCTGCCTCAGCCTCCCAAAATGCTGCGATTATAGGCATGAGCCACGGCGCCCAGCCTCCTTTTCTTATAAGGATACCAGTCATTGGATTGAGGACCCACCCTAACTCAGTATAATCTCATCTTAATAATGACATCTGCAAAGACAATATTTCCAAATAAGGTCATGTTCTGAGGTGCTGGGTGGACATGCATTTTGTGGGGACACTCCTCAACACAGTACACTGTCCCTAAAGAATGTGACTGTTGCTCATGTTCTTCTCTTTCTCTCCCTCTCCCCGACCCCAACCATCAGTATTTGGTTATTGGAGTTGACTTCGTTTTGTCAAATTAACTGAGACACTTTAAAATTTTTTGATACTCTGGAACCAATTAAATCCTATAGAAATCGCCTCTTAATATTTGGCAGAATTTACCGACCCATCCCTCACCCCCCAAATCATCTGAGCCAGTATGTCTCGTCAAAGTAGCAGGGAGTTCTTTTATCAGTTTTTTCCATGACTCGTTGTCTAGTCGGATTTTTCTACGTCCTGTTGAGCAGATTTTATTGTCTTACTTTGGTCCATATTTTATTAGCAGGAATTTAAACACAGTATGCTTTTAACTTTCATCTTCTTCCAAATCTATGTTTCTAGCCCCGCTTTAATTCTAGTGTTATTTATTTGTATTTTCTTTCTCGTGCAACCTTGCCAGAGGTTTGTCTCTTTTATTGGTCTTTTAAAACAGCTAGCTTTTTGATTTATTTTGATCAATCCTATTGTTTTCTGTTTTCTAATTTGCTTATATCTGCTTTTATCTTTTACTTTTTTCTTCTGCTGTCCTTAGATTTATTTTATTAGTTTTGGTCTCTGTGTTATAGTTAATTGCTCAGGGTTTTTTGTTGTTGTTGTTTTTTAATTTTATTTAATAACAAAACCATTTAAGCTTTGTCTTTTCTCCAATGAGTGGCCAGAGAGACGGATATACAGAAATAACGTTGTAGTTGGGAGAGAGGACCCAGAAATAGAAAAGATCAAAAACGCATTTTCTCTACTGGGGACCTGGCTATGCGTCTAAAATGCCAGTTCTTCAGATAAAGCTACCACAAGCATCATCTCCTTTGTACGGTTGCTTCCTGCTGATTTTTTAACTAGAGAGCCAAGGCAGTTTCTAGCGAAGGACTGAACCTCATCTTTCTAGCAATGATGGGAAGTGTGACCCTTCCCACCTCATCCCACTTTCTGAATCAATTTAGTCTTATCTGGGGGGCCCTGGGGCGTCAGTGGCTCTTGTTTGGAATTGCATCGGCCAGCCTGGGAATGACATGGCTGTAAATGAAGGACAATCTTATGCACTGAGTATGTTTCTAACACCCTGGCACAAGAAACAACACTTACCCCCAATCATAACCCCCTCAGCCATCTCTTCTCTCCTCTTGGCTCTGGTGAGATTGATATAAGGACTTACTAAAGAGCATTAAGGGCCGGACGCGAGGGCTCACGCCTGTAATCCCAGCACTTTGGGGTTACAGGCCGAGGCAGATGGATCACTTGAGGTCAGGAGTTCGAGACCAGCCTGGGCCAACATGGCGAAACCCCCCCTTTATACCAAAAATATTAAAAATTAGCTGGGTATGGGGTGTGCGCCTGTAATCCCAGCTACTCAGAGGCTGAGGCAGGAGAATTGCTTGAACCTGGGAGGTGGAGGTGGCAGAGAACCAAGATCATGCCACTGCCCTCCAGCCTGGGCAACAGAGCGAGACTCCATCTCAAAAATTAAATTAAATTAAATTAAATAAGATAAAATCAAGAGCATTAAGAAGACAAAAGGGAGCGTATGATGAGAGTTGGTTGAAAATATTAATTGCCCTTGTCAGTACAGGTTTGAGGATAATGGTTTATCCTCAAATGGTTTTTTATCCTCAAATGGTTTTGAGTGATCACAGCTCACTGCAGCCTCAATCTCCCAGGCTCAAGCAGTCCTCCCACTTCAGCCTCCCAAGTGGCCAGGACCACAGATGTATGCTGCCATGCCTGGCTAATTTTTGTGTTTTTTATAGAGAAACCATTTTACCATGTTGCCCAGGCTGGTCTCAAACTCCTGGTTTCAAGCAATCCTCCCACCTTGGCTTCCCACACCTTTCAGCCAAACCAGGTTGAGTCTGCTTGTAACATCTCAAAAAGGCTCAATCTCAATACATCATGAGAGCTCAAAAAAAAATTGCAAGGGACTGGGGCATCCTGATTGCTGGTCTCTAACTGGAACTTGATGCAGGACAACATACATCTCCACTGGTCTTTTGCATGTGGTGGTCAGCAAAGAGGAAATACAAAATTGAGAATAGAAGAAGAGGGGTCTCTGCGCATCCCCAACTGCCAGGCCTCCCTTCATTGAATGCAGATCACGCCTAATCAATTCATTACAGGATCTCAACCGTAGCATTTCATTCCCAAAATGATTGATAATAACAGACATTTACTGAGATTTTGCTATGTGCCAAATATTGTACTTAAGTGTTTTTTTAACAGCTTTGCTAAGATACAATTTACATCATTCCCAAAATGACTGATAATAACAAACATTTACTGAGATTTTGCTACGTGCCAAATGTTGTTCTTAAGTTTTTTTTTAACAGCTTTGCTAGGACACAATTCACATACTGTAAAATTGACCCATTGGAAGTATACAACTTGGTCAGCTGTGGTGGCTCACACCTGTAATCCCAGCACTTTGGGAGTCCGAGGTGGGGAGGTCATGAGATCAGGAGTTTGAGACCAGCCTGGCCAACATGGTGAAACGCTGTCTCTACTAAAAATACAAAAAAATTAGCCGAGCGCACCTCTAATCCCAGCACGCACCTCTAATCCCAGCTATTCGGGAGGCTGAGGCAGAATTGCTTGAATCCGGGAGGTAGAGGTTGCAGTGAGCTGAGATTGTGGCACTGCACTCCAGCCTGGGCAACAGAGTGAGACTCTGTCTAAAAAAAAAAAAAAAAAAAGTTATACAACTCAAATATGTTCAGAAAATGTATGGGGTTGTACAGCCATTATCACAATCCAGTTTTAGAATATTTCATCACCTCCCAAAACTCTCTCCAACCTGTTTGCAGTCAATCCCCTAGCTCATTCTCAGCCCCAGGCAATGGTGATCTGCTTTCTAGCTATACAAATTTGTCTTTTCTGGAAATTTCGTAGCAACTGAGTCATGCAGTATTGAATTCTTTTGCACCAGGCTTCTTTCACTTAGTATAATGTTTTTGAGATTCGTCTAGGTGGTAACTTCCTTTTTATTGGTGAGTAATATTCCATTGCATGAATATATCACATTTATGTATCCATTCACAAGTTGAGGAACATTTGGATTGTTTCAGCTTTTTAGCTATTATGAATAATGCTGCTGTGAACATTCACTTACAGTTTTTTCTAAGGATGTATGTTTTCATTTCTTTCTTTTTCGTTTTCTTTCTTTCTTTTTTTTTTTTTGTAGACAAGAGTCTTGCCAGGGTGAAGTGCAATGGTGCGATCTCAGCTCACTGCAACCACCACCTCCCAGGTTCAAGCGATTCTTCTGCCTCAACCTCCCAAGTAGCTGGGATTACAGGTGAGCGCCACCACTCCCGGCTAATTTTTTGTATCTTTAGTAGAGATGGGGTTTCACCATGTTGACCAGGGTAGTCTTAAACTCCTGACCTTGTGATCCACCTGCCTCGGCCTCCCAAAGTGCTGGGACTACAGGATTGAGCCACCACACCCGGCTTCTTTTTTTTTTCTTTTATTTGAGACGGAGTCTCGCTGTGTCACGCAGGCTGGGGTGCAGTGGTGCAATCTCAGCTCACTCCAACCTCCACCTCCTGGGTTCAAACAATTCTCCTGCCTCAGCCTCCCAAGTAGCTAGAATTACAGGCACATGCCACCACGCCCAGCTAATTTTTGTATTTTTAGTAGAGATGAGGTTTCACCATGTTGGTCAAGCGGGTCTTCAACTCCTCACCTTGTGATTCACCTGCCTCGACCTCCCAAAGTGCTCGGATTACAGGTGTAAGCCACCGCGCCCAGCCATGTTTTCATTTCTTTTGGATAGATACCGAGGAGTGCAGCTGCTGGTTGCATAGGAAACTTACATTTAACATTTTAGGAAATGGTCAAACTGTTTTCCAAAGTGAGTGTGCCATTTTTTACATTCTCAACAATAATATATGAGGATTCTAGTTTCTCCGCATCCTTGGTAACATTTGGTACTATGTCTTTTTTTTTAGAGTCATTCCTTGTAGTTTTATTCTTGTTTTTATTTTATTTTATTTTATTTTATTTTATTTTATTTTGAGGCAGAGTCTTGCTCTATTGCCTAGGCTGGAGTGCAGTGGCGTGATCAAGGCTCACTGCAACCTCAACCTCCCAGGCTCCAGTGATCTTCCCTCTTCAGCCTCCCAAGTAACGAGGACTACAGGTGTGCACCACCACACCTGGCTACTTTTTTTTTTTTTTTTTGTAGAGACAGGGTTTCACCATGTTGCCCAGGCTGGTTTTGAACTCCTGGGTTCAAGCAATCCTCCCACCTTGGCCTCCCAAAATCCTGGGATTATGGGCGTAAGCCACTATGCCCAGCCTATTACAGCCATCCTAGTGTGTGTTTAAAGGTATCTTAGTTTACATCATTTTATTTATCTAATCCTCCACACTGTGTTAGTCAGGATAGGCTAGGTTATGCTGTGATAACAAACAATCCCCAAGAATCAGAGGCTTGAAACAACAAAGGTTTACTTCTCACTTCTGCTACATGTCTAGTGATGGTAAGAACTGGGAAGGAGGAATAGCACTCATCAGAGACACTCAGAAACCCAGGCTAATGGAAACTGCTGAAGTAGGAAAAGGCACAACTCACACCAACTCTTAAAGCTTCCACCTAGTAGTAAGAAGTTACTTTAATCTTCCCTTCACTGGCCAGTGAGTTACATAGTAATAGTTAACTTCAGAGTGGATGCAAACTATAATAATACCTTTATCATGTACCTAAACGGGAAGGGGAATTGGAATATTGGTAAATAATCTATTGACTTTCACAAATACTAAGAGGAAGGTACTATCACCTTTTTGTTTTGTTTTGTTGTTTTGAGACAGGGTCTCGCTCTGTCACCCAGGCTGGAGTGTAGTGGCGTGATCTCAGCTCACTGCAACCTCCACCTCCTGGATTCAAGCAATTCCCCTGCCTCAGCCTCCTTAGCAACTGGGACTACAGGTGCACGTCACTGCACCCAGGTAATTTTTGTATTTTTAGTAGAGACAGGGTTTCGCCACATTGGCCAGGCTGTTCTCGAACTCCTGACTTCAAGTGATCTGCCTGCCCTGCCTTCCAAAGTGCTGGGATTACAGGCGGGAGCCACTGCGCCCTCTGAATGAAAACAGACCCTCTCCCAGTGTTTTTGCTGATTTCCAATTAAGAAGTTGACTTGATCAAATCCAATCACAGAGGCCTCTCAGTGTTTGGAAGATGGTCTTGACTTTTTGAGAGGAAAACCACGGTGCATGAAATGGGGGTAGGCAGAGAAATATGATTTGTAGCTATAAAGGCGATGACAGGAAGAGGGGTCTTCTTGTCTTTCAGGAGATCATTATTGGACCCTAGTCTCAGGAAGGCACTCATATCCCATAGAACTTACTAACCATGACATGAGTCTCTCTAGCATGAGCTCTATCCCATTATGGGATCAAGCAAAGCCACGTGCCAAAGTTGTTCTTCTACTCCCCCAGTGGGGATGTCTAAAAAATCCATTAATAAAAAACAAGGGCTGAGTATAGGGCTCATGCTATAATCTCACTTTGAGGGGCTGAGGTGGGAGGATCACATGAGACCAGGAGTTTGAGATCAGCCTGGACAATATAGTGAGACCCTGTCTCTACCAAACAGCAACAAAAAATAGTTGGGCATAGTGGGGTGCCCCTGTGGTCCCAGCTACTCTGGAGACTGAGGTGGGAGGATTGCTTGAGCCCAGGAGGTTGAGATTGCACTGAGCTATGAATTGTACCACTGCGCTTCAGCCTGGGTGACGAGGAGACTCTCTTAAAATAATAATAATGATAATAATAAACAGTATCTCAGCCAGGCCCAGTGGCTCATGCCTGTAATCCCAGCACTTTGCGAGGCTGAGGCAGGCAGATCACCTGAGGTCGGGAGTTTGAGATCAGCCTGACCAATAAGGAGAAACCCCACCTCTACTAAAAATACAAAATTAGCTGGGCATGGTGGTACGTGCCTGTAATCCTAGCTACTTGGGAGACTGAGGCAGGAGAATCGCTTGAACCCGGGAGGCGGAGGTTGCAGTGAGCTGAGATCACACCATTGCACTCCAGCCTGGGCAACAGGAGCGAAACTCGGTCTCAAGAGTAATAACAATAAATAAATAAAAATAAACAGTATCTCAATGAAAACTTTAATGTAGTTGTTAAGAATGTAGGCCTAGGATTCAAATTACCTTGGTTCAATTTATTAACGATGTATCCTTGGTCAAGGCACTTAATCTCTGAGCTTCAGTTTCCTAACCCATAAAAAAGTGATAGTAAGTTGGGCTTGGTGGCGCATACCTGTAGTTCCAGCTACTTGGGAGGCTGAGGCACGAGAATCGCTTGAACCCAGGAGGTGGCAGTTGCAGTGAGCTGAGTCATGTCACTGCACTTCAGCCTGGGTGACAGAGCAAGAGTCTGTCTCAAATCAAAACAAAACCAAACAGGGGTCCATTTTCATGAATAGAGCATGGCAGCAGCTAACTCCAGGCAGTCTTCGTACCCCAAGAGGAAGGTGGCCATGGGTTTCCAGGTACCATGTTCTAAGTACAGTGTAATGGTAAGGAACTCAGCCTCTAGGATACACACACACACACACACACACACGTACATATATATACACATATATACATATATGTGTGTGTACATATATGCACATATATGTACATATATGCACATATACATATATACACATATACATATATACATATAAAATATATACACATATATACATATACACATATATGTATATGTATATATGATTTTATATATAGTGTGTGTGTACACACACAGACATGCGCATAGTATTCCAGTGTTAATGGAATACCACTCAGCCAGAAAAAAGAACACAATAATGGCCTTTGCAGCAACTTTGATGGATTTGGAAGCCATTATTCTAAGTGAAGTAACTCAGGAATGGAAACCCAAACATCATACGTTCTCACTCATAAGTGGGAGCTAAGCTATGAGGATGCAAAGGCATAAGAATGACATAATGGACTTTGGGAACTAGGGGGAAGGGTGGGAGGGTGATGAGGGATAAAAGGCCACACATAGGGTACAGTGTACACTGCTCAGGTGATGGGTGCACCAAAATCTCAGAAATCACCACTAAAGAACTCACCCATGTAACCAAAACACACCTATTCCCCAAAAACTATTGAAATAAAAATCTAGATAATCATTGAATCTGGCAAGAAAAAAAACATGGTATTGCACCTTCTGGGTATGGTCAGGTTACCCCGTGGACGTAATGTTTGGGTACCTAGAGAGGCCCCAGTATTGGGGCAGTGCAGCTCAGGCCACCCCAGGAATCCCTCCACACCCCCAGGACTCTGGTGGTCCACCTCCAGCCTCTGATGAGGGCTCATTACCCTTCTAAGCTGCCCCACAGGACAATATCTAAGATGATCCATCTGCCAAGATGGTCCCTACAAAACATACTCTGCCACAACAAACTTTGGGGGTGCAAGTCAATGTCAGCTTCCTAGCCACAGTCTCTCCCCCTCCAGGTGCTCAGGATAGAGTCACACGCAACCCCCACCATCACTTCCCTTACTCTAATCTTAGCTTTAGCTTACAAATGAAACCAAAAAGGATTAGAATCGATTGAATTGGTAGTTTTAATCAAAATAAATGATTTTGGCTCATTAGATTATGGCAAACTGATGAAACTCTCCAAAGCCTCTCAGAGAAGCTGCTCTCACTGAACTTAAGGTGCAGGAATAGGGCTAAACACCCCCACTTTTGTGTGTATCTGTTAGGAGGTGAAGGACAGCATAGTATTTGCAAAAAAAGAGAAAATTCCGTATACATTCTCTCTCTCTTTTATTTTTTATTTTTTCAAGATAAAGTCATGCTCTGTCACCCAGGCTAGAGTGCAGTGGCGTGATCTCGGCTCACTGCAACCTCCCTCCCAGGTTCAAGCAATTCTGCTGCCTCAGCCTCCCAAGTAGTTGGGATTACAGGCACCCACCACTATGCCTGGCTATTTTTTTTTTCTTTTTTTTTTTGAGACAGAGTCTCACTTTGTCGCCCAGACTGAACTGCAGTGGCACAATCTCTGCTCACTGCAAAGTGCTGGGATTATAGGTGTGAGCCACCGCACCTGGCCTAAAAATTTTAAAACATTTTTTGAGATGGGGTCTTGCTATGTTGACCAGGCTAGTCTCGAATTCCTGGCCTCGAGCAATCCTCCCATCTCTGTCTCCCAAAGTGCTAGGATTACACATGTGAGCCACTGCACTGGGTAGTGCATGCATTTCTGAACAGCCCAACAGGGCTAGAGAAGGGTGTGAGAATGGGCTGTCATTTATGGATGGAGCCAGGATGTTAGTTGGGCCAATCAACTTTAACCCGCCTAAAAAGCAAAGGGAAAATATTGGCTCATGAAAATGGAAAGTTGAAGCGTGGGTTCCAGCACCAGGCCTAGCTGGATTCAGGCTTCAAAGGATGCCACCAAGATCTGTTTTTCAATGCTGCTTCCTCTCAGTACTGATTTCATTCTCAGCCAGTTTCCCGCTGGGGTAGCAAGGTAGCCACGGCACTTCTTAGGGCTGCCTGCTCTCAGTTCAAATCCAGAGGGAAATCCAGTGTGTTTTCATCCTAGCATTCCCAGTTAAAGTCCTGAGATTCACTGCAATTGCACTGCATGTCCCATGGCCATGCCTGCAAGACCTGTTGATGGGCCAGGTGCAGGCTCGGGTCAGGACTAGTCAGGGCTCCCCTCTAAGACGAGGCACCAGAACCACCTGGCTGAGAGTAGGAAGAGGTGGTCCAGAGACCTGTGATCACCTAGGGAGGGAGGAAGGCTACCGGACAGGAAAACCAACAGACAGATATTCTACGTGTTTAATTTTTACTATCAGAGACCAGACTCTGGAGCTAAACTGCCTGGCTGCCAAACCTAGCTTCCCAACTGTGTGGGCTGGAGCAAGGCACACAATTTCTTGGTGTCTTGGTTTCTGTATCTGTAGAATAGAAATAATAATAGTCGCTACCCAATAGGGGTTTTGAAAGAGTAAATGAGTTTTTATTTTATTTTATTTTATTTTTTTATTTTAGTGTTTCATTTGTTTGTTTTTTCCTGAGGCAGGGTCTTGCTTTGTTGCCCAGGTTGGAGTGCAGTGGTATGGCCACGGCTCACTGCAACCTCAACCTTCTGGGGTCAGGTGATCCTCCTGCCTCAGTCTCCTGAGTAACTGGGACTACAGGCGCACACCGTCATGACCAACTAATTTAAACAAAAAAAATTTTTTTTTTTTTTTGAGATGGAGTTTTACTTTTGTTGCCCAGGCAGGAGTGCAATGGCGCGATCTCAGCTCACTGCAACCTCTGTCTCCCAGGTTCAAGCAATTCTCCTGCTTCAACCTCCCAAACAGCTGGGATTACAGGCATGTGCCACCATGCCCAGCTAATTTTGTGTTTTTAGTAGAGGCAAAGTGTCTCTATGTTGGTCAGGCTGGTCTTGAACTCCCGACCTCAGGTGATCCGCTCCCCTGCCTTGGCCTACCAAGATGTTGGGATTACAGGCATGAGCCACCACACCCGGCCTAAAGTTTTTTTTAGAGATGGGGTCTTGCTATATTGCCCAGGCTGGTCTCGAACTCCTGAGCTCAAGCAATCCTCCCACTTCAGCCTCCCAAACTGCTAGGATTATAGGCATAAACAATAGCACCCAGCCCATAAGTGAGTTTTTACAAAGCATTTAGAATAGTGCCTAGAATGACCCATCAAGGGTTGAATCAATGTTATTGACTCTGGTTATTATGATAGTGAGTTGACCTTGTTGCCCCCGGCTTTGTGTTTATTCACAGTTATTCCAGGTGTTTCTGGCCCCCAGTCATCTATCACGGTGATGTGATGACTCCGCCTCCCAATCATGCTGTTCAGCATGATTAAAACCAAAGCTCAGGTCTGGAACATGGGCCCATATTGTTTCCCACCACAAAGATCAGCGTGCATAGCAAGGTCCTTTTAATTCACAGTTCATGACCTGCCATGGAAACTCTAGCCATTCCTGCGTTTGGCAGGAAGAGAGCAGCCAAGAGGAAATCCTAGTACTTGGTGCCTTCCCGTAGGGAGTTTGCAATCTAATCTAAAAGACCAGAACACTCTGTCAGTGCAGTCTGAACTAGGATCCATTCCCAGGGGGAGCAGCCAAATTGCTCAGCCAGGTCGCCTGTAGAGCGGCATCCTTCCTCTGCAGCTCCTTCTAACGTAGCACGTGAAGGAGCAATTAGAGATGAAGACAGAATCGGACTGAATCCCAAAGTCTGACTCACCTGCTTCTGTCCCCTCTCCTGGACAACACAGGGAAATAAAAAGTACAACTCTTCCCCCACGTAGTACCAGCAGGGTAACCCGAGAACATCCATTTAGCACGTCTGTCCCTGCAAAAAGGACCTTCCAGTGACACCAAGCTGAGCGTATCCTCGCTCTATTTATAGGTGCTGTTTGTTTCATTTGAGTCCAGTCTCTAAGAATAAGTAATGAACTCATCTTGGGGATCAGCCAGAGCCTACAACTCTGAGACGACCCGTAAACCCCTTTCCCTTTCCTTCTGGTTCTGGAAGGGATTCTGTAGTTCAAAGGTGAGCCACTTTTGTTTGCTGGGCTAGGGCGGGCTTGAAACCCAGATGTGTTTGGAGATTTGGTTTTATGATGGTTTCTCAGTATGGTTTTGGGATTGCTTATTTATTTACTTTTTTTTTTTTTTTTTTTGGTGTTTGGCTTTGGATTGGTGGTTGCAGAACAGATCTGTAAACTCTTTGTCCCCCACGAAAGATTGACAAAGACTGAATATCTCCAGCCCTTCGTTGGTTGAGCTTCAGATACAAAGAGACCTCGCTGGGACTCAGATATCCCCCAGTAAGGAGGGCATGGCCTTGAAGAAGAAAACTCCATTCCTTTTCAGTTTCCTTCTGACTTGGTAGCAGAAACTGGGGTCAGGTTATCTCCTAAGGTCTGATACCATTCCTGGGATGCTTTTTTGTTTTGTGTTTTTCAGGCTGTGTGATAAGGACCAGGAGCCATGACCTACTTAAACTTTAAACATCTAAGCCCAGAACTGGTTGCACTTGAGTCCAAAGGAGGATTGTGTCTTGCAAACAAGTTCAGTTTGCAATTTAAGCTGCTCCCTTGCTGGTCTGATGGTTTAGTGACCTTGAGAAGTGGCCCCACTGATTCTGAGGGCATGACCTAAATGCTGCCTTTGGGCTTGGTTCAGTATATTCGTATATTGAAGTATATTAGTCCTTCCTGACACTACTATAAAGAACTACCTGCGACTGGGTAATTTTTAAAGAAAATAGGTTTAATTGGCTCATGGTTCCACAGGCTGTACATGAAGCCTGGCTTGGGAGGTCTCAGGAAACTTACAAACACAGCAGAAGGTAAAGGGGAAACAGGCACATCATCCTGACTGGAGAAGGAGGAAGAAAGTGAAGGGGAAAGTGCCATGTACTTTTAACCAACTAGATCTAGTGAGAACTCACTCACTATCACGAGAACAGCACGGGGAAGCCCGCCCCCATGATCCAATCACCTCCCTCCAGACCCCTCCTCCATCATCAAGGATTACAATTCCACATGAGATTTGGGTGGGGACACACAGCCAAACCATACCATGTAGCTTCCCCTGATTCTCCCTCTCCATACATTTATCCTTAAGAAGGTAACCAGGCAGCCAGGCATGGTGGCTCATGCCTGTAATCCCATCACTCTGGGAGGCCAAGGTGGGTGGATCACCTGAGGTCTGGAGTTCGAGACCAGCCTGGTCAACATGGTGAAACCCCATCTCTACTAAAAATACAAAAATTAGCCAGGCACGGTGGTACACACTTATAATTCCAGCTAGTCAGGAGGCTAAGGCATGAGAATCACTTGAACTCAGGAGGCAGATGTTGCAGTAAGCCAAGATCGCGCCATTGCACTCCAGCCTGGGTGATAGAGCGAGACTCCGTCTCAACAACAAAATAAAAAGAAGAAGAAGGTTCTTTTTTAAGCAGACTTCTCTGAGAAAGCAAAGAGCAGTGTCCATTCATTCATTTCTCCCAATATCTGTGGCCCCTCTACTCTATGCCAGATACTACTGTGGGCACAGGAGACACCTTGATGAAGGGGACAGGGTGGTGGTGAGGTGATATGGTCTGACTGACAGAGAAAACATTTCGCCTCTCTTCTTTCTTCCATTCATCCATTCTTCCATTCAGAAAGTATTTATGATGCACGGTCTATGTGTTAGGCACAGGATTGGGTGACAGAATACAGCACTGAACAAGAGAGATTGCGCCTTGCCCTTGAGTAGTTTGGAGTCTAGCGGGGAAGATGGATATTAATGAAATAATCACCTAAATAAAGATATCATGACAAATGATGGAGAGCCCGTGAGACAAAGGTCAAGGGGCCATGTGAGAGTCTAAGAGAGGGATAGGCCTGGTTGGGTAGGCAGAGAATGGACGAAGACTTGAGATGTCCCCAGTGGCGTGTTGTCTGTTGAGTACGGGGACAACCGACGGCTCTCTGTAGAAGGTGTGCTTTTGAGTTTCTACAAGCTGCGCGGAGCCATCCACACTCTCACCTGATTGTCCTGAGGACTGCCACAGGCTGATAGGTCTGAGGGAGAGTTTGGACCACAAATGTGGGTTCTACCTGGGTGATCAGCACATTAGGGTTGTGACCTTGACTTATGGGTTTGCAGTGGACAGACTGACTGATAAGAGGACACTGTTCTCATTCTGTCTCATTGGGTAAAGGAGTATACAATTGCATCATCCCATGATGTCATTTTCAGACCTGTGCCTGTACATGGTGGCTCTATCACCACGCTCAGAGACCAGGATAGAAAGATGGCCCCACGTTCCCCTCTGCAGTTTCATGCAGACATGGGGAGCATCTCAAATGTTCACATGCAATGACTTTGGAAAGGAGATTCCTCAAAGGAGCAGTTAGCATCATGTAGTATCTTTCTATACTAATGTGGGGGCAACTTTGAGCCAATCCCTTCGGCAGAGAGCTTTAGTTTATTTGAAAAAATATTCTTGTATTTTGTCTCTTTTATGCCCAGTGTTTTGCAGGCACCGAGTAAAAGCCAAGAAAAATATAAGAAATTGCCCTGCCCTGAAAAAGTTTACAAGGACATTCAGAAAAGAATTTTCTGCCAGGCGTGGTGGCTCATGCCTGTAATCCTAACACTTTGGGAGGCGGAAGCAAAAGGATCGCTTGAGCCCAGGGGTTCAAACCAGGCTGGGTAACACAGTGAGACCCTATCGCTACCAAAAAAAAAAAAAAAAATAGCTGGGCATGGTGGCATGTGCCTGTAGTCCCAGCTACTCAGAAGGCTGAGATGGGGGATAGCTTGAGCCCAGGAGGTGGAGGTTGCAGTGAGTCATGTTTGCACCACTGCACTCCAGCCTGTGTGACAGAGCAAGACTCTGTCTCAAAAAAAAAAAAGAATTTTAATTCATTTATTCAACAAATATTTGAGTACCTACATTGTGCCAGACACAGAACCAGGAACCAGGCGAGTAAGACAAGCACGATGCTTGCCTCATGGAGCTTACAGTCTAGAGAAAGGAGAGAGAGACTCAAACTATCAACAAACACAATAATTTCAGGTGGTTTTACATGCTAGACTGGTCAGAGACCTCTCAGAGAGCATGACATTTGAGCAGCTGTGAAAAGATTTAAAGGAAGAGCATTCTAGACACAGGGAAACAGGAAGTGGAAGGCTCTGAGGCACGCAGCAGATTGGCTTAAGTAATAACACAAGAAGTGAGTGTGGCTACAACTCAGCGAGGGGATGAATCATGGGCAGGCCAGGTGTACAGCGAATTTTATTTTGAATGCAAAGGAAGCCTTTGGCAGGTGAAAACATGACACTTCAACTGAACCTACTGATCTACCTCAGGGAGATTCTGTAGCCTCAGTGAAATTTTGGGAGTAACAGACCTGGGATTCTTAGAACTCAGAGCCCCAAGTAAACTTACAGATGGAAAGAAAAGAAATTGGCCAGGCACACTGGCTCATGCCTATAATCCCAACACTTTGGGAGGCCAAGGCAGGAGAATCTCTTGAGGTCAAGAGTTCAAGACCAGCATGGGCAACATAGCAAGACCCTCTACAGAAAATTTTTAAAATTAGCTGTACATGATGTTGCACACTTGTAGTTCAGCTACTCAGGAGGCCGAGGCAGGAGGATCACTTGAACCGAGGAGCTTGAGGCTGCCGTGAGCTATGATCACACCACTGCACTCCAGCCTGGGCCACAGAGCAAGACCCTGTCTCGAAGAAGAAAAAGAAAAGGAAGAAGAAGAAGAAGAAGAGGAGGAGGAGGAGGAGGAGGAGGAGGAGGAGGAAGAAGAAGAGAAGAAGAGGAGGAGGAAAAGAAGAAGGAGGAGGAGGAGAAGGAGGAGGAGGAGGAGGAGGGGGAGGGGGAGGAGGAGGAGGAGGAGGAGGAAGAAGAGTAAGAGGGAAGAAGGAAGATGGAAGACAGGAGAAGAAGAAGGAGAAAGAGGAACAAGAAGAAGAAGGAAGAAAAATAATAACAAATTAATATTGGTCTGTTTCTTGAGCCTGGGAGGTTGAGGCTGCAGTGAGCCATGTTCATGCCACTGCACTCCAGCCTGGGTGACAGAGTGAAACTCTGGGTTTTTAAAAAAAAAAAAAAAAAAAAGGCCAGTCATGGTGGCTCACACCTGTAATCCTAGCACTTTGGGAGGCTGAGGCAAGTAGATTGCCTGAGCTTAGGAGTTCAAAACCACCTTGGGCAACATGGTGAAACCCTATCCCTATTAAATATAAAAAATTAGCGGGGCATGGTAGCATGTGCCTGTAGTCCCAGCCACTCAGGAGGCTGAGGCATGAGAATCACTTGAACTTGGGAGGTGGAGGTTGCAGTGAGCTGAGATCTTGCCACTGTACTCCAGCCTGGGAGATAGAGCAAGATTCTGTCTCCAAAAAAAAAGAACAGTCACTTGTAACCTCAGAGGCTTTCTTGGGTAGGAGAGGGTGAAACTTCAAAGTGAATAAACCATATAACACGTCCCTGCTTGTGGCTCAGCATATTTCTTTCCTTTTGGGGACAACGCCCTATGTGTCCTTCAGGAAGCCACTGCTCTCCTGTTCTTGGGAATATGATTTGGCTCAAGCTAGTCAGAAATAGTTTTCACTTCCTATCCCCACACCAAAATGACTGGCTCTGGGATGGGCACAGAACCCAGTCAGAGCCAATGAAAGTCAAGAAGACATTGTCTACAGCCTTCTGGCAAAAACAAAACAAAACAAAACAAAACAAAAAAAACTTTCTCTCTTTTCCATGGGATCCATCAGTATAAAGATGCAACGTTTAGAACCACTGCAGGCATTTGTGACTATGGGGAAGATTCTGGAACTGTTAGGGGCTGTGGGGGAGCATTGCATGGTGCCTGAGGATGAAGCCAACACTACAGAAGGTAGAGCAAGAGATGGAGAACGCTGTGTCCTTGTGATGCTATTGAGCCTCAGGATTGAGCCTTGCCTGAAGCCAGACCTATTGCTGGAGGTTTTAGTGGCCTCTACCAGTTAAATGCTCTTTATTACATAACCCAGTGTAAGTGGGATTTTCCTTGCTGCATATTATAAGAGCCTATATGATATAAACATTGCAATAGGTACCCAACAACACTGAAGGCCTCCTCTGCACCTTCAGTTTCTAGGAGGAAGTAAGCCTGATCCAGGACCCAAATAAATGGTCTCGCCTCCCCCTTCTCTATTTCAGAGTTTCCATGCCTCCCGTCACCATAGCACTGTGACTCTCATGGAAAGGCAGAGGAAGCAGAGGAGGAGAGGGTGCCTGTTTCCAGGCTGCGTTGCCACATTGGGGTGGGGGCTGGAGAGAGAGAGAGAGAGAGAGAGAGAGAGAGAGAGAGAGGTGGCTCCGAGCCTGACATTTCAGGATAGAGATAACAGGGTAAAAATAAACTCCTGAGCGCCTGTAGCAGCACTCGCTTCTCTGGCTTCACAGTTATCTCTTTCTGCTTCAGGGACAGAAGAGTTCCTTTCGGGTCACCCCTTGGACTGCCTCTTCCCAGCCCCCTGTGATGGAGGAGGACGCATAGGTCATTGAATTCCGTCTGTTTGTCTACACCCGCTCTTTCACCGCAGGCAAGTCAAGGGATTGATCCCCCTCCATCCCGTAACCCCTCTTTTTATCCTGCAAATCACCTTTCACATCTGATGCTCCAGAAGCTCGGTGAGGTCAGTGAGGCAGGGGCCGGGGTCTCCCCGTTTCCCGGATGGGAAAAAGCAGTGGGGCTTGGAAAGATGAAATGATTTCCCCCAAATCACACAGCTCATTAGTGCTAATGTGTTCTGATCTAAAGCCAGGGCCTTTTCTGCCTTTCCGTCTTTGATCAGGAGTAAAAGCAGTTTGATTCCCTCCCTGCAGGGCTTGTGGACAGCCATGCAGGCTGGGTACACACATCACCTGGGACACAAGTATCATCGTGTGTCTCCTGACAGCCACACCTCTTTGTCCCCTTTGTCCCCTTCCCATCACACAGTGTCTGAGTTTTGTATTTGCCAATGAGCAACCTACTTACTTACTACAGAAGGGCGGCTGGAACGACACAGTATCAAGGAACTCAACCTAGCTCTGCCACTGAAGTCCACAGAGGGTCTCTGAGCCTCAGTTTTCTAATCTTTAAAATGATGGTCAAAATATACCTACGTAGGATTAAATAAACCATTGCATGCCAGGCACTTGGCCTGTGCCTGGTACATGATCATCTAAATGTTGGAGCTTCCTGTGACAATGATAGCTTCTCCTATGCTGGTGTATGGGTATAGCGACAATGTCCCTCACCCATGTCCGCAGTACATGCCCTTAGAGTTCTTTCTCTCTCAGTGGCCAAGGATTTGCAACGAGCCATTTCATCAGTTAAGACGCTTGTGGTTGCAAGCGACCGAAACACTGATCCTCACTGGATTACACGAAAGGGGAATTTACTGGCTTGGTGGGTAGCTCCAAAGGCAGCCAAGGGTAGAACCTAGCTTCAGGCACAGCTGGATCCAGGATGGAACCGATACCATCAGGATTGGGTTTCTCGGCTCCGTGCTCTGCTGTGAGCGCCCTCCTCATAGGGGATACAGGGGTTCCAGCATCTCCCCTTCTTGGGTTCAGAGCCAGTGGGAAAGAGCTAGCCCCAGCATTCCCAGCAAAAGCCTCTTTGCATCTCACTACCCATCCAGAACCCACACCCATCACTCCACCCAGAGGAATGAAGACAAGCGCAGACGGCCCGAGGTGGGTCCTGTCTGCTCAAACCCAGATCTGAGAGTAGTGAAAAATGATTGCCCAGAGCAAAATCAGGTTTGGCCGCCAAAAGCAAAGGTGACTTCTGCAGCCACCCACTCTCCTTGGCCTTGTGCCCTGTGATGAACACTGATGAATTGGCTTCTGTAATCCCAGGGAAGAGATGGGCTTCAAGCAGGCTGGCGGGCTCCGACAACGACTCTCATCAGAGTTCCCTCATTGCCATCTGCTGACCAGCTGGACCCGCTGACCTCAGACCAGAACCTTCCCCAAGCTTGATCTACAGCCTGCCACCCGGGGGGCCTACTTCCTTGAATAGGGGCTGGCAATCTGGGCTCTTTTTCAGGCCTCTGCCATGAGGCACTATATCCTCGTTCCAACTCAATTATTATTGATTCATTGTTTGTCTTTCCTCTAAAAAAGGAACCAGCCATAACAAAAAGCCCCTCTTATGGTCCGTAGAAAATAAATACAACCAAAAGCAACCCTACGATTAAATGAGAGCTGGTTGTTCTCGCTCGCTGTAAGCCTGAAGACTGGTGCTGTCATGGTTGCTGAAAGGCAAGATTAGGCCAGGCATGATGGCTCACACCTGTAATCCCAGTACTTTGGGAGGCTGAGATGGGCGGATCACCTGAGTTCAGGAGTTCAAGACCAGCGTGGCCAACATGGTGAAACCCTGTCTCTACTAAAAATACAAAAATTAATTGGCCAAAGTGGGGGGTGCCTGTAATCCCAGCTACTTGGGAGGCTGAGGCAGGAGAATCGCTTGAACCCAGGAAGTGGAGGTTGCAGTGAGCTGAGATGATGCCACTGCACTCCAGCCTGGGTGACAGAGCAAGACTCCGTCTGGGGAAAAAAAAAAAAGGCAACGTTAGCTAGTCTCCGGGAGGTGCTAATGACCTAGGCCAGCACGAACTTGAGACTCAATGAAATTAAAACAACTGGAAACGAGGTAGAAAGAGAATAACTTCTACTAGGTGATTCTACCGCCTTGATTGCTGGAGGGGTACATTTCATGTTAGCTGCCTGCATCTTCGGCAATTCTCTCATGTACTGGTGAGTCTGCCACTCTAACTGTGTAAATTCCGTTTATACTGGTCAACCAGCAACCACAAAGACACTCTCGAAGCTTCCTCCCTCTCCCCTCCTCCCCAAGCCTGCAGGAGAGATGGAAAAGAAGCGGGTAAGAGAACACGAAAGATTTCTTTAGAAATAATTATGGTAATTATGTATGCATTTCCAGGGGGAGATTCTGGGAATTATTCCTAAAAGGCTGGAAAGAATTTCCTCTTTTGATCTCGATTCTGAGCCAGAGAAAATCAAATTAAGAAAGAAAAGCAACAGAGAATTCTCCGTGGGGAGGAAGGAATGGGGTTGGGACTGTTTGTGAGGTTCCGGGGGAAAGATGGAGAAAAGGAAAGTCTTCTGACACCTTTGTCTCTCTAGATGTTGGTAGACTTAGGAGGAAGAAGTGAGAGAGAAAAGACGAGACAGGTGAGGTTGTGTTCTTACATCTTTCTTGCAAGGCTTCACTCCCTCCCCTTGAGGGGCCACAAAGACAGTCCCCTTTGAGCTATTGAGGACGTAGTTTTTTGTAGCTTTTCCCACATCACATGCTGGCCAGGCATCCTCCACAATGGCCCTCCCTTGCAAAGGAGCCCTGTGAATTCCAGCCAACACTCCGAGAGCCGCCACAACAAGATGAACAAGTGTAGGCGTGTGACGAGTTTTTTGTTTTTTTCTTTTTAATCCTCCCTTTCAGGCACTGGGAGAAATGGTCCTGTCACTTCTGTAAATTTTCTTCCGCGGTTGCTAAGCAGCACGCCTCTGCCCCTTCCACTTCCCTCTGCTCCTGCTTCTTGTCTCTCTCCACCCTCCACCCCCGCACACTCACAGTGCTCTTCCCTGTGGTGGTTTGGAAATCAGAGAACAGCCCCCAAGCAGTTTGCAGCTCCCAGAGCCACAGCAGTGCCATGGCGGGTTCCCCGACAGAGACGTCTCCCAGCCTGCTCTGCAGAACATGCACGGAGGTCCTGGCAGGGAAGACCACCGCTTGAGCCCCTCTGCATTCACCAGCAGAGCTGGGGGCTTCCTTCCTTCCTTCCTTCCTTCCTTCCTTCCTTCCTTCCTTCCTTCCTTCCTTCCTTCCTTCCTTCCTTCCTCCTTCCTTCCTTCCTTCCTTCCTTCCTTCCTTCCTTCCTTCCTTCCTCCTTCCTCCTTCCTCCCTCCCTCCCTCCCTTCCTTCTTTCCTTCCTCTACACTTCTTTCCTTGTTCCTTCCCTCCCAGCCATGCTACAATAGCCTTTGCCTGTAGACTAGATGGGAGAAACTCAAAAGTATGCAGGCACCAGACATTGCATTTCATGAGGGAAGGAGGCTGGATGTGAGACAACAGGGAATGGTGAGGACTGTTCCCTAAGTACCTGCCTAAGGAGGCCTTGCACTAGCACCAGCCAACTGGTGTTTCAAGGGAAGCTGGGCAACTTCCAGATTTTTAAAAATCTCAATGCAGGACAAGCAAAAACCCATCTGTGGGCCTCCAGTCTGTGGAGGAGAGCCCAGCAAGGTCCGTAATGCAGGTTTGTGACACAGTTCCATTTGAGGGTTGGCTGGGTGGTTTTGGCAGCAGAATGGAGGATTGGTGGGAGGCAGGCAGGGGCTGTGGACAGCAAGCCATGAGCCCCAGCTGCCCCTTGGAGAAGCCAGAAGGCTTGGTGGCAGCCCCGGACCTTGATTTCTGTAGGACCTTCATCCAGTGGATGGAAGAATGGCCTAGCTGGACTGCAGACAAATAACCGGGGTGGAGAGACTGGACTGTCACTTTTCCCTCGGTTCCCAAAGCTGCCCATCCTGTTCCACGATGCCAAGCCCTAGGCCAGAAGGACCACAGGTTAATCAGGGTCAGGCACTGAACAGATGGGGCCTCAAGGGATCCCAAAGGTCCACGGGTGAAGCTAGAATGATGTATCGCTTTTCAGCTAAGTTGCAACCCCAGGGAGTCACGGTGGGGTTACTGTGGGTCGGGTGGAAGTGGCGTAAAGACGGCCTGTGCTCTGAACTCCTTTGGGGCCATTCAGGAGCACCATGATCAGGCTCTCCCCCACTGGCCAGGACACAGCCGACGGGGCCCCATGGGGCTCTGTCTCCCTGCTCCCTTTCCCATTGGCCACAAAGACTTTGGATGACATTGAGACCTGAGCCAGACACAGGGACTGCAACCCTCCCAAAACAAACCAACCAAGTCCCAGAGGGAGTGAAGGAATGGCCAAGTGCTGAGCTCTGTGCTGCAACTGACATTTGGAGGAGGAAGCTTCAGGGCCTAAAGCTCAGAGGATGCACTTCCTGGGTTCTGTTCAGTCACTGGAATTACCTGCATGACAGCTTTCTCCAGAAGCTCCTCTGGGCAGCCAGCATTTCCATCTACCCTGGTCAGCATAGACCCAGCTCCTGCCTGTCCACCTGGATCTCAGGCTCAGTTTCTGAGGCCCGGTTTTCCCCCAGGTGCCAGGCTGCAATCAGCAGGGACTAAATCTCACTGCCAAGGCATCCAACTCTCTGTGCTCCAGGAAGGGCTGAAGGAGCCTGCATGACTGGAGAGAGAAAGGCTACATCCAGATCCTCACATACCATCATCCCATTCCTTGGCCCTGGAGGCTGGCACTGCCCTGTGAGCCTCTGGAAACTGATGAACAATAGCTGGGAATGCAAAAACGATCCATGGAGAATGACAGAGCCAGCTTATTTCTATATTTCTTTGTTTTTTAAAGTAATGAAGGGAGCTCTCTTCAGAGGCCTTTGGTTCCCTTGACTTTTCAAAGTAGTAAGAAAGGGAGGAAGGAAGGTGAGGTTCTTAGAGTCAATTCTACTCAGGGAGTATTGATTGATGGCTGATCATACACCGTGCGAAGAAATGTAGGGTCCAGTACAACCTGCATCACCCAGAAGGATTCAGCAGAGAGTGACAGCCTCATCCTCAGCAGGCAGGGGAAGCCAGGCACCTTGCAGGGGCTTCTGCATTCCATCATCACTAGTTTCAAGGAGTAGGTGGTATGATTCCCATTTAGCAGGTGGGAAAGTAAAGCCCAGAGGCATTAAGTAATTGGCGAGAGGCCATGCTGATAATGAGGGCAGAGTCGGGACTGAAATCAGAGCTGTCTGGATGGTTGCAAAGCCTGGACTGTTACCTGCAGAACACCAACTATGGGAAAGAATGATCCGGAGATGGTCCCAGATATTGCTGGATTCAATACCGGAAATGTTTATTGAGTGTCGGGAACCTGAAAGGGACCAGCTCTTCCAGTCCAGGGCCCGCCTAGGCCAGTCCCCCAACTGATCCATCAAATATACACGTCCAGTTTCTGCAGCATTGGAAAATGCCTGGGAAATTATTTTGTGAAGAATTTCAAGCAAACAGAAAAGGTATGTGGGATATTATCATGTTCCACTGCCAAGCTTAAGAATGAAATGTTACAGCTGGGTGTGGTGGCTCACACCCGTAATCCCAGCACTTTGAGAGGCTGAGGCGGGTGGGTCACTTGAGATCAGGAGTTGGAGACCAGCCTGGCCAACATGGTGAAACCTCATCTCTACTAAAAATACAAAAATTAGCCAGGTGTGGTGGCTCACGCCTGTAATCCCAGCACTTTAGGAGGCTGAAGCAGGTGGATCATCTGAGGTCAGGAGTTCGAGACCAGCCTGACCAACATGATGAAACCTTGTCTCTACTAAATACAAAAAATTAGCTGGGCATGGTGGCGCATGCCTGTAATCCCAGCTACTTGGGAGGCTGAGGCAGGAAAAATACTTGAAGCTGGGAGGTGGAGGTTGCAGTGAGCCAAGATTGCATCATTACACTCCAACCTGGGCAACAAGAGCAAAACTTGTCTCAAAAGAAAAAAAAAATACAAAAATTAGCTGGTTGTGGTAGCATGCACCTGTAATCATGGCTATTCAGGAGGCTGAGGCACAGAATCGCTTGACTAGGAGGCAGAGGTTGCAGTGAGCCAAGATCACGCCACCGCACTCCAGCCTGGGCAACAGCGTGAGAATCTGTCTCAAAAAAAAAAAAAAAGAAATGTTACAATTATGGTTGAAGCAGCCTGTGTGTCTCCATGAACTAACTAACCATCCCCTCCTGTGCTTGTATTTACCGCCCTAAATTAGTGCCGTTGTAATCCACATGCATGTCTTTATGCCTTCGCTGCACTTGTATGTGTTCTAAATAATAGTATTGTTTGCATATTTCAATATTTTCATATAAATCCTATGTTGTATGTATCCGTATGCAACTTTTTTTTTTTTAAGAGCTTTTTTAGCTGGGTGTGGTGGCTCATGCCTCTAATTCCAGCAATTTGGGAGGCCAAGGCAGGAGGATTACTTGAGCCAAGGAGTTCGAGACCAGCCTGGGCAACATAGCAAGACCTCGTCTCTACAAAAATAAAGACAATTAGCTGGGCATGGTGGCAAATGCCTATAGTCTCAGCTACTTGGGAGGCTGAGGTGGGAGGATTGCTTGAGTCCAAGAGTTCAAGGTTGCAGTGAGCTATGATCGCATTACTGCACTCTGGCCTGGGCAATAGAGTGAGACCCTGTCAATTAAAGTACAGAAAGAAAGAAAAGAAAACCAGCGTTATTGAGATGTAATTCGTACACCGTACAAGTCACCAATTTAAAATGTACAAGTCAATGGCTTTCCGTATATTCAGAGTTGTACCTCCATCACTACAATCAATTTCAGAACATTTTCATTACCCCAAAAAGAAACATGGCCACCTTCTTAGCCATCACCCACCAGTCTCCCCATCCTCTCTTGGCAACTCCCAATTTCCTTTCTGTCTCTATAGAAAGGAAGTGTTCCTATTCTAGACGTTCCCTATATGGAATTCCACAGATGGAATGCCATTTATAATGGAATCACGGACCTTTGAATCTGACTTCCTTCACTTGGCATAATGCTTTTAGGTTCCTCCATGTTGCAGCAGGGATCAGTTCTTCATTATTGACAAAGAGTGTTTCATCGTATGTATGCGGCACATTTTATTTATTCATTCATCAGTTGACCATTTGGGTGGTTTCCGCTCTTGGCTATTATGAATAATACGACTATGAACATTCATGTACAAGTTTTTGTGTGGACATATGTTTTCATTTCTCTTCTATATACCTATGAGGGAAGTTGCTGAGTCATATGGTAACTCTTAAGTTTTTGAGAAACGGCCAAACAGTTTTTCAAAGCTCTGTGCTACTTTACATTCCCACCAGCAATGTGTGATGATGGTTCGAATTTCACAACATCCTTGCCAACAGTATTACGATCTGTCTTTTTTATTATAGCCACCCTAGTGGGTGTGAAGTGGTGTCTCATTATGGTTTTGATTTGCTTTTTCCCGATGGCAAATGATGTTGAGCATCTTTTCATGTGTTTATTGGCCATTTGTTTATCTTCTTTGGAGAAATGTCTATTCAGATCCTTTGCCTATTTTTAATTGAGTTATTTGTCTTTTTATTATTGAGTGGTAATCATTCTTTATAGATTCTAGGCACAAGTCTCTTATCAGATATACAATTTGTGAAAATTTGGTCTCATTCTGCGGGTTGTCTTCACTTTCTTAATGTCTTTGAAGCACAAAAGTTTTCTGTTTTGAAGTCCAATTTAGCTGGGTATGGCGGTACACGTTTTCAGTCCCAGCTACTCAGGAGGCTGAGGTAGCAGGATCACTTGAGCCTAGGATTTCAAGTCCAGCCTGGGCAACATAATAAGACCCCATCTCTTAAAAAAATAAAGTCCAATATTTCTATTTTTTCTTTTGTTGCTGATGCTTTGGGTATCATATCTGGGAATCCATTGACTAATCCAAGGTCATAAAGATTTCCTCATATGTTTTCTTCTAAGAGTTTTACTGTTTTAATGCTTGCATTTAGGTCTTTGATCCATTTTGAATTAGTTTTTTTTGTTTTGTTTTGTTTTTTGTTTTTTTGAGACAGAGTCTTGTTCTGTCGCCCAGGCTGGAGCGCAGTGGCCCGATTTCAGCTCACTGCAAGCTTCGCCTCCCGGGCTCACACCATTCTCCTGCCTCAGCCTCCCGAGTAGCTGGGACTACAGGCTGCCACCACCATGCCTGGCTAATTTTTTGGTATATTTAGTAGAGACAAGGTTTCACCGTGTTAGCCAGGATGGTCTCAATCTCCTGACTACAAGTGTGAGCCACTGCGCCTGGCCAAGTCTTATCACATTTTAAACCAATATCCTATAGTTGGACATTAAGGCTATTTCCAATTTTTAACTTTATAAATATAGCCACTGTGGACCTATTTAAAATAGCTAAATTTTTTTTTTTTTTTTTTTTGAGACGGAGTCTCGCTCTGTCGCCCAGGCTGGGGTGCAGTGGCGCGATGTCAGCTCACTGCAAGCTCCGCCTCCCGGGCTCACCCCATTCTCCTGCCTCCGTCTCCTGAGTAGCTGGGACTACAGGCGCCCATGCCCAGCTAATTTTTTGTATTTTTAGTAGAGACAGGGTTTCACCGTGTTAGCCAGGATGGTCTCAATCTCCTGACCTCGTGATCCGCCTGCCTCGGCCTCCCACAGTGCTGGGATTACAGGCCTGAGCCACCGCGCCGGCCTCATTTTGAATTAGTTTTTGTTTATGGCGTGAGTTAAGGGGCTCACTTCATTCTTTTGAATGTAGCTACTCCGTTGTCCTACCACCATTTTTTTTTTTTTTTGAGACGGAGTCTCACTCTGTCGCCCAGGCTGGAGTGCAGCGGCCGGATCTCAGCTCACTGCAAGCTCCGCCTCCCGGGTTCACGCCATTCTCCTGCCTCAGCCTCCCAAGTAGCTGGGACTACAGGCGCCCGCCACCTCGCCCGGCTAGTTTTTTGTATTTTTTAGTAGAGACGGGGTTTCACCGTGTTAGCCAGGATGGTCTCGATCTCCTGACCTTGTGATCCGCCCGTCTCGGCCTCCCAAAGTGCTGGGATTACAGGCTTGAGCCACCGCGCCCGGCCCCCTACCACCATTTTTAAGACTGAATTGTGTTGGCTCCCTCATAGAAAATCAATTGATCCGAAATGTGAAGGTCTATTTCTGGACCGTCAAGCCTAGTACAGTGATCTGTATGTCTGTCCTCATGTCAGTTCCATACTATCTGATTACTATAGCTTTGTACTAAGTTTTAGTGCTCAGGAAGTATGAGCCCTCCAACTTTGTTCTTTTTAAAGATTAACTGTTCTGATTCTCTTGAATTTCCATATGAATTTTAGGACTGGTTTGTTAATTTCTGCAAAAAAGTTAGCTAGTATTTTGAAAGGATGGCATTGAATCTGTAGATCAATTTGAAAAGTTTTGCTATCTTTTTTTTATTTTTATTTTTCGAGACAGGGTCTCACTTTGTCGCCCAGTCTGGGGTGCAGTGGCAGGATCTCGGCTCACTGCAAGCTCCACCTCCTGGGTTCACGCCATTCTCCTGCCTCAGCCTCCCGAGTAGCTGGGACTACAGGCGCCCGCCACCATGCCTGGCTAATTTTTTGTATTTTTAGTAGAGACGGGGTTTCACCGTGTTAGCCAGGATGGTCTCGATCTCCTGACCTCATGATCTGCCTGCCTAGGCCTCCCAAAGTGCTGGGAATCCAGGCGTGAGCCACTGGATTCTTAATATTAAATTTTCCATCTATAAACATGGGATGTCTTTCCATTTATTTAGGTCTTCTTTAGTTTCTTTCAACAATGTTATATAGTTTTGCAGTGTAAAAAGCCTCATACTTCTTTGGTTAAATGTATTCCTAAGTATTTCATTCTTTTATAAAATATTTATTTTTTTATTTATTTGTTTGTTTATTTATTTATTTTCATTTGGAGACACGGTCTGTCTGACACCCAGGCTGGAGTACAGTGACCAGGCCATAGCTCACTGCAGCCTCAAACTCCTGAATTCAAGTGATCCTCCCACCTCAACCTCCCGAGTAACTAGGGCTGCAGGCATGGCCACTACACCTGGCTAATTTTTTAAAATTTTTGGTAGAGATAGATTCTTGCCGTATTGCCCAGGTGGTCTCAAACTCCTGGGCTCAAGTGATCCTCCTTCCTCATCCTCCCATAGTGCTGGGATTACTGGCATGAGCCACCATGCCTGGCCTCGTTTTTTATTCTTTTTGATGCTCTTGTAAATGGATTTTTCTTAATTTCATTCTAAATGTTCTTCTTTTCAACATATAGAAGAACTACAGCTGGTTTTTGCATATTGATCTTGTATCCTGCAACCATACTAAACTTGTTGAGTCATTCAAATAATTTTTGGTAGCTTCTTCCTAATCTTCTATGTACAAGATTATGACAACTGTCAAACAGAGACAGTTTTATTTCTTCCTTTCCAATCTGGATACCGCTTCTTTTCTCTTGCCTACTTGTTCTGCCTAGAATTTTCCAGAACAATGTTGAATAGCCATGGCAGTGGTAGACATCCTTTTCTCATTTCTGATTTTAAGGGGAAAGCTTTCAGTCTTTCACGATTAAGTGTGATGTTAGCTCTGGGTTTCTCATAGATGCCCTTTATCTGGTTGAGGAAGTTCCCTTCTGTTCCTAGGATATTGAGTGTTTTTATTGTGAAGCACATGATTTGCTCTTCTCCCCCAACATCGTGAGTTTTATCCACGTGTCACTGTGGTTTGTAATGTCTACTTTCACTAAAGATGTTGTAAGGCAGATACAGGAGAAGGTTAAATCACCTATCACCCCTATTCTCTAATTACATCTTCTTTACCTCTCTCAAGCTACCTAGGATATGTCCCTGCCACAACTCCCCCTTCCACCCCCTCCCCAGGCAAACTCTCTCCTCTTTCATCCACTTGCTCACCAGAGGGCTTTTAGCAAAACAGAAACCCTCTTCCTTTTTCATCCATCTGGAGATAAATAAAGGAGAGTGGGAGTTCCAAAGAAGAATCCCTTCACTCTGCTTGGTGGGGAGAAGGTAGAACGGCAAATCTTCCTGAAGGAGGGTGTGTTTGAGCTTAGATTAGAAGCTGGGTAGGATGCTGCCAGGGAAGGAAGAAATAGCTTTGAGCAAAGACATCTCGGATTGTGCCCTGATGAAAGGGAATTTAGCCCCCAACAAGGTCCAGGCAGTTTAGCCTCAACGGTTCTTACAAGGATCTTCTATTCATATGATAGTTAAACTGAGTGGATCTCAGTAGACTTGATATGATATGATTTATTTTTCTTTTTTGAGACAGGGTCTTGCTCTGTTAACCCAGGCCGGGGTGCAGTGACGGGATCATGGCTCACTGCAGCCTCAACTTCAAGCAATCCCCCTGCCTCAGTTTCCCGAGTAGCTGGGACCACAGGCTCAGGCTACCATAATTTTTAAATTTTTTGTAGAGATGGGGATTTGCCATGTTGCCCAGGCTGGTCTTGAACTCCTGGGCTCAAGTGATCCTCCCACCTTGGCCTCCCACAGTGCTGGGATTACAGGTGCATGCCACCATGCCCAGCTGTTTTTATACAGATGAGGTCTCCCTATGTTGCCTAGGCTTGTCTCGAACTCCTGGGCTCAGGCAATCCTCCTGCCTCAGCCTCCCAAAATGCTGGGATTATAGGCATGAGTCACTGTGCCTGGCCTTGATTTCTGACCTCTAGAGTTGCCTTGTCCAATATGGTAGGCATTAGCCACGTGTGGCCATTCAAGTGTAAATTAAGTGAAATTAAATAGCATTAAACATTTACTTCTTATTTGCACTAGATACGTCTCAAGAGACCAATAGCCACATGTAGTTAGTGGTTGCCATATTGGATACCACAGCTATAGAACATTTCTGTTATCACAGAAAGATCTATTGGACAATATATTCTAGTACTGGAAGGAAGAAAGCTGTAATGAAGATGACTGAGGGGTTTGAGCCAGACAGGTAGGCCCCAGGCATAGGGTGAAGATGGCCTGGCATGGGATTTAATAGGCTGGGTCCCAGTTCTGGCTCTGCCACCCCTGTTTCTGTCACTTTTGGAAAAATCACTTCCCTTTTCTGGTTTTCCCATTGTTGAGAAAATGAAATTGTTGGGCAATGTCATCCCAGGAACCCAGGCAATGATTGATAGATTCTATGGTTGTTTAACTAGAAAGGGATGTATTCAGCTGTTTCTTCCAGATGTAGAGAAAAGAGCCTTGGACTCAGGAAGCAAGCAGCTGGTTCTGGTGCTACCCAGCTGAGTCATCATGGGCAAGTCACTTCACCTCTCTGAACCCCATTTCCACATCTGTGAAACTGGGTGAGAGGGTTTTGGGAGGATGAATTGAGAGGAGTTAAAGGAAAGCACTCTGAGAAAAGAGGAGGGATAACAGGATGTGACCAGGTCAGATCAAATGGGAAAGTTAGCATAAACAAAGCTAAATGGGTTTATTTGCTAAAAGGATTTCTCAGAACCCTTAATATGCTAATGTGCACTGTGAATCTCTAAGTATTTCCTAAATTAATATGACCACAGAATTCCTTTAAAAATAAAATTATTATTGCCAGGTGTGGTGGCTCACGCCTGTAATCCCAGCACTTTGGGAGGCTGAGGCGGGTGGATCACTTGAGGTCAGCCTGGCCAACATGGTGAAACTCCGTCTCTACTAAAAATGGAAAAATTAGCTGGACGTGGTGGTGGGCACCTGTAATCCCAACTACTCGGGAGGCTGAGGCAGAAGAATCACTTGAATCCAGAAGGTGGAGGTTGCAGTGAACCAAAATCATGCCACTGGACTCCAGCCTAAGCAACAGAGTGAGACTCCGTCTCAAAAATAATAATAATAATTGTTGCAAGGAATGCTCACAGGCATTCGTTACTGGACCGGGAACCCACTTGGGAATTACCCTTAGACAGGGATAGAGCACTTTCCTTGGCTACAGCTTGGACTGATGGCTGTCACCCAGCATTGCCCCTGAAAAACGTCTGGTCTTAGGAAGAATTGGAAAGATCTGGGTTAGATGACATCATAGAGATGGCTTAGAGTGCAGGCAGCCTCCAGAGGAAAGTGGGAGGGAAAAGTGAAAATCTGGAGAAGGTGAGGGTGGCAGTGAGAACTTATTATTTACTGAACGCAGGTGCCGACTATAGGGCAGGCAACAACCTTGACTTTTTTTTTTTTTTTTTTTTGAGACGGAGTCTCGCTCTGTCATCCAGGCTGGAGTGCAGTGGTGCAATCTCAGCTCACTGCAATCTCTGCCTCCTGGGTTCAAGCGATTCTCCTGCCTCAGCCTCCTGAGTAGCTGGGACTACAGGCACGTGCCACCACGTCCAGCTAATTTTTTGTATTTTTAGTAGAGACGAGTTTCACTGTGTTAGCCAGGATGGTCTCGATCTCCTGACCTCATGATCTGCCCACCTCGGCCTCCCAAAGTGCTGGGATTACAGGCATGAGCCACCGCGCCCGGCTGACCTTGACATTTTTATAGGCATCATCTCGCATCCTCAGGACAACTCTGAGAAGCAGCTGATGTCATACCCGTTTTCCAGATAAGAAAACTGAAGCTCAAGGGGTTAAGCAATGTATGAACGTTTAACACGCAGTAAATGGTAGAGCTGGGATTTGAACCCAGGGCTGCCTGGGTCCAAAGCCCATACTCTAATCCCTCTGCCTCAAGAAGCCTAAAATGTCATGACCCTGGAGCTTTCAGCCTGTAGGGGATGAGAAGACAAACCGCCTGCGGTTTGTAAATCTAGTATTATCATCTGGCTTTTTCCTGATATCTGAGTGAGCTCTTTTCAATGGAATGAGCTTAATCCGTTATCCTCCCCCAGTCTTCCCAGTTTCCCATCAAACAAAGATGATTCAAGAGGCCCCAAATGCAGAGCTAAAATCAGCCTTTCATCCTTGCCACCTCCCACCTCTCACTCCTCTGGGAATCGCTAGGATTTAGGAGGCCAGTATTGAACCTGAGATTCAAGAACTGTTTCTGAGTGGCTTACACCCATGTCCCGGGCGCTCTGAGTGAAGGCAGAGGTGCTGGTTAGTAAGGTGGGAGGTAGAGATACCGAGCTCCCAGGCAGGGATGAGGGGCACAGCATGGAGCAGTGACTTCCGAGAGTGTTGTGTGTTTTCATGGACTGTGCAGTCTCCATCTGGAAATTAATCAATTGCAGTCAAAAGCTGTGGTACCGATTTATAATTTTTTAGAATCTAACTTCTTAAGGGTATTGAACCTTTACCTCTAAGGCAATCAAGTCCAGATGGCAAAGGGAAACCCTCTTGTCACCAGCACTTGGGCACTTAAGAACAGCATGGCAGGTTGCGGCCTTGCAAGGAAAGAAGAGGGGAAACATTGTAAATACTGTGTACCCTGACGGTTTTGGCTGCGCTTGAAAAGAGGCGTCTTCATTTGCGGTTAATTAGATTAACTCAGCTGCAATTACGAATGGAATCCCTTGCTCCAGCAATAGCGAACGTTTGTTGAACATGTGTTGTAATCTTGCCTTTAAATACAACCGCATGTATGACATATTTTGTTTTCTCTTGGCCATTGGACTGGAAAACTGTTAATACAACATCTGCTTTGCTTTCTGATTGAATCAGGGGCAAAGAGCAGGTCTCTGTAGTGTCCTTCAGATTATGCCTGGGATATCGAATTACAGCTGCTAACCACTTTCCCACTGCTTAAGAATCCGACCCTGAACATGACTTTTCTATTGGAAATGCCGCTCTCACTCACTGGAGGACTAAATTACCTCCTGCTCTTGCCTCCAGCATGTGAAGTCCACCCTCGCACCTCCCACGCCTCAACAACTCACTATTGTAAACTCTTGTTAGTTTTTAAAATAGTACTCAACCCCATTTGAAATTATTTTATTTTTCGTTTAGTTGTTTGTCTGTCTCCACCATGAAAATATTCCCTCCAGAAGGACAGGACCCATGTGTATTCCCCATGCCCTCCCCTCCCCTCCCCTAGGGCCAAGAACACTTAGTAGGCAACTGAATAAATATTTGTTAAATAAATCACAGTGTTTCCCAATTGTGTGGAGAATGAAGTAAGAGTGAAGCATTTGGTGAGAAAGTGACAATCTTCTTGCAATCATTTCAGTCCTGATAATAGCAAGAGTCTCAGTGCTGGGCAAGGTGGCTCACACCTGTAATCCCAGCACTTCGGGGAGGCTGGAACGGAAGGATCACTTGAGGCCAAGAGTTTGAAACCAACCCGGGCAACATAGTGAGACCTTGTCTCTACAAATTAAAAATAATAATAATAATAATAAGCTGGGCATGGTGGCACACACTTACAGTCCCAGCTACTTGGGAGGCTGAGGCAGGAGAATTGCTTGAACCCGGGAGGTGGAGGCTACAGTGAGCCATGATCGCACCACTGCGCTCCAACATGGGCAACATGGTGAGACTCTGTCTCAAAAAGAAAAAAAAAAAAGAAGAAGCCAGGTGCAGTGGCTCACGCCTGTAATCCTTTGGGAGGCCAAGGCAGATGGATCACCTGAGGTCAGGAGTTCGAGACCAGCCTGGCCAACATGGTGAAACCCCGTCTCTAGTAAAAAAGAAAAAACAAAAATTAGCTGGGCTTGGTGGTGGGCGCCTGTAATCCCAGCTACTCGGGAGGCTGAGGCAGGAGAATGGCTTGAACCCAGAAGGCGGATGTTGCAGTGAGCCGAGATCGTACCACTGCACTCCAGCCTGGGCGACAGGGCAAGACTCCATCTCAAAAAAAATACAAAATAAAAAAGTCTCAGTTTGGTGTCTAACATCTCTTCCTTGCTATTCTCATCCCCCAACACCTCCACACTCCCCACACCCTGCCTCCTTTTTTGTTTAAATAGAAAGTACATTTTGGGGCTCAGAGTGAAGGACAGTTATGGAGGCTAGCTAGGATTTAATACTATTGTTTGGTTTTCGGAGTGTTTAATCCCTTTCAGATAACATTTGCGGCTCTACAGGTCTGGTAGTAATATAAAGTTTCCCTTGGAAAGAAATTCAAGAGTATTGCTTTAAAGGGAAACAGTCACAAGGCAAGTGAAATGAAACAAAAGGCTTGGAGGTGGTCTCTGCATGGCTCAAGTTTGGAAACGAATGCACACACATTCATCCATGTGACTGTCCACTTAGAGGTCTGTTTGACCAGTGCCTGGTGAAAGGCAATTCAGCAAACAGAACTTTATTTTCCTCTCTTCCCCAAATAATTCAGGCCTGTGCTGCTAAGTCCTACCTCCTCATCTCTTCCCCTTCCTCCTCTCCCTGCATCCACCTTTAGGAGTTATCATTACTCAGAAAGGAACCAAGAAATATAAGGGACCTGGGACTACATGAGACCGGATGTGGAAAGCCCCTCAAGACACTAGCGGGAAATACCTGCAGCCGTATTCCTAGCCGAATCCCGAAATTGCAGACAAATCGTGCACTTTTCTGGAAGGAAGTCTCGCTGTCATTCATCAAGTTCTGAAAGGGTCCCGAGAAGAGTTCGAGACCACTGGGCTGGAGGTGGCACCAGGAATGGATCGTTGGCCTGGAGTTCTGACCCTTGGTTTTCTGCTGCACACAGCTGGTCTGTTAATAATGCAGCGAGTTAATAATTAAAATGAGATTGTGTGATACTTAAAGATGCAGGCTCACTCCCTCCCATCTTCACTTGAAGAAGGCTGTTGCCACCAAAATCAGTGGGCTCTCCCAGAAGGTTCTGTACTTACCTGTGCTTACAGGTAAACACAGAGAACGTCAGTTTTTCTCTCCGGGTCTTCTCCATTTATGCATCCAGAGACTACAGCTGGCTGGTTCATCTTTTGCCTTCACAATCCTTCATGTTTAATTGCCTCTACTTCTGCCTCTACCCTATCTAACTTCTCCAAAATATTTCTTGTCAGTACCCCAGGATCAAGATGGGTGGACCCACTGCTCTGTTTGTAAGCTGGGAGGCAGGAAGTTTGGCTTGGCTGTGTGACTGTAAGCAAGTTACTTCACTTCTCTGACTCATAGGAATGCTGTTAAATTTAGATCAAATGAAGGAACAGATGTGGGAGCTCTGCAGAAAGTTAGAAGAGTCATCTCGGATGTGAAAGCTCTATTTAGGGAGCAGCAATCAAGTCACCATCTGACCAATAACTCCTAGAAGACCCTGGAGTAAGGCTCCTCCCAGTCACAAGAAAAAGAAAAACAAATGACATGGAACTTGCAACTTTTGCGGTGGTTTTAAACATGATTTTTTTTTAGGTGGGTCCCACTCAATTCTCCAAGGCATAGTAGATAACCCTCCATCAGTAACTATCTATGATGGATATCTGTGGTCCTGTCATACTTCCCTTAAAGGACTCTGACCTAGGCCGGGCACCGTGGCTTACACCTGTAATCCCAACACTTTGGGAGGCTGAGATGGGTGGATCACCTGAGGTCAGGAGTTCGAGACCAGCCTGACCAACATGGAGAAACCCCGTCTCTACTAAAAATACAAAAATTAGCCAGGCGTGGCGCATGCCTGTAATCCCAGGTCGTCAAGAGGCTGAGGCAGGAGAATCGCTTGAACCCAGGAGCGGAGGTTGCAGTGAGCTGAGATCTCACCACTGCACTCCAGCCTGGACAACAAGAGTGAAACTCTGCCTCAAAACAAAAAAAAAAAAACAAAAACAAAAACAAAAAAAGACTCTGACCTATTCCCAGGCCATGTGGTGGTTGGGATGGTATTGATTGGCTCCAGATGTGAACATGTGATTCAGAATTGGCCAATTAGATCATTACATTCCCTTGATCATAAGCAATTGGTTGAACTCTGAGTATGTCATTTAGTTTGGGCCAGTGAGATGCAAGAAGACTTTTACAAGCATTTCCGAGATGTAATCATATTCCTTTCAGATAAAAGCTAGCTTGATAGTGGGCCCAAGCTACTGCAGTCTTCTTAACAGCAGAATGAGAGAATTGGAGAATGGCCTGCAGCAAAAACTGGAACAAGAGATGGATGGAGACAGAGTTGTGATTTTATTCCTTGAGCCCTGGAATCCAGTTGTGTCTGAATTGTTGAGCTTTTCGATTATATGAAATGTAAATTGTGTTTGTTTGTGTGAAACCTCTATGGCATGAGTTTTGTGTCCCTTGCAACCGTAAGAGAACTGACTGACTACAGTATCTATATATATGTATATATTTTGTGTGTGTGTGTGTGTGTGTATATATATATATATATATTTTTTTTTTTTTTTTTTTGAGACAAGGTCTCTCTCTTTCTCCCAAGCTAGAGTGCCCTGTGTGATCACAGCTCACTGCAACCTCCTCAAACTCCTGGGCTCAAGTGATCCTCCTTTCTCAGCCTCCTAAACAGCTGGGACAACAGGCGTGTGCCGCCAGGTCTGGCTAATTTTTTTAAAACTTTTTTGTAGAAATGGGTTCTTGCTGTGTCGCCCAGGTTGGTCTTGAACTTCAGGCTCCAAGCAATCCTCCTGCCTCGACCTCCCAAAGTGCTGGGATTACAGGCATGAGTCACTGCACTTGGCCTCCCTTTGAGATCTTTATGAAAGCTTCCTTTCCAAGAAAAACACACTCTTGTATTCACATAAAAATATATATGGAATTTCAGGATTCCATGTGCCTCCCGAAACCCACTCTCAGTCCCTAGGGTAATAACCCCTGTTCCTGAGTGTGGAATCCAGAGGGCTTTTCTGGAAGAATCCAAGCTCTGGAACTGCCCTGCTTGTTGTAAATCCTGGCTCCACCTCTTACAGCTACATGAACTTGGGCCTCTCTGAGCCTCAGTTTCCCCAATTAGAAAAAGGAAATAGTATCTAACTTTATAGGGTTGCAGTGAAGCCTACATGAGTTTATTTAGGCAAGACATTTAGAACAGTACTTGGCATATATTAAATACGCACATGTTCATCACCAGCCTCTTTATGATTTTAGTTTCATTGATTATTTTCACTGAGCTCATTAATTCTATTTCCAACATGGTTCTGTATCTGGCTCATAGATATATCTTCTGGGCTACAGATTTTTCTTAAAGTAAATAAATAAAGGCATTGACAATGTTTAGAAATTAAGAGTTCACCTGAAAATTGGGCTGTTTGGCTTCTCTTGGGACATCAGGTCTGATAAAACCAGGCCATTTGCACCTGGCGTCATGAGCTGGCGCTGGATAATTCTCTGGTTCACCGCAGTCCCCACCAGTCCCCAGTACTAACACGGAGAATCCATCGTCCTGGATCATTGTGCTTTCAAAGTCATCATATCCCTTAAGGCCAATAAATCGTTCTTGTACCCATGAAAATGAAAGCTAAATCAAAGAAGCCATGTATTTTTTTTTAAGAAATCATAACATTTATTTAAGTAAAAACTATGCCCATCAGTTTAACATTGCAAACACCTTCATTTACTTGCTTTATTGCCTGGCCCCTGCGGGCATTTGAGTTTTTGATCCTGGCTCTACACAATTACTAATCATTGGCTATTCCTTCCTTTTCCTCTCTTAGCCTGTTGACTCAAAAGCATGAAAAGCCCCAAGTGGCAGGGTGGCAGTCTTAACTTCCAGCTCAATGAAATCATTGTTTTGTCTTCTGTTGCCAGCATTCTTCCCTCTGGAACTAAGACCTCTAGGCCAGCAAAGCATAAGGTCTCAAGAACAGGAAGCAAACATTTTGCTAGTGGGTCCCTAGGGGTGATGGTGCGTGGTGCCACTCCCATTTCCACCCCCTTGATTCCTGGATCCGTGAATCCTGCCTAGCAGAGAAATAGCACCATATATTGGATATTAATTGAGAGCATATTCATCCTTCTGGAGAAACTTGCCCCAGCCCTGCAAGGTATTACTACTTAGCTGGTGCTGTAATTGAGTCTTCAAAGAGCTGTTCTAGTATTCTATAAAGCCAGCTGCTTCAGCAGGATAAGGAAGATGGTAAGACCAGTGAATTCCATGAGCATGGGCCCATTCCTGCACTTCTCTTGCTGTGAAGCCCAGTCACGTTGACATATAAAATTAACCATCACAATCTCTATCAAGTTTTTTTTCATATACGAAATTTTTTAAAATAATTTTCTACAGATTAACTTCTGCCTCTGTACATCTCAAACCTTGTTTCTCCTCCATGACCCACACACTTGGAAATATTCAAGCTGCAGTGCAGGCTTCACGTCCTAATTCCAGGTGCGTTGGCCCACTGAGTAGTAAGCATATTTCTGGAAACCATTTCTACATTAAGCCAGCTAGCAGTTACTTAACTGTATAAGGAAGTGACTGTGAACTGCATAAATAGATCCCACTGAACCCAAACCAAATGTATCCCCAACTCAAATTCCCTCAGCTGTTATAGATCCAAAAAAGGCTTACAGAAATTCCAGTGCTGTCCAACACAGAGGGAGTAAGATGGGAGAAATGGAAGGGAAGTCAGATGAAAGGACTGATATTGATCAGTCTTAACTGACTGCGGTTGAACTATCCTATTCTTGCAAATGTTACAGAAACATTGACCACATGAGACCCTCGTTAGGGTCCTACCAGGGCCTTGGCAGTACCTAAGCCTGTGATAAACCCTTCAGCTTTGTGAGCTTCACAGTATATTCACCCTGTCTATGCAATCCTCATTCTGGCCAAACTGGATTGACACCCCCCTGCCTGGGTACCCCCTGCACTGTCCCATGACCTTGCCTTTGCTTGTGTTAGCTCCCTCTCCCCTGGAACAAATCCCATCTGGGTCAAACACTCTGCCTCCTATGCAAGCACCCTTGATCTTTTCCATGAATCCTTTTCCATCCTTCTCTACACCCTAATAGAATTTCATGCTTTATGTTTTTGATTGCATTTGTCAAACATTACCTTGTCATGTAGTCTTTCATCTGCTCAGCAAATATTTGCTGACTATCCATGGTGTTTCAGCCATTGTTGCGGCTCTGGAGATGCTTCAGTAAACAAGCCAGGTCCCAGTATTCTTGAAGCTTGTAGCCAAATTTGGGGCAGGAATTATAAATACCTGAAAATTCAAAGACCATCACAGAGAGTGACAGGGTCATGGAGAAGGATATTGCTTTAGCCAGGTGGTCATGGAAGGCCTTTCTGATGAGCTGACCCTGCGTGATGAGAAGGAGCCACCCCCAAGAAGAGCTGAAAGAAAGGCATTCTTGGCACAAGGAACATCAGATGTAAAGGCAGTAAGGCAAGAGACTGTGAGACCATGGCTACTCCATATGCAATTATAATGGAGACCACTCTCCTTCCTGTTGCCGGTGAGCCCTTAACCCTTGTATGCTACTCAATGCCTTGCCACTTCTGTCTCCTTACTGGAGGTTCCCTTTCAGCGCAGGATCCTCCTCTGTTTGGAACTTCTGGACTCTGCACTGAAACATGGCTCTTCTGTATTTCAGGGTGGGAAACTCCTCTGGTTGCATGGTAATTACAGATAGGCTGCTAATGCATTAGACATCTCATCTCAGACCGTCTCTGAACTTAACAAGACTTTTTTGTAGGAAAACACCTTAATTTCAAGGTGTGCCTCTGACAGCAGGAATATCAACCCATGTGGTATGTCAGTGGAGGAGATATTTTTAGACCAAGCCCTGCTATTCTCTTGTAGTGTGGTGGCACCAACGCCAGCTTAAGATGACACCCGTTTGTTATGTCACAGTTCTGGAGGTCAGAAGTCCATGCATAGCACATGGCTCAGCTGTGTCCTCTGTTACAGTCTCACAAGGATAAAATCAATCTGTCGGCTGGGCCAGCTCTGAGGGTGAATTAAGTTGTTGGCTGAATTCAGTTCTTTGTGGTTGTTGGACTGGGGTGCCTCTTTCCTGCTGGGGGCTAGTCTTTGCTAGTAGAGGCAGCCTGCATTCTTTCTCATGCTTTCCATGTGGCTCACTCCTGCAGCAGCAGGACGAATCCCCCTCATGCTTTGAATCTCTCTGACTTCTTATTAAAAAAAAATATTTCCATAAGTTTTTTGGGAACAGGTGGTGTTTGGTTACATGAGTAAGTTCTTTAGTGGTGAATTGTGAGATTTTGGTGCATCCATCACCCAAGCAGTATACACTGCACCCAATTTGTAGTGTTTTATCCCTCATCCTCTTCCCACCCTTTCCCTCTGAGTCCCCAAAGTCCATTGTATCATTCCCATGCCTTTGCATCCTCATAGCTTAGTTCCCACTTTTCAGTGAGAACATACAATGTTTGGTTTTCCATTCCTGAGTTACTTTACTTAAAATAACAGTCTCCAATCCCATCCAAGTTGCTGCAAAGGCCATTAATTCATTCCTTTTAATGGCTGAGTAGTATTCCATCGTATATGCCACAGTTTCTTTATCCACTCATTGATTGATAGGTATTTGGGCTGGTTCCATATTTTTGCAGCTGCGAATCGTGCTGCTGTAAACACATGTGTGCAAGTATCTTTTTCATATAATGACTTATTTCCCTCTGGGTAGATACCCAGTAGTGGTATTGCTGGATCAAATGATAGATTCCTTAAAGAACTAAAAGCAGAACTCTCTGACTTCTTCTGCCACATCTTTCTGACTCCAGCCAGAGAAAGTTATCTGCTTTTAAGGGCTCCTATGATTATGTTGGACCCACCAAAAAAAATCCAGGATAATCTCCCTATTTTAAAGGCTATACTTTTAATCACACCTGCAAAATCTCTTTTGCCGTGTAACATCACTTACAGGTTCCCGAGGCTTGTAGTGTCTACATGTGTTTGGAGAGCCAGTCTGCCTACCACGCTAGAGAAGGAGGTGGCATAATGGGATTTTCACCCTTGCTCCAACACTTGCTGTGACTGGGAGCAAATCCCTGAGTTCCAATTCCTATCTCTGTAGAGGAGATGGGAGCCAGGACTTAACAACTCTGTCACAATCCCATTGTAGAGTTTCAGCTTAAATAAAATTGTATAAGCAAAAAGCATTTCTCTTTTTTTGAAGCAGAGTCTCGCTCTGTCACCAGGCTGGAGTACAGTGGTGTGATCTCCACTCACTGCAACTTCTGCCTCCTGGGTTCAAGTGATTCTCCTGCCTCAGTCTCCTGAGTAGCTGGGACTACAGGCCCATGCCACTGCACCAGCTAATTTTTGTATTTTTAATAGAGACAAGGTTTCACCATTTTGGCCAGGATGATCAGGATGGTCTCAATCTCTTGACCTTGTGATCTGCCCGAAGTGCTGGGATTACAGGTGTGAGCCACCGTGCCCGGCCATAAAAAACATTTCATCAGTTCAGTACATACATAGAAGTCATTGCTAATACTGTTCTTTTTTTTTTTTTTCTGGACGGGGTCTCACTCTGTTGCCCAAACTGGAGTGCAGTGGCCTTAGCCTCCCGAGTAGCTGGGATTACAGGCACCTGCCACCACGCTCGACTAATTTCTGTATTTTTAGTAGAGATGGGGTTTCGCCATGTTGACCAGGCTGGTCTCAAACTCCTGACCTCAAGTGATCATTCACCTCAACCTCCCAAAGTGCCGAGATTATAGGCATGAGCCACTGTGCCCAGCCTAATACTGTTCTTATACCACATGGTGCTATCTCTATTTTTTAATTTTATGCTTTTATTCGCTCTTATGTTGTGTGGTTCCCCTCTGCAACCCCCAGTAATTCTCTACTGAAAGGGAGCAGATATTAACCCGCAGAGCTGGTTTACAAATATGGGCTCCAGGGCTGGGCACAGTTGACTCACACCTATAACTCCAGTACTTTAGGAGGCCAAGGAAGGAGGTTGCTTGAGCCCAGGAGTTCAAGACCAATCTTGGCAATAAGGCAAGACCCTGTCTCTACAAGAAAACAAAAATAAAAATAATTAGCCAGGAGTAGTTGTGTGTGCCTGTGGTCCCAGCTATTCAGGGGGCTGAGGTGGGAGAATCGTTTGAGCCCAGAAGGTCCAGGCTGCAGTGAACCATGATTCTGCCACTACACTCCAGGCTGGGTGACAAAATAAGATCCTGGCTCTGGAGCCTGATTACCTGCGCTTAAATCGTAGTTTCTGTATTTATTATGTGACCCTGGGTAAGTTTTTAAGCTCTGTGCTTCAGTTTCATTATCTGTAAAATGAAAAGAGTAACAATATCAAGGGCAGATATATATACACACACACACACACATATACATATATAATATATATATTTTATATGTGTGTTGCAAGGAGTGAATTAAGTTTACATATGCAAAGCACTTAAAACTGTGCCTTGCGCAAGGGCCGGGCGTGGTGGCTCATGCCTTTAATCCCAGCACTTTGGGAGGCTGAGGCTGGCAGATCACCTGAGGTCAGGAGTTTAAGACCAGCCTGGCCAACATAGTGAAACCCCGTCTCTACTAAAAATATAAAACTTAGCCAGGCATGATGGTGCACACCTGTTATCCCAGCTACTCTTGAGGCTGAGGCAGGAGAATCAATTGAACCCGGGAGGCGGAGGTTGCAGTGAGCCAAGATCACGCCACTGCACTCCAGCCTGGGTGTCAGAGTGGGACTCCATCTCAAAAAAAAAAAAAAAAAAAAAAAAACTGTGCCTGGTGTACTGTGGCAGCTGCTGTTATCACCATCATCTACCTTATTATCAGCAATCACATTGCCGCCTCCTGGTGGTATCGTTCACAGCCCTTCTTACCATTTGCAATCATAAACTTTTTGCATTTGCTCAGCATCTATTTTCCTGTTAGAGCTGAGCTTCATCAGAGCTATTATGTTGAAGGGAGTTGCTTATGATTAACTTTTCATTACGTAAGTCATCAAGCATACATTTTATAAGCACATTAAAATGTTGAGGATAAAGCTAATGTCTCCTTTGGACAAAATATTTCCTACTGGTCCCTTCTCCCCTTCCCCAGATAGAGGTAGCCAAAGTCTGACAATATCAAGTGTTGCTGTGACTGTAGAGAAATAGAAATGCCCAGACAATGTAAACTGATATGACCACTGCAGAGGGCAGCCTGGCAGTAGCTATTAAAATCAAAAACAGGCATTTCTCATGACTCAGCAGTTTCACTTCTCAGAAAATGCCTTAGAGTTGCATTGGCAACTAGACCCAAGACATCACAAAGAAGGCTGGCCATTGCTGCATTCTTCATAATATCAAAAATGGGACAACCTAACATTCATCAAAAGAAGAACGTTAAATGAAATACAGCACCTCCTGAGAGGTGGTGCAAGAAATAAGTGTCAAAATTCTATCTCTAGTTTTTAATTTTACATTTTTATTTGTACTTTACAGGTTTTAATTAGAATAACAAACTTCCTATGAGTCAGGGTCTGTTTCTGCAATTTTCCCAGCACTGTTGTGAGGTGGGTGCTATTATTATCTCAATTTTATAGATGAGGAAACGAAGACACAGAGAAATTATGTAACTTGTCCCAGGGTCCCCAGTGGAGCTCAGATTTGAAGTCTGGCAGTTCGATTTCCAAGTAAGTGGGATTCATCTTTATGCTATATAGTTTTTCCTTTTTTTTGTGATGTACATAACATAGTAATATAACAGTTCATGTCTTTTTTTATTTTTTTTTTTGAGATGGAGTCTCACTCTGTCGCCCAGGCTGGAGTGCAGTGGCGTGATCTCGGCTCACTGCAACCTCCACCTCTCCAGTTTTAAGCAATTCTCTGCCTCAGCCTCTGGAGTAGCTGGGATTACAGGTGCATGCCACCACGCCTGGCTAATTTTTTTTTATATATATATTTTTGGTAGAAACGGGGTTTCACCATCTTGGCCAGGCTGGTCTTGAACTCCTGACCTCGTGATCCACCCACCTCGGCCTCCCAAAGTGCTGGGATTACAGGCATGAGCCACCGCGCCTGGCCAACAGTTCATGTCTTAATGTGCAAACAAACAATATGCAGCAACTAAGGGTTGTTTAAAGTTCAAAACTTCAAAGGGTACTTGATCACAAAAGCTTCAAGATAGACAGGGGGCAGTAAACAGTCAGCCATAAGAAGGATGAAGTAAATTTCTTAAATTTTTTGAGACAGGCTTTCACTTTGTCTGCCAGGCTGAAGTGCCGTGGTGCAATCATGGCTCACTGCAGCCTCGACCCATCAGCCTCAAGTAATCCTCCCATCTTAGCCTCCCAAGTAGCTGGGACCATAGACATGCACCACCAAACCCAGCTATCAATTTTTTTTTTATTTTTTGTAGGGCTGGGGTCTTCCTATGTTGCTCAGCCTAAGGATGAAGTAGATCTTTATAGGTCAGTTGTGTCTTAGTTTGCCTTGTTTACCCAGTGCCTATCACAGTGCTCACAGCTAGTAAGATCTTGTTAGGTGTTAGAGAATAAATGAATAACCTTCATGCAGTGTCTGCCCTAGTCTGACTTAAGGTAGGAAAAAGGAGCCCAGTCCTAGGTCATCGTGCTCCTGGCTACTGCTTCTGGGGCCCTGTGGGCCTAGGTTCCTGGCTGGGCAGGTGCAAGAAGCTCAGGTTTCCTAGAACAGGGACATGGAAGTCTGTGAGGCTAAGTAAAATGACTAGAGATTCCTGGAAGAGCAGTAAGGAATCTAAAAACACAAAAACAACCCCTGGAACTAATAAATGACTATAGCAAGGTCACAGGATGCATGGGCACCATGCAAAAAATGTATCATTTCCCCATATACTAGCAATGAACAATTTTGGATGCAAAATGAAAAAAAAAACATTAACAATCACTCAGGGAAAAAACACTTAGGATATAAACCTAACAAAACATATATAGAAAGTATATACTGAAAATTACAAAATATTGATGAAATAAATCAAGAAGACCTAAATAAATGGGGAGATGCACCATGTTCATGGACTGGAAGATTCAACGTAATATAGATGTCAGTTCTCCCCAAATAGATTTATAGGTTTAACACAATTTCTATCAGAATCCCAGCAGTGTTTTTTTGTAGATATAAATAATATTATTACAAAATTTACGCAGAAAGATAAAGAAGCTAAAATAATATTGAAAAAGAAAGTGGAAGATTATAGGTTTACTCTGATGTTAAGACTTACTATATAGTTAAAATCATTGTGACTGTGAGGTATAGACACACAGATCAATGGAACAGAATCGAGAATTCAAAAATAGACCCACACAAGTACCCGCAACTTATTTTTTACAAATATACAAAAAGACAATCATAGACAAAAATATAAACTTCAAACCAAGCCTCACACCTTATGCAAAAATTAACTCAGAGCATAGATATAAAACATAAAATTATAAAACTTTTGCAAGAAGATATATGGGGAAATCTTCATCACATAGGGTTAGATGAGGCATTCTTACACATTGCACCAAAAGCACAACCCATAAAGAAAAAATTCATAATTTGGACTTCATCAAAACTTAGAACGTTAGTTTTAATGAAAGAACCAGTCAAAAAGATGGAAAGATGGGCACAGATTGTGAGATAATATTTGCAAAACACATATCCAGCAAAAGACTTGAGTCTGGAATATACAAAAAGAACTTTAAAAATTCAGTGGCTATAAAGAAGAAATCCGATTAGAAAATGGGCAAAAGGCATGAACAGACATTTCACTGAAAAGGATATATGGTCAGCATACAAGCACATGAAAAGATGTTCAACATCTTTGGCCATTAGGGAATTGCAAAATAAAGCTACAGTGAGCTATACCAACACACATATTAGTATGGCTCAAATAAAAAAAAATTGACATACCAAGTGCTGGAGAGGATGTGGAACAACTGGATTTCTCAGGCATTGCTGACAGGAATGTAAAGTAGTACAGAAACTCTGGGAAAAAAAGTGTAGCAGTTTCTTACACAGTTAAACATGCACTCACCATAGGACCCAGCAATTGTACTCCTGCATATTTATACCAAAGAAATGAAAATGTATGTTCATATAAAAATCAGTACATAAATATTCACAGCAGCTTTATTCATAATAGTCCCAAACCAGAAGCAACCCAAATTTCCCTCAATCGACAAATAGATAAGCCAACTGCTACTCAGCCACAAAAAAGAATGAACTAATGATACATTCAACAATTCAAGTGAATCTCAAGGACATAATGCTGCATGAAAAAAAAAAAAGACGCTGTCAAAGGGCTGTGTTCTACATGACTCCATTTATATAATGTCTTCAAATGACAAAATGATAGGAATGGAGAACAGATCGATGGTCGCCAGGGGTTAGGATTGGAGACAGTGCAACTATAATGGGATCTAAAGAGGGTATTTCTTTGTGGTGATAGAAAAAAAATCTTTATCCTGAGCATGATGGTAGATACAGAAACCTCTACATATGATGAAATTTCGGAGTACTGTACACTATAGAAATTAAAATGAATGCATGTAAACACTGGTGCAATCTGAAGAAGGTGTGTAGTTGAGTGAATACTATTGTATCAGTGTCTGTTTCCTGATTTTGAAAAGGGACTGTGATTGTATAAGATGTTATCACTGGGGAAGCTGGACGAAGATGGTACAAGGGAGCTCTACTATTTTTGCAAGTTCTTGTGAGTCTCAAACTACTTCAAATTTTAAATTTTTTAACTTTAAAGGGGATTCCTTATGAAAGTTTGGAAACAGTGATAGAGCAGTCACAGCCATGAGAAGGGGTGAAGTGCCTCTGTGGACCAGTCCTATCTTATTTGCTATTGTTTCTCCAGGAACTTACCATGGTGTGTAGCAAATAGAAGTTAACAAGTAGCTGTGAGCTGGGCACAGTGGCTCACACCTGTAATCCCAGCACCTTGGGAGGCTAAGGCAGGCGGATGGCTTGAGCTGACGAATTCAAGAGCAGCCTGGCCAACATGGTGAAATCCTGTCTTTACTAAAAATACAACAATGAGTCAGGCATGGTGGCGCACACCTGTAGTACCAGCTACTTGGGAGGCTGAGACATGAGAATAGCTTGAACCCAAGAGGCGGAGGCTGCAGCAAGCTGATTGTGCCACTGCACTCCAGCCTGGAGCACAGAATGAGACTCCATCTTAAAAAAAAAAAGACAAACAAACACAAAAAACAAAACAAAACAAAAACAAGTAGCAAGTAACTGTGAAATAAAGGAATACTTTAGTGCAATGTTTGCCCTAGTCCGACTCTGAAGGTAGCAAAAAAGAGGCCAGACCTAGGTCTTCCAGCTCGAGTTTCCCCTCCCCCAGGTCCTGTGGCCTTAGGCTCCTGGATTGGCAGGTGCAGGAAGGCTCGGGTTTCCTGCAGCAGGAAGATGAGTGACAGGGCTGGTGATTCCTGGAAAAGCAACAGGCAGGTGGACAGTGAGCAGCAGTGCTGCCCTAGGACTGAGGAGGGACAAGATCTCCCCATGATTCTATTCTGGCCATTCGGTTGGGCACATTGCACTGGGGACGTGGGGCCCCTTCTCCCACACAGCTCTCCTCTCCCACAAGCCTGGGCTAAGAGCTGCTTTGAGCTGCCTGCCTGCAACTTGGAATTTCACTGCCCCCTTTGGGAGCCTCTTAGGCCTGGGTTGGAGTCCCAACTGCAACTTCCTAGTTGTGCGATCTTGGGACAAGTCACTTTACCTCGTGGAGCCTCAGTGTTTCCACCTATGAATTGGGACTAATATCTCCTTAGCTTACTAGACTCAGGTGCAGAAACTGAGATCATTCGGGTCAAGGGCTCAGGGACAGGCAGATTGTTTGTGCTCAGGGAATATGATCCTTTCACCTTACTCCTCACCATGTGCATCAGGTGCCAGTGCAGAAGGTAGGCCCCAGCATTGTGAATGGGTTTGTTCTTCCCATTGATGTCTCCTTTGTGTCTAGCTGAAGTGAGTTAAAACAAGTATCCTGGGGAAAACTCAAAGGGGTGTGGATCTTAAAGGGTAACCAGAGGACAGGTGCAGCGGCTCATGCCTGTAATCCCAGCACTTCCGGAGGCCAAGGCAGGAGGTTCAGCCTGGGCAACATAACAAGACCCTTGTTTCTACAAAAGATAAATTAAAAAATTAGCTGGGTGTGGTGGTGCACACCTGTGGTCCCAGCTACCCGGGAGGCTCAGGATCCCTCCTGGGATTGCTTGAGCCCAGGAGGTCAAAGCTGCAGTGAACTATGATCACACCACTGCACTCCAGCCTGGGCGACAGAGAGAGACTTTATCCATTGAAAATATATAAATATTGAACCTGGGAGGCAGAGGTTGCAGTGAGCTGAGATCGAGACATTGCACTCCAGCCTGGGTGACACAGCAAGACTCCGTCTCAAAATATATATATATATATATATATATATATGTGTGTGTGTGTGTGTGTGTGTATGTATAAAATGTTATATATGTGTATGCACATGCAGGAAACAACATAGAATTTGCAGGTATTTTTAGCTGCTGGAGCTGCTGCCTCCTCCACCCCCTGTGTCTGTCTCTGAGGGTCACTGTCCAGTTCTCAAAGCAGAGCTGAAGCAGCCACCCTGTGTGTTACTTCCTGGGCATGGAAGTTCCCATGGGCGCATCCTCTGGGGATGGCACAGAGACTGGCTATCTGGGTTACCTGCAGCCTCCGCAGGCTCATTCCCTGGAAACTGGGCCCCGGTGTTCCAGGCTGAGTGGTTTTGTCGGGGCTGAGATAACATCCTCTGCATCCTCAGATGCCCTGAGAGTCGGGTGGATGCTGGGCATGGGGAGGGGAGGGGAGGAGTGACAGCCTCCTGTGATCAGCCAACAGGCAGACCTCCATGGGCACGGTGAGGAGGGGAGCTGGGTGTTTCCGGAGGGTGGGCTTCTGCTGCCTCCACAGGGCCTGGGGCTGACTTCCCCTCTAGCTCATGTTTCTGGGTCTCACGAAGACACAGGTCTTAGGAGTCAGCAGGAGCCTCAGAAAGCATTCAGTCCAAAGCCTTTATTTTCCAATAAGGACATTGAGGCCCACAGCAGGTTAGCAACGGCCCTTTGCACAAACAGTGGCAAAGCAGCCCCTGTTCTGCTGACTCCTAGCTCAGTGCTCTCCCCTCTGCCCTCTAACCACACTGTCATGGAGTCAGATATAGCTGGTTCAGGCCCTGGTTCTGCTACTTTCTTGATGTGGTTGCTAAGGCTGTAGCCATCATTTCTCTATGGCTCCATTCCATCATCTGTGAAATGGAATCATAATATGAACCTCATGGGACCATTCTGGGAGTGAAATAAGACATGCAAGGTGCCTGACTGAATGCAGTAGACAATGCAAGTGCACACGGAATGTTTTAAGTTGACCCTAATTGCTGACTGTGTGCCCAAAACCATTTCGATGCTCTCATTCATCCTCCCAGCTGTCTCTCAAGGCAGGTGCTAGTTCAACCTCACTTTACAGAGGAGGAAACAGAGGCACAAACTCATTGAGTAAGTCGCCCAAGGTGGTGGCAGAGCCAATCCAATCAGGCAGCCTGGATCCTGAGTCTGTGCTTTCACCAGTCCCTAGTGGACCCCAAAGCCGCTGGGAATTCAAGCTGATTATCCAAGTTTGTGTCATGGTATGCAAGAGGCATTGATCTATCTGTAAAATGTTAGGACTTAGCAGGAATCCTGCAGGTTAGGAACGGGAGACTCCCTAGAAGTGATTCTCAACTGGGGGCTCTGAAAATGGAGTTGGGGGCATAGGTTGTCATGATGACTGAGGCCCACTGCTGGTATGTAATAAAATATGGGGAATGTCTTGCAAAGCACAGGACAAAGAATTATACAAAGAATTGTCCTGGCCCATGGCCAGTAGCCCCAAGTGAGAGACTTTCCCATTAACAAACATCCAGGGACCGGATGTGATAGTTCATGCCTGTAATCCCAGCACTTTGGGTGGCCAAGGCGGGAGAATCACTTGAGGCCAGGAGTTCGAGGCCAGGAGTTTGAGGCCAGGAGTTCAAGGCCAGCCTGGTCAACATAGCAAGAGCCCATCTCCACAAAAAATTAAAAATTAGCTGAGCATGGTGGCACATGTCTGTAGTCCCAGCTACTCAGGAGGCTATGGTGGGAGGATGGCTTGAGCCTGAGAGATTGAGGCTGCAGTGGCCATGAACATAGCACTGCACTGCAGTCTGGCAACAGAGCAAGATCCTGTCTCTAAAAAACAAACAAAAACAGAAGCATCTAAGGCACGAGGGACTGTCTTGTGAGGACAGAGCCGAGCAGTGCAGGCCTCTGATCTCACAAGACATTTGGGGAGAGGGAGCCGGGCACCTGCAAACTTCAGGTAAGGCTCATGCATCCCCTGGGTGCCTCATCAGTCATCCTGGAAAAGAAATAAGAAGAAAGGATAGGATTAGATTAGGTCAATGTTTAGGCCAGGCGCAGTGGCTCACGCCTGTAATCCCAGCACTTTGGGAGGCCAAGGCAGGCAGATCACTTGAGATCAGGTGTTCGAGACCAACCTGGCCAACATGGTGAAACCGTAACTCTGCTAAAAATACAAAAATTAGCTGGTGTGGTGGTGGCATGTGCCTGTAGTCCCCAGCTACTCGGGAGGCTAAGGCAGGAAACCTGGGAGGTGGAACCTGGGAGGTGGAGGAGGTTGCAGTGAGCCGAGATTGTGCTACTGCACTCCAGCCTGGATGACAGAGTGAGGCTGTCCCAAAAAAAAAAAAAAAAAAAATTAGGTCAATGTTTCACAAACTTTGGTACCTATAAAAACATTTATCGTTTTAACAGTTATGCATCTTACTATGTACTAGAAAAATAACTAAATAACTAGCACATCAGATCCATGATTAAATGAATATTTGTATTGTCCTTTTAGTACATAGAAAATGTTACATATTAGGATCAAGGGTAAGTAGATGGGATATTGTGATATGATAAGAAATATATATATATAGGTCTTTCTCCCAGCTCCTGGCCAGAGCTACTAAAACCCTTGTACTTTCCTAAGTGATAGGAGTGAAAGGACCATCATGTATGACAATATTTGTGTTTTTGTCCCCAGGACCTGAAATAGCTCCAGGGTAATAAAGGTGTCATTCATAACAAGCCCCTTTTGTCCATAGCGGAGTCTGTGTTAGTAAGGAGACATTTTTTTTTTTTTTTTTTGAGACAGAGTCTCGCTCTGTCACTGAGGCTGGAGTTCAGTGGCATGATCTCAGCTCTCTGCAACCTCCGTCTCCCAGGTTCATGCAATTCGCCTGCCTCAGCCTCCCGAGTAGCTGGGATTACAGGCCTGCTCCACCATGCCCAGCTAATTTTTATATTTTTAGTAGAGAGGTGGTTTTGCCATATTGGCCAGGCTAGTCTCGAGCTCCTGACCTCAAGTGATTCGCCCATAGCCTCATAAAGTGCTAGGATTACAGGTGTGAGCCACTGACCTGGCCTAATGAAGTGACTTTTGAAAAGGCCAGAGACTGGGAGACAGCATCAGGATGGGGCTGGTTGCCATGGGAACCAATCATGTAATTGGATAGTTGGAGCTTTCAGCCTCATCCCTGACCTCAGGGGAGGAGAGGATCCAGAGGTTGGGTTAGTTACTAATGGCCAATGCTTTCATCCATGTGCCTACATAATTAAGACTTCATTAAAACCCCAAAGGACAGGGTTTTGGAGAGCATCTGGGTTGGTTAACACATTCAAGGTGCCAGGAGAGTGATGCGTCCAGAGAGGGCATGTAAGCTCCACTCCCTTCTCCATATCTTGCCCCATGCATTTCTTCCATTGAACCATTGGAATGGAACTTGGATCCTTTATCATAAACCAGTAATGTGCATAAATGTTTCTCTGCTTTTTTCTTTTTCTTTCTGCTGCAAGTGTCAAGTAAATGTTTCTTTGAGTTTTGAGGGCTGTCTTAGCAAATTATTGAACCTGAGAAGGGGGATTATGGGAACCTCCAATTTGTCAGACAGAAGTTGTGGGTAACCTGGGGACCCACTGCTTGTGATTGGAGGCTGAAGTGGGGGACAGTCTTATGGATCTGAGCCCTTAATCTGAGGGGTCTGTATGAACCCCAGGTAGCTACTGCCAGGATTTAACTAAATTATAGGACACCCAGTTGGTGTCTGCAGAGATTTGGGGAATTGCTTGGTGTGGAAAACCCACACTTTTGGTGTCAAAAGTGAGACATGATCTTGCTCTGTCACCCAGGCTGCAGTGCAGTGGTGCAAACACAGCTCACAACAGCCTTGACCTCCTGGGCTCAAACAATCCTGCCACCTCGGCCACCCAAGGAGTTGGAACCACAGACATGCTCTTCTCTGTGGGCACAGAACAGAAGAAGGTTTGTTTCCCTTTGTAGTTTGCTTTTTAGTAGGTCTGCAAAAATCAGGGAAGGTTATTAGAAAATGACAGATAGCTGGGGAACTCTAGACCTTGGTTCCCATCATGCCCTTGCATTCTTAGAACAGACATTAAAAACCATGTTGTATCCCAGCACTTTGGGAGCCAAGGTGGGAGCATTGCTTGAACTTAGGAGTTTGAAACCAGCCTGGGCAATGTAGCAAGGCACCATCTCTACAAAAATTTAAAATTAAAAAAAAAAAAATAAGTCAGGTGCAGAGGCTCATGGCTGTAATCCCAGCATTTTTGGAGGCCGAGGCAGGAGGATCCCTTGAAGCCAGGAGTTTGAGACCAGCCTGGGCAACATAGCAAGACTTCATCTCTACAAAAAATGTATCAATTAACCAGGTGTGGTGGCACATGCCTGTGGTCTCAGCTACGTAGGAGGCTGAAGCGGGAGGATTGCTTGAGCCCAGGATATTGCAGTGAGCCATGTTCATGCCACTGCTTTCCAGCCTGGGTGACAGAGCAAAATCCTGTATCAAAATAATAATAATAGGCCAGACACAGTGGCTCATGCCTGTAATCCCAGCACTTTAGGAGGCCGAGGTCCCACCCAAGGCAGGTGGATCACCTAAGGTCAGGAGTTTGAAACCAGCCTGGCCAACATGGTGAAACCCCATCTCTACTAAAAATACAAAATTAGCTGGGCATGGTGGCAGGCGCCTGTAATCCCAGTTACTTGGGAGTCTGAGGCAGGAGAATTGCTTGAACCCAGGAAGCACAGGCTGCAGTGTGCCGAGATCATGCCACTGCGCTCCAGACTGGACAACAGAGTGAGACTCAGTCTCAAAAAAAAGAAGAAGAAGAAGGGAGAAGGGGAGGATCGCACTCTAATGCAGTCTCCCTTCATTGGTGCAGGGGCTACAGTTGTTTAGGATGTAACTGAGCAACTTTGGTGACTTCCACTACTCGTGGTTTTGCAGGCACACAACACGGAGTAAAGCCACTTCGGAGGTGAAATCTCCAAAAGCTCAAGGCCAGGTATCTTCTGACCATGCTTCTGTCTTCATGGGGTGGAGGAAGACGTAGACATACCCTCCCCGGGACCAAAGGCAGGGTTGCCTCAGCAGAGAAAGCGTAAAGGAGATCGGGGCCTGGAGAGTCAAGGAGAAGTCCCTGCTGCAGGCCTGGGGCGGTGGGGCCTTCCTTCCTAGTTGCTGAACAGGCCTGTTAGGGATTGAATTGGTGAACCCCAAGAGATGGTGAAGTCCTTACTGCCAGTACCTGTGAATGGATGGTATTTGGAAACAGGGTCTTTACAGATGATCAAATCAAGATAGATTGAAATATATATACATTCCATCATATATATGGAAATATATATATAACTACCTATGTCTATCATAGTCCAGGGTTTCATAAGCCTGGTGTTTTGGAATCTGGCCTGGGGTAGGATCTCAGCTCCATCATACACTCTTCAAGCTCCCGGTGAGTGTGGAGGAAACAAGAGGCATTACTACCACCACCTGGCACCCAGGGCCAGCCCCCCACTGCACCCCAAACACGCTCCAGAGTTGAGTAGCAGCTTTCCCATTTTTATGGTTTCTACTGAGCTCCAAGAAGTTAATTAGCTTATCAAGTTCACACTGCCAGATCATCTCACTTTTTTTTTTCTGGAGATTCCAGAAATATGGTTTTTATGTGAAATGTCTTGACTTTTGAATTACTATTTTTTTTTAAGCAAAAAGAAAAACCATTGTTGAGGCCAAAGAAAACCCATCTGTAGACCAGTTGTGGCCCGTGGGCCACCGGTTTGCTTTGGAGTTGGGCAGGCTTGGATTTGCGTCCAAGCTCTGCCACTTACAAGATGCATGACCATGTCACAGTTGGTGACATCCTCATCTGCAGAAGGGCAATGACAGTCACTCTGTATGATTGCATTTAATTGATTGATGGTTCCTGTGAAGGACTTGGCATACTGCTGGTGCTCAATAGACAGTAGATCACGGTTATTGTTATGGCAATGACATTAAATGAAATCAGGACTATGGTAGGCGGAGGTGTTGGAGGGAGGATGATTATTTTGAGCTTGACAGGTTTTCAATGTTGAGGAGACACCCAGATGGTGCTGTCCAGAGGCAGCTGGACATGTGGGTGGGGGCTGGAGATTTTCATACGGGGGAAGGGTGTCTTCCATTGAGAGTTCTCTTTACATGGATGTGAGACTTGTTTTCCTCTGTATAACTTTGTGTTTTGAAAGTTCATGGGCTTCTGGTCACTGCCTCCATATTGGGTGCTCTCATGGTTGTGGTCATTGTTTCCTGGAAAAGAGCACAATTCCCTGGAGAGGTTGCTTTTCCATCAGGAGGTAAATCTGCAAAGAAAAGGTCTAACTGGGGTTGATTCTTAAGGAGAAACCACAGTGCATGAGGCAGAGAAGGATGAGGGTAGAGGCTCCTCACGTATCATCATGAACGAGGAACAAGGAGTTCAGCGGATGTCAGCCAGCATTGACCAAGAATCCTTCTCCACCTGTGGGGCTTGCTCTCACTTTTTGGAACTCCAGTTAGGAGAAAGGAGCTCTCATTGCTATTCTGCTTTGTATTAAATATTTTCTCTGTGACATTGCCCAAGTCACCTCTACCTTTGGACGAAGGGTCATTATTTGTAAAGCAAGTATATTGGGTATGTTATGGTATCTCCATACTTGGGCTGTTATTACTTTGCTGGAGATACCATAATAAAAGACTGGGTGACTTTAACAACAGAAACTTATTATCTCACAGTTCTGGAGGCCAGAAGTTCAAGACCAAGGGATCAGCAGGGTTGGTTTCTTCTAAGGCCTCTGTCCTTGGCTCATAGATGGCCATCTTCTCCCTGTGTCCTCACATGGACTTCCCTCTGCGTGTGTCTGTGTTCTAACTACCTCTTATTATAAAAACACCAGTCATTTTGGATTAGGGCCACCCTAATAATCTCATCTTGCCTTAATGACCTCTTTAAATACTCTGTCTCCAAATATAGTCACAACTGAAGTACTATGGGTTAGGACTCCATCATATACATTTAGAGGCAGAGAGGACAAGATTCATCCCACAGTGACTCATGCCTATAATCTCAGTACTTTGCGAGGCCAAGGAAGGAGAATCACTTGAACCCAGGAGTTTGAGACCAGCCTGGGCAAGATAGCGAGACCCCATCTCTACAAAAACTTTAAAAAGAAATAAAATAAAATAAAATAAAATTAGCTGAGCGTGGTGGTACACACCTGCAGTCCCAAGTACTCAGGAGGCTGAGGCAAGAAGATCTCGTGAGCCCAGGAATTTGAGGTTGCAGTGAGCCATGATCACACCGCTGCCCTCCAGCCTGGGCAACAGAGCAAAACACTGTCAAGGAAGGAAGGAAGAAGGGAGGCAGGGAAGGGAGGGGAGTGCAGGTGAGGGGAGGGGAGGGGAGGATTTTAAATTGTGGTAAAAACACTTAATAGAAAATTTACCATCTTGGCCTTTTTTAAGTGTTCGGTTTCGTAGTGTTAACTATACTCACATTGTTATCCAGCAGATCTCTCGAACTTTTTCATCTTGCAAAACTGAAAGTCTATACAAATTGAACAACAACTCTCCATTTCCTCCTAACCTCAGCCCCTGGCAACCGCAATTATTTCTGTTCTCTGAGTTTGACTTCTTTAGATACCTCATATAAGTGGAATCATACAGTATTTGTCTTTTTATGTCTGGCTCATTTCACTTAGCATAATGTTCATCTATGTTGTAGCATCTCATTTTCCAAGGCAGAATAACATCAATCATATGTATCTACCACATTTTCTTTATTCATATATCTGTCGATAGACATTTGGGTTATTTCCATCTCTTGGCTATTGTGAATAATGCTGCTATGAACATGAGTATATAAATTTTAGTTCTTGCCAGGTGAAGTGGCTCACGCCTGTAATCCCAGCACTTTGGGAGGCCAAAACGGGCAGATCACCTGAGGTCGGGAGTTTGAGACCCGCCTGTCCAACATGGTGAAACCCCATCTCTACTAAAAATACAAAATTAGCCAGGCGTGGTGGCGGGTGCCTGTAATCCCAGCTACTTGGGAGGCTGAGGCAGGAGAATCACTTGAACCCAGGAGGCGGAGCGTGCAGTGAGCCGAGATCGCACCATTGCACTCGAGCCTGGGCGACAAGAGCAAAACTCTGTCTCAAAAAAAAAAAAAAATTAGTTCTTTGGGGTATATATCCAGAAGTGGGATTGCTGGATCACATGGTAATTCTATTTTTAATTTTTTGATGCGGCTCCATGCTGTTTTCCATGATGCTGACCCATCTTGTGTTCCCACTAACAGTGCACAAGGGTCCTGATTTCTGCACATCCTCACCAACACATGTTATTTTCTGGGTTGTTTGTTTGTTTTTGAGACGGAGTTTTGCTCTTGTCGCCCAGACTGGAGTGCAGTGGCGTGATCTCAGCTCACTGCAACCCCAGCCTCCTGGGTTCAAGCAATTCTCCTGCCTCAGCCTCCTGAGTAGCCAGGATTACAGGCACCCGACACCACGCCCAGCTAAGTTTGTATCTTTAGTAGAGACAGGGTTTCACCATGTTGGCCAGACTAGTCTGAACTCCTGACCTCAGGTGATCTGCCCAGCTGGGCCTCCCAAAGTGCTTGGACTACAGGTGTGAGCCACCACACCCGGCCACTGGGTTTGTTTTTTTGCTTTTGATAGTGGCCATTCAACATTTTCGTTTTATACCTCCATGAGAACAAGTAGGATTGGACATCTGTAGACGGTCTCACTTGAACCATGGTGAAGTTATGGTTCTGGGAAGTTAAATCAGTTGTCCCAAAGCACAGGGTTCGCCAGTGCATGAATTAAATCAGAGGGTTGTGTGGTTGTGTGGTTCATAAAGCATGTCCTTCCCAATAAGTTCCCTGGCCTTTAAATTTGCAGTGCTTCTTTAAGAAAAGAAAGGAAGGGGAGAAGACCAGCTCCTTGCTTCTAAATTCCTGCCTGTTATGTTTCAAACAAGGGGGGAATAATCTACAGAGGATTGTTGTTCTTGGACCCACAGGCCAAGCAGCGTTTACCTCCACCTAGAAGGAAGCCGTATCCTTGCTAATACCCCAGACGGGAAATGTGTGCCCAGAAGATTAGCTCCATTGTGTGGGCCTGGATGCTTTCCACTGGCTTTGTTTATGGGACAGATTGTTTTTGCTAAGTTGTTTGCTCCGGTGAGTCTCCAAGCTCTTGAGGCCCCCTGGCCCTGGAGAGGGTCAGATTTACGGGTAGTCCGGAGCTTGGGCAGGAAAGGCCCGCAAAGGAACAGGTCCTCTGGGAGATTTCTGGAGACTGTCTGGGGCTCCTTGGAAAAGCAAACTTGTGGCCTCATTTTATTTTATTTTAAAAATGGGCTGTGCAATGGGTGTTGCATTGTTCTTCCTTCTTGACTGTGGCACTGATATTTTTGTGTTGCTGTCTACATGTTATGTCTGCTCACCTCTGTGTAATTCCATATGTGTTGCTGGGATTTGGAGGGGACTTTGGGTTGTGTTTTCCCCATTCTTTCTGCCAGAAGCATCATGCATACACGTAACAGCACAAGCTGTCAAGCACCCATTTGTTCCAAGTCGGTTAGCAGATGGGTCCTATAGAATGTGCGGTTAACACTCCCCATTCAGAGGCCACGAGGCATTTCTTCTCGGGTGGTCCCGGCGCTGTGGTCCTGTGTCTGGCATGCACTGTGGATGCCAGCTGCTAGCATGTGCTCTTTCTTCATTGTTCCATCTTCCTACCCACCCACCCAGCCAACCAGACCGCCTCATCACCCTGAGGTTTATGCTATTCCCAAACCTCAAGAATCTAGGCCAGGTAGTCTGGCGAAGAAAGATATAGAACTATCAGGCTGCTTAGCATTTCTGAGCCTCAGCTTTCCTACCTGTACAGCGGCATGATAAGGTGGCCCTGGCTCCTGAGGTTATTGAAGGAAACAAGCATATCATAGCTAAAGCACTTAGCCCAGCACCCAGTACCTGGAAAGCCCTCAATAAATGGCTCCTGTGATTTCCTACATGCCCACTTTGGGCCGAACCTTGTGCTAGGGACACAGGGAGATGAAATGAGACATAATCTTGCCTCTAAGAACTCACTGTCAGGTGAGAAAACCTCCATGGACAGACTAATCCATACAGTGCTGTGATAGGAGCACTCAGTAGGTGACTAAACCAGACTGGGAGTATCAGGGAGGTCTTCCTGGAGGAGGTGACATCTGAACTGTCACCTTATGAGACTTATGAGACTGAAAAATGACTTCCTCTGCCATTTAGGTGATCCCACCAAAACACGCTGGAGCCTCACATGACAACACCTGGTGTCCAAGTCTCCTGTAGTCACTAGTAAAGGCCTTGTCATTCATTCATTCATTCAGTCAGTCAGTCAGTCAGTCTACTAAGTGTCAATAAACACCCACTGGTGACAAGATGAGCCTCACCTAGGTTCTCCACAAGCATTAAAATGAGGCCTGTCTCTTTCCTGTCACCAAGCTGCCATTCAGGTCACAGTTGGCTCTAGGTGTCTCTCATGACAGCGTCCATGGGAAAACAGTGGGGTGGAAGGCAGGGAGAGTCTTGTGGTCCCATGTTGAGCATGTGAGCTTTGTCATGGTATTCATGGCGCCAATCTTCACTTTACCCTCATAATCCTGGGAGGTGGCCCTTATTGTTCCCATTTTAAAAGCAAGGAAATTGAGGCTCAGAGAAGGTAGGTGGTTTTCACGGTGACTTCCAGTTTGCTTGTCTGCTAAAATCTGGAGAAAGTAGGAATTCTGTGTGCCAGAACTAAACAGTAGCACACACTGCCTCTGCAGCTCAGCTCTGCAAAGCAAAGGTTGCTTCTGGATGGTCCATAACTGCACCAATGTTCCTCCCAAGTTTTGCCCATAAGGTCCTCATTGATTGAGAGGAACCAGAACCTGCCAAGGAATGATATTGCCATATCCTCTTGGTTTGAGAGACTTTGTCATTTCAGAGTTCCTTCTTCTCCTCTGTCTCATCAAGGTGGCATTCGGGATATACAGAAGAGAGCCCAATGTTTCAGAATACTGCCCAGGAGGCCCTTGCTGACCTCTGTGACAATATGGTCCCTTGCCCCCACTCTGTCCCAGCAGGCCACAGTTGCTGGGTCTACAACCGGTAGGCTCCTGGATAGCTGGTGGTCAACTTAGTCCACTCAAGGCATCTTCCCACTGACCGGCCCTGCCTTGCCTTTTTCTGGTGCCAAATTTCATCTGGGGTCTGGTTGCCATGCACCTTTTACCCCTGTCTTATTTCTGGTCGCCGTGTGGCTCTGAGTTTGAGAGCTACTGCACCCCTCCTACAGCAAGTTCAGTCTCACTTATTATCACCACCAGCACCCTTCTATAGATCCCTCCATAAGGTACCTGGAACATTCTGGAAACTTCTGAATGCAAAATTTGAGCCCTCCCTCTGCCTAACTCCGTTGTAAGCTGATTTTAATGTTGTCTCTTTCTAGAACATCACATGAAAAATGATGCAAAAGCTCTTCTGCTTTTGGCGTTCTCCAAGCCCTAACACTCACCTCCTAGGAGTTCTGCCTAGATCCTGACACAGCTGACTGCCTCTCAGCTTTCTCTCCCTCTTTGTCTACACTCTCCACTCCACTGGACTGGAATAGGTTAACCTTAAAAGCAAGGAGGGAGGTGACTCAGAGAGTGAAACCAGCAGACCGATTAGAGAACATATATCAGCAGATATTTGAAAACCTTACCTATTACACCACCTGCCAAGTTATTGGGAGGGTTAAATGCAAGAATATTTGTATGTGTTGTCTGTACAAATGGGGAAAGACCAAAAGAATAGAAAGAATGTAGGTTTCAGACTCCAGTTGCTTGGATTCACATTCTACCTTCATCAGATAGAAGCAATTCATGTAAACTCTCCAAACCTCAGTTTGCTCCACTGTAAAATGGGAATGACATCAACCTCTATCTCACTGACTTCTGAGAAATGAACGAAACAGTACCTCTGTGTCCATTAGGGCATATGTTTGGATGCTAATAGTCAAATTGCGGTGCCTGTGTCCTGCCCCGTGAATGAAAGTGGGTTTTTTTGTGAAAGAGAAGAGGGAAATCGATGTTAAGTTCCTAATGAGTGGTACTGGCTGTAGTTGGTAAAGTGGTCTCAGCAGAATGTCTGGTACAGAGTAGATACCGGAAAATATTAGCTAGTAACAGTAGTACTGGTCATGAACTAAGTCATGTGCGATCTGAAATTTGGGACTGGAATCTACCTTGTTGCAAGGCAATTAGGAAAGAAAAACTGTGGGATCCCTTGGAATCACCCCGTGTGACCATTTCAGTTAAGGCAGTACTTACTGTTTCTCTGTCAGATCCCTCCCTACATGACACATAGTAGGTTGTTGAATGAGGCCGGGTGTGGTGGTGCACGCCTATAGTCCCAGCTACTCTGGAGGCTGAGATGGGAGGAACACTTGAGCTCAGGAGGTTGAGGTTGTAGTGATCCGTGATTGTGCCACTGCACTCCAGCCTGGGTGACAGAGTGAGACCCTGTCTCAAAAATATTTACATATGTTTTGTCGAATGAATGAATGAACCTCTTTGATCCCAGTGGGCTGTAGCCCATCCCCGTACAACACATGTTGAATTTCCATCCCTATAAACTCCAAGTGACATCTGAGTGGCTTTCACTGGGCACCAGTTGCAATGGACAGTTCTGTTCTTCTTCCCACGGTGCACAACAGCAAAACCTCATATTGGGTTTCATTTCCAGCATTTCTTGGCCTGCCCTTTGGAATACGCCAGGCTTTATGCACCCTACCCTTTTGTGTGTCAGCATCTCTCCCCCGCTCCACCCCCTAAAGGTGCTAATCCCCCAGCTCACTGTAAATGGTATGACTTTCTTCCAACTGCCATGGTCATGTTTCTTAATCAATAGCCTGACTTGTCAGCACCGAGTAAACACAGCTTTGATTTGAAGGGAAGGAGGAAGCCAGAGGACATGGCTGCAGAAGCACACAGAGAAGGAATCCTTTCTTCCATAAATTAATTACTTCATTAAGTCAATAAATAATAGCAATTCTTTATGCAGTGATTATGTGCCAGGCACTGCTCTAAGTGCTGTATATAATACATATTGACTCATTTAATCCTTATAATCTGTCAAGGTGTTGTGACGATCCCTATTTACATGTAAGGGAACTGGAGAACAGACAGGTTCATAGTTATTGAAGTCTATCATCAGCCAGGCCCTGTGCCTAGTGGCTGGAGATGTGGTTGTGAATAAGACAGACATGAATTCCTGTCTCATAGTGCAGGGAGTATACTAAAGGGATATGGATGAAAAACACACAGCTAAATTTACATAGGAATCTCACATAGTATGTCGATTAGGAATGCTTTTGCCTGCAAGTACCAGGCAACCTCACTATAGTGGCTTAAACCCTAGGGCTTTATTTTTCTCCCCGGAGCAGAAAATGAGAGGATGCTGGTGCTGGTTCTATGGCTCAAGGATCTTCATGTGTATGGTCTTTCCCTTACGGTCATAGGATGGCTGGACAGCTCCAGTCATCACCCTTGTAATTCAGCAGGAAGATGAAGAAAGGGAAGGGGCAGTCCCTGTATCAGGGAGTGATAGCCAATTTCGGCATCTCTCCTGGGCCAGATGTGGGTCAGATGGCCACATCTGCCTGGGTGGTCACTCAGGAGAAGGGCACTATATTAGTCTGTTTTTATGTTGCTGTTAAAGGCATACCTGAGACTGGGCAATTTATAAAGAAATAGAGGTTTAATGGACTCACAGTCCCACATGGCTGGGGAGGCCTCACAATCATGGTAGAAGGCAAGAGGCATGTCTTACATGGCAGCAGGCAAGAGACACTGAAAGCCAAGCAAAAGGGGAAACCCCTTATAAAACCATCAGAACTAATGAGACTTATTCACTACCATGAGAACAGTATGGGGGAAACTGCCCCCATGATTCAATCATCTCCCACTGGGTCCCTCCCACAACATGTGGGAATTACGGGAGCTATATTTCAAGATGAGATTTGGGTGAGGAGGCAGCCAAACCTGCTCCCGGCCCCTCCCAAATCTTGTATGCTCACATTTTAAAACGAATCATGCCTTCCCAACAGTCCCCCAAAGTCTTAACTCATTTCAGCATTAACTCAGAAGTTCACAGTTCAAAGTCTCATCTGAGACAAGGCAAGTCCTTTCTGCCTATGAGCCTGTAAAATCAAAAGCAAGTTAATTACTGCCTAGATACAGTGGAGGTACAGGCATTAGATAAATACACCCATTCCAAATGAGAGAAATTGGCCAAAATGAAGGTGCTAAAGGCTCCAAGTTCAAAATCCAATGGGCAGTCAAATCTTAAAGCTCCAAAATGATCTCCTTTGACGCCATGTCTCACATCCAGGTCTCACTGACGCAAAAGGTGGGTTCCCATGGTCTTGGGCAGGCACTGATGGTGAAAGTCGGTCAGCCAACCTACAGTGTCAACCACAGGAAATGCAATGGAAGAAATCAAACAGGATAATGGGATACGGGGCTCCCGTATATAAAGTGGTTGGGGGAGGTGACGTTTGAACAGAGACCTCGTGACCAAGAGCCAGTTCTGCAAAGACTTGGGACAGAATATTCCATGCAGAGGACATCACAGTGCTAAGACCCTCACTTGGAAACAAGTGTGGTGAGGCCTTGGAAGAGAGAGAAGTCCAGGGTGGCTGGAGCCTGGGAATAATGGGCAGTGAGGCAAATCCAGATCACAGAGGAAGACACAGGGGCCAGAGTGTGCAGAGTCTTTGAGGTCCTATAAGAAGTTTGGATCTTATTCTAAGTGTGGTGGGAAGTTACCGGAAGCTTTTAATCAGGGAATCATATGATCTGATTCATGTCTTCAAAGGAATTATTGGGGCAGAAGAGCTGTTGTGAGAGTCACGAGGTTGAGACTTAATTCTGGGTGATGATATAGCTTTTCTCAGCTCCCACCTTTTCTGCCTCTTGGACATCCACCACCCCCTTTTGATTTCAATGGAGATCCTGGAGGGCTGGACTGTGTCCTGCTCATCTGCCTCCCTAGGACCTATGCAGAGCCAGGCCCGTGGCAGCACTTGGTAAACACTGGTTGAGCCGAACTGGACAGAGGCTCTACTCTATTCCCAAGCTCCTGTCAATCACACTCCAGTCTCATGGTTTTTGGCTATATCAGTGGCTCTTAGCTGGGTGAGTTTGCCTCCCAGGGGACATTTGGCAATGTCTGGTGCCATATTTGGTTGTCACAACCAGAGAGAGAGAGAGACAGAGCAGGGGATGCTACTGGCATCTAGTGGGTAGAGGCCAGGGATGCTGCTAAACACCCTACAGTTCATAGGATAGCCCCCACAACACAGAATTATCTGGCCCCAAGTGCCAATAGTGCTAAGGTTGAGAAAACTTGGACTAAATCTACATGCCAGTTCTATGACTTCCTTAATGTTTTCCTTTAAATTAACTTACTTCTTAAATGAAAAACATTAAAGAAATCAAATATCACTCCCCTAAATAAGAAGCCAGTGTCACTTGCCGTAAATAGATGATAATTGAAACATAAATACTCAGAAAACAAAAACTGATTTTATTTTAGCTGGATATTGTTACTAGTATGAGGCTCTGAGCCTGAGGCTTCGACTGTCTTTGTTAAAAAGAGAATTGGGTCAATGTCATGAAAGACTGAGGAACTGTTCCAGATTAAATGAGAGTGAAGAAAAATGACACATAAATGCAATATGATTGCGGATTGGATCCTGCATCAGAAAAAACTAAAATGACTGAAATGACTTCATTGAGACAACTGGCAGACTTTGAATATGGATTGTATATTGGATAATGGCATGGTATCAAGATTAAATTTGCTGAATTTGGTAACTACAGTGTGGTTATGAAAGAGAATGTCCTGTTCTTAGGAGATAGATGGAGTATTTAGGATTTTTTTTTCTTTTCTTTTCTTTTTTTTTTTTTTTTTTGAGACGGAGTTTCACTCTTGTTGCTAGGCTGGAGTGCAATGGCATGATCTCGGCTCACTGTAAGCTCTGCCTCTCTGGTTCAAGCGATTCTCCTGCCTCAGCCTCCCGAGTAGGTGGAACTACAGGCATGTGTTACCAGGCCGGCTAATTTTTGTGTTTTTAGTAGAGATGTGGTTTCACTATGTTGGCCAGGCTGGTCTCAAACTCTGGACCTCAGGTGATCCACCCACCTCAGCCTCCCAAAGTGCTGGGATTACAGGCGTGAGCCACCACGCCTGGCCAGGAATTAAAGATCATGATATTGGCAACTGATTCTCAAATGCTTTTTAAAAAAGTGTGTGTGTATGTTGTATGCATGTGTATATACGCATAGACTTATAGATATGTATATACCGAGAAAGACAGACAGACAGACACACACAGAGAGAGAGAACAAATGTGGCAAAAATGTAAACAGAGGTAGAATCTAGATAAAGTGTATATAAGAGATTATTTTACAGTTCTTGCAACTTTTTCTGTAGTCTTGAATTTTTGTAAAATAGAAATTAAAAGCAAGCAAGCAAACAAATAAAAACGCTCCTAAATTTACCTCTAACATGACCAAAGTCTCAATTTTTTTTTCTTTTTTGATACAAAGTCTCGCTCTGTCACCTGGGCTGGAGCGCAGTGGTACGATCATAGCTCACCACAGCCTTGACCTCCCAGGCTTCAGCAATTCTCCCATCTCCCTTGATGCACGCCTGTAATCCTAGCTACTCCACAGGCTGAGGCAGGAGGATCTCTTGAGCCCAGGAGTTTGAGTCCAGCTTAAGCAGCATAGCAAGACCTCCATCTCTAAAAATTAAATTTGAAAGGATTGAAAGCAAACAGAAAGGGGAATGACTTTCTCATTGTGATTCAGTGTTTTCACTCAAGGGTCAGTCCAGCCAGAGGCTGCTGCTGGCTCAGCAGTCGGGCCCTTCTCTTCAGTCCAATAAAAGAACTAGTTTTCAGACTCAGTTTTCTCAGCTACAAAATGGAGATAACACAGCATACTCCAGGTGCAGAATGGGGGTGGGTCTCCCTGCTCTTGGAGGTCTGGATAGTACTGTCTTGACTTGCCATCCCCACCCGCATTCCAGACCCAGCGAAATTCCCTTGCAAAGATGTCATCGAATTCCTGGCACCTTACATTCTCACTGTCACCTAGGGCTTGACTTCCTCCTGTGTCAGCTGACTTATTGTTCTCCCTCTGATTCTTATGGCGATTTCTTTGTGTTTACCATCACAGGAATTCAGTCCTGTGCTGTGATTTCCAACACACACACAAAGACAAAGACACACACAAACACACCTGGACACACACAAACTCACAAACAGAGGCACACAGAGATAAAGACACACCGAAGCAGAAACAGACACAATGGTACACATAGACTCAGAGACAGAAACATTCACAGACACAGACGCAGACACACAAAGACACACACAGACACAGTCATACAGACATGTACCTACAGACATACAGACACACATGGACACATTCATATAGACACACACCATAGATGTACAGACACATGCACACACAGACATTCACAGGCACTCAGACACATGCGTACATATCTATGGGCATACGAACACAGAGACACACTCATACAAATACACAGACACAGACAAACAGACACACTCGTACTTACCCATGGACATACAAACACAGAAGCATTCATACAAATACACACATACACACATAGAGACACAAAGTCATAGATACGCTCATACAAATACACACCCATGGACATAGAGACACACACAGACAGTACACTCATACAAATACACACACACAGACGTACAGACACACGTATATGCACTCATATACACACATACAAGACACACACATAGATATACAAACACACTCGTATAGACACACATTCATACACACACAGACACAGACACACGCACAAATACACTCATACAGAACGCACTTACTCACAGACACACCAGACCTGCCTATGTGGCAGACTTTACAAGGTTCAGGGGCTCTGGAAGGAGTTTCCAATGTACACTTATGAGTATTGGGTATCTTTCTTCAGAATCCCCCAAACATCCTTCCTTTCCAATCTTCTTTTACCTTGCCTCCCAAATATTCTTCTCCACCTTTTTTTCTGATCAGAACGATTCATTTATTTTCAACTCCCTGATTTTGAACTCTATCCTGGACTTCCCTTTATACGTCTTCCCTCTGGTGAATGTGCTCTGCTAAGACCCAGGCCTTCCAATCTGGTCTCTTCCTCTCAGATCAAATTTTGCAAGGGGAAAAGATCAGCAGAGAAATGCATTTCCCCATCGAGGTGAAGTGCACCCCCTACCCTTCTACAACCTTAAAATACAACGTGGTCATACTTTGTTTTGTTGTGACCATTTAGAGAGAGTTTTGCATGGGGCGTGCTGATGCTTCCTTTGTTCTTTACCCGGTAGGATTGTTGGGAGGATTACATGAAATGAGGGAGGAGTCATGGTGGCATTGGTGGTGTAGACAAGGATTAAGGTTTCTACTGTTGTTTAAAAAAATTTTTATTGATACATAATGATTGTACATATGTATGGGTTACACGTGACCTTTTGATGTATAGAATGTGTGATGATCACATCAGGGTATTTAAGGATCCATTATCTTGAACATGTATCATTTATCTGTGCCGGGAACATTTCAAATCTTCTCTTCTAGCTCTTTTGAAATATACAGGCCGGGCACGGTGGCTCACGCCTGTAATTCCAGCACTTTGGGAGGCCCAGGCGAGCGGATCACTTGAGGTCAGGAGTTCGAGATCAACCTGACCAACATGGTGAAACTCCATCTCTACTAAAAACACAAAAAATTAGCCAGGAACGGTGGCTCATGCCTGTAATCCCAGCAGTTTGGGAGTATGAGGCAGGAGAATTGCTTGAACCCCGGAGGCGGAGGTTGCAGTGAGCTGAGATTGCACCGTTGCACTACAACCTGGGCAACAAGAGTAAAACTCTGTCTCAAAAAAAAAAAAAAAGAAATATACAATAAATTGTTGTTAACCACAGTTATCCTGCTGTACTATCAAACACTCAAATTTATTCTTTCTATCTATGCTTGTACCCATTAACCAAGCTCTCCTCATCCCCACTCCAACACTTTGGGAAACTGCCATTCTACCCTCTGCCTCCTTGACAGCACTTTTTTAGCTTCCACACATGAGTAAGAACATACGATATTTGTCTTTCTGTGCCTTACTTATTTCATTTAACATAATGACCTCCAGTTCCATCCATGTTGCTGCAAATGCCAGGATTTCATTCTTGTTTATGGCTGACTGACATACAATGTTGTTCCATTGTATATATACATTGTTCTTTTTTAGAGATGGGGTCTCACTACATTGCCCAGACTGGTCTCAAACTCCTGGCCTCAAGTGATCCTCCCAGCTTGACCTCCCAAAGCATTGGAATAATGGACACAAACCACTGTGCCCAGCCCTGTGTGTATGTGTGTGTGTGTGTGTGTGTGTATAAATGGATATATGTAATATCCATTTATATCATGTCTATATACACATTTACATTTTCTTTATCCATTCATTTGTTAGACAATTAGGTGGAATCCATGTCTTGGCTATTGTGAATAGCACTGCAATAAACATTGATGTAGCCTAGGCAACACGGTGAGACCTTGACTCTACAAAAAGTATTTTTAAAAAAAATTAGGCCAGGCACAGCGGCTCACACCTGTAATCCCAGCACTTTGGGAGGCCAAGGTGGGCGGATCATGAGGTCAGGAGTTCAAGACCAGCCTGGCCAACATGGTGAAACCCTGTCTCTACTAAAAATACAAAAATTAGCCAGGCTTGGTGGCGGGCGCCTGTAATCCCAGCTACTCAGGAGGCTAAGGCACTTGAACCCGGGAGGTGGAGGTTGTAGTGAGCTGAGATTGCGCCATTGCACTCCAGCCTGGGCAACAAGAGTGAAACTCCATCTCAGAAGAAGAAGAAGAAAGGAGGAGGAGGAGGAGGAGGAGGAGGAAGAAGAAGAAGAAGAAGAGGAAGAAGAAGAGGAAGAAGAAGAAAAAGGGGGAGGAAGGAGGGGGAGAAGAATCAGAAGTTAACATGTGTACAATATTATTATTATTAACTCCTCTATAGACTGTATTCAGCTTTCACCAAGTTTTCCCTGTAATGACTTGTTTCTGTCCAGGATCTCACATTGCCTTTAGCCATCAGTTCTCCTTAGTCTCTTCCAGCCTCTGACAATTCTTCAGCCTTTTCCTTGTCTTTTATGACTCTGACACTTTTGAAAAAGACTGGAGGGGTGTTTTGTACGGTGTCCCTCCACTTGGGTTTGTCTGATGTTTTCTCATGATTAGATAGGGGTTATGGGTTTGGGAGAAGAATCGTAGAGGTGAAGTGCCCTTCTTTTTGAATCATATCTATCATATCAATGTATCAACGTGACTTATTACTAGGGATGTTAACTTCAACCACTTGATTAATGTGGTGTCCGTTGGGTTTCCTCGCTATAAAGTTACCATTTTTCTTTTTGTCATTAATTAATCTCTCGAGGGAGATACTTCAAGACTATCTTGTTTCTCCCCAAACGTTTGCTCACTTAAACTTTAGCATCCATTCATGCATCTTACCTGCAGCAATTTCTACTGTGGTGTTCTAATGGTGATTTTTTTATTTCCCTCATTGCTTCCACATTTATTAATTGTTTTGTTTGTTTTGTTTTTGAGACAGAGTCTCACTCTGTCACCCAGGCTAGAGTGCAGTGGCGCAATCTCGGCTCACTGTAACCTCCGCTTCTTGGGTTCAAGTGACTCTCATGCTTCAGCTTCCCAAGAAGCTGGGATTACAGGTGCACACTACCAAGCCCTGGTAATTTTTGTATTTTTAGTAGAGACAGGGTTTTGCCATGTTGGCCAGGCTGGTCTTGAACTCCTGACCTCCAGGAATCCCCCAACCTCGGCCTCCCAAAGTGTTGGGATTAGAGCTGTGAGTCACCATGCCTGGCCTATTAATTGTAATTCTTCTTAAGGAAAGAGTTCCTTCCTTCTTTCCTCCTTTCCTTCCTTGCTTCCTTCCTCTTTTCCTTCCTTCCTCCTTTTCTTGCTTACTCCTTTTCTTCCTTTCTTATTACTATGGACTCATGGGTATTTATTCTATGACTTATAATCCAATATTACCATTAGTTTGTTGCTCAAATTGTTCCAGCTCTGGCCATGAGGAGCTCTATATCCTTCCAATAAGCCCCCATTATTTTTTGAGCAATTCCCTATTTTCTGGAACTGCAGGGTATTCTAGCGGTATTTTGTATTTTCTCTGCTCCAGTTCTGGAAGTGATCACTTCTCCAAGGAGCCCTGGTCTCTCTTTTTTTGGAGAATGGTATTTAGAAACCAAGATCTGAGTGGTAGGTGTGCTCACTGCTACTGGAAAATCTTTGCTGCTGGGGTCTCTCAGTGTTCAGAGCTTGAGAATATATTATGTATACCAATCCATGCAGGCGTGGATATCTCTATCTGTCTGTCTGTCTATCTATCAATCTATCAATCTATCTATCTATCATCTATCTATCTATCTATCTATCTATCCATTCACCCATCTATCCACCTATACCTATCTCTACATATTAAGAAACCTTTAGTTCATACCAATACTGCTGATTTCAATTCATCATCACAGCACTCAGTCTAACATCCCTCTTTTCCCTATTTGTAACTTTGTTTTTTAATTGAAAGACTGATGCTTAAATCCTGGTAAGTTGTAAAAATATGCTCCCCTCTCACCCTTCCTCTCATCTTTTCTCCTGTGGAAATGGTTGACATAAGAATGCAACACTGAATGCTAGATATTGCAGACAGAGGCTACAGGAAAGAGAGCCCAGCTGACATCATGGTCCATCCTACTGCAAAAAGCACTAATTACACATTTTATACTTTATCGGCAGTGGGGGTGCAAGAGGGTCGGCTCGGGCTCTGGAATGTGAGCTCACTGTTCCAGCCAAAAAATGAGTCAGTTGAGATGGGAATGCAAATTTATTTGAGCAGTTGTGTGTCAACATAGTTCCGGAAAAGAAAAAAAATTGTGTGTGTGTCTGTTTTCTGCTCCAGTCTTCTGGAAAATACTGTCACCCGATGGCCCTCTTTGGCGACAATCTTTGTTCCTGGGGGCACCTTACCTCTTGTCTTTTAACCTTCTCATTGATTTCTGTCCCCTTGATCTTCCAACACACATGTTGTTCCCTTTCCTTTTCTTCTGACTTCCCATCTTTATTTTCCTTTTCACAGACCCTGTGAATTTTCACCTCCAAGCAGATCCTAGTGGAAACCATTCACGGCTGGATCATCAGAATCTTTTCAATCCAAAAAGCCAAGTTTACATTTCCCTTTATTTTGTTGTCTGGGACTTGGTTTTTTCCTTAAGTTCCCTGTTCTTGTAATACTTTGGGTGTGGAGGAATTTTCTGTTTTTCTGTCTTTTCATAACAGTTCAGAGTTGTTCACTATGAAACCCCAAGGAATGCCTCGCTAAAAACCCAAATTCCGCCTACCACACTCTGGATAGGTGAAAAATAAGTAAGGAAAGGTGAGATTGGCTCACTCTGATGGCAAATGGAGCACTTGTTATTCAAAACTAAAGAGTCCAACTCTGAGCTCCTCCTGGGAGGAAAGAAAATAAGCGTGTTCCAGATATTATTCCTTTTAGTGTTATCAACAATTCCAGAGGCCCATGGCCCTGTTTGGGATCCTGCCATTCCCAGAGCCATGGGTGGGGGCCACCTTCACAGTGACCTGAGCTGACCAGGAATAAACCCAGAATACCCCAGAGCGGGGAGATGTCAAGTCAGTGGGAGGGAGAGCCTACGGAGAACTCGTATTTTCTTAGCCATATCCAGGAAGCCTGGATAGAATGGGCTTGGCAGGCACCAACTTCCTGGGGAGCCAACTGGGCAGCTTCCCGGGGGTGCCAGGAGTGCAAAATCACCACTAGGGCACTGAACCATCACAAGACAATGAAGAACTCATTTCGCAAATTCCAAGAACACTATCCATTCTCGGAAGGAATCTTTAGCAAAGTCACTCAGGGTTGGCGGGAAGAGAGGGAGGATGTGGTGAGTAATCATAAGAATAACGGTAGCTACAGGGGCATGCTATGTAGTTGTAATAATAAAAAGAAGAAGGCAACAATAATAGAAATAATGAAGGCAGCTGGAATTTTGTCCAACTCTTCCTTATGAGCCAGGCAATGTGCCGAGTTTGTTGTACACATTAATCTCATTGAATTCTCACAATGACTGTGTGAGGTAGGTACTGTCTCAGATGTCATTTCCCATCTGGGAAAGAGGTCCAGAGGAATGAAATATGGTGCTTGTAGCTGCAGAACTATAAAGTGGCAAAGACTGGATCAGAACTCTCAACTTGCCTTCTTAAATATTCTTCTGTGTGGTCTTACTGAAAGGGCCTTTCTTTAAATTAATACATATTTATTTATTTTTTATTTTTATTTTTATTTTTTGTCTCACTCTGCCTCCCAGGCTGGAGTGCAATGGTGAGATCTCAGCTCACTGCAACCTCTGCCTCCTGGATTGAAGAGATTCTCGTGTCTCAACCTCCCGAGTAGCTGGAATTACAGGTGCCTGCCACCACGCCCAGCTAATTTTTTCTATTTTCAGTAGAGACAGGGTTTTGCCATGTTGGCCAGGCTGGTCTTGAACTCCTGGCCTCAAATGATCCGCCTTGGCCTCCCAAAGTGCTGGGATTACAGGCATGAGCCACCATGTCCAGCCTAAACTAATACATATTTAATCCTTTGTATAACTCATTATTAACATAATATTTTTTCCTTTTATTTTTATTTGCCACATAATAATTGTACATATTTATGGGATACAGATATTTTGATACATACAGACAATGCTCTAATCAGTGTAATGATCAAATCAGGGTATTAACGTATCTGGCACCTCAAACATTTATTATTTCTTTGTGTTGTAAATATTCAAAATCCTCTCTTCTAGCTTTTTGAAAATATACAATAAAATATGTTAATTATAGTCAGCATACAGTACTACAGAAGGCTAGAACTGACTGCTCCCATCTAGCTGTAATTTTGCTAATCCGTTAATCAACCTCTCCCTGCCCCCTCTGCCCGCTACCTGGAAGGGTCTGCCTTGTAAGCTGTAGGTTTTGGTTTTGCTGAGCTAAGTATTCACGTGGTCATGGCTGATATTTTAGTATAAGTGTTAAGATGCTAGTCAGATGACCCAAGGACAGGACGACAAGCTCTGCCTTCCACACAGATACAATCTAACAACCGAGGCATCCATTCGGCAGGTGCAAGGCCATTTGCAGGGCCACACTGTGGTAGATGGTCACAGCACATCAAACTGAGTGTTCAAGGATTATGCCTGCAAACCCTGAGTGTTCCAGTGTTTGGAGGCAAGGTTGTGAGAATGGAGGAAAATCATGCATGACAGAAAGACAGGCATGAGCCAGAACACAGAGGAAATGGCACAGCATGTGCCTAGAAAGAGAAGCTTGGAGTTGGCTAGAAGATAGGGTTCACGGTGAAGGGGAAGACAAGAGCTAAAGCTGGAGAGACAAGCAGGGGCCTTGTGCGAACCAGTGGGGCCTCAGACTTTAAATATAGAAGGACCTGGGTCTGAATTCCAGTTCAGCCATGTGCTCACTGCATGATCATAGGCTACATTTCAGAACCCTTCTCAACTTCAATATTCATATCTGGAAAACAGAGAGACATGTATTTATTTATTTGCTTATTTATTTATTTAGAGATGGTGTCTTGCTCTGTCGCCCAGGCTGAAGCACATTGGCACAATCTCAGCTCAATGCAATCTCTGCCTCTTGGGTTCAAGCAGTTCTCAGGTCTCAGCTTCCAGAGCAGGTGGGACTACAGGCACCCGCCATCACGCCTGGCTAATTTTTGTACTTTTAGTAGAGATGGGGTTTCACCATGTTGGCCAGACTGGTCTCGAACTTCTGACCTTAGGTGATCTGCCCGCCTTGGCCTCCCAAAGTGCTGGGATCATAGGTGTGAGCCACTATGCCCGGCTGAGACACATAATTTTATGATATATATGGTAGGCTGAGAACCTATACACCCGGTCTTGGGTCACACAGTTGATGCATGGATTTGCCAGGAAGCACATCTATTTTTATTCCAGGTCAAGCTTTACAGTTCATAAAGCTCTCATATATTCTCACTTCATTTCGCAGGTTTCAGGTCTCTTACCCCATCCGAATTGTCATTTTTCTCTCTCGGCACCAGTCTTCTCCAATCTATGTGGCCCTCAAGGGTAGGGACCACATCCTATTGTACCATCACAAGTGGTCCATGGTAATACAGGGGTCTCAGGCTGGGCAGTGCAACAGAATCACTGGGGTGCTCCAGAAATCTGCAGAGATCTGGGCCTCATCCAAGGTGTGTTGAACCAGAATCTTTAGGACTGCTGCCTGAGCTTTTTCTCTTATCCAGGTGGCGTTTGGAACCACAGCAGAAACGTGTTCAAAGGACTCAGTAAGCAAGTGACCAACCTAGATATATCAGGCGGGATAGGCTAACGCATGCGATGACAGCCATCAGACCAAAGTTTGTGTTTTGCTCATTATGTGCCCACGATGGGTTGGCTGAGGGCTCTTCTCAACACAGTGCCATCCTGGGCACTGCTATTTGCCCTGCCAGAGAGACAGAGCTCTGGCCCAGAAGAGATACATACTCCCTCCATTCACACTCCTAGGCCAGAGCTACTCAGATCACCTCACCCAAGTGGAACAGGAAGTACAGCCCTGCATGTGCCCAGAAGCCGGGAAGCCTGAAGTCATTGGTGAACAGCACAGATAACTACCAGGTTCTATGAAGCTGGCATCACTGACTTCATTTCACAGTGAGACTTAAGAAGCTTGTTTAAGGCCAGATAGCAAATACGGAGCTGGATTTGAGCTTTTTTTTTTTCAGTCTGGCTCAAGGTCAGACTTTTTTTTTTTTTTTTTTTTTTTAATGTAACAAAGCTGGGTAGTGCATGGCACTCAACCTAGTGGTTAAAAGCCTGGAATCTGTACTGCCTCCAGACCCTCATCTCTACCACTTACCAGATGTGCAAGCTAGGCAAGTAAGGGAACCACTTTACACTCATCGAAGAAAGAGTCAATGGAGGGGGAGGGCCAAGGAAGGATGTATTTTCTGGAATGAAGTGTTGGGAACCAGGCAGGACTTGCCTGAGTAGGACTGGTAAGGTGGGAGGGAATAGATTTTAAAATTGCACAGAATTTAAGGTGGTTCCTGACATAGCCAGGAAGGACGCATGCTTATTCCCCAGAAATTGCTCCCTTCCTTTCTGTACCAGTGTAAATATTTGGGCTTCAAAGAACAGAGAAGCCAACTAGAGTTGGTTTGACCACATACATTAGCTCAGGGAAGAGAGTGGCCAGGGCTTTGTGGGTCTGGGGTCAGTCCAGCAGCTTGGTGATGTCATCAAGGACCCAGATTCTGTTTTGTTTTGTTTTGTTTCTTGAGATAGGGTCTTGCTCTGTCACCCAGGCTGGAGTGCAGTGGCACAATCACAGCTCACTGCAGCCTCAACCTTCCAGACTCAAGCGATCCTCCTGCCTCGGCCTCCTGAGTAGCTGAGGCTACAGGCACATACCACCACTCCTGGCTAATTTTTATATTTTTATATTTTTGTAGAGATGAGGGTCTCGCTACGTTGCCTAGGCTGGCCTTGAACTCCAGGCTTCAAGCGATCCCCGTGCCGTAGCCTTCCAAAATACTGGGATTACAGGTGTGAGCCACCCACCCAGCCTCCAGGATCTTTTGGTGTCTCTGCCATGCATGCCCTATCTTAGGGTTCATTCCCATCACAGCTGCGGGGAAAGTCATTGGTGGCAACGGAGGTTCCAGGTAAGCAGGGGGAGTGGGCTGGCTTCCTGGGTTCTCCCTTACAGCAGAGAAAGTTTGCCTCCCCACTATCCCCAGTGAGCCCCTGTCCAAGTCTCACAGGCTCTGATTGGTTTTGGCCTGTAAGGGGTCGACGTCCTTGGATGAAAATGCGAGCTGGTTTAAGTAGAATCGGGAATGCAAGAGAGGATGTTAGGTATCCCACAGACACTGGGAGGGCCAGAGAAAAGAACTTGAGGCTAAGCTTCTAGGAAAAATGCCCCAAACCACACTGCAGGCCTGGCCGGATGAACTAACCTCCACCCTGCTCCTGCGCCATGAAGCATCAGTGCCAGGAGCCTGCCCTCACTGTAGCGGCCGCTGCCATCAGCACGGGGCCCACTATGCCACTGGGAGCTCGACCCTGGAACCACTATCCCCAAAGCCGGCTGCTTCTGCCACTAACACTTCAACATTCTCATGGGGTGCCTCCGGGTGACAGAGCCGACATTATACGGCTTGTGTTCGTTGCAAGGAAGGCAGGAAATTTGCATCTCGAAATCTCTGGGGTGCCCGGATTTACAATGTGAGATTTCCTCAAAGACAGATAGGTTACAGATATGACGCTGTCTGCTACATCCTGCCCATCTTTGACCCAGCAGGGTGCGGCAGAGGTGACAGGATTGAGCTCAGACTGACCAACAGGAACGATGAGTATCTGAGTACCAACCACGTTGCTCACAACACCCTCTGTTTCTGGTTTGGTTTCTTTCTCTCCACTGCCTCCATGTGCCCGGGGTGCACATGTGTCTCAAGATGTCTTATTATTGGCCGGGCGCGGTGGCTCAAGCCTGTAATCCCAGCACTTTGGGAGGCCGAGGCGGGCGAATCACGAGGTCAGGAGATCGAAAGCATCCTGGCTAACACGGTGAAACCCCGTCTCTACTAAAAATACAAAAAAAAATTAGCTGGGCGAGGTGGCGGGCGCCTATAGTCCTAGCTACTCAGGAGGCTGAGGCAGGAGAATGGCGGGAACCCGGGAGGCGGAGCTTGCAGTGAGCCGAGATTGCGCCACTGAACTCCAGCCTGGGGTCAGAGCGAGACTCTGTCTCAAAAAAAAAAAAAAAAAAAAAAAAAAAGTCTTATTATTTTTTAAAATCACATGTATTATTATATATTACGCCCAAATCACATAACCTATTGTTTTTTAAATTATAGTTTCAGGGGCACACGTGCAGATTGGTTCTATAAATTGCATGTCGACAGGGTTTGGTGTACATATTATGTCATCACCCAGATAATCAGCACGGTATCCAATAGGTAGTTTTTTGATCCTCACTCTCCTCCCCAACTCGACCCTCAAACCCAAGTGTCTGTTGTTCCCTTCTTTGTGCCCACGTCTGCTTAATGTTTAGCTCCCACTTATAAGTTAGAACATGTGGTGTTTGGTTTTCTGTTCCTGCACGAGTTCACTTAGGATAATGGCCTCCAGCTCCATCCAAGGTTCCTGTTGGTCAATCTGAACTCAGTTCTACCACCTTTACTGCACCCAGTGCTAGGTCAAGGATGGGCAGGATGCAGCAAACAGCTGTCTTATCTGTAGCCTATCTATATTGAGATGTCCATCCTGCAAAGGACATGATCTTTTTCTTTTTCATGGCTGCATAGTATTCCATGGTGTATATGTACCACATTTTCTTTATCCAGTATACTGTTGATGTGCATTTAGGTTGATTCTATGTCTTTGTTATTGTAAATAATGCTGCGATGAACATACATATGCATGTGTTTTTATGGCAGAATGCTTTATATTCTTTTGGATACATACCTAATAATGGGATTGTTGGGTCCAATGGTGGTTCTGTTTTAAGTTTATTGAGAAATTGTCAAAGTGCTTTCCACAGTGGCTGAACTAATTTATATTCTCACCAACAGTGAATAAACATTCCCTTTTCTCCACAGCCTCATCAGCATCTGTTATTTTTTGACTTTTTAGTAACAGCCATTCTGACCGGAGTGAGATGGTATCTCACTGTGGTTTTGATTTGCATTTTTCTGATGATTAGTGATGTTGAGCATTTTTTCATATGCTTGGTGGCTGTGTATATGTCTTCTTTTGAAAAGTGGGCCGGGCGCAGTGGCTCAAGCCTGTAATCCCAGCACTTTGGGAGGCCGAGACGGGTGGATCACGAGGTCAGGAGATCAAGACCATCCTGGCAAACACGGTGAAACCCCGTCTCTACTAAAAAAATACAAAAAACTAGCCGGGCGAGGTGGCGGGTGCCTGTAGTCCCAGCTACTTGGGAGGCTGAGGCAGGAGAATGGTGTAAACCTGGGAGGCGGCGCTTGCAGTGAGCTGAGATCCGGCCACTGCACTCCAGCCTCGGCAACAGAGCGAGACTCTGTCTCAAAAAAAAAAAAAAAAGAAAAGTGTTCATGTCCATAGGCCACTTTTTAATGGGGTTGTTTTTGGTTATTAATTTAAGTTCCTTATAGATTTTGAATTAGACCTTTGTAAGATGCTTAGTTTGCAAATATTTTCTCCCATTGTGTGATTTGTCTGTTTAGTCTGTTGATAGTTTCTTTTGCTGTGCAGAAGTTCTTTAGTTTAATTAGGTCCCATTTGTGGATTTTTATTGCAATTATTTTTGGCATCTTCATCATACAATCTTTGCTGGGGCCTATGTCTAGAATGGTATTTCCTAGGTTTTCTTCAAAAGTTTTTATAGTTTTAGGTTTTACATTTAAGTCTTTAATCCATCTTGAGTTGATTTTTGTACATGGTGTAAGGAAGGGGTCCAATTTCAGTCTTCTGCATATGGCTAGCTAGTTATGACGGCACCATTTATTGAAAAGGGAATCCTTTCCCCATTGCTTGTTTTGGCCAACTTTGTCAGAGATCAGATGGTTGCAGATGTGCAGCTTTATTACTGGGAGCTCTATTCTATTCCATTGGTATATATGTCTATCTTTGTACCAGAACCATGCTGTTTTAGTTACTGTGGCCTTGTAGTATGGTTTGAAGTCAGTAATGTGATGCCTCTGGCTTTGTACTTTTTGCTTAGGATTGCTTTGGCTATTTGGGTTCTTTTTTGGTTCCATATGAATTTTAGAATAGTTTTTTCTAAGTATGTGCAGAATGTCATTGGTAGTTTGATAGGAATAGCATTGATGCTGTAGGTTGCTTTGGGTAGTATGGCCATTTTAGCAATTTTGATTCTTCCTGTCCATGAGCGTGGAATGTTTTTCCATTTGTTTGCGTCATCTCCGATTTCTTTCAGCAGAGCTCTTTCCCCTCCCTGGGTAGCTGTATTCCTAGGTATTTTACTGTTTGTGTGGCTATTGCAAATGTGATTGCATTTTTGATTTGGCACTCAGTTTGGATGCTATTGGTGTATGGAAATGCTACCGATTTTTCTACATTGATTTTGTATCCAGAAACTGTGCTGGAGTTGTTCATCAGATCTAGGAGATTTGGGGGCTAAGCCTATGGTTTTCTAGGTATAAAATCATCATATTATCTACAAACAGGGGTAGTCTGACTTCCTCTTTTCCTATTTGGATGCTTTTAATTTCTTTCTCTTGCCTGATTGCTCGGCTAGGACTTCCAATACTATGTTGAATAGGAGTGGTGAGAGTGGGCATCTTTGTTGTGTTCTGGTTCTCAAGGGGAATGCTTCCTGCTTTTGCCCACTCAGTAGGATGTTGAAGATGCCTCTTAAAGCCCGGTGTGATGGTGCACCTGTTGTCCGAGCTACTCAGGAGGCTGAGGCAGGAGGATCACTTGAGCCCAGGAGTTCAAGGCTGTAGCATGCTATAATCACACCACTGCACTGCAGCATGGGCAACATAGCAAGACCCCATCCCTAAAAAAATTTTTTTAATGTATTTTAAGGCTCTAGTCCACCCTGCTCGCCCAGCCACCAACACTTAGCACTTACCTACTCTTTGCTAATCTCTAGAATGCTCTCCCCTCTCCTTCCTGCCTAGTTCTCTCTGATGCATCCTTCAGAACACAGTCCAAGCAAGTTATTTTCTACCCTTTCATCCAGCCATATTTTTGTCATTTGCTCTTTTTTTATTCTACTTACTACGTTGTATTTCAACTTTTATTGGTTTAATTATTTAATTAACATCTCCCTCTTTCTCTAGACCATAAATGCCACAAAAGCATGGACTATACCTGTCTTGCTCATAGTTACTAACATACTAACTGGCACTTAAGTGCTTAATACATTTTTTATTGAATGAATGTGCATAAAACAAACCCCATTAGAGGACTTTATACAATTCCTCTTGGATCAAAAGACATTTTAATAGTGCTTTTTATTTATTTATTTAATAGTGCTTATTTTTTATTTTTAATTTATTTTTATTTTTATTTATTTATTTTTTTGAGATGGAGTCTCACTCTGTTGCCCAGGCTGGAGTGCAGTCACGCGATCTTGGCTCACTGCAGCCTCTGCCTCCTAGGTTCAAGTGATTCTCCTGCCTCAGCCTCCTGAGTAGCTGGGACTACAGGTGCGTGCCAACACACCCGGCTAATTTTTGTATTTTTAGCAGAGATGGGGGTTTCACCATGTTGGTCAGGCTGGTTGTAAATGCCTGACCTTGTTATCTGCCCACCTCAGCCTCCCAAAGTGCTGGGATTATAGGCATGAGCCACTGTGCCCGGCCTATTTTTTATTTTTAAAAATCTCTTACTTTTAAGCTCTGTTGGACTTGATGGAAACCATACCTTAAACCTTTAGGGGCGTGCATATGAGAATCATCTCTGTTTGTGTTTTTGTTTTTTATAGAGATGTGGTCTCTCTCGCGCGCCCAGGCTGGAGTGCAGTGGCACGATCATAGCACCCTGCAACCTCCAACTCCCTCTCCCTCCCACCTCGGCCTCACCAGTTGCTAGGACTACAGGCACAAACCACCATGCTTAGCTAATTTTTTAATGTTTAATTTTTTGTAGAGACAGGGTATCGTTATGTTGCCCAGGCTGGTCTCAAACTCCTGGCCTCACTGGATCCTCTCTCCTCAGCCTCCCAAAGTGCTGGGATTACAGGAGTGAGCCACCATGCCTGACCAGAAGCCCCGTGGTCTTGTTATGCCCGCCCCTTCCCCATGAGGGTCACTTCCACAGGGAGCCATTCTCATTGATGGGAAAGTATGGCACATCTTGTGTCAGGACAGAAACCTGAATTTGGCACAGCAAGGCCTGAGGGTAGTGGCAACTTCAGTTCCTAAAAAACGTTCCCTCAAATAATCATGATGTCACTTTGGTGTTAACCCCTTTTTTTCTTTTTCTTTTCTCTTTTTTTTTGAGACAGAGTCTTGCTCTGTTGCCCAGGCTGGAGTGCAGTGGTATGATCTCTGCTCACTGCTAACCTCTGCCTCCTAGGTTCAAGTGATTCTCATGCCTCAGCCTCCAGAGAAGTTGGGGTTATAGGCGTGCACCATCACAACTGGCTAATTTTTGTAATTTTAGTAGAGACAGAGTTTCACCATGTTGGCCAGGCTGGTCTCGAACTCCTGACCTCAAGTGATTTGCACACCTCATCCTCCCAAAGTGCTGGGATTATAGGCGTGAGCCATGATGCCCAGCCTGGTGTTAACTCTTAACCACACCAAAATTCTCTTAAGAAGTTTCAGCTCCATTTTTTCTTTGCTTTTGTTTTTGCCTATGAAGTGACTTCCAAGTCATATCTTTAAAAATATTTGGGTGGCTTTTACCATATAAACAGAGTCCTTTATAAAGCAGACTGCCCCTCCCCCAGGAAACTGGGAAGAGATTGCTTTAGGAGAAATGGTATCCTTTCATGATTAGGGGGAAGTACTGGAGTAATTCTGTCCATTTCGAAAATATTTATTGTTCTCAGAATTATTTATTTCATTTGGAAATATAACTTAAAAACTAATTTTATTTTTATTATTTTTGAGACAGAGTTTTGCTCCATCACCCAGGCTGGAGTGCAGTGGTGTGATCTCGGCTCACTGTAAGGGTTCAAGTGATTCTTGTGCCTCAGCCTCCCAAGTAGCTGAGACTACAGGCGCCCACCACCATGCCTGGCTAATTTTTGTATTTTTAGTAGAGATGGGGTTTCAACATGTTGGCCAGGCTGGTCTCAAACTCCTGTCCCCAGGTGATCCTTTCACCTCAGCCTCCCAAAGCGCTGGGATTACAGGCATGAGCCACCACACCTGGCCTAAAAACTAATTTTATTTCTATATCTGAGCTCATCCTCCTACTTGAATTGCTGTTTCTATTGGGCAATGAGGAAAGCATGAAATATCACAGAGAATCCACCCATGGTAATAATAGCTATGATTTACTGAGTGCTTAATCTTGTAAGGCGCTTTTCCATATGCTTCACATATATTAAGTTGGTTAGTTTTCCCTACTCATGTCCTTATTTTAGATGAGAACACTGAGGCACTGGCCACCCAGAGGAGAACATAACAGCATCTTACACTGGAGTCCTGACCTCAGGGGATTTAGGGATTTTCTGTTTCATAAAGATACAGGCTTTTGGGGTAGGGAATAGCCTTGTTGGTCATGAAAGCCAAAGTTTGTGCGTCTGGAAACAGGCCGATCTGGGGTGGAAGGAACCACTTACAACTGTGTGTCGAGTGTTGTTGTGTGTTGTTGTGTGTGTTTTTGGGCACATCCTCTCACCTCTTAGGTTGTTGGTTTCCTCATCTGTAAAATGGTGACAACCATAACTTCCACAGGGGATTTGTGATGGTTGATTTTAGGCATCTGTTTGGCTGGATGAAAGGCTACCCAGATGGCTGACAGAGCATTATTTCTGGGTGTGTCTGTGTGCGTGTTTCCAGAAGAGACTGGTGTTTGAATCAGTGACTGAGTAAGGAAGATCTGCCTTCATCACCATCAGTTGAGGGCCTGGATAGAACAAAAAGGTAGAAGAAAGACAAATTCTCTCTTTTTCTTCCGGAGCCAGGACACTATCTTCTCCAGTCCCTCGACATCAGAAGTCCAGATTCTCCAGCTTTTTTTTTTTTTTTTTTCAGACTCAGTCTCACTCGACGCCCAGTCTGGAGTTCCACGGTGCAATCTCAGCTCAGTGCAACCTTCTCTTCCCAGGTTCAAGGAATTCTCCTGCCTCAGCCTCCCGAGTAGCTGGGATGACAGGCACCTGTCAGCACGCCCTGCTAATTTTTGTATTTGTAGTAGAGATGGGGGTTTCACCATATTGGCCAGGCTGGTCTAGCAATCCTGACCTCAGGTGATCCACCTGCCTCAGCCTCCCAAAGCACTGGGATTACAGGTGTGAGCCACTGTGCCCAGCCCAGGTTCTCTAGCTTTGGACTCTAGGACTTGTGCCAGTGGCTCCCAAATTCTCAGGCCTGCCGCTTCGAACTGAGAGTTCCACCATCAGATTCTCTGGTTCTCAGGCCAAGACTGCGATTGAGTTATGTCACCAGTTTCCCTGGCTTTCCAGTTTGGAGATGGCACATCGCAGGACTTCTCAGCTTCCATAATACATCCCCTGTTATAAATCTGTATATTTTTTTCTTTTTTAGAGACAGGGTCTCACTCTGTTGCCCAGACTGGAGGGCAGTGGCACAGTCAGAGCTCACTGCCACCTCGAATTCTTGGGCACAAGAGATCCTCTCACATCAGCCTCCAGAGTAGCTGGAACTCCAGGCATGTGCCACCATACCCAACCAATTCTTTTTATTTTTTTGTAGAGACGGGGTCTCACTATGTTACCCAGACTGGTCTCAATCTCCTGGGCTCAAGCGATCCTCCTGACTGGACCTCCTAAGGTGCCGGGATTACAAGAATGAGAACTGTGCCCATGTGTTATCCATAAGCTAGTAGTTGTGTTTCTCTGGAGAACCCTAATACAGGGTTGTTGAGGAGACTAAATAAATCAATAAATAGCACCTGGAGCAGGGCTCACCCCCTTGTAACTGCCCATCAGGTGTGATTTTCCTTCTTCACCCACTTCCTCCATCTGGTGAGTTGAGTGAGGTTGAAATATGCAAGGGCACCCATATGCTCTGGCCTGTACAAAGCAATTACTGCCAGGGAGAGTGGACAGGTTTGGAGCCGGGCAGGCCAGCACTTGCTGGCATTGATGTGATGATCAGGTGGGCTGGGTAAGCCCATGCAGACCCTGTTGCAGGTGGAAGGCTACCTAGAACCTCCCGGGCTCCTGATTTTACGGCAGCTGGTCCAGATGAGCTAGCTCATGCTCCCTTGCTTGCAGAACAGGACCTTCCTACAAGTTGGTGCTGGGCTCCAGACTCAGACCCAGGTTCAAATCCTATCTCACAATGGAAACAGGCTACTTTCTCCACCTCCAGGATTTCAAGAAGATTGCTATGACCTTGATATGCCCGCAGTAAATGTTAGCCCCTCCTCTTTACAAACAATTATTATTACATTAAGACTTACTCCTGGGAAGAAGTCATACTTCTCGCTGTGCTAACATCATGTACGTTCTGATTCTCTGTCCTGTGTGCCATTCCATCATGCTCTCTACCAGCAAAATGCCACCAGTCTAAGGAGGAGACAGAACCGAATAAAAATAGCCACAGCCTTCAGAGCCTGCACAGGGGCTGGCACAGGGGCTTCACAAACCTTAGGAAGTTTGTGCAGTGAGGGAGAAGCACTTTACTGTCGCCAGCTCCATTGAAAACAGAGAGATTGTAGCAAATGACTTCCCAGGAACTCCTCTCACCTTGGTGAATCTTGGAAGAGAATGAAGACTGGGGCTGAGAGGCAGCGCCTCGAGCCTTGACAGGAAGGAGGGACAGGGCCTGGGGGCTGTCACTGAGGTGCAGAAATGGGGTTTGGGCTGGGCATCAGACAACACCAGATTCCAACATTGGCTCAGCCAATTCCTGGCTGTGTTACATGGAGCCGTTACTGTACTTCGCTTGCCAGGCCTCCATTCTTCCCCTCTCTAGAATGGGGAGGCTGGTAATACCCACTATGGGGGGCAGTGTGAGGACCGAAGGGGGCTGTTAAGTGCTCGGCGCGCAGCGAGCACTCAGGACGGGTGGTAGCGGTCACCTTTGTCGCCGCCGACCAAGCCTTTGCAAAGGCTCAGGGCCGAGCCCCGGACATGCGCATGCGCACGCGCACCCGGCCGGCCAGGTGAGACGGAGCGGCCGCCTTGCACCTGGGCTTTAACCCTTCTCCATCACGGGGAGTGGGCGGAGTGCACGCAGGGAGGGAGTCGGGGACAAGTAGCGAGAGCGGCCGGGCTTGACCCTTGAGGCGGGGTGGGCAGCGTCCGGAGAGCGCGCCAAGCCGCTTCCAGCCTGGGGTCCGCGCGCGCCGCGGGGAGGGAGGGGGAGTGCCGAGGGGAGCGAAGTCTCGCGAGATCGTGCGGCGGCGGCGGGAGCGGCGGCGGCGGCCGGGGAGGTGAGCGGCGGGCGGTGGCGGCCGTTGGGGGCTGAGGCCGGGTGAGAGCGGCCGAGACCGAGGGCTGGGTGGGGGAGCTGGCCCGGTGAACGTCCCGCGTCCCAGGCGGCCATCCCTGTTAGTCCCCGCAGCAGCTGCGGCGCCGCTTGGTTCGCGCGGTCCCTGGGACTCGCGCGGGGCGGGACGGCCGGGGCCGCGGGCCGGTGCCCGGTTCAACCGGACCTAGCTCCCGGGCGCGACCCCGGGGCCGCCTCAGTGTCCCTCTCGACTGCGGGGTTGGCCCCGCTGACAGTGGCAGCAGCATTTATTGAGCCTCTGCTGTGTGCCGAGCACTTAAGTTGCGCGCTTCCATCCCGGGGCTGCACAGAGAGGTGGAGCGCCCGGGCCAAAGCCACACTGCGGAGAGGCGGTGGGAGGGGACCCGGACCCTGGCGCCCCCTTCCTCCTCCCACCTCCGACTTCCCACTGCCCTCAGCCCTTTTCTCCCGGGATCCCGATGGGGCTGTAGAGGGGGTGTCTGGGAGCGCCCTGAAATTGGATGAAGCTTGGTGTATGGGTTTCTCGGGAGAGAGTTTTTCCAGGGCTTTTGTCTCGTTCCTAAAAGGGTCCCGGATCCCCAAGTAGTCAAGAACCATTGTTTGGCTCTGCATGGAAGCAGAGGTGGGCTGAGAGCAGCGGGCGTGTGCTGGTGGTGGGATGTCAGGCCCAATGAAGTCGAGTGTTGGAGCCCAGGGCTTGCCTTAGGCAAAAGAAACACTTCTCTAAAAGTTTAATTTTCGTTTCAGCACGCGATTCCACTCTTGGGAACAGTGGTTCTCAACCACGTCAGACTCAAGGTCCCTTCTTCCCCTTTGCAGCAAACATGTCTAAAGCCCACTTTACTACCCTGAAATGAAATTCATAAACAATGTAACCTCCCTACACACATCACTGAAAAGCAATATAATGGTTTGATTGAAGTGTAAGGGTGAAATAGAGAACAGTATATGACAGATGTTGATGTATCATTCACATCTAGGGCATACGCTTATGCTAGAAGACAGCATGTACTGGGGTGCTTGTGTCAGCTTCTAATGAGTACGTTTGTATTGGTTAAAAAAATTATGAGGCGCTGTTTCAAACAAGAGCAAGCCTGGGCAATGTAGCAAGATTCTGTCTGTACAAAAAAGGAAAAAAATTAGCGTGGTGTGGTGGCACACCCCTGTAGTCTCAGCTGCTCAGGAGGCTGAGGTGAGGGGATCTCCCTTCAACGAAAGAGCAGAGATGCAGACGGAGGTTGGGGGGAAAAACACCTAGGCTGGAATAACCTGTTTCTTGCGAATTAAAGAGAGAAACAACCTAGATTGAACTAGAGATAGCATAGCAAGACAAATAACAGACTGTCTCATCCACATGTAAATATTAGTATAAGCCCTCCACGGATCCATATTTTTAAATTGTATTGTAGAATATCTTTTGTGTCACACACTCGAAGGGACAATACTGGCTTCCTAGCAATTACCATTGGTAATAATAAAATCTTTAACAAGGTTGAATATTTTGGGTTCAATATCAGTATCTCACTTGTTTATATATGCTCAGTATTCTGATATTACAATTGTATGTTAATGGTGTGTGGTGTGAGGAAACGATCGCTAATGTTTAGACAGTTTTCCCTTACTCTGTTTAAGCTTCCCTTGCTACTTTCTCCTACATTACTGGCGTTTCCCCGCAATTTCTTGTAAAAACTTTTAAATATTATAAAGTAATGCCAGTTTATAGTAGGCTTAATCTGCCCATTCATTTGAAAGACTCTTGTACCAGGTGAGTCTTCGTTATACAGATGTGTCCCACCTATGTGTTGTGTGAAGTCTTTTAGATCCAGGCCCCCAAGCCCTAAATGCCAACGGTGTCCCCCAGTCTCTTTGATAACTAAACATGTTCCTTGGGGGCAGTTGCAGCTCCTTGGAGAACCACTCCAAACAACAATGTTATCTAGTAAATTATTATAGGAATTATAAAAGGAAATTTGACTGACAGTTTTTGCTGAGTTTCTTTTTTCTTCTTTCAGAAGTGTCTGACGTACAAAAGCATGCTTTTGGTTAGTGGCGCTTTCATTGATTATTCTAGAATCTCAGGTGGGAGGCCAGGTTAGTACCTGTGTCCCTCTGTCTGAAAGATTGGCTGTGTTTAATGGAAATGTTGACAACTAAACACTTGAATCAAGTAGCAGATTGAGGTTAGAATGGAGTTGGGAAGCAACAGCAATAATGTGTAGAAATAAGTCTTAGCTAAGTGTAATGTAAACTAGTGTAATCACCTTTTAAATAGCTTCGTCTGCTTACTAATATCTGTGTTAGGGAATTTGGAAAATGTAGATGTATTTAAAGGTAAAAATTAAAATTACTTGTACTCACATATGCCAGTAGTCCTCATGGTGTGATTTGTTAGGAATTGTCTTTTCATTTCAAACTCTGCTAGTCTTGCTGCATGGGGGAAAATGCAAGTAGAGTTAAGAAAGTTCAGCTCAGACCATTTATATGTTACCTAAGTATAAAATTAATATATGTTACAGTGTTCCCTACATTGTAACATTATGCATTTAACTCTTGCTTTAAAAAAAGTTTATTTGGCTTTTTTTTGGTTGAATAGATAAGTTGTTTCTTGATGTAAGATGTTTATTATTAGTTGCGTGTTACGTTTGAAAGGTGCTATGGAAACAGACATGTAGGTAATGACTGTTGTCAAAACAGAAGGTTATACTTTAAATTATCTAGAGTCAGAGACACTGAACACCTTTGAGATGGAAATTTATCCAAACTGAGTGTAATGAATTTATATTAATTTGAGCAAGTAGTATGTTGTTCCAGGGTAAAAGAGGTCATTACTGGTTTTTAAAATCAGAACTTTAAAAAATATTCACCTGTATGTAAAAAATGTTGATTGAAAATGTTCCATTTTTCTAGGCATGGGGGACAGATTGTCGAATGGATAAAAGTTCATGCCTTTATGAAGTTTTACATTTGAGAGATACAAATGTTAACTAGAAAATGAATACTATGCACATATCTCTGATTTGTAATTAAGGTGTTTCATTGATTTTTAAGATACATATATGAGATAGAATGACATCTTAAAATTAGCACGTTGTTGGCAACTTCTTAGTAGGACATTAAATAGGAGTGTGTCTTGAAATTGATGGCATGTTAGAGTCAATGAAATAGGGAATATGTAAAAATTATTACATAATTTTACTACATGAATAGGGAATATGAAACGATGATTAATGTTTAACACCAAAAACTTTATTCAAAGGGTGACTTGCAATATGAAGATACACAACATTTCTAGACCTTCCATTTAAACTAGAATTCTTTAGTAAGAAGATTCCTGTAGAGATTTCTTCATGTAAAACAAATGGAGAATCAATGTTTATAAATATAAGAACCATTTTTTTTTTTTGAAAATGTTTAAAAGGAAACAAACTGCTTGATGAATTTTCACGAAGAGCAGATGGTGTGGTTAGTGTGTTTGAGGTAAAGTTAATCAGATAATATAACCAGGCAGTTGTATGAATATGGTTTTTTGTGTTTTTTGTTTGTTTCCATTCTGGAAGACCCACTTATAAATGAAAGTTTTCTCAAATGGGACATCCTTAAATTGGATCTCAGTGAATCATAGTTGTTATTGTTGTTTAAGAAATATATTTGAAAACGTACTTACTCTGTGTGAAGTGCACAGTTTTTATGGGAAGCTAGTTGCATGGTATACCTTAGCTAGGAAACCTGTGTAAGGACTTTTTCTGTCTAATGTTGAGTGCAGGTTTCACAGCAAACTTAATCACGTGAAGACCCTTTGCGTACCTCTTCCCCAGGTGGACCTGGGCTTTACGTCTTAAAATGTGGTCCCCACACCATCAGCACATCAGCAGCAACCTGGAGCTTGTTTGAAATGTGGACTCTGAGCTCAGCTCCAGACCAACTGGCCCAGAATTTGCGTTTTAAAAGATCCCTTCCTGGGCAATGCACATGAACATGTAAAAATCATGGGACCAGATCTGTGTCTGTCAAACTTGAGTGTGTATTAAAAGGATTGCTAGCCGACGCCTCCAGAGTCTCTGATTCAGTAGGTCTGGGCTGGGCCCATAGAATTTATATTGTTAACAAATTATCCGGTGATGATGATTCTGCTAGTCCAAGGACCATACTTTTAGAACCATTAGAGTAGAGCTCCTTCTCTTTTCACCTTTTTCTGTTCTCTCTTCTAATTCCTCACCCCAGCTTTTAAAAATAGATTATTATAATCATATACTTTGGCTCAATTGGAGGAAAGAAAAGCACCTTGTCTTATAATTTACGGTGATAGCCACACTAAAGTTGCTTGACACCAATGTCAGAGAAAATTTAGACTCTGGTTTATAGATAGTTCTTTTTCACTTCTTTTTGCAAGGTGCTCTTAACATTTAGAAATTCTTTTTGTGTAGATAAAATGTTCATATGGTTCAACAATTAAAATGATACAAGGCATATTTTGAGAAATCCAAATTCCAGTTGTCTTAATTCTCTCCATAAATAACCTTTCATTTGTTTCTTATAGATGTCTTTTTTTGTATAGATACAGATACAAGCAAATACTAATATACTATATATACTCTTTTTATATAAAATATACAGACTGTGAATATTCTGTTCCTTACTTTTTTTTAAAGTTAATATTATCTTGACATATCTTCAAATAGTATATAGGAAACATTTTTTTACATTGTTTTTCTTTTTTTTTTTTTTTTTTTGAGACAGAGTCTCGCTCTGTCGCCCAGGTTGGAGTGCAGTGGCACCATCTCAGCTCACTGTAACCTCCAACTCTCGGGTTCAAGCGATTCTCCTGCCTCAGCCTCCCACTGGGAGTGGGACTACAGGTGCACGCGCCACCAGGCCTGGCTAATTTTTGTATTTTTAGTAGAGATGGCGTTTCTCCATGTTAGCCAGGCTGGTCTCGAACTCCTGATCTCAGGTTAGCCACCTACATTGGCCTCCCAAAGTGCTGGGATTACAGGCAAGAGCCACTGCCCCTGGCCCAGAAAACGTTTTTCTAAACAACTGTAAAATATGCGTTGTTTGGCTGTTTAGCCTCCCGTGATCAATATTTGAGTTGTTTCCAGTCCAAGACTCACAGGTGACACTGTGCTGAATAACCTTGTGCACATATTTTGCATATTTCAGGCATTATCTGTTGGATATATTCCTAGAAGTGGGATTGCTGGTTAGTGGGCAATGCATTTGTAATTGGTATAAATACTTTCTTCTTCCAGAGCTGCACTATTTTGAGCTCGCATCAGTAATGTATGAGACTCCTTATTTCTCCATAACCTCTCCAATGGTTAACCTTTGGATTTCTGTCAGTCTCGTAGATGAAAAATGATAACTCCATGTAGTTTTAATATGCATTGCTGTCATTATGAATCGGGCTGAGCACCTTTGCATGTGCTTAAAGGCTATTCGTATTCCTTTTTCTGTGAGCTATCTGTTCATGCTCTTTGCACATTTTTCTTTTGGATTGCTTTTTCTTACCAATTTCTATGAATGCATAAATTAGAGAGATTAGCCCTTTGTGAGGTTGCAGTTTCGCTCAACTTGTCACTTGTTTTTAAAAATGACTTTCATGTTTTTTGATATAAAGAAGGCTTAAATATGGCTTTCTTTACATTTTATGTACTTAACATTAATCTCTTACGGTATCTGGATTTTACGTCAGAGGCCTCCACGACTTCTGGAATTCGCCCATGTTTTCTTTTAGTGCTTTTATGGTTTCATTTTAACACTTAAATCTCTGATCCATTTAGGATTTATTGTGGTGTTCAGAGTGATATATAATTTAACTTTTCCTTTTTCCATGTGGCCACCAGTTATCTTTACCTATTTGTTTCAGTGTTCATCTCTGAATCCAGTTTATGGTGGTGTGAGTTTTTGGATGTATTGGGGTACATCTCTGCACTTCCTATTCTATGACATTAGTCTTTCTATTCATATACCAGTACTACATTGGTTTTATAAAATGTTTTAATATCTTTTAAAACTAGTTTCCCCTTGTTGCTCTTTTTTTTTTTTTTTTGGCAATTCTTGCTTATTTATTTTTGCATGTGAACTTTAGAATCGTTTTGTCTAGTTCCAGAAAGCACCTTTTAAAGAATAAAGATCATGCTAAGTTTATGAACTTAAAATCTATTTGACTTCTCTGAGCCTCAGTTTCCTAACCTGTAAAAGGAGCAATACTGTCTGTAAGAATGCTAGAGGGAGTAAAAGAGAAAACGTGTGAAACTCTGTTAGTGCCCTTGGTCCACTCCCACCATTGTTGCCAACATGGGCTGAGGTTGCCATTCCCTCGTTTTTTTCCCACTCTTACCCTTCTCACTTTCAAAAAAGAAAAAAAGAAAGGACCCATAGAGAAAAACAGTTACAAGACATTAGAATCGAAGTTAAAACTAAGCTCTTGTTCAATTTCAGCAGGACAATTAATGTACCTGAAAACAGAGAACAAACTCAGCCTGGTATTAAGGCCCCTTCCTGCTTCTTGCCTTACTGCCTTAGTCTCTCTTGGAAGCACCTTAACAATGGTGCTGCTTCTGTTTCCCAGAGGCCCTGTGTTTCCTGGAACCACATTCCTCCGACCCAGAATATAGTGCTACCTAATTCTGCCAGTTCAGATCTGTTACTGTCCCCCACCCAGTCAAAAACAGTATCTGTCTCTGCATATAGCTTGTCCATCATGCAGCTTGGGCCTTGATGTACTGTAAACTCTGTAAGGAGAGAAACTGTGTTCGTCCTGCACACCAAATAATGCCCTGCACACAGCAAAATACTGGCAAAGATTGGACATTCAGATGTTTGTTAAATGAGTGAATAATTGACTTTGATCTTTCTTTTGCTTTATATAATGTGTCTAGGTAGCTCTTGTTTCACCCAGGATACTGTAAGCCCCTGGAGTACAAAGCTCATGCCCACCCCTCTCCCCTTTTTTTTAGAGATGGAGTCTCTCTCATGCAGGCTGGAGTACATGACACGGGCAGTGGCACAATTATACTTACTGCAGCCTTGAACTCCTTGGCTCAAGCAATCATCATACCTCAGCCTCCCAAGCAACTGGGACTACAGGGGCACCACCACTCCTGGCAAAATTTTTTTTTTTTTTTTTTTTTTTTAAGAAAGACGGTCTTACTGTGTTGCCCCAGGCTAGTCTCAAACTTCAGGGCTCAAGCAATCTGCCCACCTTGGCCTCATCAAGCCTGCGGATTACTGGTGTATGCCACTGTGCGCAGCCAATTAGTAATAATTATTATCATCATAAATAATGCTGGTGGTGGAGATGGTGAGAGGCAGATTTATTATTATATAATAACATTATAATAAAAATAGTATTTATTGAACATACATTTCAGGAAGTGCTTTAGAGTCCCTGATGTGGATTATTTCATGTAATCCTCAGCAGTCTTATGAATTGGGTACTATTGTTACACATATGGAAAACAGGCACACAGAGAAGTTACTTACCCCAGATCACACAGGTAGAAAGTGGTAGAACTGGGATTCTAATGCAGATGCTCTGAGCCTAGCACCCCAACTCTTAACCTGCTGCAGTTCTCCAGGCTTGTTTGTTGAATATGATTCTTTGAATACAGTCATGTATAGATTCTTGAACAATTTAGGAAAAGTTTTAGTTATACTTTCAAATTTTTACTTTCCTTCCTTACCATTCTATTTTAATAACTTCTATTTTGTTATTTCCAGTTTATCTTAGACTTCACGTTCTCCAGGAGACACCACCATGTCTGGCATATAGTAGGTGCTCAATAAAAAGTAATTTTTGCCTTTTTTTTTTTTTTTTTTCCAGGTTCACAATAAAGGTGCTAAGAAAGAGAATGTAAGACAGGAAAATAATTAAATATTCTTACTGAGGTAAGTTTTTAAATAATTTTTTTAACAAAGAAGCTGTAATTTATTTATTTTTTTTACTTCCTCTCACAGTCTGCTTTCTTGAGGTCTAACAGGGAGATTGTTTTAGGAATGGTTAAGTTCATGGAACCTACAGTTCTTAAGGTAGATGCCAGGAATGTGGGCTGTTCAAATAAGTTCATTTGACGTTCTCGACCTCTTCGAATCTAATCTTTAAATTCCTGTTTTCTCATGGTTTTAAAGCATGGTACTGAGAAGGAAATCTAGCAAGTAGAAACCCATAGCTATTTGGTGGTTATATATACTTTACAGCATTCAGTGAATACTTTTTTCTTAAAATAGGGAGTTGAAAGAATTTTAAGTTACTTTTGGTGAGATAGGAACACTTCTTTTTCTTAAATAAAATTCTGGGGTTTTTTATTATAATAATGAAAAAAAATTCTATCAGTGTAAAACAACATAATGATAAAAGTTAGCATCCAACTTCTGCCACCAAGAAATGATTGCTATTAATATTTTGGTGAACATACTTTTAGAAATCTATCTATGGATATAGAAGAATTTATATACAAGATTTTAAATAAATTGGTTTACCTGTATATAGTAGCCTTTTTTAATGCAAAAATATGTTTTGTACATCTCTCTGCAGGAATTGGAAAAGATATGCATAATCATACATGATGATTTTACTGGCTGCCTAATGTTCCATCTTTTAGAGGCACCATACTTTATGCCTTTGATGACCTTTTAGATCGTTTCTAGTTTTCCCTTGTTGTAGATAAAGATGTATTGATCAACCCTCTGCTTATATCATTGTATACTTGTTCATTTCTCTTCTTAGATGTGTAACTGCTGGGTCAGAGATTATACACATATAAAATGTTAAGACATGGCTAACCTGTCCTCCAAAGAGACTACCAGTTTCTAACCCCACTCAGAATCCACTAGAGTCCTGCTTTCCGTATGCTTGCCCACACAGAGTTTTGTTAATGTTGATGTGTGTGTAACTTTTTTCCAAATTTGTTTATTTTACATAGACAAATAAAATTGTATGTATGTATTGTGTACAACATGTTTTGAAGTATGTGTACGTCGTGGAATGTTTCAATCTAGCTAATTAAATTATGCATTACCTCACATAGTTACCGTTTTTGTGGTGAGAACCTCTTTGTATTTACTCTGTTTTTGGAAGAATACAATATATCGTAATTAACAGTAGTCACTGTGCTGTACAATAGATCACTTTAAATTATTCCTTCTAACTGGAATTTTGTATTCTTTGACTAACATCTCCACACCACCACATGCCCCCGACCTTCTAACGCCTCTGGTAACCATCATTCTACTCTCTTCTTCTATGAGATCAACTTTCTCCGATTCCTTATATGAGTAAGAACATGTAGTATTTGTTTTTCTGTATCAGGCTTATTTCACTTAAGGTAATGTTCTCCAGGTTCATCCATGTTGCCACAAATGACAGGATTTCCTTTTTTATAGTTGAATAGTACTCCATTGTGTATATATGCCACATTTTCTTTATCCATTCATCTGTTGATGGACACCTAGGTTGCTTCCATATCTTGGCTGTTGTGAATAGTGCTGCAGTAAACATGAAAGTGCAGATTATCTCTTTGACATACTGATTTCACTTCCTTTGCATAAATACCCAGTAGTGGGATTGCTGTATCATATGGTAGTTCCATTTTTAATTTATTTGAGAAACCCACACACTGTTTTCCATAATGGCAATAATTTACATTCCTCCCAACAGTGTTCAAGGGTTTCTTTGTCTCTACGTTTTTGCCAGCATTTGTTACCTTTTATCTTTTTGATAGTAGCCATTCCGACAGGAGTCGGATGTGCAGAAACAGGGTCTCACTTTGTTAACCCGCCTGGTCTCGAACTTCTGGTTTTCAAACTATGCTCCTGCCTTGCCTTCCCAAAGTGCTGGGATTTGAGCCACTGCACCCAGCCACAATCTTGAATAAAATAAAAATGTTGGAGGTATCACACTACCTGATTTCAAATTTTACTATGAAGTTATAGTAACCTTTTATCTTAGCCAGTAACCTTTTATCTTAGTAGCCAGTCTGACAGGAGGCGATATCTCATTGTGGCTTTAACTTGGATTTACTAGTGCTGTTTAACACTTTTTCATGTATTTGCTGGCTATTTGTATGCTGCTTTTTTTTTTTTTTTTTTTTTTTTTTTTTTTGAGATGGAGTTTTACTCTTCTCACGCAGGCTGGAATGCAGTGCTGCGATCTTGGCTCACTGCAACCTCCGCTTCCCAGATTCAAACAATTCTCCTGTCTCAGCCTTGCAAGTAGCTGGGATTACAGGCATCTGCCACCATGCCCGACTAACTTTTGTGTTTTCAGTAGAGACGGGGTTTCACCATGTTGACCAGGCTCATCTTGAACTCCTGACCTCAGATGATCCACCCTCCTTAGCCTCCCAAAGTGCTGGGATTCAGGCATGAGCCACCACACCTGGCCATTTGTATGCTTCTTTTGAGAAATGTCTATCCAGGCTAGAGTGCAGTGGTGCAATCACGGCTCACTACAACCTTGACCTTCCAGGCTCAAGTGATCCTCCCACCTCAGCCTCCCAAGTAGCTGGGACCACAGGCACATGCCACCACACTCTGCCAAATTTTTTGTGTTTTTTGTAGAGACAGTGTCTCGCCATGTTGCCCAGGCTGGTCTCAAGACTCCTGAACTCAAGCAGTCCACCTGCCTTGGCTTCCCAAAGTGCTGGGATTATAGGTGTGAGCCACCACCCTTGTCCATTTTTTAATGGGATTTTTTTCTTGCTGTTGAGTTAAATTTCTCACATATTTTGGATGTTAACCCCTACCAGATGTATAGTTTGCAGATATTTTCTCCCATTCTTTAGGAAGTTTCTTCACTGTTGATTGCTTTCTTTGCTGTGCAGAAGTTTATTAATTTGGTATAATCCCATTTGTCGATTTGTGCTTTTGTTGCCTGTGTTTTGGGGTTCATATCTAAAAATCATTGTCCAGACCAATGTCATGGAACTTTTCCTCTATGTTTTCTCCTAGGAGCTTTATGATTTCACATCTTACATTTAAGTCTTTAATACATTTTGAGTTGATTTTTGTATATGATGTGAAATAAGGATCTAATTTCATTCTCCTGCATGTGGGTATCCAGTTTTGCCAACACCATTTAGAAGAGACTGTCCTTTCCCCATTGTTTATTCTTGGCACCTTTATCAAAAATCAGTTGACTGTAAGTGCATAAATTTATTTCTGGGTTCTTTATTCTGTTCCATTTGTCTATGTCTGTATTTTAAGCTAGTACCATGCTGTTTGGTTACTGTAACTTCATAGTACAATTTGAAATCAGGTAGTGTGATACCTCCAACTTTTTTATTTTATTCAAGATTGTGGCTGGGTGCAGTGGCTCAAATCCCAGCACTTTGGGAAGGCAAGGCAGGAGGATAGTTTGAAAACCAGAAGTTCGAGACCAGGCGGGGCAACAAAGTGAGACCCTGTTTCTGCAAAAAATAAAAATTAGCCAGGTGTGGTCATTTGTACCTGTAGTTCCAGTTACTTATGAAGCTAAGGTGGAAAGATTGCTTGAGCCAGGAGTTTGAGGTTGCAGTGAGCTACACGATTGTACCACTGTACTCCAGCCTGGGCAACAGAATGAGACTGTGTCAATAAAATAATAGTAATATATAAATAAAATAAAGTAAATAAAATAACAAGATTGCTTTGGCTGTTCGTATCCTTTGGTAGTTCCATACAAACTTCAGGATTTTTTTCTCTTTCTGTGAAGAACGTTATTGGTATTTTGATAAGGATTGCACTTAATCAGTAGTGCACTTTGGGTAGCATGGGCATTTTAAAAATATTCTTTTGATCCATGAGCATGGGATGTCTTTCCATTTACTTGTGTCTTCAATTTCTTTTACTGATGTTTTAGTTTTCGGTGTAGAAATCTTTTACCTCCTTGGTTCAATTTATTCCTAAGTATTTTATTTTTTTGATAACTTGTAAATAGGATTATTTTCTTGATTTTTTTTTTCAGATAGTTCATTGTTAGTATACAGAAGTATTACTGATTTTTGTATGTTGATTTTATATCCTGCAAATTTACTAAATTCATTTATTAGTTCCAACAGTTTTTTTTTTGGTGGAGACTTTAGGGTTGTCTATATGTAGTAAGGTCATGTCATCTGCAAACAGGAACAGTTTTACTTCTTCCTTTCTTAATTGGATGCCTGAATCCTGAAGCCACTGAGGGTATCAGAAGCCCAACCCTGCTGTCGTTGGCTGGCAGTGATGTGGACTGGAAATGGAGTCTGCCTCATAGGGGATACAGGTTTCCACCTGGATCCAGGACAGGTCTGAAGGCACAGTCCCCGGGTACTGGCCTAGAGTCAGGGGTCATGGAGGTCTTCTGGGTACTGGGTTTTATTATGTTGGGCCTGGTTTTAGGATTCAAGACACAGTCCTATGCTTACTTACCTCTTTCCCCCATCTGATGGTATCTCTCTCCACACTGTGCTGCCTATGGTTGGGGGTGTGGGTGATGTGGATAATGTAAAGCTATCCTTTCTACCACCTTCAGTGTGTCTTTTTTAATTTTTGTGCTATAACCAGGTACTGTAATCTCTCACTTGTTTTTCTTAGCTCTTGTGAAGGTGTTTTCCGGGATGGATAGTTGTTCGAATTTATGTTTCTGCCCTGGGACGAATACTGGAGAGTCTTGTTCCACCATCTTGCACCGCCTTCTTTTGTATGTAACCTGTTAATCTTTTTAATCTTTGGCAATCCAATAGGAGACAAAAACAGTATTTTTTTGAGATAACAAGGTTTCTAATTGGAATATACCTTTTAGGTTTTCAAAGACCTCCAATTTGATATTCTTACTAACGTGAAGAGTTTTCTTATTGAGAAGATACCTGTGGTTCTCATGCATAGATGAAACGCTCTTGGACTTTAAATGTGATGAGAGTGTTGAAGTATGTTGAATTCTTTGTTTTTCATCTGTTGCCTTCATTAACTCATTATAAATATTTTTAAACTATAGGTCAACTGACTGTTACTATTTCCAATACTGAAAGTTTTCCTCCATAGAGAACTCTCCCTTTGTTTTTTACTCACTTACAGTGCAGTTTCAAGAAGCTTTAAGGCTAGGCACGGTATCTAACACGTGTAATCTCAGCACTTTGGGAGGCCGAGGCAGGTGGACCGCTTGAGCTCAGGAGTTCAAGACTGGCCTGCTCAATAACATAGTGAAATCCCATCTCTGCAAAAAATGCAAAATTAGCTGGGCATGGTGGCTCACGCCTGTCATCCCAGCTGTTCAGGAGGCTGAGGCAGGAGGGTCACTTGAGGCTAGGACGTGGAGGTTGCAGTGAGCCAAGAACATGCCACTGCACTCCAGCCTGGGCGACAGAGCAAGACCCTGTCTTGAAAAAAATTAAAAAGATAAATAAAGAAGCTTTAAAGACTACTTTCTTAACATGTCTCAAACATAGATATCAGTTGTGGAATAGCATGTAGAATATGACTTACAAACTTGGGTAATGATATTGAGTTATGTGGATTATGTGAATATGCATTCATATGTAAACCTATGTTTACTGATGTTGAATCTCTTCTGTCTAAATGATTTTAACAGTTTCTGATACGAGTGTGATCTTTAATTTTATATTTGCCTTAGATTTTATTTTAATCAAGTAAGATTTACTTGAGGACGGTTTCATATGAAACATATATCAACTTTGTCATTGACCTATGGTTGTTCTTTAACTTAATAAAAAGCCAATTAACTATCAGGAGCTATTTCAAACAAGAAAATCAGAGAGCCAGCGTAGGCAATATAGTGAGACCCTGTCTCTACAAAAAAAAAAAATGTTTAAATTAAAATAAGAAAAAATTGGCCGGGCGCGGTGGCTCAAGCCTGTAATCCCAGCACTTTGGGAGGCCGAGGCGGGCGGATCACGAGGTCAGGAGATCGAGACCATCCTGGCTAACACTGTGAAACCCCGTCTCTACTAAAAAATACAAAAAACTAGCTGGGCGAGGTGGCGGGCGCCTGTAGTCCCAGCTACTCGGAGGCTGAGGCAGGAGAATGGCGGTAAACCCGGGAGGCGGAGCTTGCAGTGAGCTGAGATCCGGCCACTGCACTCCAGCCCGGGCGACAGAGCGAGACTCCGTCTCAAAAAAAAAAAAAAAAAAATTAACAAGGCATGGTGGCAAATACTTATAATCGCAGTTACACAGGAGGGTGAGGTGAGATGATTATTCGAGCCCAGAGTTGGAGACCATCCTGGACAATATAGCAAGATCTCATATCTTAAAGAAAAAAAGCCAGTTAAAAGTCACCTTTTTTTCTTCAGATAGAAAATACATCTTCTGGCCAGGAGTGGTGGCTCACACCTGTAATCCCAGCACTTTGGGAGGCCAAGATGAGTGGATCACCTGAAGTCAGGAGTTCGAGACCAGCCTGGCCAACATGGTAGAACCCCGTCTCTACTAAAAATACAAAAAATTAGCCCAGCGTGGTGGCAGGCGCCTGTAATCCCAGCTACTTGGGAGGCTGAGGCAGGAGAATCACTTGAACCCGGGGAGCAGAGGTTGCAGTGAGCCAAGATCGCCCCACTGCACTCTAGCCTGGGCAATAAGAGCGAAAGTCATCTTAAAAAAAAAAAAAAGGAAAATACAGCTTTTAATAATATAGATTGCCTTTAATGTCATTGCTTTTCTTTTCATTCCAAGTTAACATTGTTGACCATATATCACCAAATCAGGGACCAAGTAGTACAACTGGTGTTTTAGTCACCGGTTTACATCTAGCACCTGATATAATACCTGGCATGCACACAGCAAACACCCACATTGTGTTTGAAGGAATTAATGGTTGGTAAATACTGTCATTGTTAGAATTAGGATGGAAATGAGAAGTGCCTTAAATTTTAATTTGGATAAGAAAACTAGCATCTGTGATTTTTATATGTACCTAAATCTAAACATAGACAATTATAGTGATACTTGCTACCATAACATTTTGTGACATTTTGTTTGAAATGTTGAATTGGCCTGTATCCCATTTATTTTCCAACTCTGCTTTTTTGTTTGTGTGTCTTTGTTGTTGTCAAGGGAAAAGTAAGTATCTAAACTAGGTAGGATACTAGATCTTGTTAAATAATCAGATTTATGTTTCATAGTATAGACATGGGAAAGTTTTTCATAGTTATGTTATTTGAAGACAAGGCTGAAATGAATGTCCCAAAATAAATTTTTAATTATAATGGAGACACATTGAGCTATATTTTAATTGTGGCTCAGCATTTCATTAAAAATAGAAGCAGAGAAGTTGATTGCTAGCCTTTGAGAAGAATGGATAATAAATCTTTGTCCAGTATCCTGTCTTTTAAGTCTTTCTGACTCCTAACCAATTTTTCACAGCCAAACTAAACAGAGGAGATGGAATAATTAATAGATTGAAGCAGTGTTTTTGCCTCTCTTTTCATACACTTTGTTTCTGTTGGAATATAGGATTCCAGAGAGTTCATGAGCTAGTTTTAATCACTATTTGAGCAGCAGTTATTTTTCCATGTATAACATCTTATATTGACTAAATAATCCTCTAGCAATTTTTATTTGCACTTTAATTTGCTTAGCATCCCCTTTCTTAATAAATAATCCAAAGTTAAATGTAGGCAGACTTGAAATAATTGAGTCTTCAATAGTAGGGACTAAATTAATGAAGTTTTTCTAGGCTTTAAAACTCTGATATCTTCTTGTGGCTAATGGTATAATCTTGTATTTGTTTTCTAAAATAACCAAATTTCTGGTTTCTTCAATCTTTTTTATGTGGCAGTGTAGGAATTTGCTTATATGGTAGTTATCATTTTACTGATGACTTTATTTAATTGCATGCTTTAAAGCCCTGATTCTAAAAATACTCCTGGAAAGTGAGGAATTACTACAGTAAATAGAAGTCTTAATGAAAATTAAGGCTTTATTATTTATTTCTCCTCTTAGCTGCATTTGTAATAATTTTTACATTGTACTTAAACAGAAAGTTTAAGACTTTTTCAGCATCTTTAATGACTTGGATTTTGTGCATTTGCAACAGTTTCTTCCTATTTTAGGCACAAAGCTTAAAGTTTAGTCTGGCAGGGGAAGTAGTCATTTGATTGGAAAGTTGGGCAGAGGAGAAAAATTTTGTCTTCATATACAGAATTTGCAGCAGTAGAATATTCAGATGGAGTTATATTAAACTCTAACCCTGGGGAAAAAAATTGAAGTGCTTGTATGCAGTACAGAGAATAGATCTCTAGCAAAGCCAATGCTCAGGGCTTACTTCTGTAGTATCTGCAGCTGAATTGGTCTCTCCCAAGAGTATTCTCAACTCAGAGTCTTAAGAGTAGAGTTTGGAAAAGGGAGGAGAGAACAGTAGCTTTGGGCCCTAAGTTCCATGATGAGCTCAATAGTCAGTGAAACTCTCTAGGTTAAGGATATGTACTTAACCTCCGAATGTCCTATTCCCCTTGAGAAATTTCCTTCCTTCCTAACTCTGGGCACTTTGCTTAGTGTTGTGGCATGCTGGAAATTTATCTTGAGTTGAGGAGAGTGAGTCTGACTGTATTGCTGCAGAGTCTAGGCTACTCTCTTTAAATAGATGTCCAACATGGGAATATGGCTGAAAACCATCAGTTCCTTCCTTATCATAGCTAGGCAATGGCAAATATTAGAAATGCAAGCTTTTCCTTCTTCATTTTGCTCGGAGAGGACACCTAGTTCAAGGTGAAGATTACGTGTTTGTGTATGTTAAACCCAGTAAGTTTTATTTTAAATATATTTCAGTCTTTTCTAATGTAACAAAGTTCTTCAGTCTGATTGTTCTAGCAGCTATCACTCAAACATTAATTGCTGTCAGTGTGAAAGGATATCCTCCTACATCTTTTTTGGCGTACTTGAAACCATCCCACTTCCTTTTTCTTTTACCTTAAGAACTGATAACTGACACTTGAGAATTACAATCAGATTGCATCAATCTTTATGGAAAGGTTGCCAATTATTGCACTGCAAAATATGCATTTTCCTCTAATAGTAAGTGTTTCTCTTCGTGTGTCTCTCAGTTCAGTGCTTTTAAATACCTCTTAGGTGAATGAATGCTTTGTGCCATGCCCTGATTTAATACATTTGAAAGATTTTATTCATGGCTTTGTTACCTTCAAGTCTATGTGAGGTGGAGATGGATGGAGGGGAATAATTTATGTAATACGAAATCTTCATAGGATCTTTTGATTGATTAGATGTCCTTGGGTAGAAGAAGGATGCCAGTGGCCATTACTTATACTGTGATATAAACTCTAAAATGAGCATGTTCTTTGAAGAGTTAGGAGCAGTGAGGAATTTTATGGTGGGGATGTACACTGAGCCTTGTACGATGTCTTTTGTGTGCATTACCTCATTTTGTTTCCACAACAGTTCTGTGAGGATAGATTTCATTACCCCAGTTTTAAAGAGTAGAAGGACTTAATGAGATTGTGAAATCAGGACTTGGGCATGCAGCTTGTAGGTTAAAAACAAAACAAAACGGGGCCGGGCGCGGTGGCTCAAGCCTGTAATCCCAGCACTTTGGGAGGCCGGGACGGGCGGATCACGAGGTCAGGAGATCAAGACCATCCTGGCTAATACGGTGAAACCCTGTCTCTACTTAAAAATACAAAAACTAGCCGGGCGACGAGGCGGGCGCCTGTAGTCCCAGCTACTCGGGAGGCTGAGGCAGGAGAGTGGCGTAAACCCGGGAGGCGGAGCTTGCAGTGAGCTGAGATCAGGCCACTGCACTCCAGCCTGGGTGGCAGAGCAAGACTCCGTCTCAAAAAAACAAAACAAAACAAAACTGTGACTTGAGTACAGATCTCTCTGGCTATAAAATCCATGCTTTTCTTCCCTAAGACAGGGAGAGGTGGTGTTAGAATGCTTGAAAGTTGTTAGAATGTTGCCATTGTAGACCATGGAAATGCTGAACAGAATGAAGATAATGCTACTTTATGAGCACCCCCACCATCATTTTCACCATCCTCTTTATTTCTAATGCTCTTCAACATCAACTCATGAAGCCGAGGAGCCTGCCAGGGTGTCTGGCTCATCATGTTCAATACAGCAGACTTGTTTAATTTAGCAGCGCTCTGAGATGAAAGGTTCATGACTGCCAAGTACAAACAGACCTTCTGCGGGATGTTAATTTGGTTATAGGAGAGAATGCTTGTTTTTCCTTGCTGTGTGCTAATAAAGAAGCTGGCACATTTTTTTCATGAGTAAAAAGGACTTTGACTCGTTAAATCTGTATAATCAAAGAGAAGTAAGCAGTTCTGATAACCATTTTTCTTTGTGCCATCTTTGGTTAATTCCATTCTGTACCTGCCAGCAAATTGCAAATTGCATGCTTTTTTGTTCTTTCCTCTTTTTTCTTTTGGATTTAGTTTTATGGTTGGTCACTGTAGGGATTTATTGGTAGGAAAATAAACTATTTCCTCATTTGAACAGCTTGTGTGTTTTTACAACAGGTTATCCTGTAGCAAGCAGAATGATTCAACAGGCCTCTGCACAGAGGTGTTACTATATGACTTTGACCATTTTAAATAATAACAGCTTTATTGAGATATAATTCATATACTATAAAGTTTACCCTTTTAAAGTGTAGAACTCAATGATTTTTAGTATACTCACAGAGTTGTACACCCATCACTTCTGACTAATTCCAGGACACTTTCATCACCCCAAAAAGAAATCCCATACCTACTCTCCATTCTCCTCTCTGTCTCTCTTGCCTCTAGCAGCCACTCATCTACTTTCTATCTCTGTGGATTTACGTATTCTGGACGTGCCATATAAATGGAATCATAAAATATGTGACCTTTTGTGTCTGGCTTCTTTCTACGTTGCAGCATGTATCAGAACTTCATTCCTTTTTATTGCTTAGTAGTATTCTATTGTATGGACAATATTACATTTTGCTTATTTCTTCATCAGTTGATGGACATTGTAGTGGTTTCCACTTTTCGGTCATTATGAATCATACTGCTGTGAACATTTGCGTATGCATTTTCTAGTGGACACAGGTTTTCATTTCTTTTGGGTATATACCTAGGAGTGGAATTGCTGGGTTATATGGTAACTCTGTATTTAACTTTTTGAGGAACTGCCTGTCTGTTTTCCAAAGTGCACCTGCTTTTGTGTGAAGGTGCACCTTTTTCGTTCTCAGCAATATTTGAGGGTTCCAATTTCTCCACATCCTTGCCAACACTTTTCCATGATTGTATTTTTCATAGTAGCCATCCTAATGGATGTGAAGTGGTGTCTCATGATTTTGATTTGCATTCCCTGATCACTAATGGTATTGAACATCTTTTCATGTGCTTTTTGGCCACTTGTATATCTTTGTTAGAGAAATACCTATTCAAATTATTTGCCCATTTTTTAAATGCACTGTCTTTTTATTGAGTGGTGATAGTTCTTTATTTTGTATACACACACATACCCCCAAACACCCCCACCCTTATCAGATATATGAATTGTAAGATCTTTTCTCCCATTCTGTGATTGTCTTTTCACCTTCTTCATGTTGTTCTCTGAAGCAAGTAGTGTTTTAATTTTGATGAAGTCCAATTTTCCAATTTGTTTTGGTTGCTTGTGCCATTCTCTCTGTCGGAAATTTTCTTTAAGTTAAAAAATTACACCTTATTTCTAGACATCTCCCATTTTAAAAATTTGTACAAAATGAAATAGTTTATTAACTATACAATGAGTAAGAGGTATTAAACGTCTTTTGTGTTTCAGATATTCTCAGCTCATTCAGTGTGAGAAAACCAAATTTCCTAACCTTACACCCAATGTGCTTTTTTGTTTTTTAAATCAGAGAGATGTCTTTCGTTGTTCTGCGTCATTCAAAATGCACGCATCATCCCATGAACATTTATGTGTCTAATACATACTGAACACTTTGTGGGGCTTGGGGATTCAGAGGTGAGTGGAACGTGGCCCTATCTTTAGGAATAGGAACTCACATTGCCATGCTGCAAGCTTCCACAGAGGACCATGGTAGTGCCAGGCGGGAAAGGCAGCAGTCTCCTCTTTCGGGTGAGAATGCTTTATAGAAGAGTTGGTGCTGGTGCTCAATCTGCAAAGATGGGTGGGTGATCAGAACTTTTTGTTACAGTCTATTAGTCTGTCTTCTGGTTACTTCCTGCTATGTACCCCAAGTATGCTAGCACCAGGTATCTCACAACAGCCATATCTAGGATTATTGATATAATAAAATGTAGACAGAGGTGTGATGACTCTGATGCCTAAAAGTGAGCCCAAAGAAAACCACTTTAATTTTTTCAGGTTTTCAAAATCAGTTCAGCATGGGGTGGGTGGGTGTGTGTGTGTGTGTGTGTGTGTGTGTGTGTGTAGTTTTCTGTATAGTCAGAGTATAAAAGACGAGGCAAGGAGTGACAGTTGCTTGGTTGGAGAGGAAGATTGATTATAGACAGTTGGATGTGTCCCATTAAGGAATTTAGATTTTGCCCTTAGTGATGAGGAGCCATTGAAGAGTCCAGCAGCGGGGAGGTGATAGGGTCACTCTAGTTACTATACTATGAATGCTGGATGTGAGGGGCAGGTCTAGAGACAGGCAACCCATTAGACTGTCACACGAGTCCAGGTGACAGTTGATAAGAATGTGAACTAGGGCACTGGTGGTAGAGTTGTAGAAGACAGAGGCTGGAAATGTTTAGGAGTTACTAGTCAGGGCTCTTGACTGCAAGTTAACAGAAACCTCACTCAAACTATCTTGAGTTAAAAGGGGAGCTAATTGGAAGATTCCTGGAGAAGGTTGCAAAAGGAATGAAATGCTGCAGAAACCAGCACAATTTCAGGGACCTCAGAGATTAGAAGTGGTACGTTATCACAGGGCAGGAGCCATCTTTACAGTCACCAACCACGAGGAAGGAAACAGTTTTTCCCTCCCAGCCTTGGTTTTAAAATCCCAGGGGCACTCTTGGCCTTGGGAGTTTGTGCCCCGCTGGCCAGTCACTGGGGTCTTTGTTGGAAGCTCTGTATCACCGTCACACTGAGAGTTCCTAGAAGAAGTGGAGAAGGATTATTCTGGCAGAGCCATCTGTGCACATCCACTCTAGGCATATGGGTTGAACCCAGAGATTGAAACGATCTGAGAATAAGGGAAAGGTCAAGAATGCCTCCCAAGGCTGAGCGTGGTGGCTCACACCTGTAATCCCAGCACTTTGGGAGGCCAAGGTGGGCAGATCACTTGAGGTCAGGAGTTCGAGACCAGCCTAACCAACATGGTGAAACCCCGGCTCTACTAAAATGACAAAAATAAGCTGGGCATGGTGGCGGCTGCTTGTAATCCCAACTGCTCAGGAGGCTGAGGCAGGAGAATTGCTTGAACCCGGGAGGCAGAGGTTGCAGTGAGCCGAGATCACACACTGCACTCCAGCCTAGGCCACAGGACGAGACTTCGTCTCAAAAAAAAGAAAAAAAGAATGTCTCCCAAGTTAGTGGCTTTGGTAACCTATGATGGCACCGCTTCTGTCCAGTGAAAAAGTTCAGCGGTATGCAAGCCAAGTACAGTGAGCAAAGTTTAGATCAGCTTAGTACCACACTACTCAGAAATTGTGGCTGTGTTACATAGTTTTGTGATTATTTGGTTGACTTGGTTTCCTTCACTATTAGAAGCCCTGAGAGGACAGGGACTGGTTTTTTTTGCTGCGACTCTCCAGAGCCCAGCATACTGAACTTGGCACATAGTGGGCATACAGTGTGTATCTATGTACGAATGAATAAATGCAGGTGACCATGTACAGTAGGCAGTTGGATTGATTGATTGGATCTCAAGTAAGGGTAGGAAACAGATTTAGGAGTTAGTTACCTGTGTAGGGCTAGATGGTTGACAACTCTTGACAGTTATTAGGGAAGGGACCTTTATAAAAGTTTGGATATTGTCTAGACCTGTAATTTTTATGTCCAGGTAATGAAATTGTGCCTTTTCTTTCCTTTTTTGTCCTGTTTAGTTTTTAATGCCAGTAATTATCTGCTGACAATCCTGCCAATGATTTTTTTAAAATTTTGTTACAGATTATAATTAGACTTGTGATAGATAGGAAAATAAAGGTGATAAAGACAGAGATTCTATTTCCTTTTTAAGAATAACTGACTCATGGGATGAAACCTTGGATATGATTTCAGATCACTCCTGTAAACTCTCACAAGAGATGTTTATAAAACACTTGGAACAATACAGATTGTACTAAGAAAATGTGCTTTGGTCAACTCTGGAGATACAAAGCAAGAAACTTAATAAATCAAGTCCTATTTGTGAATGGAAAGGATTGGAAGTTCACCTTAAAAGTAAGAAGTCAGCTTACATCAAGACATAAATTTTGTAGTCTGAATAGCAAATGTTAACTTAGTTTCATCTTTTATATAAAAATAAAATGAATTACAGACTTCAGATCTTGGCATCTTGAAATCTGACTCCTGATTCCTCTCTCTTAATGACTATTGGAACACTAGACTAGAAATGGAATTTGACTTTGGTTTTTTTACCCTTTAATTTTTGAAGTCAGTGTGCTTCCAACTCTGTCTTACCTCTGTAGTCAGGAAAACCAAACCATTGGTAGCTCAGATATGCTATAATTTTTATTATGTAAATATTAGAAAAGCATAGTTGTATTTATATAAAGAGCGATATTCATACTTGAGGTTTTTTTTTTTTTTTACAATTTAAAGCATAAATACAATTGCATTACTTTTATAGGCTAAGCACTCTTGTCCTGCCACCCTTCCATATGACAAGATATTTCAGTAAACTGCATATATTTTTAGTGTTTTTGCATATTGCCTAGATTCCTTTCTTTAAATTTGCAGTAGAGATGTGAGCCATTTTTATTTATTTACTTAATTTTTCACTAAAGAACTTTCATTAAACTTGGCTTTGAATGCAGGTCAGCATCTTAGCAAGTTGTTAGTTAGTGGAGCATTTCTCTCTTAAGAACTCAAATGGAGTTACAGCATCTCAGCTTTTTAAATTAATCTAAGGGATATATAGATATTATGATCTTTTAAAAAATAGCAGATTTTCATTTGAATCACAGATTAATGCTTGTTCTTTCAGATAAAGTTTGAACAAATATCTAATAGACTAAGACTTTGTATATTTTGAGTTTTACCAAAGCGACTCAAAGACTGGGAGAGTATATTTTAGATTTTAATGATGAGGTCAAAATCCTGGATTTGAGTTCTGCATTGTTTAGTTAAGTAATTACATGGAAGATTTCTGTGTCAGGATCCCAGACCCCTGCAAATTGTATCACTTTTAAAATCAGTTATAAAGCTGAAGTTTTTAAAATGTTGATTTCTGGAGACACCCCTTATCAGCTCCTGGAAAAAATAATTACAATCTAACATGATACAGCTTTTTCTATTTTCTGAAAAGATTCTGTTATTTAAGAAGTAGTCAGCTTTGTTCTTTGCTCATTAATTCTTCAAAGGTAGTGTCATTCAAAGTGGAGAAAAAAGTTCCAGAGTAGATGTCAGGGAGAAAGGAAGCAGCTCTTTTAGATGATGGTAAACATGTGGCCCCGATGAAAGAAGCCTGAGGCCCTTGCAAAGTTTGTCTCTGGGCTTGTCCAGCTCACTCCTGTTGCACGTAAAATGACAAGATTGCTTTCACATATGCAGTATTTCCACTCATTTAGTTTGTTTTTTTAATGACTGATAAATATAATTCAAAAAGGAGTATTCAATAATAGGGCATTAAACAATCTCTAGATTTAGTTGAATTAAGGGAAGAATTTGAGTATAGAAAGTATAAAACAATTAAATGCATTTGTTTAAATGTAGGTAGAATTTAGGCTGAAGTGTTGCCTAGCAGATGCGATGAATTTGATCATTGATTATAAATTTTACATACATATGTAAGGAGACAAGATATTTCTAATGTGCTTCATCTGTAGTTTCTATAGTTTTAAGTAGCTGACAAATCTTGTTTATGCTCCCTACTAAATAATCTTTCTTAATGGACAGAGAATGCAGAAGCTATTCACCTAGTTCTTGCTACTGTTAATAAAATCTGAGTTTCACCTTGCATCTCAAAGTTAGCAAAATGGTGTACAGGAATTCTAAAAGAGTGGGAATTATGTAGTTTGTAAATTTCTTGAATTTATGCGTTTTCCATGAAACTCCAGTATATAAAACAGGTAGAATAAGGGTTTTAGTCAGGGAATAGTGGAAAGCCGGGCTGGCGCTCCGCAGCACTCCAGGAGTGTCATTCTAAAAGCCACTGTTCCATGCTGTCATTAATGAATGTGGAGTCTCTTTTGGAGAAACAAAGGATAAATTACCCATTTATGTATCCTTTTTGTTACAGCTTTATGCTAACTATTTGCTTGTATGATAAACACTGACATTTTATATCAGAATTATTTTAAATATATAAAGCCACTTTAAACATCACCAGAAATAATAATAGCACTGCTGGTTAGGCCACCCCATAGGTCTAAAATAGTCTTCTTATCTTACCAAAGAGAACTTGCCTGACTTTGCAAGATTATGGTAACAAAGGCTACCTGAAAGGCAGTGCATGGAAGGTAAATTGTTGGATATACCTAGTCCTGCCACAGCGTTCCTTCCCATGTTAAGACATGCAGTCAGATTAAAGTGAATTAGAGAATAATAACCACGCTGAGAATAATTAAGTATCAAGTGCTTCTGGTGAAATGAGTCCACATTATCAGGCAAGTATGGTTCCCCTTGGGGCCTGGCTTAGGAGACTCCCTAGTAAAGGATTCAAGATTCCCTCTGTGCTGTTAGTAATGGGAAATGGCTCTGTGACCTTGGGCAAGTTACTTAAGCTTGTTAACACTCTACCTGCCTGTAAAATGTTCCATTATAGAGTTGTTCTGAGGATGAATGAAGATGCTGCATATAAAGTACACATTATAAATTGCCCGCAGATGTTAAGCCATGGAACAATATCTTCCTTCAAAAGAAAGGGCAATAATTGGCAGTGCAGGGATCATGAGAACCGCACCTTTGTTCTGAACTTGAGTGAAACGCAAACTGCATCAGGTGTCATTTCACCTTTTTTTTTTTTTTTTTTTTTTTTTGAGACGGAGTCTCGCTCTGTCTCTGGGGCTAGAGTGCAGTGGCGCGATCTCAGCTCACTCACTGCAAGCTCCACCTCCCGGGTTCACGCCATTCTCCTCCCTCAGCCTCCCAAGTAGCTGGGACTACAGGTACCCGCCACCGTGCCTGGCTAATTTTTTGTATTTTTAGTAGAGATGGGGTTTCACCGTGTTAGCCAGGATGGTCTCGATCTCCTGACCTCATGATCCACCCGCTCGGCCTCCCAAAGTGCTGGGATTACAGGTTTCACGATTTTAAAAGTAAATACTGGAAATGAAATGGACAAATTTCATCATTTTAACTATCAGCTATTGAATGTCTCTGCTTTTGAATACTTTTCTTACCATTTTACCCAAAACAGAACCATCTTCACTTTTCAAAATCTGAAAAACAAAAAAGAGAAGGTAAAATGACTGAATACTGTGGTTTATTTTTTCATCTTTTGTTTTAATGATTATTGCTTCTCTATGGGAATAAGAATATTTACAAACTGTACTGAATGCAGTATTTACAACAGTGCTTACAAGCAGTGTCAAATGTAGGTATAAATTGGGTATGATATGTTCAGAACATGTGATGGAATCATGTCAGGCAAAATTTACTAAAAGTTTATTGGTTAGTACAACTGTTCTTTTGAGAATAAAAACATGACAGTTTATAGGCAAGCTGAAATTAATTTATTAATTAATTATTTATTTGAGACAGAGTCTCTCTCTGTCGTCCAGGCTGGAGTGCAGTGGCTCGATCTTGGCTCACTGCAACCTCCGCCTCCTGGGTTCAAGTAATTCTCCCGCCTCAGCTTCCTGAGTAGCTGGGATTACAGGCATGCGCCACCATGTCCAGCTAATTTTTGTATTTCTAGTAGAGACAGGGTTTTACCATGTTGACCAAGCTGGTCTCAAACTCCTGACCTCAAGTGATCTGCCTACTTCTGCCTCCCAAAGTGTTGAATTACAGGTGTGACTTACTGTGCCTGGCTGGCAACCTGAGATTTAGAAAAGGAATATTTCTAAGGAATTCTGAAGCACGTGTCACCAGCAGTTATCTTTAAGAAGAGATTTTTATTGATTATATGTCCAGTGTAGGAGTTCATTGGATTCTTTTAGAGAAAAAGTCTACAAGAGAAGTACTACTGCAGGGGAAAAAAGATAATAAAAGGTTTTCAAATGGATGCCCTCGAGAAGCTGTAAAATAACTTACATATTGTGGCAAGAGATGTGGATCTTTTGGGTTTTATTTGTGACAAGTTCATAAGCTCACATCTTCTATAAAATGTAACTTTCATACTTGGTCTAGTTAGCATAGAATTCTCTACAATCAACAATAAAAAATATACTATGGTACAGAATGTTGTCTTTGATACCAACCTTTAGAGAATTTACTTAAAATTTCCTAGTTTTTTTTAAAAAATCACTTTGGTTCTCTGTTCCTAAGCTTTTTATATTCTTTGGTATTTGCAAGCCAAAAGGACCTCTTGGAGCTGACAAGCGCCATTCTTCTTGCTGTATGTAGAAGTAGTTTTCTTTATATTTGTCCTGAATTCGCTAGGTTTCAAGAGATACCTCTCATTCTAGAATTCTAAGCTCTTGGACTACAATTCTTTAGTCATTAGCATTTATTATCTTAAGTTTGTATTAGAAGAATCGTTGTTTTAGTCTACCTATGGCCTATTACCATTTATTTTCTTTAATTGTGTTATTTAAATGCAATGATTATGACCTTATAAATTATTCTAAGAGAAGATGCATAGTGGCTTTGCAGTTCAGTACTGACCATTCTGCATGAAATCCAGCACTTACAACAATGCCAGACGTATATGTGCAATAAACGTTTATTTGAGTTAATGAATTCCTTTAGGGCAGATTGTGGTTATAATATTTTCAGTATTAAGTGACCAAGCATTCAGTACTGATAGTTTAGCTAAACATTCAGGTTTCATTTGAAGCTAATAAACAGACCACTGTGCAATCCAGGAAGACCGGTTTGTTCACTTTCCCATTCAGTAGTAATTTACTTTTGCAGTTCTGTTTATATAGAGTAAAGGTCAAAGGAAAGGGTGTATTTGAAGCAATTACAGCAATTGCTTTGCAATAGTGAAAGATTTTCAGTGTGCTGATGAAAAAGGGACAATTTAAATGGGATATTATAAAATTTAAACTGTTCTTTTTGTAAACAGCTTTATTGAGGTATAATTGACATCCAGTAAATCGTACGTTTAAAGTGTACAGTTTAATCAGTTCTGACATGTGTACACCCATGAAATTATCACTACAATAAGGATAATGAACATACCCATCACCCCCCAAAATTTCTTTGTATGACTTTGTAATCCTTCCCTCATGCTCCTTTACCCCTGTTTCCTGGCAACCATTGATCTGCTTTCTGTTTCTGCGTTTTGTCTCTGTAGATTAGTTTGCCTGTTCGAGAGTTTTATATAAGTGGAATCATACCATATGTACTCTTTTTTGTTTGACTTCTTTCACTCAGCCTAATTATTTTGGGATTTGTCCATGTTATTGAGTACATCAGTAGTTCATTTCTTCTTAGACATGGTTGTATGCCTATATATACATATCTATATATATGTCTATATATACATGCCACGATTTGTATATCTGTTTACTGTTTTTGTTGATGTTGTTGATGATGTGTTTACTGTTGATGGCCATTTGGGTATTTCCAGTTTTGGGCTATTACAAATAAAATCAATCTGAACATTTATATACAAGTCTTTGTATGGACTCTGTTTCTCTTAGGTAAATACCTAGGAGTAGGATGGATGGGTGTCTGTTTAACTTCTTTTTCAGAACTGCCAAACTGTTTACAAGTTGTCATTTCCTTTTATATTCCCACCTGCAGTACATGAGAATTCCAGTTGCTCCATGTCTGGAATTTGGTATGGTCAGTCTTTTCACATTATTCATTCTAATAGATGTGTAGAAGTAGCTCATTGTGGTTTTAATTTGCATTTTCCAAATGACTAATGGTATTGAGCATATTTTCATGTACTTATTTACCAATACTTGGTAAAGTATCAAATCTTTTATATGTTTATTTATTGGGTTGTTTGTTTTCTTATTACTGAGTTTTGAGAGTTCTTTGTGTACTCTGGATATAGATTATCAGATTTATGATTTGCAATATTTTATCTCAGCCTATGACTTACCTTTTTACTCTCTTAACATTCTTTCAAAGAGTAGTTCTTAATTTTGATAAAGTTCAATTTATCAATTTGTTATTTTATGCATTGTGTTTTTGGTGTTATAACTAGGAGCTCCACCTAACCTGAGGTCACAGAAGTTATCGCCTTTGTTTTCTTGTAGAATTTTGATAGTTTTGGGTTCACACTTTGGTATATGGCCCATTTAGACTTAAATTTTGCAGTATGGCCCATTTAGATTTAGTTGTTGCATGTGGTGAAAGATGTAGATCAAAGTTCATATTTCTTGCATATGGCCATTTAGTTGTTCCAGCACCATTTGTTGAAATGACTGTTCACACTTCATTGAGTTGCCTTTGCATCTTTATAAAAAAATCAGTTGTTCATATATGTGGGTCTATTTTGGCCTCTATTTTGTTTCATTGATCTATTTGTTTGTCTTCACACCAGTACCACACTGTCTTAATTTTTGTAGTTTTATAATAAGTCTTGAAATCTAGTAGTGTTAGTCCTCCAACTTACTTTTTTATTTTTTTGCAAAGTTGTTTAAGCTATTCTAGGTCCTTTGCATATCCATTTGGAGTTTAGAATCAGCTTCTCAACTACACAAAACAGTCTGCTGGGATTTTTGACTGAGATATTGACATTATAAGTCAGTTTGGAGAGAACTGACTTCTTAGCAACATTAAGTCTGAGTCTTCCAAACCATGAACATGTTATTTCTCTCAATTTATTTATATTTTTTAAAATTTCTCTCGGCAGTGTTTTTAAAGTAGAGATCTTGCACCTCTTTTGTCAGATTTATTCTATTAAAATAGTATTTTTAAAATTTTCAATATAAAATTATGTGGGTTTTTTTGGTGGGGTTTTAAAAAATTATTAGTATTAGTATTATTTTTTGTTTTTTTTTTTTTTTTTTTTAGACGGAGGTTCTGTCACCCAGGCTGGAGTGCAGTGGCACAATCTCAGCTCACTACAACCTCTGCCTCCCTGGCTCAAGTGATCCTAAGTAGCTGGAACCTCAGGTGCATACCAGCACGTCCGGCTAATTTTTTGTATTTTTTGTAGAGACAGGGTTTCACCCTGTTGCCCTGACTGGTCAAGTGATCTGTCTACCTCGACCTTCCAAAATGCTGGGATTACAAGTGTGAGTAACCATGCCCAGCCATATTCTGCATCTTTTCTTTGTTTTGTTTTGTTTGTTTGTTTTTGGGACAGAGTCTCGCTGTGTCGCCCAGGCTGGAGTGCAGTGGCACAATCTTGGCTCACTGCAGCCTCCGCCTCCTGGGTTCCAGCAATTCTCCTGCCTCAGCCTCCCAGGTAGCTGGGATTACAGGCACAGGCCACCACACCCAGCTAATTTTTGTACTTTTAGTAGAGATGGGGTTTCACCATATTGGCCAGGCTGGTCTTGAACTCCTGACCTCAGGTGAACCCACCTCAGCCTCCCAAAGTGCTAGGATTACAGGTGTGAGCCACTGTGCCCAGCCATTCTGCATCTTTTCTAAACTCACTTATTTTGTTGGATTTTCATAATCATGTTATTTTTTAAATGAAGACAGTTTTACTTCTTCCTTTCTAGTCTGAGTGCCTATTACTTATTTTTCTTGCCCTATTGAATTGAGCAGAACCTCCAGCAGAACCTGGAGTGTGTATTGTTGAATAGAAATGGTGAAAGTGGACATGCTTGTCTTGTTCCTCATACTAAAGGGAAAACACTAAATCTTTTATTATTAAGTGTGATGTTAGCTGTAGGTTTATTGTGGACTCCTTTATCAGGTTGAGGATGTTCTCTTCTATTCCTAGTTTGCTGAGAGTTTTTATCAGCAATGGATGTTGGATTTTGTTAGATATTTTTCAGCATCTATTGAGATAATCATATGGTTGTTATTTTTTAATTCATTAACAGGGTGAATTATATTGTGTATTGCGTGGCAAACCAGCCTTACATTCCCAGGATAAACCCCATTTGGTCATGTACCTTTTCTTATGTGTTGAATTTAATTTGTTAAAATTTTGTTTAGAATTTTTGTATCTCTGCTCATGAGGGACATAAGAGCCTCTTGTAGTGTCTTTGGTTTTGGTATCAAGTTAATGCTGGCCTAAAAGAACAAGATGGGGAGCATTTTCTCCTGTTCAGTTTTATGGAAGAATTTAGATAGAATTGGTATTACATTTTTCCTTAAATGTCTGCTAGAATTCACTAGTGAAGCTATTGGATCTGATGTTTTCTTTGAGGGATTTTAAACTACAAATTCAATTTTTAAAATAGATCTATGATTATTCAGAGTATCTGTTTCTTCTTGAGTGAGTTTAGTAGTACCTTTCAAGGAATTTGTCCATTTCATCTAAGTTGTTGAATTTATTGGCTTAAAGTTTTTCATAATATTCCCCTATTAGCATAGAATCTATGGTGATGTTGCCTCTCTCACTCCTGATATTGGCAATTTGTGTCTTCTGTCTTTTTTCCTGATCAGTCCACCTGGAGGTTTATCAGTTTTATTTACCTTCTCAAATAACCAGCTTTTGGTTTATTGATTTTTCTCGATTTTTCTGTTTTCTGTTTCATTGATTTTTCTACTCTTTTCTTCATTGCTTTGTCTTTTCTACTTACTCTCTCTATGGGTATATATAATTATGTAGGGTTTTTTTTTTTTTTTGCCAAGTTTTTCTAATTTTAAGGGTAAAGTGTAGTTCATTTAAGGTGCTGATTTGAGCTATTTCCTCTCTAAGACATATAAGACTTTGAGGCTCAGAGAAGTTAAGACAGACAGTTAAGATGTATAGCCTCTGTCCTTTTTCTTACAGTGTAATAACTATGGTAGGGCAAGTAGAGGTGCAGAGGGAATACACGGAATGGTGCTTAGCTTGTGAGGAGTGGCATGAGGAGACCCCCTTGGAGAAGCTGATGTCTCAGGTATCGTATTTTGGTGAAGTCTGTGGATAAATCTATCAGACCACACTCAAATTATTAGTTCTTTAAGTTTATTTTACATTGACTACAGATCTCCTTCTTGGTTGCTGTATTGTGAAAAATGAGTTAGAATATGCCAGGAGTAATTCTGCACACAGCTAATGTTCCCTCGGGTTTAATTGACAAATCTACTTTCAATTTCTATTAAGACTGTTTGCAGTGGTCATGCACTTGCATTTGGCAAGTGTTGCTGACACGATTCTGTTGAAGAGAAGGAAAACTTGGGGGTAGAGTGAGGCGAGATTATTATAAAGATCTACATCAGTATTCCACTGAAAACTTAGGCTCACTTAGTAACAGGTATTTCTCCAACAAACTATTCCTTGTTTAAGACAAGTTCTAAGTTTTTTTTTAAAAAAAGGATTTTCATCATTAAAAAGTTATAGAATTCTATGATTTTTTAAATAAATGGAGTGAAACCAGCCTAATGTAATAACATCTTCTCAGTGTCCCTATTAGAAAGTTTGAGTTCCTCTCCAATTTAAATCAAGGTACTATATTTAGGTATTTTGAAAAATACGTAACAGCTGTTTGCTGAGAGGCACTAATGGGACCGGTGGTCAATTGTAGGAAAGAAACAAAAGGAGAAAAATAGAGGAGTTATTTTCAAATGGCCATGAGGGCAGAGAGTTTGTGTGTATTATTTTAGTTTCTCTTTAAAGAAAAAAAAAAGTGCAACCTGAGTCTTTAAAAAAAGAAATTGTGGTTGAAAGAGCAAGCTACTCCTTTGATAGTTTGATTTTCAAAATTAAAACTTAATTTTGTAGAGGAGAAAACAGCAACTGGGCTAAGTAGCTAGTTTTGTGACAGTGCAAAGACCAGAATCCAGACACTTGAGTCAGGAAACTGGGTTCTAATCCTGACTTTTAATCACAGGCTTAACCTCAACTCTTCATTGGTAAAGTGGAGATGATAGTGATACCTTTCTGCCAGTTGGGGGTGAAATGAGAAAATGTGTTGAGTTATCACTCGTACATATTTAATATTATTTTGGGTAGGGCATCATTTTCCCCCTCAAAGACTCAAGAAAATAATTAAGGGTCATATACAGATAAGAAGCTATTTACTTTAGAGTTTTTGTGTTTTCTAGAGTAAATCCAACTCACCCACCACATCTACGTTTAGACTTACAGATACTCTTTATTCTAATTAAACAAATGCAACTGAATTTCCATGTGTTTATACTTGCTTTAAAAACCGTTAGCTCTTCAGTGTTAAAGATTGGCTCTTCAGTTTCATTTGTTCTCAAACTTTCTGTGTCCAGCATACAATACTGTGTATTAAAACATGGTATTATTTCTCTTGTTACATGCCTTGGAGTTTAATAATATTCGCATAGTATGTGTGTGTGCCTTTTTCCCTTTCATGGTAGGTACTTTAGAACGTGCAGTTTTCTCTATCTGGGGGCATTCTGTTGCGTTAGCTTTAAAGTGAAAGGAGAAAGTGAAGTAGAGCATGTTGAGTGATACTAAGTCTTGAAGTAGAGAGACCATTTGGGTATCAGCTCCCTTTGCCAGGAGTGCCCCCTCTTCCACATCTCCCTCTCCTTTACAATCTTAATCTTTGAGACTCAGCTTCAGCACTTACTTCCTCTTCTCACAACTTACTCCTGGAGTAAGTTATTCAAAGTGTTGGGGTTTCACTTTATAAACAAAAAGTACTGCATTTGTCGTGGGGAATCCAAACCAAAAAAATGAGAATTGTTTTCGTTTATATGCAGTTATTTCCAGCAGTAAGTTGTGAGAAGGACACAAAGAATCCCATTGCTGATCCTTGCCCAGTTGTGTTAAAACCCGTCCCCCTGCACACCTCCTTGCTTTCACAACAATTTATTCTCATCTAATATTCTTTACCACACTATGTTGTGATGTCTGTTTTCTTGTCTGACTTCCTAACCTTAAAGTGAGGGAATAGGTCTTACTCATCTCCATATCCCAGCACCCAGCAAAACTTACTCAACTCCATATCCCAGCACCCAGCAAAACTCCTGATCAAAGGTGCTCAGGGAAATTGCATTGAATAGGAAGCCTTGAGTTCAATGAATAAAGTTCAGAGAGTGATGAGAATATACGATTTATTCTAACAAGGGTGTTTCTTCTTCCATATTTGGAGGGGGATATGGGGAGGGTGTTTGTTTTTTCACTAAGGAAATGTCTGAGCTCTAAGAATCAGTTCAGGGATTTCCTTAGTGCCCTTGACAGCCCTTGTGCCTTTACTCAGTGCTGATTAAATTCAGGGACTTTGTGGGACCCTGGAATACACCCATGGATTCCTGTTTCCATTGCTGAAATCAGGAGAAACGAAATCCTGCCGCAGTGTACTACACTTTTGCTTTAGTTATACACACTGGCCAGTTTGCTACAAATATTGTCTGCTTCTAGTGCCTTTATCAAAGTCAATCCAGCCAAGGATTGGCGTAAATTAGATATTGAAATAGAAATGATTGAAATTGAAAGAGTAGCAGTTTTAAAGAGGCAGCTGGCCTCTGTTTCTCTTACCTTTACTGTAGAACAATATTAAGAGTTTAAGCCCTCTGCAGTCAGGTGAATTTGTAACTTCCCTGTGGGAGAAACTCTGCCTGATTTCTGGCTGCTGAGACATAGAAACCATGATTTAGTATTGACTGGGATTGAGGAAAAAAATAATGAAATGACATGATGAAGTGACGTTTGTACTAAAGTATAATCTCCCTACTTCATAGATGACAGTTTCTTTTCAGAGGGTGCTCTTAACCAGAGTGAAAAAACTTATAAAAATTACAAAAGAATTTTGACATGTTATAGAGTGGAGGGTGTGTTTAGGTATGAGGCCAGGCCCTGAACTGAAATTTAGCCAGAAAGACTGAACATTGTGTATTTATTCAGATAGGAAGGACCCCTAAAAATGTGACTGTCTGGGCTGAGCATAGAATGAGCACTTTCTCTTTCCTTACCTTTTCACCATTTCTAAGGGTTTCTGATAGAGACATCAGGGAGCAACGTGACATGGTCTCATGTATTCCTGAAATTCATGTTCTCCACAGCAGCAGAAGCACTGGTAAGCAAGTAGACTTTATAAGGAAGCTTATGGAGATTTAGGTAGACTGATGCCTGTACATTTTACACTCAGGCAGGATGACATGGTGCAGTTCTATGAGTCTCTTCCTATAGCAGAACCTTAGCTTTCAGATATATCAGTAAATCTCAGTACTATTTGAAGGCTTCATTATTCCACGTGTTGGGGTTTCACTTTATAAACAAAAAGTATCCCATTTGTCATAAGGAATCCAAACCAAAAAAAGAGAATTGTTTTCTTTTATATGCAGTTATTTCCAGCAGTAAGTTGTGAGAAAGGTTTTTAAAACATAGGCATGAGAACCTCAGTAAATTTTACATGAGATCTTTTCCTTTAGGATTTACTTAATGCATGGATCTAGGCACCACAGTCCATTTTCACGGAATAGGTATTGCATTTATTGGATAGCCCTCCCAGTTCGGATGTTTGATTGGTCATGTCTACATTTTGTCGGCCTGCCATGCCAACGACACTGTAGCTGAATAGTTAAGAGGACACTTGGCGCTGAAGCGCATTCACATTTCTGCTTCGTTATCCTTGTAAGAACTTAGGGCTGTCAGGATGCTATCAGTGCCCCTTTCTTGGTCTGATAATTAAGAATGGAGGGAGTAGATGAAAGTACGAGGCCATCTGTTTAAAAAAAAAAAGTAAGTGAACTGATGCCCAGAACTAATGGAAAATTTAATGTTATAGAAGTCAGTAAACTCTCAGAAAGTGAGCATTCTAATTAAGAATGAAAAATGGAACCGTTATTTCTTTCTTTTGAGTGAAAATAACTGAACTGGTAGAGGCCTTGGGAAGTTCTCATACTACCCCTTGTACCTCATTGCTGTCTTTTAAATTAGACCAGAGAAGTTTCTCCTTTGTCTCTTTCCTAAATTGTTGATGATATCTTTTATAAAAGGTCATTTGTCAGAAAGGAATGATGTTTACTTAAAAAAAAAAAGTTACACTTTATATAGCTATGCCCTGATTAGATGTATCCTTCTCTTACAATTTTTTTTTTTTTTTTTGAGACAGGGTCTCGCTCTGTCACCAAGGCGTCAGTTCAGTGACATAACCATGGCTCACGGCAGCCTTGAACTCCTGTGCTCAAGTAATCCTCCTGCCTCAGCCTTCTGAGTAGCTGGAACTATAGGCACATGCTACCATACCCAGCTAATTTTTAAATTTTTTGTAAAGATGGGGTCTCACTATGTTGCCCAGGCTGGTCTCAAACTCCTGGCCTTAAGCGATCCTCTCACCTCAGCCTCCCAAAGTGCTGGGATGACAGGTGTGAGCCACAGCACCTGGACTCTTACAGGTATTTTAGATTTGTGAAGTAATAAGATGCTGTCCTTTTGTTAATGAAAACTCTAGTGCGTATGAAAAAATAAGCTTTACTGTTATTATTAAAGTTAAGGTGTTCTTAAAGAGATAAAGTTAAATGCTGTCATTCTGTCTCTTCACACTAAGAACAAAAGCAAGTGATTGTGAAGTATTGGAGTGGGTTGAACCTTAAGGTAGAGCTTGCCTTTCCTAGCATTATAAGGAGCACTTTCCCTAGTTGCTATGGAAACAAATAAGAATTGTTGAAAGTTATGATGTAGATTGTGATACAGATCTGCTGTGAAAGATAGATGTTGCAAATTAAGTCTCTTAATGCTACCACAATAACGATTTCAAGAGCAAATATTTACTGTACACTTGTGTGTGTGGTAGGTACTGTGCTAGAAACCTGGGAATGGAGGTGAAAAGGCAAGGTTCTCAACCCCATGGAGCTCAGATTCTCCTGGGTGAATAATAAACAGACACATGGACTAGAGCAGGAGGTAGATAGAATGGCAGTGAGTGCCAGGTGCAGTGGGAGTGCTGTTGAGGGGAGTTGGGGGATGCTTGCAGTGACTTTAGAGGATGTGTAGCAATTTGCTAGTAGAGAGGTGGAACGAAGGTGGTGTTCCTACAAGGGAAACTGCATAAGTAAGGGCTGAGAGGGGAGGATTTACTTTTTAAATCAGTTCTTTCAAATCACTATACTTCTTCTTACCCATACTGTTAGGAAATATTCGGGGGATCTTAAATTTTTGAATTCATGGGCTGATCAAGTGTAGACTGAATCAGCCTATCAGCTGTTCCACTTGACTGTGTAACTATATGAGTGAGTTATTTAGCCTCTCCAAAACTCATGGGGTTGCTGTGAGGATTAAATGGGAGACTCTCTCTAAAGGGCAGAGCTCAAAGTTTGACATTTAGTAAGCTCTAAGTAAACATGAATTGCTTTTTGGCAGCAACAATATTATCTTCTGGTAATTTTGAAGGCTTTTGTAAGAGTGAGGGTATCATGTTTTAAAAACATTTCCCATGCTTGCTGGATGACAAATCTTGTTTGTAGTACCCTATTGAATACCTAGTATGAGCTCAGCCTTAGGTTAGGACTCAGTGAGAGGAATTATACATCGCTCCTATCCATAGGCAGCTTCCAACTTAGTTGAGAATGAAAATGGACAAATAGAAAATAAAAGTAGAGTTGTATAAGTGTGCTAAATGGCTGTATACAGGTTTTCAGTATATCACAGTAGTAGTATTGCTTGTGTGGCCCATTTACTGTTTTCCAGGAGGTCTAGGCATAGGTTACTAGAGAGAGAACAGAACATAGAAATGGCAGTTAAAACCAAAAGAGTTGAAAACTCAGAAAAAAAAAATTAATAGAAAAGAGCTTAGCTGAGTATGGTGGTGCATGCAATTAATCCCAGCTACTCAGGCGGCTGAAGCAGCAGAATCACTTGAACCTGAGGGGTGGAGATTACAGTGAGCCGAGACTGCTCCACTGCACTCCAGCCTAGATGACAGAGCAAGGGTCTGTCTCAAACAAAAAAAACCAGAAAAGTAGGAAACAGTCTTTTCTGTGTGGTGGACCTGCTGGCCATAAGAGAGAAGCAGTTGCCCCTGTGGTGTGATTCTGGGGCTGACGCCTAGACTCTCTCTCCCATTCACATCTAAGTAATTGAAATTCCATCATTTTGCAGGACCACCAGGAGTAGCCAACCACACATCTGTCATTTTCATTTTAGCACAAAGGGGTTTATCATATTCTTTCAGTCGTTTTGGACCAGATATAAGGTTTAAGAACACTAAGCATAGAATAAATGGTGAGCACAGTTGGGGAAAGAGGGTGAATGTACTAGAAGACAAACTTCATTTTGGTCTCTAGGACACTCTCCAACAAATAGTTCAAGAACCAATTCTGCATGACTGCCATGTGCCAGCTACTGTGTTAGAAACTAGGGATAGATGCATAGGTGAAAGGATGAGCTCCTCCACCTCAGTGAGCTTTAGGCTTATGGACAGATGAAAAGATAAAGATAAACAGATAAATGTAATGCACATGGGGAACAGTTGCTGGAGAGGAGGATACCGGGTCAGCATACCCAGTGTGAGGTACACCAAGGAAGAGGGCACAGTAGGCGTTGTTGGGATCTTTAGAAGACATACCTGCCTTTGGTCTAACACCGCTTTATGGTCTTCTCCAAGTGTCTAATCCCAGGTAAGGACAGGAAGACCTGAACTTTTGTTTCAGATATTCGCCACCCCTGCCTTCTATTCCCATTGCTGCTTCTCTACCAGGGACCCCTTTTCTGCAGTGGGTCCAGGCCACAACAGTGGACTGTGGTTCTTCCAGGGTTGGTGCTTACAGTAAATTGAGCTAACAATTTCTACCTGGCTTCAGTCTTTAGACCAGGGTCACATGCTTCTGGGACCCCTGGATTTGAAAGAACTGCTGGGCCCGATGCTAGATGCTGTGAAGGAGTAGTATTAGGGTGGGTTAAAGAACATTCAGGAAATGGAGTTACTTACAGTTTTGCGTGTCTCTGTTGCTCTTTCCTAGACAAAACAAGTATATATGGAGTCCTCTACCACATGTGAATCTTGAATATTTGAATAAGATGAACTTCCAGCATTCAGGAAAGAACACTGTGAGGACGTGAGGTTGAGTTTCATTATAAGCTTAAGTTCACTTAACAACCCTTGATAGAACATTTGTAAATGCATAGTAGTAACATACTGAATTATGCAAGGAGAGAATTTAGAGCCAGTAGACAACATAATCATCTCTCTGGCTGTGTACGTGTTAGCTGTTAAAATCAATATGTGAGAGACGGTCAAGTAAGCTAACTGCTGGGGAACTTGGCCACTTTGTAGGATTTTGGAAAGTAACATTTAAGACTTGTACCCCAGGAGGTTACTTCTCTCTCCCCTTGGATTGGAGGTTCTGGATCCTTTTTATTTTTATTTTTAAAGAGAATACTCAGTTATTTCTGAGAATAGAAAATAATTAAGTATTATTAGAGTTAGATTCTGAAAAGCTGTATTTATTAGTGAACTTGGTATGTGTGTGTGTATATGTTTTAAGCAAAATGATTTCGTGATGATAGCAGCAACTTCTTTCACTAACAAAGAAAACCTTTCCCCCATCATCTCCCCTGCCAAATACAGTAGCTTGATATTTGGGACTTTTAAGGCCAGAAGTGTTAATGTCTGTTATTTACTGGAAGCAAATGTGCACCCCTCTCTCGTAATTCGAAAATCGTATAATACATTTTAAACTTTGTACCCATTTCTATTTTATTCGTTATTTTTTCTATTCCTGGCTTGATTTAAATAGTAAAATTATTAGAAGAAATTGTTTGATCTTTGAAGGATTTAAGGCTTACCTGTCTGAAGGCTTAAATATAATTTCTTCATTGTTTCTTAGCAATTTCTATAAAAATATGGTATTATTTTTATACAGGAAGCTGAAAAAGCAGGCTGTTCCCAAGGAAGCTGTTGTGTAGTTCCTTCCTTTCTAAAGTTTAAACTGAATGCTTTTCCTCACTCTAAGTTCAAGGGCTTAGTTTACACGCATAAAAATAAACTGAACAGCACCTGCCACTTAGTCACAAAAGAGAGTATCTCGAAGCCACTAAGCAAACAGATGTACTCAGTTTGTTTTTGAGATGCTTGAAGTGTGTGGTTTAAAAAAAAGATTTTTAATTTCAAAATGAATAGTATGAGGAAATCAAGAAGAAAACATAAACCAAAAGGTCAGGTTTGATACCTGAATTGGGTACATTTTAATTGCAGAATTGTCATCACTGCAGGTACTGGTACTTAATACATTCAAATAGTTCAGTACAATCCACTCTAAATAGCTATTTTATTATGGACAGTTTGCCAAAGTCCGTGGTACCTTGTTAAAGTCCTTGTTGACACTGATGGAGAAAATGAGATCACCAAGTTGTCCATTTTTTATTTAGTATAAGTAATTGTCCCTGGTTACCATCAGAACCGTGGAACCAATGTTTATGTAAACTTATTTCAAAGTTCTGAAGTCAGTAGGAAATTATCTAGAAACTCCTGTTTTATTCATGAATGTTGCCTGTAAAGAAATGTAGAGGCCTTGCTAAAAATTATAGAGTACTTCTTGTTATCAGTAGAGTACTATGAGCTGACAGTATAAAGAATATCCAATACAAATTCCAGTGTTTGCCAGGGAACCATACACATGGCTCAAGACTTTCATCACAAATGAGCAAAACAGCATCTTAAATTCTGTTCCTGAGTCAGAAAAGGAGAGGAAGAAGGAAACCATAAGGATCAATATGGTTTGCCCTTTAATCTCAAAATCATTTTAATGATCCTTAGAGTAGAGCTTGTGTCTTATTTACTCTACTACCTTGAAATATGGACTTACTAGAAACATCAAAACAGTGTCTGGAGGAGTCTCAAAGTCTGAGCTGGGCTCCCTGTGAAGGGGCAAGGCAAGCTTATCTTCAGGAAGGTCGTAGGGTAAAGCCGGACCAGCAGACTTGAAGCCCTGGTGGCCAAGAGCTAACCCTTCTGGACCAGATATGTGCAGAGGCCAAAACCACATGGCTGGTTCCCTGATATAGTTTTTGTCAGTGCGAGTTTAGCCCCTGGGGTCAGGGTGGGCAAGCAGGAAACTGAGAATGGATCCTGTAAGAGGCAGTAGAGTAGTGAAGGAGCTCTGAAGGCAGTCAGGGAGGTAGGGTTCTAGTGCCAGCTCTGTCAGCAACTAGTTTTGTGACATTAGACAAATCTCTTCATGTCTTTGGGCCTCAACTTCCTCCTTTATAAACTGGGGGAGCTGAATCCCATAACCTCAGAGGTTCTGGCCCCGTTCAGCTTCAAAGTGCTGTGATTCCAAGCTCTCTACCGGTACAGTGCCATGCCTTCCATTTTGCAGCAGCCACACCACCCTCTCCTGGAATTTCGGCTTGAAACTCATCCACAGCGTGCCATCAGTCACCAGGTTCTGTCCATTTTTTCTCTAGGAAATGTCTTGTCTTTTTCCTTTCTCCTCCTCACTGCTCCACGTGAGACCAGGCTTTGGTTATATTTGTCAGGATAACGACCTCACCCTCTTGCCTTCCACCCTTTCTCTGCCCCAAGGCCCCAAACTCACGCCTATTCCCAGCGCGAATCCCTCCTTTCCCATCCTGTCCCGCCCCATCCCATGCTCTGAATCTCATCTCCCTTAAACACTACTTCCATCGTGAGCATTTTCTTGCTCAGAAATCATCAACCTGCTCTGTGGTTTTTTAAGATCCTCTATTATCTGATCCCACCCTATCTATCTAACTTTGTTTTCTCTTTCTAATACACCCTGCAGTGTAACAATACCAATTTTTTGCTATTTATATAAGCATTTCATGTTTTTTCCTACTTCCATAACTTCCTTTGTTTCTTTCCCCTAAATATCTTAGCCTATAAATTTAAGAAATTGAGAGATGAAAAGAGATAGTATAACTGAATAAAGTTCTGCAGATTGGAGGTGCAGGTAGTAGACGGAGAGGTGGGGTTAACCCTAGAAAGAAGAAAAGAACATTTGGGAGGCAGGAGGGAAAGTACAAGTAGATGTTAAACATGCAGAGATTTTGAGTCAGAGAGAAGGAAGTTTTAAGAAGCTTACTCACATCAAGTGGCCTTTGCCCTTAATAAAATAGAAGCCAAGCTTATCTGCTCAGTGATGAGGGATGGTGCTGGGTCCTGAAGGAAGTAGAAAATCCCCACTTGCTGTGGACATTGAGGTGAACATTCACTAGAGGTGAATAAAGGACTTAAGAAACATTGAGAATCCAGTTGAAGTTATTTAACGTGAATTTGGTGGACTCATTTCAGTTTTCTGGATGTGCTCAGTGGTGCTTGGCTTCAAGGACCTGGACGGGCAAACCGAGAGTTGGGTATTGGTATTGCTGAAGTGGCTCTATCCCCTCCACCACCTGCTGCCAGCTTCTAAACTAGATGAAGAGGCAAACAAGAGGGAGGGGCTGACTAACCCGGAAGAGGGAGGTGCTGAAGCCTCAGAGAGGTGCTGTGTCCATTCATCCTTCGCTCTCCGGTTCCCCCTTTTTCTCGGTCCTCTGGTGCCTCTTTCCTCCTTTCACCCTCACTTGATGGCTTTGCTTCCAAATGCTGACAACACAGAAGCAATGAGAAGAGAACATCTGCAGGCTCCACTGCCCCACCCACCTGGGTGTGTGCTTGTGCTCACCTGTCCTTCCATATGGTGGCTGGGTGCTCTCAGCTCCCGTCCATGGCGCTCATTCTTACTGGGTACCATCCCCTCTGACCTCTCAAGGGCATTGCTTCACTGATTTGTGTCCTCCCACCCCATCAGTTCTTCACTGTCAAGGGCAGTGTGGAGTAGGGGCAGAGGGGGATTTAATGAGTGCTGAAGCTCTGCCGAACAGGTATAAAGAAACAGTGGGGTTTAAATGAGTGACCCTGAAGCAGAAAGAGCAAGAGCCCATATTAAGGGAGGTAGGAAAGGGAAAAAGGTGGTAGGATCAATGGTGTGGAGACCCTGGTGGGGTTAACGGATTGTTGGATCCAGAATTTGAGAGATAGCTAGGAGGGAGTGGTCAGAGGTAGGTGTGTGAAACTGGGGAGATGACGGAGTGTTCCTGGTTTAGGGAATGATCATGAGGTGAGTGGCTGAGGAAGGGTGGGTGAGGGAGTTCAAAGGTAGGAGATTCAAAGCTTAGGGCTCCAGAGAGCTGGCAGGAAGAGTGGTTTGGAAATAACAGTGATGAGCTGGCTGGCCTCCAAGCCTAGTAAAGTAGGAGGATTGTGAGAGGCAAAAATCACCACCACTTAAAAGAGCTGCAAAGGAAGCAGTGTCTTCCAGGTGAGAGCCAGGTTTCCCTGCTTCTTCTCTTATTCCACCACAGTCTGTTCTTCACGTAGAAGTCTGATGTTTTCATTTCTATCTGTCCAGGCCTGTGTGACCTGACCCTTAGCTGAGTTTGCTGTTTCTGCTCCAGGCACTGGCCTGCTTGGTGTGCCCAGCGCACCAGGAATATTCTTACCTTAGGGGCCCTTTGCACTTGCTATTGCCATCCAGCAGTTGTTCTCCAGGTATCTTTATAGCTTGCTCCCTCACCTCCTTCTGGTTTGTGTTCCAGTGTCTCCATGGACAGAAGTGTCAGGGCTTCTCTGGCCACCCTATCTGAAATGGCACTCCTCTTGCCATGCACTCACAGCCCCTTTTCCTGCCTTAGTTTGTTCTTCAGCACTTATCACGGTTTGACAGTATATATTTTACTTACTTACTTATTGGTATATTCCACGAGGGCAGAAATTTCTGTCTAGGTTATTATGTCTTTGTTTTTTTAATTTTTATTTATTTATTTAGAGATGGATTTTCACTCTTGTTGCCCAGGCTGGAGTGCAATGGCATGATCCCGGCTCACTGCAACCTCTGCCTCCCAGGTTCAAGCCATTCTCCTGCCTCAACCTCCCGAGTTACTGGGATTACAGGTGCCTACCACCACACCCAGCTAGTTTTTGTATTTTTAGTAGAGATGGGGTTTCACCAGGATAGCCAGGCCGGTCTCAAACACCTGACCTCAGGTGATCCACCCGCCTCGGCCTCCCAGAGTGCTGGGATTACAGGCGTGAGCCACCGCGCCCAGCCTATGTCTTTATTTTTTTAATTGCTTTTTCCCTGCACCTAACGGAGAAATTGCCAAATAGCAGATGTTTATAAATATGAGTTGAATGTAGCAGGAATGAACGAATGGATCAGTGAACAGATACAGGAGGCCTAAAGGAGGAGGAAATGATTTATTCACAGTAGGTCGTTTCAGAATTCAGGATCTAGAGTGGGTGTAGGATGTGATTGTTATTGTGGGAGGTTGAAGTGGAGAGAATGGGATGGTTCCTGTTGTTGAGGAAGTTGAGTTACTGGGACATTGGATAATTAGAAGGAATTCCAGCTGCTAGCACGATGGCAGGAGATGACATGGAGAGAAAAACTACCAGTCAGCCCCATAATCATTAAGGAATTTAGGAGGGGCTGGGTGATCAATAGAGAACTCTTAACAAAAATTGGAGAAGTGGGTTGGTTTTTTAAAAAGCATGTCCACAAGGAAAATAGCAGTTGTGAAGTGTTGCCCTCTCCCTACATCAAGCTTGTTTTTTTCCTTAAATTTTCCAGGTACATTTAGTTAAATGTAAACTCTTTTGGTTTTATAGGTCTCTTGAATTTTTTTAAAAATAAAAAAAATTACATACGTAGAACTAATGTGTCAATGCTAGTTTTTAAAAGTATGTTACTCTGACATGGGATACCAAGAGCCTGTCAGTAAAAATAGTTGCCATGGATTGCCAGTTCCTTTGAATCTTTAGGGTCAAGTACTAGTAGTTGCTTCTCAAACTGTAATAGGTTCAAAATATAGAGTATGATTTATACTGATATATTTGTGGTTGGAAACTTTAATGTTGCCAATGTCTTCCCAATTGACATCTGAATATCTCAATTATGCTTCTGGTAAATTTATTATTTTAAAATGCCCTGCCAGACCATAGTGCTTTACAAAGTTGGCAGCATATTGCTGATGACCTAATTTATTATTTGGACTCATTGTAAATGTTCTAAATGTTTCAATGTAGAACTATTCATTTTACCTGTTTGAAGAGCATTTTAGGTATGTTTTAATACATGGAAGGATTATTTTCTTCTAGCCCAAATAAGCAAAAAACTTTTAAGTATGTATTTTCAATCTCAATTCCCACATTTATTCTATTTTTAGGTTCCAGCTACCTTCCAGAACATCAGAAAGAGTAGTCCAATTTCAAATAGGATTTCTTCTGGGTAAAAGCTCCTTTCCTGCCTGCAGTTGAGGCTACATTCCACCATGCTTGTGCTGGCTCTGAGCTTCACTGAGTTTTGCCTCCCACCCTCAATTTCAACCATTATTTTATCCTCTTCTCTGGTTTGCTTCAGTTCAGTTTCTTTCTGTCTGTAGTTTTTTTTGGACCAGTAATTTCTAATTATTATCCTATAGGTCTCAGTTTAAATGTTGCATTTTCAGGGAGGTCTTTGTAGATTCCTTTCTAGTGCATTGGGTCCCCGCTACTATGTATTGTCATCACTGTGCTTTCCCATCATAATATGTTACACCTTACTGTAATTATATGCTTCCTGTCCAAATCCATAACTTTTAAGGGGCTATCTGGCTACCTTGTCTATCTTGTTAGTCGCTGTATTTTCAGCACCTAGAATAAATAGTGCCTGGCACACAGAAAGCTCTTCATAGATATTTTTTGAATGAAAGGATGAATGCATGAGAGTGAGTCCTAGGTTCTTCCTTCTTGCCACCACAGCCATGGTTAGTGACCACTTAATGTAAGTATTTGCAGCACTTGACACAAGTATGGAAAGGATCAGCTCTCCTCTACTGGGAAAAGTCCAGTGCTAACAGTTATTGGGAGGATGACCTCAAGTCCTTTTCAGCGCCACTCTGACACTACTTGGAATTATGCTACTGAGGGGAGGATCTGGTTCTTGCTACACATTGTACCTACTCTTTCGTCTGAGCAGCAATGTCAGGAGGAGGAATTATCAACTAAATAAGTAGATTTTTGTGAAATATATATATTTATAGTTATTTCCCCAAATCCTACTACTTCAAATCTGCTATCATTACATTGCCAAATTTCTGAGTTTTTAAGGTAGAGTTCCAAAAAATTAATCATGTGTTATCTGGATGTTTCATACTGTAAGTAAGCATAGTGACAGATAAATATTTTGAACAAGTAATCGTTCAGTAACCTAATTTGCCCCATTTAATGTAGTTTGATGAAAGTTTATTCAGCACCTTGTACAGGTCCTCAACACCTTTTCTTAAACTCTGCGGCCCAGCTGCCTTTTAAATACAGGTTTTTTTGAATTTTAAAAAGATGACATGTACTACCCAATGAAGTTTGGGGCAGTACCCCATAATCAAACATTAATATTTCTGCCTTGAAATAGTCACACTAAATAGGAAATACACTACAAATAGCCTCAAATCATCTCAGATTCTGATTTTGCTGCATATAATTCTGGTCAGGTTGGGTCACAGATGAATTATGGAAAAACTCCCAGTTTTAGACTTTTGGGTCTTTGGAGTTACTTGCAGAGAACTGTAATAAGTGCACATTGTGTTGTGACGATTCTACTGTCTGATCCGCCCTTGAGTGCTTCCCCTCCCCTCCATGCTCTGGGCCACCATTAGGATAAGCCGTGACTGTCACCTGGATCACAGGGGCCTCCTCCCACTCCATCTCCTTGCCTCTTGTTCCTTAGCAATCTAGTCTCCAGAGTAATTGGCCTAAAACAAGTTTGGTTCATATTGCTCCTCTTTGTAAATCCTTTCATTGACTTCTTACTGCTATACAGATGGGGCACACATTTCTTAACCCATCATACGAAACTCATTGTGATCTGGGCCCATTTTACCTTTCCAGCCCTTCAATAGCCACTCCTTATTTTTTTGTAACTTGCAAACATACATCTTCTGTTCCATAGTCCTGCTTGCCTATTGACTGTACTTCCATCTGAAATAGCTTCTTTATCCTGCCTCTATCCTCACGTCCCTTTTCTAACTCATCTATTTTTCAGGTCTTGGATTAGATTTCACTTCCAGGGAAACCTTTTCCACTCCTAGTTCTAGATTGAGTACACTGCCTTTGTGTTTGGGCAATGTCTCATGCTCCTGTTGCATTGTGATATAATTATGTTACTAATTCTCTGGAGCAAGCATCTCAGCCTTAGCACAATTAACTTTTTTTTATATGCTTATTTCATGGCCTGGTGTTTAACACCCTCCTGAGCCTCTGACACTTGACCTGCTGTGCGTCTCATACTTGGCCTCTGACATTTGCCTTGCTTTAGCAGTCAGCTTCTAGGCGTGGTTCTAAATAATATTTACCAGATGTCTCCACCTTGGCACTATTGACATTTTGAACTGGGTAATTCTTTGTTGGTGGGGCGGGGGTGGTCATTGTAAGCACCATTGTAGGATGTTTAGCACATCCCTGGTCTCTACCCACTAGATGCCAGTAACCCTCCTTCCTATTGTGACAACCAAGAATGTCTCCAGACATTGTCAGACATCCTCAGGGGTGGGGAGGCACAGTCACCCATGTTTGAGATCTACAGGTCTAGAAGGAAGACATTGAGGAAGGGGCTGTGCTTAAGGGCATCTTCATATTCCTACCTTGGCACACATGGGTCATCTTAAACATATTGAATTAAATTAATAAGGTGGGAAGGAGGGTACTGGGCAAGAAAAGGGATGGATAGACAGGTCTAGCTCAGCTCTCTCGGGACATGGCATGTGAGAATATATAGCAAATGATTTTCAAGGAATTGAGGTACCATACCTAAGGGGATCAGACTCTGTTCTTCTCTTTGAATAACTACTCCTTTTGCCTTTGGGCCATCCCCCAAGGAATTATTTCGTCCCTTAGAGTTACAGGCCACAGAATGTCCTGATCTGTTGGAGGCTGTGTTAGAATCAACCAGGAAGCATTTGTTAAAGCACTGTACAAGTAATAGGCACAGATAGGAATCACAAGCAGTCCTTGCCCTCGAGGTGCTCCCAGCCCAGTGAGAAAGACACTGGTGGATTTTGCCTCTCTGTCCAGAAGACCCTTACATCCTTCCTTTCCTGGCATATTCCTACTCCTCCCATCCAGTCTTGATCAGGCCTTCCTAATATATGGTCCCATAGCATCTATTCTTTTCCTTCACTGCAGTTTTCACAGTTTTAATTGTATAGTTTTTTCTGTGCTTTACTTAAATGTTTCTATTCCTTGAGACTAAGTTCAATGGAGAAAGGGACAATGTCTGTTGTGTTCATTTATGTTTCTCCAGCTCCTGGCACAAAAACTGGCACATTATAGGCATTAAAAACCTAATTTATAGACAAATAAGAATACTTGTGGCTGTCCCTCGTAGAACGTGGATTCCAGTGGAGGAGATGGTGCCAACTGCAGTGTTCAGTTCTGTACCAAAGGGACAGGAAAGTGCATGGTTGGTTTTGGGAGTGAGATGGAGAATAATCTGGACTAGAAGTACCTGGGATGACTTTATAGGGAAAAAAAATTAGAAAATCAGGAAGACTAGACAGGAAAAAAGAAAAGCCATTCATAGGTTTAATATAAAGAGACAACCATTTTGGTAAATTTCAGCCTCTTCCCCTCTTCTTTAAAAATATATTACTTCATACTTTGAAATATTTCATGAATACAGAAAAACATAGAGAATAATATAACCTCCACCTAGCTTAGTCAAATCTTAACATTTTGCTACTTTTGATTTACATTAAAACAAAAAATGATAAAAAATAAAATAGAACATTGCACATAGAGTTGATTCTCTCTGTGCGCGCCTCTCCCAAATGGCATTTCCCCATCTTCTTTTTTTTTTTTTTTTTTTTTGTGTGTGAGACAGGGTCTCATTCTGTCACCCAGGCTGGAGTGCTCCTGAGTAGCTGGGACTACAGGCATGCACCACCACACCCAGCTAGTTTCTGTATTTTTTTTTGTAGAGATGGGGTTTTGCCATTTTGCCCAGTCTGGTCTTGAACTCCTGAACTCAAGCGATGTGCCTGCCTCAGCCTCCCAAAGTGCTGGAATTACCAGCGTTAAGCCACTGTGCCAAACCTCCCCATCTTCTTTCTGCAGAAGAACCATCATCCTGAAGTGTGCGTTTGTCTCTCCCATGTGAAAAGATGGGGGAGGCCTGGCATGGTGGCTTAATACCTGTAATCCCAGCGCTTTGGGGAGACTGAGTTGGGCCGATTGCTCGAGCTCAGGAGTTCAAGACCAGTCTGGGCAACGTGGCAAAACCCTGTCTCTACAAAAAGTACAAAAATTAGCCAGATGTCATGGTGCATGCCTGTACACACTATTGAGATAGATAGATAGATAGATAGATAGTGTAAGTATTTACATATATATGCGCACACACATATATATAAACTGTATATTGTTTGTATATTATTAAAACAATTATTTGGCTTGAAGATTTTGAACTTTGCATAGTAGGGTATCATACTGTATATGTATTTCTGCGGCTTGCTTTTTTCATTTAGCCTTTCATGTGAGATTTAGCCATGTAGATGTGTATAGCAGTAATTCTTTCAGTTTTGTTGTATGATATTTTAGGACTATACTACAGTTTCTCCGTTCTTCTGTCAATGAGAGGTTTTTGTTATTTTCAACATTGTGGTACCTGTCTCGTGCATGTTTGACAGCTTCTCTAGGGTTTGTACTATTAAAAGAAAAACCTTAGACAAATTAAATATAATAGAATTTAATTGAATGAAGAACAATTTGTGAATCAGGCAGCCCCCAAACTAGACTAGGGTTAGAGAAGCTAGGATTAGTGTAGTCATGTGGTTGAAGATTTATGGACAGAAAAAGAAAAGTGCCATACAGAAAATGGAAGTGAGGTACAGAAACAGTCGGATTGGTTATAGTTCAGTGTTGGTCTTATTTGAATATAGTTTGACAGTTGACTGCCTCTGATTGGCCGAAACTAGGTGATTGGCACAAGAGTAGGTTATAGTTTGTTTATGTATTTAGCTAGGTTATAGTTTCTTATGTATGGAGAAACCTTTAAGCTGAATTTAAAATATGTAATGAGGCAGGTTTAGACTAAATTAAATTTAGTAGTTTTTCCCTTTTGATCAGTCTCTCAAATTTTCACTTTCGAGAGATTGACCAAAACTTTAGGCATTAGTGTCACTTTGGTTTTAAATTTTACTAGGAAATAGTAGACGAGTGGACTTTGCAAGGTGGGAACAAGGACTGCAGATAATATTTTTTTTAAGGGTTAGAGTAGAGGGAACCTTTTTTTGTTGGAATTTTTTGTTTATAGGAGAAAAACAAAATCTGGTCTGTTTTAAGCTTTTTTTTTTTAAGTTTTAGTTTGATTATGTCATATTTAGTATAAGTTATTGTATTTTGGTTGGTTTGGTCTGTTGGGGCTTAGTGTAGGAGTTTAGTCTAAAATAATGGCCTTGCATAGCAGCTTTAGGCTAAACTGAATGTAACAGCACCTGCAGGTGGAACAGCTGACACATAGGGTCTTAACATTTCCTCAGCTTCACTGGACGTTGCCAGATCATTCTCCAGAGCAGCTTTGAGGTTTTGGCTCCTGACAGCACTGTCTCAGAATTCCTATTGCTTCATGTTCTTGCCAAGACTTGGTACTGTCAGACTTTCAAATTTTTGCCTATGTGAAATACTACATTTCCTTCATTTCTAGTGAATTTGGGCATCACTTCTTATGTTTATTTGGCTGTTTCCATTTCCTCTTTTGGGGCTTGTCAGTTTTTCTTTTGTATTTTTTTCTTATGTATGTTTATATCCTTATATATTTCAGATTAACCTTTTGATATTTTCCATTTCCTGTTTTCCATATTTCAAATATGTTCTCCATCGTGGCTTATTTTTCCACTTTGTGGTATGCTTTGTTGGTTGCCAGTTTCACATTATAATCAAGTCATACTTGTCAGTCTGTTCATTTATAGTTAAAGCTTTTTGCATCATGTTTAATCCCTCCGTTCTCTAAGTACTTTGGGGTCATAAAGAGATCCTACCATGTTTTCTTCTAAAAGTTTGTTCTGTTTTTTTCAGTATAGGTCTAATCCATGTGCAATTTATTTTTGTATGTGCATATAAGATAGGGAAAATTTTCCATGTGAATAAACTGGTTGCACAAGCCATTGTCACTGATTGCATAGTCTATCTTTTTCCCCTCTGATTTGTGATGCCACCTTATCACGTATTCAGTTTCCTGAGTATACATGGGCTGCTTCATTTTTTTATAATACATTCTGTTAAAATAATGTATGCTTGTGTCACTTCCACACTATCTTAATCACTATGGCTTTGTGTATTGATACATTATGCAAGGCCCTGTTAAGAACCTTGAGTGGGTGGTTATGATTGGAACTTAGTGTGTGGGAGATAGAATAGTGGGTGGTTGTGCTAGGAAAGTAGGTAGACTTGATTTTGTGGAGGGCTTTGAGGAGAACTTTGAGGACACACGTTAGGTCTGTCTGTGGGACCATGGGTCACTGGGTGCTGGTAGATACAGCAGTAGGGCCTGGGCTATAATCTTGCAGCAGCAGTGAGTGGTTTTTTTAAAGGATATTTCGGGTCTCAAGAAGTTGTTTGTGCATTCCGCATAAACTCATATGTGTGTATAATGTATTTTTTCCAGAAGTCTTTTAACTCTTCTTTAAACTGTTGCTCTCTTAAAACCTCACCTCAAACTTCTCTTACATCAGAAAGTCTTTAAAACTGGTTATTATGAGTATTCTTTGCTTTGGTGTTATAGTCTTCATTTGAAAGCTGGTTCTTAGCATTGTCGTTTTCTTTTTCAGTTAATGTGTGTGGTTTTTTTTTTTACATTGAGCTTTAGGCTTATTTTTTCCCCTTTCTACTTTGTACTGAATTGAATCAGAAAAAAAATGATTGCTATTTTTAAGTGCCATTATTCTTTTGAAGAAAAGCTTCCATTTAAAATGTTTGTCTAAACTGTAAGGGGTTTCTGTCAACCACTCCTGCTTCTGCTGAGAATGAGTAATACGACCTTTTTTTCTGTTTTAAAGAACAAGAGCGATGTCACGATGCTCCAAGTGTATGTTGTTGTATTCCTTATTTTGGTGACATTTGAACTCTTATTAAGTAGAATTGAGTCAGTAAAAATTAAATAACTTAGAAAAAATTGACTACTGCTTAGATTCTTAAGCCCTTATGAAAACTCTAGTGCTTCTGTGGTGTTTGAAAAGGAGGTATTAAAAGAGATGCAGAATGAGGGGGAAAGCCCTGAACGTGTTTTTGTTTTTTTTCAAATTGGAAATGTCTTTATTCTCTTTGCAGACTGTAAAGGTAGGACATGCTCATTATACAAATTTGACGCAATACCAAAGGGTATAGAGTAGAACTCCCCAGTAGAGTTTTCTGCAATGATGGAAATGTTCTATTCTGTACCATCAGTATAGTAACCATTAGCCATATGTGGCTGTCAAACCCTTAAAATGTGACAGGTGCAACTGTAGAACTGAATTGTTTATTTTAATTTAATTGTAATTGATTTGTATTTAAGTAGACACATGTGGCAAGTAGCTACTGTATGGTACACTCAGAGATAGCCAGTTGGGTGTGTACATTCTCTGTCACTCTCTACCAGCCTCCTGACTTTCTTCTCTCTTTGACCTCTGCTCTGTCCCTTTTTTCTCACCTTCTCTCTCCATTGCTTTGGCATGCAGCCTGCCAGCCTGCCTCCACTCTCCCTGCCTGCCCCATTCTTTCTCCTGTTCTTTCTGTGTACATGTTATATATATACACATGGGACATTCTGTTCAGCAGTTAACTTTTTCTGTTTAATTATGTATCATGGACATTTTCCCTTTCAGTACTTATAGATGTCTTTTTTTTTTTTAAGTTATAGCATAATTTCACTGGAATTAATGTACCAACATTTATTTTATTTTTTTATTGTACTTCTGGGGTACATGGATAGAACGTGCAGTTTTGTTACATGGGTATACACGTGCCATGGTGGTTTGCTGCACTCATCAGCCCATCACCTACATTAGGTATTTCTCCTAATGTTATCACCTCTCTGCAACAGGCCCCAGTGTGTGATGTTCCCCTTCCTGTGTCCATGTGTCCTCATTGTGCAGCTCCCACTTACAAGTGAGAACATGCAGTGTTTGGTTTTCTGTTCTTATGTTAGTTTGCTGAGAGTGATGGTTTCCAGCTTCATCCATGTCCCTGCAAAGGACATGAACTCATCCTTTTTTATGGCTGCATAGTATTCCATGGTATATATATGCCACATTTTCTTTATCCAGTGTATCACTGATGGACATTTGGGTTGGTTCCAAGTCTTTGCTATTATGAATAGTGCCACAGTAAACATACGTGTGCATGTGTCTTTATAGTAGAATGATTTATAATACTTTGGGTGTATACATAGTAGTGGGATTGCTGGGTTAAATAGTATTTCTAGTTCTAGATTCTTAAGGAATCGCTACACTGTCCTGCACGGTGGTTGAACTAATTTACACTCCCACCAACAGTGTAGAAGCGTTCCTATTTCTCCACATCCTCTCCAGCATCTTTTGTTTCCTGACTTTTTAATGATTGCCATTCTAACTGGCGTGAGATGGTATCTCATTGTGGTTTTGATTTGCATGTCTCTAATGACCAGTGATGATGAGCATTTTTTCATGTTTGTTGGCTGCATAAATGTCTTCTTTTGAGAAGTGTCTCTTCTTTACCCTTTGCTCACCTTTTGATGGGGTTGTTTTTTCTTGTAAATTTGTTTAAGTTTTTTGCAGATTCTGGATATTAGCCCTTTGTCAGATGGATGGATTGCAAAAATTTTCTCCCATTCTGTAGGTTGCGTGTTCACTTTGATGATAATTTCTTTTGCTGTTCAGAAGCTCTTTAGTTTAATTAGATCCCATTTGTCAATTTTGACTTTTGTTGCCATTGCTTTTGGTGTTTTAGACGTGAAGCCTTTGCCCATGCCTATGTCCTGAATGGTATTGCCTAGGTTTTCTTCTAGGATTTTTATGGTTTTAGGTCTTACATTTAAGTCTTTAATCTATCTTGAGTTAATTTTTGTGTAAGGTGTAAGGAAGGTGTCCAGTTTCAGTTTTCTGCATATGGCTAGCCAGTTTTCCTAGCACCAGTTATTAAATAGGGAATCCTTTCACCATTGTTTGTTTGTGTAGCTTTGTCAAAGATCAGATGGTTGTAGATGTGTGGTGTTATTTCTGAGGCCTCTGTTCTGTTCCATTGGTCTATATCTCTGTTTTGGTACCAGTACCATGCTGTTTTGGTTACTAGCCCTGTCATATAGTTTGAAGTCAGGTAGTATGATGCCTCCAACTTTGTTCTTTTTGCTTAGGATTGTCTTGGCTATGAAGGCTCTTTTTGGGTTCCGTATGAAGTTTAAAGTAGTTTTTTCCAATTTTGTGAAGAAAGTCAATGGTAGCTTGATGGGGATAGCAGTCAATCTATAAATTACTTTGGGCATTATGGCTATTTTCACGATATTGATTCTTCCTATCCATGAGCATGGAATGTTTTTCCATTTGTTTTTGTCCTCTCTTATTTCCTTGAGCAGTGGCTTGTAGTTCTCCTTGAAGAGGGCCCTCACATCCCTTGTAAGTTATATTCCTAGGTGTTTTATTCTTTTAGTAGCAATTGTGAATGGGAGTTCACTCATGATTTGGCTATCTGTTTGTCTGTTATTGGTGTATAGGAATACTTGTGATTTTTGCACATTGATTTTGTATCGTGAGACTTTGCTGAAGTTGCTTATCAGCTTAAGGAGATTTGGGGCTGAGATGATGGGGTTTTCTAAATATATACTCATGTTATCTGCAAACAGAGACAATTTGACTTCCTCTTTTCCTGTTCGAATACCCTTTATTTCTTTCTCTTGCCTGATTGCCCTAGCCAGAACTTCCAAAACTGTGTTGAATAGGAGTGGTGAGAGAGGGCATCCTTGTCTTGTGCCAGTTTTCAGAGGCAATGCTTCCAGTTTTTGCCCATTCGGCATAATATTGGCTGTGGATTTGTCATAAATAGCTCTTAATATTTTGAGATACGGTCCATCAATACCTAGCATATTGAAAGGGTTTAGCATGAAGGAGTGTTGAATTTTATTGAAGGCATTTTCTGCATCTATTGAGATAATCATGTGGTTTTTGTCATTGGTTCTGTTTATGTGATGGATTACGTTTATTGATTTGCGTATGTTGAACCAGCCTTGCATCCCAGGGATGAAGCTGACTTAATCGTGGTGGATAAGCTTTTTGATGTGCTGCTGGATTTGGTTTGCCAGTATTTTATTGAGGACTTTGCATTGATGTTCATCAGGGATATTGGCCAGAAATTTTCTTTTTTTGTTGTATCTCTGCCAGGTTTTGGTATCAGGATGATACTGGCCTCCTAAAATGAGTTAGGGAGGAGTCCCTCTTTTTCTATTGTTTGAAACAGTTTCAGAAGGAATGAGTATTAACATTTATTAACCCTACTGATGGGCAGTAGGTTGTTTTCAGTTTTTTTCCCTATTAAAATATTTTTTAACCACTACATTATTTCCTGTTATATATTTTCCTTTGTGTTTTCTGCGTACCTTGCTGGTGTATAGGGTTGAGTTGTTCAAAACTGAAATCTGCGTTTTCTTTTGTACTTTGATACCTAGTAGAATTTCCTTAGAACTTCAAATAAAGACCCCACTGGAATCCTTGGGTGCAGCCTGCAGTTTAAGGTTGGCATATTGTCTTTCTCTAGTGCAGTAATAATGGTTCTGATTGCTTGCTGTCCAGTGTGCTAAAGAGAAAGAGACTGGGATGTTACATTAACATGAACGAATGCCTACTGTTGTCTCTCTCAGAGATATGGGCTGGCTGCAACTGCCTCTGCCTTTCTTGAGGCCACCTCTGCAAGGGTATTTGCAAATGTAGCACGAGGCACACCTGCTGCCAGCCCCTCCAGCACGACCATTTCTGTTTCATGGGCAAAATTCCTGGGGGTAAACACTGTGGGCTTGAGGTCTCATCTTAGATTTCAGAGAAAATCTGAATTTGGTTTAATGGCAGTCTAGCCTGGCAAACAGAATGGTTATGTCAGCTGGAGTGGGCAGCTTGGAGGGGAACCCTCAGAGGTGCTGCGTCTAGCAGTAGGGATGGGTGAGGGTGAGCAGACTCTTCTGTAGCAAGCACCTCAGTTTTTCCAGTTGTAGTTTTTTTACAATATCTCCCAGAAATTTTGTAAACATACTGTTTCCACTCATCTGATAAAACCTTCTAAATCTTTTTCTTTTTGGAATAACTTGTTTCATGAAATTGTTGGCAGTGGTTGCTTTTCTTATTTGGCAGATGGGTTTTTGTACTTGACGTCTGTCTGAGGTTTATAATATGCTGAGGTCATTTCCAAGGGATTTTACAAGTGATGGTTAACAATTTTTCATCTTTATCTGAAAAAATATTTATCTTAAGGACAACGATGTATTTATAGGAAATAATTAAAATAATGCTGCTTGGAAAACGAAGAGTTTGCGGAACACAGAAACCTGAGCTGCCCTCCCCTTCTTTAGTTTAGTCATTTCCAGCACAGAAATTGTAACCCTAAATAATTACTTTCAAGGACTAAGCTCAAACTTGTTAACTTCTCTGTCTACTCTAAAGAAAAGCTAAAGAGATAATGTAGTAAGGAATAAAAAGTACATGGAGAAATTTATTTTACTGATTGAACTTTAGAAAATAAAACCTTAGGAAATTCTTTTTTTTTTTTTTTTTTTTTTTGAGACGGAGTCTCGCTCTGTCGCCCAGGCTGGAGTGCCGTGGCCGGATCTCAGCTCACTGCAAGCTCCGCCTCCCGGGTTTACGCCATTCTCTCGCCTCAGCCTCCCGAGTAGCTGGGACTACAGGCGCCCGCTATCTCGCCCTGCTAATTTTTTGTATATTTTAGTAGAGACGGGGTTTCACCGTGTTAGCCAGGATGGTCTCGATCTCCTGACCTCGTGATCCGCCCGTCTCGGCCTCCCAAAGTGCTGGGATTACAGGCTTGAGCCACCGCGCCCGGCCGGAAATTCTTAATTCACTAAGATTAGTTTGGGTACCTAGTTTCAAGAAGTAACTTTAGAAACAATACCCACTCTTTAAAAGCCAGAGGGGTTTTTTTTCTTTTTTAAAAAACCTTAGTTTATATGTATAGCCATGTTATGTTGCCAGATACCTAGAAATCCAAATGTCTGTTAAATCCCAAATATTGGAGAAAACAATGCAAAATATAAGTATTAATTTCAACCTCTGTTACTTTAAGAGCTAACCTGTGTTATGCCTGGGCTAGGAAAACTTTAAAACCCTGTTATCATTTATTCATCAGAATATTTTTCTGTGTGTGTCAGAACAGTTGGTAGAAATAAACTTTTTTTATTTGGAAGTTTGAAGTTTAATTAGAAAGTCAAGACAAGCTAGAAAGGGTGTTAAATTTTTTAAAATAATAATGTTATACTTTTTATATTATTTCACATAATCGATTCAAGAAACCAAGAATGTGGTAGACAGAATAATAACACTAATTGCTGACGTTATTGACATTTACTGATTTATTCATAGCTCTACTGTGCACCTCACATCTATTATCTCTTCACTTCTCCCATCAATCCTGTGAAATAAGTACCTTTGTCACCCCCAGCTTTAACTAAAAGATGCTGTGGCTTTGAAACTTTAAGTAACTTGCCCACCAGCTAGAAAATTTCACAGCTAGAATTTGAACCCAAGCAGTCTGACAACAGAGGAGAAAACTTTAACTATCACAGTTCTAATTTAACGAAGTCTCTCCTGAAACGGGCTAAATACTATGATCGTTAAGTGAATACTTCATCCAGGAGACAACCGTAGCTAAAAATGAAGCCAATGAGCAATTTTTTAATGGTTTCTCACAGCCAAGTGTAATTCCAAACACCTGACGTATAGTATCTCACTTAATTTGCACTGTGCAAGGGATATATTATTTATACTCATTTGTCAAAGAGGCTTAGGGGGTTAACTAACTTGCCCATAGTCATGATTTTTGTAATTTGTGAAGCTGGGATGGTGCAGAATAATGGATTAACATCCATTTATTAAAGATTTTTATTAGTTTGTGCAAGGATTGCTTTAGTTCAGTATTTTCATCAATTACTAAGATGAATATGCAAAAGGCAAACAAATTTCAGATGACACAAAACGGAGTGAAGATATTACAAAATGGAACAATATTCAAAAAGATTTTCAGCCTTAAATTGTTTGCTTTTTAAGCATAAACAACACATTCACACATTCAAAGATAACAAGACTAAGGGCCGGGCTTGGTAAGTACCTTTGTCTTACACCAGAGGTGGGTGGATCACGAGGTCAGGAGTTTGAGACCATCCTGGCTAACGTGGTGAAACCCCGTCTCTACTAAAAGTACAAAAAAAATTCCGGGTGTGGTGGTGGGTGCCTGTAGTCCCAGCTACTCGGGAGGCTGAGGCAGGAGAATGACATGAACCCGGGAGCAGAGATTGCAGTGAGCCGAGATCACACCACTGCACTCCAGCCTGGGGGACAAAGTGAGACTCCATCTCAAAGAAGAAAAAAAAAGACTAAAATCCACTCTAGCCTTGGCCAATGACCACTCCATTGCACTATCCCACTCCTGCTCACACACGGCTGAGAACCACTCTACTCCTTTCCTCTTTCTCCAGGGTGTCATTTGTAGCAAAAGTGAATATATATATATATATATATTCTTCTTTTCCCCTTTTCTAGTTCACTGGTGTTACTGGCCAAGTCCAAGTCTTTCCTATGTCTTTGTCCAGGGTGTCATTTTAGCATATATTCATTTTAGCAAAACTGAATATATATATAACTGTCTGCATGCAGTAAGTTAATTACTGTGACTTGGGTTTTGCAAAAGAGAAAAGATTTATTCTCAAGGCTGCTGAGCAAGGAGATGGGAGAACAGCTCTCAAAACCACCTCCCTGAAGATAAGGCTTAGGGATATTTATAGTTGAGGAAGTGAGGTAGTCTAAGGCATGGGGGAAAATGAAGTAAGAGGTTCATTCTGTGCAAGTGTAGTTGGGTTTCATGCCATTTCATAGGACATATGTGCCAAAAGTGGCGTTAGCATGATCTGAGAGTGGAGTTTTCCCCCACCCCGACCTCAGAGGGTCACCTCTTAGGCTCTTAACACAGGCCCAGTTGAAGGATTGGTGGTCTCAACCAGTTGGAACTGGACAGGAGCTGGCCCAAATTCCTGGAAAACAACTGAAATGCCCATTACTATGATGACCTATGATGTTATCTATAACATAGCCAGTGAAGTTTCAGTGTTTGGCAGTAAAACCTTCACCTACTGTGGCCTTCAGCTTCTTAGAAAAAGGAAAACAACAGCAACAGCAATAAAAAGCAAGTGACCAAAAGCAAACGGGGCGGGCAGACCTGACCAAGTTAACCCCCTGCTTTCATTAGCAACAGATCTTAGATATCTTTCCATATCAGTATCACCTGGAGAGAGCTTCCTCATTCATACTTATAATTGCATAGTATTATATTGTATGAATGTACAACGATTTAACCCATCTCCTATTGATCGTGGCTAGAGTTATTTCTACTCATTTGCTATTAAAAACCATATCGCAATAATCTTAGACAGTATCATTGTTTTAATTATTTGTAATTTGTGTATCATAAAATTCACTATTTTTGGCATAAGTTCTAGGTTTTGACAAAGACACAGAGACATGTAACCACCAGAACCAAGATATAAAACAGTTCTATCACCCAAAAATCCCCTTGTTGTCAGCCCCACTCCTGGCAGCCACTACTCTATTCTCTGTCCCTGCAGCTTTGGCTTTTCCAGCATGTCCAAGTATTGAAGCCCTTTGAGTACAACTTCTTTCAGTTAGCATAATGTGTTTGAGATTCAGGCGTGTTGTTTCACCTATCAGTAGTTCATTCCTCTTATTACTCAGTAGTGTTCCATTGGATGCATGTGCCATAATTGTTTATTCCAATCCATTTAGGTCATTTGGTTGTTTCCAGTTTGGGATCTATTATGAAAATAGCTGTTAGGAACATTTGCAAACAGATAGAAAATATCTTTTTGTAAAGCAGCCTTATTGAGGTGTCATTTACATACCATAAGATTCACTTATTTAAAGTATAAAATTTGATTTTTTTTGGTAAATTTAGAGTTGTACCATCATCACTTTTGAGTCTTAAAATTTCATCCATGTTGTATCATTATTTCTTTGCATTTTGTTGCTGAATATTATTTCATTAGGATATACCACATTTCATTTATCCATTCACTAGTTGATGGACATTTAAAGTTTTGGCTCTTTCAAATTATGCTGCTCTGAACATTTGCGTGCAAATTTTTGGATGGACATATGTTTTTATTTCTCTTTGGTAGATACGTAGGAGTGGGATTGCTGGATCATATGGTAAGATTATGTTTAACATTTTAAGGAAATGCCAGCTGGATTTCCAAAGTAGTGTTTTACATCCTCACTAGTGCTGTGCTAGGGTTCCTGTTTCTCCACATCTTTGTCAGCACTTGCTTTTATCTGTCTTTTTAGTATCTCGAACCCACCAGTAGGTTTTAATTGCATCTCCCTATTAAGTGATTATATTGAACATTTTTTCATGTACTTATTAGTTATGCGTATGTCTTCTTTAGTGAAATGGTTTTTGTTTGTTTTTTTTGAGATGGAGTTTCTTTGTTTGTTTTTTTGAGATGGAGTTTCGCTCTGTTGCCCAGGCATGAGTGCAGTGGTGCGATCTCGGCTCACTGCAGCCTCCGCCTCCAGTATTCAAGTGATTCTCCTGCCTCAGCCTCCTGAGTAGCTGGGAACACGGCTTGCGCCACCATGCCCAGCTAATTTTTTTGTATTTTTAGTAGAGATGGGATTTTGCTATATTCACTAAGCTGGTGTTGCACTGCTAGCCTCCAGTAATCTGCCCGCCTCGGCCTCCCAAGCTGCTGGGATTACAGGTGTGAGCCACCGCATCCGGCCTAGTGAAATGTTAATTCAAATACTTTGCCCATTTTTAAATTGGGGTTTTTATCTTTTTTTCTTTATATTCTGGATACAAGTCATTATCAAATAATTGATTTGCAAATGCCACAGAATCCTTTGTTTTTACTAAGGGGTCAGTCGTTTTGTCTAAAATAAACACTTCTCTTGTTTTATGCCTTTTGTCAATTTCTAGAGTTCTGAAATCATTGTTTTTTGACAATTTTGTCCTGTTTTACACTACCCTTGGGAAGAGGATTTGCTACCTGCAGGTTCATTTTGAGTATATAAATTCCTAGAAAATCAGTTCCTGGGTCAAAGGATTAATGCATTTGTAATTTTAATAGATGTTGGCAAATTTTTCTCCACAAAGAGAAAATTTATATTCCTCTCATACGTGAGTTATAGCCCAGACTTGCCAGTGATGTGTGTTATTAAACTTTCAGAATTTTGCCAATACCGTATACGTGAAAATTCGTTTTGATTGGTGAAAGCACTATAATAGTAGCTACTTGTATGTGTACATTTAATCTGTATAATAATCCATGAGTTAGGTACTGTATTAGTTCATTCTCATGCTGCTAATAAAGACATACCCAAGACTGGGTAATTTATAAAGGAAAGAGCATGGAGCTGGGGAGGCCTCAGGATACTTATATAATCATGGTGGAAGGGGAAGCAAACACATCCTTCTTCACAGAACAGCAGGAGAGGGAACAGTGAGCAAAGAGAGAAAAACACCTTATAAAATTATCAGATCTCATGAGAAGTCACTAACTGTCACAAGAACAGCAGCATGAGGGTAATTCCCCCCATGATTCAATTACTGGGTCCCTCCCATGACGCGTGGGGATTATGGGAACTAAAATTCAGGGTGAGATTTGGGTGGGGACACAGCCAAACCATGTCAGTGTACTATGACCCAAGCTTATATATGGGGAATTAAGCTTTATTGAGGTTATACATTGCTCAAGTTCATATAATTTATTAGTGATAGTGCTGGATTTTGTCCCCATATCTAACTCCAAAACATGAACTCTGAACTGATACCCTATACTATACTGTCTCTGTTGTGGAAAAGGATTTCAAAATTCATCTAATATAAATTCAAACCAAATTAATAAGAGCCTCATCAGTAGGTGAGGCAATCACAGTCTCATGCTTAAGAGAATGTAGTTAAACTATGTTTTAGCTAATTTAGGATAGAGTGACCAGAATTGTGAATAGATGCAAAAGGTCACGGATGTGCATTTGGTGATGGTTTCTTAGTTATGATATCAAAAGTACAAGCAACCAAAGAAAAAAACGGAAAAATTTGACTTAATCAAAATTAAAATTTTTTTGTGTGTCAAAGCACATTATCAAGAAATGAAAAGTCAGCCCACAGAATGGGAGAAAATATTTGCAAATCCATAAGGATCTAGTATCCATTAGACTTACATACAATGAAAGAAAGAACTGTTCTAACTCAACAATGAAAAGACAAGTCAGTCACCCTATATAAAAATGGGTATTTCTCTAAATAAGATATATAAATGGCCAATAAGACATGAAAAGAAACTCAGCATCATTAGTCATTAGGGAACTGCAAATCAAAACCACAATGAGATACCGCTTTACTTTCACAAGAATAGCTATAATTAAAAAAAAAAAAAAAGAATGTGGAGAAGTTGGAACCCTTGGAACCCCAACTTTTGCTGGTGGGAATGTAAAATGGTATAGTCACTGTGAACAACAGTTGGGCATTCTCTCAATTAGTTACACATAGACTTACTCTGTGACCCAGCAATTCCACTCTTACCTGTATACCCAAGAGAATGGAAAAAATATATACACACAAAAACGTGTGTACTCATTTCATAGCAACATTCGTAGTAGCCAAAAGGTAGAAACAATCCAAAGTCTATCATCTGATGAATGGGTAAACAAAAGGTGGTAAATTCATACAATGAAATATTACTCAACCATAAAAAGGAGTAAAATATTGATACTTGGATAATATAGATGAATCTGGAAAATATGTTAAACGAAAGAAGATACACACAAAAGGCCACATATTCTATGATTCTGTTTATGTGAAATGTCTGGGACAGGCAAATCCATAGAGACAGAAAGTAGATTAGTGGTTGCCAGGGGCTGAGGGAGAGATTAAGAAATGACTGGTGTGCTGATGGATGCAGGATTTTTGTTTTTTTAGATGTGATGAGTATGTTCTGGATTTGGATAGTGATGGTTACACACCTTCTGAATACATTAAAAGACTACCAAATTTTACACTTTTAAGATGGTTAAGAACCCAGAAGTGGCCGGGCGCGGTGGCTCAAGCCTGTAATCCCAGCACTTTGGGAGGCCGAGACGGGCGGATCACGAGGTCAGGAGATCGAGACCATCCTGGCTAAGACGGTGAAACCCCGTCTCTACTAAAAATACAAAAACTAGCCGGGCGAGGTGGCGGGCGCCTGTAGTCCCAGCTACTCGGGAGGCTGAGGCAGGAGAATGGCGTAAACCCGGGAGGCGGAGCTTGCAGTGAGCTGAGATCCGGCCACTGCACTCCAGTCCGGGCGACAGAGCGAGACTCCGCCTCAAAAAAAAAAAAAAAAAAAAAAGAACCCAGAAGTATTTTGAAGGACGTTGATAAAATTAGAATAGATGATCTCATGTTTAACTAACAGTGTTAGAAACTTATAGTTCTACTACCTGCTAAAGTGCTTTTGTGAAACTCTGAAGATTAACTTTTATTTGGTATGTACTCTGAGCTTTTGTCTCAAGAGTACAATATTAACACGTTTTACAAGAAGTTAAACAGTAATGAAATAATATCTTAGTTGTAATTTGTATTAACAGATTCCAGAAAACCTAAGAACCAGGTTTCTGATTTGAAATGCCCCTGAAATTAACGTATTTTTTAAAATGCTTAGTGGCAGAAGCTCTGTTAGCCATCCTCCACTTGACCAGCTTTCTGGATTACCAACTCTCTCCATTCCCTTTGTTTCAGGACATGCTGAGTGGTTATGGCCAGGAGGTGTGCTAAAGTCTGGCGATGTAGTTCTGTTCTGACTGATTGACTTGTGTCCTAACCAAAAGTCAGCTGTGTTTGTTCCTAAATCTGTTTATGCTAGTTGTAGTAATTTAACTAAATATTATGTAAACTGACAAAACATGAATGCAAAAAAATTTAGATGTTTAGAAATAAAGATATGTTGCTTAAATGATACTACAATATATCAGGTATGGGTGAGAAACTAAAAATATTGGGTTAAAATTATAAAATATAGATGCAGTCTGTACTCGGAATCTTTTCAATTTTTACTCCACTTTGAAGAAGCCAAAACTCGAAGTCATAGGCAGTGGTGGCTTATGCCAGAAGACCAGCACATCTGCAAAGAGACAAGAAATAGCCTTGACCCTGTATCAGAAGGCTGGCAAATGAACTGACATTTATGTACCCTAATTCAAGAAAAATGTTTTCAGATTTGTGCTTATTATTTTTAATGACTTCTCTTTAAACTTAGTTTTTCAGTTTAGCAACTAACTGGCATGATTCGTCAGGGTTTCTGACTCTGGCTAATTAAGTGCCAAAGAACAGAATTACAAATTAGGGGACTCATGGTCCCACTACTGCACTTAATTAGTCATAATGTCTTAGACAAGTAAATCAAACTTCATTTTTTTCATGTATTTTAAATGTAAATTTAAATTCCATTGATTGCTAATAGCAAAAGTTAAACACTGGAAAACAAAGTCTTCCCTTTTTTTAGTTTCCCTTTCTCTTTCCCTTTCTTTCTTTCATCTCTTCCCTTTGTCCTCTTCCCTTCTGCTTTTTCTCCTTGCCTTAGAGAACTTGGAAATAGGAGTATAATATATTTTTTATCTGTTAAATAAAATATTTGTTTACTCTGTGAACATTTACTTCTTATCATTTAAATCATGCTAATTATAATTCAGCAAAATTACAGTTTGCTTTTAACTCAATATTGGCTAAATATGGAAATCATCCTTGCTTAAAATTAATCCTCTAATCAATTCTTATTCTCTGAAATTCATTCATTATGAATACACATAAAAACACAGTTGTTCAAACTGAAAAGACTTGGGTTTGGGCCATTTTACTTGGAGAACAAATAACATTTTCTAATTCCTTGTCTTTTTATGTAGTAATTTAAAAGCTACGTGTGTCTGAAACTTTTGCTAGTTCAAATTTTTATAGATGGATTATAATGAATATTTCAAAAAATGGTGTTTACTTAAGTGTTACAGTACTTACTAAGAATGTATCATGTTGGAGGGTTAGTGTGCAGTTTGCTTCATGTTGTATTCGTTTGAAAGTTATTCCTCTAGTGAATAAGTTAAATCCTCACATTAGCATTCTTAGAACTGTAATAGCCACTTCCAGCACAGGAATGTTATATAACTTTTTCTATACAGCATATTGTCAGTATTTGCTATTTTTATAGTACATTTTTTCTGTATACTTAATGGCTACACGTAAAAATCCAACAGCTACAAATAAAAACTCTGCTTAGAAGTTGTTTATTTGAAAGAATTGTAACCTAACATCAAAAAGATGTCCGGTTTGTATGTAGTGCATCTACTACCTCTCTGAAATTTAATTCCAGTCACGCTTTCAGCATTTTGCAAAATGGAACGAGAGGAGAGGGCTTCCTTCATCGGCCATAAAGCTCCTGTTAAGCACTAAAGTGTGGTAACTGCCTGTTTGACTAGGTCTTGCCCCCTTTGAGAGCAGGGATCATGAATGATTCATCATTGGAAGCCCAGTGTCCAGCACAGTGCCTAATAATGTAGGCCTTCAGTACACATGTTAAGGATTTGTACAAATGAATTTTTTTCGCAACCTTGTGTCCCTCTTTCCCATCTCCCTCCACCTCACTCCCCCACATCTCTCTCTCCCAATTCTTTGCTCCAATTTATTTGCATTTTGGCACATACATACCATGTTATCAGGGCAGGAATATGAGCTCTGAAGTTGGAAACGTGGCTTTGATGTTAGTCTCCTAATTTTGTTTAATCTTTCCAAGCCTTGGCTTTCACATCTATAAAATGGGAATGTTGATACCCAGAGAGGGGTCATTAGGGCAAAATTAAGGAAAGTCTAGATTAGATTTAGTGTCAAGCAGAGTAAATATTCTTCCCATCTCTTCTTTTCAGTTGTCATTCCCATTTTTTTAAATTAGGAAACTAGGTCTCTAAGAGAGAAATGACTTGCCTGAAGTCAAATGGCTATCTCTCCAGCCATACCCTTTTTTCAGCATTCTGGCCTTGGGGACCTGTAGTTTCTCCAAGTGAACACTCTTTGTGAGTAGCCCCTCACTACTCGTTCCTGCCTTGGTGTCAATGATACCACCAGCCTTTCCAGCTGCCCAAATCTGGAAACCTCAGCCATCCTCAACTCTTTAATCTCTACCTTGCAAATGGGCCATCCTCAAGCCTTGACATTTTATCTCGTCAGTAATACAATCTTGCACCATGTAACATTGGTCCCATACAATTATAATGCTTTATTTTTCCTGTACCTTTTCTATGTCTAGAGACACACATACTTACCATTGTGTTACAGTCATCTGCAGCCTTCAGCACAGTAACGTTCTGTACAGGTTTTTGTAGCCTAGGAGCTATAGGCTATGACCTGCAGCCTAGGAGTGTGTAACAATCTAGGGTTGTGTAAGTGCACACTGTGGTATGCACAAAACAAAATAATCTAACAAAGCATTTCTCAGAGTGTATCCCTGTCATTAAGCATGACTATATTTGAATTTATTCCTGTTTCTGCATTTCCACTGTCTTCGTTCCTCAGCATTTCAGCGTGAGACTTTATCAGTAACTGATCTCTGTCAGAATTAAATCATATCACTGGTTTTTAGAGTCCACATTCCTTTACAATTGTGCTTTACTGCAGCAGCCTTATCTTCTACCACTCTGTATCATGCCCTCTACACTGGCCCTGTCCAACTTTTTGCTGTTAGGTGATCTCTGTTTGTGCTGCTTTCCTTTTACTGATGAGAAGAACTCTGTGCCTGGTGAACTCCTACTCATCCTTGAAGACTTCCCTAACTTACCCAAATACAATTAGACATTTAATTCTTTAGGTTCCTAAGTAGAGGCCGGGTGCGGTGGCTCATGCCTGTAATTCCAGCACTTTGAGAGGCCAAGGCGGGTGGATCACTTGAGGTCAGGAGTTCGAGACAAGCCTGGCCAACAAGGTGAGATCCCTGTCTCTACTAAAAACACAAAAATTAGGCAGGCGTGTTGGTGGTGCCTGTAATCCCAACTACTTGGGAGGCTGAGGCACGAGAATCACTTAAACCTGAGAGGTGGAGGCTGCAGTGAACCAAATTGTGCTACTGCACTCCAGCCTAGGTGACACAGCGAGACTCCATCTCAAAACAAAAAGAAAAAAAAAAAGTTCCTAAATAGCACCTTGTACCTACTTACCCTATTTGTATTCTACTGTTTTTTACATGTGTATTAATAATTGCCTTTGACCTCTCTTCCCACTCATTGGGCAAATGATTTATTCTCTGTAAAGATGAGAGGTTCTGCTAGACCAGTGATTCTCAATGCTTGGTACACAGTAGGATCACTCTGTCCCAAACCAATTGTAGCAGAATCTCTGGAGATTCCCCGCCAACAACCCCTACCCATCAGGGATTTTTTTTTTTTAAACCTCCCCAAATTATTACATCGTGAGGAGAGTTGAGAAGCACTTGTGAACACATGTTAGCACTGATTTGAGGACTTCCTTAGCCCAATAGCCCAGTATATTTTAAAATATAAGATCATTATTATTGGTTCTATCTTGACTCCATTCAAAAAAATTAGTGAATCAATAGATGAAAAATGAAAGTGTAATGCCTCTTGGGTTTTTTTTTTCTGTATTTTTTTCTACTACCTCTGGCATAGTATCTCACAATGAACTGGTTTGTTTTTTGAGAGAAGTTGTATCCCAGGTTGATCTTCCAGTATTATGCTGTACTTTTACTTAGTGCTGGATAAATGTTGGCTTTGTTTCATTTTGAGCTGCAGTTATGTTATTGGGATTTGTAAGATAGTAACTTTCTTCATTCATGCTGTCAGTTCTAGACAAATTAATATTTTATCACAGTTTGTCCAGTGAAAGCTAAATGATTGTTTTACTTTTGTAACTAAATTACGGCCCAATGAAATAATCTGTTCTAATGCCATTTCTTTAATATCTCAATTATTGACTACTATACAGAGAGTAGTCAATTTTATATTTGATATTGGATCTTATTTTCAAAAGAAAATCATCAAGTAGTTAAGTAGACTTTAAGGTGACAGCTTGCAAAATTTCAGAGTAGATTTAGTCTATACTCTCTCAAACATGTTCATGAATATTAAGTTAAAATTTTTTGAAAACTTAGTATTTGCCTTTGCTACATTTTATAAAGATTTCCTTAGCTTATAATTTTCATAATTGGGAGGGATGTGTGGGAGTTTAAGGTGAGCATAAAGTCAAGCCATAATAGGTTGAAAAAATTCTTCAGTATGTAGAACAGATAATACTGCATGAAAATATTTTTTTAAAATCTGTGCCTAAAGGATCTTCCCCATTAGCACGGATGTTCAGAGCTTGTACATCTTTCCATTATAAGGGCATTATGGTACTTGTATCTTAGAATTAATTTGATGTGAACAGATTTTATTTTGTATGAATAAATAATTTGAAATGAAAAATCATAGTTTTGAAAAACTCTAGGAGTTGTATTTTAATATTCCTTAGTGAAATAAGTAATTTGTCATGCAGATTCACCTAACATCTTTTTTGAAGTCTACTTTATTTGATAATAATAATAGTCATCACAGGCTTCTTGGAATTCCTGTTTGCATGACCTGTCTTTTTTCTATCCGTTTTCCACCCTAATTGTGTCTTCATATTTAAAGTATGTCACTTATATGCATACATTTATAGACTTTTAAAAATTTATTCTGTCTCTTTTAATTGGAGTGTTGAGACCATTTACATTTAATGTAATTATTGATAAGGTTGGATTTAGGTCTGTTTTGCTGTTTGTTTTCTGCTTGTCCCATCTCTTTTTAGTTATTCATCTTTTCCTTCTTTTGGGTTAATTGGGTATTTTTAAGAATGCTATTTTAATATCCCTGCGATGTTTTAGCTAAAACTATTTGTATTTTTTAAATAGTTGTTTTAAGTAATTGTATATGATCTTCTCAGTCTACTTAAAGCTAAAATTACACTGTTATCTTATGATATATGGGAAAGTAAAGACACTGAACATACCCCTCTTTCATCTTTTATTCCATAGTTGTCATATATATTACATCTACATGTAGTGTAAACCTCACAACAGGGTGTTACAATTTTTGCTTTGAATGCTAATAATAGAGAAATTCAGAAGAAAAGCTAGTCTTTAGTTTTTTTATCTACACATTTACTATTTCTGATGCTTTTCATTTCTGAAATCTAAGTTTTTATCTGGTATCACTTCTCTTCAGTCAGGTTTTAAAGAATTTCTTGTAGTGTGGATCTCCTGGTGACAATTTTGCCTTCATTATTAAAGGATATTTCCATTGGATATGTAATTCAGATTGACAGTTGTAGAGACTCTAGATTCTATTAGGTTCCTTCTTAAGAGTGGTGTTTTGTTAAGAGCAGGCAGTTAACTTTGCTGAACTCTTGCAAGCTGTCTTTTCTTTGGTGGGCAGCACCAGAGATCTCAGTTCAGTTCTTTTTGCCTTAGCTGGGCTGCATGAAGTCTGCCCTCCATGTATATAGTTTAGGGATCAGCCAGAGACTTGGAGCACAGTGCATACACCTGGCCCCCACCCCGCTTTGTGGCTCACTCATTTTTGGGAACTAAATAGAAAGTCAAGTAATAGATCTATTTATGCATACTCAGTTGAATTTCAGCAAAGGTGCAAAGGCAACTTAATAAAGACAATCTTGTCAACAAATGATGATAGAACAATCAGATATACATATGCCAAAAAATCCTGAAAAAAAGTTGACTCATATTTCACTGCAGAAATAAAAATTGACTCAAAATGGATCGTAGACTTAAATGTAAAACATAAAACTAGATCTAGAAGAAAACAGGAAGTAATCTTTATTACCTTGAGCTAATCAAAGATTTATTAGCTACAGCAACAAAAACATGACCCATAAAAGAAAAAAAATTGATCAATAGTGGATTTCATCAAATTAAAAATATTCTTCATAAAACACTATTAAGAACATGCAAAATAGCCTGGGATAAAATACTTGTAAATCATATATCTGATAAAGCACTTGTGTCCAAAATATATTTTTAAAACTCTGAAAACTCAATAATAAGAAAATAAACCACCTAATTTAAAAAAAAGAAATATTTGCTCAGATACTTAGACAAAGAAGATATAGGGATGGCAAATTAAAAGATGCTCAACATCATTAGTCACTCAGGAAATGCAAATTAAAACCACAATGAGATACTACTTGCCCATTAAAGTGACTGAAATGGAAAAGACTGACCATATGAAGTACCGAGGATGTGGAACAACTGGAGTTCTCATACCCTGCTGGTAAGAATGTAAAGTGGTACAACCACTTTAGAAGACAGTTTGTCAATTTTTTAAAAATTTACACATAGAACTGCCATGTGATCCAGCCATTTCACTCCTGTACAAGTATCTATATGGACACGTGCTTTCACTTATCTTGGGTAAATACCATCTTGGTATTTACCATTTGGATATTTGGTATTTACCCAAGAGAAGTGAAAGCATGTGTCCATATAGATACCTGTACGGGAGCATTTGTAGCATCCTTATTTGTAATAGTCAAAAACTGGAAACAACCCAGATGTCCATCAGTAGGTGAAAGGATGATCACACTGTGCTATGAAATGCTACTAAATAAGCAGACAGCAAAGAATTTGATCAAATGTTTTGCCACTGCCATAACAGGGACTGACCATCCTTCTAGCCTCCAGTAACAGTTTTCTGCTGCCTACTTTGTAGTCCTTAAGCCAGTGTCACATGTTTAGAATTTTTGATGTATCTTTGGTACTTCTGTTGCTAATTTTCATATCATTCAGAATGAGCCAGGTTTTACTGTGATAACAACCCCAAATTTCAGTGACTTAAAAGTTTGTTTCTTTGTCTTGAACCGTATGTCCACTGTGGGTTAGCTGAAAGCTCTGTTTTCTGTTGTTCTCACCCTGAGACTCAGGCTGATAGAAGTCATTATCTGAAACCTTACTGGTTGCTGTGAATGTTGACTAATTTAAACTTGCTTGATATATAGGAATTAAGAAGAATTTTCAAGCCAGACTGCTTCTTTGTTTTCATCAGTATTTATTGACTGTTTTTTTCATTTTAGCATGCATTAAATCTTCAGTGCCACCAGTGGCTATGACTTTCTTAAATTTGTGGTATTAAAAAATATACAAAATATATTTCAACTTTTATTTACCTTGTAATTGCTTGTTTTTAAGTGGGAAGTATGTTATTCCTGTTCGATAAAGAACCTGAGGTCCAGAGAGGGTAAATGGATTAGTATGACCATACAGCAGTAAAACTGGACTAGAACTCAGGATTCCCATTTTAATACTTTTGTGCAAATTGGAGAAACATAACTGCACCATCTCTTTACACGTTCTTTATTTTGGCAGTGTCTTCAGTATTTTGGCCACATTTGAGAGGCGTCTTGCACTCCCTGTTGCCAGTGGCTGGAACACAATGGATCACACAGGGGCGATAGACACCGAGGATGAAGTGGGACCTTTAGCCCATCTTGCTCCAAGTCCTCAGAGTGAAGCTGTGGCTCATGAATTCCAGGAACTCTCCTTGCAGTCCAGTCAAAACTTACCCCCTCTGAACGAAAGGAAAAATGGTGAGTTCAGCTTGTGCAATGGGATCTTTGATTTAAAGATTTCCCCTCTTTGGGAGCCCAGTTTGTTCCTGTTTGGTAGTAGTATTTTGGTCAGTTCAGCAGTCTGTCATGGAGGAGAACCCTATAGAAGTACTGGATGGTTTTTAATAACAGGCGGAATTTCACTTTCCATCCATTTCTTTCATTATTTTCCCAGCAAGTATCTTTGGTAGTTACCTTTGGAAATAAACTTTAGATTCAGCCATTTTAGCACAAGCAGATGATTTCATGCTGGAATGGCATTGGAAAATAGGTTCCTTTGCTGATGCCAGGGAAATAGATTGTGGATATGACTACATTCTCCTCCCACTTTCTCCATCTCCGGTGTGTTGCACCTTAATTTCAGAAGTGGCAAAGCTATCTCAGTGATGACTAAGAAGTCAGGAACTTTTTATTTGAGTATTTATTATATTAATGTGTATGGATATAGCCATATTCTCAGTCTTTGGCTGCCTCATCTTTGTCTACAAAATGAATATTTTCTATTCATTATCTGTTCAGGAAATTTTCATCACTCACAGAGATATTCCAGAGTCTCCAGAAGACACAATACTGTCAGTTTTAAACATAAACAAATAGAGATAGATGACATATAATTTTAATGCTTGAGATATAAAATCTAACAAATACAAAGTAATGTTAAAATTTACAAACACTCGAAGCATACGCATTAAAAAACAGAATTAAGGATTTTTTTCTGGAATTACTATACTTTCCACACTTCTGATGAGTCCTACACTCACAAGTATATTTGAAAATTTCAGTTTTTTAAAAGCCAGAAGAAATAAAACTGCTTTCCCTGCAGAGTACCTCATTAGGTACCTTGTCACTTATTTTCCTGGGTGCTGAGTGTTTTCCAATCCTCCTACTTATTGGGCTTACCTTATTTAGGAAAATGGATTTAAAAAACCATACATACACCACTCTTCTTAGGCCTTTAGTACATGTCTTTGGTGTGTACTTGTTCTCCTTCAAATAAAATATATTTTGTATCTGAATCTTGTTGCTATGCACAGCCCTTGACCATTTTGATAGGTTTAAAGCAGCATCTTAGCTTAGGTGCCATCAGACCTTCAGGATGCTGTGGTTAACTCACTGGTGATGGCTTTTAAACCTTCCATCTTTTATTTTATTTATTTATTTATTTATTTTCTTTCTTTATTTTTTTTTTTTGAGACGGTGTCTCGCTCTGTCATCCAGCCTGGAGTGCAGTGGCTTGATCTCGGCTCACTGCAAGTTCTGCCTCCCAGGCTCATGCCATTCTCCTGCCTCAGCCTCTTGAGTAGCTGAGACTACAGGCGCCTGTCACCACACCCAGCTAATTTTTTGTTATTTTTAGTAGAGAGACGGGGTCTCACTGTGTTAGCCAGAATGATTTCCATCTCCTGACCTCGTGATCCACCCGCCTCAGCCTCCCAAAGTGCTAGGATTGCAGTCATGAGCCACAGCGCCCGGGTTAAACATTCCATCTTTTAAGAACCCAGATTTACCTTAGACAGTGGCTGAGAGAATATAGCCACATTTACTGAAACATGACTAAGTGTGATCAGATTTACACAGTACATTTGGACCAGTATAATGTCCAAATTATTACCCTGAAAGAAAATAAGAGTTGAACTGTTATAAAATCAGAATACACAGTTGTGCACAATAATGGTCTTCTGTAATGGCGAGGGAAGTGTGAGGAGACTTTATCCTTTATGGTCATTTGCAGCAAAAAGTTAATATGTATGCCAGAATATAAGGTGGTAAGCCCAACTATAGAGCATTCTCCTCTTATAAACTTTTAAGGAAGTAGATTAAATGGTAAAAATTTTAATTTATTAATGTAGTTACATTTTATGAAGCATTGCAGTAATGTAGAAGGATTGCTTTAACTACTCTCATTGTTCATAAAACCATCCTACTCAAAGTGTATATGTGAATCTTTGTGGTCAGTGTTTTTATCAGCAGTAGAACCCCTGTGCATCATCCATCTGGCACTAATTTCCAGGGTGCATCTTCATTTCTGTCTCTTTGGTTTGAGTTACAGCAGCTCTGTAACATGTGCATGATTTGGCACTGAAAATTTAATGTCTAAATCACAAGTACTATTCACAAAACAGTTTTTTTTTTTTTTTTTTTTTTTTGAGGCGGAGTCTCGCTCTGTCGCCCAGGCTGGAGTGCAGTGGCCGGATCTCAGCTCACTGCAAGCTCCGCCTCCCGGGTTTACGCCATTCTCCTGCCTCAGCCTCCCGAGTAGCTGGGACTACAGGCGCCCGCCACCTCGCCCGGCTAGTTTTTGTATTTGTAGTAGAGACGGGGTTTCACTGTATTAGCCAGGAGGGTCTCGATCTCCTGACCTCATGATCCGCCCGTCTCGGCCTCCCAAAGTGCTGGGATTACAGGCTTGAGCCACCGCGCCCGGCCCACAAAACAGTTTTTAAAAAAATTGTTTTAGTTATATACTCATAATCTCTATAACATAATACTTGTTTGATTTGTCATTGGTTGTTACATTTTATGGGGTCTAGTTTCTGTTTCAGAATTTTGCCCTTTTTGGCCGGGCGCGGTGGCTCAAGCCTGTAATCCCAGCACTTTGGGAGGCCGAGATGGGCGGATCACGAGGTCAGGAGATCGAGATCATCCTGGCTAATACGGTGAAACCCCGTCTCTACTAAAAAATACAAAAAACTAGCCGGGCGATGAGGCGGGCGCCTGTAGTCCCAGCTACTCGGGAGGCTGAGACAGGAGAATGGCGTGAACCCGGGAGGCGGAGCTTGCAGTGAGCTGAGATCCGGCCACTGCACTCCAGCCTGGGTGGCAGAGCAAGACTCCATATCAAAAAAAAAAAGAATTTTGCCTTTTTTTAAGCAGATAATGTATTCGTGTGGTTTAAAATGTTATGATTACATAGTGAAAAGTAGTTACCCTCCCAATCTTGTCCCTTACCTGCACAGTTCCCAGAATTAACTGTTACTAGGGTTCTTTCTGAGAGAATAATATTTGACTACTTTTTAAAAAGCAGTTTTTAAACGGCTGCTTTGTAACAGCACCCAACACTTTGAATTTTAAGGTTTTAACTGGGAATAATGTATTGATCTTTTTCTCTCTTCGTTTTTTTTCTGATTCTGATTAAAATATTTCTGTAAACCTGAAAATAGTTTCAAATGAAGTTGGTTTTTAAGCCAGTGTGTTTTCTTCAAGAGTCCTTTTTTGTTCAATATGGAGTAAATGAAACAACATCTCATATTCTGAGACACCGTGCAAAGACTCCACTATGAGATTGTTCCCTCTTTTCTAATAAATGACTTCAGGAAGTTATTATAGAAGCCTTATTTTATATTCAGACATATAATTTCAGGCTTATGATATATTAACCTAATTTACATATACATTCCAAGGCATAAAAGACATCTTTATTTGGCTGTCAGAAATCTAGGTTTTTGGGGAAATGCTGGTCAAAGGATACAAAATTTCAGTTAGATAGGAGGAATAAGTTCAAGAGATTTATTGCACAACATGGTAACCTAGATTAATAACAATGTATTGTATTGAAAATTGCTAAGATAGTAGATTTTAAGTGTTGTCACCATGAAAAAAAATAGTAACCATTTGAAGTAATGATATGTTAATTCAATTGAGCAATTCCACAGTATATACATATTTCAAAAAAAGGACATAGTAAATATATATAATTTTTGTCAGTTTCAAAATAAAAGCAAATATATTTAAAAATTTTTAAATCTAAGTTTTTGACAGTTATATGAGCAGAGTATATTCACATCAAGTAATGTATACATGAAAGGACCGTAATATTCTTACTTTAATGATTTTTTCCAGGCACGTTCATTTTTTAGGTCTTCTTAATGCAATGTTTAACTCATACAAAATGCAGTTGTTGGCATCAAAATTAATCAATACAAAGTATTGTTTAGATATTATGAAATAAATGAAGTCAGATTTTTTTGGTGATTGTGTTTTATTGTTATTCCTAAACATTTGAATTTCACTTATTAGAATTATTTTCTGTTGAGGAAAAAATGGAGATATTTCAGTTTGGGATTAGTATCTAATGGGTAATATATAATAGTTTATAAATACACTTTACAAGGAAAATCAAGTTGACGTTTAAGTAATGATTCCAGGATCTTCCCTTGTTTTACATTCATATTTATGTTACTGATGATAGTGGAGCTGCAGGATATTCCCACTTTTGGAGCACACAGGGGAGATACATAGTAAAGAGAAGCTGGGATTTTCCTTTACCTTGAATGTGACCAAAATAGTACCTCAAAAATAAAGCAGCCATATTTAAGCAATTAACTTTTCCTAACAAGTGAGGCCTTAATGAAGGATAATGGATATATAGAAACGCATGCATAATCTACCTTTACTAAAACAATGCATATACAGGGGATTGAGCTTCATTTTGACATTTTAAGTACATGTTAGATCCATCTTTTTCACTATTTACATTCCTTCACATGAGCAGACTGGGAATAAAAAGGAAACCAGTCAAAGGAATAGGACTTTAGAGTTTAAACCGGAAAAGCTCAGCAAGGAAAGACAAAGTGGGTAGAAACAACATCACTGAAAGAGCTGCAGCCCTTTGCCTGTGCCTACACTCTGAGGGGACCCTGCGAGAGAAGCTGTTCCTTCCTGAGGTTGTGTGCAAGACCGGTAAGCTGACAGGCAGAGCAACCCTCAGGGATGCTGGCTGGTGAATTGAAGCTTTTAAGTCATTGCCAGTATTATTACAGAGTCAGCAGAGACGTTAATATAGATTTTCATTTTTAAAAACTGGTATTTTAATACTTGATGGTGTGTCTTGAGTCCAGGTATTTTTTTTTTTTTTTTTTTTTTTTTTTTTTGAGGCGGAGTCTCGCTCTGTCGCCCAGCTGGAGTGCAGTGGCCAGATCTCAGCTCACTGCAAGCTCCGCCTCCCGGGTTTACGCCATTCTCCTGCCTCAGCCTCCCGAGTAGCTGGGACTACAGGCGCCCGCCATGTCGCCCGGCTAGTTTTTTTTTTGTATTTTTAGTAGAGACGGGGTTTCACCGTGTTAGCCAGGATGGTCTCGATCTCCTGACCTCGTGATCCGCCCGTCTCGGCCTCCCAAAGTGCTGGGATTACAGGCTTGAGCCACCGCGCCCGGCCGAGTCCAGGTATTTTTAAGGTGAGGAGCAGTCATGTCATGTTTATGTGGTCACAGAAACAGCATAGTCCAGCCGATTTAGACTGTTGTAAAATCAGTATCATCTACCTCCCTCTTCCTGAACTAAAAGGCTTTTTCAAACTCTGTTTACTATGAAGTAGTCAGTGTGTTTTAGGCCTCAATAAAGAGGAATGACATTTGCCGTTCTTATTTTAAACTTTGGTATTACTAGTTACTGCAGTTGTTAGAGTTTTGAGCTTATAGTCCCATCTTGAAATCTTTTCTTCTAAGATTTTCCATTCATTAAATTTATACTGAATAATTTTAGATAATCTCTTTTTCAGTTCTTGAAATGATCACTTACTAGAGAGAAAATAATTTATTCAGAAGTTTGCTGCACACAAGGGAACCCAAGATGGCTCTTTGCTTTGGTTTCAATACATGTATTAACATGTTTGCAGACAGTCAGGTGAACTTTGCCTAGCCATGGAACCCAGCCAAAGAAAACTGCTTGCCTTACACAATAGAAAATGAATGGCATATATTTACAGCTGGCTTTTTTGGGGGATTTTATTTTGAGAGCGTTTCCCTGCTTCTCATTAACCTGCTGGGCTTACTGTTGGTCCAAGTATCTGGAAATACACGGTGGCATTGAGCATTTGTCTTGGGCAAAACTGGGTTCTTGAGGCCGTAGGTGAGCTGGTATAATGAATGAATGGAGATTGGTGAGGAAGAGAGAAGAAATTTCTGCTTTTCTGTGGAGCAGATAGCCAGACAAAGTTGTCATAGTGTCATAAACGAGCAGGAAACAAATAGATGCTCAGTAGCCAAGACAGAGCTGTGGAATTCTTGCTTTTCCCTTTCTATAACTGGAAGTAATGGAAATGAATAAATTTCTCTAAAATCTTGTCGTTGACTTTGCTGTTAACATATTTAGGATGTGGAGTGGGTCATGTCATTCTCAAGGACATCAATAAACATTCTGATAAGTCACTTATTTTCCTGCTTTCAGGAGTTAGAGTACTTACACTGAGAAGTATATACTCTGAATATAATTTTCCTTAGTTGTTTTAAATTAATATTTTTAAAAATTGGGCTTTAGGATTTATACTAAACACAACTATAGCTTTAAAAGCAAGCTGTAAGCCTCCTGACAACTGCAAATGAAATTCTTAATTGTGGCAGCTCTCATACTCTTTTTGTTTGTGAAAATCTCTTCAAAATGAAAAAGAAGGCTTGTAAGTACCTTAAGGGTGAGGTATTCTCTTTCATAATAACCTTTATAATGTCTCCTATTAGTATGTTTTGATTCACAGTGTAAATAAGCACCTGTAACGCTGTCTGCCTTCTGTTTTTCTAGTCTGAGTGTCTTATTTAGACAGTTTTTGTTATTACTGAGGATTTTGTTTGCTTCAGTGCATTGCAGAACACACCCATGCAGTGTGTTTGGAGCGAGGGAGGGGGCTGTGTGTAACTTTACTTTCTCCCATTTGTAGCTGGCAGTGCGTTTGCTCTCCTGCTGGAGTAGCAGCATCAGAATGCTAACATGGGCTTGCTTTAGTTATCAATGAGGGGTGGATGAAGCTTTGTGCATCAGCAAGACCATGGACCCTATTACAGCACCCCTGAAGCTCATTTTGAGTAATTTATTTAGTCTTTAAATTGTGTCCTTTTGTTGAAATACACTTGGGGCATCACAGTGAACACATTTATTAACAGTAAGATTTAAAACATAACAGTAATTAGCAGTTTAAACCGATGAGAAGACCACATCATCTTAAACTTGTTTACTTGTATTTTATGTTTACTTAACATTTTAGACGACTTTTCTATAGTTACTGAAGTCACAGAAGTACATTATTTTCTATATAGATTGAGATAATTTTCATAAAAGTAGAGCTAACCGTATCATTTATATTACACATTGGACCAGTGAATAAACTAAAACAAATTTATTAAGAAATAGTCTTTGCTGTTCCTCAGAAAGCAATTATAAAAGATAACATACATAATATAAATGATTAGTTTAATAAGTGTGACTCACCTATAACCTCATAGCTACTTAGACCTCACAAGACTTGGTGGAATTAAGTGATTAGCTTATAATTAGTTCCTCTACTGGACTGAGAGACTTAGGAAAATTAAAGTGGGGCTCCATTTACTTATGTCTGCCACGTAATTCAATCACAAGGACCTCTTGTAGCTAAAAAAGAGAAAAGATAGTTTTGGACACCTGTTCTCTACCTTACCTATAAAAGAGCCAGTAAATACAGGGAATGTACTTGAAAAAAGTGATCCATGACAATTTTTCTTTGTTACTTTGCTTATATTTTAAGACATCAATAATAAAGTACTCTTGTGACAGAAAATAGTAAGACTGATAAAGTGAAATGTGTTGGAATTTTCTCTTTGGCTTGTAATTAATAATTACCTAGACTAATTAGCAAATATCATGTTTTTCTGACTCCTTTACATTAATCTGTACGTTGGCTCTCCTGCCCTCACCGACTGCCCTCAGTATTATTGACAGGAAGTGTAGTCTTTTGGGAGTCAGGACTTCAGTCTACTCTGCTGACTCAGTCTGTGAGCATGGGTAAGTCTAAGGCGCTCTCTGTGTCACAGCTTGCCCATTATGACATCTGTACAGCAGCCTCCAGCCCATGTGTCTCCCTGCGGCCCTTCTTCATTACATCATGTGTTCTTATATCTCATTGTCATGTTTGCCATGTGCTATTCATTGGGCAGCAGAAACAGAAAGCATGGAAGATAACTTCCATCTCAGCTAACCAGTGGAATTTTCCTTAGATACAAATTAGTCGTGTTGCTGTTTAATACAGACCTCACAGCTGTATTACTAAACATACTTGCCAGCTCTCTCAGTTAGTCAGACTTTCCTGCCATATTTAAAGAGAGTAATTGACTTATTTGTTATTCTCAAAAATAATGTGTCTAATTTAGAATATGTAGTTTCTATTGATGGTTTTTAAGGGTTGGCAGGTATGTGTTAACATTTTTATAATAGCATCAAACTGTCAGTTAAAAGACAATTTTCAGCTCTTTTTAAAGCCCAAATTCATATTTTTATGGTATTTGTGTTGTTGTTTCCATTAAGATAATGCAAATCATTGGGTGTCTTGTTTCACCAGTTAAATTTTTGATATATGGCCTCTGCGTTTAATGAAGACATAACAAGAAAAGCAAAAAGTCTGATTCACAGCTTGCCTTTGGTTCTCATAGTTTAAGTTTAAAAATTGACAAGTGTTACAGTTGGTCAGCACTCTCTGCAGATTTGCGATTCATAGCTACAAAATAGAAGACCCTCTTTGACAGAAGCCTTGATCCTGACATAGCAGTTAAGAAGAATGTTGCTTGGATTGCTTGATCAAACCACTGTCACATATTATAGGAAGGAAAAGTTTGCTGTATCAGAATACTCTGCTCTCCCAAAGTATTAAAAAATTGATTATTTCAAGAATGGAAATGATACTTTTAAAAATTATTGTTCGCAAACATTTATTGAATGATCATTGTGCCTCTTACTCTAAAATAATTTCTAGATTTTTAGCCTCTAGTACAATGTTGAAAGTTTATGATGTAGTATATTCTCATAAACTTGTTACACAAAGATCTTTAAAAGACTTTTCCCTGACTGTATACAGAAAAATAATTGGAGATGATTCTTGTGGATAACTGAAAAGAAAAACCTAGTTTTAAAGAAGGAGGGCTATAGAGTTAAGCCTAGCAAGAGGCTGCTCTGTTGCACTAAATGTGTGGTGGCAGGCCCCTCAAAGTCATAGTCGAAATAATCTTACATATGCCTCCTAGATTGTTGGGAAGATTGAATGAAATAAAGCATCTAAAGTGTCTAGCACATACATGGCACATCTTAGGCTCTCAGTACATGTTATAATTAACCCAGCCTTGCATGCCTGATGTGAGAATACCACGACGGAAGCACTAACTTTGGAGCCAACCTAAGCCTAGATCTTAGCCATACCATTACTAGCTATGTGAATTTGGACCAATTAGTTACCTTCCCTTTGCCTCAGTGTCCTTATCTGCAAAGTGAGGATCACACTAGTATTTGTTTCGTAAGATTGCTATGAGGATTAGATCAAGTAATCTAAACCAAGTATTGAGAATAGTACAGGCACATAATTAGCACTTTATTTATTAGTATGTATATATGTATATTTTGAGAATGCAGTATCGTTAACCCTTGGACAATGTAGGGGTTGGGGCACCAACCCCCCGTGCAGTAAAAAATCCATATATAACTTTTGGCTCCCTCAAAACCTATCTAATGATAGCCTGCTGTTGACTGGCAGTCTTCCTTATAACATAAACAGTTGATTAACACATATCATGTATGTTATATGCGTTATGTACTGTATTCTTACAATAAAGTAAGCTGGAGACAAGAAAATGTTATTAAGAAAAATCATAAGGAGCTGGGTTCAGTGGCTCCCTGCTATCGTGCCAGCTACTCAGGAAGATCCCTTGAGCCTGGAGTTCAAGACCAGCCTGGACAATATATAGCAAGACCTCATCATAAGAAATAAAGGAAATTATGAGGAAGATATATCTACAGTATTTTACTGTATATATCAATACTGGAAGATTACACAGTCTGTTTGTAAAATGAATCATTTGTCTGAAATGGTGGGCAACCGCAGCTGCAGACCTCAATCTATGGTACATATCAAGCAATTCAACTTTTTCTTCTAATGTCATGACGTTTTTCTGCTTCTTGGGAGCACCTCCAGAATCACTAGTGGCACTTCGTAGGAGTCTCATTATGCAAAGTTTAAGGTACTGCACTAAACATGATGAAAAATATGTGAGAACCTCAAGAGATTACTTTTTACTTCAATGCGCTGTTTCCTGGAGAAGACAACTGCTCACGCGGAGATCATGAGCCTCACTTGGTGTTTTCAGCGGAACTCGCAGCTCTTGAGCTTCACCATGATAGCAACAGGAGGTGACTGCAAAATTGTCACAGTAGTACAATATCCACTACAGTTGATTTATGTTCATTTACATTGCTCAGCTGTAAATGGTTCCTCGTATGGTCTGTATGTGTATGTAAGTTTTGGTAAATTTTAACTTTTTATAATAGATTTGTGTATGTTTTATGGTAGTAAATGACAAAATAGACTAGTTTCCACATATAGTTTATACATTCACAACATACCTTTTTCTTAATTCCTTCGATATTTCTAGGCTGTGTGGTTCATCTGAACTTTTTCAAATTTTCACACATCTCCAAAAATTTTTGCAACACATTTATTGAAAAAAATCAAAATATATATGGACCCATGAAGTTCAAAGTCATGTTGTTCAAGGGTCAACTGTGTTTTAATTCATACTAAGTCAGTGTAGTTGTTCAGAATTTTCACCATGATGTTTTATAACTTAGCATTTCTTTCAGTCGTCCCAGTGACTTTTGCTCCAATTTTCTGCAAGTATTTCTTTTTTAAAAAAGGCAAAATGACATTCAGTTTCTTAATGTCTCACCATGTATCTTCATAACACTTGAAGAGCAGCTTATCTGATGAGTGCTGAGAGGGCAAAGGCAGTGGGCACTGATTTCCCATGAAGTTCGTCTCTTGTTGGTACTGCCAGTTCCCACAATCCTAGCATTCTCTAGGCATCAGTCAGTGTCTGCAAAAAAGGATTTTCAAATATTAAAGCATGTGAAAAGACAAACAGGCCAAAACTCAGAGCTCTCTAGGGACTATGACCTCCAAAACAGACTCCATTCTGACATTTTCACAGGCTACTTGAAGGAATTCCAGCAGGGTTGTTCCATTTGGTAAACTCCTAAACAAACCCTCTGTCATCGAGGACTGATTTATAGAATTTTCTCCTTCTTATGTACTTGTTCTGAAGAGATTAAGATAGTAGATATGGTTGCTGAGACTCTTTTAAAAGGCATTTGATATATATGATAAGTACTATACAGAAGACTTTTGGTATTTTGAAGTAATAAAACAGTTATTTTTAATGTTTAAAGAGATTTTGTGTTCTGAGTTGTCTTCTAAATTCTTTTTCTTTTTGATTCCAGGAAATCTATGTCATAATCACATCTCTAAATTAAGTTTTTTTCATTATAAACCCAATCATTTAACAAAGAAATTGAATAAATTTAGAAATTATCTTTGTATAAACAAATATGTTAAAATGTTTCTGCATATATATAAATATATACATATGATATACATATGTCATATGTTTTACAGTGACCTTTAGAATATGTGAAACAGAAACAGTTCCAGTGTTGTAGAATGTTCTTCTGTGAAATCTTGGTGTAACGGCAGCTGTTTAGATGATGCTCTAAGGTCACTAGAGGGGGTGGATCTATAAGTTGTTTTTCAATTAATCTGGATCCTCTTAAAATATTTTACTGTGTATTTTTATGCATTTCTTTTTTTAAAAAGAAGAATATAATGCTAAAAATAAATGAGAAGGGCAGAACCCAAGAGATTTGGAGGCTGGAGAACTTAAGGAAATGGGTAATTAGGATTTATTTGGCTTGTAGTTGGCCTTAACTGCTAACAGCCTCATGGTGGTCTCATCTGAAGTCTGTGAGTGGCATGTATGAAATTCCAGGGTGAACAGCATTCCACATTGGGAGGACCAGGTTTGTTGGGGAATTTTGTATGGTTTGTTTCCTTCTTTGTGTGTTTCTTTTTAATCCTTTAAATGAATTCTTTAATTGAATCAACAGAGTTTTAACTGCTAAATGTAAGTCCTATACAATCAAACATTTCTTAAGATTTGATATCTGATTCTGTTGTAGGAATGTAATATATTTTGGGAAAGAGTTTAAAAATGGGACACAGGCAAGTAAATTGATTTATAATGCTCTCAACCAAGCTTCACAAAATTAGTACTAAAAATAAAATTCATGTTATCATATTCTAATAACCTGTCATAAACCTAGCATATTTTAGATCTCCTTAGTGGAAAGAAATGAAAGTGAAATAATAAATTGCTTAATTGGTCAAAATTAGTTATTGAGTTATTGACTGTACTAGAGAATTGTGTGGCTCTTGATTGATGTTTAAAATATAAATAAAATCTGCTGAAAAAAATAAAATGTGTGTATTACTGTTTCTCTCAAGCCAAGAATAACAGTGATATTTAACTAGACATGATCTTAATATGAAAAAGTATTACTTTTCTAATGTTTTCTAACAACTTTTTTATTTCTCTATATTTGTTAGTCTCTTCATCTTTTTCAAAGAAATGGAATTTGGTTAAATAGCAATTTGCAGATGAACCAGTGAAACCTCTGGTTGCATACTTTTGTACTTGTTTGTGCATAGAAATCGTGTAGCTGTTTTGATGGATTGCTCAGTGCTTCTGAACCCTCAAGAGAAGGAAAATGCTTGTACCTTCAGAAAGTTGAAGATTTTATTTGAATACCCAAATATTATAATTTGAAGGATTTTCTAGATTATGGAATTTAAACTCAATCATAACAAGTTAGGACTAAAAAATTTTCATTTGAAGAAATTCAAGAACTTAGTCTTAAATTATAACTGTCACAGTCCAGTGGTGTTTGAAAATACTTTGGTTTTTGATTTTAACTATTACAATGAAACTATTTAAAATGAATTCTCTCATGAAAAAATATATATTTCTTTAATGGCCCCAAATGTTTCATGTACCTTTGAGGATTATATAAATGTCAATTAGGTTCAGTTGATTAATAAAGTTGTTCGAATCTTCTATACCTTTATTGATTTTCTTTTTACTTGTTCTACCAATTAGAGAGGAATGTTGAAAACTCCAACCACCAACATGTATTTTTTCTCCTAAAGTCTACTCTGTTTTATATTAATAGTCCCTCTAAGTATCATGTGCTTACAACTACATGAAATATATTTTTCTCACACTTTTACCTTTAACCCATCTGTATCTTTATATTTAAAGTGAGTTTCTGGTCGGACATTGTGGCTCATGCCTGTACTTTCAACAGTTTGGGAGGCCAAGGTGAGAAGATCATTTGAACCCAGGAGTTCAAGATCAGCCTGGGCAATAAAGCTAGACCCTGTCTCTACAAAAAATTTAAAAAATTAGCCAAGCGTGATGACATATGCCTGTAGTTCCTGCTACTTGTGGGGGCTGAGGTAGGAGGATCGCTTGAACCCAGGAGTTTGAGGCTGCAGTGAACTAGGATCACACTACTGCACTCTAGCCTGGTGACAGAGTGAGACCTCATCTCCATTTTTGAAAGATTTTTTAAATATTAAGGATAAGCTTGCTGTTAAAGTAGAAATGAAAAAAGAAATTTTAAAAATTAGTGGGTTTCTTATACATAGCATAGAGCTGAATCTTTTTAAACTCTATCTGACGATCTCTTACAATTTTAATTGCAAAATTTAGATCGTTTACATTTAAGGTAATTACTGGTATATGTGGTGTAATAGTTATCTATTGCTTTGTAATAAATTACTTTAAACCATAACAGCCAAACACAGCATGCATTTATTATCTCACAGCTTCTGTGGGTCAGGACTTCAGGCATGTCTTAGCTGAGTACCTCTGCCTCAGAGTCTCTCATGAGTCTGTAATCAGAGTGTCAGCCAAGGCCAGAGTTTCATTTGAAGGTTCAATTAGGGAAGGGTTCATGTCCAAGCTTACTTAACATTGCTCTTAGCAAGATTCCGTTCCTTTAGGACTATTGGACTCAGAGCCTGAGTTCCCTGCTGACCATTGGCTGGAGGCCATCCTCAGTTCCTTGCTACCTGGGTCTCTCCAACATGACAGCTTTCTTTATGAAAGCCAGTAAGAGAGAAGTCTTCTGGCAAGACAGAGTGGTAATCTTTTGTAACATTCCTTAAACTGAACCATGTTCGACTGATGAGAAGCACATTACTCAAAGGGAGAGGATTATACAAGGCCATAAAAACTAGGAGGCAGGGATCCCTGGGACTACCCTAAAGGCTGCCCATCACAATTGAGTTCAAATCCATCATCCATCATCTTGCTCTCTCTCTCTCTCTATATATATATATATTTGTCTTAGGTGTTCTCTCTCACTTCTTCTTGTCTTGCCTTGTTTAATTCTTTCCCCATTTTACTTTATTTTTATTTTACAGTGCCTTATTAGATATACCTCTTTTTTTCAAGTACTCCCTGATCTTTTAAAATGCATATCTAATATGCAGCTAATCCCACCCAATAAAAGTTTATTTTCCTTTTACCTCTAGAAGTTTTATTTTGTTCTTTTTTGTACTGTCTGTGTTTCTCCATGTTATATTTATGTTTTCTTTTAAATACTTGTATATAGTTATAGTAGCTGTTAACAGTTTCATTTATTTTTGTCATTCTGGGTCTGTTTTTATTGATGAATTTTTCTCCTATTTAAGAGTTGCATTTTGCTGCTTCCTGGTATAAGTAGTATAATAATTTTTCATTGGATATAACTTTGTGAATGTTGCATTACTGAGTGTCTGGAATTTGTTTTTGTTGTCTTCAGTTAAAGAAAGTTGGGCTTTGGTTTGGTAGGCAGCTAAGTTACTTTTGGATAACCTTCAAGGCCTTTCTTAAATTTTTTTAGGAAAGATCTAGGGTAGCATTTGTGGCAGGGAGACCCCCTTTAAAGGTATCTCTGCTGCATGCCCTGCTAAGTGCCCCAGGGAGGACATTTCACTCAAGCTGGTTGGAGCTTGAGTAAAATGTCCCGACCTTGTATACACTCTGGGAATTATTTAGCTTATAGACCCTGGTCATTTCTTGCCCAAACTTGTGAAATATTACTCTGTGTACGTACAGCTTAGCACTCAGCAAAGACTCCAGGGCACCATTAGGCAGGTTTCTGGAACTCTTTTTCAGCATAGATCCTGTTTTTCACAAATCTTCCCTGAAACTTCAGCTGCGTTAGCCTGCTTAAGCTGTCCTCTCATCTCTGTCTCCTCAGTTCAGCAAGTCTAACAAGCTCCTCTGTGATTTCTCCCTCCTCTCGCCCACAGTCTAGAAATTGCCTCCAGGTAGAAAGTTAGGGCAGTTATGGGCTCATCTCATTTGTTTCCCTTCTCTCAGGGGCCACAGCCCCGCATTACCTGTTTCCCAATGCGTGAAAGCAATTGTTTCGTGTATTTTGCCCAGTTATCTAGTTTCCTATGGCAGGAAGTTAAGTCCAATGATTGTTATTCCATCATGGCTGGAAGACAAGAGTCTGGAATTGGGATTTTCACATAGGACCTTTGCTTTTCCTGTGACACATGCTTCCTCTCAGTACATATGGATGAACTTTCTGACTAGGATTATAGTAGCAATATCAGTTTATTTTTGGACCCACCCAAACCCTCAGACCTTACTGGAAGTACCAAGTTGCTCTGCTTTTTGATCAGTGGATGAATGAAACCAAATTGTTGGTTAAAGATCAAGGCTAATAGTTATGGCTGGTTCTCATGGCAAGTAGCTTTTCACTTTTGCTGTTGATGCAGAATGGTCAGCGAGACTGTCATAGAAGATACCATGCTAGGGCCTCTGGGATTGCTTGGAGATAATGGCATAGTCATTCCTTTGGTTCAAGAAGTCATCTCTTTTTTTAAATTTGAAGCCTCAAGGAGGAAAGGTTTCACTGATTGGCAGAATCCATTCTTCATTTGTATATTATTTTCTCTTATAGAAATATTGAAATTTTAAAATATTCTCTTTTCCTCAGTATTTGAATTTGATTCAACTTGGCAAAAGATTCAGCCTTTAAAAGAGACAACTAAAGACTGTATTTTCCTTCTCACATGTATATTAAATGGGAACTTTCTTGTCAGGATAATCTTGGTTATAATAAGAAGAAAAACAAGGTGCAGCTAACCATCCTTTTCACACCCTCCCATCATGCGTTCCTCCTATCAGCCACTCCCCACTCCCCCATGCGAAGGAAAAGGTCTTGGAATGAAATATATCAAATTGTTTTGGAAATTTACATACATATAAACTATTCCCATCTCTTTCTATAGTTGGCATTTTTCATAATGTGCACATAGTACTTTTATATCAAGGTAAAAATCTTTTTTAAACAAATGTCATATAATAGGGAATATCAGAGTGATTGATAGTGATTTGGTAGCTCATGATTATATCATGATATTGGGAGGATTCTACTTAGAGCTGACTAATCGTCAAGTCGAATCTTCACAACATGTCATAGATTCTCATTAACACCAGAGCTTTAAAGAAGAATTTAGGTTGATAAAGAGTTTTGAGTGGTAGAATAGAAATAAGATAGAATATCACTGAGATTATCTGATAACACCACTCAAAAGTATATGTCAGCATAATCATGGAAACATAATCTGGTCAAAATCTCTGTGGTCTGGCTCCCCAAAGTTCATACTCCCTACTTTTTAGCCTTGGGCCTAGTGGTTTAAGGTTCCCATCTTGGTTCACAGGGCCACCCCTTACTGCCCACATGAGCTGTGGTGTGCCTGTCTCACAGTGGCTGAGAAGCCAGCATGGGAGTTAGGAGACAGGGAACAGATGGGAATCTCTAGTAGTGGGCTTGGGGAGGGAGGCTTCCATGTCAAAACTGGCCACAGAGATGGAGAATAACTGATCTACAGCAGATAGATGCTGCTCCAACAAGGAACCGTTGAGTTTGGTTCTCAGATTCATTTGGTCCAAGTCACCTGCTGATACTACAGATACTGATACTACAGATAGAAGCCAAATAAACGAGACATCACTGAATAAATGAAACGTGAAAAGACTGTGTTTTTGAAAATTAGAATTGTCAGTGTATACTTACACTTTGTACTTTAGAATATATCATATTCTATGTTTATCAAATGACTTATATATACAGTTTCATTTTATTGGTCCAAATGTTTGAAAATGTAATTATTTGAATTAATGTATTAATTAGTTTTAATGTGTTGTTGCAGAATGTTTTCCAATAGAATTTTTATTTTTAAGCTATACAGTTTTTATAAGGGACAGTTCCCCCACTTTTGCTTTGTTAAGGACTATAATCATGTAAATTAAATACCTAACACTGCTATTTTGACTTTCTTAGTTACCATGTGTCTTCTCACAAAAACAAACCATTTCTTTTCTCATTCCTTTTGGTAATGTAACCAATCAACACATATTTTTATAGATCCACCTACAAACAAGGCACTGTGTTAGATTTTTCCATGTGTTTCTGCATATTTCCACATTCTTCCTTCTTGCCTACACGGTAGGCCTAGAACCAATTGGTAAGTAGTGAGTTAAACTATTAAATTCTGCCAGTAGTGAGAGGATGTCTTCCCTGACTAGGCAAAGGTATTTTACCTTTGAAGTAGATTTTAATTGTTTCCATTTTATAAAACCTATAAATTGAGGGTCAGAGAAATTAAATAATGCAGAACACCCAGCTAGCTAATGAGGAATAAAGTTTTAAAGTATATGGTTGGTTCTAAAGCTACCTCTAATGGTTATAAATGGTGCTATTACAATAGAAAAAAAACAACTTTCATTTGAAAGGTAGTTAATTAAAGATATGTTTAAGATTATTAAAATGCTGTTATTTTTTATATAATGAATATGTCTATAAAAGGTGTAAATATAATCATATGCAAAGCTAAAAAGAGGTGATTTTACTTGAGCAAATTGTTTTATTTTAAAAGCCTGTTGAAGGTTAAGACATTCTATAGTCAACCATCTACCATGTTGAACTTGCCTAGATTCCCTTTCATTTAAGTTTATTCATATATAATAGATACTATATAAAGTTTATTCATGTGGAGAGATGGGCGTGGTGGCTGACGCCTGTGATCGCAGCCACTTGGGAGTCTCAGCTAGGAGGATCACTTGAGGCTAGGAGTTCAAGATAGCAAGAGCAACTTAGCAAGACCCTATCTCATAAAAATTAAAAGAAAAAAAAAAAGGAAACTAAGGTGTTGTGACATATGCCTGTGGTCCCAGGTACTTAGGAGGCCGAGGAGGGAGGATTGCTTGAGCCCAGGAATTGGTGAGCCATGATCATACCACTGTACTCAAGCCTGAGCAACAGAGTGAGACCTCACTAGGTGTTTTCATGTGGATATTCATACAAAGAAAGAAAAATTCAGCGTTCTCAAGTTGTATTCTACTTTATACTTTTCTCAGAAAATGTTGCCATGCTAGGAAGAATTACTTTACAACCAAGGACCTTGGTAGTCTAGAACACAGTGCTGTAGTCAATTTTGTGTGTTTTCATTCTAGCTCAGTAGTTTTGAAGGTACTCAGCTAAATGATTGAAGAAATTTTAAAAATTTCTCTAGTGGAAGATGTCCAAGTAATTTTTTTTTTTTTACCTTTTAAACAAATGTACTTTCACATTTGCCAGTAAAATTGAAAGCCTGAAAATAGATTATTATGGGAATTTATATCATTTTTAAAACTAAAATGAAAATCTCCCTTTACTAGTTCTATAAGTCAGTTTTATCTTTTCTGTGGAAAATACAAATCGACATTTTCCCCTTCTAATTTCCTAAAGTAGGGTAACAATCTTTTTTACATGATCTTTTTAACCCCTGGAGTTAGAACAATTTATTAACTTTATTTAAGAATCATTTACAAATAAGTTACAGGTATGCCCAAATATGTCAGTATGCATCTTTAAGAATAAATACATTCTCCTGTAAACCACAACATAGTTATCAGCCTCAAAAAGTTTAACATTGGCGTAGTAATATTATTTAATACACAGCCCATATTCACATATCCCCACTTTCCCCAAAAAATGGCCTTTATTGCTTTTTCAAGTATCACTCATTGCATTTAGTTGTCATATGCCTTATTTAGCATTGCAGAGTTCCTCACCTTTAACAAATTTTTTTCGTGACTTGGCATTTTGGAAGACTCTAGGCCAGTTATTTTGCAGAATGACCCCAATTTGAATTTGTCAGATCAGTCCTAGTGATCAGTTCATGCTAAATATTGTTGGTGATAACACTAAATAGGTGATGGATCCTCATGGAATCACATCAGAAGATATATGACAATTTTGTCTCATTATTGGTGAGATTAAGTTTGATCACTAGGTTAAGGTAGCATTACCCTGTTCCTACTGTTTCTCTTATGTAAATGTACTGTTTCATTTGTAATTAATAAGTAATGTGTGGGATAATACCTTGAAACTATGAGACTATTCTGTTTCCCAACCTCCTTTCATCTGTGATTCGAATGATGATTATTCCCTAAGTAAATCATTATAAAGGTACTTGCAAAAGTATGATGTTTTAATTCTGACATTAGTTCTCTATTTATTCACTAGCATTCTTCTGAGGAAAAAAAAGCTTTCTTTTCAAAGGGAAGTATCACTATGGACTTACAGATATTTTATTTTTTAAAATTGGAAAGAGTCCATTATGGTCAGCATTTTTGATGCATAAATTGTCCCAAATTTGGCCCCTGTGACCCCTTTCGTGGTGGCTTTTGTATCCTTTTGGCCCATCCCCCTTAATTTTTTAGTACTTTCCTACCTTCTGGCACAAGATATTTCAGAATTCATCTTATGCTTTCGTTGGCTCCGTCTTGGAATTAGCCCTTGCTCTTAGAATTTCTGGTTCCTTTTAGTGAGGAATAATATTTAGAAACCAAGATCTGAGAAATAGACATGTTTTTTGTTAGTTGGGTGTCATTGCTTCTGTTCTGTTTTAGTAGGTAATGCCAGGACTTTTTTTTTTTTTTTTAATCATGAGTTTAGGCCATGATTTAGTAGGCAGTGCTAGGATTTTTTTTTTTTTTTTTTTAATCGTGAGTTAACGCCAAGAATAGCCATGCCATCATGAAGTAGGTGAACAAAACCAGAGGACTTACATTTCCAGATACAAAGACCTGTTATAACATGTAGTACTTTAGACAGACAGTCTGACCAATGGAGCAGAATGGAGAGTGAGAAATAGACAATATTCAGTCACCTGATTCATTACAAAAGTAACACATTTGTGCAGTGGGGAAACGATGGTCTTTAAATAAATGGTTCTAGATTAGTTGAATGTCCTGTGGAAAGAAATTCATCTGGATTGAACTCATACTCAAAAAATTCCAACTATAAAAGATAAGATAGTAAAGTTTTCACTACATGATCTTGAAGTGGGCAAAAAATTTTAAAATAGGACACAAATAGCACTACCCATAAAAGAAAAACCTGATAGATTGCATTATAGTTACATTAAGCACTCTTATGTACCAAAAGACATCACTGAGAGAGAAAATCAACCCACCCAATAAGAAGGGGTAAATCTCAATACGTATATTGAACAGAAGACTCTTCTTTAGAATAGAGAAGGAGTTCTGCAAGCCAGTGTCATCAGCGGACAAGAGCTTTGACAGATACAGATGCTTCACAAAAGAGGATATCCAAATGATGCACATATATATGGGTAAAGATGTGTATTCATTAGTACCTCAAAAATGACTAAAATATGAAAAAGAAAATACCAGATTTGTCAAGGATTTAGAGCAATTGGTGGGTACATAAACTGGTATAACCATTTTAGAAACATGGTAAGTATAATTCTACCCTGGGTGTCAGATTTACACTTCTAGATTTAGTCAACAGAAATGCATATATATGTTCATCAAAAGATGATGTTTTGGTCAGGCGTGGTGGCTCATGCCTCTAATCCCAGTGCTTTGAGAGGCCAAGGCGGGAGGATCACCTAAGCCCAGAAGTTCAAGACCAGCCTGAGCAACATAGGGGGACCCCCATCTCTACAAAAAAAAAAAAAATTATTATTTTTTTTTTTTTTTTTTTTTTTTGAGACGGAGTCTCACTCTGTGGCCCAGGCTGGAGTGCAGTGGCCGGATCTCAGCTCAAGCTCCGCCTCCCAGATTCACGCCATTCTCCTGCCTCAGCCTCCCGAGTAGCTGGGACTACAGGCACCCGCCACCTCGCCTGGCTAGTTTTTTTTTTTTGTATTTTTTAGTAGAGACGGGGTTTCACCGTATTAGTCAGGATGGTCTCGATCTCCTGACCTCGTGATTCGCCCGTCTCGGCCTCCCAAAGTGCTGGGATTACAGGCTTGAGCCACCGCGCCCGGCCTAAAAAAATTATTTAAATAATTTTTTAATAGCCAGGCATGGTGACACATGCCTGTGGTCCCAGCTATTCAGGAGGCTGATGCTGGAGAATCACTTGAGCCTGTGATGTCGAGACTGCAGTGAGCCGTGATCACATCACTGTTCTCCAGTCTGGGCAACAGAGCGAGACCCTGTTTCCCCCTCTTTCCCAAAAAAGATGATGGTTTTTTTTTTTTTTTTAAATTATATGACATTACTGTGTTTTGTACTGTCGGTAATTCTATATGGTTCATTCTAGGTTGTTCTGCTCATAGCAGCACTATTTGTTGTAGAGAAAGACTGTAAACTACCCAAATGCTCATCTGCAGTAGCATGGTTAAATGAATTGTAATACTTCACACGGTGGAGTACAGCATTGAGAACAAACACACTACAACTACTTGCAAGAATATGCATGAATCTTATGAAAATAAGATTGGACAAAGGCAGCTAATCACAAGAGTATATACCATATGATTCCATTTTCACAAAGTACAAAAACAGGCTGAACTACTACTCTGTGGTATTAGAAATCAGGATAGTGGTTACACTTGTCAGGAGGAAGTGACTAGAAGGGAAGCACAAGGCCGGAGCTCTTAGGATGTAGGAAATGTTTGATTTCCTGATGCCAGTTGTGTGGATGTGATCAGTTCTACAAATTCAGTGAATCGTATAGTTACGATGCATTCCTTTCTGCATGCATATTGTAACAAATAAAAATCCTAAATCTAATTTCAATCTAACACCATGGGTTTTTTTCTTCTGCTTCCCCCAGTTCTTGTTTGTCTATCTTTTGTCCTATAATGAAAAACCTTGATTCCCAAAAAATCAACGTATTTTATTCATTTGCTCAATTCTACAGTATATAAAATCATTTCAGAATTACACCACCAACAATATTACTGCTGCTAACAAATCTGTTAAGGTCAAGATTTATTTGCAGTTCTTTTTATTCTTAGACTGTATCTCGTTGAGGGTATACAATCAAGACTGCATTCAAAAGCTGCTTTCTTTCATTTCATACTAGTTTTTTTACAGTTTGATATCTTTTGGATAGATTTTCTTGAAACCCAATTGGAAATAAGTCAGGTATGACCATTTAAAGAGACTAAAGAAGTGATTCAACTTCTCATGTAAGGAAAATATTTTAGTTTGTAGGGAGATCAAGTCATTGCAGCCTAGACTGTTATTATCTTCAACACATTTTCTAATATTATAGCATTATCCTATCAATTTACGTTACATATAAGCCTCAGCTGTGTTTACTGTTCAGTAATATTGCTTACTGAAAGATCAAGGCCACATGAAAGCCATTTTTCCAAATAGTTCACATGTATCCATATTGCACTTAACAAACTTTTGGCCGGGCGCAGTGGCTCACGCCTGTAATCCCAGCACTTTGGGAGGCTGAGGCAGGCGGATCATCTGAGGTCAGGAGTTCAAAACCAGCCTGGCCAGCATGGTGAAACACCATCTCTACTAAAAATACAAAAAAATTAGCCAGGTGTGGTGGCAGGCACCTGTAATCCCAGCTACTTGGGAGGCTGAGGAGAATTGCTTGAACCCGAGAGGTGGAGGTTGCAGTGAGCTGAGATCATGCCATTGCACTCCAGCCTGGGCAACAAGAGTGAAACTCCGTCTCAAAAAAAAAAAAAAACTTTTTTATTTATTTTATCTTATTTGTGTTCAGTAGAAAACATAGATACTAGAGGGAATGTAAAGAATACCTTTTTTGATACATAATACTTGTACATATTTATGGGAGTGGTGTTATATTTGGTTACATGTAGAGAATGTGCAGTTACCAGGTCTGGGTATTTAGGATCTATGTGTTGGGAACATTTCACATCCTCTCTTCTGTTTTGAAATATATAATACATTGTTGTTAACTAAGTCACCCTATTCTGCTGTTGAACTTTAGAACTTAATTCCTTCTATCTACCTGTATGTTTATACCATTAACCACTCTCTCTCCATCCCCAGCACCCGCCCCACACCCCCATACCCTTCTCAGCCTCCGAACTATCATTTTGTTACTCTCTATCTCCTTAAGATCAACTTTTTTACCTTCCACATGTGACTGAGAACGTGCAGTATTTGTCTTTCTGTGCCTGGTTTATTTCACTTAACATATAATGACCTCTAGTTCCATGCATATTGCTGCAAATAAAAGGATTTTATTCTTTTTTAATGGTTGAATAATATTCCATTGTGGGGGAGGCAGGTGTGTACACACACTACATTTTCTTTATCAATTCATCTGGTGGACTCTTAATTTGGATCCATATCTTCGCTATTGTGATTAGTGCTGCCATAAACATGGGAGTGCAGGTATCCCTTTGATAGACTCGTTTCCTTTCCTTTGGCACCTAATTTTATTAGTGGCTTCACATGTGCCAGGCACTGCACTTGGTGCTTTTTGCATTGTCCCATTTAATCCTCCCAGCAATCTTGCAAGATGGATAAGAATTATCTTTTATGTTTTACAAATAAGGGACTAATAGGAACTGAAGCTTTGAGAGATTTGGAAACCCAAAGTCACGTGGCTGGAAGTGGCAGACTGGGATTTGTCTGAACCCACATCTTTATGACGCCAAAGCTGATGCTCAATTATGAGCATTTTTGCTTTCTTAAAGTAAAATAATTATCGAGAGTTAGGGTTGACTCCATGTAGAAGAAGGAAAAAAAAGCTGAAGACAAAATTTAAAAAAAAAAAAAAAAACTACCTGGCATTTCTAACCACATCATCCTTTCTTTTCAGGTTTCAGATTTCAGATTTTAGCACTTTTTTCCAGGCCAAAAAAGGTCAGATGGTTGCTGCTATCTTGGCTCCTAGAAACATAGTTTCCAGGATGAATCTTTTGTCCCAGTGCTTAGTTTCCTATCAGATGGGGTTGTATCTAGTATTAGTAGGTTGTAAGTTTAGAGAGTTCAGTTGCTTCGTATATTGCTGCAAAGTTTAGTCCTCACAGCCAATTGAGGATGGAGCATGTGGTGCATAGAAGGATGATCTGAGATGTGATTTCTGATCTGTTCTTTTTTCATCTTTGCTGCCGTGGAGAATTGGAATAGGCTGCTAATTGATCTATTCCTTTCTAGTCTGATGCTCCTCTACACCCCAAAGATAGCTGAGTGATCTTTCTGATGCATGTATTTGGGCACGTCACTCTTGTCTGTAGTTCTTCAGTGACACCAATTTGCCTTTAGGATAAAGACCAAACACCCTACAGACTGTGTGTCCTGTGATGTCCTAGACTTTGCCTAGCCATGTGGCCGCCTTTGCCTTCTGCACCCTGTGCTCCAGCCCTGCTGTACTACTCGCTCTTTGCCATACATTATTCTGTCTTGGGACTTGGTATTTTTGTACATGTAGTTTTCTTTGCCTTCTTGTACATGTTCTCACTGTCCTCCTCTTTCCCCATCTCATCCCTATAACCTCGTTCATGTGACATCATCTTCCAGCACTCCTGCTTTCTCCATGTTCATCCAACTAGATGATTCAGAGAAAATAGTTCTTAGCTTGTCGTTCTGAGCCATAAAATGGTTAACAGCCTTTGCCTTCAGTGTTAAACCTGAATTTGTGATTACTGTTGTATGTATCTTTTCAGTTCTGGTATACTTTGTTCTGTAAAATATTTAGCATTCCCTATTTTTTAGATACTGTTTTGTAATTTAACCCTCTTTGGATGTTTTACTTGAAATGACAAGAGATAGAGCATTTGTGCAGTGAGAGCCATATGTTTCTATTTCTCCTTCCCCATAGTTGAAAGTAAGAAGTAGGGCATAATTTTTCGAAAGAAGAAAGTATAATACTTGCTTTCTATGCAAAATAGAGCAGCCACTTCCAAATGTGCTTGTTAATCTTACTGGTTAGAAATGAAGAAGAATGGGATAACGTATTACTTTCTAATTACAGAAATTAAAGGATACCTTGTGTGTGGAGGAGGAAATTTTTTTGATTTTGTGTGGGTTTTCTTTTTTTTTTTTTCTTGCCAACATCTTATTGTGAAACAATTCAACCATAGAGAGAAGCTGAAAGAATTGTACAATACATAGCCATATAATAAACACCTAGATTCTATAATTAACATTTTTCTATACTTGATTTATTATGTATGTATTCTTTTATCCACTTACCAGTCCATCAAAATTTTTCATGCATTTCAAAAAAGAACGTCAACATCAGTATACTTTACCTCTAAACAAATCAGAGTGAACATCCTTATGTAAAGTACAAAAGTGGTTTACATTTTTGTTGTTTGTTTAAGTTCCGGGATACATATGCAGGATGTGTCAGTTTGTTACATAGGTAAATGTGCGCCATGGTGGTTTGCTGCACCTGTCAACCCATCACCTAGGTATTCAGCCCAGCATGCATTAGCTATTCTTCCTAATGCTCTCTGGCCCCCCATACTCGCCCCTGACGGGCCCCAGTGTGTGTTGTTCCCCTCCCTGTGTCCATGTGTTGTCATTGTTCAGCTCCCACTTATAAGTGAAAACATGTGATGTTTGGTTTTCTGTTCCTGCGTTAGTTTGCTGAGCATCGCAGCTTCCAGCTGCATCCATGTCCCTGCAAAGGACATGATCTTGTTCCTTTTTATGGCTGTATAGTATTCCGTGGTGTGTAGGTACCACATTTTCTTTATCCAGTCTATCATTGATGGGCATTTAGGTTGATTCCAAGTCTTTGCTATTGTGAATAGTGCTGCAATTATACATGTGCATGTATCTTGATAATAGAATGATTTATGTTCCTTTGGGTATATACCCAAAATGGGATTGCTGGGTCAAATGGTATTTCTGGTTCTAGGTCTGTGAGAAGTTGCCACACTGTCTTCCACAATGGTTGAACTAATTTACATTCCCACTAACAGTGTAAAAGTATTCCTATTTCTCCCCAGCCTCACCAGCATCTGTTGTTTCTTGACTCTTTAATAATTATTCTGACTGGCGTGAGATGGTTTCACGTTGTGGTTTTGATTTGCATTTCTCTAATGATTAGTGATGTTGAGCTTTTTTCCAGATGTTTATTGTTTGCATAAATGTCTTCTTTTGAGAAATGTCTGTTCATATACTGTCCTTTGCCTGCTTTTTAATCTTTTTTTTTCTTGTAAATTTAAGTTTCCTGTAGACTCTGGATATTAGACCTTTTTCAGATGGATAAATGGCAAAAATTTTCTCCCACTCTGTAGGTTGTGTATTCACTCTGATGACAGTTTATTTTGCTCTTTAATTAGATCCCATTTGTCAATTTTTGCTTTTGTTGCAATTGCTTTTGATGTTTTCATCATGAAATCTTTGCCTGTGCCTATGTCCTGAATGGTGTTGCCTAGATTTTCTTCTAGGGGTTTTATAGTTTGCATTTAAGTCTTTAATCTATCTTGAGTTAATTTTTGTATAGGAAAGAAGGGGCCTAGTTTTAGTTTTCTGGCTGTGGCTAGCCAGTTCTCCTAACCCCATTTATGAAACAGAGAACTCTTTCCTCATTGCTTGTTTTGTATCGGGTTTGTCAAAGATCAGATGATTGTAGATGTGTGGTCTCACTTCTGAGTTCTCTTATTCTGTTCCATTGGTCAGTGGTTTACATTTTTAAAGATAAAATGTGTGTGTGTGTGTGTGTGTGTGTGTGTGTATGCTTATCCATATATAACAAAATACACAAATCTAAGGCACACTATTGGATGAGTTTTGATATATGCATGTGCCTAAGTGCCTGAAACGTTTACCAAGATACAGAGCATTGCCATCACCCCAGAAAGTTTTTTTCTGCTCTTTCCCAATCAGTTTCTACCCTAGCACCTCTGAGACAGCTATTGTTGTGGTTTGGTAGGTTTACCTTTTTTTTTTTTTTTTTTTTTCACGGTTTCAAGTTTCATCTGAATAGAATCATGCATTGCGTGCTCCTGTATAAGGCTTCTTGCATTCAGCATGTTTTTGAGATTCATTAATGTTGTATATATCAGTCCTTCTTTGTTGTTGCTTAGTGGTATTCCAGTGTATGAGTAGATCACAGTTTGTTTATTCATTTTCCTTTTAGTGGACACCTGGACACTTTCCAGTCTGAGGCTAGTATGAATAAAGCTGCTATGAATAGTCTTGTACAGGTATTTATTTATTTGGGTATATATGTGGGAGACGAGTTGCTGGGTAAATATTTAGTTTTCTGAATCTGCATGCCCAAAAGTGGCTGCATCATTTTATGTTCCCATAAATGTATGAGAGTTCCAGTTGTGCCACATTCTTACCAGTATTTGGCAAAGTTAGTCTTCTCCATTTTAGCCATTCCTGTGGGTGTGTATTGATATCTCATTGAAGTTTTGATTTGCACTTTCATGATATCTAATGATATTGAGTACTTTTTAATGTGCTTATTAGTATTCATGTGAAAGATTTTTTCCAAATCTTTTGCTCATATTTTCCAACTTTATAGTATAGTAATTTTTAAACATACAGGAAGTTAAAGAAATGTTACAGTGAGCTCTCATGTACACCCCACTTGGATTCTGCCATTAATATTTTAACATGCTTTGTTTTACCTCATGTATACTCACTTACCTATCCCCCTCCGACCATCCGTCATTTTTTGATATATTTCAGATATCTGTACACATCTCTCTAAAGACTCCAGCAAGTGTATCATCTTCAGTATTTACTTAAAATGTCCTTATTTGAGTAAGAACAAATTATCCATGCTTCTCCTTCTTATGTTCTTTCCCCCAAATCCATTCTCTGCTTTTCCTGCCTGTTTGTACTCTGAGATTATTGTCAGTCCCATTCAGGTCCGATTCTGAATATTTCATAAAACATAATAGCACGAAAACACCTTTTTTTAACTTTGCCCATTTTTTTAACTTGGTTTTTGTCTTTTAATTACGAAATTTTGGAGTTTTTTATATACCCTTGATTTATATACCCTAATCCTTTGTCAAATATGTGTTTTACAAATATATTCTGATCTGTGGCTTCCATATTCATTTTCTTGAATTATCTTTTTATGAGCAAAAACTTTAGTTTTAAATGTCTAATTTATCATTTTTTAAATCAGTTTTTAGAATTATAATACCTTAAAATTTGTTTAAGTGAATTACACACAGGCAGTTACTATGAAGAGACAGTTTGGGTTACTAATTAAAGAAATTGTAAGCTATGCGTGGTGGTGCATGCCTGTAATTCCAGCTACTTGAGAGGCTAGGGCAAGAAGCTTGCATGAGTCAAGGGGTTTGCGACCAGCCTGGGAAATATAGTGAGACTCCATCTCAATAAAAATAAATGAATAAAAAATGTTAATTAAAAAAAGAAATCTTAACATACAAAATGTCTTTTTAGGGGTTGGCCTTTTTTCCTCATAGATATAACACATGTTCATTATAGACCATTTATAAAATTCAGAACGATAAAAGGCAAGGAATTTCAATAAACTATAAGCCCTACCACTCAGATAACCACTGTAACATTTTCAAGTATTTTGTCATGATTTTTTCTTTTAATTGGAGACTGTACTGATCATGTTTTTATGGCTTCCTTTTCTCCTGTCACCCTTACAGCGAACATTCTTCCATGTTATTAAATATTCCTCTCAGCTGGGCATGGTGGCTCACACCTATCCCAGCACTTTGGAAAGCTGAGGTAGGAGGATCATTTAAGGCCAGGAGCTCGAGACCAGCCTGCACAACATACCAAGACTCCTCTACAAAAAATTTTAAAAGTAGTTGGGCGTGGTGATACACGCCTGTAGTCCCAGCTACTCACAAGGCGAGAGAGAGGTTCCCTTGAAACCACAGCCTAGGTGACACAGCCAGACCCTGTCTTTTCCTGTCTGTTAAAAAACAAAAACTTTTGAAATAAAATAACTTTTTACTTCTTTGGCTCATTGTAAGCACTCAATAATTATTTTTTGATTTTGAAGCCTAATTGCAATGGCTCTACAATATCATTATAAATGTGCCATAACTTAAATCACTCCCTGATTAACATTTAGATCAAGCCTAGAATTTACTGCTATGGTTAATGCTGGTGTGAATACCATTGCATATAAACCATTATACATATATATCAGAGTATGTATCATACGTATATATTCCAGAATATTCATTTAGAATAGTCATAGGTATTATAGGGTCAAAGAGTTGAGACCTGTTTCTGGATTCTTGAATACATTTCCATTTCTATTCTAGAAATATATTATTTATACTTTTATTGACGGTGTTTGAAAGTATTTACAGTATTCTGGTCTCCTTGAAAAAATTTGTTATTAAATATGGGTAATTGCTAAGTGGTAATAATTCCATCATTCCTTATGTTTATTAACAGATGACATTCTACTTTTTAAAAAAGTTTTCATTCTTCCTCCCTTTATTAACTTATATGATTACAGAATCATGGAGTCTGTGGGTTATACTCTGTTACTGTTACTTATTTTGATGCTCAAAGTGTCTCAGATTTGGCCACCTCCTTCAAGCTAGCCTCTATGTCCTTTTGACAGGCCCCGACATCATTCTCTGAGCATTTATTTGCATTCTGGCACAACAAAATACTCCAGGCTCAACCGGAGATTTTCTTGCCCCAGCCCTGGAGCCAGCCATTTCTCGAAGAAAGTGTGGTACCTTTTAGTAGAATATTTATAAACTAAGATCTGGGAACTAGGTGTGTTCATTGTTTCTAGATCCTCTTAGTGAACAGAAATAGAAAATACACATACTCTGGGCATGGTGGCTCACGCCTGTAATCCCAGCACTTTGGGAGGCCCAGGCAGCCAGGCGTGGTGGCGGGCAACTGTAATCCCAGCTGCTCGGGATGCTGAGGCAGAAGAATCTCTTGAACGTGGGAGAGAGAGGTGCAGTGAGCCGAGATTGCACAACTGCACTCCAGCCTGGGTGTCAGAGTGAGACTCCATCTCAAAAAAAAAAAAAAAAGAAAAGAAAAGAAATACATATACACACATCTCTGTTTCTGGAACTATCACTGTATATATTAAAAGCCAGATATCCTTAGTGATAACTCCATTTTCATTCCCACATCACTGGGTTCCTTTAGCCTGTCTCCTTTATGTATTTGTAACTCCACTTTCTGACAATGAGAACCTAGAACCTGGCTCCCATTATCCACAATATATTTTATGTGTTTAATTCTAGAATATACATAAAGTAGTTTTAGAATTGCTAACCTATTCCACTGTGAAAATAAATGTGTTACATTTAAACGTGAACTTTATGATAGTTTCTAAATTATATCTCAGCAAACCTGTTTTAAAAATACCTACTAACTGGAGTTCAGTATTTGTTCATATCTTTTTGGTTTTAGCCTACAGGTATATAGTCAAAATCTGCATTCAAAAGTTGTTAAGGTTGATTCTGTCCTTTCTTCAGCGTGTTCATGTTATTTGAAATGCAGTTGCATTCATTTATTTTATGTTCAAATTTGGGTTGTCTTCTATCCTAGCTAATTTTATTCATTTCTGAGTACCTGAAATATTAATAAGGTTCTGAAAGTCAAAAATATACAAAAAGATGTCCTCAGAGAAGTGTCACTCCTCACCTTTCTCTCCTATCCCGTTCCCATCCCTTCATCCTTTCTACACTGTGTCTCCACCCAGTGAAGGTAATAAATCTCATTGATTTCTAATTTGTCCTTCCTTCCCCACCACTTCCCCCCCAACAAACAGGCAGCTATATTTTATTTCCTCTTTCTCATACAAGAAGTAACATATTGACCCTATTTTGCAGTTTGCTTTTTTCACTCACTGTATTGTGAAAAACACTTCATACCAGTTTGTAAAGATCTTCCTTGTTTTTAATAGCTATATAGTATTCCATTGTATGGTTGTACCATAGTTTTGTTCAGCCAGTCTCCTATGTGTGAACATTTCAGTTGTTTCTAAGATTTTGCTGTTACAAACTGCTGCGGTAAATAACTTTTGGCTTTTTTTTTTTTTTTTTTATGATGTCAGAGATTTATCTGTCAGGTAAATTCCTAGAGAGAGGGTTGCTGGGTCAAAAGGAAAATGCATGTGTAGTTTTGTTAGACATTGCTTTCCCAGAGGGTTGCATCACTTTGCATTCCAGCCAGCACTGTAAGAGAATGTTTATTCCCCCACAGCCTGGAGGAATAAACAGAATGTGTTGTCAGACATTTTTACCATCTAATGTTTGGTATAATTTGGGTTCAGTTTCTCTAATTATGAGTAAGGGTAAACCTCTTTTCAATACGTTTAAGGACCATTTCAGAATCTTTTGGAGAGGGAAAGAATGAATTATCTGTTTATTTCTCTGTCAGGTTTTTGAACTTTTCAATTTTTAGAGTTATTTACATATTTGGGCTATTAGCCTTTCCTCTTCAGTATGTTTTTGGGTTTTTCCTTTAATGTGGCCAAAATGTATCAGTCCTCTTTTAACTGCATCTAAATTTTGGGTCACAGTGTGAAAACTTTCCCTATGTCCAGGTCATAAGAATCCCATCAGTATTTATTCAGCATACTCATATGGTTTGATTTGTTTTCTTTTTTTACATTTAGATCCCAGATCTCTGATCCTCTTGGAATTTGTTTGTTTGTTTGTTTTTCTGATAAGGCCCCTCCCCCCACATTGCTTTTCTTTTTCTTTGTTTTTCTGGCTTACCTTGGATTTTTTTATTTTTTCCATATGAACTTGTGTATCAACTTGCCTTAGCTCCATTAAAACGCTTGTTGGTGTTTTTACTGGGATTGCACTAAATTTGTAAATTAACTTAGAGAAACTGACATCTTTATGATGTGTTATCCTATCCAAGACCAAGAACTGTCTTTCTATTTGCCCTAGCCTATTTCAGTATTTTTTAGGAGTTTTATACGTTTCCTGTTTAGTTTATTCCTAAGAGTTTTTATCGTCTTTATTTGCTATAATTAATGGAGTTTTCTCCACTATTATAATCTCTAACTGCTTATTTATTTGTATATCTGAAGGCTACTGAATTCTGTGTGTGTTTGAATTTGCCCTACTTGAAGTTTGCCAGGTTTCTTGAATCTGTAAATTTATGTTTTTCAGATTCAAAATGTTTTTCAAATTCAGATTCATGGAATTTTCTGGCATTATTTTTGCAAATATGTCTTGTGCCTCATTCTCTCTCTGCCATCCTTCTGGGACTCCACTTGCATGTAAAATAGAACTTTTGATATAATCACATGGGTCACTGGGGTTCTGTTCTTTGTTTTTTAATCATTTTCCTCTTTGTCATGTACTTTATTTTCATTCTTTCATTTTTATCGATATAATGGTTTACGGATTTGAATTTTTCTCTGATCACTGCTTAAATGCATGCCATAGGTCCTGATATACAAAACAACTATTTTTTTTAAAGAAATTCTTCTATTTTACATTGTATTTTTCCCTTTTTATGAGTTAATAGAAGATGTAATTAATTTCAAGATACACAATCCTGTTTAGTTTTTATTAATTATACTGGTTTTACATTGAGATCAGAGTGTTGTTTGTAATTTTTTTTACCTTATGGAACTTGTTTTTCCTGTGACTTAATATATAATTTGGGGGGGGGGAATTCCATGTATATTTGAGAAGATGTATTCACTATTATCAGTGTGATGATCAGTTCAACATGTATCAATAAGATCTCTTTATTGATTATGCTATTTTGGCCTTATATATCCTTATTTTGTATCTACATCATATGTCTTGTGCTAAGAGTGGCAGATTAAAGCCTCCTATTAATTGTGTCTATGTCACATTGATCTATTGTCCTTTCTGTTTTGTAACAGTGGTTGTTGTGTTGTTTGGTGCATGGTCATAGTGTTATAGCTTCATTTTGATTATATAGCTTTTAGCATTAAAAAATGTCTTCGTGTGGCCGGGCGCGGTGGCTTAAGCCTGTAATCCCAGCACTTTGGGAGGCCGAGACGGGAGGATCACGAGGTCAGGAGATCAAGACCATCCTGGCTAACATGGTGAAACCCCATCTCTACTAAAAATACAAAAAACTAGCCAGGCGAGGTGGCGGGCGCCTGTAGTCCCAGCTACTCGGGAGGCTGAGGCAGGAGAATGGCGTAAACCCAGGAGGCGGAGCTTGCAGTGAGCTGAGACCCGGCCACTGCACTCCAGCCTGGGCGGCAGAGCGCGACTCCGTCTCAAAAAAAAAAAAAAAAAGTCTTCGTGGCCAGGCGTGTTGGCTCACGCTTGTAATCCTAGCACTTTGGGAGGCTGATGCAGGTGGATCTCTTGAGGCGAGGAGTTTAAGACTAGCCTGGCCAACGTGGTGAAACCCCGTCTCTACTAAAAATACAAAAATGAGCAGGGCTTGGTGGTGTGCGCCTGTAATGCCAGCTACTCAGGAGGCTGAGGCAGGAGAATCACTTGAGCCTGGAAGGCAGAGGCTGCGGTGAGCCGAGATCATGCAACCGCACTCCAGCCTGGGCCGCAGAGTAAGACTCTACTCCCCACCCCACAGAAAAGTGTCTTCCTTTGTCACATACAAATTTTTTTACTTGAATTTTACATTTTCTGTTTTCAGGATCACCACCCCTTTGCCATCCTGATCTGTAACACACATCAGTTAACCAAAATAGTATAGGCTTGTCAGTCACAGCTCATTGCGTTATACCATCAGTGTGCACTGTAGAAATCATTCTTCAGTTATTACAGGTGGGATTTATTTGAATGGATGAATAGGTTTTGTTGTTTTGGTTTTCTTTTTTTCTTTTTTAAGATCCTTTTGAGTAGTTCTGCTCAATCATTTTCATGGTTTAGAAGCCCAGGTAAATAATCTCTTGCATTAAAGTTTTGTAATAGAGACTGTTTTGGGGTTATTGTATTACATATAGGAATTTCTCTCTTCCCACAAGTACCATTATGGGGTTAAAAAAAACAGATTTATTGAACTATAATTGACATACAATTAACCGCACATATTTAAAGTATTCAAATTGAAGAATTTTGGCATATGTATGCACTGTGAAACCATCACCACAATCAAGACAACAAACATTTTCATCACCCTTAGAAACTTCCTCACGCCTGTTTGTAATCCATTCCTCTTTCCATCTCAGTCTCTAGGCAGCTATTCATATATAAATGGAATTATACATGGTATGTGTTCTTTTTGTCTGCTTCATTCAGCATAATTTTGAGATTCATCCTTGTTGTTGTATGTAATTCATTTTTATTTCTGAGTAGCATTCTCCTCTATGCATTTACTTATTTTTATTTATTCATTCACTATGGGTAGATGATTGTTTGCAGTTTTTGGCTATTACAAATAAGACTGCCAATAAATTTATATTGAAGAAACCACAATTTCTTTAAAAACTAAGCATATACCTTCTACATGACCAAGCCTTTACACAGAAGAAATGAGTATAAATGTGTACACAAAGATTAATAGACAAATGTTCATAACAGACTTATTCATAGTAGCTCAAAGTTGAAAACTACCCAGATGTTCATCAAACAGATGAATGGATAAACAAAACATGGTGTATCCATACAGTGAATTACTCAGTAATAGAAAGGAACCAACCACCGATGAGGTGCAACAATGCAGATGAGTCTCAGAGTCATTATGCTAAGCGAAAGAATTTAGACTTAAAAGACCACACACTGTATGATTCCATTTACTTGAAATTCTAGAAGAGATAAACTAATTGATAGTGATAGAAAGCAGATCAGTGATTATCTGGAAACTGCAAAGGGGCAAGAGAAATCTTTTAGGAATGATGAAATTATCCTGTGTCTTAAATGTGACTGTGGTTTCACAGGTGCATGCCTCCATCAGAACTCACTAATTTATATACTTTAAATGGATGCACCTTATTGTCTTTAAATTATATCTCAGCAAAATTGATTTTGAGATGTCTTTTAAATACAACCAAAAAATATATAACAAGTAGTTTTTGTTGTTAGTTGATTGATTATAAGGAAGATGCTTATCAACTAGCCTGGACTGCTAAATATAAGAATTTAATTAAAGAGAAGCTTGACCATGTAAAAATTGCTAAAACACTGGAATAGATCTTATAGGAATAAGATAAATGAGATGCAGTTCCAGCTCTCAAAGATTGTAAAATTTATGAAGATGAGGTAAGGGATTTCAGAAATATGAAAAGTATACAGACAAGTGTTGATGTTGAGAGAAAGTATAAAAGGTTAAACACATCCAGCCTTTCTCAGCCCAGAGAATTAAACCCTACTAATGTGATTTCTGTGACTGTTTTCTCAGTTCTCCCAAGGATGACATAGCAAATACCATTTTAGATTCTTAGAAGAGAAGTGAATTTATTATATACAGTGGATGCCTTTGGGTATTAGGGCTTAATTTCCTCACAGAACCCATTGAACAAAGCTAGACTGAAGCCATACTAAGTTAAAAAATCTGCTGTTCTACTTCTTAAAAGCTGTGTAGCTGGACAAGTGATTCCACCTCTCATTGCCTCACTGTAAAATGGAGATAGTAGTAGAGAGAGCGATTGAGTGGAATAAACTTGAGTTAATACACGTAAAGCACTTAACACCATGCATAAATATAGTGCTGTAAAATGTAAGTGGCATATAAACAGTAACAACTAGCATCATCATCTTCATTATTGTCATCACATGGCGTGCTGAGTCCTCTGATGACAGGTATCATGAGTGTTCAGAGTATGCAGAGGAACAGACCTGACTCTCAGGCGTGGAGAGAGACATCTGGAAAGCTTCTGAAAGAGACTGATACTGGAACTAGTTCTTGAAGATTAAGTACAGTTTCCATGGGCAGAGATAGGGAATAGGGAAATCTAGGAAGAAAAAACTTGTGCAAAAACAAGGACAGTACAGAGTGTATTAGGGAATACCAAGTAGTTCGAATTAGCTGAAGCATAGGGAAAAGGTAGGGAGTTAATAACGCTAGTCAGGAAGGTGGAAGACAAAGCACTGATGGCTTTGAATGCCAAGCTAGGAAGGGTGGACTGACTTAGGTAGACAGAGGAGAGGCATGGAAGAGGTTTGGTCAGTTGAGTGGCGTTTGTTTATTCATAGAGGCAGCATTAATTAAGCAGTCATAGCATCCAAGGCATTGGGACTGCAGAGATAAATAAGATAGCTTGGCATAGTTTTTAAGTACATTGTCCAGAGCTGGACCAACCTGAGGTCTAGGCTAACCCATTACTCGCTGTTGTAGGTTTTGGGTTTTTGTTTGTTTGTTAATCTTTGTTTTTCCACCTGGCGAAAGCCTGTCTTCAAATTAGATGATTTAGTCTTAAGTATAGTATATAATCTTAAAATCAAGGATATCTGAACTCCAGAAAGAAAACTCATTTAGGCACTTTGGGAGGCTGCAGCAGGAGGATTGCTTGAGTCCAGGAGTTCAAGACCAGCCTAAGCAACATAGCAAGACCTTGTCTCTACTGAAAAACAAGATTAACTGGGCATGGTGGCATGAGCCTGTAGACCCAGCTACTGGGGAGGTTGAAAAGGGAAGATTGCTTGAAAAGTCGAGGGTGCAGTGAGTAATAATTGCACCACTGTACTCCAGCCTGAACAACAGAATAAGTCTCTATCTTTAAAAAAAAAGAAAAGAAAAGAAAAGAAAACTCATTTAGAAACTGCTATTTAGAAAGCAAGAAGTACATGAACCAGAGGTAAGGTGTGTGCATGTGTATATGTGCACCGGTGGGTGTTTAGAGTTAATAGTTGATGCCAGTACACAGTTTGAAATTATTAAGAGAGATGGTGCAGAAATGGAAAGTCCAAATCTTAGGAGATTAGAAAAGAGGAGTTGAGGGAAAATGCAAATATCTTGGTAGGCACAAAGGATCCTAGTGGAGAGGTATAGTACATTGATCACAGTTTTGTAAGTAGGCGGGAGGGATTACAGACCTAAACAAATTGTCTGGATTCCCTATGGCAAGAAAAAAATTTACTTCTTCCTCAAAGATGGAAGGAAGGATGGGAGTGGGAACGTGTTGTAGAATTTATGTCTGAAGATCTCAATATTGGTAGCGAATCTAGGGGCCCAGGTTACTTGGTGAGAAAGCTGTGAGGATGGTAGCGTAGTGTAATCTTGAGGAAAATGAAAATGCTTTATGGAACAGAGGTGCAGGAGATTCAAAGTCAGTAAGAGATGAAGGAAACATTTTGGAGTTTATATGAGGGCATGGCATAACTTCATACCAGATTTGGTAGTCATCTTGGCTCCTTAACTTCTCAAGCTGTGCTTTTGTTGTTCTCTACCTTTGCCGTAACTCCCAAGATAATAAAATAGGACAGTCAGTCAGATTAGGTAAACAAAGACAAATGCTTAATTCCCACTTTAAGAGAGTGTTGTGTAAGCCAAGCAGTAGCATCTCCTCTCTCCATGTTTATACGGTGGACTAGTGTTTCACAAACTTAAGTAATATACAGACCTTTTAAAAACAGTTTTTAGATGATTAGTTTGACTTTTCAGTGTGTTGGGGGGCAGGGGATTTTTTTTGTATTTTTCCGGAGACAAGTTCTCACTTTGTCGACAAGGCTGGGGTACAGTGGCACCATCTCAGCTCACTGCAGCCTTGCCCCCTGGGCTCAAGTGATCCTCCCACCTTAGCCTCCCAAGTAGCTGGGACCAGAAGCGCATGCCACCACACCTGGCTAATTCTTTTGTAGAGATGGGGTTTTACCATGTTGCCCGGGCTGACCTTGAACTCTCAAATTCAAGAAATCTACCCACCTTCACCGCCCAAAGTGCAGGGATTACAGGCATGAGCCACCGCGCCAGCCAGATGACTTAATTTTTGTTAATATAACATTGCTGAATTATGTACAATTATAAATGAATGAAGTATAAACTCCTTGTACTTAGTAGCACTTATACAATGACAAAACTGAAACACTTTGCATATTAATTATAGAAATCCACAATGCTAATGAAATTCAAATCAATATTAACTTGCTGTGACATGATGCATTTTTACATAAATGTGATTGCTGCTTGACACCTGACAGTGGTCCTTACTGCTCTAGCACTGGTTTATGCTATCATGACTCATAGATCCCATTCCTTTTCTCTGTTCAAACTATTACAGTCTGGCTATCTTTTTGCCTTCTCTGGGCTCAAACATGTCATTCTCACAATGTCTGATTTTGTTACTGTATGACAACACTTGACTATAAAATACTCATCCAGGTGATCAAGGAGATTTTTTTTTCCAGGTTAACAAAATGAAAACAAATTGCATACATTTCCATAAGGAGTTCATGAATACCCAAGAATACATCTTTGGACTCGGGAAATTTATGTCCTAGTGCTTGTTCTACCAAATCCTGAGACTCTGTGATTGACTGCTTGACTGAGATTAGTCGTTTGTGGGCAGGGGATAAGCAAGGAGCAATGGCAGAATATCAAGACATTGAAAGACTTTAGTGGTTGAAATAGTTTATCCTAGACTTAAAACTAAGTCTCAAGAGGATGCAAGTAGGGCATGAACTAGTAGTCTGGGGAGTGGTCAGAGGACTAGACTGAAGTCGATGAGTAGCAAGCAGTGCTAGTCAGCGTGGTCCATGTGCTGTGCCATCCTACAGGCTTTTTGTTATTCTCCTGTGAGGTAACTTGAGAAATTGGGAGTGTTTAGAAACTTTGACGGCAGCACGACACTGGTGAGATGCTCAAGTGCTTGCTTAGTGGATTCCTCTTGTTCAACAGAGAGCAGATTAGTCTGGTTATTACCAAACTAATGTGACCCAGTATACTAGCAATGCATGGTGGGACCACATATTGATCTACAGCAGATTGGAAGTTTTAAAATATTTCTCTTAACCACAGATAATTACAGAAGCACTAGTATAAAGAACATTCTAATAAAAGCAAAAGAATGGAAAAGAGGAGAAAGTGGCAGTCAGAAATTGTTAAAAGCTATAGACTGTATTCTTTAAGATACAGAGATTGTGTCCCACATACACCTAACATGTCCCCAGTGCATAGAATGATCTTAGTAAATGCACATTGGCCCTCAGTGAGTTACATTAATGAGGTCTAGACATATTTGTATCAATGAGGTGATGAAATGACATTAAAAGTCTTTCAGATATCCATAGCTAGGGAAGTTATCTCAGAATTTGAGGAAGACTGATCATATCATCTGAGGAAAGCTCTTTGTTGTAAATCTTGTAGCCAGTTGTATTTATGTAGGTAACTATAAAGCTTAGAAATGGAGAAAGGATTTGAATGACTTTTTCTAAGTTGATAAAAGTATGTTCTGTCATTTCTTGATGACTCATGCTAACAATTTGAGCAGGAAGAGACAAATGGCCCCAGTCTCTTACACAAGTGTAGTCAGAACACTTGTGTTGCACACTGCTGCCATCATGTGAACGGCTGTCTGAGGAGCCACACAAGCTGTCCTCTGCCCATGCTGCCATTCCCTTGTCCCACACAGTCCTCTCCCTCAGTCCGAGCACAGGCCAGTCAGGAGACCATGCATGGGGAAATTCCAACCCCGAAAAACCTTCACTGCCTTTCATGTCCTCAGAGAGGGTGAAGCAAACCCGGCGGTGAGGTAGGTGCCACATGTGCTGGTGTGCCGGTCTGTTCCGGGGTGGGGGACAACAAGCACAAATGACAAACCAGTGATCAGACTGTTTTGCCCTGTTGTGGTGTTCACTTCTGCTGCAGTACTTAACTGTGAAACATGGATGTTTTCCTTCAAAATCTTATTACCCTAGAAAGGTCAGAAAAATGTATCCTTCCTTATGAAACAGCGGTTTTCATAGGGGCTAATTTGCTAATCTGTTTACATCTGAAGTACTGTATGTTCAGTATATATATTTAAAGTGATAAAATGAAGGACTTTTTCAATATATATTTTAAAAGTGATAACTGTAAAGAGCTTTTAATACATGCTATCTGATTTGAGAGATAACACTCTTTAATTGTTCTTTGTTTAAAAAAAAATTTAAATTAAAAGTTGGAATTTTACCATAACCATTTAGTAACGATCTAAAGGTATAGTATTTTACAGTGGTGTTTATAAAGTTAAAAGGAAGAAAAATATGGATCAAACATGTATTTTACTAAAAATATGGTAACATTAGGAAAAAAAATTTACGTGTACCCTAGACTGAAATTTTCCTTCCTAAATACATCCAATCTCGTTATCTATGTAGATTTTGTAATACTCTGACTCAGCCTTTACGAAGGAAGTTGCAAAGTTTACTATTATTCACTTGAGTGAATAGCTGCTGAGGATCTATTACCAAGTACTGAGACACAGAAGATGAAAAGAAAAGGTCATCTTTACTCAATCTTTGTGTCAAGAATGCTACCAGAAAAGTATGCCTCAGTATTTACCCGTCTCTTTGCATTTGTTACTAATTATTTTATTCATTACTCTTGAATGTTTTTACATTGTGAAACATTGCCCAGTTGAAAATATTATCAGGTTTTTTCATAGTGAAGTACAGTATCATCACAGCAATACTCTTTTTATCAGTAGTTTTATAAGCATATATTAACTCTGCCAAGTTTTTGTGTAAGTCCCTGGAGCTGCATTTGTTTGTATTCTGATTCCCTGAAGACTTTCTTGGATTGTTCCTATTCTCTAAGCCATACAGTTTTTCTCACACTTATTAAATATCTGCTTGGGGTGGTGGGAAAATGGACTTGATTTATGGTCATGTCTTTCATACTAAAACAGCTCTTTTTCAGTGTGCATACAAACATACACTATGGAAGCAGATTTATCATAGCAGAAGTGACTTTCATCACATATTATTTGAAGTTAAATGTCACTCGTGACATTAGAGCCAAATGATAGTGAAGATGATGTACCATATCTAGTAAGGAACAAGGGCAAACCTACTGGAAAGCAATTCAGGTGACAGTGGTGTGGGCTTCTTCTACTGAGGGATACTGCAGGTCTCCTCCATCTCTCCCTAATTCATCCGAAAAGGCATTGTGTGGGGCTGAGCTGGGCAGCTGCCCTGTGGGAGAGGGGGAGGCAGGCCAGTATAGGGTGAAGAGGCTTCTGCACAGTTTTAGCCACGGCAGTGGTAGTGGTGATGTATACAAGCTGTCCATGAGTGGAGGGGCAGAAGCTATGGGAGACAGGTTTCTTCCTGTAGGAGAAGGGGCCACAAATACAGAAAAAAAAAAAAAAAAGTGAACCTGTGGCACTGGAATGGAATTGAAGGCATTGGGATGAACTCATGGTTTTCAATACATATAAATAAATACAGACATATGTACTTAAATATAGATGTATATTTACATCCGTTCATATATAGAGATATAAATGTTATGTAGATGTGTGTGTATACATCCGTATACATATAAACTCAGACATGTTCCCCAGCTCCGTCTGCAGAGAAGGCCTGGGAACAGTGACCCCCTTGCGGCAGTGAGCACACCTAGCATTCAGACCTTGGGTTCTAAACAAGGCAGGGAAAAAGTACAAGATGAGCCTGGGACATCTTGTGCCAGGGAGTAAGAAGATAAGAAACTGCTCAAAGAATGATAGAATTGTGACAGTAAGGAACTGTGGGAGTTCCCACTAGCCAAATCTGGGACAATTTGGGCATCAAAATAAATAATGAAAGTCACAGATTATAAGCTATTGCATGAAATAGGAGACTGTAAATAGGGAACATAAACCATGTGAAGAGAATTTTTTTTTTCTTATAGCAGGATGTGCCACTAATAAATGAAGAGGGAATGATGGATTTTTCAAATTCACCATTTGGCAACCATCATGGTGATAAATAATTTAGCCAAGTACACCAATGACTTGTTCTCAAAGCACCTTCCTACGGAATAATTATATACAAAAGGAATAATTTCGCCATGGAGAAATCTGGCCAGTACCAAGATGTCAAAATGAACATCATCAGTTTTGAGACCTTTACTGCATATACTTGAATTTGTGTATTATCTGATAGGATGCAAATATTGCATCATTATTTCTGGGGTATTCCTGTTGAAAATGCATTACCAGAACCTTCCTAAGGACACAACAGACAGACTCAAATTGAGGATAATACTACAAAATAACTGGCCTGTAATCATCAAAATTCAAGGAAAGATAAGTGAAGAAAGACTGAGAGAATGTTAGAGATGGACAAAAACTAAAGAGACTTAAGAACTCAATGCCATATGTGATCCTGGTTTGGATCCTTTTACTATACATGATATTGTTGGGACAATTGGTGGAATTTGAATGCGGATATATCAATGTTAATTTGTTTCCTCTTTTTATGTGTTTGCTTTTTTTCTTATCAATGTTTAATTTGATATATCTATACTGACTAAGCAATCATCAATATCATTTTGATATTGATGATTATATTTTGGTTCTGTAAGAGAATATCCTTGTTTGTAGGAATTACACACTAGAACACTTAGGGTAAAGAAGTATCATGTTAGAACCTATTCAGAGATGATTCTGGGGGAAATGCTCTGTAAATTCGAAATTATTTCAAAACAAAATTTTAAATAACTAAATGTTCTTTCAGGTGCGTTCACCACTAGAGAAATTACTTTCTTTGAGAACTACAAAGACACAACTTTTGATATAAACCTATAGCAGAATAATGTGTTTTCTTGTTGGGATTTTGATATCTACTAGATATAAAAATAAGCATGCAGAGGTTTCTTAAAAGATAGCTTTTTAAAAACCCATTTAATACACACTGAAGATACATACACACACAGATATGGTAAAGAATTTTAAAGTGGCTGGTGTAGTTGTGCATCTACTCAGATTTATAGGCTTGTGGTCTAAAAACAGTTGGGCATTTTTCAGAATTTAAAAGCAACATCCTGAAATTTAAAAAAAAAAATGTTGGAGTTTATTGTTTTTGTTGTTCTTTTTGCAAAGTAATTAAGCATGTAGGCCCTGGAGCCAAGCTGCTTGCTTTGGAATCCTGGCCACCACTTATAAGATATGCCACCTCTGACAAAGTATTTGATTTTCTTTTTTTGAGATGGAGTCTCACTCTGTGGCTCAGGCTGGAGTGCAGTGGCACAGTCTCAGCTCACTGTAACCTCTGCCTCCCGGGTTCAAGTGATTGTCTTGTGTCAGCCTCCCGAGCAGCTGGGATTATAGGTATGTGCTACCATGTCCAGCTTATTTTTGTATCTTTAGTAGAGATGGGGTTTTGCCATTTTGGCCAGGCTGGTCTCAAACTCCTGACCTCAAGTCATTCGCCCACCTCGGCCTACCAAAATGCTGGGATTATAGGCATGACCCACCACTGATTTTTTTAAGCCTGCATTTTCCCATGTGTAGATTGGGAAAATAATGTTGAACTCACAAGTCTTGCAATAGGATAAATGAGATAATATAGTCTGTAGCATACAGTGAGCACTAAATAAAGTTGGCTGCTATTATTATTTCATGAGTAATTAAAATGCTTTCATAAAATCATTTTAGTATGATTATGTTGGCTTGCTTTTCTCTCAGCAGGAGTAAAATTACTAGGGGACCATCAAAGTCATGGCTTCTGCTGTTAAGCCTGTCTCAAGATGAAATTAAAATCTGGAGCTGGAGCATATTCTAGAAGACAGAAAGCAGGGCAAGGCCACAGACAGACCTGGGCTTTGGAGAACTAAGACTGGTTAAATTCCATACCTGCTACTTACAAGCTTTGTGACTTGAGCCTTGGCGTGTAAAATGTCTGTAACGTACACAAATAATCATAGCGACCACACGGATTGTGGAGGGTTAAATTAGATAAACTTTGCAAAACATCTAATTAAGTGACCCACCTAAAGAATGTCCTCAAAGAACTATGGTTATTTTTATTACTCCTTTAAAAGTGCAGGAGTAGTTTCTTTAGAGGAATACAAGCGTTGGGGTCAGAGATAGTAACAGAACATTTGAGGGCATTTTTGAGAGTGTGATAAGCTTTGTTCCTGCTAAGGTTTGGACTGCCAAGGATGGACTTAAATTGCTTCAGAAGGAATTTCAGTTGACAAGAAGCATGTCCTGTGAGATGCTGAAAAAGGATAGATAGCAATCTTTCTAGAACAATATGGGTTTAGTGCATACCAGCCTTGGAACCAGGGACAAAGGACAGATTACTTCATCCAGTCCCACCTGTGTTTAAGTGGTGGAAAGAATATTGGTTTTTCTGTCTGTAAACATGTAAGCCTTTATCCCACAGGAGGGTCTCATCAGGTGCACGATTAAAATGTGTCTGTATATTTTCTTTTAAAGAGAAAATGTGCTTCCTTTAGAGAACTTATTTAGTTGCTCATCTAAAATTAGTGACTCTTAGTTATTGACCCAGGACTTCTTTAGAATTCTGGGTATTATTAAAGGAAGTTTTCCTGATACACTGTCTTCTGCTTTAATTCATTCACTCAACCATGCTGCAAATGTTTATTGAGAACACCTAATATTCCAAGCACTCTGCTAGAAGTTATTTTAAAAAAAAAAAAAGTGGACAAAACAGAACCTCATAACAGTATTCACAGTCTACTGCTCTTATAACCTCTCATGGGTTTTATGGGAACTCTTTGCAAAGGAACACACTTTGAACCATTTTTTTAAAAATCAGATTATTTTGGCTACAGAGATATATATCTGGAGTATTTGGAGACAGGCTTATCTCCACATTTGCCTGGAATTCCTGTATCTAGAGAGTTCCTTCCAGCAGTGTCCCTATACACAGTGAACAGCAGCCTGTGACTTGCAGGAGAGGTGCCCATCCTTGATAGCTCATGAAAAATTAAACTTGGGCTGGTCGTTGGTTTACTCTGTTATGAAATAGAAGCTTGCAGTGTTGCCACTTTTAATGCATGGGAGGAGAATTTTCCTTAAAAAAAAATCATGGCGATGTTAACTCTCCCAGCCGACTAGCGGCACTAAGGAAAACTGCTGCTTGAGTCTGAATTGCCAAAGGAAGAAAGCTGCAATTACAGTACATTTCCCTATTACAAAGAGCATCGGCTTTGCCAGGAAGAGCCATATGCAGCACAAAGCACACCACAAAAGAACTTTGGTAGTGAAATGACTCTGTCTTCATTCACATATGCTGGTAGCATGTTTATTCAGTGTGTGCCTCTGCGGAGATAAGAGCCGCTTCCTTTAGATGCCCTAGACTGCCGTTTGTGTAGCTGGAGAACTTAATGAGTAATGGATGTGCTTGTCTGGCCAGTATAAAGTATTTCCACAGCCTGTGGCTGTGTTTATAGAGAGCGGGAGAGAGACCACAGGCAGCAATTTGTCTTCTTTGGTATCAGCAAAGTCTTCTCTTTTAACAACTAGAAGATTTATTTTTAACTGCTTGACTCAGTGTTTGTCAGATGATTCGGACCATCAAACTGCAGATTGAAGTCCCCAGCGCGGGGGAAGCTGGAATGGCAAGGGAAAGGGGGCTGGCTGGGAAAAGGGGTGGGATTTTAGAATCGTGCCTGTGTGGCTCTGCCTCCCGATGTGGGAGAGAGTTAAGGGCTTCCAGCGGCATGAGTGTATTTGCGGGTCAAGCTGGGAACTAAAGGGTAATGGCTGCCTTCAACTGCTTAAAGACATAATTGGCCAGTGATTGGGGTATTGTGGGGAGCAACCAGGGACCCAGGGACCAGAGTGTTCTGAGCACCACACTTCGCTCTTCTGCAAATTAAGCTTTTCTCCTGCTTGATGCTGCCTGTCTCCAGAAGCCTCTCACCATGATCGATAGCTCCAAGAAGCAGCAACAGGGCTTCCCAGAGATTTTAACTGCTGGGGATTTTGAACCATTAAAAGAAAAGGAATGCCTTGAGGGGAGCAACCAGAAAAGTCTCAAGGAAGGTCAGTCTGTCTGTGGACAGGGGCAAAACTGCCAAATTCATATTCTGGTCAGCCAGCTGAGCGTGTCTTGTCTGTTACCATGCCGTGTGTCTGCTCTCTCTGTTCACTCATGTACCTTACACGTTCTAAGTTCTTTGAAATGAAAGCTTAATGCTGTTCTGGGTAGCTGTTACTAAAAATTCATTAGCTGATGGAATTGTAGGGCTTTTGCAGTAATTAAATACAGTAAGGGTACTTGTACAGCCTGTCCTCATTTTAGTAAAATCTTCCCAGGTTCATTTTGTATATTTTCTTCCTTTTTTTTTTCTCTTCCCTCTCTCTTTTCGGAGAGGCCATTTCCTTTTCTGTGTTAGTGAGAACACTGCTTCTTTTAGGTTTCCAAACACATAATTCCAGCAAAATTCATTTTTTCAGTTAAGATGCTCATGATTTTTACTGTTTAAAACCAGGAAGGTAGCTAGCTCTTAAATCCTACAATGATAGGTTAATTGGTTGTAATGCGCATAGCATCGTTTTAGTTTTGTTTTAAAAAGCACATTGCATAGCTTCATTTTGTTTTGTAACAAAGCAAGCAAAGAATAAGCTTGAGAATAAAAACGGTCGATTATTATTGTTAGTAAACACTGCACAGGCACCTTACTGATTGATTTAAGGAAAGAGCCAAACGTGTGGGCATTGCTGTCCTCTGTCCTGGCATACGGAAGCATGGCAAGACTGGTACACAGCTTGCCTTCCTGTAGCCAGTGTTGAAGAAATTCAGGGTCTACAGAGAGTAAGTTTTCCTGAATTTGAGACATGAGGGTCACTCTTCTCAATGCTTGTTTAATTTGAAAATTGGTTTCCTAGTCATTTTGGGAAGCAAAAAAACCCACAACAACCCTTTTTCAGCTGCTGCCATCAGCCACCCCCTCGCCTCCCCGCTCGCTCTTGCCTGTCTTATAGAGACCCAGAGAGTAAATGTACACTTAATTGGCCTAACTAGTGCTTTGAGCTTCTTCTAAAAGATAAGAAGAAGAAACAAGAGTTAGACTTGCTGGAGTTGAACTACTTTTGTGTATGGGTAGGAAGAACTCCTAGGTCGAAATAAATGACACACAATGAAGTATAAATAGCTGTTGCTAGGAACCAAACAATGGAGTTGCCTCTGCTTGTGCACAGCATGTCTTACTGTTGATTTTTATAAAAATCAATGCCAGTGGAATTTTGAGGATGCATTTCTGGAGACTCATTGAAGGGAACTTAAATTTCTTAAATCATTAATTTTTTAAAAGTTTGAGAATTATCTATCATTTAAGTCAAGTTCAAGTGTCAAGCTCCTAATAATACTATAAATTTAAAACATTTTTGTGTACTTGAAAAACTAGGAAAGTAGATGAAAACGGAATAGTAGAAATAAAAAGATGTCACAACAGCAAAGGGATTAAGGCACATAGAAAGCAAGGATTAAAAATATAAAAACAGAGTAAGGGAATCATCAACAGGAACCACAAAATAGAGTTGAGACAATTACATAATGTACAGATTCTTTCCATAACAATTCTGACCATGCTTTCGATTTATACAGGTGCAATAGTACAATGGCAAAACAGCATAGACCCTGGAGTGAGAAATACTTGAATTCAAATCCTACATTCACCATTTACCAGGTTTGTGATCCTGGACAAGCTTACTGCTCTGAGCTTTGACTTCCTCGTTTGTACAATGAGGAGAAATAATACCTACTTCATAGTGATTTTATAAGATGCCTCATTAATGCCAGTTTCTCATCTCTCTTCTTGCTTTTTTCATATTTCTTTTTCCTTCTATTTAAAATTTAAATTTTAAAATCCTGCATATATTTACAAAATACAAGTATTATATATCTTATTGTTTTGTTAAATTCATTGATATAAAGAGGTAGAGGTGAGAAACTTTAAAACACTCCACAGAAATAATCGAATGATAAAATTAATGTCTCACTGTAGTTGCATTGAACTGGGTTTTGCTTTATATTTCAACAGACTAAATATTTCTACTCATTTAATAGATTCTACTCATCTAATAGGGTTGAAGCTAAAATAACATATATAGACATTAAGGGCGATTTGCTGCCTCAAAGTTAGTGACATTGAAAGGATTAGATCTGGATTTAATTAGAATGGAAAAAATAAAAATGATAGGCACTTTTAAAATTTGGAGTCATATAAAAATAACTCGGTTGTCTTTGCAAAATTGAACTCCCAAAATTCAGTATATCACTGATCCTGCCTGCAGATGAACAACAATGTTTAGCTCATCAGATTTGTAGAATTTAACTTTGGGACAAGCTCCTGGTTAACTTCATCGGCTTTTAAGTATTGGGTCCTGCATCGTTTACATGAATCCATGGAAGTTGATTGAGATGGCAGCAGTTGTTCAAATGCTTTTGGTTAACTTTTTACTCTAAGATACCCTGGAGTCGAATTAGATCTGTGCTGTTTTGTCAAAAGAGACAAATATATAAATGACTATTAATAATATCCCTAATAGTTTATACCTCATGTTTTAAAGGACACTGATTAAAAATATTTATCATATTTTATATCAACAGTGGTTTTCTACTCATTTTTGAAAAACTTGTTTTGGGGTTGTTTGAAAGAGCAACCTTTAGAATTTTTTTAATGTCTGAATTATAAGTTTCTGGGTAATGAAGGAGGGATAAATTTGGATTCATTTAATTTTTTAATCACATAGACACAAGCTTGGGCTCTCATATTTCTGATATGTGTCTATTCTCAGGGCTTGGAAGGCTACTCTGCTTCTCAAGTAGTTGCTTGCTTGCTTCCTTATATTGGGATGTTTTAGAATCTTGTAATTGTTGACAGTGCTAGTTGGCTGAAATTATTATGAGGGGAAAACAGCCTTTATTAGCAAACACTGTAGGATTCAAGAATTGATGGAATGCCTTAACAAGAAAATTTAGCAATACCTTTTGAAAATTTAAAAGAGGAAAAAGGTTCTAACTGCTGACCACCTGTGAATAGTTGTCATCACACAGAGAATTGTTTGGATAATAAAGCATATCATCTCACAGCTTTGTTGATGCTTATATAAGCTTTTTGATAAATACCAACCAGTGTATGTGGTTGGAGAATTTAATTATTTTCTCCTGTAGGAGAGAACAGCAATAAATGTCATGAATTCCCCTGAACAAATTCAAAACAGAAAATTCTCCTTAGACTAGTTTCTTTTGTCAAAGCAGCAGTAGGAAATCTCAACTTTTAACTTGTCTACAAACGGCTTCAAATATTCTCTAATTACACTCAACATACATGAGCTTTTAATTTCTGGATCTACAACTAAGAAGAGTATTACAAACCATTCTGACATGACAACTGAAGAATTGATAATTATGAATTTTCAGGGAAAAAATCAAATAAATTGAGATGATTTAATTCAGATAAGTGTTTTAACCTGAGTCATTATTGAGATAAGTGAATCATAATTCTAATGCTACTAGCTAGTTATGTTCCATATTTATTATAGGCAAATAGATTTTAAGAGGAAAAAATGATATTTGATATAAAGGACTCTCTAATGGTAAAAAATAAGATAATACAGAAAGAAAACTGAGTTATGTGTTAATTGCTTTGACTAAAACTGCCCTAACAGTCAACCCCCAATCGCAGTGTTTTAACCATTCAAAGTGCATTTCTTGCTCAAAACACAGTCCAGTGTGGGCAGGACAACTATCCTAGACAGCTGTCCTCCAAGAAGTGACCTGGGGACCTGGGCTTCTGTCATTGTGTGGTTCAACCATGAGTGTCAAGGGAGTGGGGAGGAGTTACAGACTTGGGGGGCCACATTTCCAGTTCTGCCACACACTGGCTAATAGCCAAGATGAAGTACATGAAAGCTTATGGTAGATGGCCCAGCCAGCAATGCAGTAAATTAACATACTGTACTGGGATGTGTCTGTGGTAGCTTTGAGAAGAAAATGAACATTTGTCTGAGATATTATGAATATTCCAACCTGGAAATACATCGAGATTAAATAAATCACTTTACCAAAGCACCAGAACTTTTTTAAATGAAGGAAATTATGCATACTCTACCTGTACTGTCCACTATCCATATATGGCTGCTTAAATTTAAAATAATTAAAATGAAATAAATTGTTTTAAAAATTGAGCTCCTCAGTCACATTAGTCACATTTCAACTACTCAGGAGCCACATGTGGCTAGTGGCTGCTGCATTGAACATTTCCATTTCTGCCCTCACAGAAAGCTCTGGACAACACTACTCAGTGCTTTGCTCCTCTCGCTCCAGCCTTGCAGGCCCTGTCTCTTAAAACCCAATTCCTGTGCCGTTTTTTAAAGAAAGGCACTTGATCCCATCAGCTAATGATAATTTCTTCTCTCCTGTGTATTCCCAGTAACTGTATCTGTACTGTTCTATGGCATTTCACCTTATGCTCGTGTAATATACATCTGTGCTGTCTTTGCTATTAGCCCCATAGTATTTCTTGGGGAAAGAATTCTTGTCTGGCCTCTTTTTCCCCCTCATCCCCCAATGTCCTGCATCTCATAGACACATTATTATTATGCATAAGTATTTAAAGAGTATTATACCCTTCTCTGCCTTCTTAAACAGAATATAATAATTGGAATTATCACCTTCAGATATAATTTATAGTTCCATTATAAATTAATGGCTCACCCCAAATGTAATGCCATGGTGCCCCGAAGGCACTGTTAAGGTATGTAAGATTGTTGTCCATGCACAGAATGATTGCTGGATCATTACTAGATTACTCAAATGGTTATTTGTTGTTTGTTTGATTTTTAATCATCTGCCACTTCGGGGTGCTCTTCCTTTTCTGATTGCTGCTTCTAATCATCTTCAAAAATAAAATAAACAATTAAAATAAATGGTTAAAACGTACAGAAGGTGTTATAAGCACATGAATTTTGCAACATCTATTTTGATTTCTTTTGGAATGTCTTCTTTATTTTCTGCCAACATTCTACTAATTGCAAGTGTTATACAAGTGAGTTGCCACTAAATGTTTTTTAAAAGAGTGGGGCACGGTGGCTCACACCTATAATCCCAGCACTTGTGGGAGTCTGAGGCAGGAGGATCACTTGAGCCCAGGAGTTTAAGACCAGCCTGGGCAACATAGCAAAACTCCGACTCTACAAAAAAAAAAAAATTAGCCAGGTGTAGTGGCTCACGCCTGTGGGCTTACCTGCTTAGGAAGCTGAGATGCAGTAATCCCTTGAACTCAAGAGTTTGAGGCTGCAGTGAGCTGTGATCACGCCACTACACTCCAGCCTGGGCGACAGAACAAGACCTCTGTATCAAAAAGTAAATTTGAAAAGATATGAGATATGGTTCTTACACAACAGGAATGAACAAGTGAAAGATCTCTCTTCACAGACACTATTCAATATTTTTAAAAGGTGCATACTATTGAGATGAAGTTATGTAATTTTTTATTAGAAATAATTTTATTTAGCAAAGTTTGAGTGCTTTCACAAAGCACAATGCCAGTTACGTTAAACTTCTGTAAGCCCCTGCATCCAGGGAGCTGATAGCCTAAACGGTGAGAAACTAAATGATAATAGAAGTTAAAGCACAAACACATTCATGAGGTAACAGAAAAAAACTGTATACACTTTGGTCCAAATGAGCAAGCATTACAGATTGGGGGCTGGGCCTCTCTTGTGCTACAGACCTGCACAGCCATCTGCCTCCCTGATGTTTCCAGTGGGCCTTTTATTCCCTCCCACCAAACATTCTTCCAGGGTTCCCCATCTCAATAAACAGCACCTCTGTCCACCCAGTGGCTCCTGCCAGGAACCTAGTTGGGAGCAATTCTTGACACCTTCCTTGACGTCCTCAGAACCTGTCACCAAGTCCTGCCGCCAAAGCTGCCAATTCTACCTCAGAAATATTTCATCTGTCCACGGCACTGTATCACCACGGCCAACAGCCCTGTCCAGGTCCCCTTTACTCAGATCGCATATTTACGGGCATCTTTACTCCAGCAGAAAGAGCGCAGCCTCGCTGGCTTTCCCTCCCCCTACACACATTCTGGCCCCTTTCATTCCTTCATCCTCCACCAATGTCAGGAGTGATCATCGTATTACAATGGTCATAATACAATGGTTGGAGCATCGCTGCACTCCAACCTGGGCAAGAGTGAGACCCTGTCTCAAAAAAAAAAAAAAAAAAAAAAAAAGATCATGTAATCCTATTCTGTTGTGTCACTGGCTCACATCTTGTAATTGATTTCCATTGTACTTGGGATAAAATAAAAAATCCATGGGGTAAAAGACCCTGCCTATGTTTCCAGAAGCTGCTGGACTCCCTCTCCCTCATCTCTCATCTCTCTAGAATGCCTCCCCTCCCCAGCCCCTGGCCTGAACACTTGCAGCTCACCCTTTCAGTTTCACTTCAGATGTTGCCTTCTCACAGAGGCTCTTCAGTACCACTCCTCCCTCCTCAAACTGACTTAGATCCTTGTAGTCTTTGTATGTATCTATCACTATTATTTTATTCAATATCCCTCTCCCTCTCTAGACTGTAAGATCTATGAGGATGGTGCTAAGTCTATTTTGTTAACCACGGTGCTTGCACCTGCCGGCCCATGACATCTGCTGCTCACTTGGTAAATATTGTTTCACAGGAGGATGTTTATTTCCTGGGATAGAATAATCAGGAAAGTGTTCCTAGGGCTGCTGTGGTTATTCTGATTCCATCACCTAAAGGAAAAAAGCACATCAAAATTACCATTAAAACCATTTTAAAACCTACATTCAGCATCAGGATAGGCCTTGATTACTATTTCATCATATCAGTCTCACCTCATTAAGGTGATATAGTCCCTGCTTACAGTGGTTCAAGTTAGGATTTTTGACTTTATGATGGGTTTATCAAAGTATTAAATGCATTTTGACTTACAGTTTTTGACTTAAACCCATCGTAAGTGAAGGAGCATCTGTACTATCATAACACCAGTCTAATTTATTAAAAGCTTTCAGGAAAAAACATAGGTAAGTTTGAAACATTGGGTTTTCCATTGTTTCCTAAAGATAGCTTTATCAGGGTTTTTTAGCAGGCATCAGAATGGCAAAGAGAATCTCAACATTTCTTTGTGTCTTCCCAGTTGTATTAGTCAGCTTATACTGCAATAACAAAATACCATGGACTACATGGCTTAAACAGCAGAAGTCACTTTTCTCACAGTTCTGGAGGCTAGGAAGCCTGGTAGGGCCAGTTAATGGTAGTGGGTCTCTTCCTGGCTTGTAGCCTTCTTGCTGTGCATGCACAGGGAGAGGAAGAGGGAGGGTGAGCTCTCTAGTGTCTCTTCTCATGAAGACACTAACCCTGTCAGATCAGGGTCCCAACCTCATGACCTCATTTAACTTTACCTCTGAAAAGCCGTTTTTCCAAATGCAGTCACATTGGGGGTTAGGGCTTCCATGTAGGAATTTGAGAGGGATACAGTTCGGTCTATAACACCAGTGAACTCTTACTGATGTAAGAACTTTTTCTATTGGAATGTTAAGGTACAAGATTTCTTATAAAATAGAGATAGTGTGAGCAAAAGCACTGATGAGGTTAATTGGTACAGTGACGAAAACTTAATAGCATATTAGGAAATACTTCTTTTTGTATGCCTTTTTTTTTTTTTGAAAAATTATCCTGTGGAAAGACGAAATTTTCCTCCTTAATTCTGGCTCTGCTTCTCATTAGCTGTGTGATCTTGGATAAATGCTTAATTCCTCTGTAAAACTCAGTATTGGTACCCACCATGTAGGGTTGTTATGAGGATTAGATGTGGTGATAGCCATAAAGCTCCCAGGATGGAGTCTGACAAGCAATGAGCCCACATTAAAGCTCCGTTTGACCCACTTGGCCATCCTTTCCCAGTGAGGGGCAAAGTAAAACCAATTTCTAGGCTGCTGAACCAGGTGAATGCACACAGGCTGGCGATTTCCCAACTGAATACGATTTCTGAGGAGGTGCAAGTGTCCAGTCTGTGCATTCTACCATGCATGATCATCTGCTAGAGTTGCCCTATTTCTCGTTTATTTGAATCTAAACAGTAGAGCAAGTAGACTGTCTATCTTGGAGTTTAAACACCAAAAACATCCAAACATCAGAACTTTTCTCCACATACTACTGACATTGAAACATGTCATGAAACATGACATTCTAATACCAAAATAGTTGGCTCTTGTGCATGGCAAGGGATAATGTGGCAATCCTCCATGCTGCGCATAGCTGCTTGGTCCATCATTGTCTGGATCATCTCACACAGTTGCTATGATATTAGGATAACACACACGTTATGGCAGTTCTTAGTTGTCTTTATGTTTTGCTAGGCAAATTGCACGTGTGTGTATATATATACACAGGTATATCTACAAATGTGTATAAATATATTTGAGTGTGTGTTTGTATCAGCCCCATTCCTGAATCCACAAAATGGAAAGAAAAACCAAGATACTGAGTCTGGATCATCTGACTTCAACAGAGTAGTGTGTGCTTACTATTGTGGGAAAAATTGGAGGTAAACAATATTCCACTGTTTCCCTGTTTCGTTGTTAATTGTTCTTTTATTCAGAGGGCCCACCTTACGAATTTGTATTAAGAAACGTGAGAACATTCTATACAATGTACATTTTTCCATTATAGAGGGATTTAGAAGCAGAGCTTTAACTTATAGCGCTAGCTCTACCTATAGCTGCACACTGAAATTCTAAACCATGGTGGAGTGTAGAATTTTTTATTGCCCTAAAAATAAGAAAAATAAACATTATCTTCTTTGGGAACCATATGGATAAGGAATTTAGAACTTTAAGGATAGAACCAAGATGATCTTACAGGTTAAAAATGAATCGTTTGAAAAATCAAGTATTGTTTTAACCTCTGCATTGTTGGTGATCAGACAATTAAGTGGATGATTTTGCTTTTGAAGTGCCTGTTATTCGTGTTATACTTAACATTTATCCTACTGTGGACTTTATTTCTACTACTTTTTAACCAAATGAGATTTTTAAATGTAAATATTTGTAATATCTTTATGTGTATCTGTCGCAGGCTAATGTTATCTCTGCCATTCTGTACTAGGCCCCTGGCTTGACATCATACTGTCATATCACGAGAAGCATACTTTAAATTCATTCCAACTTTTGACAAAAAGGAGAAAGGAATTTGTGTGAAGGTATGATGAGTTTAAAGAAACATGCCCCATTTTTAGCAGTCTGTTTCCATGGCAACAGAAGCAGCAGCCAACCAGAGAGTTATCAAAGCTCCTGTAAATTTCCAAAGCTGAGTGTTGAAACATTGTCTTCCTGACCTCATGCTGCAGATTATTGTAGGAAACCTGAAGTGTATTAGTCTGGAATAATGGCGGTCCTGTTAGCATTTTAGTTTTTACTTTAATTTTGCTCTTTAATTTCTAAGGGAAGATAGATGCTACATTCTAGATTGTGGGACTTCCTTACAGGCAAGGGATGGTGGTTTAGAATTCCCAGGTCTATACCACCTGCCACTTCCCTTCTTTTCCAATTCTGTGTACTTAATAAGAATGCAGTAGACTTTCTCATGTTGAAATCAAAAGCAGTATTACCACTTGGTCTAGAGCCTTTTTCCAGACACTAATTTGAATAGTTTTTCAGTTAACTTGATGTTATTGCTCCCTTTTTCATCCGAAAATAGTCATAATATCAAAATTCCTGATGAAAATGCTGTTTGCTCTTTGTAGTGTCTGGGGTTGATATTTATGTGCACACTGTGGCGCTCTGCTTTTGTTTCAGACCGGAAGTGCTGGTGGAAGTTTGCTTGCTCAGTGCAGATAGCACAGCTTTTACAGAACAAACCACCGTTTTATTTCTGGCCTGTTTGCATTCCACTTTTTTAAATTCTTTGAAGAAGCACCTATTTTATAATTGGCAAATTAGCACCCTTGAAATATAACCCATAATTTGTGATATTCAGTTACTACTTTTTATCATCCATGAGAGTACGTTAGTGCTTTCTCTTCTTTTTTTGTTTTTCTTTTCTTTTTTTTTTTTGTTTTTTTTTTTTTTTTTTTGAGATGGAGTCTCACTCTGTTGCTGGAGTGCAGTGCCGTGATCTCGACTCACTACAACCTCCGCCTCCTGGGTTCAAGCGATCCCCACCCCACCTCCACCTCAGCATCCCAAGTAGCTGGGATTACAAGCGTGCGCCTCCACGCCTGGCTGATTTTTGTATTTTTAATAGCGGTTTCACCATATTGGCCAGACTGGTCTCGAACTCCTGACCTCAAGTGATCCACCTGCCTCAGCCTCCCAAAGTGCTGGGATTACAGGCATGAGCCATTGCGCCCGGCCAGTGCTTTTCTCTTCTTTAATGCAGCTTGAATTTCGCATTAATTCTAAGTGGAGAAATCTACCACTTTTTCATGCCCTTCTTTACTTTTTTGCTCATAGCTTCTCCTTTTTAGTCTTTTACCCTTCAGAACAACATAATTACATTTTGTCTTCATTCCTACCATCATCAGCAATTCAGAAATAACTCCAAACTCCAGATCCCCACAGTGAAGTCAAACAGTGTGCGTTTTGCCCCCATGATAATCACTTGCCCATAGAATATTATTTTGGTAATTTTTTCTTAAATGTGACATTGTATTCTGTTTCCTTAGAAAGTAGCAACTCAGTTATATGCTCTAAGTATACCATGCAAACTTGAGTAAAATAGGTTTATTAAACTTATATATATGGTAAGCATTGTGGAAGGTGCTAGAAATGTAAGGATGAGGTCTAGTAGGGCAAATAGAGGCAAAATATAGATATCTAGAGTGCAGTGTGATGGGGAATATATAATGTAGTTATTGTAGTTACTAAATTGTTAAAAGATGAAATCATTATCAGTGGTTAATGGAATTATGGTGGTGAGAGGGGCCAGCCAGGGGTGGGTAGGAAATAAGAGATGTGATTACTGAGAAATTAGTTTCATAATGTCTGTTCTGCTGTTTCTTTTTTTTAATTGTTGAAGTGAAATTCACATAACGTAAAATTAGCGATTAAGCAGTTGCTCTCATGCTCCCTTCCCCCCAATCCCTGGCAACCACCAATCTGCACTCTGTCTCTGAATTTACCAGTTCTGGATATTTCATGTAAATGGGTACTCTTACAATATGTGAGCTTTTATATCTGGCTTCTTTTCCTTGTAATGTTTTTCAGTTTCATCCACATTGTAGTATGAGTAATTTCTTTTTATGACTGAATAATATTCCATTGTATGGATATGCCACAATTTGTTTATCCATTCATCTGTTGATGACATTTGGGCAGTTTCTGCCTGTTGGCTGTTGTGAATAGAGTTGCTATGGACATGTGTGTACATTTACTTGTTTGAGTACTTGTTTCCAATTCTTATTTCACCTAGGAGTAGAATTGCTGGGCTGCAGTTGTTATAAACTCATATTATATTCAATTTAGAAAAGAACTTCTTTAGGAAAGACTTTAGAAAGAACTGCTAAATGTTCTAATTATGTACCTTGTGGTATTTTCCTCTGATAAAAATGATACCATTTAGAGCCAGTGAATAACTTGCCAAGCAGCTTCCTGATTTCTCTCCCCTTGGCTGTTGCCTTTACTAGTTGGAGCATTCGGTAATGCATAACCATGTTTCTCTTTTTGACTTTCTCTTCACAGTCTACCATGGTTATTCCAAACCTCCTTCACTGGCCTCAAAATTAACTTTCCCTTTGCCCATCTCACTTGGAACAGATGACCTTTCTTTCAACTTCTCTGAAAAGTTAAAAGCCATCATCTGGGAACTCCCTGGATGTCCCGGACCAAAGCTATAAAGCTTCCTGCAGCAGTAGCCAATCCTCATTGCCCTCCTATTATGATAGAGGAAGTGTCTTTTAATAAAGGATGTCTTTGTACATCTGTCCCCTTCCTGCTGCCTTCAAGAAACCTGCTATCTCTTACGCTCTTATTCATTCTCTCATTTGTATTCACTCTCATTTCTTTCTTCTCCCCTTCCCTCTCTTTTGCTCTTCATCAATTATAAACTTGCTCAAGTATTTTCCAACTTAGTGTCACACCCTCAAGTTTTCACTTTCTCCCTTGCTCTTCCTGGGCATCATCTTGAAAGTATGCTTACACTTGGTGCACTCACACTCTTGCCTCTCGTTCACCCCTGACCTCCTCCAGCCTGACTTACATCTGTCACTTCACAAAAGTAGCTCCTCCAGGGATTAAAACAGCAGCATTTGACACACTTGATCATGCTTTCTTTAAAAATTCACACACACCCTCCTGGTTCCTCCACCTTTTTAGGCAGCTTCCTCTGCCTTCCTCTTTGTTGGATCTTCCTTCCCTATCTGACCTGTAACTGGTTTCTACTTGTTGGCTTTCTTAAGTGCTCAGCCCCGGGCTTTCTTTTCCTCTCTATTTATATTCTCTACCTCAGCAAACTCCTGTGGCTTCAAACACTACATAAGCAACAACTTCCAAATTCCGTTCTCTGCCAAGACCTTCTGAAATCCGGACCCATGTAGCCAACTGCCATTTTGACATCTTCACTTCCTGTTCAAACATGCCCAAGACTGTGCTTCCTAATAGCCAGCATGCATTCCTTATCTCAGTAAGTGGCCTACCCAGGTGCCTAAGCCTGAAACCCAGGGTCATATTTGTGACCACCTCCTCCTTCAGACCCACTATCTACTCCCTTACCATCCACTGTTGGTTTTATTCTAAATGTATCTCAAATCTCTTCTTTACATCTCTCAGCCGTGATGGAGTTGAAGAAAAAAAATAAGTCCTGTGATCAAAGTTTCTATCCTGGAACATCGGAAAATTCTGTGAAATTTAGAAAAAAATGTTTGGTTTCAAGAGAAAGCTTACCCTGAGCTTTTGACAACCACAGTAAATATTTCCCATTGAGTCAGAAACCCAGCCCCATTGTCCTCACTAATTGTTTTTATATTTTACAGTTCTTCAGTGCTTATTAGTTATTTATATTATTTGACATAAGATCACCAGTACCCTTAGGTGAGAGGAGGTAATCTTTGCTTCCGAATTTAAATTTACCTTAAAACTTAATGTTATACATTGTGGGGAAGGGGAAAAATAAAAATGTACTATCTTGTAGGTGGGACTACAGATTGGCACAACCATTTGGAAGGCAAAGTGACCCTATCAAAATTTTAAGTGTGTGTTCCATCATTAGAAATTTAATGTATAGGTATATCATCAAAGGATGCCCCCAGAATGAATGACGATATTCATTATACCATTATTTGTAATAGCAAAAAATCTGGTACCTTAAGTATATGAATAATACATCCATAAGTTAGATACAGCCTTTAAGAAAGAGCTAGATTCCATGATATTCTTTAAGCAAATTACCAAACTATATAAATAGTATTATCTGACACATATACTTCCTTTGCACATTTTATATATAACATTGGTGGACAATTCACAAAACATCTTCTGGAGCCGTAGAAGTCTAATTAACAGTGGTTACCTCTGGGGAGAAGGACTGGAGGTCTGAAGTAGGATGGATTAACTTTCACTTTGCTTTTTAAAATCTCTTTTATGTGCATGTATACTTTATTTTAACAAAGAAAAGTAAAACATATTATAAAGCAGGGATTCTTAAATCAAGATACTAGCAGTACACCTCGTGTTCTGTTTGAGTCCCGGGCTCAGAAGGAGACCCTCCATGATTTGACTTTCTCCCCTTTGACTGCAAAATAAACTATTCACAAGAGAGAACTATAAATGTGTGAATCTTTGTGGAACTAAAATTTTTTAAGCCTTATGGTTTTATATTTGGAGAAAAAAGTATTATTTTCACCAAGTGTCTAATGTAACAATAGTGGTAATAATTAGTAATAGCCACCACCATTTTAAACATTTATTTTTAAGAGAAAGGAAAAGTAGTTCATCAGTCTTTTGCCCTTTCAGTATAATTGTTTTCAAGTCCTTAGCTGATTAAACAAGTGCAATTCTACATTTGGCCACTACACTGCTATCTGATGAAACACTGAAACAACTATTGAATGGAATCCAATTAATCCCTCCTGTATCCAAGCTCAAAAGATAATATGAGGAAGTTGGCTTTTCTAAACTGTCGTGTTTTTACAGGATCAGGCCTTCACTTAATACTGTTTAAACAATGCATAATAAATGTTTGCCAAAGTCCAACCACTTCATTCTCTTAACTACCCTGACATCTGTTTGAACAATAAACAACTGAAATTAGGATCTGTTTATTACCTAGTACTGACTTCAGAGTCAATACATAGTCAATTCTACAGTATTCTTTAGTTTTCCATCTTCAGAGATGGTTCTTCTAGAACCCTCACTTGACTGCTCAGGTTTTTTTTTTTTTTTTTTCACTCCTCATGATCCTGAAGTTTATTCTGTCCATTGCCCTGTAATTAAGTAATATACGTTGGAGCTTCTCTCTAACTCAGATAGTGCCTCATCACCTCTCCCTTCTCCCCTTTCCGACCCTCCTTCATACCCCATAACTGAAATCCAGCTATTCATAAAGAATTTCCAAGACCATGGCTGCCTGCCATTATGCTTCCCACAAAGTGTCATTTCTGCTTTGTTTTGGTAACATGCAATCCTCGAGGTCCCACTGAAAACTCAGGGCCAGAGCCATGCTTTGCTTCGGCTTGCTCAACTCAAACTAAGCTGCTCTTTGTTATTAATATGCTGCATACAATGTGTTGTTTCCTTTAAGGGGAAAAGACACTTCAATTACATCATATTAAGAAAACATTTCACACTTTGGGAGGCCAAGGCGAATGGAACACTTGAGGTCAGGAGTTTGAGACCAGCCTGGTCAACATAGCAAAACCCCGTCACTACTAAAAATACAACAAATTAGCCGGGCATGGTGGTACACACCTGTAATCCCAGCTACTCAGGAAGCTGAGGCACAAGAATCACTTGAACCCGGGAGGCAGAGGTTGCAGTGAGTCGAGATCTCACCACTGCACTCCAGCCTGGGCGACAGAGGAAGACTCTGTTTCAAAAAAAAAAAAAAAAAAAAATTCCACATTCTACTTATGGAAACAAAAGAGAAAAGACATATCTTGGTTCAAAAGCATGTGAAATTTTTGAATTAGGTTTATAAGTATCAGAAGTTACTGTATTTTAAAGGTTTTGTTTTGTGTGTTTGTTTGTTTGAGACAGAGTTCTTGCTCTATTGCTCAGGCTTGAGTGCAGTGGTACAATCATAGCTCACTGTGTAGCCTCGAACTCCTGGGCTCAAGTGATCCTCCTACCTCAGAGCCTCCCAAGTAGCTGGGACTACGGGTGTGTGCTACCAGGCCAGCTAATTTTATTTATTTATTTATTTATTTATTTATTTATTTATTTATTTTTGGTAGAGACAGTGTCTCACTGTGTTTGCCCAGGCTGTTCTCAAACTCCTGGTCTCGAGCCATCCTCCCTCTTCAGCCTCCCAAAACACTGGGATTACAGGCATGAACCACTGAGTTTGGCCTTACAGCTTTTTTATATTGGAAACGAATCTTAAAATTTTGTTCTGAAAGCACTCTGAACCATTTAAGAAGCAGGAGAAAGGAACTAAAAGAAGATACTTTTTTTTTTTTTTTATGGAAAACCTGCTAGACAAATTCTAAAAGAGCTGTAACACTTAAGATACTTTATATGTAAACTACCATATTGCTGGGAATGACATTTCAGTATATCATTAGATAAGCTACCTTTCATTCTTTTGGAATTGGGATTAAAATCAAATTTTTACTTTTCTTGCATAAAAGTAGAGCAAATTCACAGCACCTCTATTGACATAATATTGTTTTTATGTGTTGTGATAAGGAATAAAGATTAAGTAAAAATTTCAAAATTATGCGCCCTTTTCTCCTTATTGAAATGGAACAGGAAACTGTAAATGTTAGCCCTAAGAGATAAAAGATCATAATTCAGTAATTAAATTTTTTTCTCTAAATGAAATAGCCACCTGTATCCATGTTCACAGATGTCTCCTACAATTGCAAAAGATGACAGTTAATACATGAGGAAATTAGTCTCATTACTTTATGATCATGCTTTATATAGATTACGCTGGAATAGTCTTCCTTTTAAGAATTCAAATTAAAGGAATAACTGAAATGAGGAACTTCTACACAAAAATTCCACCACAGGATTTTTTATAGTTAAAAAACTGGAAACAACCTAAGTGATAAGCAGGGACTATTTAGTAAACTATGCCATATCCACCTAACAGAATATTTTATGTAGCCACTAAAATAATATTTATCATTGTAGTTACAGAGTGACTGGAGTATGTAGAAGCAGAGAATCAAAAATTATGCTTAGAGAAAAGACAGGAAATATGTGGTAACTCTAGTTGTGTGTCTCTGGATGATATTATCGGTGATTTTCTAGTTTTTTATCCTACTGTTTTCTATTTCCATATTTTGTGTAATGAACATATTTGGCCCTTATCATGTGTGAAAAGATTTTTTTTAATAAAAATTCCTGAGACCTAGGCTAGTTAGGAAAGATGGGATACGTACAGAAGTAAATGGATTTATAACCTCATCTCCCTCCATCCATGAGGGTGCTTTGCCTGCCTCTTGTGAGTTTTGTCATCTGGAAATACACAACTACTGTAGAATTCTCAACTTGGGGTTAATGTTTTGCCCAGAGAATACAATGCTACCTGTATGAGATATGCTGTTTTATATCTGCCCCCGCTTTTGATAAAATGAAACAGGTTTATACCCTGTTTCAAACCATGATTCTAAACTTCAGGATTTCTTAGGACCATGTGTTGGATTGTTTAGCCTTTACCTTTCTCAAAATTAATACTCTTTGAAAATGTTCAAATGTAATTGTAACATGAAGTCTATTTCTCGTTATTACTTATGTCCTTTGTTTCTGAAAGGATGTACACACTCAGTGTTTTGAACTATTTATTCCCGTGAGGATTCTATAGTTTGTACGTGTATCCTTTTCTTGCATGCTACTATTTGCAAAATGGCCATGGAAGATACTGAATGTTACTCAACTTACTAAGAGGATGGAGGCTATGATGTCAACCCAATAGTACGGTTCATCCACTCAACAAGTCACCAGGAGAGAATGCTCTTGGGTTCAGTTTTGACACATGAGGCCATTCCCAGACTGCCTCTGCCACAGGAAAGCAGTCCCAGGCCAGTGTCTAGTCTTTGGTTGCAGCTACAGATATGAAATCTTGTCAACACAAGCACAGTGTGTCAGACAACGGTGCAAGGCTGAGTGACATTCAGTGATCTAAGCCTTTTTTCCCTCCATGCAGATATAAACATGGAGGGTGAGCATGGAGGCTGAAAAGGGAGGAAGAAGGTCTCCAGGCTTAATCTATGAAGGTCCCAGGAAAACTTGATAAAGCATTCCTGATCCCACAACCGTAAATGCCTCTCTGATCATTAAAAGAGTCTGGTCCTCTGTTTTCAGGGTCCCTTACCCCTTCCTCAGTTCTGGATAAGCACCAGCACATTCTGCCTAACTTCTGTGTGGCATGACAGTTAAGCTGTCTGTATCATTCAAGCCGTGTTCTTCCTGGCCTTGGATGGTCTCCGTCTAAGGTGCAGATATCTGCTGTGACTTATACGTTAATTTTGTTACTAATTTGATGAACAGAAGTTCTGAAAGCAAGTTTGATATCTGCTAAAATTATGAGTCTATACCTATATGATTGGTACTTTTTATAAGTAGTAGTTGCTCTCAGAATAGCATGTGTCAATTGTGAATAACTGGTTTTAGTTGACATCAACAAATAATACTATAATTGTGTGTTTCTGTTTCGAGACAGAGTATCGCTCTGTTGCCCAGGCTGGAGTGCAATGGCACGATCTCAGCTCACTGGGTTCAAATGATTCTTCTGCCTCAGCCTCCTGAGTAGCTGGGATTACAGTCATCTGCCACCTTGCCTGGCTAGTTTTTGTATTTTCAGTAGAGACGGGTTTCACCATGTTGGCCAGGCTGGTCTCAAACTCCTGACCTCAAGTGATCTGCCCGTCTCGTCCTGGCCTCCCAAAGTATAATTGTGTTTTAATACTAACCCAAAGTAGCAATGTACCTGAGCTCTTGCTAGGGCATAGTGCCTCATATTCAATATAATATGTCCAGTACTGTCCACCTATGGGTGCAGATAAAAGCTAAAAAAAAAAAAAAAAACTGAGTAATGAACATACTTAACAGAATGGCTAGTTACTTGCAATTCTGCCTCCCCTCCCATTCATGTTCTTCCTAACGTCGCTTAAAAAAGATCCGTTTACAGCTACTGCTGCTGCTCTTTCCCATGGATTTTTACCCCATACAGTACCCAGACACCTAACAGATATGCTCTAAATAAATGAGTGTGCCTGGGGGAGGCTGATGGCCACAGCTGCTTTGAATAATACTTGTATTGGGAGGTTCTTGTTTCTTGGGAAAGTTATATAGGCAATGGTGAGAGCATTAATAGGGGAAATTATTCTCCTACCTTCAAGCAGTATAAGTACGATTGTTTGGTTGCTTATTTGGCCACATAGAAAACACAAATTTTTTGTTTGTTTTATTTTAATAATTAGTGGTTGGTGTCTACGATATTGTGAATACAATTAGAAATGTATATGTGTTCTTTCTCTCGGGCTCCTGGCACAGAACTCCTAAAGTTCTCCTAAATGTCCTGAGTAATAGGAGCATCATTTGTTATACATTTGGTCTTAGTTGCTAGTTCTTGACAAAGAGCTTCTTTCTAAGATCCTTGGACTCTCTAGAGTGATGAGAGTGATTTTTGTATGCTACTGAGATGACAGGTAGTTGAAAGCCTTTAGGTAGCTTCCAGATAGGGGCTGATCACCAGAAAGACCAAGGCATGGCCAGAGGAAAGGTGGTGTACCTAGAGAGGGCATGGGAGCTCTGTGCCCCTTCTCCCATATCATGCCCTATGTGTCTCTTCCATTTAGCTGTGTCTGAGTTATATCCTTTATAATAAACTACTAATAATAGATAAAGTGCCTTCCTGAGTTCTGTGAGCTGTTCTAGCAAATTATCAAACCTGGGGAGGGGATTATAGGAACCTCCCAACTTTATAATTCACTGGTCAAAAGTCTGAGTGGTTTGGACTAACAGTTGGCATCTGAAGTGAGGGCAGTCTCTGGGGATAGAGCCCTTTAACTTGTAGGATCTGACACTAACTCCAGGAACCTAGTGTTAGAATTGAATCATTGGACACCCAGTTGGGCATCCAGAGTTGGAGAATTGGTTGGTATGAGGGAAAAAACCCACACATCTGGTGTCAGAAGTGTTGGAAGTAGAAACAGATGGGAGTGACATGCATCCATGTTGTGTGTTACCCTCCTGATAGCAGGTACCTTTTTCCATGTTAGCATGAAAGTGTGATTTCTGGTCATAGATGATTACAGCTGGCAGGATTGTTGTCCTGGTAAATGAAGGCACCTGAAATGACCAATGTACAATCAAGAGATGCTTCTAAGACTAACCAGCTGTTGTCATCAGAGTGTTGGTTTGCAAATCAAGTTGTTGCAGATGTATGCATCATTCAAAGATGTCATTCACCCAAAAAACGTATTATGTCTGATAGATTTGTCTCACAAATGTGTGCTTTGTTTGGTTTTTGTTTTAAACCAAAAAGGGGGCCATTGATGTTTTCATTACTCTTTGTTTTTTACTCTTTTGAGGATTCCCTTGGGAGAAAGGAAAGATTTTCCTACTAGAGGTTCTCCAACAGACATGGACCCCCATGTTCCAGAAGTATCAACCTTTGAACTGGAAAACTGTTCTAACCCTTTTCTCCTCTCAGTTGTCTTTTTCTTGAGATTCTACTTCTTGAATATGACTATCTTAAATGCAGACAAGCATTTACTTTAGCATTCCTAGAAGAATGTTAAAGTACACAGGTCTTTGGGTGCTGTACTAAGCACAGGTCAGCTCCTTGGTTATTTTGTTCCTAGTAAAGTACAGTGGGAACATACTAACCTCAATCAACTTAGGAAAAAGATCTTTCTGATTGAGCACAATTGATTCAAAGTATCACAGAACATCTTAATGTCAGGAATGTGTGTATCTTTTTTAAAGAAATTTTATTTCTTTTGCTTTGTGTAGCAGAATCTTTATCAGTTGCTTCAGTTCTAAATAGGTATCAATGAAGCTTTGTGATCCTTTGGCCCCAAACCAAACAAAAACCGAAACCTATTTCTGTATCTGATAGATGATGACATTCATATCAAACAATGATAAAATATTTTTAAAAGCCATGTGACAACTTAGATTCTTTCTGAACTTTACCTAAGACTGCTCTGCTCTGCAGTCAGCACAAGACCAACTGAAAAACAAGGGATGAGGCCACTTGCCTGCGTTTGCAGGCCTCAGGGTTTTATTTTAAGGAGGAGACACCATGCGCACTGCATTTGAGCCTCTCATTCCAGCCATCACCACTCACTAGAAAATTCTGTCTTCTCTTTCCACCGTTTAAGAAAGGCACATAAGTAATTTTTTAAAGCATATTGACAACCCTTAAGCAGACTCTTAATCATTCTAATCTTGGTTTTCATCCATGGTTTGAAACAAAAATCAAAGTGGCAACTTAAAATCACAATGGAAACTTGGTTTGAATGTAAAGCAAAGCAAGAAAAGTATTTTTCAGAGTCACCTCCTGTATTCCCCTTATTTTGAAATAGTCTCATTTTCCACATAAAAATATGTAGATGCTTATAAAACGAATCTGCTTGAGAAAACTAGAAAAAATTAATTTTTTTATTAAATTTGGCAAACTGGATGTCTGCATTTCATAATGTGTATCTTGTTCTCTGCCAGTTCTAATAATTTACTTTTATTAAAATAATAAGGTGTCAATTGATTTGTGACTTTCTTAGAACGTACAGACTGAGATATGGTATTATGTTTGTGCAAAGATTACTAAACTTTAAATTCCTAATTTAGAAATTTCCCTTTGGGTCATTAGGAATATCTCATAGGTCCAATTTTTATTACACAAGCAGCCCTCCTTAAAGCTGTTTATAGTCAGTCTTTCCTTAAAATAAATTTTTGCTATTAATTTGCTTTTTAAAAAAACTAAGATGTGTCAAAGAATTTCACGTCTCTTATTTCTATGAATTAGATTTATTAGCAAGTCTTAATGTATAAACCAACTATTTTTGTTTATTTTCTTGAGTACTATGAATGTTTTAAACAACAAATACATAGCTTTGGTCATCAAACTAGGATAAACTAAACAAAACATTTATGCTGTGTAAACTTTAGTGTTCACTAAACAGGCAGAAATTACAAAATAATTTCCCTTTTACAACTTACGTGGTGCCAGGTAATATCCTTCTTGTTTAATTGTGAAATAGAAGATGCTTGGTAAAGCTTAAGTGCATCTCCTCTGGAATCACATAAATTGGATCCCACAGTTGCCGATAAACTCTAATGGTGATTATTTCCTTTTCACAGTGCTCCAGCTGAGGCTTCAACAAAGGAGGACGAGAGAACAACTAGTGGACCAGGGCATCATGCCACGTAAGATTTATACCATCACTGCCATCCCTAACGTGACAGAACATGAAGGGCGTGTCCAAGAAGAGCCTGCATCTTGCTCTGCTTTCAGTTGTATCCATTTAATCAACAATTACCAAATGAATTTCCAAGGAAAAATGAGGCACCTAAGTGTATCGTTTAGAATACATTTTAAAAACCAGATGCAGTTTAAAAGAGGGACTTGAATTTTATATTACACAGAGAACACTTTTACACTGTAATAAGGCTAACATTCATTCATTCTTTAAACTTTAATATTTGTTTTAGTTTTGAAATGACTAAAGTAATCGCTATACTAATAGATTTGAAATTCATTAGACTTGCCAAAAAACATAAAATCAATTTATAACTTTTACTTAGACATTTAATTCCAATTAATATTTAGTGCTATGCTATGATCTATATACAGTAATTAAGTGTATCTCAGTTACAGGACTGATAAACATTCCATTTATAATTCATATTTTTGGCTCCAGTACAGATATTTCCCTAGTATCCCTAGGGTTTGTTCCTTTCAGAAATTTTTCAGAGTTGATTAATTTTAGAATGTTTGTTCTAGTTGTTTTCTTTACCTTTAGTCACCAAGTTTGGAGGTGGTTTTATATTTTAGTGGGGAGGAATGGCCGTTTTGTGTAGGCCATTAGGATTGTGTATCTGGATTTTGTGTAAAAATTGACCTTTCCAAGAGGTAACTTACTCAGTTTCAAAACACTAGAAAGAAATTACAAAATTAATTTATGCTTTCCAGTCTTCTGAATCACGGCTATGATAAACTGTTTTCTTGGTTTGTGATATGGAATGATTTTTCTCTCTAGTATATATTTTTCCCAGTAAAACCTTTTTTTTCTGGACTACTATTAATCGAGAATCTCAATATTTTAAATCTAGCGTTGTGATAGTCAAAAGGTGCTTTGATAATCTGCCAGATTTCTCCACCACCACATTCCTTACTATGAACCAATCAATCAAAAAGGATCAAATTAGGATATTTAAGACACCACTGCTAGGCCAGCTCTAATCTGCTTTTGGGGGCTGGTCCTCAGCCAAACCCGATTGGACTGGGCTCCGGGAGTCTCTGTGGTGCTTCATGTGCCAGAGCTGAAAATAATGCTGTAAGAGCTGATTGGTCAAGTCTTAGAAGTGACAGCCCAAGGAATCCCGGTCCTCTATCCCATCCGCCCATCTGACTGCGCATGCTTGTAAGTGCAGGGTGTTACCAGGCAATGGTGGACATACGCAGACAAGATTTTGCAAAGATAATTGATAGAATACTGTTGGTAGGTAATGTTTTGGTAAGCACTGCTTACCCTCACACTGGGATTCCAGAATATTTGATTTACCAGCAGTTAGCATATTAAGGAGTCACTGTGTCTTTACAGTGAGTTGCCCTGTGGTATGGTAGAAAGAGCATGAACCTTTCAAATTCAAAATTCTAGATTTAAATACCACTTTGACCACCATCTGGTTGTATGGCCTCAAGAATTCGCTTAAGCCTTTCACCTGCACTGGGGCTTAGACCTACCTTGTAAGCTTATTGCAGGGACCAATAGCAACATAGTTGGTTAAGCACAGAGCCTGTTATGGGCTCTAAATAAATGATACCGCAAATCTGTTGGACACAAAGTGCAGTGTGATGTTCAAGGTTACATCACTCCCAAGGACATACGGACTTTTTCTATAGCTTATATGACCATTAAGAGCAAAGACTCATCAAGGGGTCATCAGACAGTCCCCTTGGCAATGGAGATTTGCTATGAGTAGTCAGAACTAGTCTGAGCTGATATTTGCATTGTCATTTTGTATACAACTATGTTTTAAATGTCTACTTTATTTGTGAAATACATAATTTTTATCTTGTAACATTTAAGATTTCAAATTTTGTGGGTCTCCTAATGGAACTAGTAAATTAATGGAACTGTAGATGTGATCTATTAATAATAGGATTGTCAACATGATATACTATAACATTGGATTGAAGTATGAACTCCATTTATACTGTGGAACCCATTTCTTTTCTCACAGCTTTGAAGAGCCCAGCGGCATTCCATGAACAGATAAAAAGCTTGGAACGAGCCAGAGTAAGACATTTCATTTTAAAATGTTCTACTTCTCTCTCCTCCTCTCCCTCTGTTCTAAAATACCTGTGTACAAGTAGCAGTCTTACTCCTAAACGTGTCAATAGAGAAAAAAATAGTGTATTTTCAGGATACATGGCATAGAGAACATTTACTCTGGGACAGTTTGATCTGGAGGTTTGTAGAAAATACATGACATTCAAATTTTGTTCTTTTAAAACCAGTTACTAGTTTTGTACAAAAATGACAAATCATACTTCTTTGCTTTCTTGCTCTCAGAGCATAACAACAGTTTTTAGAGGCATAAGAGGGGGTAATTCTGTCATTTGTTACCCCTGCAAAGAGACAGCTAAGGATGTGCTGACACCAGATCCTTTGGTGATTTCCCTACTGGGTCTCTGTTACCTGTACATTTGACCAACGGTAGGGGAATATGGCTAAATCAGAAAACATTGCTACATTCAACTCTGCTTTATTCTTTAAGATGGCACCATCATACTTGCACATGATAATTGTTAAGATTTTTCTTTAAAAATGCCATTATGAATATTCATTCATTTTGTTTGTCTTGGGGAAAATTTCTATCATGCAACATGAAATAAATATATTCCAAAATTTTCTTTAAAATTTTTCTAGAATGAAATAATGATCTCTTACAGTCTTATAAAACCTATATTAAGGCTTTCTTCCTTAAGAGTTGAATACATTTCTAATTAAGAAAATCTGATCAAGGATATGAACTTACCAAAGAAAATACATTAGTACTTTTAGGAAATTGTTATCTAGGTGGATTTTTACTGGACCTGAAGTATAGATTTTATTGATTTTAGATATTTAAGTGATTTAAATCCTATGTTTATTAAAAAATTATCTTTAAAAAATTATCTTCAAAGCATGACCTTTCAATGTTGATAAGTTTTAAAAGTTTATAAAGTGCTTAGTTCATACCAACATACTCTTCAAGTCCCTGTACAATTTTGAAGGCTACACTTTAAATCATGTGTTGGATAATAGTTTTTCTAAGTGCTAATTTCTACTCTTCCTCTCAAACACATGACCATAAGGGTATTGTTTATTTAAATAGAGTGCCTTAAACAACATTTAAAACCACAATAAATAATAAATAATTTATGGTAAGACTGTTTTTCTTTTTAAAGACCGAAAACTTTTTGAAACACAAGATTCGGAGTCGACCAGATCGTTCTGAGCTTGTCAGGATGCACATTTTAGAAGGTAAAGGATTTATTTCTTCTTAATTTGCTGTATTTTTTCAAGAAAAGAAGTGAGAATTTCACCATTTCTGTTTATTCCCATTTGAATAACTTTTTACCCCACAGCCTTACTTCCTCCAAACTGGATAGCAACATGAAGACCCAAAGCTAAATCATTATGTTAGATACACAGGGAAAGTTTGATTCTTCACATAATCAATTAATGGACTAACTTCCACACCAGCTGGTACCACAGATGCCTCTACTCTACAGTTCCATTAAAAAAATTAGTGTCCAGAGGACCCCATCTAAAATGGATATATGTCCAGTGAGGAACATATATCCAGTTTTTAAGTCCTAAAGAATGCAATAGCCCAAGTCTAACCCTAGATTTTCAACTGCTTGGACCTTATCTGTGTCTACCTGGTACAGTTCCACACCCAACGTTTTCTCTTTATTGCCACTTACCCACAACAAGCCACCTTGAGCTGACCATTAGCACCTCCCACCCACCTCCGCCAAATGATCTCAGTCGTCTAACCTCATCACGTACGAGGCTGGTAAGGACAGTTCCACACCCAACGTTTTCTCTTTATTGCCACTTACCCACAACAAGCCACCTCGAGCTGACCATTAGCACCCCCCACCCACCTCCGCCAAATGATCTCAGCCATCTAGCTTCATCACTTACGAGGCTGGTAAGGACAGTTCCGTTACATCTTTGGTTAACACATGGGTCAGGCCAGGATGTTTTTCTCTCTAAAGGCAAAGCATTCTCGAAAGCTTATACCTCCACCATCAACTCCCAAGTTACATTTTCTTTCATTGTTTTGCTTCTCCAACGAATTTATTAAGACTAGAAGCTTGAGTCTTTGGTGGCCTTCGGTCTGTTAAGTATTGAGAAGATACAGAAACAGTCTGAAAACTTCTCAGACATTGAGAGACAATGGTCAGGTAGAAGGGAGGTTTGTTCTCTGGGCCTAATGATAGGATTAGAGTTAGTATTAAGTTAGGTCGATATTACCAAGTATTAGATTGTAGCTCAACATAAGAAATAATATCTTAAAGGTCAGACATGTCCAGAAATGAAATCTTCAGGAGGTGATATGGCTACCATTATTAGAGGTATTCCTTCATTGGCCAGTGTGCTAGACTCCAGAGACCCAACAAGTGAGCGAGACAGATGGATGCCTGACTTCACGGAGGTTGCAGTCTAGTTTTGCTAACAAACAAGCAAAACAAGTGAATTACAGATTGTGAGAAGAGGTCTGTGGGGAGTAAACAGACTGCTATGATAGAGAAAAAACTCAATATTAAGGATGTGGTAAAGAACTTCCAAGCATTAAGGTGGTCTCTACGACCTCAAGTAGGGGCTCTTCTATTGTAAAGAATCTTTGATTATATGGCTGTCCTCCTCATTCCAGGGGCAGGAGGTGAGAGGTATGTCCCTTTCTCTACTTTGGGTTGTGTTCTCAGAAGTCCGCTGGACTAAAAAGGCTTTTCCAGAACTCCAGTAGTAGGGTAGAGCAGCTACCAGTCAGGGATAAGTGAATCTTCAAAGAAGCAAGTTTACTGGTAAGTAGCCAAGTAAGTGGTTGCTTCTTTGCCTGAAAACATCTTGACCTATAAGGGACATTTTTGTAGTAACAATGCTATCTGTTTCAATTTGTCTTCTAACTGTAACAAGCTTTATTAATATAATTAAAATCAAGGAAAATACATTTAACTCTCAAAAGAAATCTTTTTTTAACGACTACCCACCATTTAAAAATCTAACTGTATTTATGAATGAACCATAAGTGATGTTTTTAGGACATCTGTTCTTAAGTTGGGATTTTTTGAAATAAGAAAGAGTGTCATTTTATTTTTTAAAGTATCTTAAAACCACCACCACTCCCAACTGTATTTTAACATTAACCCAATTTTGATTGGATTGGATATTTGGCAGGCAAGGGTCTAAATTACTTCCTGAAGTTCAGCAGCTAAACTTCAGCCTCAGTCATGAGGATAGAGGTAATAAGACCAGTAACAGAAACATACCAAAATTCCAGGCTCTACTTACTTGGGAATATTTTCTTTCCATACATATTGCTATCACTTAGGTGGTAGTAATGTAAGAGAGGAGAAGGACAGAAGTCTGTCCTACCTAGATCTTAACCAGAAGCATTGAAATATCAACCTGAGAGTGATTCTTATGTTCTGATTCTCCCCAGCAATCATCTTGTATGGTTACAAGTGTTATGTCAGAAGATTGGGGCCACAGTTGGTTGTATGGGAAAATGATAAAAATGAGATGGACACACATTTTAACCTGTAGATGTCTACATTTATTTACCAGTATTCCAACATTGTGCTAGGGCCTTCTCTTTGGGTAAGACTTTAATGAATGGAGTTCACATCAATCTGAGCTTTAAAATCCTAGATTTCGCAACCTTTTTCTCAAATTTCTTGCAGTTGTTAATTGCCCAAACAAATTTGACAGTGATTTTTTTAATGACTCACCTTTTATCAGATGTTTCCAAGAAATGATCTTTTATTTTTTGAAGTTTTATCATTTTCTCATAACATTTAGTTAAATTTTGTATTCACTCAATAGCGGTCACAACAGATATGAATCATTTTGTGGACAATCAAGGCTCACTTTTGGCAAGCATACAGCTCAGCTGGTGGATAGAGAATCTGCACAGATGTGCTGCAGGGTAACCTCCTAGCCATGTGCTTTCAGTGAGCCTTGGGCTTCACGAGAACATTCTATTAATAATTGCAGAATAAAGAATATCAGTTCATCCTACGCCGACATATGGGGAGTTTCATTAAAAGACCTTCTACTGTATGACTTAAGAGGCAAGCAACTTTCAACTCCAAATTTGGATAGACACCACATCATTATTTTTCATCATTTCTAAACATTTCTTAGAACAATGGAAAAAACATTAACAAGAGTTACCAGGAATACAAGTATGACAGAATGAAGCAGATGGATGTATTATGGTATTTATAGTTTTACATTGCTTGTACCAATTTTATGCAGTTGTAAGTAGATGAGTTGATGCCTGTATACAACCATTAATTACTGTGTATTATAGTTGAATGTTCCTAACAGACACAAGGATATACATCCAGAAATAAATGCAAATTCTTAATTATGATGACCGACCGAGACACAGGGGATCAATTCAAGAATATGAATGATAGCTCTTCCTATTGACCTCTGAAGAGAAGCTTATAAGCCTAAGAGACAGTGTCTCCCTTCTAAGAATTGACTTTCCAATGAAGCCAAATCCAGAACTATCAACTTCTTGAACCGTGGGCCACATCTGTCTCGCTCATCCTCTATATCTCCAATACCTAATAAATGTGAATTTGACCCTCCCACCGTAAACAAACAATAGCAGTACCCTTTGGTTTAAGGTCCTGTTAATTTGAGTCTGTGGGCATCCAAATTACATAGAGAAAGTAAAGCTATCCAGAACTAAAAAATACAAAATGCATACTGGAACATTCTTAAACAGTCATTTTCTCTTTCCATAAATATGTCGAGAACACAAAAATATGTCTAAATCGGTTTAAATTCAGTTAGTTGGCCTGAAATAACATTATGGAATAGAAATAGTAATTCGAGTAATGGTTAAAATTGTGTTTCCTTTTTTAGAAACATTTGCAGAGCCATCCCTGCAGGCTACTCAGATGAAGTTGAAAAGAGCTCGACTAGCAGATGATCTGAATGAAAAGATTGCTCAAAGACCTGGTCCTATGGAGCTGGTAGAGAAAAACATCCTTCCTGTGGACTCCAGTGTTAAAGAAGCAATTATAGGCAAGACTCTAAAAATTTACTGTTTGGGGGGAGAAAGAGAAACTTGGAAATTTTAGATAAAACAAATATAATTTAAAGGCTAGCACCAATCGTGAGTATTGTTTTCTGGGTTAATTAGAAATTAACACTTAGAGTGATTTCTGTTACTGTCATTTCATTACATATTATAAGTCTAGTATCTGCCGCCGATTAACAGATTCCCTTGTTAAGTCTGAGGTTTAATTCGTACATTCTTGATTTCATCTCACCTTTTGGGGTCCATCTCTTTAGGACTGCATGGAATCATGGTTGATTGTACTGCTTAGACATCTTGACTACAAATTGCCTAAGCTTTAAAGTCATACCAGTGCAAAATAGGAAGTCCCCAGGGGTGATGAAAATGACAACAGGTTTTAAGATAGGATATTAACTTTTCAAAATTGCTTGCTGAGTAAGTAGCATTATTATTGAAATAATTTTCTAAGTTAAACTTAGATTCTGTTTAATATTTTTACTAACTTTATTTCTGTCTACTTCTAGGAAATATAAATAGCATGTTCAGTGTTAGTTCAGCAAGGTGAATAGCAGATGAGTACAGAATGGTAGTGTCTCTCCATTTTATCCTGGTCTTATCACACTTAGTTACTGATATTTCTCTTTTTATTTCTGGCATAAGCTTGAGCAGAAAAAAAGGAAAAATCATGTGAGATGTCATTGTAGCCGGGTTGCTCCCTAAAGTGGGAACTTATCAACACACACCTAGTCGTGGCCCCATTTTCCTCCTTATCACGTGTTTTGTTTTTTGGTTTTGTTGTTTTCTTTTTTGAGATGGGCGTCTGGCTCTGTCTCCCAGGCTGGAGTGCAGTGGTGTGATCTCAGCATACTGTAAGCTCCTCCTCTCAGGTTCACGCCATTCTCCTGCCTCAACCTCCCAAGTAGCTGGGACTACAGGCTCCTGCCAGCATGCTCAGCTAATTTTTTCTATTTTTAGTAGAGACAGGCTTTCACCATGTTAGCCAGGATGGTCTCGATCTCCTGACTTCATGATCCACCCGCCTCGGCCTCCCAAAGTGCTGGGATTACAGGCATGAGCCACCGCACCCGGCCTGTCACGTGTTTTTTTTAACAGTTGGATTTCCTGTCAGGATCCAAACAAGGTCCACACATGGCTTCTGATACTTCTCTTAAATCTTAATCTATTGGGTGGATCTTCTTTTTTTTCTTACTCCTTATTTGTTGAGAAACAGGCTTGTTTTGTCCTCTAGCATGTCCCACATTGTGGATTTTACTGATTGCATTTGCATCCCCAGGTGTTAAGATTCCTGGCACTTGTACTTCATGTAACTGGTAGTTGGACCCGAAGTCTTAATCTAATGAAGGTTTGATTTTTCTTTTTCACCCAAGAATACATCATGGTTAGTGGTGTGTTCTTGCACTGGGAAGTACATTGTGTTCAATTTTTTTTAAAGCAGCTTCATAAATTTTCATAGGAAACAATGTTTTCCTCCTTCACATTAAGCTTGGTATTCCAAAGCCAACATAAGTCAAAAATCATTTCTTTCTTTAGGCGTTGGGAAGGAGGACTATCCCCACACTCAGGGCGATTTCTCATTTGATGAAGACAGCAGTGACGCTTTGTCTCCGGACCAGCCTGCGAGTCAGGAGTCACAGGGGTCAGCCGCGTCCCCAAGTGAGCCAAAAGTTAGTGAATCGCCATCTCCTGTGACTACAAACACTCCAGCCCAGGTATTATCTTTCTGGTTTTGAGCGCTAAAGAAAGAAAATGCTTTTTTTTTTTTTTTTTTTTTTAAATATATTAAGGTAATAAACTGTCACCAGAAGACAATTCTGAATTGAATTTAAATCGATTAGGCAAAAGGCAGGCACTTAACTGCCCTCCAGGAAGGTAATAAAGATTTCCAGCCACTATGTCTTTATCACAAGTAGGTAATACCATTGCCTGAAATCTTGGAGAGTTGAATGTTTTGATCATTGATGGAACTGAATTTGTTTGTTCAACAAATACACATTGAGCACCTATTATGTTTCAGATTTATTGGGAACTGAGAATCTAGTGCATACAAAGGAATGTAAGAAATATCTTGGTAATTGCATTGGAAATTTACATTTCTTACCTTTTAATGGGTGTCCATGTTTCCTTTGGCTTTATAATAATTCCTGTGCTATACATAATGTTTTTTCTCCTTATGGTACTTTTTCCTTCCTGAAATTTTAATAGTGTTATTTTAAAGTCAAAACTATTGAACTACTTAATGGGAGTGATCAAGTCAGCAGAAAATGTTCTTGTTAAGCGTGGCATCATAGAATTTTTGAGTCGGAAAGGAATTTAGCAATTATCTGCTTTAACCTCATACAAGAGGCAGCCTGGGTTCACAGAAGTATGGAAGTTTGGGGATTAAAAATGCCCATTTTCTTACAGCATTTCTTCTCATTGATGACCATTGATTTGTTAGGAACTATGTCTTTCAGCATTATTTTCTTCATTGCATTTATCACCATGATCTGAAATATGTTAATTAATTTGTTGTCTCTATGCCTGCAACTAAAATGTGAGCCTATGAGAGGGATTTTGACTGTTAGAAGATAAGAGCTACTTTGGAGAGAGAGGGAGGGGGAGAGAGAGAGCAAGTGTATCTTGAGCATGTAGCACAGGGCCTGGTACAGAAAAGGTGCTTAGTAAATGCTGACTTGAATTAAGCACCTTGAATGCAGACTGACACAATGGTTGTGGAAGCTTGTTTCTGTTCTTCCATGTGCATGTAGAGCCTCTACAGCGTGGACTCATCAACAGTAGTGTGGATGGCTGCAGTTCAGATTGTCCTCTCCAAGTTCACAGGGCAGGGGTGACCGTGGCCCCTCAGTTGTACTGGACCCTGGCCTAGAAGAAGTATAAGGGTCAGTGACCAGCCCACAGTCTGAGGTCTGAGCAGGCAGAAAGCAAGAGCGAGGGAGACTAAACCTTACTGTGTTCTCACATATTTGCTGCACCCTGGTTTTGAGCTTTAAAAATTCGGTAAAAAGAATGTCAAGTATGCAAGTAGATACCATTAACAAACAGTTACACTTATCCATTTGGGTTGTTTGTTCTCTGTTTCTGTTTTGAGTAGGTTAGGATGTCAGATAGCAATTAGCATGGCCTTAACTTTTAGTAATACAGAATTTGTGTCACAACAGCCACCTATTGTTTAAACTTCAAGACCATTTCACCTGCATGAAAGATTATAATTCTCTTCCTTGTATTGCTGGTACTACTGTGTTTTATTTCTGTAGTCTTAAAACATGGTCTCCAGCTAAGTTTTTAATTGAGACACTTTAACCAGAGACATTCCCACACAGTGAGCTGACAGTCCAGAATTCCTTGAAGGAAAATAGTAATAACAGTGTTTCTTGAAGAATAAATATGGTCTGTTTATTGCCAGTGCAACACACATTAAGCCTTGGGTCACTCCTGAATTTAAGCAGTAGTTTTCAAAGTACCTTCAGTGCTGCTGCAGTACCAGTGCTGCCTGTTACATGCAGACCATTAACAGTCAGCTTTTTATCTGTCAACTAGGGCGATGGGAAAAGACCCACTTTTCAGGATGTTAACAGTTCCTATGTATACATTCAAGAAAAAGAACCTGGAGTCAGGATTGGCTCCACTGTAGCTTTGCCTGTTAAATCATTTCTGTCCTATGTGCCTTGAGACCTCTTAAAATTGTGTCCTTCATGAAACCCCCTTGTATTAAGTGTTCTAGTATTTATAAGTAAGGAATCTGACAGACATGATTATTATACTTTTATTCATGTAATGAAAGAAGCATGTCCCTGGTAACTATGCCATACGGATGTCAAAGAAAGATAATTCTTAAGTAGGATTATTAATACACTGTAGGTGCTTTGTTTTGACTTCTTTTTTAAATTTACTACAGAGGTGAACTTTATGATGCTGGTAAAGTCTTGGGGATTTTTGTGTCATCTAAAGGTGATAAGTTTTGTTTTGGCAAATTTTGTACTTTATTTTCACTGTTATCCAGTGTTTGGTTATAGAATTTGTCCAGGCATCTCACTTGATGTATATAAAATATATTTATCTACCTAAATATACTTATTTTCATATTCGTAGCTCAAGGGGAAAGGACCTTGACACATTGCTTCTCCTTAGACACCAAATTCCTAGAGGGCAGGGATTTATCTTAGTAACCTCATAATGAGCACAGGGGTTCAGCACACAGCAGGTACTTACCTTCCTTAACTGATTTAACACATGACAGATTCTTGGAGACTCTCTCTGCAGTCTGTTTTTTCCTGCTTTAGAATTACCATCATACCACTGCCACAAAGATGAGCTGTGACACAATTTATTAAAATGTGCTTGTAAAACAAAGATAATAAAAGAGCAACATACATGTCTTTCAGGGGTTCTTTAAGATTCTTAATTTTTAATCTTGAAATAACTCATTGTCAGAATTTGATGGTAAATTTCATTGCTGTTGACCACTCCTCGAATTGGCTGTAGTGAAGGACTAGCTTGATTTTTTTAGATATTTCTTTTTTTTGGGAGGGAGTCTCACTCTGTCTCCCTGGCTGGAGTGCAGTGGTGTGATCTCAGCTCACTACAACCTCTGCCTCCCGGGTTCAAGCGATTCTCCTGCTTCAGCCTCCTGAGTAGCTGGGATTGTAGGCACCCGCCATCATGCCCAGCTAATTTTTGTATTTTTGTAGAGACAGGGCTTCACCATGTTGGCCATGCTGTTTTGAACTTCTGACCTCAAGTGATCGGCCCGCCTTGCCCTCCCAAAGTGCTGGGATTACAGGCATGAGCCACAGCACCCAGCCCATTTAATTATTGATGCATGGGGACTAATCCTCTTGTAAAGTACAAGTGGTGGGGTAACATCAAATTTCTGTGTGACTTTCACAGGTAACAGAGGGCCACAGACCATACTTTGAGTGAAATCTCTGCCATAGATTTCACTTTCCTTCTTGTTTGCCTGAGCCAAATTTTGTCATGTATTTATTACTAATTGTGTGCTGCATGTTTAATCCTGTGGCTTAAACCAAGCTATCCAACCTACAGCCCACAGGCTGCATGCGGCCCAGGACAGCTTTGAATGCAGCCCAACACAAATTCGTAAACTTTCTTAAAACATTGAGTGGTTTTGTGTGATTTTTTTTTTCTTTTAGCTCACCAGCTATCGTTAATGTTAATATATTTTATATATGGCCCAAGACAATTCTTCTTCCAGTGTGGCCCAGGGAAGCCAAAAGATTGGACACCCCTGGCTTAAACTAAACAGAGAAATTAGAAAAATGTGATTTTTTTTTTTTTTTATGCCTGACTGAGGCAGGGGGCAGTGGCTCAGGCCTATAATTCCAGCACTTTGAGAGGCCAAAGTGGGAGGATCACTTGATCCCAGCAGTTCAAGACCAGTCTGAGCAACAGCGAGAACTTGAACATCACTGATCATTAAAGAAATGCAAGTCAAAACCACAATGAGATACCATCTCACGCCAGTCAGAATAATTATTAAAAAGTCAAGAAACAACAGATGCTGGTGAAGCTGCGGAGAAATAAGAACACTAGAAATAAGGAGAGGTGGCTGTTTTTTCACATTCCAAATTTTCAACAAAAGATGCAAAGAAGGCAGGCATGATAGCACACACCTATAATCCCAGCTTACTTGGGAAGCTGATGCAGGAGCATTACTTAAATCCAACAGTTCAAGTCTGGTCTGGGCAACATAGCAAAATCCCATTTAAAACAAACAGACAGAAGGCTGGGTGCCGTGTCTCAGACCTGTAATCCCAGCAGTTTGGGAGGCCAAGGCAGGTGGATTGCTTGAGCTCAGGAGTTCAAGACCAGCCTGGGCAACATAGTGAGAACCCCATCTCTACTAAAAATACAAAAAAAAAAAAAAAAAAGTAGCTGGGCGTGGTAGTGCACACCTATTGTCGGGAGGCACAGCTGCTCGGGAGGCTGAGGTGGGAGGATCACCTAAGCCAAGGGAGCAGAGGTTGCAGTGAGCCAAGATCACACCAGTGTACTCCAGCCTGGATAACAGCGAGACCCTACACACCCCGCCCCTATAAGAAAGAAAAAATCTCCAGAAACTATCTTAGAAGAAACACACATATGTGCCTTACTAGACAAAGGCTTTAAAGTAATTATCTTAAATATACTCAAAAACTAAAAGAAAACATGAACAACAAACTAAAGGAAATTATGAAAACTACATGTGAACAAACTGAGAATGTGGTAGAAATTACTTTTTAAACCCAAACAAATTCTGTAGTTGAAGATATAACGGAATTGAAAAATTTACTAGAGGGCTTGAACAGTAGACTCAAACAAGCAGAAGAAAGAATCTGCAAATGAATTGAAATTGAGTCTGAAGACAAAAGGAAAAAAGAATGAAGAAAAGTTAACAGAGACTAAGAGACTTATGGGACACCATCAAGCAGAACAATGTATTCACTGTGAGAGTTCCGAAAGGGGCAGAGATATTAATTAAAGAAATAATGGCCCAAAACTTCACAAATATGAGGAACAACATGGATATACAAATACAGTCATGCTTTGCTTAACAACAAGGATACATTCTGAGCAAAGCATTTGTAGTAGTCAACTCTTGCACTGCTATAAAGAACTACCTGAGACTAGGCAATTTATGAAGAAAAGAGGTTTAATTGACTCACAGTTCCACAGGCTGTACAGGAGGCATGGCTGGGGAGACCTCAGGAAATTTATAGTCCTAAGTGGAAGGGTAAAGGGGAAGCAAGCATGTCTTCACATGATGGCAGGAGAGAGCGAGTGAGCACAGGGGCAAGTGCTACATACTTTCAAAAAACCAGATCTCATGAGAACTCATTCACTGTCATGAGAACAGCAAGGGGGAAGTCTGCCCCCATGATTCCCACCAGGCCCCTCTTCCAACTCATGAGGATTACAATTCGACATGAGATTTGGTCATGAGCCACATTATATCAGCATTGTTCGACAGTTTTGTTGTTGTGAAACATCATAGAGTATACTTACACAAACCTAGATGGTATGGCCTACTACACCTACTACAGTGTACCTTTGTACTGTAAATATTTTTTTTACTACATTTACCATGTAAGTGGTTTTTTAAAATACTACACCTGTGTAGAGCAGGTCCATTATAATCTTAATATGTGCAGTCCATTGTTGACCACAATGCCTGTACAAGAAATTCAGTAAACTCCGAAGAAGATAAAGTCAAAGAGAGCCACAGCAACACACAATGTAATCAACTGTCTAAAGTCAAATAAGAGAGAGTCTTAAAAGCAGCAAGAGAAAAGCGGTCACATACAAGGTCAGTAAGACTGTCAGTGGATTTCTCACTAGAAACCTTGCAGACCAGAAGGCAGTGGGATGAAATATATAAAATGATGAAAGAAGAAAACAGTCACCTGAAAATCATATCCAGCAAAATTGTTTTCAAAAATAAAGGAGAAATTAAAACATTCCCAAACAAAAGCGGAGGGAGTTTATTACCACTAGAATTGCCCTATCAGAAATGCTAAAAAGAATCCTTCAATCTGAAATGAAGGGATGCTAGATAGTAACTCAAAGCCATAGGAAAATATAAAATTGGCCAGGCATGGTGGCTCACACCTGTAATCCCAGCACACTTTGGGAGGACAGAGCGAGCAGATCACCTGAGGTTGGGAGTTCAAGACCAGCCTGACCAACATGGAGAAACCCCGTCTCTACTAAAAGTAGAAAATTAGCCGGACATGGTGGCATGGGCCTGTAATCCCAGCTACTCGGGAGGCTGAGGTAGGAGCATCGCTTGAACCCGGGAGGCGGAGGTTGTGGTGAGCCAAGATCGCGCCATTGCACTCCAGCTTGGGCAACAAGAGCAAAATTCCATCTTAAAAAAAAAAAAGAAAGAAAGAAAGAAAGAAAGGTAATACGTGGGCAAATAAAAAAACAGTATTATAATTTTGGTTTGTAACTCTACTTTTTTCCTACAGAATTTAAAAGACACATTCATTAAGAATTACAAATCTATGTTAATGGCCACACAGTATATAACAACGTAGTTTGTGAATGACGTCAATAACATAGAGGGGGTGAAGCTGTAAAGAAGTAGCATTTTTTTATGTGACTGAAGTTGTTATCAATGTAAGATAGAATGTCATAATTCTAAGATACTATTTGTAATTCCTATGGAAACAAACAAAAAATTTGTAGAATCTGAACAGCCATATGCAAACCTACCCCCAAAAGCTGAGGAAACTCAGAGGCCAAAGAAAGAGGCTAACAAATCCAGTTTCTCAGAGAGAAATATTTTATAGGAACTTAAAAATAGAAGCAATGTCTTGGGTGGCTGTCCACACCTGCCATCGAGAAAGTATTCATTCATTCATTCATTCATTCCCGGCTAATTTTGTAGAGACAGGGTTTCACTATATTGACCAGGCTGGTCTCGAACTCCTGAGCTCTGGGAATCTACCCACCTCAGCCTCCCAGAGATATTCTTTATATAGCAAGCTTTTGGGATAAAACATGTGCAGCTGGTCACACCTTCAGACTTTCTTGTCAAGATGTGACCACTGGGGAAGTTTGATAGCATCTTTATGAGGGGTTATCTGTGCTATAGGAATTGTTTAAAGACCTTACTGCAGAACACCTTGCTGTGGAGGGGCCAACCACCAGTCATCATGGTAGTTTTATTTCAAGATGGCATCAGACACTCTTGGCCATGCAACAGCCTATTTTCCTGCAATGCAAAAGGAGAGGAGAAGGGAATCAAAACAAGGCACTACAAAGTATCAAACACAGACATCCTGTGTTCATGGAAGACTTAATATTTTTAATATGTCAATACTACCCCAAACCATCTACAGATTCAGTACAGTCCTGTCAAAACCCTAATGTTGATTTTTGCAGAAATAGAAAAATCTTAAGGAATGCTGAAAAACCAAAACAGTCCTGAATTTTAAAAAAGTTAGAAGTCTCATGCTTCCTGATTTTAAAACTTACTACAAAGACACAGTAATTAAAACGGTGGTATTGGCATAAGATAGATAAATAGAATGGAACAGTGAGCCCAGAAATAAGCCCTTAGATATGGGATCAAATGATCTTCAACAAAGGTGCCAAGACCATTCAGTGAGGAAAGGATAGTCTCATCAACAAATGGTACTGGGAAAACTGGATATCCACATGCAAAAAAGAATGAAGTTGGACCTTTACCTAGCATCATAGGCAAAAATTAACTCCATAGACAGAGATCTAAATCTAATAACAAACTATGGAACTCTTAGAAAATATAGGGGAAAGCTTCATGACACTGGATTGGTTTCCTGGATATGACACCAAAGCAGCAAAAGAAAAAATAATTACATTTCCTCAAAACGTTTTGGCCAGGCATAGTGACTCACGCCTGTAATCCCAGCTGTTTGGAAGGTCAGAGCAGGAGGATCCCTGGAGGCCAGGAGTTGAAGACCAACGTGGGCAACATAGTGTGAGACCTCATCTGTACAAAAAATAAAAATTAAAAAACTTAGGCCGGGCGCGGTGGCTCAAGCCTGCAATCCCAGCACTTTGGGAGGCCGAGATGGGCAGATCACTAGGTCAGGAGATCGAGACTATCCTGGCTAACCCGGTGAAACCCCGTCTCTACTAAAAAATACAAAAAACTCGCCGGGCTAGGTGGCGGGCGCCTGTAGTCCCAGCTACTTGGGAGCTGAGGCAGGAGAATGGCGTGAACCCAGGAGGCAGAGCTTATAGTGAGCTGAGATCCAACCAGTGCACCCCAGCCTGGGCAACAGAGCGAGACTCCGTCTCAAAAAACAAAACAAAACAAAAAAATTAGTTGGGCATGGTGGCATGCACCTATAGTCCTAGCTACTCCAGAAGCTGAGATGAGAGGATGACTTGAGCTCAGGTTCGAGGTTACATTGAGCGATGAAAGCACCACTGCATTCCAGCCTGGGTGACAGAGCAAGAACCTGTCTCTTAAAAGAAAAACAAGCCGGGCGCGGTGGCTCAAGCCTGTAATCCCAGCACTTTGGGAGGCCGAGATGGGCGGATCACGAGGTCAGGAGATCGAGACCATCCTGACTAACACGGTGAAACCCCGTCTCTACAAAAACAAATACAAAAAAAAAAACTAGCCAGGCGTGGTGGTGGGCGCCTGTAGTCCCAGCTACTCAGGAGGCTGAGGCAGGAGAATGGTGTGAACCTGGGAGGCGGAGCTTGCAGTGAGCTGAGACCCGGCCACTGCACTCCAGCCTGGGTGACAGAAGGAGACTCTGTCTCAAAAGAAACAAGAAAAAAACTTGAGTGCATCAAAGGACATCAACAGAGTAAAAAAGCAATCCAAAAAATGGGAGAAAATATTTGCAAATCATATATCTTATAAGGATTTCCTATGGTTTGGATATTTGTCTCCTCCAAACCTCATGTCAAAATTTGATCCCCATTTGTTAGAGGTAGGGCCTAATGGGATGCATTTCTGTCATGGGGGCAGATCCCTCATGAATAAATTAACAGCCTACCTTGGAAATAAATGAATTCTCACTGCATTAGTTCCCGTGAGAGAGAACTTGTTGAAAGAAAGAAAAGAAAAAGAAAAAATAAAGAAAAGCCTGGATCCTCCCTGCTCTCTCTTGCTTCATCTTTTGCTCTGTAATCTCTGTACGCTGGCTCCCATTTCCCTCTCACCATGAGTGGAAGCAGCCTGAGGCCTTACCAGATGCACATGCTGGTGCCATGCTTCCTGCAAAATCTGCAGAATCATGAGCCAAATAAACCTCTTTTCTTTTATAAATTACCCAGCCTCATTTTTTTTTTTTTTTTTTTTTTTTATTTGAGACGTCTCGCTGTGTCACCCAGGTTGGAGTGCAGTGGCGCAATCTCAGCTCACTGCAACCTCCACCTCCCAGGTTCAAGCGATTCTCCTGCCTCAGCTTCCTGAGTAGCTGGGATTACAGGTGCACAACACGATGCCCAGCTAATTTTTGTATTTTTAGTAGAGACAGGGTTTCATCACATTGGTCAGACTGGTCTCGAACTCCTGACCTCGTGATCTGCCTGCCTCCACCTCCCAAAGTGCTGGGACTACAGACGTGAGCCACCATGCCCGGCCAAATACTTTTTAAAGCGAACCAAAACAGACTAAGACAGCACTAATATCTAATGTACATAAAGAACTCCCACAACTCAACAACAAAAAAACTCGGTTCAAAAGAGGCAAAGGTTTGAATGTGGTTTTTGTTGCAGTCTATCTTTAAAAAAAAAAAAAGGGCAAAGGACTTGAATAGACTTCTTTCTTAAGAGGATATGCAAATGGCCAGTAAGCATCTAATAAGATACTAGATATCACTAATCATTAAGGAAATACTAATCAAAACCACAAGATACCACCTCATGCCCATCACATTGGCTACAATCAAAAGAACAGAAAATAAGTTTGGACGGATGTGGATAAATTGGAACTCTTGTATACTGTTGGTGGGAATGTGAAATGGTATAGCCACTGTGGACAGTGTTCAGTCTTCAAAAAATTAAAATAGAATTGCCAAATGAACTAGCAATTCCACTTATGGGTATATGCCCAAAAGTAAACAGGGCCGGGCACAGTGGCTCATGCTTGTGATCCCAGCACTTTGGGGGGCCGAGGTGGGTGGATCACGAGGTCAGGAGATCGAGACCATCCTGGCCAACATGGTGAAACCCCGTCTCTACTAAAAATACAAAAATTAACTGGGCGTGGTTGTACATGCCTGTAATACCAGCTAGTCAGGAGACTGAGAAAGGAGAATCTCTTAGAACCCGGGAGGTGGAGGTTACAGTGAGCTGAGATCGTGCCACTGGACTCCAGCCTGGGCAACAGAGCTAGACTTCATCTCAAAAAAAAAAAAAAGAAAAGGAATAGAAAACAGGAGTTGGATCGTTAGATCAGAAGATACTTGTATATCCCTGTTCATAGCAGCAACATTCACAATAGCCAGAATGTGAAAGCAACTCAAATGTCCACTGCCGGATGAATGGATAAACAAAATGTGCCATACGTGTACGTTGGAATAGTATTCAGCCTTTAAAAAGGAAGGAAATTCTGCAATCCATCATGAATGAAACTCTAGCATTATGTTCAATGAAACAAGCCAGTCATAAAAAGACAAATACTGTATGATTCCATTTATGTAAGATTCTAGAGTAGTAAAAATCATAGAGGCAGAAAAGAAAATGGTGATTGCGTGGGGGTGAGGGGAATGTGGAACCAGGGGGACATTGTTTAAGGTATAGAGTTTGCTTGGGAACATGAACAAGTCTGGAGGTTCCGGTAGTGTCGGTTGCAGAACAATATAAATGTAATTAATGCCATATACTTAAAAACTGTTAAATAGTAAATTTTATGTTATATACATTTTAGTATAATTTTTTTTCTTTTTTCTTTTTTTTTTTGAGACAGAGTCTCGCTCTGTCACCCAGGTTGGAGTGTAGTATTTTTTTTTTTTTTTTAGTAGAGACGGGGTTTCACCATGTTAGCCAGGATGGTCTTGATCTCCTGACCTCGTGATCCGCCCGTCTCGGCCTCCCAAAGTGCTGGGATTACAGGCTTGAGCCACCGCGCCCGGCCCATTTTAGTATAATTTTTTAAATGCACTTTTAAAGCAGGGATACGTGCACATCCTCATTACCAATCAGGTCATGAAGCACTAGATTCTGTGCAAGGAAATTCACTTTTAATATTCAGTTCCTTATTAGGCCGGGCGTGGTGGCTCACGCTTGTAATCCCAGCACTTTGGGAGGCCGAAGCGGGCAGATCACAAGGTCAGGAAATCGAGACCACAGTGAAACCCCGTCTCTACTAAAAATACAAAAAATTAGCTGGGCGCGGTGGCGGGCGCCTGTAGTCCCAGCTACTCCGGAGGCTGAGGCAGGAGAATGGCGTGAACCCGGGAGGCAGAGCTTGCAGTGAGCTGAGATCCGGCCACTGCACTCCAGCCTGGGCCACACAGCGAGACTCTGTCTCAAAAAAAAAAAAAAAAAAATTCAGTTACTTATTCTAAAAGTGAAATGCTTAAACATATATTACAGGAACAAATGGTCAGTGCTAGGTGATACATTTTAACAAAGCTAGAGTTTTACATAAAATATTCATCTATTAAACATGCAATGTGTGATTTTTGTTTTATTCAACTCATTCATTTTTCATTTTATTTGGGGATTAGAATATGAAAACAATATTTAAAGAGTAATTGCATTTTGACTTTCTTATTTGCATATTCCATCTTAGTTAAGAACTCTTCTGCATCCTAAATTAAAAACATTTATTATTGACTTAAAATCTGTAATACAGAAAAGCTTTGTTTTTAAATATCTAGTTTCTGTCCCTCAAGACCACATAAAGAAATTCTAATAAAAAGGAACAGTCCGGAAGCAATGACTGGCCCCTGGCCTATGCACTGCGTTTTGCAGCAGGAACAGTGCAGACATCTGAAACAGGATAGAGCTTTAATCAGCTGAGAGGTTTGCCTTGACTTCTGTTTTTTTGTATTGTGGCAAAGCTTTCCTGTAGCCGTTTCTAGTAGGAGAAAAGTCAGTCTTTATGATCAACAGTGCCTTTTTAGTTTTTTTTTTAATGCATAAATATCCATTAAAAACCATCTTTCTGCATTGTCTTATATGGGTTTCTGATGAAAACTAAAGATCTGGCCCTTGTGAGACCTGTAACCTGTAATGAAACAGCGGTCGGATCCAATAAGACAAAGCAAAATTTGCAGCTTTTTTTGTTTCTTTGGGGAAGCAATTCAGAATCATTTTGAAATTAAATTTTTGTAGAACATAAGTTGAACTTAGGTCTTGGTGGCCATTTAAACCTATTTACATTTTAAATCTTAAAAGTATTCTTTTAAGAATTTGACATATTGCTGAATTTACAGTGGAACAAAGTAAGTTTAAGTATCTCTTATGGCCTGAATACTTTAACTTTTATTTTAGGTTCACAGGTACACGTGCAGGTTTGTTGTATTTGTAAATTGCGTGTCACAGGAGTTTGATGTAGTTTCTTTTGTCCTCTCGCTCTTCCCACCCTCTACCCTCAAGAAGGCCAATGTGTGTTGCTCCCCTCTATGTGTCCATGTGTTCTCATCAGTTAGTTCCCACTTGTGAGAACATGTGGCATTTGGTTTTCTGTTCCTGCATTCGTTCGCTACTATAACGGCCCCCAGCTCCAGGCCTGGATACTCTTTTAATCCTTTTCGGAATACATCACTTCAAAATTACTCACATTTAGATTCTTTTGCTAACTTTAGCCACTAGGAGCCTGAGCCCTTGATATGGTCTAAAGTGAGGTTTGGTAGGGGAAGGGAGGGGCTTTTGTTGTGTTTTGGTCCTTTCTAAAGCACATTAAAATGGCTGGCAAAATTAGAAGTTTTGATATATTTATCTTTAGATTAGGTAGAGTCAACAATTCCTGTATTTCAGTTGGGTTATTCTTGTGTTATGCTGGAATCTGTGGTTTTCTGGGTAGTAAAGTCATGCTGAAATACCAAAAGAGCTAATAAGATAGGCATATCAGTAATCAAGGCTACAGTTAGGAACAGTCTAGAAATTTAGGCAAGACATAAATATTACATTTGATACCACATCCATGCTCCTGGATTATTTTTCATATGATTAACACTTACTGCTCTCAAATTGATCACACTATCCTCAGTCAGTGGGGGCCGTACGGGTATAATAGCTTGCCAGGTAAGTAGGATTTATATGCCAGGAAATCTATATAGAGTTCAGAATTCAAACATTTTAATCTGCTTCACATACCAGTTACACAATAGCCAAGGAATGTTTTCCCCTCTGTGAACACTGACCCACAGATAAGTATCCCCATTTCAAAAAAATATGCAAGGTGAAAGGAAAACCAACCACGTAAAGTCATATTCAGTAAAGAAGTGATCAGCTAACATCATCTTCCACTTTATGTGTGAGTCTTGGTTGGTCAGAGATTCACCGAGGATCCAGATGTCTCAGGGCTCTTTGCGGGCAGAAGTCTGCTGGAACTTAAGTGTCCAGTCTCTTAGATGAGCCCTTTCCCTTCGTTTCTGTTTAAAAATGAAATTGAATGCAGCCATCTTTCAAAGTAAGGTCAACACTCACAGTTACTAATAACTGAAAAGCTGAAATTAGCAGCTGAAGCCTCAGGGAGCAAGAGAGCTGACACGGGCATGCACGATTAATTGCACACTCGCACACACATGGTCTCAGCTGGGCTTGAGAACGTGACCTAGCGTGAGTAAAGCCAGAAGGAATGCCCATTCATCAATTAAACAAATATTTGTTTGAGTTAACCAGTATGTGTCAAACTTCATATTTCATGCTGCTAATAGCCCTCCAAGTTTTCAGGTCATTTATTTTAGGAAGGAAAAATACAGTTTGCTATTTTAAAATGCAAATACTTTAACAAGATTTTGATTGTTGGTGTAATGAATTCAAGAGTTGTTCAGGGAAGTGGAAGTGATCAAGGAGGACATTTTTCCTTAAGATAAAGCTGGTATAAGTAAGTCCCAAGTAGTAATCAATATGCAAATTTTGACTAGTTTATTAGAGTAGTAATTGTTCTTTACAATAAATGAATACTTAAAATCTATGTAAAATAGATTGCTAGTGAGAATTGATAAAACCTAGTAAAGACTTCTGTAGCTTCCTTTGTTAATATGTGACCCCAAACTGAGATTCAGTAATTATTGATTTTGGCCTGGGTGACAAAGTAACTTCTTGTTTTAAGTATAGAGAGAGAATATTGTCAGTAAAACAGGTCAACTTTCCCAAAATATATTCTTCAAATCTTCTGTTGCAAGAAATGGGGGAATATGGTTAATGAGAGTTCTAGTCAGATTTGGAGAGAGGAACTGAGGGTGTAAGCACATTTACGGACACATGGGGGGGCATGGGCACTCGGGAAGGATGCTGCCGGAGGGTGGGTAGAGTGTGATACGGGGATTCACCAGGCTCTGCAGGGAAGCCTGAAGGTCATGTTTAGATCAGCCAGGGTCAGCATGACCTATATAGCAAAGGGACTTTATGAATACCATGTATTGGCCGGGCACAGTGGCTCATGCATGTAATCCCAGCATTTTGGGAGGTTGAGGCAGGTGGATCACTGGAGGTCAGGAGTTCGAGACCAGCCTAGCCAACTTGGTGAAACCCCCATCTCTACTAAAAATACAAAAACTAGCCGAGTGTGATGGTGCATGCCTGTAGTCTCAGATACTTGGGAGGCTGAAACTGGAGAATTGCTTGAACCCGGGAGGCAGAGGTTGCCTCCGTCTCAAAAAAAAAGACTACCATGTATTGTTTTGATCATATATACAAGTGTCTTGGACTTTTCTTTCCCTGCCAGTAAAGAGTGGTTCTGACCATCTTTTTGAGAAAAGACTCCAATATCGTCAATCTAACCTTACTTGGCTTTAATTCTTCACTGCTCTTGGAGCAAAGACTAAATGATATATTTTTCCTTTGCTGCTTTTCTAGTGGACTTAAAAACTAGGTCATTCCCTTGTAATTCTAATTTTTCTGTTTTTATGATCATTAATTTCACAGACTTGTTCCTTTTTGCCTTTTCCATCAGTTTGCTTCAGTGTCCCCAACAGTTCCTGAATTCTTGAAAGCTCCTCCAACTGCAGATCAGCCTCCCCCCCGGCCTGCAGCTCCTGTCCTCCCCACAAACACTGTGTCCTCAGCAAAGTCTGGCCCAGCGCTGGTGAAGGTGGGTACTTTGGATACACCCTGGGTTTGGTGGCTTCATTTGTGACTCTGTCTATTGCCTTCTGAATGGAAGACAAAGGCATTTATCCAAGTTGCTCAGCCTGCCTTTTAGGCCAAAGTCTCAAAAACCAAGCCATGCAAAGACTTGCTAGACTGGGGTCTTCATGTTTGAAATTGTGCTATAGTCATAGAAAAATGGCACAAATTTTGGTCTATTTAAAACACTAGGGGCCAGATGGAGTGGCTTACCTCTGTAATCCCATTGCTTTGGAAGGCTGAGGCGGGTGGATCACTTAAGGCCAGGAGTTTGAGAACAGTCTGGGCAACATAGCAAACAACATAGCAAGACACTATCTCTACAAAAAATGTAAAAGCCAGAGGTGGTGGTGCTTGCCTATAGTCTCAGCTACTCAGGAGGCTGAGGCAAGAGGATCACTTGAGCCCTGGAGTTTGAGGCTGCAGTGAGCTATGATCACACCATTGCACCCCAGCTTGGGTGACAGAGCAAGACCCTGTCTCTTTAAAAAAAAAAAAAAAAAAAAAAAAAACTTCTAGGGCTATGCAGAAAGCCCCAGTTCTGCTACCCAGGCCACTAAGATAAAACAAGAGAAAAACAGATTTAAACTTTTTAGAATTGTGCTTAGAACTTGTAGATAAGGTGGGTAAAGAGAATAAAGTGAGGAATAGTGTAGCAGAATATACATCTCAAACTTTTAAAACTAAAAAAGGATATTATAGTTAGCTAACTTCTCACCACCTTTCAGATGGGGAGACTGAGGCCCAAAGAAGAAATGACAAAGCCAGGAAGGGTCCCAACCTCCTGAATCCAAGTCTAGCTCTCTCCTGCCTCCCCTACCTGTTGCAGCACTCTCCTGAGGCAAGGGAGCATCTTTCAGATGAACACAATGCATATCCTCATGGCCGTCTGTCCCCACGACTGTCCTTGTCCTTGAACTTCCTGGAGAGAAGGCTCTTGTCAGCATGGCTGAGTATTGGTGGCTTCAGAACACACATCAGTGTATTTCCCCATCTTCTGTTGCTTAGCATTGGAGTCAGAAATTCCAGAGGGTCACAAGTGGCAACTCTGCCAATGAAATCAGTTTTTACCTCCTCTCCCAACATCCTCATGCATGCAACCCCGACGGCACAGAGAGGGTCTGCATGCACAGCCCTTCTTCCCTGCCAATCCTCAAAATGAGTTCTCTGCCTCTCCCGTTCTCTGAATGTCTGCTCTTCACTGATGTCTTTAAGGAAGGCTTTGGTTCTAGAGCAAGAAGCATTGTTTAAGAATGTGAAATTCAGGGATTGGTTAGAGAATTCTAGGACTATGCCAAGAGAGGAGGGGACAGGAAAACATTAGGAAACAGACCAGAATTCTTTCAGTGTTTCTATGAGGAAAGCTGTTTTCCATCCTTCGCTTATGGGGGCTGATAGGTAATACCAGATTCCGTCTGAGGAACACTAGTTACTATGTTTCTGTGCCCCTCCTCTACAGGTGCCTTCCGGACTGTGGCTGGGTCAATTATTTTATCACTCCACAACAGTTATACTCGAACCCCATTTTGAGTGTAAATTATCCTAGACCCCGTTCATTCTTATGATCAGTTTTAAAAGACTAAAAATAAAATGTATAGCCAGTGCAGTGGCTCATGCCTGTAATCCCTGCACTTTGGGAGGCCAGGGCAGGCAGATCGCTTGAGGTCAGGAGTTTGAGACCAGCCTGGACCACATGGCAAAACCCCATCTCTATAAAGTGTACAAAAAAATTAGTTGGGCATGGTGGCGCACACCTATGCTCCCAGCTACTCGGAGGCTGAGGTGGGAGGATCACTTGAGCCCACGAGGTTAAGGCTGCAGTGAGCCAAGATCATGCCCCTGTACTCTAGCCTTAGTGACAGAGTGAGACCCTGCCTCAAAAACAAATAAGATGAATTATTGATAATGAAAAAAGCAGGTAAATAGTGAATTGATTAATATTGTGAGATTGAAAGAATAAGTGGGGGAAAGTGTTTTCTGACATCGAGGTATATACCTTAAGTGCCTGATAATTAAAGTGATTTCCAGTTAGCATGCACATTCACCATTCATTTGTTCAAGAGATACTTTTTCAAGCACCTTCTGTGTGCCAGGCACTGTTCTGGGTACTAGGAATAAAGCAAGGAACAAACGATCCCTAACATAGAATATGCCAGGTGGTGATGAATAATGTGAGGATGGGGGTGCTGGGGAGACAAGGAGAGACGTGTCTTTTAATTGAAGTGGTCTGAGGATATGCAGATGACATTTGGAGATCTGAAAGAAGATCTAAAGGAAGTGAGGGTGTGAGCCATGAAGATACCTATGGGAAGAAAGTTTGACCAAGGCAGCCAGTATGAGCTGCCTCCACCATTGCTGACTCCAACAGCAATGGCGGAAGCAGACAGGGTGTGGCCAGAGAACAGCGTCTGTAGAGCCTTGTAAGAAGTTAGGCTTTGTATTACCACTAAGGGAAGAAGGTGCTGGAAGATTTTTGAGCTGATGTGTTAGAAACAGTAGAGCACAAAGGTAGAAGCAGAGACAGGTAAAATGCACAGCAGGAGACAGTGGCAGCTGGCGAGATAACAGAAGTGGTTGGATTTTGGTTGTATTTGAAGGCTAAGCTGGCCGGATTTGTAGACAAGTTGGATGTGTGGTGTGAAGAGAAGTTGTGAACCATCTACTGTTATATGTCTAAGCGACTAGCAACTTGCAATTGCCACATCCTGTAATGGAAAGGAGTACACCTGGAGTGTGAGATGCTGTGCAGGCACCTCTCGTCATGTCCTAGAGGCAGCTGGATAAATGAGTGCAGATGTTAGGAGAGAGGTCTAGGCTGGGAATAGAAATGTGGGTCATCAGTGTATAAATGGTGTTTAAAGCCATGGAACCCAGTAAAATCACCTACGGTCTAAGTACAGGTGAAAAAGCTGTGTAAGAAGTGAGTCCTTGGGAACCTCCATTTTCGAGAGGAGAACCAGCAAAGGAGACTCGGCAAAAACAGCCAGCAAGGGGAGTGAGGCAAGGTAGTCAGACATGATGTTTCAAGAAGGGAGAGACTAAATGTATCAAAGGCTGCTGTGCCCCAGTTAAAATGAGTGCTGGGAACTGGCCTTGGTTTAACACTGAAGCACAGCGACCTTGACAAGAACAGTTTCCAAAAGCTTAGTTGAAGTGGGCACAAGAGAGCCTGAAAGGCAGAGCTGGAGATGGTGTTACAGAAAGCTTTTCTTGAGAGCTCACAGAAATGGGTCTGTAGTTTTATTGTACTGTAGGGTCAAGGAAGGCTGTTTGTGATCCAGTGGAGTGATCCAGGAGAAGAGTGGGGAACCACAGCCAGGTGTGGGCAAGGGAACACAGAATCCAGTTGAGGAGGGAAGGGCCAGCCTGAGACAGCAACACCAGCAGGAAGGAAAGTGCAGAGTCTCGGTGCAGGCAGGCAGTCAGCTCTGTGCTGATCACTTACATGTTGTTCTCCATGTTTAGGCAGCGAGGTCATCAGTTGACAGTAAGGATGGGGGTGAAAGACTAAAGGTTTAGAGAGAGAAGAAAAGATAGGCGGTATTCTAGAAGAGCAGGAAAATTAAAGGACCAGAAAAATGTAACAGGATGGCCAGGTAGCACTGATGAACCCTTGAAGTTGGTGGTCATGAGTTTAAAGTGAGACTTGTCAGCATGATTTTATGTTTTTCCTGTAGCCACTTTCAGTTATATGAGTACAGGCATGAAGTGGACCACTGGTGCTCAGCAGGGGTACGTTTGCCTCCCACCACAGACATTTGGCAATTTCTGGAAACATTTCTGGTTGTCACAATGCGGGGGACGAAGTGGATGGGTGGAGGTTGCTAGGGGCATCTAATGGGTGGTAGCCAAGGATGCCGTTGAACATCCAACAATGTACAGGATGGGTTCCCACAACACAATTACCTAGCTCAAAACATCAGTAGAGCCACTGTCGAGAAACAGAAGGAGACAGAATTAATTAGATAAGGGTTTTGCCAGGTGTGTATGACAAAGAGGGGACTGTGCAACTGAGGGGACCATTGGATGTAGCTGGGTAGGGAGGGAAGTGAGAAACAATTGTTGGAGTTGGCTTCCTGGATGGAGTGAATTGACAAAACACATGGTGGGTATGAGAGATTGTATCAGAGATTGGGATACTGGGAAGCAAGGGAGGCTCAAATAATTACGAGATCTAGGCTGTCATCACACAGTGGCTGGCTGAGAGAGGATATGAGATATCTGGAAGCAATGAAGTCAAGGAACTAAGAGACCCGAACGTTAGAAGGATTGTAGGTGTGGATATTAAAATCATCAAGAACAGTGACTGAAGTAATGTTAAAGAAAGTAAAAGAGCAGTGGGAGTGTCAAATGTGTCATAGGAGTCAGTAAAGAACTAGAAGGAGGCCAGGTCCTGATGCTCAAGTCTGAAAGCATGAGATGAGATTAACAAGAACCAATCATTTCCAGTACATAATTACTTTTTATAAATTCTTATTTACCAGCATTTAAAAACAGGCTCCTAGTTAATTGGATTATATTATGTCCAGTAGTATTGCAGTAAATGTTTAATAACTGACTGGGCTCAGAAGGCAGATTATAACCTTTGCCAATTCCCATGGTGTAAATATTCCCACAGTGGCCAGTTTCAGGCTACCCGTGTGATATTGCTGAATGGCAAGTTGGGAGAAGAAGCACACATTTGGTTCTCATGAGTAAGAGCTGGCTCCAGCACCCCGCTGGCTATGTCCATAAACTGTTATGTAAAAATGGCCATAAAAATCTTGTTGCAGAATCATTCTTTTATAAAGGGATTTAAGAATTCATGACATATCAAGTGAAGAGAGAGAAAGGCACGTTTCTAATAAGCATATATGGTATCATCCCAATTATATTAAAACATATCTAAAGGAAGGATATAAAAAAGAATGTTAATAGTCATATTCTATGAATGTTAGAATAGCCTAACATTAGAAATGAGACTATTCCTAACCTGCAGAATGCAGTGAGTTTTTATTCTTCTTTGATTGCAGTGTCCTAATTCTTTGGATATGAATATGATGTGATCATATCAATAGCTCCATTTAATTGAGTACTTCTCAAAGTCTTTGTATTAAGTTGGATATGTTCCCTAAAGAAGCTTAGGAATACATTCCTGTATTTTTTGTTTGTTTGGGTGGGTTTTTTTCAGATGAAGCTATCTTAGAATCTGAATACTGAAAAATATAAAGTGATCTGATAACTTAAAAACTGAGAACACAACAAGAACTCAGGAAAACATCATCTGATTCCTAATCTTAAGATGAGAGATACATGGTCTCACATCCCAGTTTCAAAGGAAAAATGTAATATTTTTGAAAAATGTTTAAATTCATGTCCATATCACTCAGTATTTTAGTTTTTGTGTTATATTCCTTAGAGATAGTTTATATTCTGTTTTCTTCTCATTGGAAGCATTTTTTCATTTTTACATATTCTCCACAGAATTTTTAGCTGTTACATGGTTTTGGTGAAGTATACTTAATCTTTTCCCATTGGATATTTAGCATGCAGCTTGTTTTTCACTAGGAGATTATATGTGTAAGCACTTGGTAGTGTGTTCACACAGGAGACCTAAGGTCAGTGTGCTTTGAGTTTGAATAGCTCATGCTGAGCCCCTTGCCCATACCCTGAGGGAACAGTGCAGCAGGAGAACATTTCTTGGTCAGAGTTAATATGCAAAAGTTTTCATGGCTCTTGAAATGGATTTAGCATATTGCTTTCCAAAGTGGCTGTACCCATATCTAAGGTACATTTCTTTTTAATTTCAAATCATTTAGGCATACAGTACAATAGATTTCATGTGGTGACATCTCTTTAAATGTTATTTTCTTTTTCTCAAAAATAGCAAAGCCATCCCAAGAATCCAAATGACAAACACCGTAGCAAAAAGTGCAAAGATCCCAAACCACGGGTAAAGAAGTTAAAATACCACCAATACATTCCACCAGATCAGAAGGGTGAGAAGAACGAGCCGCAGATGGACTCCAACTATGCCCGCCTGCTCCAGCAGCAGCAGCTGTTCCTGCAGCTGCAGATCCTGAGTCAGCAGAAGCAGCACTACAACTACCAGACCATCCTGCCTGCACCATTCAAGTACGGCGGGGCCCATGCTGTCCTCAACGCGGGGTTTTCTGTGGTTTTTTCTTTTTCTTTTTTTTTGAGATAGAGTCTCGCTTTGTCACCCAGGCTGGAGTGCAGTGGCACGATCTTGGCTCACTGCGAGCTCCACTTCCCGGGTTCACGCCATTCTCCTGCCTCAGCCTCCTGAATACCTGGGACTACAGGCTCCTGCCAGCGTGCCCGGCTAATTTCTTGTATTTTTAGGAGAGACGGGGTTTCATCATAGTCTCGATCTCCTGACCTCCTGATCCACCCGCCTCGGTCTCCCAAAGTGCTGGGATTACAGGCGTGAGCCACCGCGCCCGGCCTCTGTAGTTTTTTATGAGGAACTATAAGTTACCAAAAGTTGAATATTGTCATTTATTTGTGCTCAGTGATGATTTTCATTTCTTTGTTATCAGAGCTTATCATACAGTGTCTGAAGTCCACATGGTGAGAATGGCCTGCATTCCAGTCCAGTTTCTGTCCTCCAAAATAGGTTCTGAATTTTTACAATGAGAAATGCCTTTTCACAATTATTCATCCAGATTTGCCTGTTATTAGAACACCAAAATAGTACTAGATGCTCTGAGAAAAGCATAAGTAGTATAAGAACTGTCATAAACAGCTAAAATAGGAGAAAGATGGGCATGAAAGCTGGAGTGGTCAAAGGAAAGCCTGGTGGAAAAGGCAGGATGTTTGTATATAGAAGGCTCTCAAGAAGGGCCTTTCCAGGCACAGGGGAATGCTGTGAGCACTAGTACAGAGGAAGGAATAGAGTAAGTAGTGCCTCTCTTCATTGGAAGATGAGAAAAATTGCCTAAACAAAGAATCTGATTAATTTTTAAGAAAAAAAGTGGAAGACAAAAATCGAGTATAGCCAATGTCTAAGGGGACTTGAAGCTGGGCAGAAGACTCTTACTCGACACAGCAGATAGACAATGGAGTGCTTCAGAGCAAGCTGCTAACGTGGTGAGGCTGAAATGTAAGAAAGAACAGCTGGATGCTGGTGTTGCAGGGACGTCTAGAGACAGTGAAGAGCTCTGGCAGCAGAGGGAGTGTTTCAGAAGACAGTTAAAGGCCTTGGTGACCAGCAACTGCTAAGAAGAAAGGTGTTTTGAAAGTTTTAACCCAACTGGAGGGGGACAGAAGGGAGTGAATTCTGACAATTTCTGAAACTGAGTTCACAGCAAGACATCAATGGCTAATTTTAATTAATGTAATAAAATTTCTGGATATACATTCCCAATATGCTTTTTCTGGGAAACAGATAAAAATGCAAAGATGTTGTCTTCATTTTCCTCACTTTTCTGGAAAAAGAAATACTTTCATTTTACTCTTGAAAGAGATGCAAAAGTTCATGATAATGAAAAATTACTAGCCATGATCAAGTCATTCAACTTACGATTACATGATCTGTAGAAACTTCTGTTTTCTACATGTAGCCTAAGCATTCCCTCATAGGTAGCCCCTCTTTTCCCTCTTAAGATTCAGATATGTTGAGGAAGATTAAACCTGTTAGTAATTCAGACCTGACTGTGAAGTACTTAAATCTAAAACATCAGGGTATGGAGATGAAGAGACAAAGAACTTTGTATCCAGTTACTATTTTAACAGCAAGCAGGCCCAGTGAGCTATTGACATCGGAAGGGAATCAGGAGATACCCAAGAGAATCCAAGAGAATCCGAGCCAAGCTGCTGCTACTTTGCAGTTTTGTCCAGGCCCTAGGGAGGCCTCTTCCACTGCCATCCTCCTTTGGCATTGGGCACCAATAATAATAATAATAATGGTAATGATGGCTCACAGTTACTATGTATAATGCATTGTGCTTAAAACTGTGCATCATCCTCATCTTTGCTGCAAGTCTAGGAGGAATTGCTGTTACTGACCGCATTCCCAGATGAGGACCTGTTAAGGTGAAAATCCCAAAGGATTTTTTTGATATCTTTGAAACAGTCTTTTCTGTAATGAAAGAATTTGGCTGTGTGGTTGGCTTTGTAGATGGGAAGAATCCATCAGAGGTGTGGGCTTGCTGAACTGTTACCAGTTCTTTGTCTTTCCATTAAGGCTTCAATTCCCCTCTCCTCCTCAGACATTCAGCACCTCTACAATAACCAGGCTCACCCAAGAACATTATCATACAAAAAGACCCAGGATACTAGAAGGAGAAAGAACACTTGTTTTTGTGTATTATTTAACCACAAAAAGAATGTAAGTCCTGTTCAGTTTCCAGATCCTTAAAATGGAGACCTTGTTTCCTAACGCACTGTTTATATTTATCAAAATTCCATTACAAGAAACTGAATGTGGAAGTCCTACAGTGCCCATAGTGGTAGGATTTTACCTGAATCATGTAGCCCTTTGCCACCACAAAGGAGCAAGCGCCCAAAGGGACTGGGCTTTAGTCCAGCCCAGCTTGTCCGCACAGTGGGAAGTCACTGGAGGTCCCCGAAGGCCACTGCATCCCTCTGAACTCAGGTCTCTCATCTGCCAATCACATTCATCAGTAACCCTTTCCTTTTTTTTTCTCCCCCTCTATTGATTTGGGAGAAAAATAGATTAACATGTTTATATTATTTTAAAGATTGAGTTAAATACCAAACTTCATTATAATAGGTAGAGTATTATAGAATCTCAACAGGAAAAAAAAAACAGCATGAGTAAAATAATTACATTCATTCTCAAGGGGATAATACCATTCACAAAGGAAGCAAAAGGTGGCTCAGCAGGGAGATTACTCTTATGTAATAAAGCACAGACTTACGTGCAGTCCATAAACACATGCAGTATGTCTGTGGTGTTGAAACTTCATGGGGAGAGAGATTTGGAGGAAAATGTCTAAAAGGCTCTTTTGGGAGACCCTAATGAATGAAAATAACGTGGAGAAACACTGACTTAAAGAAAATGTTTTCATAACTCTGAGATTTTACAGTTGAATTTTTATAAAGGAGAATAATGATGCATAAAATATTTGTCATTTCATCCAATAACAAGAAACTTCATCCCAAAGATTTCAAGTATTTAACTTCAACAAAATTCAGCCAGGTTTTAGAAGACCCCCAAAGTGAATGTCAAGAGTTAGCTATTGACAAAGCCAGCACTGGCTTCAACCACAGACTTCCCAGAACTCCTCAGAGAAAGCTCACCCAACTATGGCCGTCACCCCATAGGCACTGTCACCTCAAATCCCTGTTTCAGAATGTGGAATTCCAAGTCTCTTGGCTTCAGCACCAAGCCTGAAGCTGCAGTGGAATCGGCTGTATGGTAGCAACCATCCAGAAAGGAAACACTACTGTTACCAAGAGTATCACAGTTGGAAGATGTTAGGTGGGGATCTGGTTTTAATACTGAAAATTTAGGGAAATTAGTACAAAGCACCTAACTGTAGTAGAATTTGACAAGTGATGCACCAACTTCTCTTAAATAAGCTTTTTAAATTGAAGTATAGCTTACATACAGAAAAGTCCATAAATTATAAGTGAAAATTGATGCAAAAATAAATACACTCCTATATCCAATACCCAAACCAAGAACATTATCAGTACCCCAAAAGCCCCCTTTGTGTCCCTTTTCTGTGATGATCCTGACTTCTATCTGCAGAGATTAGTTTTGCCTGTTTTTTTTGAGACAGAGTCTCGCTCTGTCGCCCAGGCTGGAGTGCAGTGGCGCAATCTCGGCTCACTGCAAGCTCCGCCTCCCAGGATCACGCCATTCTCCTGCCTCAGCCTCCACAGTAGCTGGGACTATAGGCGCCCACCACCATGCCCAGCTAATTTTTGCATTTTTTAGTAGAGATGGGGTTTCACCGTGTTAGCCAGGATGGTCTCGATCTCCTGACCTCATGATCTGCCCGCCTTGGCCTTCCAAAATGTAGTTTTGCCTGTTTTTGAACTTTATATACATGCAATCTTACAGTATACCTAGGAGCATCTTTGTTGGTGCCAATAGCAGTTCGTTTTTTTGTTATTGTTTAATATTTCGTGGCTGACTATACTGTAATTTAGCCATCCAACTCACTCTTGATGCATAGTTGGGCTGCTTCCAGTTGGGGCTATTATGAATAACCCCGTAATAAATAATCTGTCTTTTGGTATACATACATGTGTCTTTCTGTTAGATGTCTATCTAGGAATGGAATTGCGGGATCATAGGATAGGGAGATGTTTTCCTTTAGTACTACGAAAGAAAAGTTTCAAAGATGTTTTTCTTTAGTACAGTTTTCCAAAATAGCTGCATCATTCACACCTCTGCCAGCAGTGTGTGATTGTTGTGGTTGTCCCAGGTACTTCGTATCAGTCTTACTTATTATAGCAATTCCAATGAAAATGCAGGGCTATTCTGTTGTGATTTGTGTTTTCCGCATACCTAATGAAGTTGAACCATTGTTCCTTTATTTATTGACCATTGGGATATGCTTTCTTGTGATACATCTGAGATTTTCCCCCCACTTTTCCACTGGGTTTTCTGTCTCTTTCTTACTGATTTTAAAAGACCTCTTTATATACTCTAGATATGAGGTCTTTGTCCGAAATATGTATTACAGATCTGTTGTCCTGCACTGTGGCTTGACTTTTCACTGTCTTCAAGATGTCCCTTTTACTTAGTGCTTTTTATGTCCTATTTAAGAAATCTTTGTCTACCCAAAGACCATGAAGATACTATTCTATTTTTCTGAAAGATTTTCATAATTCACATGTAGATTTTGGGAACAAGGTGAGGTGGGGCCAGTCAAGAGCCATGTTTTTTCTGTGTGAATTTCCAACGTAGCGTGGCGCCATCAGAAGTCCCGCCCTCTCTCCACTACATCACAGTGTCCTCTTTTTGGTAACTCAAGGGTCCAGGTATGCAGAGGGCCGTTTCTGGATTTGCTGGGAGTCTCTCATTTGCCTGTCGTTCTGTCCCTGTATCAGCAACATCCTACGTTAATTATGCGTTGATGTCTGGTAGTGTGACTCTTCCAGCTTTGCTTTTCTTCAAGGATTCGTGGCCATTCTTGGTCCTTTGCATTTCCGTATAAAGCTTAGAATCGCCTTCTAAATTTCCACCATGCTAGCAAACAAACAAAACCTGCAGGGATTTCATTGAGATCTAATGTAATTGGCATCTTTACAATATTCAGCCTTCCAAATCCATGACCACGGTATCTGTCTCTTCATAAGTTAGTCAACTTGTTAATAGAAGCAATGTCAAATCTAGAAATTATTATAAACTAATTTTCTTTTTCTTTTGAAGGCCACTCAATGACAAAACTAGTAACAGTGGGAATTCAGCTTTGAACAATACCACACCTAACACACCAAGACAGAATACATCTGCTCCTGTGAGAAAGCCAGGACCTCTGCCTTCTAGCCTGGATGACTTAAAGGTGACAATTCCAACTGGAGCTTATTCACCCCTGAGTACCACAAACATGTAAATGATTTGCCAGATTTGACTAGCAGACATTAAGTAGTTTTCAATAGACATTCAACTTTACCAACAATATGATAATCTTTATAAAGGTACATTCTTTTTACTTCCACTAAATTTTCTTTTAAAGCAACCAATAACTGTCATTTACTGAGTGTGTACCTTGTGCGGGCACCTGCCAGTTCTGCTGGATTCCAGAGGCTGTGATTTTTTTTTCTTCCCTGCTCAATGCCAAGTTTGGGAGAAGCAGGAAAATGTAACAGTTAAGAATATGAGCTCTATAGGGCCAGCCTTTTTAGGTTTCTATCACAGCTCAGCCTTCTATTATCTGTGGTACCGTCAGTGAGTGCTTCAACCTCTTTCTTCTGTTGCCTCCTGATCTGTAAAATGGGAAGAATAATGATACGGACACCTCATAGGGTCATGTGAAGACGAGTGGAAAGAATAGAGCACTTCCAGCAGTGTCTTGCACATGGCAGCTACTCAATAAATGCAGCTATACCATCATCATTCCTGGTAGTCTCTCTCTGCTTTGACATAAAAGCGGAATTACCCTCTAAAAACCCTTACTGTATCGCTGGCTCCTCAAGTACGTCTAGTACGTAGTTATCTATTTCTATGTGCTTCAATAGAAAACCAGTTCCACTTTCAGGTGTGCAGTAACACAGAGTTACCTGACAGACGTAGGCACCTTTCCCATCACAAAAGTGTACTGTAGATTTGCCAGAAAGCTCCAATACCAAGAGATCTGCTTTGTTTGTACTTCCAGGTGTCAGAACTGAAGACAGAACTGAAGTTAAGGGGTCTGCCAGTGTCAGGCACCAAACCAGACCTCATTGAGCGCCTGAAACCCTACCAGGAAGTGAACAGCAGTGGCCTTGCTGCTGGGGGCATCGTGGCAGTGTCATCGTCAGCCATTGTCACCAGTAACCCAGAAGTCACTGTGGCCTTGCCGGTTACAACACTACACAACACTGTGACTAGCCCAGTCTCTACTCTCAAGGCAGAATTGCCATCTACAGGAACCAGCAACACAGCCCGTGTGGAAAATGTTCATTCCCCTCTGCCCATTTCACCATCTCCTTCTGAACAGTCCAGTCTCAGTACTGATGACACAAACATGGCAGACACTTTCACCGAGATTATGACCATGATGTCTCCTTCACAGTTCTTGAGTTCATCTCCTTTGAGAATGACAAATAATGAAGACAGTCTGAGTCCTACCAGCAGCACTCTGTCCAACCTGGAACTGGATGCAGCTGAGAAGGATCGCAAGCTTCAGGAGAAAGAGAAGCAAATCGAAGAACTGAAGAGGAAACTGGAACAAGAGCAGAAGCTCGTGGAAGTGCTGAAAATGCAACTTGAGGTTGAAAAACGAGGGCAGCAACAGCGGCCCCTGGAACCCCAGCCCAGTGCCCCAGGTCATTCTGTCAACAAGTCAGATCAGAAGCACAGCAGCCTTGGCTCCTCCATCAAAGATGAGGCCTCACTCCCCGACTGCTCCAGCTCCAGGCAGCCCATCCCAGTAGCCAGCCACACTGTAGGCCAGCCTGTCTCTACAGGTGGCCAGACCCTTGTAGCCAAAAAGGCTGTAGTTATCAAGCAAGAGGTCCCTGTGGCCCAGGCAGAGCAGCAGAGTGTCGTCTCGCAGTTTTACGTGAGTTCCCAGGGACAGCCACCACCTGCTGTTGTTGCTCAGCCCCAGGCTTTACTGACCACGCAGACTGCACAGCTCCTGCTCCCAGTGTCCATCCAGGGCTCGAGTGTCACCTCAGTGCAACTCCCTGTAGGCAGCCTCAAACTCCAGGTGTGAAGTGTGTCTTCTAACTACTTTGCCTTACAGCACGCTTGGAATGCAAACCCTGCTAAGGAAGGAACCATACCTGAGCTTTCATAAATGCATCCAGAGCAGACCTCACAGAGGAAACATATGCATGTGTGAGAGGGTTATTCAGAAATCTGAATATCTAACACTTTTTATATAGTGAAAACAAATACAGGGTGCTTTTCTAGTTCTGTTACCTTTTCCCTTGAATGAACACAGTATCATCCATGCAGACATTTTTTTACACACCAGTGACATGATCATTGTGATCATAGTCTCTGCTGCTGAGCACTTCTTCTGGCAAGGCACAGCATCTAGTATTTTAAATGGCTGGCTTCACTTAATCCTCCCTTCTCCTAGAAGATGTAAGTGATATGACCCCTCTCTGGATAAGGAGCTGAGGCCTAGGAGTACTCAAGTGAGTTCCCCAAGGATGGAGCTGGCATTTAAACCCAGGTGTTCTGCCCGCAGAGCCTTTATTCTTATGCCCATTCTTATATTCTGCCTCCCACATTTAGTTCTCGAAAGTCACTGCTTATATGAAGATGTCTAAACTAAGGAAAACATGACCAAAAATTTAGGAGTGAGGATATAATTGAAAAAGATGAGAAAACACTGATGAGCATGAAATTCCCTTTTGTGCCTACATAACCTATGTATTTGCCTGAGGTTGTTCCATGTCATGCAGTTTTGGTAAGTTTTAAGCAAACATGGACCACGAGTGAACAAGAAACCATTTGAACCAGTGCTCCTCAGCCTTGACACCCAAATACCTGAAATAGGCAAGAGGAGTCATCTTGTATCCCTGTGGTTAGGAGGCAGGGCCTGCAGACCCTTTGGCACATGCAAAAAACTCTAATTCCTCTGTTTTATCTTTAGGGTATTTGCAAAATTGAAAGTCTATTCCATAGTAAATCCTTAAATTTTTTGGTCCAAATCTGCCATTGCTGTAGTAGAAACGAGAACCGTGTTTTTATCCTTGGGTCTGAGGGCGCCCTGGCCCCTTGCCGGCTCTCCCTAGGGAATGCATGCGTAGCTTACCAAAAGCAATTGGGACAGTTAGGTCTCACGAGTTTCCTTGTTGCTCTTCAAGTATTACAATACCTGAGCTATTGTGTGAAGAACTGCCTTAGGTTCTTATTATTTCCATTTTCTCAAAATTTTCAAATGAAAATCTTAGCTACTTAGGAATAATAAGAACATGCAGTGACTGGTCCGGTGTTTCCCTCTCTGGTTTACAATCATTAAAGTTCAGATTTCTGTGCAGATGAAGTGTGTATCTGTAACCTTGGTCTTACTTCATTTAGATACAATCCCCAAGTGACCAGTGATTCTGCATCTAAATTGTCATTTCTAACTTTGATTCTGACAATTAAATTGACTTTTTTTCAATTCACCTCCCTAGACTTCACCACAAGCAGGCATGCAGACTCAGCCTCAGATAGCAACTGCTGCACAAATACCAACTGCTGCCTTGGCCTCAGGCTTGGCCCCAGCTGTACCTCAGACACAAGACAAGTTCCCACAGCATGTGCTCAGTCAGCCTCAACAAGTCAGAAAGGTTTGTAAATGCCAAGGAGCAGTAAACTGTCACTGATTTTTACCACCCTCCAATCATCCATTCAACAAGCGTCTTCGTAAAATTAGCCTTGGGAAGCTCCTTGTTCATTCTGGTCTGTGATCCGTCTCCGATGGAATGAGCCTTAGGTCAGATGCCATTTGGCTGCAGACTTCCCAGTTATTTGGAATGGAGAAAGCTTTTCATTACTGAAAGATAGCTTGCCTTCACAGTTAACCCCTTTTCCAAGGGAGAGTTTCAAAAGTATTTGTTTTCAATCCTCATATATTAAATGTACTGAATTTTAAAATAATGTTTTTCAAATTAAACATACTGTGGAAAAAAAGATACGCTGTTCCCTTGGAAAAGGTATTTGAAGATGAAAAATGTACTCCCAAAATGTTTATGTTGAATAAGATCTTGAAATACATTTGTAAGACTTTGCCATCTCAGATTAAGAGCCCAGAAGGTCTTATCAATTCCATTTCACCATTGCCTAGGTGTTTGGCCTCACACAAAATTCACTTACCTTCTCTGAGAGTCCATTACCTCATCTTTAAAATGAAGTTGGTGGTCTAGGATTCAGTGTCCTCTACACAAATACCTACCAAAAAAATTCTCCCACATTCCCCAGTAGCCAGTAGGTGGAGCTATGTGCACATCTCCTTGCTAGAAAAATCTTAGGCCTCAAAAATAGGTCTTACTCTTTTAAACCTTGAAAATTATTAATCCCAGAGTTTTACTCTTCAACATAAAAGAACCCAGGTAATGAGTTGTGCCTGTGATCTGCCTCAGGATAGTGTGAACTGTCTGGGTGAAACCAGCTTTGGGGACAGAAAGCAGCAGTCACATGTAACAGATGTGCTGCTTCAGAATCTCCTCTGCTAAAGGAATCATGGTTGTATGTTACTGAGTTTGGGGAAAGCTCAAAATGCCATTTAGTGTAATTAAAAGCTTAGTAAATGTTCAAATGTTAAGACAATTTGTTTTAGGGAGGAAAGGGAAAAATATGTAGATAGGATAAATAAGGGCTTTTTCACTAAGTCTCAAGATCCTAGAATTAGGAATCATTACTTCTAGTGTAAAGGAAGTAATTTTTTACCAAATATAAGGAAATTTAATTGTTTCAAATAGGAGTATATTTACAGAACTCATCACCGTCAAGGTTGTACTGTTTGAGGTATATACACATAGACTTTCCTGCTTACGAAATACAGAGGTTTTTCGGAGTATTAGTAGTATAGAACGTGTTAAGTATTTTTATGAGCAAACCAAGTTCTATGAAATACAGTTACAATATCAGCAATATAGACACATATTTATAAAAGACCCTAAAACTTGTGGCTCTTGATGGAGGTGCTAAACAAAACGTCTTGGAGTTCTGCAGCAAGAAGTTCTCACCTTTGCATGTTAGAATAGAAACAGCCTCTCTGAAGGGGGCCAGTTTTAAATGGGGCCTTGCTTGTATTTGAAGACATTTTCAAGAAACTGGAAAATTGAGTGTGACCATAGCAGGTTGAGGTTTTAGGTAGGATGGAAAGGGACCAGGTAGTAAGCAGCTTACATGCCAGGCAAAGATTAGGGTTTTACCCAAATCAAGAGAGCCAATGAGTGTGGTAGGGGCCATGCCTTGAGAACACGTTGTGGCAGGGGGTCTGTGCCGCAAGGCTGCTGCAGAATCCCTGTGATGGATAGTGAGGGCCAGGCGCAGGACAGCAGAGAGCAGCGGCAGATTCAAGAGGGATCGTGAGATGTGTGAACACTGAGGGAGAAAGCAGAGTTGACTGATAGTCCTATTTACTTAAGTTTTTAAAAAGGCAGAACCAAGAATTATTTTCCCTCAGAAGCTGAGAGGCAGGGGGTAGTGGGAAAAAGGAGAAAAATCATTTGGAATATTTTTAATTTGAGATACCTAGGAAGATGATGTAAGTGGCTTTGATGCCTGGGAGCAAGGTTGGAAACAGAGCAGTGACTCGGGATTATTAGCTTAGTCATGGCCGTTAAAGACTTGAGAGTACGCCGGGCATGGTGGCTCACGCTTATAATCCCAGCACTTTGGGAGGCCAAGGTGGGCAGATCACAAGGTCAGGAGATCGAGACCATCCTGGCTAACACGGTGAAACCCCATCTACTAAAAATACAAAAAATTAGCTGGGCATGGTGGCGGGTACCTGTAGTCCCAGCTAATTGGGACTAAGGCAGGAGAATGGCATGAACCTGGGAGGCAGAAGTTGCAATGAGCCAAGAGTGTGCCACTGCACTCCAGCCTGGGCAACAGAGCGAGACTCTGTCTCAAAAAAAAAAAAAAGAAAGAAAAAAGAGAGAGAGTAGATGAGCTCACCTTAGAGAGGAATAGAAAAAACTCAGCTATCATTTAAGAGGAGAATTATAAAGAGCAAGCACTGTTTTTCCTCAAATCTCTGTCTGTACCACCATCAAAGGCAAGTTACTGCGTAAAGGGACCACATATGCTCGTAAATAGGGGTAAGCAAAACCTGGCCTATGGACCAAATCTAACCCACCGCCTGTTTGTGTGGATCAAGTTTCATTGGCACACAGCCACAACCATTTATCTGTGTACTATCTGTGGCTGCTTTCAGGCTGCAATGGCAGAGTCAAGTGGTAACAACAGAGGCCAGGTGACCCACAAATGGTAAGCTGTATACTCTGCGGCCCTTTACAGAAAAAGTTTGCTGACCCCTGCCCTAAAACATGGTTTTCTTTACTTCATTAGCAAAAGCCAAAGAACAAATTAATGGAGAAACATTTATTCATTACAGGTTTTCACAAACTCAGCATCAAATACAGTTCTTCCATATCAGAGACATCCTGCTCCAGCTGTCCAGCAGCCCTTTATCAATAAGGCCTCCAACAGCGTTCTTCAATCCAGAAATGCTCCGCTTCCATCCCTGCAAAATGGACCTAACACACCCAACAAGGTAACCCTGTGAGGCTTGTGCATTTGTGACAGTTCTACAGGGGCATAAAATCATTCCAAAGCCTAGTGCTTTGGGCTTGGAGTGACTAATATTAATGGGATAAAATTGTTGAAAATTCAGTGATAACTTGTGAAGGAGGAGCTCAGCGATGATCACAGTGAAGATGATCCTTCCCACATTAGGTGGCCACCAGTGCTGTCAGCCTCACAGGTGCTTAAAAGAACCTGCTCATGAATTCCCTGATTTGGTCACTACATAGAGAACAGCAGAGCCGAGTCTAGCCAGGAAAAGAGAGAGTTTATTGCCAAGATGTAATGTGCACTCCTCCTTTATTTGACACAGCCTAGTTCACCCCCGCCACCCCAGCAATTTGTCGTCCAGCACTCTCTATTTGGGAGCCCAGTCGCCAAGACAAAAGATCCCCCCCGCTATGAGGAGGCCATCAAGCAAACACGCAGCACACAGGCCCCCCTGCCAGAGGTGAGTGAGGGCAGGGTCACGGTGCATAAGGCTATGGTGGATGTGCCCATCTTCAGTCTCGGGCAGACCTGTACAGAATCCCTTGTATGAAACTGACTTGCCTCAATAGAAATACAAAAATAACCTTGTTATTTTACATGGTTATTTAAAATCAAAATGTCATTTATCATGAAGATCTTAAACAGCTTTCAGCAGCAGTATAACTGCATTTACTGTTTATTCAGAAATTCAGGGTTTATCTCTTAACTTTTCCTTTGGGGTAAGGATATCAGTCATGTTAGAGATAGATCTGATTATGACCAGGACACATATTTTATACAGGTCCCTTTTCTAAAGCCACCGTGTGTCAGGCCAGCATCAAAATGACATGGTATCACTGTTCCACCTGTCTGACATTCAAGGCCACCAGCACCTAAATTGACTTGGTCCTGCTTCATCTCTCTGGTCTCTAGCAGCCTCTGCCCCCAGCAGGCCAGCCCATCCAAATGACTTTGCTCATACACTGAGCAAATGCGCTTGGAGGTAACAGACCTGAGGTTCTCCTGGTTTCACCACACATGGTGACCATGTGGTCTCTGAGCCTTCCTGGTTTCACTGATAAAACAGAAGTAGCCCCAACTATACCAGGCAATGGAAGAAGTTAGGGTTCCTATTTGTAAAAGCAGATGGCCCATGGTGGGTGCCAGCCACAACAGCACTTGTCATACATTACCCTAAACACTCCTCCAATCTTTCTATCTCTCTAAAGCTTTCTGTCAAAGCTTAAAACTAACCTTTCAGGGAATAACCCCAGCCTCATAGAGAGTTCAAGGAGTGGCCCTGCCACCACTCCATGGGCGCTAAAGGTGGACACCAAGAGACAGTATCCAAGCGGGACTATTTATTATCCACGGCAAACAGCAGGAGCATCAGCGCAGTTGTGCCAGTTCCCCCGCTCCCGTGTTCCGTGGGGTAACTTGTTGGGGCCACATGGTGGTTGTGTATGCAGTGGGTCAAGCTGCACCCAAGGAACGTGGGGCCAAGGGCTCTGCGCTTTTTCTATCAAGCACCTAACAAGCCAGTCCCTCACCCAGGGAGTATGCAGTCATGCCTACGCTGCCTTGACCCACTTGGTTGCCTGAGTGAGCATCTACAGAAGCTGCTTAGTCCAGGCGACCTTGTCAGTTTGGCACCCTCACCAAGGACATCCACGGACACTCAGGACCCGAAGGGGGCTGCCTCTTGGAGGAAGTGGAACCTGCCATATGCTTCTTTGTATTCACTGTATTGAGGGGACGTGACTTTGAGTTGTAAGACGTTCCTTACTTACAGACTCAGCAAAGGCCCTTCTCTGCGAGGGAGAAGTCAGATTTCAAAGATAGGTTCAAACATTTGCAGTAAGAAGTCAAACAGGTGGTGCTGGACTACACTCCTCCCTGATGGTCCATTCGGAGTGGTATCTGTTGTCTTCACAGGGAGCAGAGATGAAGTGAATTGCCAAGAGCTTAACTGCAGTTTTTAAGAAAACAAGGCCGGGCGCGGTGGCTCAAGCCTGTAATCCCAGCACTTTGGGAGGCCGAGACGGGCGGATCACGAGGTCAGGAGATCGAGACCATCCTGGCGAACACAGTGAAACCTCGTCTCTACTAAAAATACAAAAAACTAGCCGGGCGAGGTGGCGGGCGCCTGTAGTCCCAGCTACTCGGGAGGCTGAGGCAGGAGAATGGCGTAAACCCGGGAGGCGGAGCTTGCAGTGAGCTGAGATCCGGCCACTGCACTCCAGCCTGGGCGACAGAGCAAGACTCCGTCTCAACAAAAAAAAAAAAAAAAAGAAAACAAAAGGCCGGGCGCGGTGGCTCAAGCCTGTAATCCCAGCACTTTGGGAGGCCGAGACGAGCGGATCACAAGGTCAGGAGATCAAGACCATCCTGGCTAATACGGTGAAACCCCGTCTCTACTAAAGAATACAAAAAAAAAAACTAGCCGGGCGACGAGGCGGGCACCTGTAGTCCCAGCTACTTGGGAGGCAGAGGCAGGAGAATGGCGTTAAACCTGGGAGGCGGAGCTTGCAGTGAGCTGAGATCCGGCCACCGCACTCCAGCCTGGGCGACAGAGCCAGACTCCGTCTCAAAAAAAACAAAACAAAAAAAAAACAAACAAAAAAAAAGAAAACAAAAAGGTAGCACCCATCCTTCCTAAGTCCTGCTTACTTGACAAATCTTCCACTGTAACGTAAGACAGCTGATTGGAATCTCTGGTATTTACATGTCTCTGGGTTCCTGTTTATAGACTGAGGTTTATAGACTGAGGTTCTACATTGGTTTTTGGTTATTCAAATGAGTAGCCACCTGTAGGACCTTCTTATATGCCATTGAGCACCAAAGTTCATTTAAGTACATTTACTCAGACTTGGAATTCCACGAGTGGCTAAGTAAGGCCCTACTGGTTCAGTCTTCCCACAGATAATAGCTGTTAATCTTGGTCATAACAAAAAGCAACTACCTGAGGCATTGAAGAGTAAATAGAAGCAGTCATTCTCTGGTGGGGAACCCACACTCAAAGGGAGGGAGTGATGTGGCATGATTTCCCTCTTCTTGTTGCTTTTACTCTGGGGTCCAGCTAAGTGGCATGGTTACTGGTGGAAAAGCCATAGTCTTTATGGCCTGGAAATCCAGAGAACTGAATTGAGAGCAACCAGAGGGAAAGAGCTAGAGAGGAGCTCCCCAAATTATGTGTGCCCACATCTCTGGCTGACCCCTAAGCCATACAGGCGTGGAATAGATGCATAGCAGCTCAGCTGAAGACAAAAGATCTAAAGTGAGATTGGAACATCTACCCAAGAAACATTTTGAAGTTTAAGTCTAACCAAGTTAATAGCTTGTTAAAACAATAGAAACCATTCATCTGAGAATAACAGCAGAATTCATAGTCACCACAGTTTAACATCCATAACACTTATCCATAACATGCATCATACAAAGAATCAAGAAAATGTAACCTGTTCTCAAAGGAAAAAGGCTGAGACCAATCCTGAGCTCATCTTGATGTTAGAATTTGCAGGCAAGGTTTTCAAAGCAACTACTATTACAACTGTCCTCAGTGATGGAAAAGGAAATATGCTTGTAATAAATTAAAAGGGATCCATATATATACAGAAATGATTTTTAAGAGAACTAAATGGAAATTTGAGAACTAAAAAAGTACAGTATCTGAAATGAAAAAAATATATATAGATGAACTTACCAGAATGGAGATGGCAGGGGAAAAAATGTCAAGAACCTGAAGATAGATCATAACTTATCTAATCTGAATAACAGAGATGGGGGCAAAAGATTTTTTTTAAGTGAACAAAGCCTCAGAACTCTGTTTTATATAATTCGAACAGTCTAGCATAGGTAGAAGAGAAGTCCTGGAACAAGAGAGAAAGAACTGGAGAGGCAAGTATTTGAAGAAACAATGGCTGACATGTTCACAAATAGGATGAAAGACAAATTCACAGCTTTGAGATGCTCGATAAACAAGCTGGATAAATCACAACACAGTCAGATTGTTGACAAAACAAAGAGAAAATCTTAAATGCATCAAGAGAAAAAACACGTTTCACACAGAGCAAACAACTAATTGATTAATGTCAAGCTTTCGTCAAAAACTATGAAAACTGGAAAAGAGTGTAACAGCACGTTTAAAAGCTTTTAGGGAGGAAGAAGTGGAAGAGACTGTGAAGCCAGAATTCTATCATCAAGTTAAAATATTCCTTAAAAATGAAAGTGAAGATATTTTCAGATAAAGAAAAACTGTGTTAGTTCATTACCAAAGATAACATTGTCTTGAGGAGTGTATAGCATGTGTAGACGATACTTAAAATAATTAATAGACCGGGCACGGTGGCTCACGCCTGTAACCCCAGCACTCTGGGAGGCCGAGGCGGGCAGATCATGAGGTCAGGAGATCGAGATCATCCTGGCAAACATGGTGAAACCCCATCTCTACTAAAAATACAAAAAAATTAGCCAGGCGTGGTGGCAGGCACCTGTAGTCCCAGCTACTCGGGAGGCTGAGGCAGGAGAATGGCGTGAACCCAGGAGGCGGAGCTTGCAGTGAGCAGAGATGGCACCACTGCACTCCAGCTTGGGTAACAGAGTGAGACTCCGTCTCAAAAAAATAATAATAATTAATAAAGGATAGGGGAGGAAATGAGTGGATCTGTGTGGTTTTAGGATCTCTATGTTTTATTCAGTGTACAACATTAAGTAGCCTATGAGAAGTTAAGGATATATATTGCATATCTAGGGTAACAATTTAAAAAATTCGAGATAGCTTAAAAAAAAAAAAACATTAGAAAGGCCTGGCGTGGCATCTCACACCTGTAATCTCAACACTTTGGGAGGCGAAGTGGGAGGATTGCTTGAACCTAGGAATTTAAGACCAGCCTGGGCAACATGATGAAACCTCATCACTACAAAAAAGACAAAAATTAGCCAGGTGTGGTGGTGCACACCTGTAGACCTAGCTACTTGGGAAGCTAAGGCAGGAGTGTCACTTGATCCCAGAAGGTTGAGGCTGCAGTGAACCAAGGTTGTGCCACTGCACTCCATCCTGGGTGACAGAGTGAGACTGTCTCAAAAAAAAAAAAAAAAGAAGAAGAAGAAAGAAAAATTAGAATACAAAAATGTCAATTTTTTTTTAAAGAGACAGGAAAGAAAAAATAGGATAACAAAAAAAAAAAAAAAAAAACTAGATAGGATGAATAGAAGACAAATGTAAAATAGTAAACCCAAACTTAACCATGTCAGTAATTATAACATATATGACTAAACAATTCAAGTAAAATGCAAAAAATTGTCAGAATGGATATAAAAGCCATACTCAACTGTGTGCAATTTTAAGATATGTCTGCAAATTCTTTGACATTCCTCCCTGGGTTGGATTTAGCGACTCACTTCTAACAAACAGAATTGGCAGAGGTGATGGTGTGTGACTCCAGAGACTGTCATAAAAAGGCATGCCCCTTCTTCCTTGCTCTCCCCTGAATTGCTCACTCTGGAAAAGCCAGCTGTCATGCCATGTGGACATGTCAGCAGCCATCTGGAGAGGCTCACGTGGAGGGGCACCGAGGCCTCCCGTCAATGGCCAGCACTAACTTGCCAGTCGAGGGCATTCCCCAGCCACTCCTACAGTTGACAGTAACCTAACCAGCGTCTTGGCTGCAACCTCATGAAAGACCCGAAGCCAGAACGACCCATCAAAACCATTCCTGACCCACAAAACTGTGACATAATAATTTTAAGCCATTATGTTTTGGTATAATTTATATCAATAGATAACTAATGCATGTATCTCCAAGAAGCATACTTTAAATACAAAGACACATTGAAAGCAAACGTGTTGGAAAAAGATAGACCATGCAAGCAGCAAGCAGAAGAAATCTGCAGTAGCCAGAAGATTTGAACATACGTTTTCCCAAAGATACGTGGATGGCAAATAAGCACTAGAAAAGATGTTCAACATCATTAGTCATTAGGGAAATGTAAATTAAAACCCCAGTGCAATACCACTACACACCTAATGGAATATCTAAAATTGAAAAGACCGGCCCTACAAAGTATTGGTGAGAATGAAGAACAACTAGAAATCTTATACCATATACTGAGGGTGGGAATATAAAATGGAACAGTTACTTTGGAAAACAGTTTGGACATTTCTTCAAATGTTAAACCGATACCTATCCTGTGATCCAGTCATTCCACTCTTAATTACCCAAGAGAAAAGAAAACACATGTCTATACAAGGACCTGTACACAAATGTTCACAACTTGTTTGTAATAGCCAATAACTGGAAACCCAAATGTCCATCCACAAGTCAATGAATAAATAAACTGCTGTTATTTCCATACAATGCAATACCACGCAACCAAAAAAAAATGAACTGTTCCTGTGATACACACTACAAGACACGTAAATCTCAGAATAATTATGCTGGATGAAAGAAGCTAGTCCTTCCCCTACCACCAAGAAAGTACACACAGTATGAATCAATTCATATAAAACTAATCCATAGTGAAAGCAAACAGATCTGGGGGTTGCCTAGGGATGAGGGGATGAGGAAACTTTAGGGGCAATGGATATGTTCATTATCTTGATTTTGTTGATGGTTTCATGGGTATATTTATATGTCAAAACATATCAAATTGTATGCTTTACATAAGTGCACCTTACTGTATGTCAGGTAAATCTCAATAAGAGCTGAACAAATATATGTAGTGTGATCACCTATACAAATTTTTACCTAAATACAAACGAATAAAGACACTTTTAAAATAAGGTCTTAGAGGCCTCTCAAAATGCAATTCAGTGATAGAAAAAAAAGGGAAGCATAGAAGTCGGTGGAGCTGGGTACTGACTAGCCCTGCCTGTTCTTGCTGTGTCAACTAACCAGCTGTACAGCTTGGCTAAATGGCTTAACTTCTCAGGTGACCTCAGTGTTTTCAAAATTATCACATGATAGATTAGAACTAAATCGTCTAGAAAGTCCCTTAGGACTCCTCATTGTATAATGCTTCCAGGTTTGTATGAAAGAAACCTAATTTGTACTCTGCTTCATTGTAGATTTCCAACGCACACAGTCAGCAGATGGATGACCTCTTTGATATCCTCATTAAGAGTGGAGGTAAGTCAAAAGTCACATCACATCCTCACAGGAAGGCAACTCTTAACACAAGTACATGAAAGCTTTTCTTAAGCACTCATAGCTTATCTTTAGATACTGAGAAATGTATTTTTCTAACTGAATTTACTGTTTTAAAATCTGTTAAATATAGGCCATTAAAAGAACTTATGGCCAAGCGTGGTGGCTCACATCTGTAATCCCAGCACTTTGGGAATCTGAGCCCAGGAGTTCAAGACCAGCCTGGGGAACATAATGAGACCTCGTCTCTACAAAAAATTTTTAAAATGAACAGGGTCTAGTGGCACACCCCTGGGGTCCCAGCTACTAGGGAGTTGAGGTAGAAAGATTGCTGGAGCCCAGGAGGTCAAGGCTGCAGTGAACTGTGATAGCTTAAAACAGTAATACAATGTGAGATTTATCCACAGATAGATGCCTGCTAAAAAACAAAGACAAGATAGCAAAGCAGAACCAGATTTAAATTCCATGTTGAAAAGCTTCAAAACTTGTTCCATGCGTATGTCTTTGTAATGGGATGAAAACATTCCAATACTACCTTAATTATGTGACCTCAAGCTACCTAGCATGAGCTCCAGTATCTTTCTTAAAATTCAAAGTCAATGCTAAAGCATTTTCTACAATATAATATGAAATCTTAGATTTATATCATCTTTATTTAAAAGGGACATTAGCCACAAAAAGAATAAGGATATTGTTGCCTCAGCTTACATATCTTTAAAAATAAGTATAAAAATCAATATTAAAAAAAAAAAATCCTGGATAGTATTTGCATATTTAGAGTAGTCTTTTTTTTTTTTTTTTTTTTTTTTTTTTTTTTGAGACGGAGTCTCGCTCTGTCGCCCAGGCTGGAGTACAGTGGCCGGATCTCAGCTCACTGCAAGCTCCGCCTCCCGGGTTCACGCCATTCTCCTGCCTCAGCCTCCCAAGTAGCTGGGACTATAGGCGCCCGCCACCTCATCCGGCTAGTTTTTTGTATTTTTTTAGTAGAGACGGGGTTTCACCGTGTTAGCCAGGATGGTCTCGATCTCCTGACCTCGTGATCCGCCCGTCTCGGCCTCCCAAAGTGCTGGGATTACAGGCTTGAGCCACCGCGCCCGGCCTAGAGTAGTCTTAAAATTACCCTGATGAAAGGAGTTTTATTTGAATTTTCAAAGTGATCAGAAGTTCTCCATTTATAGCATGTATCATTTGACACTGAAGTTGACGTTGACATAGAGAATTGATACTTGACTACAGCTCTACATAACGCCAATAGTATTTTTTGCTAAGAATTATATTGGCCTTAACAAAAATAATTTAAGCTGGCCAACCCCAGTGACTTAGCCTATAATCCCAGCACTTTGGGAGCCTGAGGCAGGTGGATCACTTGAGGTCAGGAGTTCAAGACCAGCCTGGCCAACATGATGAAACCTTGTCTCTACTAAAAATACAAAAATTAGCCAGGTGTGGTGGCAGGCGCCTTAAACTTGGAAATTAAAATGTGACACAAACAAGCTGTTTTCTAAATGGGATTTTTTTTTATGACAAAGTATCTAATAAGTATATTATTTCATCTTATTGTCTACTAAAATCAGTAATAATGAGAACCAAGTTTTATATAGTTAGTTATAAGACTAGTTACTAGTGACACTGTGCCTGGCCCTGCCTGTAATCCCAACACTTTGGGAGGCCAAGGCAAGCAACTCACCTGAGGTCAGGAGTTCAAGACCAGCCTGGCCATCATGGTGAAACTAAAAATACAAAAATTAGCTGAGCATTGTGGAGGGCACCTGTCATCCAGCTACTCAGGAGACTAAGAGGCAGGAGAATCACCGGAACCCAGGGGCAGAGGCTGCAGTGAACTGAGATCATGCCACTGCACTCCAGCCAGCCTTGGTGACAGTGCAAGACTCCATCTCAAAAAAATAACAAAAATAAAAAGACTAGTTACTTAGATTACACTTAAAGCTTTCAAAACAGTTTTAGAGATGACTACTGATAATTAAAAGTAACAAACCATTAAAAAATAAATGCAGTACACACAGTTGACAATTCATTTTTAAGAATCAAATTTTAAGTTCCTTCTCTCAGCCATTTGTACATACCAATCATTGAGCTTTAAGAGCTATTGTTAATTAAATTTATTTTTCCTAGTGTATCTGCATATAAATGAAACCAATCATATCCTCATAAAATTTTAAAAGATATTCTATTCATATATGTAGTTTAGTGAACACTAGTATTTATAGAAGATGGTCTGTTAATTTGCTACTTGATCTGGCAGGGAACAACACATAATGAAGACATTTACCAAATCAAAATTTTATATAAACTCAGAAAACAAGACCAAAAAGTGAAAGAAATAATCAAGTGATCCACCTCACCTTAAAAGAAAAGGATCAGAGGGACCATGTGTTAGCTTTAATTCAGAAATGAAATCAAATGCCATTGTATATTTTCAGAACTTTACACAGAACGCACTTGGCTAAATTGGATACCCAGTCCAACTATAATGATAAAAAAAAAAAAAAAGGAAAAAAGAATAGAATTACCTCTTTCATAACACTGAGGATGTACTTCATGTCTCAGCACAAACTCAGGATGTACATTTCAACATTTATATTAGGAGTATCATGCTGCTATAGATAGATTCATAGAATGATATGAGCCCTATCTTAAAACTTTAAATGACAAAATAAGGACTCAAAGATAAAATAATCTGAAACCATTGATTCCTATCTAGTGAGATATAACTGCTTTTAATGCTTAGTCTTACTGAAAAGAATTTAAAGCATATCAGAATGCAATAAACTGGCCTTGGACAGTCTGCTGACTAAATTTACAATAAAAAAGAATGTAATAAACTTTTATGTTTATCTATTTAACTAAAATGATCCATCATCCTAAAGGTTGTCAAGGATTGTACCTGACCAATAGCATTCTCTTCCTACTTCTAAGATGGACGTGCGTAGAAGGAATCGCATAATAGTAAAGTAACTGTCCTAGTAATTAATAAAAATTTTTAAGTAGTAATAAATCTTTAGTTACTAATTACTTCATTTATTTTACACAGAGATCTCCCTCCCCATAAAAGAAGAACCTTCTCCTATTTCCAAAATGAGACCAGTGACAGCCAGCATCACCACAATGCCAGTGAATACAGTGGTGTCCCGGCCACCACCTCAAGTCCAAATGGCACCACCTGTATCTTTAGAACCTATGGGCAGTTTATCTGCCAGCTTAGAGAACCAACTAGAAGCTTTCTTGGATGGAACTTTACCCTCAGCCAATGAAATTGCTCCATTACAAAGCAGCAGTGAAGACAGAGAGCCCTTCTCTCTGATTGAGGACCTCCAGAATGACCTGCTGAGTCACTCAGGTATGCTGGACCATTCACACTCACCCATGGAGACTTCCGAGACCCAGTTTGCTGCAGGTACTCCCTGTCTGTCTCTCGACCTGTCAGACTCAAACTTGGACAACATGGAGTGGTTGGACATTACCATGCCCAACTCCTCTTCAGGACTCACTCCTCTCAGCACCACCACCCCGAGCATGTTCTCCGCCGACTTTCTAGACCCACAGGACCTACCACTACCATGGGACTAATGTCACAGATTTCTTATCTGAGAGTTGATGAGGTTTAAGAACATGAAGATTCTGAAAGGTCAGTTTTTAGAGACAGATCTATAGTTGCATTGTTGGAATCAAAATATGTTGTCACAGAAAGAATAGGTGGAAGGTCATAGCCTGGAACCCAAGTTTGAAAACATTTCATTGCATTCAGTAGTGAATTTCTACAGTTTAATATAGCACAGGGCCTTCTGAAAAACACACCAGTCAAAGACGACTCATCTGTTTCTCCAGACTTCAGTAAAGAATGAAAAGTACCTTTACATAAAAAAACAAAGAGGAGTAATATATGCAGCAGTGACGTTAGGATTCTGGTAATTAACTACATTTAAATCTCTCTGATCACTTTAAGACCCTAAATAAAAGGCAGACAGCTCCACTCAAAAGCTGAGGCTGATGCGAGGGAGGTGAGAGGTCACTGCACTTGGTACTTCCTAGAGATGGCCGGAGCCAGGCCCGAGACACAGCAGAGGTCACAGGCAGTAGAGAGCCCTGGCCGGTTCAGTGACAGCTTCCGGCTAAAGACTTTTGGTTCTATTCAGAAACCTGTGTTGTTTTTTTAATGTTGTAGTTTATTTTGTGATTTTTGGAATCGTACTTTATATTTCCAAATTTAAATTTAAATGCAAGATGTTTCACCATAAACGGAAGATAACTACAAAATACTGTCAGAAGTCCAGGTATACTGATAACACTGAAAATTCTATTAGCAACCTTCTGGGTTGGTTAGATTGATTTTAATGTATATATTAGACATTTGTATGTATGCTCTAACATTGTGATATGTACAGCCTACATTGGGGTAAGAAAATGGGTATCCAAGGTCCTACTTTTTTAATAGCTCGAATATTTCTAGAGTACTTGAGCCACGTGTATTTCTCTATTTAAAGAATTGCTGACTAACTTTCAGGTAACCAGACCCATCTCAAAGAACCAAGAAAAGGCTTTAGCATGAAATATCTTTCTGAGCTGGTGAGTTAGAAGAATGGAAGGTAAGGGAAAGGTCTATCATCTACCCAGGACATTCCCATGATGAGTACAGGTCAGACTGTGCCATGAGGTGGGCCTCCAGGTCCCCGCCCTGGCCCTCTTTCTTCTGTCTCTAACCCTGGTTATCATTTTACAGGCTTGTAACTGGATGTTCTACCAGAGCTCTCACTATATTGTCAAGCCTAAGATTGAAAAACTGGAGGCTTTATTAGTGTTTTTATATAGAAAACAGTTATTACATATTTGTTAAGTCAGGTCATTTCTTAAGAATTTTCTAAAATGCCAACTATCACAGGATTATTTCAAGCTAGTCATTGAGGTATATGACAAAATGTAAATAACAAAAAACTGAAATCTACCAAAAGAGCATGGAGGTTTTTCTTAAGTAATACTATTGTGCTCTCCACCTCACCCTTGTGTAAACCCTCGGGTCAGGTTGGTTCCCCTGGGTCACAAAATGGTAAATGTTCCATACTGACATGCGAGAGGCAGCCTGACCCGTTACTTGGAAAGAATTTGTGAATCATTTCTGGGTTTGTGTTTTGCCTAAGAGCTGATCTTATTTCTGATTTGTGTGTGTGTGGTTTATAAATTTTACTACGTGTAACAAAAGTCTGCTTTTCCAGCACGAGCACGCTGAAGCCCTCTGCTCACTGGCACTTCCTGACTCAAAGGCACGAACAGTGCTCATGTGCCTTCCAGGCGGTTCAAGGCAGAGGCCACTGTGCTCAGTGCAGTCTGTGATGAATAGTTTAAGTGTTCAGAAATTGGTAAACCAACGCATGGGATACAGTAACTCTCTGTTAACCAGAACACCGTCATTTGACCAAGCCCTACAAGAGTTTACCACACTAGATGTTCTGTGAATCCTCGAGTCAGTTCCATTGAGAGGGGCCTGTCTCCAGGGCCAGGCTATTGACTTGGGGAAGTGTTTTTCTTACAGTTCTTGGCCACAGTGTTTTTGCTGAGGGTTTCTGTCTGGGCTTATCAGGTCCATACTTAGACCCTGAGCATCTGCTTCATTCAGATTTGAATGGCTTATTAAATTAGCACCAAACATCAGTGGGACTGTAGGAGGTAACCGAACACTAGTGCCATTGACTCTCGTTGAATAACTTTATATGTCCATAATCCTGAATTGTATAGATAAGTTTTCTAGCTCTCTGGTCCCTTTATTGCTTTTAAAATAGGGTTTGAAACATGCCACAGGAAGGTTGCTCTCCAAAAATACACAGTGCAGTGCAAAAAAAGTGCTATCTCATTAGCCTACTCTCTTGACTATGAATTGCTAAAGTCCCCACTTCACATATGTGTTTCAACCTTTATAAACCAGTATTTCATTTTTAAAAAGGCAAGGCGTCTCTAGCCCATTAATTCTGCAAACCACTCCACTTGCACCATTCCACTTGACCCTCCTCTCTCCTGGCTTACGTCACCAGCCAGGCACCTGTGACACAAGTGCTGCTCTCCAGGATCTCCACTGCATGTTCCAGGTCAGAGTGAGGACACGCTGTGTGCCCACACTCATGTGACATGACCAAAGATGAGGCCCTGTAAACAAGGCCCCTCTGACCCGACTCAGTGCACGTGATGGTGAGTGCAGTGAGAAAGGGTGGATGTTGACTAAAGACTGGTTGTTGTTGTTGTTTAGGTTAGTGTCACAGCCATTACAGCACAAGTCAAAGTCGCCATTTGAATTTTCATTATGCACGTGTGTGGTTTAAGCAGTGGTACTGTTGTGTATCATATTGCAAAGTATCATGCTGCCAAGAAAGTAACTCCTAGAAAGGCATTATCTCACATCCCCATCTTACTTTCCTACATGTTCTCAAAACACAGTAGTGTCAGCCTTACCTTTCTGCTGTATGTAGATAATCAGATCATCCTACTGGGGGTGGGATGAATTTAAAAAGTTATACCAAAACTTCTGTAAAGTCTTGGAAAGTCTAGGGGTATGTGGTCATCTTGTACATTTCAGCAAAGCATCTATTAGGAAACCTCATAGGACAGTGTTAGTGGTTCACGTTCTAGTGTTTTTTCCTGAAATGTGCAATCTACTGTATAATATTGCCACATAATTGTACATAGATGTATTCTGAATTTGTGGAATTTCTTGCTTAGATACTGTTGTGTTTGTTTCATATGAATATTTTTGTAATTCTAAAGAGATCTTATTTAAATTTCCTTCTCAAAAGCCGCATGGTTCTGTGATCCATGTAACTGACACTTTTTGGCTTTCAGCGCTGTTTAGAAACAGTGGCAAAGGCAGGGTGGTATTGCCTGCAAGCTGCTGCCTGTGGAAGGCAAAGTCATAGTAATGAGATAGCATCTCTGAACTGTGCAGTCAGCATACCCTGAGTGATGGCTCAGGAGCGCACTACCTATTTTGTCACCAGAGCTGACTCAGGCTTCCTGGACCCTCAGCCCCAGATCATTCCGGGCAGCATAGCTTTCTTCAGAGTCCTTTCAGAATTCCCAGGCTGAAATCAGCCATAGCAGTTGACAAAACGGCTGTCCCCACAAGTGATGGGATAGTCCCTGTACTGTCCTCAAATGGACTTGGCCTTAGAGACGTGGTAGAGCACTTTGGCAGGGCTTAAAATATTCGTGAGAAGCCCACATTTCAGTATACATCCTCACCAGCTTCCATGCACCCACCTGCTGCTAGCCTCACAGAAGTCCTGGCTGTCACCTGGCGGGGGAGCTCATGGTACCGCTGGGGACTTTTTAAAGAAATGTAAAGAGAACAGCTATTCACTGTCTACCAGCAGAGCAACACGTGTCAATGTAACCAAATTCACAAATAACTCTCCATTTTTCAGTATCCGCTGCTGTAAACATGAATGTTGAATACTGACAACAGAATACCCATACACACCGTCCCACCACCCTAGAGGCCACGAAACTAGCCCAAACTTGTCAAAGAACATTAACTGGAAGGCCAGGTTTTTCAAGGAACATAGCTTACAAGTGCATCAGTGTGTATCTGGAGAGCATCCTAACTGCATTTCAACTCATCTTTTAAGAGATTTCAGTCAAAACTGGAAAACAACTAAGAGGTAGTCATTTTTTTTCCTGGTTTAAACCTTCAATAACTCGCTCATTCAGCAGTCTCTCTGAGCTACATTTTTATTTGTAAAGTGACTCTGTCTGCATGGCAATAAGCAGGTCCGTGTTTTTTCCGCATTCACCCTTTCTTGCAGTATCCAAGGAAACACATCGTCACAAAGGGTTTCTACCTGAAATCTTTCATGGAAGGCCTACAATTCGAAAAGCTGCACATGTTTACAGAAGAGCTCTTACCCTCCATGCAAACACTTTGCTCTGTGATGTCACAGTTTTGTGACAGTAAGATGGCAATCTCGGATCTACAAGGTGCTGTCGGGAATCAAATATGAGAGATATCATCACATCTATAGTGTTTAACAGAGCTTTATGCCAACTACGAAGACAAAGCTTTAACCAAGTTTATAGAATACTGACAGTCATAACAATTACCTCTCTACGTGATGCTGTAAGGAATCTTGCTCATTTGGTAGGAAGAAGCAGCATTTAGGAAAGGGTTTAGTATCTACCAAAAGTACTTGACCTCAAGTAACCAATAGTAATGCAAACTTGCTTTAAAGGAACCAAAGGCATTGCCAAGTATTTGCCAAAAGGAGGCACTTTTTATTTAAAATTTGAGACTAATGAGATCTCAAAAATCAGTCCCAGAAAGGTATTATCCATTTAAGGTTATAATTTTCACAAAGATGTAGATATTTCTCTATTGTTTTCATGTAAAATAGCATAGAGTCGCTTTGTTGGTTTAAGAATAACATTCAGTAGTAATACAAAGTTTTTTTTCTATGTAGAAATTAGTTTTCTTCTTTTCTTGCTTGCAGTAGAAATGCAATGTGATAGGTGTTTCTCTTCTTCTTTTCATTGTCACATTATGTCTTAGCATCTCACTTTATGAAAAAAAGGAGAAAGATACCAATCTGCAGAGCCCTGCTTGCTAAAGCACTCGTTTAATCACAAAATTATGGCAGTCGGGGGTCCATTCATGTATTGCCTTTATGTTGTTTTTTAAAAGAAAAACCATGATGCCTTTGTATTTGCTGTTTGCACCCCTGAAATCAATTCCATATCATGTTTGAATGCCATACATTTTGCACATGTACTGTACATAGGTAATGCATACTGTATTTTTATATGTGTGCACATTTATCATCAGATCTTTTGTACATAGTGGCAGTATTGTAGCTGATCGGGAAATGTTTGATATCTCAGCAATTTTGCATTTTTGTGTCTCAAATAAAAGACATTTTGATGTACTATGATTCTTGCTGTGCAGAGGAAAGACCACTCCCTATGGGTTGGTGGAGCCATTGTAGACTGTGGAACGGGAGTGGATTTATTAGGAGGAGACACTATACCTTCAGCACACAACTCACAACAGAAAGCCACCAGGCAAAGCCTGTGAACTTGTCACCCTCCCCTGGATCCAAGACCATGAGATACAAAATAGAAACTCTCACAGGCATGAGCTGAACTTGAACATGTCATGATTTGCACCAAAGTCAGTTTCTTTCTTCCACAGTGAAAGTTAGAAATAGGTAGTTCTCCCTAGGGGGTTGAGTTTCACACTCGCGCGCGCGCGCACACTGAAAACCGACTCGCTTCAGTAGTATAAATGCACTGCCACAATTCCTGAAGGACCCACATAATCCTTCAACCTAGCCAAGTTTCAAAAGCAACTATTTATATGAGGTATTTTTATAGACCGTACAAAATGGTGTTTAGAATTCAGTATTCTTTTAGTAAGATGGCATTTATTTTCAACTCAGAAGCCAACATTTAAAACAGAGTTTTGTTAAAATATTTTTTTCTCTTTGCTTTGAAGAAACAAAATAGTAATGAGTAAACTCTAATAACTATAATTTATATATCAATATTTGATTAAGAAAAAAGGACAGAGTATCAACCACAGAAGGGGGGAAAAGAAAGATACTGATTACCAAAACACAGCAAAATGTTCATTACACTTAGGGAACCAGAGTGCAGCCTCAACAGACCAGTGAGATGATGCACAAAGAGTTAAACCATTTGTAAAGTATCATATGTTCCAGGCCGAGATTCTGCCCTTGGGAAGAAAATAGACCTCCCTGCTGGTGTGAGAGAAAACCTTGCCAAAGGAAGCATACATAGCATGTGCCCTGGGAGCCTAAGAGGAGTGAGTGAGGGATGTCACAGGGAACTCTGGGGAAGCTGTCATGGCGGACAGCCCCTTGGGCAAGGTCAGAGTTAATTGGAGAAATTGTTTTTTCCTGCAACAGATTTTTTTATTTTTTTACTTTTTTTTTTTTTTTTTTTTTTTTTTGAGACAGAGTCTTGCTTGGTCACCCGGGCTGGAGTGCAGTGGCATAATCTCTGCTCACTGCAACCCTCTGCCACCCAGGTTCAAGTGATTCTCCTGCCTCAGCCTCAGTCTCCCAAGTAGCTGGGACTACAGGCATGTGCCACCACTCCTGACCAATTGTCGTATTTTTTAGTAACTATGGGGGTTCACCATGTTGGCCAGGCTGGTCTCGAACTCCTGACCTCAGGTGATCCACCCGCCTCAGCCTCTGAAAGCACAGGGATCACAAGTGTGAGCCACTGCACCTGGCCAGATATTACTTCTAATTTAACTTTCAGAAAGAAATCTCATCTTGATGTCCTATCTTTTCTGTTAATATGCATGACAGGCCAATTAAATGAAACCTACATTGTGTGATGAGATGAGAAACAAGGATGGATCAACATTTTCTGTGCCCTTTTTGTTTCATGCGATTGCATCACAGGACATTCCACTGGGAAATCCACAAATGATGGCCCTGTGGGTGCTCACTCTGCAGCATCCTCCTGCTTGCTATTGGACATACAGAAGACTTGTCGGAAGCATCCAAACCCCAAATTATTTCAATGCTAGTACTGTCCAGGCCACAGCTGAAGTTTGATTAATGGTGAAAAAAGGGCTTTTAGTCAGGTTAATTGTTAAGAATTTAAAGTGTTTCCCATCCAAGATTCAAATAAAGACCTTTGAGGCCGGGCACAGTGGCTCAAGCCTGTTATCCCAGCACTTTGGGAGGCCAAGGCGGGTGGATCACCTGAGGTCAGTAGTTCAAGACTAGCCTGACCAACATGGTGAAACTCTATCTCTACTAAACACACACAAAAAAACTAGCCGGGTGTGGTGGTGCATGCCTGTAGTCCCAGCTATTTGGGAGGCTGAGGCAGGAAAATCTCTTGAACCTGGGAGGTGAAGGTTGCAGTGAGCTGACATTGCGCCATTGCACTCCAGCCTGGGCTACAGACAAAACTCCACCTCAAAAAAAAAAAAAAAAAGGCCTTTGAGAGCTTTGATGTGTTTTCTCACTCATACATAGACCCACAAATCACCGTAAGCAGAATTTCAAACAACGCTCCTCTGCACATGACAGTCCGTAGACAAAAAGTATAATGGTTCTGGTACAATACCTCTTTGAGCATTAGAAAAAGTCTACAAAGCTGTTTGAACAAGTAGCCTAGTTTCTTCACTTAAATTATGTCTGTTAAGCAACTTGGAAAGAAAGAAATTCCCTAGAGATAGAGAAACTACAATACAGAGACCAAAAGAAGATGTTACAACCAAAGACCAAATACTGCTTCACCCTTTTCCTCGCTCTTGTTGCACAGTGCCAATCAACAGAAACATGGTAGGAGACAGACAACAGTAATAGCAACAAACATGTATGAAACACTGCTGTATGCCAGGCTGTGTGTCATTTTATATGTATAACCTCATTTAATAAGTCTATGAGGTAGGAACTCTTATCCCCATATTATAAATAGGGCAACTAAAGACAGAGAAGGTGGTGCCAGGCATGGTGGCTCACGCCTGTAATCCCAGCACTTTGGGAGGCTGAGGCTGGTGAATCACCTGAGGTCGGAGTTCAAGACCAGCCTGACCAACATGGTGAAACCCCATCTCTACTGAAAATACAAAATTAGCCAGGCGTGGTGGCACATGCCTGTAATCCCAGCTACTCAGGAGGCTGAGGCAGGAGAATCGCTTGAACCCGGGAGGCAGAGGTTGCAGTGAGCTGAGATCACACCATTGCACTCCAGCCTGGGCAACAAGAGCAAAACTCCATCTCAAAAAAAAAAAAAAAAAAAAGGCAAATGACTTGCCTGAAATCACAAAGGAAACAGCACAGATTTGAGACCAAGCTTCTGAAACCCCAGAAGCCAAACCATTTGTGCTAGTCTGTTCAGGGAGCTATAACAAAATACCTCAGACTGGACAATTTATAAACAGCTGAAACGTAGTGCTCACAGTTCTAGAGACTAAGGTCCAACATCAAGGCTCCAGCAGATTCAGTGTCTGGTGAGGTCCAGATCTCTGCCTGGAAGATGGTGCTTTTTTGCTGCATCCTCACAAAGAGGAAGGGACAGAAAGGTCAAAACACACACACACACACACACACACACACACACAAACAGGCTGCCTTTTATAAGGGCACTAAATCCCATTCATGAGAGCAGAGCCGTCATCACTTAATCACCTCCTACAGGTCCAAACTTCTAATACATTGCGTGGGGATTAAGTTTCAACATGAATTTTAGAGACACAAACATTCAAACCATAGATTCCTGTAGATTCTATATACAACTCTCTGCCTTTGTCCAGATACTTTGGAATACAATTGAGTACAGCTTAACTCATGTCTATCATGAAGTTCCACTAACTATCTTGATTAGACCTCCTCAATCTCACATTTTCTAAAGTAGCTACTCACAGATGTTTAATGGCATACAATGTATGGCTTTTTACTAGATTAAATCCAGCCAGAACATGGATTCCAAGACTGGAGCATTTTAAGTGAACTCTACTGACTGGGCCATGCAAAATGACTTGTTATTAAATACTAACTATCTTGCTGGGACTTCTGTAACCATTTTAGCACATACCAAAGCTCAAGAGCGATAAGATTTTTAAATACCTAGCAAGGTTGAAGACACACAAACTCTGTGATCCAGCAAATCAATTTTTTTGGTACACATCCTTGAGAAACACAGACGTACACAGGAAATCATGTATAAGAATGAACACTAAAGCATTTACACAGCAAAAATTGCAAGCAACTCCTATGCCTTTCAATTAGAGAACCATTAAATGCAGCAATTTACAGGAATGAACTAAATCTAATGTGCCAATGTAAAAGAATCTTGAAACAAAATGCTGAGGGGGGAAAAAGTTCAGAATAAAGCCTGCATAATTCAAGTAACATTTTAAAACAAGGCTGTGTGTTTTATAAAGTACAAAAACATAGGTGGTAAGGACTCGGGTCAGTTTCAAGATGCAGAATATTTCTGGAAAGAAAAAATTAGATTGGGCAGCATCTGAAAGGAGGCTTTAACTTTCTAATATTTCATTTAATAATTCTATAGCCAATATAGCAAAATGCTAATACGTTAACTAGCTGATTTTAATTATCCCTATTTTCTGTGAGTTGGAAATATTTCATGGTAAAAAAAGATTAGTAAGAACAGTATTTCTGATGTATATAGAAACTAAAGTCCTAAATAAAATACTAGCAAATCAAATCCAGTAATAGCAAAAACTATTATACAGCATGACCAAGTGGGGTTTATTCCTGGAATGCAAAGTTGGCTTAACCCTCAAATCCATTAATGCAAAACACTATATCCATAGAATAAAGTACAAAAACTACATGATCATCCCAATACACACAGAAAAAGCACTTGACAAAATTCAACGCCCCTTTACAATAAAAGTGCAATGAACTGGAACTAGAAAGAAGCTTTCTCACATCAAAAGGTCATTTACACAAAACCCACAGCTATCATTATACTTAGTGGTGAAAGACTGAGTGCTTGTCCCCAGTGCTCAGGAAAAAAACGGATGTCCACTCTTAGAACTTCTGTTCAACATTGTACTAGAGTTTCTACTCAGGACAATTACACAAGAAAAAGAAATAAAAGGCATCCAGATTGGAAATGAAGAAATAAAACAATCTCTATTTGTAGACGGCATGATCTTGCATATAGAGAATCCTAAAGAATTTCCTAAAAATCAATTAGAACTAATAAAATGAATTCATCAAGGTCATAGGATACAAAACTCAATTGCATTTCTGTACAGTAGCAATGAATAAACCGCAGATGAAATTAAGAAAACAATGCCATTTATAATAGCATCACAAGCAATACTTAGGAATAAATCTAACAAAAGAAGTATAAGACTTATACTCTGAAAACTTCTTATACTCTGAAAATATTTCTAAAAGACAAATAAATGGAAAGACATCCATGTTCATGGATCTGAAGACTTAATATTGTTAACATGTTAATATTCCCCAAAACTGATCTACAGATTGGACACACTCCCTATCAAAATCTTAGCTGGCTTTTTGCTAGAATGGACAAGCTGATCCTAAGATTCATATGAAATTCAAGGGACCTGGAATATCCAAAATCTTAAAAAAAAGAAGAACAAAGTTGGAGGACCCACACATCTCAATTTAAAAACTTACAGCAAAGCTACAATATTCAAAGTGTAGTGCTGGCATAAGAATAGACATAAAGATCAGTAGGATAGCACTAAGAGTACAGAGATAAACTCTCAAATTATGGTCATTGATTTTTCACACACACACCAAAAAAAAAGCCAAAATAATTCAGTGGGAGAAGGAACTGTCCTTTCAACAAACAGTGCTGAGATAACTGGATATCCACATGCAGAAGAATGAATTGGGACTCCCTACCTCATACCATAAAAATTTAAAATAGATCAAACTAAAAGAACTAAAACAATAAAACTTGTAGAAGACAACAGAAAATCTGTGTTACCTTGGGTTAGGCTAAACCTTCTTAAATAGGACAACAAAATCATAAGCAATAAAAGAAAAAATAGACAAGTTAGTTAGGTATCACCAAGGCTAAAAACTTCTGTGCTCCAAATATCACTGCCCAGAAAATTCAATACAACCCACAAAATGGGAGAAAAATTGTGCAAATCATGTATCTGATAAAAGACTTGTATTTGAAATATATATAAAAGACTATTACAGCTCAATAATAAAAAGATAAACAATTTTTAAATGACTAAAGAATCTGAAGTCACTTCTGCAAAGAAGAGATACAGATGGCCAATAGGTGCATGAAAAAATGCTTGACCTCAGATAAATACAAATCAAAACCACATGAGATACCACTTGACAGATGATAGGATGGCTATAATCTAAAAAGGTAGATAATAACAAGCATCAACAAGGATGTGGAGAAACTGAAACCCACATACACTGCTTGTGGTAGAAATCATGTGACTGTTTTGGAAAACAATTTAACAATTCTTCAAAAAAATTTAAAAATAGAGTTGCCATATAACCCAGCAATTCTGCTCCCAGGCACACACCCAAGAGAATGAAAAATATATGTCCACACAAAAACTTGTACCTGAATGTTTACCACACCATTATTCATAATAGCCAAAAAGTAGAAACAATCCAGATGTCCATCAACTCATGAATGGATAAAATGCAGTGTATTCATACAATGGATTATTTGGCCAAAAAAGAAAAGAAAAAAAGAAATGAACTGACTCATGCTACAACATGGATGAACCTTTAAAACATTATGCTGGCCGGGCGCGGTGGCTCAAGCCTGTAATCCCAGCACTTTGGGAGGCCGAGACGGGCGGATCACGAGGTCAGGAGATCGAGACCATCCTGGCTAACACTGTGAAACCCCGTCTCTACTAAAAAAATACAAAAAACTAGCCGGGCGAAGTGGCGGGCGCCTGTAGTCCCAGCTACTCGGGAGGCTGAGGCAGGAGAATGGCGTGAACCCGGGAGGCGGAGCTTGCAGTGAGCTGAGATCCGGCCACTGCACTCCAGCCCTGGCGACAGAGCGAGACTCCATCTCAAAAAAAAAAAAAAAAAAATTATGCTAAGTAGGCTGAGCACAGTGGCTCTCACACCTGTAATCCCAGCAGTTTGTGAAGCCAAGGCAGGTGGATCACTTGAGGTCAGGAGTTTGAGACCAGCCTGGCCAACATGGTGAAATTTCATCACTACTAAAAATACAAAAATTAGCCGGGCGTGGTGATGCACACCTGTAATCCCAACTACTCAGGAGGCTGAGGCAGGAGAATCACTTGAACCAGGGAGGTGGGGGCTGCAGTGAGCCGACATTGCACCACTGCACTTCAGCCTGGGTGTCAAAGTGAGACTCCATCTCAAAAGAAATCCAATTTTCTTAGTAAACATCCATTTATTTTAAGCACATTTATTGTAAGAGTGACTTTTTGTGCCCTCAAATCTAGTCTTCTGGTTATTTGCTGACGCATAATAAGGCACTCTAAAACTTAGTACCTCCAAACAATGACACAGAAGACTTCTGCTTTCAAGCAAAATGGAGTAACAGGGGCCAGACTTGACTTCCTACCTGAAATCACCAAGATGGACAAAATATATGAAACCCTTTGGAAAATGGTAGATGTCAAATAACAAAAGAGTTATCTCTGAGGGACAGGAAACAAGGTGAGCTGTACTGTTGTCCAGGGAAGTCAGGTAGAGCCAGTGGACTCCTAAGTTGGCAGCCAGGGCAATGAATCCAGGAGGCCGAGACAGCTTGACTTTGTAGCACATAATACTAGAGAAGAGAGCTACATTGAGAAAACTCTGGAAATCTACAGAGGGTCTCTTTTAATATTCAGCACAGAGCACTAACAGGTATATGGGTGTAAACACACTACACATGACCTGGGAGAGAACAGCCCCCCAAAATTACTAACAGCTCCCAGTACTCATACTGTGATGGGAATAGTGCCTGTTGCCACCAGCCAAGCTGAAAAACTCATAATGCAAGGGACATTAGAAGTATTCAAGAAAATCCTTCCCCAGCATTGAGGATTATAGACTAATCCCTGCTCCAGATCCATCTAACAAATACAAGCCAAAAAATGACATATTTAATGATTAATTAATTAATTATAACGAACCAGGAAGTTGTTTTTAAAAAGAATTATTAAAGGCAGAAGTTGTTTAGAAAAAAACTGACAAAATGTCAGTTTGCAGACAAGGACATTAAAACCATTATAACAATTCTATATGATCGAAAAGTTAAGTAGAAACAAAAACAAGTTTTTTAATACATTGAGTTGTCAGAGATGAAAACTGCAATATCTGGAGATGAAATGCACTGACTGAGAATAATGGAAAATAATACATTACAGAAAAAATATAGTGAATATGAAGACATCATAACCATGCAAAATGAAAAAAAAAATTTTAAAGAAAAAAATGAAGATTAGTATGGTGAGAGACAACCTGCGGTAGCCTACTCTATCAGTAATTTCAGTCCCTTAAGGAGTGGAGAGACAGAAAGACATTTGCAAAATATTAGATCAATATACAAAAGTCAATTGTATTTTTATGTACTAGCAATAAACAATCAGGAATTGATTTTTTTAATAGTGCCATTTATAATAGCATCAAAAATATGAAATACACAGGATAAATCTGACAAAAGATACGAGAAGTCTGTATACTAAAAACTACAAAACACTTTACAGAGAAATTGAAGACCTAAGTAAATCAAAAGATGTATAATGTCCAGGCACTGGAAAACTCAACATTGCCAATAGGTCAATTCTCCCCAAATTGATGTACAGATTTAACACACTCGCAATCGAAATGCCAACAGGTTTTTTGTAGAAATTGGCACCAGATTCTAAAATTCATATGGAAATGATAAAGAAATAGAACAGTCAAAAAGAGGAGCAGGCCAGGCACAGTGGCTCACACCTGTAATCCCAACACTTGGGGAGGCCGAGGCGGGCAGATCATGAGATCAGGAGATCGAGACCATTCTGGCCAACATGGTGAAACCCCATCTCTACTAAAAATACAAAAAAATTAGCTGGGTGTGGTGGTGCACACCTGTAATCCCAGCTACTCGGGAGGCTGAGGCGGGAGAATCCGTTCAACCTGGGAAACGGAGACTGCAGTGAGCCAAGATCGCACTGCCGCACTCCAGCCTGGCGACAGCAAGACTCAAAAAAAGAAAAAAAAGGAGGAACAAAGAGTTGGAAGACTAATGCTACCTGATTTCAAGACTTAAGCTACATTGGCCAGGCGCGGTGGCTCACACCTGTAATCCCAGCACTTTGGGAGGCCGAGGCAGGTGGATCACTTGAGGTCAGGAGTTCGAAACCAGTCTGGCCAACATGATGAGACGCCATCTCTACTAAAAATACAAAACAGCCGGGCATGGTGGCACGTGCTTCTAATCCCAGCTACTTGGGAGGCTGAGCCAGGAGAACTGCTTGAAACCAGGAGGTGGAGCTTGCAGTGAGCCGAGATCATACCACTGCACTCTAGCCTAGCCAACACAGCAAGACTCTATCTCAAAAAAAAAAAAAAAAAAAAAAAAAGACTTAAGCTACATTAAGACAGTAAAGATAGACAAATAGATCAATAGGACAAAATGGAGTCAAGAAAGAGACTCAGGCATATATGGACAACTTACAACTTATTTTCAGCAAAGGTGCAAAGGCAATGCAGTGGAGGAAGTATGGTCTATTCAACAAAAGATACTGAAACAAATGAATATCTATATGCAAAAAAGTGGACTTCAATCCGTAACTCATATCATATACAGAATTTACTCTGAATGAGTCATAGACCTAAATATAAAATCTAAAACTATAAAATTTGTAGAGGAAAACATTTGTGACTGAGTTAGGTAGAGATTTCTTAGCTATAACAAAAAAAGAATGATTCATAAAATAAAAAGTTAATAATTTGATTTAATCAAAATTTAAAACTTTTGCTCTTTAATGGACACTGTTAAAAGATTAAAAAGAGCCACAGACTGGGACAAAATACTTGGAAATCATATCTGATAAAGGATTTATATTCAGAATCTATCAAGAATCTCACTGGTCTGAGTGTAGTTTACAACCACTTGGTCACAACCAGTTATAAGTTTCTTTGTTCCTTCATCCATTCCCACTGCTTTACTTGGCTAGCCTTAAACACAAAAACAAACAACAAAATTTCACTTTTTTTTTTTTTTTTGAGACGGAGTCTCACTCTGTCGCCCAGGCTGGAGTGCAGTGGCGCGATCTCAGCTCACTGCAAGCTCCACCTCCCAGGTTCACACCATTCTCCTGCCTTAGCCTCCCGAGTAACTGGGACTACAGGTGCCCGCCACCTCTCCCAGCTAATTTTTTGCATTTTTAGTAGAGACGGGGTTTCATCGTGTTAGCCAGGATGGTCTCGATCTCCTGACCTCGTGATCCACCCGCCTCAGCCTCCCAAAGTGCTGGGATTACAGGTGTGAGCCACCACACCTGGCCTAAAATTTCACATTTTAATAATTTAAAATCCCAATGAAAAATGCATGGAACAGAAACTTCACCAAAGACAACAAATGAATGTCAAATAAACAAACACATGAAAAAATGCTCAACATCTTAGTACTAGAGAAATGCAAATTGGCTGGACACAGTGGCTCACATCTGTAGTCCCAGGACTGTGGGAGGCCTAGGTAGGTGGATCACCTGAGTTCAGGAGTTTGAGAGCAGCCTAGCCAACATGGTGAAATCCACTCTCTACTAAAAATACAAAAATTAGCCAGGGGTGCCAGTGGGTGCCTTTAATCCCAGCTTCTCAGGAGACTGAGGCAGGAGAAACACTTCAACCCAGGAGGCAGAGATTACATTGAACTGAGATCATGCCACTGCACTCCATCCTGTGCAACAGAGCGAGACTGCGTCAAAAAAAAAAAAGAGAAATGCAAATTAAAATCACAGTGCAATACCACTACATGCCTATTAGAATGACTAAAAGTAAAAAGACTGAACACACTAAGTGTTGGCGAGGATATGGAGGAACCGAACTCTCCTCCACTGTTAGTGGAAATGTAAAATGGTGCAGCCACTTGGGGAAACAGTTTGTCAGTTTCTTAAAACGATAAACCTATGACCCATGGATTGCATTCCTGTGTATCTGTCTAAAAACAATGAACACATATGTCTATTCAAAGGTTTATACACAAATGTTCACAGTAGTTTTATTGGTAATAGCCAAAAACCAGAAACAACTCAAATTTCCATACCACTCAACAACAAGAAGGAATGAATTCTTGGTACACAATAATGTACAATACAGGTGAGTCTCAGTTATGCTGAGGGAAAGAAGCCAGGAAAAAAGAGCACATACTGTTTGATTCCATGTACATAAAATTCCAGGATGTGGCCCAGGTGCAGTGGTTCACACCTGTAATCCCAGCACTTTCAGAGGCTAAGGTGAGCAGATCACCTGAGGTCAGAAGTTTGAGAAAGCCTGACCAACATGGTGAAACCCCATCTCTACTAAAAATACAAAAATTAGTCAGGCATGGTGGCTCATGTCAGTAATTCCAGCAGCTTGGGAGGCTGAGACAGGTAGATTACTTGAGATCAGGAGTTTGAGACCAGCCTGGCTGACACAGCAAAATCCCATCTCTACTGAAAATATAAAAATTAGTGGGGTGCCTGTAATCCCAGCTGCTCAGAAGGCTGAGGCAGGAGAACTGCTTGAACCCGGGAGGCAGGGGTTGCAGCAAGCTGAGATCTTGCCACTGTATTCCAGCCTGGGTGACAGAGTAAGACTCCGTCTCAAAAAGAAATCAAAATTAGTTTGTTAGTGCAAACTAACATATGGTGACAGAAAGCAGAATGGCAGTTGTTGGGGGTGAGAGAGAAGGGTAACAAAAGGACATGAAGAAACAACAAAGCAAACAACTCAATTTGGAGAAAAAAAGAGAGAGACCACCTAGATTTCTACAGGTGCTTTTACCTGGATGGAAATAGTGCCTTTTATTTGAGATAGGATGAGGTCTGGCTACAGTATTTATGCTTTCTCTAAATATTTTCCCTCGAGGTTTTTTTTTATTATTATTCATTTTTTTAAGACAAGGTCTCTCTCTGTCACCCAGTTTGGAGTGCGGTGGCACCATCATGGCTCACTGCAGCCTCGGCCTCCTGGGCTCAAGTGATCCTCCTGCCTTGGCCTCCCAAAGTGCTGGGATTACAGGTGTGAGACACTGTGCCCCACCTATTTTTAAAGATTGCAGAGGATTAAATGATACTAATATACCATAACAAATGGGAAACACGCAGAGGTAAAACACCAGAGAAAAAGCCATTTAGACTTCCAGGGCAATAAGCTAGCATCCAACAAACAGCTGCAAATAAAGTGTCGCAAGAATGACAGCATTTTAAGAACCATGAAAAAGAACAACGAGATGTTTCCGATAAAATGTTATTCACGTTTCCATCAAGAAATTCTAACGTGTCCATAATGGATAAAGGAAAAACATAAAGGTCACATTTCATGTTCGACACTTTCACACCTGAGCTTCACATGGACATTTACAGTTTTATAGCACTAAAGCAAAGCTGCAAGGGAAAAACACAAAAGGTATGTTTGGCTCAGTAAGTAAATTCATCACACTTTGCTCTCATTTCCTTCCACCCATTTATCTTTTCAAGTTGCCAAGAACAGCACTGGGAATAATCACCTCCCACACCAAAAGCTGAGGAGATGATAATTGGTGTCTGATGACAGGAGATGACATTTTTAAATAGTCACTTTAAACTTCCTAACATAGATCCCATCCTTAACCACATATACACTGCTTGAGTATGTATCTGGAAGGTGGCCCAAGAGTAAGCATAAGTTCACAAAAACACCGTACTGGTTTAAAAAAATTACAACCCAGGCCAGGCACAGTGGCTCACACCTGTAATCCCAGCACTCTGGGAAGCTGAGGTGGGCAAACCAGTTGAGGTCAGGAGTGGGAGAGGAGCCTGGCCAACATGGTAAAACCCTGTCTCTACTAAAAATACAAAAATTAGCTGGGCCTGGTGGTGCACGCCTATAATCCCCAGCTACTCTGGAGGCTGAGGCAGGAGAATTGCTTGAACCTGGGAAATGGAGATTGCAGTCAGCTGAGCTTGCACCACTGCACTCCAGCCTGGGTGACGGAGTGAGACTTCGTCTCTTTTTTTTTTTTTTTTTTTTTTTTTTTTTTTTTTAAGTACAATTTCCATTTTATTTTTCTCCAGAGAATAGTCTGTCTCAGTCTTTAAGGACTCAGCTCCTTACATGGGCTTTGGTGGGGGACGTGGGGCAGCACCCGCAGGTCTAAATCGGGGAGGGGGTGTTCGGTCCTTGCGGGCTTCACGAGATCGATTCCTGACTACTTTGCTGTGAATTGCACAACTCACACAGTAATGTAGCTTCACATACAGCTTGGGAAGCACATAGGCATCAAAGACGCTCGCTTCAGAAATGTCCCTAACCGCTGCGGCCTCCACTATGTTTCGAATGACGAATTTCTTAATGGCCTTGTCCTTGGGCACGCATCGGGCACAGTTAGTGCAGCGAATAGGCTGCACATGGCCGCGGCCCTTTTTGGCACGACCGTTGTTCCTTCTTTTCTTTGTCATTTTGGACGTACGGACCAAAGAGAGGACGAGACTTCGTCTCTTAAACATTGCAACGCAGAAGATTGTGTCATTTATGTACCAGGGATCTTAAAATACAAGGTCTAGGAAAAGGTCACTATCAAAATCGCTTCCTGGATAATGTCAGTAAAGGTCTGAGTTTCTGAAATGCATAATATGAATACACATAAAGGGAAATAAATGATTATTTCCTATATTGAAAAATGCATACCATCTATCATTCATCATGTGAGATTCTCCTACTACTTTACAGAAAGTAGCAACATATGTGAAGGAACTAATTTTGGACATTTACATATCGTATCTTACAAGCTCATAACACTAAAAAGAACCAAAGGAATCTGGTTTGATACCGGTACACTCCAACTCATAACATGCATCTCAAGCAGCTGGGTAAACATTGGCCACGTTGTTACACAAAGGGTGAGGCTGATTATTTCCACCTCCTCTCAACTAACCCCACACAAAGCTAAAAATGAGAGAGACTCGAGCAAAAGCAAACATCACTCCTGGAGTCCAGTGGGACCGATGGCCAGCTCACTCACCAGTAAGCAGATATTTTTAGCAGATAAGGCTGGTAAAATATAACACAGCGAGGTCATCTTAGGAAAGCAATGGACCTTATATCCATGGCCAGGAACTCCACACGTGTGCATGAGGGACACATGCAACAATGCAAGACAAGCTGTAATGAAGAAAAATTGAAAACCACCTAGGTGGCCAGCAGTAGGGGAATAATAATTATTATTATTATTATTTGAGATAGAGTTTTAATCTTGTTGCCCAGGCTGGAGTGCAGTGGCATGATCCTGGCTCATCACAACCTCTGCCTCCTGGGTTCAAGCAATTCTCCTGCCTCAGACTCCCAAATACCTGGGATTACAGGCACGCACCACCACGCCTGGCTATTGTTGTATTTTTAGTAGAGACGGGGTTTCACCATGTTGGGCAGGCTGGTCTCAAACTCCTGACCTCAGGTGATCTGCCCACCTCAGCCTCTCCAAGTGCTGGGACTACAGGAGTGAGCTATAGCATCCCGCGGGGAATCATGAAAACTGTGGTGCAGTCACCTAGTGGATGAGAATGCGGCAAATAAAGAATGAGCTAGAGCCACAGGGAATATGGCTGGACCTCCAGTGCTCTGTAGAATACAAAATATGTACATTAAAAAATGTGTATGGCCACGCACGGTGGCTCACCCTTGTAATCCCAGCACTTTGGGAGGCCAAGGAGGGTGGATCACCTGAGGTCGGGAGTTCGAGACCAGCCTGGCCAACGTGGCAAAACCCCATCTCTACTAAAAATACCTAAATTAGCCAGGCGTGGTGGCAGGCGCCTGTAATCCCTGCTACTGGGAAGGCTGAGGCAGGGAGAATCACTTGAACCCGGGAGACGGAGGTTGCAGTGAGCCGAGATCGTACCACTGCACTCCAACCTGGGCAACAGAGCGAGACTGTCTCAACAACAACAACAACAAAAAAGTATACAATACGATACCATTTGTGGGGAGAAAAAATCCTACCCAAAATTATTTCCTATGGATAAATAGATATCAACACAAAAGCAAAAGAAAAGATAATGTGATGATTCCAATAAACTCCTAACAGTGGTCAACCTTGACAAAGAGGAGGAGGAAGGAGGGAACTTAGAGCTGGGAGGGTGGGGGCCCTCTGCTCCACGCAGGAAGAATGGTAAGAGAAATAGCAATTTTGTTCTTTCACTGTCTACTGCTTCTTATATAGATCAACCCGTTGTCTACTCTGCATGCTAATGTTGTAGCTCAGATAATCTGGTTGACCTTTTTACAGCTTATCTGGGGGGAAGAAAAGGAAAGGAAAAAAAGAACAAAACTTTTTATTATTCATAGCTGCCAACTTGATCTTGTTCTGGCTCTGGAACGAACCAATTTAAACAGATATTTTCCAAGGTTAGAGAGGTTCAAAGATTGATTTGATGAGGTGATACCAGGGTATCCTGTACAACTGTAATTTCTGTGCAGGAAAAAAATCTACTTTTCATCCCTGTAACATTTTGTGTGTGGTTGCCATTATTTGTTAAGGGTGTTGAAACAATCATCATCACCTCTCTTTTCAAGCCAGAAGATTTTTGGTTACACAGACCACACATCTCGCCGCATTCTGCCAGTGCTGACTCAATTCCCACATGTGGCGGGGATTTTCACTTGGACAGGGTGTTAAAAGGAGGTAAATACAGTTACCATAATCATTCCAACTCCTCCTCCACTGAAAAATCACAGGAAACACACATAATTCAATTCCAAAGAAATGAATTCAGAATTAAAGATTCACAGGCATCAGCATCAAACAATGGGGAAATGAAATATTCATGGATAGGAAGATTCCATACTGTTAAGTCATCAATTTCCCCCAAATTCATCTGTAGATTCAACACATTCCCCATCAAAATCCCAGAAGGCATTTTATAGAAACTGATGAGCCGATTCCAAGAATTATATGGAAATGCAAAGGATCTATTATAGGCAAAACAATTTTGTAAAAGAAAAACAAAGTGGAAGGATTTACAGCACTTGATTTTGTACCACTATAAATATGCAATAATCAAGACTGGTGGTAATTGCTATAAAGATGGACATATGGATCAACAGAGCAGAATAAAAAGACCAAAAATAGACCACACAGACGCAGTTCATGGAATTTTAACAAAGTTACCCAGGCAATTCAATGGGGAGAGGGTAATCATTTCAACAAATGGTGCTGAGGCTGGGCACGGTGGCTCACACCTGTAATCCAAGCACTTTGGGAGACCAAGACAGGAGGAACACTTGAGCCCAGGAATTCAAGACCAACCTGGGCAACATAGCAAGATCCCCCACCTCCCCGACCTCTACAAAAGAATTTTAAAATTAGGGCCAGGAGAGGTGGCTCAGGCCTGTAATCCCAGCACTTTGGGAGGCTGAGGTGGGTGGATCACTTAAGGTCAGGAGTTCAAGACCAGCGTGGTCAACATGGTGAAACAGCATCTCTACTAGAAATACAAAAATTAGCTGGGTGTGGTGGCACATGCCTGTAATCTCAGCTACTGAGGAGGCTGAGGCAAGAGAATCCTTGAACCTGGGAGGCAGAGTTTGCAAGTGAGCAGAGATCATACGACTGCACTCCAGCCTGTGTGACAGAGCAAGACTTCATCTCCAAAAATAAATAAAAATAAAAAATTAGCCAGGTAGGCATGGTGGCACGTGCCTATAGTCCCAACTACTCAGGGAGGCTGAGGCAGGAGGACCAGCTGAGCCCAGGGCTGAAGCAGGAAAATCACTTGAGCCCAGGAGTTAGAGGCTGCAGTGAGCTATGATCCGTGCCATTGCACTCCAGTCTGAGTGACAGAGCAAGACCCGGTCTCTTTAAAAAACAAAAAGAACCCTGCCTATCCCTCACAACACAGGGCCCCTGCCTCAAGGAGCTAGGATACTGTGAGTAGCTAAGTGTGCTTTCTTTAAATAAAATCTTTATTTAGGGTGTTAGTAAAAAGCCCGCTGTCATGACCTCAGATGACCTAAATATCCAAGCTCAAGGGTTTTTTCTCTTCCACAAGCAAATGAATTTATTCAGGAATACTTTAAAGCAGTGCTTCCCAAAGTGAGACCCTGGACCAGGGAGCAGCATCACCTGGGAGGTGAGAAAGGCAGCCCCGCGGACCCAGCCCAGACTAACTGAATCAGCCTGCATTTTCATGAAACCTGCAGGTGCCACCCAGCCACCTCCAAGGCTTACCTGAGATAACGCAGGTGCCAGCCCCTCACAGGCCAGGAAGAGCCTCTGTTGCTCACCCTCACTCTGTGGAGGGCAGCTGGCACCAGGCACACGAGGTGAGCCAGGATGGAGGAACTGAGGGAAGCCCGGGTTGTCCCTGGAGCCAGAAAGTGTCTTGGAGACACTGCCACTGAATTGTTCAGAAACAGTTTTTCAGACACCCACAGCTGTAGCTAAACCACTTTAGAGAGAGACTGTATCCCCGTGGGGCTTAGGTTAATCAGGCACCATCAGGAAGGAAGAGAGGAAGTAAAAAGGCATTCAGCCTTCTAAGACCCTCGGGAGGTCTTTTTGAAAATCTGATAACGGCCGGGCACAGTGGCTCATGCCTGTAATCCCAGCACTTTGGGAGGCTGAGTCAGGTGGGTCACGAGGTCAGGAGCTCGAGACCAGCCTAACATGGCGAAATCCCGTCTCTACTAAAAATACAAAAATTAGCCAGGCGTGGTGCGGGCGCCTGTAATTTCAGCTACTCAGGAGGCTGAGGCAGGAGAATTGCTTGAACTCAGAAGGCAGAGGTTGCAGTGAGCCGAGATTGCACCACTGCACTACAGCCTGGGCGACAGAGCGAGACCCTGTTTCAAAACAAAAACAAAAACCCTGATAAATTGTGACATCCCTTTTCCAGGAAAAGTACATACGCACTTTATATATACTTTTGGAGAATTCACACATTTCCTGGGCTTGAGTGCATGGGCTCAGGTTAAGAAATTTTTGAGAGTCTCACTCCGTCTCCGCTCACTGCAACCTCTACTTCCTAGGTTCAAGTGATTGTCTTGCCTCAGCCTCCGGAGCAGCTGGGACTATAGGCGTGTGCCACCACACCCAGCTAACTTTTTGTATTTTAGAAGAGACTGGGTTTCACCATGTTGCCCAGACTGGCCTCGAATTCCTGAGCTCAGTCTACCCAACTCAGCCTCCCAAAGTTCTAGGATTACAGGCATGAGCCACCGCACCCGGCCTAAGAATTTCTATGTTACAGACAGGCACAGGGAAATAGAGGTGCCAGAAAAAGCCAAAAAAAGATTAAAGACATATATATGTATAGATATATAGATCATATAGGTACAAACAAAATATATATCTAAAATAGAAAAGAGTGCCTAAGTTTCAACACAAAGGAAAAGTGGATGCTTATAAATTATTCAGATCTAGGCAACTTAATTATACGGAAGAAACAAAAAGATCAAAAGTATTCCATCATGGCACTTGGCATTGTCACCAGATCAATTCTGACATTTCCTCACTTAAAATATCGCCTTTCTAGTCCCTTGAAACCACCGTCTGCTTCAGCCAACCCTGGTTCCTCGCCCTAGCATTTGGGAGGCCTAGGATTGGTTCACAGTTGTGTGCCATCAGGACCTAATCTGGACGACCGACCCTGTCAGAGGACAGGGAATGTTTGCTTAAAGTTTTTCAGTAAGGGTGAACGATGGCCAATTCCTTATGGCTGAGAAATGGAAGGTTTCGGCTTGATCACCAAAAGCCTTACTGAAAGTTCAGCACTGGGACATTTGTTAGTACAGTGGTTGGAGGGTTCCCAGAACCATGTGGAAGGGAATCTTAGACGTTCGACAATACTTGCTGAGGACATACCTTGTGCAGCCGCCAGGGCCAGAACAGACAGCTCCACGCTCCAGGTATCTGTGATCTGGGGCTCCTCAGGTCTCCTTTTCACCTCCCAGGTAAATGGGCTTATCAGCCCAACACCTGCCACCTGTGTGCTCTATTTTAGGGCTTGCAGAGGGTCAGAGGGCCCCTAGGCCCTGAGGATACAAAGTGCATCCCGCCTGCCCATCAAGGTACATACGCCCCTTTTTCTTGTGCCTGGGACACCTGAGGCTTTCAACTGCCTCCCTTCCCTCAGAAAACAAAGATTTTAAAAGTATCCGTTAAAATCCAATTTCCATTCTACCTGCCAGTTAGTTTTGGACTCAGCCCCCATGTGATTTTCCTTCATTTGCTAATTTATTTTTATAAGCCTCTGCCACTTCTGCACAGTAATTCCAACAACCCAATAAACACCCACCGCCCGACCCAACAAAAAAAGGGACGGGGACAGTGGAGCCAGTACTATCATCTGCTATTCAGAAGCAATGCTTGGTAGTGCACGTTTTCTGAAAATGTTCTCCAAGTCTTTCTTTTAATTGGGGAGCTACCAGGTGATTTGCACTTAGAGCGCCACAGCACTCCAGGTGCAAGGCCTCAGGGTTCCAGTCCTGATGCCTGGAGGGAAAATTATACCTTTTCTACTCACCTGCCCAAACCTTGACATTTAAAGCATCTCCCTGGTATTTTTCAGCTTCCTATTTGCCTATACACCTGCATGGTAGGCTGTGGACGTTCTTAGTATAGGCCCCTATATACCCTACCGCATCACTGGTACCAGCAGGCAGAGACACACACAGCAGCATGTTCTGTGCGCAAAATACCTCCAGTCAACCTAATGCCCACCTTACAGCAATAGTTTAAATCAATTGTAGCACAGCCACTCAGTGGAAAAGCATGTAGCTACTAGAGACTAAGGTAAACCACCCATGTATAATAATACCATTAATTATGGTATATACTTTGGTATATATGATTTGCTATTTGTGTTAATATTACACAACACATGCATGAATAATAGAAATTGTTATATTTCTCAAACAATGCTATTAGTTGTGGTGATTAAACTGTATTACCTACCAAGAGCCATTCAATGAACACATCATACATTAATTCATGAAAACTCAAAGCGCAGAGAACAGTAAATCAGTCCGTTTGTGTGGAAATCAAAGGGCATGTCTGAATCTATAAATACAAGCGTGCACATTAAACTGTCAGATGCCTTGGGGCTGACTTAGCCGCCGAGTCAGCAGGTCTGGGCGGGAGAGAAGTTGCATTTCTAACAAAATCCCAGGTGCTCTTGGGATTTTGCTCTTGGGGATACATCCAGGCTAAACAGGTAAACTGGGGAAAGAAGAAACTTTCGGTTTTTTGTTTGTTTGTTTGTTTGTTTTATTTTTTTCTTTTCTTTGAGGCAAGGTCTCCCTCTGTCGCTCAGGCTAGTGTACAGTGGCGCGGTCTCGGCTCCCTGCAGCCCGGAACTCCTGGGCTCAAGCGATTCTTCCGCCCGGGCCTCCCAAAGGCGGAAATTCCAGAAGCTTTTATTTTCTAAATCTCACGCCTCCATCCAGCAACCCTGGCTAGGCGTGGGATCCCTGCAAGGCGGCGGTGGACGGCCCGGAGCCGGGCTGATAAGGAAAACTGCCATCATTCCTTGGCTTCCTGGGTGCCTCGCTCTAGAGGGGAACTGAAGCTCCGAGTCGAGCCTGCCCGAGGCGCCACATCCCTGGCGGGGCTGGGATTCGAACCCGCCTTCCGCCGGCGCCCCGCCCGTGGGACCCTCGGGACACCGATCCAGTCGCGCCCCGGCTCCAGAGGTCCCCCAGCCCGCTGCGGGCGACGGAGGACCCCGCGGGCCGCGCCCCCGAGCCCCCGAGCCCCCGAACCCGCCGGCGCGCGCCCGTTGAAGCCCCGCCCCGCCGGCCGCAACGGGGAAGGGGGCGGTGCGCGCTCGTGCCCGCCGGGCGAGCGCACGGGAGCAGCGCCAGGATAGAGGTTTGCGAAGCCGCCATCGTAACGCAGGCGCGGTGGCCAAGTGGTAAGGCGTCGGTCTCGTAAACCGAAGATCACGGGTTCGAACCCCGTCCGTGCCTGGTGTCCCAGCCTTACCCTGTAGGGTGGAGACTTTTTAGGAGTGGTCGACTCCTGCCGCATTCTGCGAGTAGATCTTCCCCCTGGACTGGAGACCTGAGCAACTGTTTTCTTCAAGGGTTTGGATTCAAGCTCCCCTCATTCCCTCGCAGAAAGTAGAAGTCTGGGTGGTCCAACCTCTGCGCGTCTGGGCCGCAAGTCTGGCCGACCCCGGCGATCGGCACCGTACACACAGCTACCCCGGGACGCTTCATCCCCTGGGAGAAGGTGGAGGGCTCCGGGGGTGGGGCGGGACTCGCAAACTCAAAGGGTCGGCTGCAGATCATGGCCTCAGGGAAGCTCCAACACCCTTGGGGCAAGGAGACCTCCAGCTTCTGGCGTTTGGCTTAAGGGCCCCTCCACATTCTTCTGCACAGGAAAATCCAATTTTATCCGCTCCAACAAAAGCCCTGCCGTTGCCTGATACAGAGCCCACACCCAGAGTCAGCTGGTGTCTGTCTGGCTTGCTATTTTTGAAAGGAAATCCACTGTAGGCATTGCATTCGAAAAAGAAGCAACGCTGCCCAGGCTTGGAGCAATTCTGACACGCAAATCTGAAACCTCCCGCTCTGAGCCCCCGCTTGCCCCTCTGTAAAATGGGCGCTTGTGAGCAGCTGCCGGGAAAGGCTGCTGCTTCGGAGGCGGCCTCCGTAAAGGGAGCTCCCGTCAGATCACACAGGTTTTCTTTGCATCACGAAGGATGCACCAAGGGGCTGCTGGAATGGCTTTCAAGACGTTATGCAATGACCCCAATCCAGGACCGCCGCATCGTGCACTCTGAAACCCAGCTTGAGTGAATTTGGGGAAGCCTGTATGAGTCTGAGATTCCTAACTGGAGGAGGCGTTCGAGGAGCGCCTCGTGTGTGCCTGGTGGAACTGGATTCTGCCCTTCCCTCGGTGAACTGGCCAGGCCAGAACGGGCTCTCGGAGGGAGACACAGGGAGAGAGGGAGGGAGCAGGAGCTCCCGGGGGTAAGTGTCCCCCTTCTACAGCAGGGGTTCCACACTTGTGAGCGTGCATCCGCCTCCCCTAGAGTGCTTGTTAAACACGGATTCCGCATTCAGCAGCTCCGAGCTGGGCCCGGGTCATTTGCATTTCTAACGAGCTCCCTGGAGATGCTGATGTTGGACTGCACCTTGAGGACCACTGTTCAAACGAGAGCAATATTCTTTTTTTTTTTTGAGACAGAGTCTGGCTTTGTTGCCCAGGCTGGAGTGCAGTGGCACGATCTTGGCTCACTCCGAGATCTCCGCCTCCCAGGTTCAAGCAATCCTCCTGTCTCAGCCTTCTGAGTAGCTGGCATTACAGGCGTGCGCCACCACACCCGGCTAATTTTTGTATTTTTAGTAGAGAGGGGGCTTCACCATATTGGCCAGGCTGGTCTCAAACTCCTGACCTCAAGTGATCCACCCACCTCGGCTTCGCAAAGTGGTGGGATTACAAGCGTGAGCCCCCACACTAGGCCATGACAGCCACATTCTAAACCCAGGAAGGAGCCTGTGTGTAGACATATATATAAATAGGTAAGTTAATGATATAAAAATAGCAAATACCAGTGCTTCTTACACTTCAACTTAGGGAATCTTGCTAAGAAGCAGGTTGTGACTCAGGAGGTCTGGAGTGGGGCCTGAGACGCCGCATGTCTAAGAAGTGTCTTGGGGTGATGCTGGTGCTGCTGGTCCCCAGGAGCGGTACACGGGGTGGAAGGGTACACATCCCCTTGGAGGGAGGTAGACTAGGAAAGCTGTTGAAAGGGTTCCTTCACTTCTTACCAGGTAAACGTGTGCTATACATTGTTTGGGTTTTCTTCAAGATGATTGTATTACATGTGCAATTTTTTTTCCGGAATCACTCTGTTCCTGAAAGCCCCCACCCTAACACAACAATAACCTTTTGGGACACAGGCAAATTAGAACAATTCAGAATTAAAGCGAATAAATCTCGAATGTTCTCTTGTTTTCACTGAAGCATCTATTCATTTCTTTTTATTTTACTTCTGTTTTGGAGACAGGGTCTCGTGCTATTGCCCAGGTTGGAGTGCAATGGTGCTATCATTGAAGCTCCCTGCAGCCTCAAGCTCCTGGGCTCAAGCAATCCTCCCAACTCAGCCTTTCAAGTAGCTAGGACTACAGGCGCTAGCACCACACCTGGCTTTTTTTTTTTTATTTTTCTTTTTCCTGTCGAGATGGGGTCTTGTTATGTTGCTCAGGCTCGTCTCAAACTCCTGGGTTCAAACGATCCTCCCACCTCAGCCTCCTGCCTCAGCCTCCCAAAGTGCTGGGATGACAGGCATGAGCCACCATGCCTGGCCCATTCATTTCTTTTTGAAGTGGTGCCACAAAAGATCATGTATGGGCCAGGAACGGTGGTGACTCACGCTGGTAATCCCAGCACTTTGGGAGGCTGAGGCGGGTGGATACTTGAGGTCAGGAGTTCAAGACCAGCCTGGCCAGCATGGTGAAATCCCATCTCTACCAAAACTACAAAAATTAGCCGGATATGGTGGTGCGTGCCTGTAGTCCTGGCTACTCAGGAGGCTTAGGCAGGAGAATCGCTTGAACCCAAGGAGGCAGAGGTTGCAGTGAGCCAAGATTGCACCACTGCACTCCAGCCTGGGTGACAGGAGTGAAACTCCATCTCAAAAACAAACAAACAACAAAAACAAACACTGCTCTTGGGCAGGTAGGCCAGTATCTGTGAAAAGCATGGAATTGTCCACCTAGATGTCCTGTCCTTGTCTTTCTGTCCCCATCCACAGAGTAGACCAGCACTCCTTCTCTGTGACATCGCCCAGGGAGAGAGCCCATTCTCATCCATCCCCACCACTGCCTGTCTGCATCAGGTGAAGAATGTATTGGAAAAGCACAATTTACATAATGTACTGTAGATACCATTTATGCAAAAAAATTTACACAAAATGACTAAGGATATATATATGTATGTATGAAGAAGTGATTGCTGTTTTGTTTTTTTATTTTCAAGCCTGAAAGATGACACGTAAGTCTCAAAACTGTAACTTCTCCTTGAAATCTGGGGGTGCCTGAGCTGCAAAAGCAGTTTGGCACATGCTGCAGTGTGGGAAACTAGTGAGCTAAATCCTTGATACAGGTTCTGTTTAGACTGAAACAGGCGAAGCCGATCATGCGTCTGAATAAACAAGACATGTTGTGTTCATTTAAACCACTTGTGTTCCTGAATCTATAAAGCCATGTTTGGACTTCTATAACTTCTGTATGAATTTCATGTCTGAAAGTCACCTTGAAGTCAACTCTCTTTGTTCTTTGCAGAATCAATCCCTCGTCTCTGTTGGACGTGTAGAGGGAAGATAAGAAGGGCTCTGATGCTGGGGTTGGGAAGGAGAGGCAGGTGAGACAGAGCCTAGAGAGACGCTTAGGGACCCCAGCATGCAAAAATGACCGTGCGGGAGGGAGGAGGTAGATTTGCATAAGGAGCCCGTGGCTTTCTGGGAAAGAAGGAATTAAACTCCTCCAACCCACCTGTCTGTTATTCACAGTTAGTGGCAGAATAGGGTTCAACAGAACTTTTCATTTATTTATTTTGTAGAGATCGGGTCTTGCTCTGTTGCCCAGACTAGAGTGCAGTAGCACAGTCATAGCTCACTGCAGCCTCAAACTCCTGGGTTCAAACGATCCTCCTGCCTCAGTTTTCCAAGTAGCTGTGACTACAGGTGTGCACCACCACGCCCAGCCTAACAGGACTTCTGAAGCAAGAGAGAAAGGCAAGGTTCCTGTGAGGATCCTAGCTTTAGCAAGGACGGGCAGTTTGTCAACAGAGGCTGTGCAGGAGCAAGTTTAACAATACACCTTGCGGAGGCATGAAGCAAGAGCAGTGCTAGACTCCGCTCTGCCCCTACATCTCTTGGGAACTGGTGGGAGCCTTGGACTGGCCACGTGAATGGCTCCGTGCCTCAGTTTCTCCCGTTGCAAATTCGGAATGACACCCATTAACTCGCTTCCTCTGTCATGGAGTTCTTCTGACGACAACATTTTAAACATCCGCCACCCAGGATGGTTCAGTAAATGCTGACCCATCAATGTCATAATATGGTAGGAAGCCATTTAAAGGAATGATTGATGGGTTGATCTGACATGATAATGAATATAGTTAAGTGAGAAAAGTTGATAGTCTGGTTTTTCTGTTTGTTTGTTTGTTTTGTTTTAAAGCTGTCTGGAGGTGTAATTGACATACCAGAAAACTGCACATATTTAATGTGTATAATTTGATGCATTTGGACATATGCATGCACCTGCTGATAGTCTCACCACAATCAAGAATCAAGTATTACCTTGTAATCCCAGCACTTAGGGAGGCCGAGGCAGACTGATCACTTGAGGCCTGGACTTCAAGACCAGACTGGCCGAAATGGTGAAAACCCATCTCTACTAAAAATACAAATATCATCCGGGTATGGTGCACCCATAGTCCCAGCTACTCAGGAGGCTGAGGCATGAGAATCATTTGAACCCAGGAGGCAGAGGTTGCAGTGAACTGAGAGGACGCCACTGCACTCCAACGTGGGAAACAGAGCAAGACTGTCTCAAAAAAAAAAAAAAAATTGAAGGTAATAAACATATCTATCATCTCCACAACTTTCCATGTGTCCTTTTGTGTGTGGAGTAAGAATATTTAACGTGGGATCTACCCTCCTAACAAATGTTTATGTGCACTGTATCCTATTGTTAGCTATATACAGCAGATCTCTCAAACTTACTCATCTTGTATCACTGATTTTTGATATCTTGTTTTTGTAAAAATAAATATACATTTATCATTACATATGTGTGTATATGTGTGTTGGTTTTGGTTTCTTGGAGTGTAGAGAAAGTCCATACCCCTGTGAAGGCTTCGCCACGCCTCATACTATTGATAATATCTCCAGGTGGGGTTAAGAAGTGGGGAGGAAATTGCAGAGAAAATTCCAAGTTTTTTCCTAGTATTATGGCCTTGGCAAAGAGATGCTATATGGCTTTTGGATTCACTATTTTTGCAGCAAAATGTACAAAGTTAACAACAGAAAAAAAGAGAAAATTAGAGTAATCAGATCTCTGGGCTCTGGGGAGCACAGGCGTTAACAGGGAGTGGCCACTTGCACAGAGATGATGCTAAGTTCCCAGTGCGAAAGCCCTGTCCTGTCATCACGCTGACCCTCTCCAAGGGGAGGCCTCCAGTCCCCCTGCCCTGTCAGATTTCCCATCTGGGCTGACATCATGCGCTTAGGAAACCTACATTCGAGAATTAAAAATGGAACTCTTAATAAGGGAACGGGTGGTTTGCAGACGTACATGGGCTGAGAACCACATTTCAAAACCAGAAGTGTATTTCAGGCGTGAGTAGCACTTAAAAGAAAATATTGTGGCAGGCCCCTGGAAGCAGCAGACGTTGTTTATATCACATCAACTTGAGTTTTGCTGAGCAAATCACCAGGCTGGCGCACAATGAACGTTTCCCACCATTCTGGGTTGTTTTTCTTTTTTTTTTTTTTTTTTTTGCTTCCACCCTGCCCTTCTAATTCAGGTGAGCAAGCTGACTTTCACTTGCTGTGGGTAAAAAAGAACCCCCAAACTTAGGCCTTGCTAAATGCAAAACCTGTAACAATTCTTGAAACACACAAATAACAAGCCCCTCATCTTCCTTTGAGAAGTATGGGAAATAGACTCTAGGATGCCCCCAAGTTATCCCTGTCTTCTGAGAACCATGCCCGTCCCCTACTCCTTGGACAGTGATATGAGCAAGAAATAAACACGTATTGTGCTAAGCCACTGAAAGATCGGGGTTGTCCATAACAGCAGCTAGCATACTCTAACAACAAATATACCACTATTCTGCCCCAAGTGACTGTGGCCCTGTGGGAACACAGGCTCTCTGCTGCCAAATCTTTGGATCATCCATTTTTTAAAGAAGCGGCCAGAAATCTGGATTTTTAAAATATGAAATGTCCTGATTTAAAAATGTTGGCCACTAAGTCAAATTTATTATTATTTTTAAATGCTCCACAGGCCAAATGAAACACATATGTGGGCTCAACTTGGCCTGCAGGCTGCCAAGTGCAACCTCTGGTCAAAAAACTTTAAATGCAGCAGCATTTATTTTTAAGTTGGTATTGGTCTGAGAGTCGGTGCCGCAACCCCAGTCATGTGGGTTCCAGAGAAAAGTTCTATGCTGATAGGGAAGTTGATCAATTCTTTCATTTCCACTTGGGTTAGAATTATGTTAGTGTTTTTTGTTTTTTTGTTTTTTTTTTTTTAGACAGTCTCCCTCTGTCACCCAGGCTGCAGTGCAGTGGTGTGACCATAGCTCACTGCAGCCTCAAACTCCTAGGCTCAAGCAATCCTCCTGCCTTAGGCTCTCAAGTAGCTGAGACTACAGGCGCATGCCACCAGGCCCAGCTACTTTAAAATTTTTTTTAGTAGAGACTAGGTCTTACTATGTTGCCCAGGCTGGTCTTGAACTCCTGCCCTCAAGCGATCCTCCTGCCTCAGCCTCCCCAAAGTACTGGGATTACAGGTGTGAGCTACTGTGCCTGGCCTTCCTCTAGTTTCTTGACACATGTTGGCCACTCTGCCAAAACTCTGAGACTAACTTTTCCTGCCTGGGTGACCAGGTCCAGCCTGGGCCAGCCTGGCCCAGGCTGGACCACCCAGCTAGACCAGTGCCTTCTCCACTTTGATTTCAGTGGACTGAGTGGCAAAGATGTAGCTGAAACCAGGCTACATCTTAAAGGAGAGAAGAGAGCACTCCTGGCCCTTCTAAATCTACTCATAGCATATGCAGGCACAACCGTTTATCGCCACATTTAATAGCAAATGATAATTGCTACAATTTATTGAGTGCTTAGTACATGCCAGACCATACACGCAGTTAATGGTACCATGCAACTTAACCCTTTCACATCCCTGTCGTTGCTACCAAGGGATCTGAAACTCGAAAGGGCTAAGAATTGATCCCAGGTCATGGCTGCATTTCTGGTATCTCTTTTCATGGTGAGGCCAGGCTCTGAACCAGCCTCTGGAGTGACTGTGGCATCACCGCCTTAGCCGGCGAGGATCTTCTTCCCAGCCCACCAGGAACCATGGACGCTTTTGTAGATCTGGGGCAGTTTGTCTTTCTGTCCACCCAGGGCCTGGCGCTCTCGGCCTCCTGGGAGCCCTGCCATCACCACAGGAGGAAGGCACTGCAATCCCAACCCCATTCCCTCCCTCCCTTCTTTTTTTTTTTTTTTTTGTGAGACAGAGTCTTGCCCTCTCACCCAGGCTGGAGTGCAGTGGTGCGACCTCGGCTCACTGCAACCTCCACCTCCTGGGTTCAAGCGATTCTCCCGCTGCAGCCTCCCAAGTAGCTGGGATTACAGGCACCTGCCACCATGCACGGCTAACTTTTTGGTATTTTTTAGTAGAGACAGGGTTTCACCATGTTACCAGGCTGGTTTTGAACTCCTGACCTCAAGTGATCCACCCACCTCTGCCTCCCAAAGTCTTAGGATTACAAGTGTGAGCCACTGCACCAGGCTGCTGCTGCTGCTGCTGCTGCTGCTGCTTTCTTTTTTTTTTTGAGATGGAGGCTGGAGTGCAGTGGCATGATCTTGGCTCACTGCAGCCTCTGCCTCCCAGGTTCAAGCGATTCTCCTGCCTCAGCCTCCCAAAGAGCTGGGACTGCAGGTGTGCACTACCATGCCCAGCTAATTTTTATGTTTTTAGTAGAGATGGGGTTTCACCATGTTGGCCAGGCTGGTCTCCAACTCCTGGCCTCAGATGATCCACCCGCCTTGGCCTCCCAAAGTGCTGGGATTATAGGCATGAGCCACTGTGCCTGGCCTGCCATTCATTTTCTAACACACCTTCATTGTGCCCCACCATGTGCTAGACCCGGCATGGTGCCAGGGCTGCTGGTCATGAGAGATGGGCTGCCTCCCCCAGGGGATTCACAGACAAATGCAGGGGACTAATGAATGTGATCATAAGAAAAGGACTGACACAGGCCGGGAGAAGTGGCTTGAGCCCGTAATCCCAGCACTTCAGGAGGCCAAGGCAGGAGGATCACTTGAGCCCAGGAATTCAAGACCAGCCTGGGCAACAGAGTGAGACCTCATCACTACTAAAAATGAAAAAATTAGCTGGTGGTGGCCAACATGTCTGGAGTCCCAGCTGCTACGGAGGCTGAGGTGGGAAGATCACCTGAGCCTGGGAGGTCGAAACTGCAGTGAGGTGAGATGGCACAACCACACTCCAGTCTGGGCGATGGGAGTGAGACCCTGTCTCAAAAAAAGAAAAGAAAAAAGGGAAGGACAGATGCACATGGGCGTGAGCAGAGATAGCACTCACCTAAACAAAGCTCCTGGTGGGGCTTGGAAGGCGTGGAGGAGATGCCCGGGGGGTGGGGACAGGGGGCTAGCAGAAGATGCTCCAGACACAGAGACCTTAGCATCAATGACATAGAGGCATCTGTTCAAAAGTGGGGGTACCCGGGCCGGATGAGATGGTTCGTGCCTGTAATCTCAGCATTTTGGGAGGCCAAGGCAGGTGGATTACCTAAGGTCAGGAGTTCGAGACCAGCCTGGCCAAGATGGTGAAACCCTGTCTCTACTAAAAATACGAAAATTAGCCAGGCATGGTGGCACACACCTATAATCCCAGTTACTTGGGAAGCTGAGGCAGGATAATTGCTTGAGCCCAGGAGAGGGAGGTTGCAGTGAGCCGAGATCGTGCCACTGCACCCCAGCCTGGCCGACAGAGTGAGAGTCTGTCTCAAAAAAAAAAAAAAAAAAAAAATTAACGTGGGGGTACCCAAAGGGGGACCTTGTACAAGTCACTTCCTGTCTTTGTCTTCTGTGCCTTTGGAAGCTATTAGGATGCCCCAGGGAACTGTCAGCACCACCCATGGGGCTGAGCATGAGGGGGCTGGCAGTTTGCACTCGGTTTCCCAGCATCCTTCTAGCAGTTTCTGGACTGAGGAGCCTGAGCAAGTAACTGCACTGCTGTGGCCTCAGTTTCTTCATCTGTCAAATGGTAATAAATGACAGTTCCTGCTTTGCAGAGTTGCTTTGATGGTGAAGTGGTCTCAGGAGTAGAAAATGCCGAGCACACAGTCACGACATGATAAAAGCTTGGCACCATCACAGGCTCTGCCCCGAAGGCCAACCGCACAGAGCAGAAGCATCTACAGCTCTGACTTTCCTTGTGTTTTTCATTCCACACAGCAAAGTTAAGGTGAGGTCCACAGGGACCTGGAATTTTATTTTACTCTATTATTATTGTTATTATTATTTTCTTTCTTTCTTTCTTTTTTTTTGAGACGGAGTCTTGCTCTATCACCCAGACTGGAGTGCAGTGGCGCGATCTCGGCTCACTGCAAGCTCTGCCTCCTGGGTTCACGCCATTCTCCTGCCTCAGCCTCCCAAGTAACTGGGACTATAGGCGCCCACCACAACGCCCAGCTCATTTTTTTGTATTTTTAGTAGAGATGGGGTTTCACCGTGTTAACCAGGATACTCTCGATCTTCTGACCTCGTGATCCACCTGTCTTGGCCTCCCAGAGTGCTGGGATTACAGCCTTGAGCCACCGCGCCCGACCATTATTTTTTTTCTTATTTTAAGGAAATGGTGACTCTGTATATCTAAATTTTTTTTTCTTTTTTTTGAGATAGGGTATCACTCTGTCGCCCAGGCTGGAGTGCAGTGGCACTATCACAGCTCACTGCCGGCTCAACCTCCAGGGCTCAAGTGATCCTCCTGCCTCGGTCTCCTGAGAAGGTGGGAATACAGGCATGTGCCACCAAACCCGGCTAGTTTTTTCATTTTTATTTTTGTAAAGACAGGGTCTCACTATGTTGCCCAGGCTGGTCTTGAACTCCTAGGCTCAAGCAATTCACCTGCCTCAAGCCTCTCAAAGTGCTGGGATTACAGGTGTGAGCCACTGTGCCCAGCCTGGAATTTTTTTTTTTTTAGACTGAGTATCTATTGCCCAGGCTGGAGTGCAGTGGTACCATCTTGGCTCACGGCAACCTCTGCCTCCCAGGTCTAGTGATTCTCATGCCTCATCCTCTGAGTAGCTGAGATTATAGGCACCCGCCAACACTTCCAGCTAATTTTTGTATTTTTAGTAGAGACAGGGTTTCACCATGTTGTCCAGGCAGGTCTCCAACTTCTGACCTCAAGTGACAAGTGATCAACCTGCCTCAGCCTCCCAAAGTCCTGGGATTACAGGCATGAGCCACCGTGCCTGCGGCCTGGAATTTTTTTTTTTTTTTCTTTTTTTCTTTTTTGAGATAGAGTCTTACTCTGTCACCCAGGCTGGAGTGCAGTAGCGTGATCTCGGCTCACTGCAACCTCCGCCTCCCGGGTTCAAGCGATTCTCCTGTCTTAGCCTCCTGAGTAGCTGGGATTACAGGCACCCACCACCATGCCCAGCTAATTTTTGTATTTTTAGTAGAGACAGGGTTTCACCATGTTCGTCAGGCTGGTCTCGAACTCCCAACCTCATGATCCGCCTGCCTTGGCCTCCCAAAGTCAGGATTACAGGCATGAGCCACTGTGCCTGGCCTCTGGAATATTTTTATAAGGCCCCGGATGACTTTAAGGAAGGGTAGGCAGCTCTTGCCATCTGACATCTCAGCTCCGAGGGCCTGGGCCACAGAAAGTTGGTTTTACTTTACTGCCCTTGACCCCAATTTCTGCTGTTACTGGCAGAGGGGCAAATACTATCAAGGCAGGTGGGCAAGGGCACAATGAAAGGCCTCCCAGTCACCCCTATCAAGGGTCCAAGGCTGAGGTGGGTGAAGACACTTCTGGTTTCTAGGTAGCTTTGGATCTATCTTGTAAGAGCCACTTGACCTAAAATCTTGTATTCAGAAAGATTTTCAGACTAGATTCCTTTTTTTAGAGACAAGATACTACTCTGTCACCCAGGCTGGAGTGCAGTGGCATGATCACAGCTCACTACAGTCTCAAACTCCTGGGTTCAAGTGATCCTCCAGCCTCAGCCTCACAAGTAGCTGGGACTACAGGTGCCCACCAGCCACCGGGCTTGCTTGCTTTCCTCTTCTCTTTTCTTTTTTTATTCTCTTTCTGTACCTTTCTTTCCTTCCTTCCTTCCTCTTTCTTTCTCCTTCCTTCCTTCCTTCCTTTCCTTCCTTCTTTCTTTCCTTCTTTTTCTTCTTTCTTTTCCTTCCTTCCCTCCCTCCCTCCCCTCCTCTCTCTCTCTCTCTCTCTCTCTTTCTCTCTTTCTTTGTTTCTACATAGAGGTCTCACCATGTTTCCCAGGATGATCTTCAGCTCTTGGCTTCAAGTAGCCCTCCTTCCACCAATGCCTGAAGTTCCATCATCATGGGCGTAAGCCACTGCGTCAGGCCTAGATTCGTCTCTTCATGTTCTCTCCAGAAGATATCACAGGGTGGGCACAGCCTTCTTCTGATGTGGTTGAATGAGAAAGCCATCACACCACTTCACACTGTGTCCCAAACTGGGCGCAGTGGCTCACGCCTGTAATCCCAGCAGTAAGAGAGGCCTAGGTGGGCGGATCACTTGAGGTCGGGAGTTGAAGACCAGCCTCACCAACATGGTGAAACCCCATCTCTACTAAAAGTACCAAAATAAATTAGCTGGGCGTGGCACACGCCTCTAATCCCAGCTGCTTGGGAGGCTGAGGCAGGAGAATTGCTTGAACCCAGGAGGCGGAGGTTGCAGTGAGCTGAGATCGTGCCACTGTACTCCAGCCTGGGCAACGAGGGAAACTCAACATAAGTAAATAAATAAATAAATAACCACCAAAAAAACAAACTGTCCCAAGGATGCCTCTGGAAGCACCTATATTCCACCATTGTCCCATGGCTAGCATCACCATATAGCAATGGACTTGTGTGTCTGTTTTTTATAAGCCTACATTTGTTCAATCCAAGTGTTTAAAACTATCACACAATACTTTCTGTATGTTCGTTTGGGAAGTTTCTCATTGCGGGTATTTCGGGGGACTTGGGAGGTGGCGGTAACTGGGTGCTTGTACCCTTCTGTCCTCCTTCCCCAGGCCTCAAGGAAAGCGCCCATAGGCGAGAAGGGCAAGGCCTGCGCCCACCCTCTCTGTGCGGGCCTGGGAGCCCGGAGTCCAGGCCTTTCCCAGAGGCTCAGCACAGCTGCGGCCCTCCAGGGCTCCTTCTGCCTGGTGTGGCTGCTCCCTAGTTCTGGCTGGGGCCTTGGCATCACCCTGGGGCCAGAAACCTGGGTGCGGGTGGGGCTTCTTCCTGGGAGAAGGCCAGGGTGGGCCTCCGGGGCTTCCGGCCCAAGAGCGAGCTGTTTTCAGGAGTCTGGCAGTGCTTCCACTGCTAAACTGGATTTCAGGCCGCCACTCGCTTGAGTCACGGGGAAGCTAAGCCAGGCCTGGCAATGGCAGGCCTCAGAAGGATCCAGGGGGCATGTCCGATGGGGATTTCAATTGCAAGAAAAGGCAGGGCCCTGGCTGCCTTTGGTGGCCTGGTTTTTCCTTCTGCACTGATCCAGGTGTCCCAGAGCCCAGGCAGGGCCTGAACTGGAGAGATGAGGTGAGCTTCCAGAATCTTGTGACTCAGGGCACAGAGGTGGGTGGGGGCAGCACCTGGAGGCCCCCAAGCCAGCACTGCTGCAGCTATTTTAGTTCTCCAGAGGGGCCGGCCGGGCTGTTACACATGCAGTGCCTGCTGCCCCGACTCCACCCCTCCCACCAGCCCAGCGTATTCCTTTTTTTGAGACAGAGTCTCGCTCTGTCGCCCAGGCTGGAGTGCAATGGTGCGATCTCGGCTCACTGCAACCTCTACCTTCTGGATTCAAGCGATTCTCCCACCTCAGTTTCCCGCATAGCTGGGACTACAGACACGCGCCACCATGCCCGGCTAAATTTTGTAGTTTTAGTAGAGACGGGGTTTCACCATGTTGGCCAGGCTGGTCTCGAATTTCTGACCTCAAGTGATCCTTGGCCTCCCAAAGTGCTGGGATCACAGGTGTGAGCCACTGCACCCAGCCCCAGTGTTTTCCTTTTTCACAGTTTCAGCTCAGACATCCCCTCCTCCAGGTGACAGCACCAAGCTCACCAATCACTGTTGCCACGTACTCCTACAGGAAGTCTGTCTCGGGTAATCCCCCTAAAAGTCCTATAAGGCAGGCCTTGTGACTCCTGCCTTACCAAGGAGGAAACAGAGGCCCAGAGAGGTGAAGCAGTGCCCAGGGTCCCCCAAGCTGGCGACACGCTGCAGGGGGAGACACAGCCTCTCTCTTTCAATACAGCTTGGAAGAAGAGCCGGCGACGATGCTGCAGGCTGGATGGAGACAACTCCTGAAGGAAGGGCCAGGGTAGGACACCCCCAGCCCAGCCTCGCTCTGTCGCGGTGCCCTGGATCATAAGGGCAGCAAAGTGCTCACCTGTTGACTCAAGTCTCTCCCTGAGACATCTAGTTCCTCAAGGGCAGGGACCTGTGCTGTTTATCACCTTAGCTCTAGGGGCTGTAGCAGCAGCTCTGTGCCTGGCACACAGAGGGCCAGCAGGTATTAGTTCCATGAACAACTGACCTCTAAGCTTCAGTCTTTTCTCTTTTTATTTTTGAGATAGTCTCGCTCTGTCACCCAGGCTGGAGTGCAGTGGCACAATCTTGGCTCACTGCAGCCTTCACCCCCCAGGATCAAGCCATTCTCCTGCCTCAGCTTCCTGAGTAGCTGGGACCGCAGGTGCTCACCACCATGCCCTGCTAACTTTTTTGTATTTTTAGTAGAGATGGGGTTTCACCATGTTGTCCAGGCTGGTCTCAAACTTCTGACCTCAAATGATCCACCCGCCTCAGCCTCCTAAAGTGCTGGGATCACAGGCATGAGCCACAGTGCCTGGCCTAGCCTCAGTCTTTTCATCTGGAAAATGGGTTAGTTCAGTAAGCTACTATTCTCCATGTGCTTAGGTCTTCTAGGGGTGGGGTGGGGGGAATGGGGACTGTTATGATCAGTGATCAGCTGTTGCCTTTTTTGCTACATTTCCTCTCCAAGTTGCTATTAGAAAAACCATCCCGAGGCCGGGCGTGGTGGCTTAAGACTGTAATCCCAGCACTTTGGGAGGCCGAGGCGGGCGGATCACAAGGTCAGGAGATCGAGACCATCCTGGCTAACACGGTGAAACCCCGTCTCTACTAAAAAATACAAAAAACTAGCCGGGCGAGGTGGCGGGTGCCTGTAGTCCCAGCTACTCAGGAGGCTGAGGCAGGAGAATGGCGTGAACCCGGGAGGTGGAGCTTGCAGTGAGCTGAGATCTGGCCAGTGCACTCCAGCTTGGGTGACAGAGCGAGACTCCGTCTCAAAAAAAAAAAAAAAAAAGAAAAACTATCCCGGGGTCCCCGTGCCCAGGGTCCAGAGTGAACACAGCCTTCCTTGCCTCCCCTAGAGCAAGGAAGAAACCCCTCCAGATTTCTGAAATTAGGGCCCAAAGAGGAAAAGGGGACATGAGCAAGTTCTGTGCATCGGCTGCAACATAAGAAAGATGACCGATAATCCCAACATTTTGGGAGGCCAAGGCGGGCAGATCACCTGAGGTCAGGAGTTCCAGACCAGCCTGGCCAACATGGTGAAACCCCCTCTCTACTAAAAATACAAAAATTAGCTGGGCATGGCGACGCCTGCCTGTAATCGCAGATACTCAGGAGGCTGAGGCAGAATCACCTACACCCGGAAGGCGGAGGTTGCAGTGAGCCGAGATCGCGCCATTGCACTCCAGCCTGGGCAACAGGAGCGAAACTCCGTATCAAAAAAAAAAAAGAAGAAGAAAGAAAGAAAGAGGACAGAGAGTGCAAGGACACAGCAGGCAGGAGGAGAGGAGTCCAGCTCACTCCCCCTGGCTGGGGCCCCTGGGACCCCCTCTGTGGCATCAGGACTGCCCGCTGGGTTGAGTGGTATGTTTTGTGAGTGTGACCCGTGTTGGCCAACAGAGGACAGCAAAATACATTTTTTATGATCCTGGGAGGTTCAGGCCAGTCACGTTTTCGCGCAGAGAGGCGGGGCAGTGGAGAGGGACAAGTCATGTCTCAGTTATGTGGATTCTCTTTGCGAAAGAGGGGCCACTTCTGCAATGGATTTGGGGGTCCCTGGGCAGGGGTGTGGGTGGGGCAGATTTTAGGAGGGGGATGAGCTGCTGTGGGGGCGTCTCCCTTACTGCGGGAAATGGAAAGTATTACAGCTATGGCTGGTGAGAGTGTCAGTGCCAGAGGCCAGGTCTTTGCCAGGTGGAGAGGACACCCTTATGCCCTACCCCCAAGTTCCAGCACCTCTCCAAGAGCCCTTGGCCCCGGAAGCAGCAACAAAGTGACACTGGACTGGGGAGGAGGAAGCACAACTTTATTTTCTGGCCCGAAGGTGGGTTGGTATTTGGAGGAGTTCTTGGGAACACAGTGTGTCTGTGCAGTTTCAGCCCTGGGGATCCAGGGGACTCCAGCCATCCCAGAGGAGGTGAGGGAACGTCCTGGGGTGGGTGTAAGAGGCTTGGAGACCCCGCCTGATGCTGCTCCTACTTTTACTGTTTGTTCACGGGGTGGTGTGTGGGGGGGAGGGGGTGCTGAAAATTGGGGGAAGGGCCAGAAGCGCCAGCTGGCAGTGGCACTGGGTGTTCCCGAAAGAGGGGGGCAGACCGGGTCTGAATCTTCAGTGGATGCACCCCCAGCTCCGGGATACCTTAAGTGCCTTTGGAGGACTCCCGCACGCCCCTCGGGAGGGAAGTCCGGCCTCGGTTCCGTCTCTGGGCTGCGGTGGTACTGGAAGTGGGGACTCTTCCCCCCCACCGTGCCCCCAGTTTGAAGCACCCCAGGCTCTGCCCCCCGCCCCCAGGTCGAGGCTGACGTCGCCGCCGCATTTCTAGGAATGCCCCTATCCGCTGACTATATTTGGCGAGGGTTTCTAGGAAGGTGCCCCCCCACCCCGGCCCCCGCCCCCACTCCCACCCCCACCCCCACCCCCACCCGGGCGGGCGCGCTCGGCTTCCAGGCTCTTGCCCTCTCTCCCGGGCTGGGGAGGAACCGCCCCGCTGCCTGGGCCGCCGCCGCCGCCGCCGCCGCCTCCCCAGCGCGGCCAACCCCGGGCTGGCCCAGCCCCCGCCCCGGGCCGGCCATAGGGCGCTGGGGGGGCGGGGGGGGGCCGGGGGCGCGGCTTTGTGGCGGCAGCGGACCGTGGAGGCCGGGTGCAGCCCCGTCGGCTGCGCGCTCTCTGCAGAAAAGGATTTTCTATGCTCCCCGCCCCATCACTTGGATCTCGTCTGGGGAGGGGCGGATTTTTTTTCTGGAAGTACCCTTCTTCTTCACGGTGGAGGATTTAAGGCTGGGCTCCAATCGAGGCGGAGGCTGCAGGGCCCGCGGGGCGCCCCCCACGCCCGGCGCACGCCTGCCTGGAGCCTGGGAAGGCGCAGCCCCGGAAGGGGGGCCGTGCACCCCCGGAGGCAGCAGCGGCGGTGAGTGCTCCCCTTCTTCCCGCCTGGCACCTTCCCCCAGCCTGGGCAGGGATCGCGGCAGGTGGGCGCCCAGGCCCCCAGGGCCGAAGGGGTGTGGGGCGGCTGCCTGCGGGGTGGATGGGAACGGGAGCGGGGAGGTGGCGGCGGGGGAGCGCGCGGCTCTCTCGGGATCCGGCGCGAGACGCTTGTCTGGGCTGCGATCGCCGCCGCTGCCGCCACCCCGGCTCCCCCTCGAACCCCTCCCCCGCTCCCCAGAGGGGCGTGTGAGGCCGGGAGGTAGGAAGGGGGCGAGGCCGCCCCCAACCTCCCTGGTGCCTGGGCTTGGAAATTGACTAGGCGTTGGAGCGTCCGCGTCCCCACCCCCACCCCGGAAAGCCCGCTCGGGAAACTGACTCGCTGCGTGACCCCGATCTCAATGCCGCGCGGAGCAGGCCGGCCGCGCCCGCCGCTCCACGTGCGCCCGGGCCCCGCTGGCATGGGCGGCGGCGCCTGCGGGGGCCGGGCCCCGGGGATTCCGGACCAGCCGGGAACCACAGTCCCCAGAGAGTTACCGCCGCCCCCTAAATAAAGTTGTCTGCGCCCTCCTCCCGAGAAGCAGGCAGCCCTCGCGCATTGGCTTTAGCTTCTGCAGGACGGGGGCAAAAAAAAAACTAGGTACCAGGGTGCGGAGCGGGGTGTCTGTGCCCGAGACGACACCAAGTTAGGAAAAAGTAGTTAGAAAAAAAGAAAGAAAAGGAAAAAGAAAGGAAAAAGGCATTTTGATTTGGGAGTGGGGGGAGTGGCGTTTCTGATTTCTCTTTGCTTCCAATCCCCACCAAGCGGAGCGTTGGAATGCGCCGCTCATGTCCTCTGAGGACACATCCATATTTATAATTTATTTTTAGGAGAAGTTGTGAAAAAGGGAGGGGGGTTAAAATGAAGAGAAAAGGTGCGTGGGGGAGTGGCCTTTCCAGAACCTAGAGGCTAATTGAGCTATTAAAATGGAAATCACTTTCCCCAATTTGGGCGCGCAGCAAATTTGACTTTAATGAGAGACGATTAAGGACACAAATAACCAAACTTTTTTTAGCTGGAGATGGCGTGAGGGGGTGGGTGGACTGTACGAGACATCTCGGACACCCGATTTATCCGCTGCTAAGGGACGTTGGGGGCACCCCCTCGTGTTCTCCGGGAAGCTTTCAGGCCTGTTTACTGGGTGAGATTGGTGATTGCTCCCTGAGGGAGGAGACACCCCGGGATCAAGCGATTCTCTTGCCCTCAGCCATGGGGTGGGCAAATGCCCCCTCCTCCCATAGCGACCCCCTGGCATTTTGGTGAGATGAACCGCCGCCCCGAGGGAACACCCAGTAACGATTCCTTCAGCGATCCGGGATTCTCCAAACTCCTGCCTCAAAGGCGGCCTGCCCCGGTGCTGTCAGCCGTGAATGGGGACTCACTTCTTAGGAAAAGAGGCTTTGGAGGCTGTGGTCTCAGAATCGGGGTTTTGAGGGCGAGATGAGTTTATGTTTTATCCAACTGGCCCTCAAAGTCCCGCTTTTGGGATCATTCTGGACAGCGAGGGACTCAGGCCCGGGCAGTCCCAGGAGGGTGAGGGCAGAGAGCTACTACCCCCAGGGAACGCATCTAAAACCCGGCTGCGTGGCGGAGCTGGGGAAAGAGGGGGAGGTCTGCTACTTGCATAGAACTAAAAGGCCCCTTCGAGGGCGGTATTCTTATATATGTGTGTGTTCTCAGTTTGCCGAACCTACTGTGTTTTCCAAGGGCGTCTCTCCTTGGGAGGCCGAAAAACGATGCAAGGAGGAGAAAGTACATCCCCCCTGACCACCCCCACAATGGTTTAAGGGACAGGATTGGATTGGAAAGTAATTAGTAGGATGTCAGTTGTGGCAAAGTGTTTGAAACCCCCAAATAAGGCACTCCTGAAATGACGAATTGTAATGACATTAGATTTGTCTTTACGTTTGTTAAATTAGGAGCAACCAGCTGTTTGCTTCCACCTGGAATTGCAACATTTCTTTGCAACTCTTTGCTACTTTGCTGTTGAAGGCGTTCTTTTTGTTTTTGTTTTTTGTTTTTTGAGACGGAATCTTTGCTCTGTTGACCAGGCTGGAGTGCAGTGGCGCGATCTGCAACCTCTGCTTCCCGGGTTCAGGCGATTCTCCTGTTGCAGCCTCCGGAGTAGCTGGGATGACAGGCCCGTGTCACCAAGCCCAGCTAGTTTTTTGTATTTTTAGTAGAGACGGGGTTTCACGGTGTTAGCCAGGATGGTCTCGATCTCCTGACCTCGTGATCCACCCACCTCGGCCTCCCAAAGTGCTGGGATTACAGGTGTGAGCCACTGCACCCAGACAGGCATTTTATAAAAGGCTGGTTAATACGTTCAGGGGAAGTCTCTTAAGCAAGGGTAGTGGGTATAAATCCCCCTCGCGGAACATTAACCTTCAGTTGTGTGTACACACACACACACTCCCTATATAGTTGTAACCTATATAGACTTCCACACACCCTAAGTTATTTGCAAGTCTAGATTTAAAGTAAGTCTACACAGCACGGAATAGAAGTGAGCTGTACCTGGAAAAAACTTTTGAACACAGCGTTCTTGATACCAGATTGAGGATTTGAAAGACATGGCACATGTACACACAGATGACATTTGTGCTGCCTTGGCAAAAACAGTTCTTTACTTCCAGAGTTCCAGAGTTCTTTCTCTTTAGTATGGGACACGATGAAACAGCACAATTTTCAGGAGTCCACAATTCCAGCGAGGCGCACGGATGGGAAATTGTCACGTTGTGAATTGTGTTTGTGCTTTGCTAAATCGCCACCCGGAGCTGACTGTCAAATCCTATTTGCTTTGCTAAATAAGGATATCTCATCAAATTAGCCTTTAATGATACTTCCACAAATAGGGTGTTTTACGTGAATTAACGAGGCCGGAACACTGACTGTTTCTCCAAGATACTGAGCTATAATGGAGGCGACGAAGCCGAATGTTAAAATTACTGAATTGTTAAGTGTGCAAAATCAGACAGAATTTAGTGCTAAATGTGAAACAATTTCTGCTTTAATGGTGAGCGTTCGCAACAGCACAAGCATTACTTATATTCAGCCGTCTGAAACTGTGCATGTAATTATGAATACATTTAGCAAACTTTTTCCCCCTCTGAGTCTGGAAACAGTCTAGTATGGTGAAGAGATTATAAATCAGCATTTTGCAGTGAGAAGTCATCATTAATTCAGCAAAGAATCACAGCTTCTTTTCAGATCCTTCCCACCACCCTCCTACACAACCCCCTAAACCAATAAGGGGAAAAAAAAAATTCAACATGGAACTGATGGATACACTGAATATATTTTGGCTTTTCTCTTTTTGCCTCTGTGTGAGAAACTTCATTAAGCGGTTGCTGTGCCCTCCCCACCCCCGCCAACCCTCAAAGAAGTGTGGATTTAAGAGAAACAAAACAACAAAAAAAAACAAGCAACTTTGAAATTTGTTCTTAGCAATACTCAAGCCATAGCTGATCTCAGAGAGGCAAAAAATATGTTTCAATAGAAAAGAATACGGTTTGGCCAGGGGTAAAATATTTAGAGGTGGTTCTGCAATTGAGTATGATACTTCCTTAAAAATAAAACGTGCACTGGTGACTCAAACCAATGAAAGTTGGAAAAGTCCCCCCAAGGGAACACTCTGTTTCCCTTCCCAGCAACCCCCCAACTTAACGTTATGAACAGAAAGATGAAATTTCTTGCCAGATCAACTACAGCCTCCTAAAAGTCCATCAGCTCGCCCTCCTTTCATTTAGATTGTGGAGTAAATACAGCTATTTTAGCCACGAGGATAAAAATGAGTGCAGTGAAAAGTTAAGGCAAACTTGGTACTTAAAATCACTCGCCAGAATAAAGTGCGTGTGCAAACAAAACACTGCTGATCAATTACTTTAAGCAGGCATTTTCTTTCTCGCCTGAGCACCCTGAACACAGGAAAATGTAGAGTTCCTTTTGCTTCTTGTGTCTGGAACAAGGTGAAAATAAACCCTAAACAAAAACACTGACGCTCACAAACATGATAGACTTTTCAGGCCTAGTAGCCAAGCCGGACTTTTCAGGGAAACAGATGGATGTTGAAAGAATTTAGAATTCTAGAGTGGACGTGGGGTTCCCTCCACCCCGTGCCCAGGTGACCCCCTTCTGCCCTTCTCATGACCTTTTTTCAAAGCAGCCAGTGTTCAGGTGCTGCCCTTTCCAGCGTCCCCAGTTGTAGGGGACATGTGCACATATTTACCAAGCTTTAAGGTTTCTGATTTTACATCATCTTCCTTATATGAAACATCTGAGTTTACGGAATCACAAAGCAAACTTCTTTCTCCATGTCCCTGAAGTGCTGCACCACTGCATCGAAGGGGACTTCGCCTGGGCGGGGAGAGAAGTTAGTGGCTGGTTGCGCCTGAGGTTAGCTGTGCGGTGTAGTATGAAAGTTTTCTCAGAGATGTGCAGAAATCTAGGCTGTCTTGCTGGAATCATGTGTGAAATCAGTGCTGGGCCTGTTGGCATTGGCATTTGTGCCCAAGACAGCCCAGACCTCTGCCAGCAAGGCCCAGATGTGGCCTTAGAGCCACTACTGTTGCCGAGATGAGTCCAGACAGGTGCCTGTGGGTCTTTCCTACCGGGACGAAGCCTGCAGCAGTTCAGCCAGAAGATGGGGTGTTTGGCTCTCAAAGGCAGCCTCCCCAGAGACTTTGCAGGGTTTAATAGCCTGGTGACCCTGTGGGCTCTGGTGAGGGCAGAACCCCACTTTGCTAAGCACAACCTTCCAAATACTCAAAGGGGCTGTGAGGCTATCCCACAGGCTCAGAGCAAATCCGTCCTGTGTGAGTGCAAACGGTGCTCTAGAAGATTCAGAGACAAAGCTGAACTTTTGCAGCCCAGCCCCAAGCCCTCTCTCTGGAGCACTAGGGCTGCGATCCTTGGATTTGGGATGGGCCTAGGAGGCGTAGCTCCCAGCCAAGAAGACAACATATAACACATCTGAGTTACTGTGCCTGTGTTTGCTGGTCTCCTCTCCAGCTCTGCGAGGCCTCCTACCTGGGAGCTGAGCCTTTTGCTTTGATCGGGCTGGGAGGAAAACCTAGGCCAGGAGGGGCAGGGCTACAGGCTAGAAGTGGAAAGAAGTGGGCCAGGTAGACAGAAAAAGGGGCCACCAGCTAAGCCACCTTGGGGGTCGGCCCAGAGTGAGAACTGGGCTGGCATTCTGGGCTCAAACACACAAGAAAACAGTCTGCAGCCTCTCTGCTCTGACACCAACATGTGCCTGCTCCAGGAAGTCGCACCCAGCCCTGAGTCAGCCAAACCCGTGGGACTCCCATTTGGCCCCGGTAACTGGACTCCAGGCCACCAAAGGCCTCGTGGGTTCTCGATCGTATCTTAGAATGGCGTTAAAAGGTCCAGACCTGGCACTTGTAGGCCATGCCGTATTTAGCCCTAGGTTCACCCGGAGCATATTTTAGGTGCTGCTTGAAAGAAGAGACCTGGGCCCTAGTCGCCGGCTGTCACATGGCAAGGGTAGAATCGCTCCCTCACAGGCCTGGCCGAGATGGCCGGGTGCTCACTGGTACAGATGCCCAGAGTCCCTGCCAGAGCTTCAGGGCCACACGACCGGTGCCAAGGAGCCAGCTAGTGACTGGGGAGTAGGTTCTGTATGGGGATGCCTTTTCACCCCCTTCTCTATCTGAAGGCCGTGAAGCCACTTGCGTTCACAGAACTCACAGAGGCTGTTTTCAGGCCCTCTCCTCTCTGAGATGGCCCAGTGTGATATCCCAGCCTACGGAGTGAGCTTCTCCTCCGGTGTCAGCCATGTGGAGGGATTAACCCTTTCCCGGCTCCCAGAGTGCTGGCTGGCACAGGGGGCACCCACCTGCAGGGCCTCAAAGGTCATATGCCCTGGGGAAGACACCCTGGACTCCTCAGTCCTCAGATCTTAGTGGCTGAACAAAGAGATGGCACCCAGGACCTTAGCGGTAAAATCCTTCCCCCTTTTCTTTTTGAGACAGTGTCTCACTCTGTTGCCCAGGCTGGAGTGCAGTGGTGAGCACGGCTCACTGCGGCCTGAACTTCTGGGCTCAAGCCTCAGCCTCCTGAGTAGCTGGGACTACAGGCGCACACCACCATGCCTGGCTATTTTTTGCAGAGACTGGGGAGGTCTCACTGTGTTGCCCAAGCTGTTGTCGAACTCCTGACCTCAAGCAATCCTCCCACTTTGGCCTCCCAAAGTGCAGGGATTACAGGCATGAGCACCCACACCTGGCCAGTTTGCCCCTTTTGCCCCACCAGTGATAACCACTCAACTTCCCTACCCAAGCCTTAGCCCTTCCGTCCATGTTGTGGAAACCAGATATTTTCATCAGCGTTTCCAAGGGGACTAAGTTTCTCCCATTCCAGAGGAGGAGGTATTGAAGGATTTGTTGTTCACTTAGATCATTAATGAGGGTCTGGAACATTCATTCGAAGTTTGGGGGAAACGTCACGTCTCCTATGATGCGCCTGGCTTTAGGAAATAATCCTTGTATCCATTTTGGGAACCTGCTCTGGGATTCCAGATCTGTGGTTTTCTGGGCACGTCTGTATGGAAGCTGCTGCACTGGACCTATTTAGCCAGTTATTGAGAAGATGAGGTCCCTTTCGTGAGTCTGCACGGAGCCGCCGTACACCATGAAAGCGCTCACTTGTTTAAAGTTTGCTCTAACTTTGTACATTTTTTTCCTTTTTAGTTTTGGCTCTTGGTGCTCTGAGCGCTACCACTTCCTGCCAGCTGGTTCGTTACCGCAGGGAAAATGAGGGACTTTTGGGGGCAGATGTGTTTCCATTCCACTATCATAATGCCCCTAAAAATCCTTATTGCTCTTGCAGTATTCCTCGGGGGTCCCTGGGCCGGAAAGACATCAGCTCAGAGTTCCTCCAGCAACTCAAAGAAGAAAGCTGGTCCCCAAACTCTCCTGCTATAGCGCCTTCTGGGTCCCTGGTGGATGCCACTTGTGCTCAGAACTGGTTATCACTCTGAAAAACTGAAAGACGCCATGCGCAGACACTGGTTGCTAAACGTGCTTTTCCCCTCCAGGGGCAGACACTGAGATCCGGCCTGGGAAAGCCGTACAGCTGTCAGCGTCAGTGTCAGCGTTTGCTCTGGGGGGTTGGTTGTCGGGGGAGGTAAGGAAAGCGAAAAGAAACAAGTGTTACCTGTTTGACGAGGCCTGGTCCTTGCAGCCAGGGCCTCCGGGATCATCGCCTTGGCAGGGGGCCCTGAGCAGTCCTGGCTCTCCTACTAGCTCCCTGAGACAGAACACTTCCCCGCTTGCTGCCTCAGTTTCCCCATACACCAAGGGAGGGGCAGCACCCCCTGCTCTGGCTTCACAGGGTTCTTAGATGTATCCAATGTTATATATAATAAGCTCTAACGACGTATAAGCTCTGAAGGTGCTTTGAAAATCGGGGAGTCCACGCATTAAACACGGAAGGCGATAATATGAATACACGCAGAGGAATTCATGGGTGGGGAGACAGCAGCCCGCCACTGAGCCCGGGGTTCTGGAATCAGCCAGGCCTGCATTCCAGCCCCAGCTCTGTGACTCTCTTGCTGTGTCACCCTGGACAAGCGAGTCAGCCTCTCTGAACCAGCAGCTCCTCAGGCATGAAACCTGTGACTTGAAATAGATGGCTCCCACGTCTGATTTGCACATCTGATGTTGCGGGGCGCCGGCTAAAGGTGAAAATTCTTCTCGTAGGTATTTTCTTTGCACCGCTGATTGCTATTTCAGGCAATTGGTTGGTTTTCCATTTAGGGTTGGGAGACAGGGGCCCTTTTTTTCCCCCCATCAATTGATGTCAGTGAAAAAAAAAAAAGAGTGGGTTTTTTGGAAGAAAAATATTAAGCAACTACAGGTGCCCTGAGGATGGGGCAGAAATCAAGAAAGTCGTTTGTGAAGTTTCAGAGGTCCACTTTTAAAGAATTCTTGTTTATCTTAGGGATTTCCCGCACCCCTGTAGTCGGTGTGGGGAGGGGTGGGGGCAGAGGGGGGAGTTGCCAATTCAGATCTATAGAGGGCTCCAGCATGACAGAACTGGGTGTCACACATCTTCCTTTTGGGGGGCGGGAAACCACCCTTCCCTGCTCACTGACACCACTGGGACCTCTTACCCCCCACCCCTGCATTGATCCATAGCTCGGATTTCTCTCTCATGTTAGGGTCATGATGACTCAGCACCCTCCTTTCTGGCCAGGGCACCTCCCTTGGCCTCTAGGGGCACTTGCCTGACAGGCCTCACTGTGCCGGACCTGGGCCCCAGCTGCCCACCAGCCCCCTGGGACTGTGGTTTTGCAGGGAAACAGTGGATGATCAGTCCCAGCCGGCAGGGGCCAACTCCGGTTTCACTTTCTGCTGCGTCATGGGGTGAGGGGTGGCAGCGAGCCCCCACCGACCAGCTAGGGCTGGCACCAAGAGGCCTGTAGACAGCTGCCGGCCCTGCTGCCAGAACGCACCCCCCACCCACCCCCTGCAGCCTGCCAGGATGGGGGCTGGGCTCTCAAGCACCTATTAAATCTCTCCACCTGCACAGTGTCGGGGGTCCCCAAATGAGAAAAGCCTGGAGCCGATGAGATGGTTTCCTGAGTTGTTGGAGATTCCCCCAAAACAACCTTTTTTTTTTTTTTTTTAATTGAGACAGGGTCTCTGTCACCCGGGCTGGATTGCAGTGGTACAGTCATAGCTCACTGCAGCCTTGAACTCCTGAGCTCAAGCGATCGTCCTGCCTCAGCCTCCCAAGGTGCCTGGGCTACAGGTGCATGCCACCGAGTCCTACCCAAAACAAGCTTGTAAATCACACAGCCTGGAAATTCAAGAGAGCTGTGGCTGTTGCTTCTGGGTGGGATTGCTGTGGCTGGACACTGCTTCTGCCCTTCCTTCCCTGGACAGATGTCTGCTGAGGCCCTACTGTGTGCTGAGCTGGGTGCCAGGTGCTGGAGGTACAGCAAGGAGCCAGACAGCCCCTGTCCGCATGGGGCTCACAGCTGAGTTGGGAGACAGACAAAAGAATCAAAGAAATAATGCCACATTACGATGAAAATTTCAAGCTGAATACTTGGTGTTAGGATCTCAGGAAGGGATCATGCATGCGTGTCTGTCATGAGTCAACTCCCAGAACACACAGCATAGGAGGCAAGCGAAGGCTGCTCCTTCATCCTCTAAAAGTTTGCTTAAAATAACTGACAGGCCAGGCATGGTGGCTCACGCCAGTAATCCTAGCACTTTGGGAGGCCGAGGTGGGAGGATCACTTGAGCCCAGGAGTTCAAAATCTTCCTGGGCAACATAGTGAGACCTTGTCCCTATTTTGTATTTATTTAAAAACATTTTTTACCAAAGAAATGACAACAAGTGGATTAATAGGAGAAAAAGGCATATGAATTTATTCACCATGCGTAAACACCAGGGGAGTGGCGGGAGAATGATTACCCAATAACCCAGTGAAGTCCAGATGCTCATAAGCCCTCCATCGGCCTGGCGCAGTGGCTCACACCTGTAATCCTGGCAGTCTGGGAGGCCAAGGCAGGTGGAGTTCGAGACCAGCCTGGGCAACATAGTGAAACCCTGTCTCTATCAGAAATAGAAAAAAAATTAGCCAAAAAAAATTGGCACACATCTGTGGTCCCAGCTACTTGGGAGGCTGAGGTGGGAGGATCACTTGAGCCCCAGAAGCAGAGGCTGTAGTGAGCTGAGATCACGCCGCTGCACTCCAGTCTGGGTGACTGAGACCTTGTCTCAAAAATATGTACAAATATAAATAAATACCTCCATCATAGCAGGGAGATGGGGGAAATGTGACCACTCTGAGGGGTAGTAAATGATTTTTTGGAGGAGTGAATGGGTCTGATGCTGGGACAACAGTCAGTGAATAATTCCCTTAGAGAGTTGAATGGGACCGGAGAACAGATGATAGTTTGGGATGAAGTCTGTCTGGGCTCCAGGTGTAGTGTTTCATTTCATGCTCTTCCTCTGTGATGAGTTTTCATCTCTGGTTAATGAAATTTCAGGGAAGGAGTTGAAGGCAATTGTGTTCCTCTCTGATGGGTGTGGTTTCCAGGTAGATAAGGGAACTCCGGGCAGCGGCCTCCTCCTATGCTTTGGGACAGACAGAGGATGGAGAAACAGGATTGGGGTGGGGGTGGTGGTGTTGGAGAGACCTTGAGGCTGCTTTGGTTCAGCACATCAAAGAGCCACATTTTGGGTATCGTTTTCTGAGCCCCAACAATAGGTAAGCTTAAGAACAGAGACCTGGAAGCCAGCCGTCCTGTGTTTGAACGTGGACTCTTCTGTTGAGTGGTCGGGTGACCTCTGCCAAGATACTTACCCTCTTTGTGCCTCAGTTCCCCCATCTACAGTTACTAGAATATTAGGGCACAGCATAGGGATGTGGTGAGGATGAAATACGCGAACGTCTGTAAAGAACTAAGCACGGCGCCTGACATTGATGATGTGCTATATAAGTCTTAGCTATTATATAAGAATAATAAATGTGAACTATTATTGTAAGATGAAATGCGCCAGCCACAGCAGGCCAGGAACATCAGTAATGTGGCCGAGCCTGTCCTCTGTGCGAAACGCTTTACAGGCCTCATCTCACCTAATGGCCACAACCAACCTGCAGGTGAGCCTAATTGACATCTGAGGCTGGGGAAACTGAGGCTCGAGCCGGTGAAGAGAGGTATTTGAGGCTAACCAGCGGGCAAGCAGTGCGACCTCAGATGCAGGGCTGGTTTCCACGGACTGGGACCCACATTTAGTTGACTGCTGTAAGGCCAAGGCGTGGGGATTACTTGAGACCAGGGGTTGGAGACCAGCCTGGGCACCATAGCCAGACCCTCATTTCTTTAAAAAAAAAAAAAAAATTACCCAGGCATGGTGGCATGCCCCTATAGTCCCAGCTACTCAGGAGGCTGAGGCGGGAGGCTGATGCGGGAGGCTGGCTTGAGCCCCGGAGGTCGACGCTGCAGTGAGCTGTGATAGTGCCACCTTAATAACTTTCCTCTAGCCTTAATAACTTTGGAACAAAGGGCCTCAGATTGTCATTTTGCGAATTATGTAGCCAGTCCTGCCCTGATCTAAGGTACTCCAGAGCTGGCACTCGTAACTCCTACCAGCCAGATATCACACAGCCAGGCCCACCGTCATCTTCCAAGTCATCAGCATGGTGTTTTGTAGTAGGACTGAGACCCTGAGAGTAGGAAGACTCCTTACAGGGCTGAATTGCCCCCACTAAAAGGCAGGCAGAGGCAGTTGCTAAGGGCAGAGGGCATGACTCCTTCATTGCTATATCCTCAGGGCCTCATCTGTGTTAGATTAGATGTTCAGTTAATAGTTTTAACACGAAGCCAGTGAATCAGTCAGAGACTGCTTATCTCCCCAGACCCAGCCTACTTAAATGACACCTTCCAGGGAAGTACTGACTAGTGGTGCAGTGTCAGATGTCAGTCATCTCAGTCACCAATCCCCATCCCCCAGTAGGTTTCTGGACAGCCCCTGAGAGTCCCCTAAGACCCTCCCCCTGCCCCAAACCTGTGTGCCCACACCTTGGAGTAGATTCCTGCTTAACGGGCTCTGGTGGGGAGTTCAAAGGTAACACAAGTATTTAAAGGCATATGGAGGCTGGGCGCAGTGGCTCACACCTGTAATCCTAGCATTTTGGGAGGCCGAGACGGGCAGATTACCTGAGGTCAGGAGTTTGAGATCAGCCTGGCCAACATGGCAAAACCCCGTCTCTAGTAAAAATACAAAAACTAGCCGGGCATGGTGGCATGTGCCTGTAATCCCAGCTACTGAGGAGGCTGAGGCAGGAGAATCGCTTGAACCTGGGAGCGGAGATTGCAGTGAGCCGAGATCGCACCACTGCACTCCTGGGTGACAGTGAGACTCCATCTCAGAATAAATAAATAAAAATAAAGGCATATGGGCTTGGCTTCCTGAGTGCCTACAGTGGGGAAGAGGCAGAATATAGCCCAAATAATACTTGGATGTTAGTTCTGGGCAGGTTCAAGACCCAGCCAGTAGTCAGGGGTTTTGGTCTCCTGAACTGGTTAATGAGAGGGTCTGAAGGAAAGATCCCTTTTCCTCTGAAGTTGAAAGTTTATTGACACTCAAAACTCCAAAATCTAAATGGTACTAAGAAGCAAAGAATGGTTTCAAAAGCCTAGAAGACATTTACAACAAAACAATTTTTTTTTTTTTTTTGAGACAGCGTCTCACTCTGTTGCCCAGGTTAGAGTGCAGTGGTGCCATCTCGGCTCACTGCAACGTCTGCCTCCAGGGTTCCAGTGATCCTCCCACCTCAGCCTCAGTAGCTGCGATTATAGGCACACACCACCGCGCCCAGCTAATTTGTGTATTTTTAGTAGAGATGTGATTTCACCATGTTGGCCAGGCTGGTCTCAAACTCCTGACCTAAAGTGATGTGTTCACCTCAGCCTCCCAAAGTGCTGGGATTATAGGCGTGAGCCACCACACCTGGCCAATATGTATTTATACTGTTTTTTTGCCAGCTGTTTGCACAGGCACGATCTGTTGTTTCAAATAACCCTGTGAAGCAGAAGCTGTCCTCATTTCCTAAATAACATCATAACCATCGATATGTATTGAATGCGTTGTATGTACTACGCACTGCACCTGTATGAAGTCGTTTCAGTTGCATAAGCAACGTATAAAAAGGGATTGTTGGTCTCTCCAGCTTACTGATGAGGAAAGAGAGATGCACTGACTTGTCCAAGGCCACACACCCAGCATGTGAGGAACTGGGGCTCAGGCCTGGATCTTCCATTCCAAGGGTCAGCAGCCCATTTATGTAAAAGGCCAGCTTGTGAAGATTTTAGCCTTTGCAGGCAATACAGTCTCTGCTGCAGGTGCTTAACTCTGTCTTTTTTTTTTTTTTTTTTTTTTGGAAGTTGGGGATGGAGTCTTGCTCTGTTGCCCAGGCTGGCGTGTGGTGGCACAATCTCGGCTCACTGCAACCTCTGATTCCCTGGTTCAAGTGATCCTCCTGCCCCAGCCTCCTGAGTAGCTGGGATTGCAGGTGCCCACAACCACGCCCAGCTAATTCTGTTTTTGTCTCAGTGGTTTTATTTATTTATTTTTTTATTATACTTTAAGTTCTAGGGTACAACACCCAGCTAATTTTTGTATTTTTAGTAGAGATAGGGGTTTCAGCATATTGGCCAGGCTGGTCTCGATCTCCTGACCTCGTGATCCACCGCCCTCGGCCTCCCAAAGTGCTGGGATTACAGGCGTGAGCCACCGCGCCTGGCCAACTGGCATTTTAACTCAAAGGTAGCCACAGATACACAAACGAATGGATGTGGCTGTGTGTTGCAATAAAACTTTATTTACAAAAACAAGGAGTGGGCCAAACTTGGCCCACAGGCCGTAGTTCCTGACTCCTGTTCCAGAGCAAAAGCTTATCCTTCAGTTAGAACATCATGAACTTGGCCTTGGCCATGTTCTTTTCTCCCCACCTGTGAGGTGACAGAGTTAGGTTTCAGAACAGATGACCACTGCCTTTGGAGAGGTTAGGTTGGCCCCTCCTTCTTTGAGGGAATTCTGCAGCTCTTGGAAATCAGATTAGGTGACAGCCAACAATAGAATACCCTGGGGATTTCAACATTGTAATTTTAGCAGCTGTCAACTGAGTAACTTTTAAAGAGGAAAGAAAGTGTTGTAGTTTAGAACATACCTCAATGGTTCACGTTGCCTCTGGAAGCCACTTCTTTAAAGTGAGAATATATATATATATATTTTTTTTTTTTTTTTTTTTTTTTTAGAATCTGGGTCTTGCTCTATTGCCCAGGCTGGAGTGCACTGGTGTCATTAGAGCTCACTGCAGCATTAAACTCCTGAGCTCAGGTGATCCTCCTGCCTCAGCCTCCTGAGTAGCTGGGACTACAGATTAACATCACTGTTGGCCTCTTTTTTGAGACGGAGTCTCGCTCTGTCACCCAGGCTGGAGTGCAGTGGCGTGATCTCGGCTCACTGCAAGCTCTGCCTCCTGGGTTCACGCCATTCTCCTGCCTCAGCCTCCCAAGTAACTGGGACTACAGACACCCGCCACCACACCTGACTAATTTTTTTTTTTTTTTTTGAGACGGAGTCTCGCTCTGTCGCCCAGGCTGGAGTGCAGTGGCCGGATCTCAGCTCACTGCAAGCTCCGCCTCCCGGGTTTCCGCCATTCTCCTGCCTCAGCCTCCCGAGTAGCTGGGACTACAGGCGCCCGCCACCTCGCCCGGCTAGTTTTTTGTATTTTTTAGTAGAGACGGGGTTTCACCATGTTAGCCAGGATGGTCTCGATCTCCTGACCTCGTGATCCGCCCGTCTCGGCCTCCCAAAGTGCTGGGATTACAGGCTTGAGCCACCGCGCCCGGCCAATTTTTTTTTTTTTTTTGTTTTTTTAGTAGAGACTGGGTTTCACTGGTTAGCCAGGATGGCCTCGATCTGACCTCGTGATCCGCCCACCTCCGTCTCCCAAAGTGCTGGGATTACAGGCATGAGCCACCGTGCCCGGCCACTCTCGGCTAATTTTTTTATTCTTTTATAGAGTTGGGGTCTCACTACATTGGCCAGGCTGGTCTTGAAGTCCTCCTACATCAGTCTCACAAAGTGCTGGAATTGCAGGCATAAGCCATCATGCCCAGCTGAAAAATAGCTTAAGACAGAATGGCGGGTGTGTGTGTGTGTGTGTGTGTGTGTGTGTGTGTTGTGTGTGTGTGTGTAGGGAGAGGGTAGAGGAGAGAGAGAAGGGATTTCCCAAGAGGGCAGGGAGCTGAAGCCAAAGGATTCCTAGCAGGAGGGTCAGAGAGGAACGTGTGACTTCTTTTTTAAAACAGCTTTATTGAGAAATTATTCACTTAAAGTACACTTCACCCATTTAACGTGTACGATTCAACATCTTTGAGTGTATACACAGAGTGTGCAACCATCATCACAATTTTTTTTTTTTTTTTTTTTTTTTTTTGAGACGGAGTCTCGCTCTGCCGCCCAGGCTGGAGTGCAGTGGCCGGGTCTCAGCTCACTGCAAGCTCCGCCTCCTGGGTTTACGCCATTCTCCTGCCTCAGCCTCCCAAGCAGCTGGGACTACAGGCGCCCGCCATGTCGCCCGGCTAGTTTTTTGTATTTTTTAGTAGAGACGGGGTTTCACATGTTAGCCAGGATGGTCTCGATCTCCTGACCTCGTGATCCGCCGTCTCGGCCTCCCAAAGTGCTGGGATTACAGGCTTGAGCCACCGCGCCCGGCCCATCATCACAATTAATGTTAGAACACCATCACCTCAAAAAGGAACGCTGGGCCGGGCGTGGTGGCTCACGCCTGTAATCCCAGCACTTCGGGAGGCCAAGGCGGGCGGATCACCTGAGGTCAGGAGTTTGAGACCAGCCTGGCCAACATGGCGAAACCCCATATCTACCAAAAGTACAAAAATGAGCCAGACGTGGCGGCGTGTACCTGTAATCCCAGCTACTCAGAAGGCTGAGGCAAGAGAATCCCTTGAACCCAGGAGGTGGAGGTTGCAGTGAGCCGAGATCCTGCCATTGCGCTCTAGCCTGGGCAACAGAGTGAGACTCCATCTCAAAAAAAAAAAAAAAAAGAAAGAAAGAAAAGGAAACCCACAACCCTCCTGCACCCTAATCCTCCAACGCCGCCAACCCTGAGCAATCACGAATCCACTTTCTGCCCCTGTGGATTTGTTTATCCTGCACATTTCCTATAAATGCAATCACACTCTTAATGTGGTCCTTTGTGACTGGATCCTTTTACTTAGCATGACGTTCTCAAGGTTCAGCCACACTGTAGCATGGATCAGAACTTCATTCCTTCTTACAGCTGAATCATATTCTGTTTTATGGATGGACCAACATTTTGTTTATCCACTGTCAGTGATGGACAGACGGCTTATTTACACTTTTTGGCTGCTATGAATAATGCAGCAATGAACATTCATGTGTTGGTCTTTGCGTAAACAGATGCTTTCATTTCTCTTAGGCATATAGGTCAGAGTAGAATTGCTGAGCCATAAGGCAACCCTATGTTTAACATTTTGAGGAACTGCCAGGGACAAGTCTTAATGTATTGCCTTTTTAATTTTTGTTTTTATTTTCTTGAAATGGGGTCTGGCTCTGTCACTCAGGCTGGAGTGCAGTGGCGTGATCACAGCTCACCACAGCCTTGAACTCCTGAGCTCAGGCCATCTGCCTGCCTCAGCCTCCCGAGTAGCTGGGACCAACAGGCACATGCCACTATGCCTGGCTAATTTTTTATTTTTTGTAGCGATGAGGTCTTGCCATGTTGCCAGTTGGTCTTGAATTCCTAGGCTCAAATGATCCTTCCACTTTAGCCTCCTAAAGTGTTGGGATTAGAAGCATGAGCCACTGTGCTTGGCTTTTATTGCCTTTTTTTTTTTTTCCTTTGAGATGGACTCTCACACTGTCGCCCGGGCTGGAGTGCAGTGGCACCATCTCAGCTCATTGCAAGCTCCGCCTCCTGGGTTCACGCCATTCTCCTGCCTCAGCCTCCCGAGTAGCTGGGACTGTAGGCGCCCACTACCACGCCCGGCTAATATTTTGTATTTTTAGTAGAGACAGGGTTTCACTGTGTTAGCCAGGATGGTCTCGATCTCCTGACCTTGTGATCCGCCTGCCTCGGCCTCCCAAAGTGCTGGGATTACAGGCCTGAGCCACCATGCCCGGCTTTACTGCCTTTTTAAACTTTGTATTATAGAGTTTAAATTGTGAGTGATGGCTCACACCTATAATCCCAACACTTTGGGAGGCCAAGGCCAGAGGATCACTTGAGCCCAAGAGATTGGGACTACGGTGAGCTATGATCACACCACTGTACTCCAGCCTGGCCAACAGAGCCAAACCCTGTCTCTAAATAAATAAATAAATAAATAAAACCCTACCACTTTGTACTACGGAAATTTCCCACCATACCTGAAAGTAGTATGTGGTATGTAACAGGCACCCAGTACCCTTCATCCAGGTTCGACACTTCTCAGCTTTAGCCTGTGTTGTTCCCAACTGAGTATTTTAGAGGCAGCTCAAACATTGCACTTGATGTTGTTTCTGTGTCTGAGAGGTCAACATTTTCTTTTGTCCCAAAGCTTCCAAGTCTCCTACACCCACATCCTTGTGTGCGATGGGATTTAGGGAGAATAGAGATATTGGGGCAGAATCAATGTGGGGTAGGAAAGGAACAGCCCCTGAGTGGGGCAGGACTGGCTACCTAATTTGCAGGACCCAGGGCAAAATGAAAACGGGAAGCCCTTTGTTCAAAAATTATAATAAAGTTGAAGACAGCAACAGCGTGAGCTTGTGTCACTGCACACGTTCCATGCCTCTGACAGCTAGCCTTCTCCTGAGGCCAGCAAAAAGGTGCCCAAGCAGAAGTGATTAAGGGGACACAGGAATTTATAGAGCCTTCGGCGTCTGGATGAGACAGAAGCACCTCTCACCTCCAATCCCTGGAAAGAGTCCAAGGATAGTTGGGTCTTCCCTGGCATGTGGGACAAGATTCAAGCCCATTTTGTTTGAATTTCCAAAAATAAGATGACCCCAGCTGACATGTGGGTCATACACACTTAAGAAAAATAACCATTTGTCTTAAGCCTTCTTCCCTAAGAGCCCGCAGTTTGTTTTATTTGGCCACACCATTTTGTCCTGGATTCTGAGTGTACTCTGATATCCCAGCAGATGACTGAGCTGCAGTCTTAAAAACAAGTCCCCTGGTTAGCAAACGACACAGAGCAGGACCAGGGATGCCCAACAGGGCAGGTGGCCACGGGAGACACTGCCAACCAGTCATGGCGCCCAGTCCCTCTGAGCTCAGACAGAACTCCATTAGCTTTGCCAAAGGATCATCTTTACTCAAAACACCCAGAGATTCGGAACCTCCAGAGTGTGCTGGGCTGACATCCAGGGACTTACACTAACAGGACGCAAGGTGCACTTACACTAACAAAGCCTTGTCATGAAGGGGTATAGGGTGACTGGGAAATGTGCGGAGAGGGTGGCAGAAAGGGACTCATTGAGAACAGATGAGAACCGTGCAGCTCCTCCCGTTCGTTCCCTGGAGGATGTTCATTCATTTCACTACCTGTGTACCTACTGTACATAGGCGCTGGGGACTGAGCACGAGCTGTATCGTAATCAACAAGACAGATGAGGGTCCGACGCGTATGAGCAGAGGCAATCATAAACCAATGACTAAAAGTCCATTTTAAATCTGATCAAAATCGCGTAATGACAATGACAAAAAAGAACTCAGCAACAGGTCTGAGTAAATCCCAGCTGGCAGCTCTGGGGTTTGTAGACAACCAAAGTGGGATCTTCAAGCAGAGTCTGGCTCAAGATTGAGATGATTCCCAGCAGAATGAATGGAGCAGTAACAGAGTCAGAAGGCCCTGGGGGAGGCAGGTGGCTCTTCTTGTTCCTGCCAGCACACTCTCCCCAGCTTCTGATAACAGACCCGCCAGTACCATGGGAAGATGGCCGAAAATGGCTACCCACAGTACTTGTTCCTCGGCTACAGTAATTGGTTCATGCATAGACATGTGACCCACCATGACCAATCATAGCAGCCCACTTCTGAGCCAGGACGCAGTGATTGGTCCAGGTGTAGTCATGGGACTCAAGCAGGGCAAATTCAGGATTGTCTGCAGAGCTTGTGAGGAGGGTGTTTCTTTCCCTCCTCCTCTCTGGCATCCAGGCCTTAAAGAGGTGGACTTGGCACCACCAGTGGCCTCAGACAGTAAGGCCAATAAGCAGAGAGGAGGAGAAATGAAAGATGAGGTGAGGGGGATAAGGCAGGAAAAGAACCCAGAGCTTCCAGTCCCTGGATCCTAGAGAGCAATAGAGCCTCTTCCCCTTCCTCATCGTAGCTACCCAGTGAATAAATCCGTCGTTCTACCTCATTCAGATCAACTTCAGTGTCTGCTGTTTGCAACCCACAGTGTCCCAATTCAGGACTTGGGAACTGTTCTCCTTTTCATGGATTGTGTAGAACTGAAAGAGATAGGGCATTCTCAGAATTTATATTCCTGTCCCGATGTGCCGACTGTACTTAAAAATCAAAGACTCCCAGACCCATGTCCATGTTCACCACCGCCCCTCCTGTTAATTTCCAGCTGAACTGCAGCTCAACACACATGCTGGGATTTCAAGTCCGGCCCTAATCAATTTACTCCCACCTCCCCAACCTTAACCCCAACCTACACGCAACTTCCCACGCTGGCCTGCGCGGGCAGCCTGCCCTGGCCTCTGCTGTGACGCCTACCACGTTATATTTGTTTGATTTGTTTATGACTGTCCCCTTACTAGGGAAGGCATCGAACCTGAGAATGAGGCCTCATTCATCTGCGTACCCCAGGCCCTGGTACGCAGCAGGCAGATAGCAAGTATGGGAGGGAGGTGGGGGAGGAAGAAGGAGGGAAAAAGGGAGTTCCTTCCTATTTTTATGTGTCACTCCTAGGCTCAAGTTCTGTATTCGTTCCCTCTGCCTGTTTTCCTTTTTCTTTTCTTTTCTTTTCTTTTTTTTAGTGGAGTTTTGCTGTCGTTGCCCAGGCTGGAGTGCAATGGCGTGATCTCAGCTCACTGCAACCTCAGCCTCCTGGGTTCACACAATTCTCCTGCCTCAGCTTCCCAAGTAGCTGGGATTACAGGCGTGCGTCACTATGCCCAGCTAATTTTGTGTGTCTGTGTGTGTGTATATATTATATATATATTATGTATGTTTTATACATGTTTTATGTTTTATATATAATATATATTTTATGTTTTATATATTATATGTTTTATATATATAATATATTGTATTGCTCTCTAGGATCCAGGGACTGGAAGCTCTGGGTTCTTTTCCTGCCTTATCCCCCTCACCTCATCTTTCATTTCTCCTCCTCTCTGCTTATTGGCCTTACTGTCTGAGACGACTGGTAGTGCCAAGTCCACCTCTTTAAAGCCTGGATGCCAGAGAGAAGGAGGGAAAATAAAATATATGTATGTTTTAGATATATTATATATGTTTTATATATTTTATATATATATATATTTTTTTTAAACTAGAGATGGGTTTCACCATGGTGATCAGGCTGGTCTCAAACTTCTGACCTCAAGTGATCCACCCACCTTGGCCTCCCAAAATGCTGGGATTACAGGCCTGAGCCACCGTGCCCAGTCCCTAGTTTCCTTTTTCTGCCTGTCTTCCCTCAGGTAGACACACCCCTCATGCCCTCACCACCTTCAAGCCTCTACTCCAATCCCCCTTCCTTGACCCCCTGGTCCCTGTTTTCTGCTTCCTCGCTCTCTGTAGCACCTTCTACCACCATCCACCCTCCTCCGTGTTCTATTTATTTTGTTGATTTCTCCCTCACTGAAATGTCAGCTCCAAGGCCGGGCGCGGTGGCTCAAGCCTGTAATCCCAGCACTTTGGGAGGCCGAGACGGGCGGATCACGAGGTCAGGAGATCAAGACCATCCTGGCTAACCCGGTGAAACCCCGTCTCTACTAAAAATACAAAAAACTAGCCGGGCGAGGTGGCGGGCGCCTGTAGTCCCAGCTACTCCGGAGGCTGAGGCAGGAGAATGGCGTGAACCCAGGAGGCGGAGCTTGCAGTGAGCTGAGATCCGGCCACTGCACTCCAGCCCGGGCCACAGAGCAAGACTCTGTCTCTAAAAAAAAAAAAAAAAGAAGAAAAAGTAATGTCAGCTCCAGGTGGGCACGCTTCTTTGTTGTGTTCTATCCTGGCTGTATCCTCAGCACCTAGAACTGTGCCTGTCACCTAATAGATGCTCAGTAAGTGTCTGTAATGAATGGATTATTTGTGTTTGCCAACACAAACAGGTCTATCAAACTTGTTTTCTCATGTACCTGTGCATTTCATGCTTCTAACAGGTATAAGGGAAGTCTGGTTATATCTTTTTTTCCTGGGACTGCTATAACAAATTATCACAGACCACAGGGCTTAACACAGCAGATTCATTTCAAAGTTCTGGTGGCCAGAAGTTGGAAATCTAGCAGGGCTGCACTCCTTCCAGGCACACAACGCGAGATGTGTGTCTTGTCTTTTCCACCTTCTAGTGGCTTTGGCGTTCCTTGGCTTGTGGCCGCATCACTCCAGTCTCTGCCTCCGTCTTCTTATCTTCCTCTTCTCTCTGTCCTGGTCTCTGCTTCTCTCTTAGAAGGATACATGGATTGCGTTTAGTTCCCATCTGGATAATCCAGAACAAATGCCTCCTCTCAAGATCCTTAATCAGTCTTTTTCCAGGGATTCAATTTGAAAGTAGATGTACTTTCTCTCTCTGGGGGCTGCTATTTAGCCTACTGCAGGTTATCTGCATAAATAAATCAGAAAGGCAGAGATTCTCACCTCCCCCCAACTCCATTGTCCTAGCAGGCATGCAAGAAAGAGAGTATTATTGCGGTATTGTTATTACGGAGCACAGAATGTGGAAATGATTTTTAAAACACCATTGTATGTTCTTTAATTGTGCCAAATTTTAAAAATGAAACTATGCCTATAGTGAGAAAAAATACAAAAGAGAATAAGGTGGAAATAAAGGGACGATTTGCCTTTTTAATTAATTTATTGTGTTTAGAGACAGGGTCTCACTCTGTCACCCAGGCTGGAGTGCAGTGGTGTGATCATGGCTCACTGCAGCCATGAACTCCTGGACTCAAGCGATCCTTCTGCCTCAACCTCCAGAGTAGCTGGGACTACCGGCTCATGCCACCCTTTTTATTTAATTATTATTCTTATTATTTGTAGAGACAGGGTCTCACTATGTTGTCCAGGCTAGTCTTGAACTCCTGGCCTCAAGCAATCCTCCCACCTCATCCTCCCAAAGTGCTGGGACTATAGGCTTGAGCCACCACACTGCCCTGCAATTTTTCTTTTCTTTTTTTTTTTTTTGAGACAGAGTCTCACTCTGTCGCCCGGGCTGGAGTGCAGTGGCCGGATCTCAGCTCACTGCAAGCTCCGCCTCCTGGGTTTACGCCATTCTCCTGCCTCAGCCTCCCGAGCAGCTGGGACTACAGGCGCCCGCCACCTCGCCCGGCTAGTTTTTGTATTTTTTTAGTAGAGACGGGGTTTCACCATATTAGCCAGGATGGTCTTGATCTCCTGACCTCGTGATCCGCCCGTCTCGGCCTCCCAAAGTGCTGGGATTACAGGCTTGCGCCACCACGCCTGGCCTGCAATTTTTCTTTAACTCCAACTTCACTTTATAAGACAACCACTGTGGGCAGTTTGTACAATCTTTATACATTTTGAAAGCATGCACTTTTTTTGGTTCATAGTGGTAAGAAAGTTGGGGGTATATAATATATCCTGACAGCTCTTAGACCCACTTCATTCTTTCTAATGACTTCTAGCATTGCATCATACTTCACCTGTCTTCTACTGGCCAATATTTCAGTTAACTCGAGGATTTTGCCTTTCTAACATCTATAGTCTTTGGCATGTGACCAAGAATACTTGTAGGATAAATTCCTAGAAGTGGAATTTCTTGGTTAGAGGAGATGTGCGTTTTCTTTTCTTTTTTTTTTTTTTTTTTGAGACAATCTCACACTGTTGCCCAGGCTGGAGTGCAGTGGCACCCTCTTGACTCACTGCAACCTCCACCTCCTGGGCTCAAGTGGTCCTCCTGCCTCAGCCTCCTAAATAGCTGGGACTACAGGCATGCACTACCACACCCAGCTAATTTTTTTGTATTTTTTAGTAGAGACAGGGTCTCACCATGTTGCTCAGGGTAGTCTTGAACTCCTGAGCTCAAGCCATCCTTCAGCCTCCCAGAGTGCTAGGATTACAGATGTGAGGCCCCGCTCCCAGCCAAGAGGTGTGCATTGTAAATTTCTACAGCTATTGCCCAGGGCCTTCAAAAGGTTACCATTCACATGCACATCAAGGGTACACCTGTAGAGGCTGGGCTCGGTGGCTCACGCCTGTAATCCCAGCACTTTGAGAGGCTGAGGCAGGAGGATGGCTTGAGCTCAGGAGTTCAAGACCAGCCTGAGCAACACGGCAAAACACTGTCTCTACAAAAAATACAAATATTAGCCAGGCATAGTGGTGCATGCCTGTAGTCCCAACTACTTGGGGGGCTGAGGCAGAAGGATCGCTTGGGCCCGGGAGGTCAAGGCTGCAGTGAGCTGTGATTGTAGCACTATACCCCAGCCTGGGTGACAAAGTAAGACCCTGTCCCTCCCCCACCATAAAAAACAAACCTACATTGGTGAGGGTGCTGTTTCTGACACCCTTTTCTACCCCAGCAAGAATGCGGTGTGTCAGGAGCAGCAAATCCCACATGAGGTAAGTGGATTTTCTGTGTGGGCCTGGGTCGGGGCAGACATGGCCTCTGAGGTTGTCCCTGTAGCTGTCTGAGGAGATAAGCTATTTAGAGCTCTTGTTAGTGTAGGTTTTATTAACAAAGGCAGAGTTTGGGGAGGTGAGCCAGAACCGTGTGGCAGCGAGAAGCGTTGTGCAAGTCCGTATTTATTTCTTTAGTGCAGTTAGAACTTAAATATGGTCAAAACATATTCTTCTTTTAATTTACACAAACAAATATGTTCCCAGGCTGACACCTCCCGTGCCAAGTTTCTAGGGGAAGCAAAATTCTGCTGTGAGATTATAAACCACTTGAGAGAAGATGAGAATGGAAAAGCGGCTGAGAGTTAGCTCTCTCTACATGCCCAGAACTGGGCTGCTAAGAGGTGTCTTTTTTTTCTTCATTGCAGATAAACCTGCCAGTAATTTCAGCAAATGAAACGTGGAACGCGTCAAGGCCAGAGGATGGAAAAGGCTCCAGTTTTGATAAAAGGAGGCCTGCTTGGCTTGGAATCCTCTCTCCTGCTGGTTGGAAGATGCAAAGATGTTTCCAGAGAGGGGCTGAAGAATTGAGGGGAAAGAAATGAGCCCAGTATGAGTCCCCTTTCAGGGCTGAGCGCATATAAAACCAAACAACTTGGAACTGCTCCAAGAGAGGGGATTAAAGCAACATGTTATTCTGAGTGATTGCTTAATTTATTGAGCTGCGGCTGGATCTGTAATGAAATACAGCCCTTGTAACTGATAACCTCCTGCTGCAATTGAACTTCTACAATTAAGGAATAATTTTACGAGTTTCTCTGGAACGACTCTGAATTTTTAGCCTCTGTGACAGGGTGCTTCTGAACATTTGTTTTCCAGGCAATTTTTTTTTTCTTGAGTATCAGGCTGATGTTAATAAATAAGCAGCATTTTATTGAGTGCTTTGTGGGAACCAGGAACTTTATATGCATTATATCTAATCCTGACACTAATCCTGACAACATCCCGTGAAATAACCCCCTATTATTCCCTATCTTATGGATGTGAAGCCACGAGACGTTCGGTCATTTTCTAGAGTGGTGCTGTCCAAGACAGTAGCTGTTATGGCTCCTTGTGGCTATTGATGTGTAAATTAGTTAAAATTAAATAAATTTTAAAGTTGACTCCCCAGGTTGCACTAACAATGAGTTCAAGTGCCCAGCAGCCTTATGTGGCTGATGGCTGCCACGTTGGACAGTGCAGATATAGACCATTTGAAAGTTGCACGAGTGTTATTGATCAGCACTGACTCAGATTTCCTTTTTTTTTTTTTTTTTGAGATGGAGTCTCGTTCTGTCACCCAGGTTGGAGTGCAGTGGTGCAATCTCGGCTCACTGGAACCACCACCTCCTGGGTTCAAGCGATTATCCTGCCCCAGTCTGCTGAGTAGCCGGGACTACAGGTGCATGCCGCCATGCCCAGCTAATTTTTGTATTTTTAATAGGGATGGGGTTTCACTGGCCAGGCTGATCTTGAACTCCTGACCTCTCAGGGGATCCACCTGCCTCAACCTCCCAAAGTGTTGGGATTACAGGCATGAGCCACCACGCCCGGCTGGGTTCAGATTTCATAGCTAGAACCTGGCAGTGCCAGAATTCAAGCCCAAGCTAATGGGCTTTGAAGGCAGAGTTCATCTGCCAGCCGCGTTGCTTATTTTTCTTCCCTCTGCTGAGAAGCAAGGAACAGAGCAGTGATTCTAACCCCTGGCTACACATTAGAAGTACCTGCAATTCTTTTTTTTTTTTTTTTTTTTGAGATGGAGTCTCGCTTTGTCACCCAGGCTAGAGTGCAGTGGTGCAATCTCAGCTCGCTGCAACCTCTGCCCCTCAGATTCAAGCAATTCTCCTGTCTCAGCCTCCCAAGTACCTGGGATTATAGGCACCTGCCACAACGCCCAGCTAAGTTTTGTATCTTTAGTAGAGATAGGGTTTCGCCAGGCTGGTCTCGAACTCCTGACGTCAGGTGATCCACCCACCTTGACCTCCAAAGTATTGGGATTACAGGCATGAGCCACCATGCTAGGCCTACCTGCAATTTTTTTTTTTTTTTTTTTTTTTTTGAGGCGGAGTCTCAGTCTCCCAGGCTGGAGTGCAGTGGCGTGATCTTGGCTTACTGCAAGCACTGCCTCTCGGGTTCACGCCATTCTCTTGCCTCAGCCTCCCGAGTAGCTGGGACTACAGGCACCTGCCACCACGGCCGGCTAATTTTTTGTATTTTTAGTAGAGACGGGGTTTCACTGTGTTAGCCAGAATGGTCTTGATCTCTTGGCCTCATGATCCGCCTGCCTCGGCCTCCCAAAGTGCTGGGATTATAGGCGTGAGCCACTGCGCCCGGCTCCTGCAATTCTTTTTAAAAAATGATGGTAGGGTCCCAGGCCCAGAGAATCTGACTGACTTCACTGTGATTAAGCCAGGTGGGGACAGGCATCAGAGGTGTTTATACTTCCCCATGTGATGCCAGTGTGCAGCCAGTATGTAGAGCAGTTAGGTGTGAGGACCCACACAGAGGACGCTGAAAGCAGCTGGTTCATCTGCCATGAGAACGCAGTTTCTTGTGACCAAGAAGTGGGCTTCTCCCAGGGCCACTTCTAAACCACCTCATCAGAGAGCTCAGGTTCATATCCGAGGGAAGAAACTTAAGTGCTTTCTCACAAGCTTCCAGCTTGATGAGAATCACAGTGGGGAGCTTTGCTTTTACAAACAAGCTTTGTCACATGGTCATGGAAGAAAGGAGATGCCCACGTAAGATCACAGAGACAAGGTGAAAAACCTGTAGCCCCAAACTGGAATTGGAAGCATCAGTATGAATTCGTGCTATATTTTTGTCTTACAAAGTAAAGCAGATGTTTGCTAGCTCTGTCCACCACAAAGTTTAGAAATAATGAGCCATCCAGTAGCAGTGGACACCCCAGCACCCAGGTTATGGTTTCTAAACACCACTTCTGACTAGAAACGAGGGCATGGAGAAATGACCAATTCCAGGTCTGAGGTAAGAAAAAAACTCAAGATGAGCCTGGAATATCTGGTCATTCCTTGCTTCGTTGATAGCAAGGAAGGTGTCAATGACTTCCAAGGTCATATTGAAAAGGATGTAGGAGACAACATGGAGTGGCTCCCAGTGGGACAGTTTGAGCATCATTAAGAATAATGACTGTAGGTCGGGTGCGGTTAATCACACCTGTAATCCCAACACTTTGGGAGGCCAAGGTGGGCGGATCACTTGAAGTCAGGAGTTCGAGATTAGCCTGGCCAACATGGTGAAACCTCATCTCCACCAAAAATAATAAAAAGTAGCCAGGTGTGGTGGTGCATGCATGTAATCCCAGCTACTTGGGAGGCTGAGGCAGGAGAATCGCTTGAACCCAGGAGGTGGAAGTTGCAATGAGCCAAGATTGTGCCACTACACTCCAGCCTAGGTGACACAGCAAGACTACCATCTCAAAAAAAAAAAAAAAAAAAAGGAATACTGACTGTAATGGATTGAAACATATCGTATATGTCCAATCTATGGTTGACAATACTTTAAAAAAAAAAAAAAATTCATTTATCACCTCGGGAGGATATTGGAAAACCAACTCATTTTGAAAACTGTCAAAGGGAAAGAAGCATTTATCCTTTTTGGTACAAACCATACTCTGTGGTAGCCAAATAGTTGATACATTGATACATTTTATAGATACATGTCCACTACCAAAGACAGAATCATAGAATCAGTATGCTACCATGTTGTAATCTCTAATGAAATAATGGGCCAGGTGTAGTGGCTCATGCCTGTAATCCCTATACTTTTGGAGGGTGAGGTGGGAAGATTGCTGGAGGCCAGAAATTCAAGACCAGCCTGGGCAACATAGACCTATCTATGCAATAAGATCCTGTCAAAAAAAAAAAAAAAAAAGCCAGGTGTGGGCATGTGCCTGTAGTCCCAGCTATTCAGGAGGCTCAGGTGGGAGGATCCCTTGAGCCTGGGAAGTCAAGACTGCAGCTACCACTGCACTCTAACCTATGTGACAGAGCAAGACCCCTCAAAAAAAAAAAAAAAAAGGAAGAAATTGTGGATCTAGACAACGATTATCAACAAATCAACAATAGCTGCTAACATCACAAAGAGGAACAACCAGATAGTATGTGCCTTTGAATGGAAGTACAAAACCACCAATAGGAAGTACTCATACCAAAAAAAAAAAAAAAATCAAACATCAATCTAAGTGAGCTTCTAGACCTAACTACCAATTTCTAAGAATATAGCGAGAAGAGGAGCACATGACACTTCTGTGGAGATGCTATAACCAAAATTCAGACCACAGGAAACTACAGAACAAACAAGCCAGTTTCTTTAACAAATAAATTGCAAGGGAAGAAAAAGACAAGGGGAGAGAACTTACAGATTAGGAGAGATACAAAAGCCATCCCAACCGATGGCAGCATTCGAACTTTACGTGGTGGCTCACGCCTGTGATCCCAGCACTTTGGGAGGCCAAGGCAGGTGGATCACAAGGTCAGGAGTTCAAGACCAGCCTGGCCAAGATGGTGAAACCCCATCTCTACTAAAAATACAAAAATTAGCCGCGTGCAGTGGTGTGCACCTCTAATCTCAGCTACTTGGGAGGCTGAAACAGGAGAATCTCTTCAACCCAGGAGGCGGAGGTTGCAGTGAGCTGAGGTCACACCACCGCACTCCAACCTGGGTGACAGAACAAGACTCCGTCACGAAAAAAAAAAAAAAGGCGTTTTATGAGATCACCAGAGAAATGTGAATACTAACTGGATATTTGCTGATAGTAAAAGCATTATTGTTACTAAACAGTTTGAGGAGGAGTGAAGGTGGCCAAAAAAATTTTTTTGGAGTTACACATTGAAATGTTTATACAAGAAATGACTGACGTCTGAAATTTGATTCAGAGTAATCTGGGATGAGGGAAGGGGAAGAGGGTGTGGATGGAATAAGGTTGGCTGGAACTTGACTGCTGAAGCCAAGCTTATTGTACCACACGCTCCGTTCCTATGTGTGCTTGAAGCTTTTCACAATAAAAAGAAAAAAAGAGGTAAAGACCAGCCTTTTCCTTCCTTTCTCTCAAGCTTAGTGTGTCCACCCACTGCAGGCATCTCTGGGACAAGCCTGGGTAGCAGGCTTGAGATAGATCTTCACGCATTCCACCCCCATCTCCATGGCAACCAGTGGGGAGGGAAAACTGCATCCACAAAGTTCTGGTCCCCACAGGGGTGAGGCCAGGCCACCAGTGTCATGCCAGGCCCTGTGTTGCTGGAGAAGTCCCACCAGAGCTGCCTCCCTGCGCCCATTCCCCATCACCGTGGCCTTCCCTGTGTGCCCCCTGAAGAAGTAGGATCCAGTCAGTGGAGAGAACAGGATTCTGAATCAGATCCAGGTTCAAATTCTGACTTCACCACTTAATGGCAGGATCGGAAACCTCCCTGAGCCTCGTTTTTTTCATCTATAAGATGGGCATATGGTTTTATTTAATGTTTAAAAAAGACGGGGGGCGTGACTGGGCATGGCTCTTGCCTGTAATATCAGCACTTTGGGAGGCTGAGGCAGAAAGATCACTTGATCCCAGGAGTTTTAGACCAGCCTGGGCAACATAGTGAGACCTCATCTCTACAAAAATTTTAAAAAATAGGCCAGGCGCAGTGGCTCATGCCTGTAACCCCAGCACTTTGGGAGGCTCAGGTGGGCAGATTGCTTAAACTCAGGAGTTCAAAACCAGCCTGGGCAACATGGCAAAACCTCATCTCTACTAAAAACACAAAAAACAGCAGGGCATGGGGGCACACGCCTGTAGTCCCAGCTTACTTGGGAGACTAAGGTGGGAGGATCACCTGAACCATGGAGGTCGAGGCTGCAGTGAGCTGTGATTGTACCACAGCACTCCAGCCTGGAGGACAGAACGAGACCCTGTCTCAAAATAAAATAATAATAAAATATATAAAGCTGGTGTAATGTCACCTTTGTTGAGTTAGTTGCTCGACACATCTTTACTATGAATGGACAGTGACAAAAAAGGATCTAGTCTCCAAGTCATGGAACTCGACACAGGGGTGAGAGGCAGTCTCCGTAGGCCACTGCGCCTGACCTCACATCCCACTTTTTGAAAAAAAAACTAGCAGTTGCAACTCCTAGTCATACTTTTCACTAACCAGAACGTCCATACGTTCCAACTACTGAGTATCTAGCTATGGCAAACACACAGGATCATTTCATTTAATTCAGCACTCACATTTCTTATTTATTTAATTTAATTTAATTTATTGAGATGGAGTCTCACTCTGTTGCCCTGGCTGGAGTGCAGTGGCATGATCTCGACGCACTGCAATGTCTCCCTCCTGGGTTCAAGTGATTCTCCTGTCTCAGCCTCCTGAGTAGCTGGGATTAAAGGCATGCACCACCATGCCCAGCTAACTTTTGTATTTTTAGTAGAGATGGAGTTTCACCATGTCAGCCAGGCTTGTCTTGAACTGATGACCTCAAGTGATCCACCTGTCTCCGCCTCCCAAAGTGCTGGGTTACACGCGTGGGCCACTGTGCCTGGCCTAGTGCTTACATTTCTATGAGCTAAGTCACGTTATTCCCATCCTGTGGAGGAAGAAGCTTAGGCACGGAGGTGAGATACTTTGCTAAAGCCCACACTGCTGGTATGAGGCCCCTGTCTTCTGTGCTCAGCCCTCTGTGCATTGATGAAGCTTTGAAACGCCACAGCAGAGCCAGGAAATCAGTGCTGCCAGAAGACTGAAAAGCTCTCCAGATCATTTTCCAAATGAAGAAACAGTGGCCCAGAGAGGCCAAGTAACCTGACTGGGGCCACATAGCAAATGGGTGGCTGAGCCTGTGTTCACACTGCTTGGGGAGATGGTGCAGGGAAGCCCTGTTCAGTGAGGGAAGCCAACTCTTAAACTGCCCCCATGTAATCCTGTCCCAAAGCAGGGTGGCCAGCCATCCCAGTGTGCCTAGGACTAGGAGGTTTTTGGGACTGGAGACATCAGGTGCTAAAACCAGGAGAGCTCTGGGTCAACTGGGATGAGTGGGGCATTCCGTCCCATAGACAGTAAGGTGTCTCAATGGTTATTTCTAGGAAAGGAGGCTTTGGGATGGAGCTGGCTGAAAAGAACCATCAAGACCCCATTGAAAGATCAGGGTTTTATATCTATGACACCCTGGAGGTCCCACCTAAGTGTCATCTCAGTGGCCTCCGTGGGGGCCCACGGCCTGGCATCCTATTCTGCCCCCAAACAGCTAAAGTGCTCTAAATCATAAACCTAATTGCCCCATGTCCCAGTATGCAAACCTAAATGGTTTCTCATCTTCCCCCCATTGCCTTAGGACAAACTATAAACTTTGCTGGCCCAGAAGACCCTTTGTGGGCTTGCCTCTGTCCACCCGGTGCAGCCTCTCTCTGCAACCCACCCCACCTCACCCCTACAAAATTCCAAGCAAGGACAGGATAACCAGACTTCTCAATGCACCATCCCCTCACCCACGTAACCTTCACCTTAGCATCCCACTCTTGTCTTCCATGACATCAGTGCAATTGTAATTACACAGCTATTTGTATAATTAGCTGATTATTAATATCTAGCCTCCCCCACCCCTGGCTAGACTGTCAGCCCACAGGGGCGGGGGCAGGTGTGTGATGTTCACTGTTTTACAGCCTGACTCAGTGGAGACACAGGAATAACACTCAAAAGTCACTGAATGGGCCAGGCGTGTGGCTCACACCTGTAATCCCAGCACTTTGGGAGGCCGAGGTGAGTAGAATGCCTAAGGTCATGAGTTCGAGACCAGCCTGACCAACATGGTGAAACCCCATCTCTACTAAAAATGACAACAATGAGCTGGGTGTGGTGACAGGCGCCTGTATAGTCCCAGCTACTCGGGAGGCTGAGGCAGAAGAATTGCTTGAACCTGGGAGGCAGAGGTTGCTGTGAGCCGAGATCACATCACTGCACTCCAGCCTGGGGAAAAAAAAGGAAAAGAAAAAACTGGCTGGTCACGGTGATCCCAGCACTTTGGGAGGCCAAGGCAGTTGGATCACTTGAGGTCATCAGTTCGAGACGAGCCTGGCCAACATGGTGAAACCCTATCTCTACTAAAAATACAAAAAATTAGTCAGGCGTGGTGGTACATGCCTGTAGTCCCAGCTAGTCGGGAGGTTGAGGCACAAGAATTGCTTGAACTCGGGAGGCAGAGGTTGCAGTGAGCCGAGATTGTGCCACTGCACTCCAGCTTGGGTGACAGAGCGAGACTCTTAAAAAAAAAAAAAAAAAGGAAAAAAAAAAAAAAGTCATTGAATGGCTCCACCAGAGACTGCTATCACCTCCAACTGGGCCGCCATCTGAGATCACAGAAACCGTCCATAGCCACCAGGGTCTCCACTATCCATTTCAGACAGGCTGCTATCCGTGATGTCACAGGATGGAAAATGATCCCAGAAAAAGACCGGCAAAGAGAGAGGCTCCTGGAGGAGGACGTCGAAGGCAGGATTGGTGTGGTTTTTAATTACTGTACCTGTTCTGACCACATTTTCTTAGCTCTGCTCGCATCCCTACTTCAATAGTAGCTTGGGACAACAAAACAAAAGCAAACATTAGCCCTAGAGTTGGAGACAAGATATCTCACTGGTTCCCTCTTTGCTGGTAATTAACGCTGAAAAGTTTCAATACTTATCTTGGCAGCAAAGGTAATAATGCAAACGCACAGCCTGATTATTTGGCTGCTAATTCCCTTCTTGGTGTTTTCCTTCCCCTTTCCTTAAATTAATTCCAGAGTTCTTCCAGATTTCTCGTTGCTAAGCTATAAAGTTCCAGGTTTCTGCAGCATGGCTGCTAATTGGCAGGGAGTTACCAGGCAGCTCCAATCAGAACCAGGTTGTTGAAAGGAGCGTCCACATGACAGCTCGCTCAGAGGTTTTGGAATTTTCTCGCTGACGTTATGAACCGCAAAGGTCTTTGCCTAACTCTGCAGAACCTGTTTTCTTGATTTGGCTGTTGGGGGACACCAGAGGCCTTGGAATTTCCCTAGGAGGCGTGGGGAGTCCCTGGGTCTCCTGGCTAGGGTCAGTAACAGGGATGCTCAGAGCCCATTCATGGCTGGCCACAGACAACGTGACCCCCAACACTGTTGCAGAAAGGGTGCCCCAAGCCCCCCAGGACTGACCTCTCACTTCCGTCTCCCAAGCGTGGTGGCAGACTATCTGGAGGAGGCTGAGGACACTTCTGAACTTAGGATTTTAGGGGTGAAGGTCATATTTGTAAAGCACTTTAAAATACTCAAATGGAGGGCCATTTGGTGATCTACCTCCAGAACTGTAATGAAAACCATCACCATGAATTGAGTTTCTACTGTACACCACAAACCACATTCCCATCTGTTCCCATCCTAAAACTCCCACTGGACCGGCTGGGAACCTGACAGCTGCTGCACCTTTGGTTCCCCCTGCCTGCTGCCATCTTCCAGGAGCAGAAAGTCATGTGACCCAGGCCTAGCTACTGTGATTGGCTCTGTGATGAGCACATGACCAAGCTGGGCCAATCAGAATCTTCCTTGAGACTTTTCTGCCAGGTAGGAAAAGACTCCCAAACCCTACCATTGCTGAGCTGCTGCCCACTGGGAATACACATGGAATGTGCCTGACAAATATAGGAAGCCCCCAAAGATATGCGGTCCCTGTGACAATGCTTGAGCCTCAGATGCAGCTGTTGAGGAAGCCAGATCTACTTCCTGGATTTGACAGTTACAGGAATAGTAAATTCTTTTTCTTTTTAAGCCAGTTTACCTTTGTGTCCGTGGCTTCTCCCTGACAGAGTGCTAAGTAATGGGATTACATAGCTTCTCTGCATGGTGCCTTGGCTCTAAGGCACGCAGTTTGCTTATATTCCTGCATAGGATCTTCACAATTACCTGGTGAGGCACTCCATTTTGCACATGGGGAAACTGAGGCCCAGAAGGGTGAGGGAGGCTTGCCCAGGTAACATGGTCACTATGTTCTCAGGAGTTCAAACCTGGGCTAATTCTTTAGTGTCTTTGTGGCTCCTCAAAACTGAATTCAGGAGCCTCCCCCGAAACTCATTTCCCTCTGAGTTCCCTCATCTGCCACTCTAGAGATGCTAACTAGAAGCCAGGTACCGGGCACGGTGGCTCACGCCTATAATCCCAGCACTTTGGGAGGCCGAGGCAGGCCTCCCATAATATAACCCCGTCTCTACTAAAAATACAAAAATTAGCTGGGTGTGGTAGCACGCACCTGTAGTCCCAGCTACTCGAGATGCTGAGGTGGGAGAATCGCTTGAACATGGGAGGCAGAAGTTGCAGTGAGCCAAGACCATGCCATTGCACTCTAGCCTGGATGACAGAGTGAGATTCCTTCTCAAAAAAAAAAAGAAACCAGGTACCATCTCTGACCCCTCCAGGTCCCCTCTCTCCCACATCCCAGCCTCACTAAGTCCTGTCCGTCAATTTCTTTGGCGGCCCTCGCAGCAGCTTCTCTCCCTGTCCCGTCCATATCCCCACCCATAATCAGGCCGCCCTCACTTCTCCCTGGCCTTCTGGAAGTGCATCTCTCCTGGTTCTCCTATAGCCACTCTTGCCCCTCTCCTCCAGGCTAGCTCCCCACCACACCCAGAGGAACTGTCTCAAAATGCAAATCTGATCACACTGCCTTGCTGGGACAGGTTGCATTTTATTATTATTATTTATTTATTTATTTATTTTTGAGACGGAGTCTTGCTCTGTCACCCAGGCTAGAGTGCAGTGGTATGATCTCAGCTCACGGCAAGCTCCACCTATTGGGTTCACGCCATTCTCCTGCCTCAGCCTCCCGAGTAGCTGGGACTACAGGAGCCCGCCACCTCGCCCGGCTAGTTTTTTGTATTTTTAGTAGAGATGGGGTTTCACCGTGTTAGCCAGGATGGTCTCAATCTCCTGACCTCGTGATCCCAAAGTGCTCGGCCTCCCAAAGTGCTGGAATTACAGGCATGAGCCACCGCACCCGGCCTATTATTATTTTTTGAGACAGAGTCTCATTTTGTCACCTAGGCTGGAATGGAATGGCACAATCATGGCTTACTGCAGCCTCAACCTCCTGGACCCAAGTGATCCTCCTGCCTCAGCTTCCCAAGTAGCTCAGACCACAGGCATGTGCCACTACACCTGGCTAACTTTTTTATTTTTATTTTTGTAAAAACAAGATCTCGCTCTGTTGCCCAGGCTGGTCTCAAACTCCTGACCTCAAGCGATCCTCCCGCCTTTACTTCCCAAAGTGTTGGGATTACAGGCATGAGCCACTGCGCCCTGCCTGGTTGGGTTTTAGGATGTTGAAGGCATACATTTGCCTCTGAGGATGTTTGAGAATCCTGCTGTCAACCCCTTGGTCCCACCCAGCTTTCGGGCACAAAGTCTTTAAGCCCAAGAGCTGCAGAGGACACAGCTCCCTGCATGCTCAGCCATGCCGTCGTTTATTCTGAAAATATTTACTAGTGTCTCCCAGGCACTGTTCCCTATGCTGGAACTATAGAGACAAGTAGCAAAAAGTGCACATGTTCAGAGTGTGTGTGCTGCATGCCAGGTCTGGGCTCTGTGCCTCAGGACCTGGGAGGAGGTGGCCTCTACTGTGCAGGAGCCAGCAGGGCTGCCCCTCACAGCTGCCCACACTGGCCACACCTGGCCCCAGCCCGTAGGGATGTGTATTGGCAAACTCCTTTTGCTTCTGAACACTGCAATGGCAAGCTTGGCTGTTTTTCACAGTTAGAGTCTGGTGACGTTTAACTAAGGCTGTGGAGGGGAGTGCATGTGTGAGTGAGAGGGGTGCTTGCACAAGCTCGTATATTTCCCAAACACAAAGCCTGCAGTAGAATTGACTGACACTCATCCCCCACCCCTGCCACCCCTCTTCCCACACAAACACAGGTGATGAAAAAGTAAACTAAGCGAGAGGTCAGGTCTCTTTAGAAATCAAGGGTGTTTGAACTCAACAGCAAAGAGCTACTGTTTATTCTAAACCCCATGAAATAAGATGACTTATCATTAACAGATAAGTCAGTGGGGCTACATGTTGTTTGAACATCAAAAGCCATTTGTCAATCCATGCATCCATTTGTCTACCCATCCACCTACCCATTCATCCACCTACCTATTCATCAGTCCACCTACCTACCCATCCATCCATCCACTCACCTATCCATCCATCCATCTACCCACTCATTGATCCATCCAACCACCCACCTACCCATCCATCCATCCACCCACCTATCCATCTATCCATCTATCCATCCACCCACCTATTCATCCATCCATCTACCCATCCATCCACCCACCTATCCATCTATCCATCTATCCATCCACCCACCTATTCATCCATCCATCTACCCATCCATCCACCCACCTATCCATCCACCCATCCACCCACCTATCCATTCATCCATTCATCCACCCCTAAACCCACCCATCCATCCATCCACCTCCCTACCCATCCATCCATCCACCCAACCTATCCATCCATCTACCTACCTATCTACCCATCCATCTATCCATCCATCAATTTGCTAAGTTCTCAATATAATTATGACAGTAATATTAATAACAGCAATAATAGCAGTGGTTCCCATCCACTAGGTACTTTCTAAGAAACAGGTTTCTACACTAACTACTTTGGATGCATCATCTGTTTAATTTTCACAAACAATTCTATGAAATCGATGCCAAAAGACCCAGTTTACAGAAGAAAGTAAGGCACCAAGAGGGTAAGTGGCTGGCCCCAGACTTCACAGCCTACTGTGGTAGATTAAATATGACCAGAAATTCCCTGTGGCTCCTCTCACAAGGAGGTGAAGTCTGTTTCTCCATTCCCCTAAATATAGGCTGTCCTCTTGACTTACTTCAACTGAGAGAATATGCCAGAGGTAGTGTTGTGCAAGTCCTGAGAACAGGCTTCAGGAAGCCTTGAAGCTTCTGTGTGAACTGACTTGGAATGCTTACCCAAAGCTTCCATGTAAGAAGCTGGTCTTTCCTGTTGGAAAGCGAAAGGTCACATGAAGGAGAACTGAGGCAACCCAGCCAACAGCCAGAGCCAATGGCTACACATGTGAGGGAGGCCATCTTGGACCCTCTAGCCCAGTAACCCCCAGCTGACTGCAGGCCATGAGTGAAGTCAGAGGAAGCAGCCAGCATGAAAAATTATTATTATTATTATTATTATTACTATTTTTTGAGACGGAATCTCAGTCTGTCACCCAGGCTGCAGAACCATGGTGCAATCTTGGCTCACTGCAACCTCTGCTTCCTGGGTTCAAGCAATTCTCCTGCCTCAGCCTCCTGAGTAGCTGGGATTACAGGTGCCCGCCACCACACCCAGCAAATTTTTGTAGAACAATAAATTATTCTTTTAAGTCACTACATTTTGGAGACTGTTTGTTATGCAGCAAAGATGAACAAGCACATTACAAGAGGCCAAGACATGATTTTAACCCAGGTCTCCCATCCTAGGATCTGGGCCTCTCAGAGGCAGAGACTGTGGTCACAGAGATGAAGAGGACAGTGTCCCTGAGTACCAACAAATACCCTGCCAAGTCATCCATGTGAAGAGAGGTATGTCCCAGGGGTGGGTTCCCTAGACATTAACATCAGTGTTTTATTTATACAACAATCAATTGCTGCACACCTACCATGTGACAGTCACCATACAAGGTGTGAGGCATGTGGCAGCAAGCAACAGACACGGTCTGTGATCTCATGAAGCTTGACATTTCAGGAATAAGACAGACAAAATTAAATCAATAACCAAACAATTACAAAATACGCAGAGTCTTGAGAAAGAAATCAATAGGTACTGAGGAGAGAAAATTATGAGTAGAATAACCTTAGATCATGTGATCGGGAAAGATTGCTCTAAGAAGACAATGTTTAAGTTGGATCTACAAGAATGAAACATACAAAGAGTTGCAGGAAAAGTATCTGGGTAAAAGGAACTGCATAGGCCACGTCCCCAAGGAAGAACAAAGACAGGTTTCTAGGTCTGGCTGCAGCAGAGCGAGTAGGGAGGAAAGTGAGTTAAGACAAAGATGTAAGGAAGGGTGGGCCAGGCCAGATCATGCCAGCCTTGGAGGTTACATGAAAGAGTTGGGAATTTTCTCCTAGTGTGTTGGGAAAGTAATGGGAAGTTTTGACCAGAAGAGTAACATGGTTTTCTTTTTCATTTATTTTCTTTTTCTTTTTTTTTTTTTTTTTTTGAGGCGGAGTCTCACTCTGTCGCCCAGACTGGAGTGCAGTGGTGCAATCTCGGCTCACTGCAAGCTCCGCCTCCCAGGTTCACGCCATTCTCCTGCCTCAGCCTCCCAAGTAGCTGGGACTACAGGCGCCTGCCACCTCGCCCGGCTAGTTTTTTGTATTTTTAGTAGAGACGGGGTTTCACCATGTTAGCCAGGATGGTCTCGATCTCCTGACCTTGTGATCCGCTCGTCTCGGCCTCCCAAAGTGCTGGGATTACAGGCTTGAGCCACCGCGCCCGGCCTCATTTATTTTCTTTATTTTATTTGTATTTACTTTTTACTTTTTAAATTAATTTTTGATTGAGTAGGTTTGATTAATTGGATGGAGTACAGTAGTATAATCATAGCTCACTGCAGCCTCAAACACCTGAGCTCAAAGGATCCTCCAACCTCAGCCTTCCAAGTAGCTGGAACTACAAATGTGTGTCACCAGGCCTGGCTAACTTTTTTTAGAGATGGGGTCTTACTATGTTGCCCAAGCTGGTCTTAAACTCCTGGCCTCAAGTGATCCTTCTGCCTCAGTCTCCCAAAGGGCTGGGATTACAGGTGTGAGCCACCATGCCTGGCCTATTTTACTTAGATTTTAACAGATACCTCTGCTGTATGGACAACAGATCGAAGAGAAGCAAGAATGGAAGGAGGGACATTAATCAAACTGTTGGTGCAGTTACCTAGGTCAGGGATGGGGTTGGCTTGGGCCAGGGCAATGACTGTGGAGTTGAGAAACACATTAATTTGAGATGTATTTTGGAAGAATTGATAGGACTTAGAGATTGGATTAGAGGGTGAAAAGAGTATTAGAAATTAGCTTGATCTCTCCCAGAAGTGGACTATAAGACAAGGACTTGAGTGGTAGAAATCATTTACGTAAGAAGGGACTTGAGGGCCGGGCACGGTGGCTCACGTCTGTAATCCCAGCACTTTGGGAGGCTGAGGTGGGTGGATCACCTGAGGGCAGGAGTTTGAGACCAGCCTGATCAACATGGTGAAACCCTATCTCTACTAAACATAAAAAATTAGCCAGCCATGGTGGTGTGCACCTGTAATCCCAGCTACTTGGGAGGCTGAGGCAGGAGAATTGTTTGAACCCGGGAGATAGAGATTGCAGTGAGCCGACACTGTGCCATTGCACTCCAGCCTGGGCAAGAGTGAAACTCCGTGTCCTTAAAAAAACAAAAAAACAAAAAAAACAAAAGGGGGGACTTGAGGAAGCAAGTCCTCAAGTAGGGTAGGAAGTGGGAAAGAGAAACAAGAACGGAAGCCCTCCCACAGGAGCGTGTTACAAAATGAGTTACCTCTGTGGGCAACTGCAGCTCAGTCTCACTCAGGAACTTTGGGAGATAATGTTGAACATACCCTGTTCTCATCTGAGAGGCAAGAGAGCTGGGGTATTTATACTCCAGACCTTGCCAGTTATTGGTTGAAGGCCGCTCCCAGGAAGTGTTAATATGTCTGTATTAGTCCATTTTCATGCTGCTGATAAAGACATACCAGAGACTGGGTAATTTACAAAAAAAAAAAAGAGATTTAATGGACTTATAGTTCCACGTGGCTGGGGAAGCCTCACAATCATGGTGGAAGGCAAGGAGGAGCAAGTCACGTCTTACATGGATGGCAGCAGGGAAAGGGAGAGCTTGTGCAGGGAACTCCTCTTTATAAAACCATTAGATCTCATGAGACTTATTCATTATCATGAGAACAGGAAAAGAAAGACTAGCCCACACGATTCAATTACCTCCCACTGGGTTCCTCCCACAACAGATGGGAATTCAAGATGGGATTTGGGTGGGGACACAGCCAAACTATATCAATGTCAGTATTCTCTCCTGCTATGTGAAAGGGTAGAATGAGCTCCAGAAGTCAGAAGATGTCCTCAGGCAAAGAAATGCAAGTGCCAAAGTTGGAAGCCAGGCCAGGGACAGGTTGATGGGATACATCTCGGTCACCAGCAATGCCTGCCACCATTAGCAATGACTCATGTATTCCTGGTTTGAGCAAGTAAGTTTTTTTTTTTTCCTTTAAAAAATAATGGAGATGGGGTCTCACCATGTTTTCCAGGGTAGTCTGGAACTCCTGGCCTCAAGCAATCCTCCCACTTCAGCCTCCCAAAGTGCTGAGATTACAGACATGAACCACCATACCCAGCCAAGAAGTAAGCTCTACCTTCATGGAGTCCTCCATGATATCTTTCCTGTACTTCAGTGGCTGTCTCTTCTCCCATCTCAGCCCTCCTGTTACCAGACACTTTTTTTTTTTTTTTTTTTTTTGAGATGGGGTCTCACTCTGTCGCCCAGGCTGGAGTGCAGTGGTACAATCTCAGCTCACTGCAATCTGCCTCCGGGTTCAAGTGATTCTCCTGCCTCAGGTCCCAAGTAACTGGGATTACAGGTGCCCACCACCATGCCCGGCTAATTTTCGCTCTTGTCGCCCAGGCTGGAGTACAATGGCGCAATCTTGGCTCACTGCAACTTTTGCCTCCCAGGTTTAAGCGATTCTCCTACCTCAGCCTTCCAAGCAGCTGGGATTACAGGAACCCGCCACCACGCCCAGCTGATTTTTGTCTTTTTAGTACGGATGGGATTTCACCATGTTGGCCAGGCCGGTCTAAAACTCCTGACCTCAGGTGGTCCACCTGCCTTGGCCTCCCAAAGTGCTGGGATGAGCCACCACACCTGGCCTAAAATGTATGACTTCTGACACTCAGCCCCAACACCCCCTCCTCTCCCAGTCAATGACTCTACTTCCACTCAACTGCTCTAGACCAAAAACCCTAGGAGTCATCCACAAAATTCTTCTCTTCCCTACACCTCAACATTCAATTCTATTGACTCCACCTCTGAAATATTCTGAGTTCAGCCAAGTTTCTCTGCTTCCATTTTCCTCCTCACCCCAACCGCATCTTAACTCTCTGCCCTGATTCTACCTGAGTCCAGAAGCCAAAGTGATCTTTTATGGTAAAACCAGACCACATCATATTCCTCTGCTTACAACCCTCCATGGGTGTCCCTCGGAAAACTGCGCAAACACTGAAGCTCTCACCCTGGTCCCAGGTACGCAAATCCCTGCCCTGAATGCATCCCCAAGCCCAACCCTGCCATTTTCCTCCAGCTCACCGAGCCCCCACGCTGGCGCTCTATTGATTCCTCAAACACATCAAGCTCTTTCCGGATCCTGGTCCTTCGCACGTCCTATTCCTTCTGCCTGGAACAGTATCTCTACCAGGTCTCTGTGGGATTGACTCCTGCTGGTCATTTCTAGCTAAACTCAAAAGCCAACATCCTCCTTTCTTTATTCCCATGGCGGTTTTTTCCTACCCCCACTCCCAACCCCAGAACAGAAGCCCCATGATCCAGAGACTCTATTCTCATTCACCTCCACACACCACGGGCAGTGTCTCCAACATGTCTGAGGCATAGCAGGAGCTCACAAAACATCTGTTGAATGAATGAGTGTAGTCACGACAAAACCTTACTTACCCATAGGGTTTCTAACCGTAGCTACATGTTTCCGGCCGTGCTCAGTGGTAGCCAGGTTCCCATTTTGTCCCATCTGGAGGTAAGCTTGTTGGTATGGTTCTCATGTGTGATCTCAGTCCCCTTAGTGCTGGAAATGTCCAGTGTCATTTGCTGAGGCTCCGGAAAGAAATTGAACCTGACGGCCGTCACTGGAGCTGAGTCCCTCTTGCTGCCCTGCCAGAAGCTGCACCTCTCTGGTGTGGCCCTCCTTGGACAGACCAGAGGGCACTGGGACCCTGTGGCTGAGTTAAGGTGGGGGAAGAGGAAAGCCAGACCCATAAGGCTTCTTTTATTTTTTTATTTATTTTTTGAGACAGTCCCTCTGTCACCCAGGCTGAAGTGCAGTAGTGCGATCACAGCTCACTGCAGCCCTGACCTTCTGTGCTCAAGCGATCCTACAACCTCAGCCTCCTGAGTAACTGGGACTGCAGGTACACACCACCACGCCCAGCTAATTTTTTTTCTTTTTCTTTTTCTTTTTTTTGTAGAGATGGGAGTCTTACTATGTTGCCCAGGCTGGTCTTGAACTCCTAGGCTCAAGCAATCCTTGTGCCTCAGCCTCCCAAAGTGCTGGGATTATAGGCGTGAGCCACTGCACCCCCTACATTGAAAGGGAAGGCTGGGGAAAGTTAAGCCCCAATCAAATATGAACAGCTGGCCGTTCCCTTCCCTCCGTGGGTGGGAGCCTCTACACTCACTCAGCAGACATCACAAGCGGAGGTGCTGCCACTCAACCCCCGCTAGCCGAGGCTGTTCCTTCATCACCAGCCCTCTGTGCTGCTCCAACCTGTAACTGGATACTGTGATGTTGGACTCCACCTTCCCCTTTCCGGTCCACAGGCACCAGCTGTGATGCTTGCCAGCTGTGCTTCCTTGGGCAAGTCACTTAACCTCTCTGAGCCTCAGTTTCCCATGCAAGAAATCAAGGTGACGAAAGCACCCACGTCATGGTGCTCACAGAGAGTCTATAAGAGCTGAGAGCAGCTCCAAGCACAGCCAGCACTCTCTTAGCACAAAGCCTAGCTCAGTACATTTCTAAAAATATGTTGTATTGGATTTTCCTTCTGAGCTACAGAAGCAATGTATGTTCCTTCAAACAAGCCACACAGCAGACGTGAACAAAGAAAAAGCCAGAGTTTCTTTCCCTTCCCGCTAACCTCGCAACCTCCAGACCCCTTCCCCACCCCCACATTCCCCAGAGGAGGTAACGAGTGCCCATTTTCCCTTGTGCACTTTTCTCTCTGCACAGTCATCCACCTGCATATATGTGGTTTTTGCATTTTTACAGAAATGGGCAAATTCCATACACATCGTCCCAGGCTAATACAATGCGGAAAGATCAATCTTGTTCTTTCTAGCAGCTTGCTAATACTACCCATTGGCAATGACCCTCAATGTATTTTAAGGCATTGACCCCTCTTTCAGTGACGGATATGTAGGCTGTTTCCAGCCCTTCACGCAACCAGCGGCGCTTTGACCTGTCTCCCCATGTCTACAGAAAGATGCCCAAAGCGTGGTTACTGGGTCAAAGGGCACAGTTTCCATTTGTGTGTTTGCTTTTTAGAAACAGGGTCTCACTGTCTTGCCCAGGCTGGAATGCAGTGGTGTGACCATGGCTCACTACAGCCTTGAACTCCTGGGTTCAAGCAATCCTCCCACCTCAGTCTTCCAAGTAACTGGGACTACAGGTTCACATCACCACACCGGGATTTTTTATTCTGTATTTTTTGTAGAGAGAGGGATCTTGCTATGTTGCCCAGGCTGGTCTTCAACTCCTGACCTCAAGCAATCCTCCTACCTCGGTCTCCCAAAGTGTTGGGATTATAAGTGTGAGTCACCACGCCCAGCCCTGTTCTTAGTACTGAGGGCCCTCACTCCCCTTGTCTCTTGTCACTGCCCTATCCCCAGACTTTGGCACAGTGCCTAGCATGCACGGTGCCTAGTATGCAATCGGTGCTCAGCATTTGCCACAACCAAAAGAGAAACCATTCCCACAGCCGGTCTGAGGACAGAGCCAGGGGCTTAGGGCATGACCTCCAGGTCACTGGGTTACTGCGTCCCCACTGCGATGACACAACTCCCTTTGCAGCACATCTCAGGGCGTGGATTGCAATACTCAAGTTGTCTCACTGCTTCCACCCCCAGTCCCCAAAGGCAGAGGAGCTGATGGGATGGGAAGGAAGGCCCATGTGCCCTTGCCTCAGGAAGCCAGGACATTCCACACCAGCTGGGCAGACTTGGAAAGGCCAAGGGGCACCAAGGCCAGGAGCTGGCACCTCTCCGGGTTTCTGTCATTTAAGGTCAGCTTCTCACTGACCACTGCCCACCACCCATAAGTTGAGCTCCAACCCAGAAAAGCAACTCTTCAGGCCCTGCGAATCCAATCCCCTGCCCTCCCTGCTCACCACACCAGGTGCTCCAGCCATACACAACGCCTCAGCACACGCATTCACTTAGCACACAATTATTTATTGAGCATTTACTGTATGCCAGGCACCACACCAGGTCAGGAGATGCAGTGGTGAGCAGATGAAGCTCTGTACTCCCAGCTCTCATGGTTGTGGTTGTAGCTGGCTGAGCAACAGCCCCCAAAGATGCACACATCCTAATCTTAGGAATCTGTGAATATGTCACCATATGTAGCAAAAGGGACTTGGCAGAGGAGATTAAATAAGACATTTTGAGATGAGGAGATTATACTAGATTATCCAAGTGCACCCAAAATAATCACAAGAGTCCTTACAGCAGGGAGGCAAGAGGGTCAGAGTCAGAAGAGGTAGGGATGGAAGCAGAGGTCAGAGAGAAGAGAAGATGCTATTAATACATCACTGGCTTTGAAAACAGTGGAAGGGGCCACAAGCCAAGGAGAGAAGGTAGCCTCTGGAAGCTAAAAAGCACATGGGAGCAGATTCTTCTGAGCCTCCAGAAAGAATGTAGCAGCTGGGCATCATGGCTCACACCTAGAATCCCAGCACTTCGGGATGCTGAGGTGGGAGGACTGCTTGAGGCCAGGAGTTCAAGAACAGCCAGGGCGGGCGGACGCGGTGGCTCAAGCCTGTAATCTCAGCACTTTGGGAGGCCGAGGAGGGCGGATCACGAGGTCAGGAGATCGAGACCATCCTGGCTAACACGGTGAAACCCCGTCTCTACTAAAAAATACAAAAAACTAGCTGGGCGAGGTGGCGGGCGCCTGTAGTCCCAGCTGCTCGGGAGGCTGAGGCAGGAGAATGGCGTAAACCCGGGAGGCGGAGCTTGCAGTGAGCCGAGATCCAGCCACTGCACCCCAGCCCGGGCGACAGAGCGAGACTCCGTCTCAAAAAAAAAAAAAAAAAAAAAAAAAAAAAAAAAAGAACAGCCAGGGCAACACAGTGAGACCCTGTTCTTATGAAAAAAAAACATTTAATTATTCTGTGTGGCAGCACATCCCTGTAGCCTCAGCTACTTGGGAGGCAGAAGTGAGAGAATCACTTTTGCCCAGAAGCTTGAGGCTGCTGTGAGTGGTGATCACATCACTGCACTCCAGCCTGGGTGACAGAGTGAGACCCTGTCTCTAAAGTAAAGCAAACAAAAGAACCCGAAATAAACAGCAAGAATGAAGCCTTGTGGACCTAATTGAGACTTCTGACCTCCAGAACTGTAAGATAACAAATGTGAGTTGTTTTAAGCTGCTGATTGAAGAAATTCACCACAGCAGCCATAGGAGACTAATGTGATGGTCTGGCAGGGGAGACAGCCCACACGTCCCACAGGACTGGTGACATTATTTGTTGTGAGGCCCAGCCGAAAATGAAAATGCAGTTTCCTTTGTTCAAAAATTAGCAGCAGCTGGGTACAGTGGCTCATGCCTGTAATCCCAGCACTTTGGAGGCCAAGGTGGGTGGATCATTTGAGGTCAGGAGTTCGAGACCAGCTTGGGGAACATCATGAAACCTCATCTCTATCAAAAATACAAAAACTAGCCAGGAGTGGTGGTGTATGCCTGTAATCCCAGCTGCTTGGGAGGTTGGGGCAGGAGAATCACTTGAACCTGGGAGGCAGATGTTGCAATGAGCCGAGATGGCACCACTGTACTCCAGCCTAGGCAGCAGTGAGACTCCGTCTCAAAAAAAAAAAAAAAAAGTTATCAGGAGTTTCAAAACAGCAACAGCAGAGCATTCAGCCAAGCACGGGGCCCTTTTTTGAGGCAGGGTGTGCTTCTGTTGCCCAGATTGGACTGCAGTGGTGCAATCATGGCTCGCTGCAGCCTCAACCTCTTGGTTCAAGTGATCCTCTTGCCTCAGCCTCCCAAGTAGCTGGGACTACAGGGATATGCCACCACACCGGGCTTTTTTTTTTTTTTTCTGACAGAGACAAGGTCCTGCTATGTTGCCCAGGCCAACCTCAAACTCCTGAGTTCAAGCAATTCTCCCAAAATGCTGGGTTTACGGGTGTGAGTCACCAAGCCCGGCCATGGGCCCTTCTCAGCACAGGACATACCCATCAAGCTGGCCCTGACTCCTGCCAGGAACTCGTTGATTATAGTGCTGCGATCAGTTCAAGAAGAAAATGGGGAGGGGACCCTGAGTGTGTGACAATGACAGGACCCAGTCTGGGGCTGGGAGATCTCTCTCTGCGGGCTGACACGTGCTTTGGGCCAGGTTCCTGGGAGGTGGTGAGAAGGGGCTTGACTCCACACCCCTCCTTCTGTAAACAGTGCCCGCGCTCCTCCAAAACTCAGCCTGCCCTCTCCTCTGGGAAGCCTTTCATCCCCCAAGCTGGTTTCAGCGCCTCCCTTCCCTGAAGACCTGTAACACTCTGCCCTCGGCCCTTTGAATGTTTCTAAATAAACATTTTATTTTAGAATAATTTTAGATTTACTAGCCAGGCGTGGTGGCTCATGCCTGTAACCCCAGCACTTTGGGAAGCCGAAGCGGGAGGATGACTTGAGGCCAGGAGCTCGAGACCAGCCTGGGCAACACTGCGAGACCCCATCTCTACAAAAAGAAATCGAAGAGCAATGTTTTTCTTTTATTTTTGAAACAGAGTCTTGCTCTGTGGCCCAGGCGGGAGTGCAGTGGTGTGATCTCGGCTCACTGCAACCTCCTCCTCCCAGGTTCAAGCAATTCTTCTGCCTCAGCCTCCTGCGTAGCTGCGACTACAGGCACCTGCCACTATACCTGGCTAATTTTTTTGTTTGTTTGTTTTTTAAGTAGAGGTAGGGTTTCACCATGTTGGCCAGGCTACTCTCAAATTACTGACCTCAAGTGATTTGCCCATCTAGGCCTCCCAGAGTGCTGGGATTACAGGCATGAGCCACCATGCCTGGCCAAGAAGAAGAATTTCAGATTCACAGAAGAGTCGCAAAGATGGTAAGGAGAGGTCCTGTGTCCCTTCACCCAGCTTCCCCAAATGCTAGCATCTTACCCGACCATGCCCAGACAGATGCTAACGTTGGTCATAACTGTGAACCACCCTCCGGACTTATTCAGATTTCCCTCGTTTTCCACCAATGCCCTTTTTCTGTTTTAGGGCCTGATCCAGGGCACCACAATGCGTTTGGCTCCCCCATAACCTAAAAATGAATCCGTGGGCGTCAGGATGTGCCTGTCCCTGTGCCAAGTGCGTCACCTACTTGATCTCACTGAATTCTCACAGTCGTCACCTGCCCCATTTTGGAGGTGAGGAAACTGAGGCCCAGAGATATTAAGTAACTACAGGGTCATCGAGCACCCCTTCAAAAATACTTGGTTCCTATCTCACGGCTCCGAAGTTCCTCACCATGCCACCGGCTCTCTATTCCAGAACTCCATTCACCATACCACCCCACAGCTTGCCAGACTTGAGTCAGTATAATTTTTCCTCCTGTCCACTTTCTTTGCTTAATATTTTTCTTCTAAAACCACTGCGCTGGGTGCAGTGACTTATGGCTGTAATCCCAGCACTCTGGGAGGCTGACGCAGAGGATCGCTTGAGTCTAGGTGTTCAAAACCAGCCCCAAATGAGATTCTGTCTCTAGGGGCTCAATCGATCCTCCCACGTCAGTCTCCTGAGTAGCTGGGACTCCAGGTGTGTGCCACCATGCCCAAGGTTTGATTTTTTTCTTTGAGACAGAATTTCACTCTTGTCACCCAGGCTGGAGTGCAGTGGCACGATCTTGGCTCACTGCAACCTTCACCTACCAGGTTCAAGCGACTCTCCTGCCTCAACCTCCCAAGTAGCTGGGACTACAGGCACATGCCACCAGGCCTGGCTAATTCTTTATTTTTAGTAGCGACGAGGTTTCACCATGATGGCCAAGCTGGTCTCGAACTCCTGACCTCAGGTGATCCACCCACCTCGACCTCCTAAAGTGCTGAAATTACAGGCATGAGCCACCGTGCCTGGCCTTTTTTTTATTTTTAAGACATGGGATCTCATTATGTTATCCAGGCTGGACTCAAACTCCTAGACACAAGCAATCTTCCTGCCTCAGCCATCCCAGCAGCTGGGACTACAGGCACTTGCCACCATGCCTGGCTTTCTTCTACCTTTTAATCATCTTTCCAATCATTTGCCCCAAGTCTCTCCCCAAGATTATCAGAGTGTGACGCTGGGTAGTCAGTTTCCATGTGTTGCACGCCCACCTCCAGCGGGCCCTGTGCTGAGCATCTTATAAGCACTGTTTCATTGAGTCTTCAGACAACCCTCAGCACAGGTGATGTGTGTTTTCCTGGGTTTACAAAGAAGGCAACAGAAAGGCAAGGTATCCTGCCTAAGGTCACACGGGCAGAAACAGTAGGACCATGGCTCCAATCCAGACTGGCCAGACCCCTAAGCAAGAGGCCTTAGCCACACACCTGGAGCGCTCAGATGCAGAGACATTCAGGTTGGGCACGAAAGAGCTTTCGAGAATCTGATAACCCCGGGAGCATCAGGCACTGGTAGCTTTAGGCAAATCAGTGTAGGAAAATATATCTCCCCTCAAAGGTAAATCAAGGAGTGATATTTGACTTGCAAAATTATTCGCAAATGAGCCAGTGTTTAAGCATGAAAATTTGACTTTTTTTTAATCCTCTAGTCATTTTCTCTTTTTCCTTCTAAGCAAAGAGCCTGCTGCTCCTACTCACTGCCTTCAGGGAGAGGGGCAACGGGTGGGCAGCACCAACACCATTTGTGGCTTTGGTTTCTGAAACCCTAGACAAGGAGTTGGCACCTACATCCTGGAAGCCAAATTCCACCACTGACTTTTTTTTTTTTTTTTTGAGACTGAGTCTTGCTCTGCTACCCAGGCTGGAGTGCAGTAATGCAATCTCATCTCACGGCAACCTCTGCCACCCGGGTTCAAGCGATTCTCCTGCCTCAGCCTCCCGAGTAGCCACACACCTGTCTGATTTTTGTATTTTCAGTAGAGATGGGGTTTTGCCATGTTGGCCAGGCTGGTCTCAAACTCCTGACCTCAGGTGATCCGCCCGCCTCGGCCTCCCAAAGTGCTGGGATTACAGGCGTGAACCACTGTGCCTGGCCCTCCACCACTGACTCTAAAAAAAAATTCAGGTAAGAACAATTAGCTTGAGGTCTACCCTTTTCACAGATTTCTAAGTGTACAATGCAGTACTGTTAATTATAGGCCCCATGTTATATAGCAGATCTCTAGAATTTTTTTTTTTTTTGAGACAAGGTCTTGCTCTGCCACCCAGGATGGAGTGCAGTGGTGCAATCATGGCTCACTGCAGCCTTGAACTCCTGGCCTCAAGTGATCCTCTCATCTCAGCCTCCCAAGTACTTGGGACTGCAGGCATGTGCCACAGTGCCAGGATAATTTCTTAAATTTCTATGTAGAGACAGGATCTCACACTGTTCCCCAGACTGATTTCAAACTCCTGGCTTCAAGCAATCCTCCCACCTTGTCCTCCCAAAGTGCTGGGATTATAGGTGTGAGCCACTGTGCCTGACCTTAGAATTTATTAATCTTGGCTGGTTGCAGTGGCTCACACCTGTAATCCCAGCACTTTGGGAGGCCGAGGCAGGTGGATTACGAGGTCAGGAATTCGAGACCAGCCTGGCCAACACGGTAAAACCCCGTCTCTACTAAAAATACGAAAAGTAGCTGGGCGTGGTAGCTTCAGCCTCCCAGGCTCAAGCACTTCTCCTACTTCAGCCTCCCAAGTAGCTGGGACTACAGGTTTGAGGCACCACACCTGGCTAATTTTTAAAAATTGATTTTTTTAGGCCGGGCGCGGTGGCTCAAGCCTGTAATCCCAGCACTTTGGGAGGCCGAGACGGGCGGATCACAAGGTCAGGAGATCGAGACCATCCTGGCTAACACGGTGAAACCCCGTCTCTACTAAAAAATACAAAAAACTAGCCGGGTGAGGTGGCGGCGCCTGTAGTCCCAGCTACTCGGGAGGCTGAGGCAGGAGAATGGCGGGAACCCAGGAGGCGGAGCTTGCAGTGAGCTGAGATCCGGCCACTGCACTCCAGCCTGGGTGACAGAGTGAGACTCTGTCTCAAAAAAAAAAAAAAAAAAATTGATTTTTTTGTGGAGATGGGGGTCTCACTATGTTGCCCAGGCTTATCTTGAATTCCTGGGTTCAAATTATCCTCCCACCTTTGCCTCCCAAAGTGCTAGGATGACAGGCCTGAGCCAGTGCGCCTGGCCAGGGAAGGAAGCTCTGACACGTGCATGACATAAATGAAGCTGGAGGACATTATGCTGAAAGGGAAAGAAGCCAGTCACAGAAAGACAAGTACCGCGGTGATTCCACTCATACGAGGCATCTACAACAGTCGAACTCATAAAAACAGAGTAGAATGGTGGTTGCGGGGGGTGAGCGGGAGAGGGAAATGGGGAGTTGCTATTCCACAGGTATAAAATTTCAGTTATGAAAGAGTAATACTTTTTTTTTTCCAGACAGATTCTCGTTCTGTCGGCCAGGCTAGAGTACAGTGGTGTGATCTTGGCTCACTGCAACCTCCACCTCCCGGGTTCAAGGGATTCTCCTGACTCAGCCTCCCAAGTAACTGTTGCCCAGGCTGGAGTGCAGTGGCATGATCTTGGCTCACTGCAACCTCTGCCTCCTGGGTTCAAGCAGTTCTCGTGCCTCACCTCCCAAGTAGCTGGGATTACAGGTGCCCGCCACCATGCCCAGCTAATTTTTTGTATTTTTAGTAGAGATGGGGTTTCACCATATTGGCCAGGCTGGTCTAGAACTCCAGAGCTCAGGTGATTCACCTGCCTCGGCCTCCCAAAGTGCTGGGATTACAGGCGTGAGCCACCACACCTGGCCTCTTCCCTTTTAGGAGTGAATAATATTCTACTGTATCACCATACCGTGTTTTCTTTATCCACTCATCAGCTTACGGACATTTGAGTCGCTTCTGTATCGTGGCTATTGTGAGTAGTGCTGCAATGGATATGCAAAGCTCTTTTTGAGATCCTGATTTTGACTCCTTTGGATACAAATCCAGAGTGGGATTGCTGGATCATGTGGTGGTTCTGCTTCATTTTTTGAGACAACTCTATGCTGTTTTCTATAGTGGCTACACCGTCTCACATTCCCACCACAGTGCACGGGGGTTCCTTTTTCTGCCCCAACGTTGCCAACATTTTTTGCCTTCTTTTTTTATTTATTTATTTATTTATTTATTTGAGATGGAGTTTCACTCTTGTCACCCAGGCTGGAGTGCAATGGCGCGATCTCGGCTCACTGCAACCTCCACCTTCTGTGTTCAAGTGATTCTCCTGCCTCAGCCTCCTGAGTAGCTGGGATTACAGGCACGCACCACCATGTCCAACTAATTTTTGTATTTTTAGTAGAGACGGGGTTTCACCATGTTGGCCAGGCTGGTCTCGAACTCCTGACCTAGTGATCCACCTGCCTTGGCCTGAGGCTATAGGTCTCAGTGCTGAGATTATAGGCATGAGTGAGCGTGCCTGGCCACCTTCTGTTTGAGAATGTCCATCCATCCTAATAGGTGTGAGGCCATAGCCTACTGTGGTTTGGATTTGCATTTCCCTGCTGATGAGTGGTGTGGAGAACCTTTTCATATGCCTCTTGACCATTCATTTGTCTTCCTTGGAGAAGAGTCTGTTCAGGTCCTTTACCCATTTTTGGATCTATTTGGTTTTTTGTTATTGGGTTGTAGGAGTTCTTTATATATTTGGATATTACCAAAATATATACAGGGGAAGGTCGGGGAGGCAGGGGAAGAGGGATGGAGGGGAGGCAGGGGAAGGTGGGGGGAGGCAGGAGGGAGGGAAGGTGGGAGGGGAAAAGGCATGGCAGGCAAGGCAGGGAGGAAGGCAGGAGGGACAAAGGGGAGAGTAGTAGAAGAGGGAGGGAGGAAGGCAGAGGGAGGAAGGAAAGGAGGGGGAAAGAGGGGAGAGGAGGGGGAAAGAGAGGAGAGGAGGGGGAAAGGGGGGAGAGGAGGGGGAAAGGGGGGAGAGGAGGGGGAAAGGGGGGAGAGGAGGGGGGAAAAGGGGGAAGAGGAGGGGGAAAGGGTGAAGAGGTGAGGGAAAGGGGGGAGAGGAGGGGGAAAGGGGGGAGAGGTGGGGGAAAGGGTGAAGAGGAGGGGGAAAGGGGGAAGAGGAGGGGGAAAGGGTGAAGAGGAGGGGGAAGGGGGGAGAGGAGGGGGAAAGGGGGAATAGGAGGGAAAGAAAGAGGAGGAGGGGGAGGGAAGGAGGAAGGTGGGAGGGGGACGAAGTCAGGAGTGGGGAGGAAGGGGGCAGGGGGAGGGGAAAGAAGAGGGAAAGAAATAGGAGGAGGGGATGAGGGAGGGACAGAGGGAGGAGGGGATGAGGGGGAGGGACAGAGGGAGGAGGGGATGAGGGGGAGGGACAGAGGGAGGAGGGGATGAGGGGGAGGGACAGAGGGAGGAGGGGATGAGGGGGAGGGACAGAGGGAGGAGGGGATGAGGGGAGGGACAGAGGGAGGAGGGGATGAGGGGGGAGGGACAGAGGGAGGAGGGGATGAGGGGGGAGGGACAGAGGGAGGAGGGGATGAGGGGAGGGACAGAGGGAGGAGGGGATGAGGGGGAGGGACAGAGGGAGGAGGGGATGAGGGGGGAGGGACAGAGGGAGGAGGGGATGAGGGGGAGGGACAGAGGGAGGAGGGGGAGGGGGGGAGGGACAGAGGGAGGAGGGGATGGGGGGAGGGACAGAGGGAGGAGGGGATGAGGGGGGAGGAGAGGAGGGGGAGGGGAGGAGTTTATTTCATTTACTCATCTGAGTAGCCCAAGGTTGGAACTGCATTCTGTTGATGAGGAAACAGAGTAGTTGAGTAATTTACCCAAGGTCACACAGCTGACAGGCTGAAACAACATCCAGTGTGACACTCAAACCCAAACCACTACACTCACACATGCTATGCTTTAATGATGCTACATTTTTCTAAGATTTTGAAAAGTTGTGTGTGTACATGTTCACCAAAAGGCAATGAACAAATCTGTGTCCTGCTCTCAATCCCAAGTCCCCTAACCACGAAGTTTTACTTCCACCTCCACAAGTAACATGTCGCCATTCAGTGAGTAGCTATAGTTTATGCCATGTGAGCTCACACGAATATATTCTCACGTCCTCCCCTTTTTACACAGAGGTATGCTTGCTTTGTGCATACTTGCTTTCTTACCTAATCAAGTTCGGAAACGGTTCCTCCCTGCTTTCTTACAGCTGCAGAGCATATTCAGTTATACAGATGATGCCATTGATTTTTAACTGGTGCCATCCTGAAGAGGGTTTTGGTTGTTTCCATCTTTCGCTTTTACGATGTTGCAAAAAATAACCTCAGAGGTAAATAAGGTCTCACAAACCCCAGTTTATCTGAAGGATTACTGCTGGGCTGCAGACCAGCCGGGACAGAGGATTTCTGCATTGGTAATTTGGACAGATACTGGCCAAGGAGACCGGGTTCATGTACAACTCAGCCCAAATTCCAAAGCCATGGGGGGATTGGGTGGCAGCAGAGGCCCAGGAGACAGGACACACGTCCCCTGTCTCCTCCAGTCCTGCCATCACCTCACCGCCATGAGCTTCCTTTGAGCTTTCCTGTGATCACAGAACAGTCATGACAGCATGTCGTCTTAAACGCACAAGATGAAATAGCACACAACCCTAACAAATGAGGAAGACAGAGGGAAAAGGGCACCAAGATTCATTAAAAGGGGGCAAAGCAGGGCCGGGAACAGTGGGTCACACCTGTAATGTCAGCACTTTGGGAGGCTGAGGTGGGCAGATCACTCGAGGTCAGGGGTTCGAGACCAGCCTGGCCAACATGGTGAAACCCATCTCTACTAAAAAATACAAAAAGTAGCCAGGCGTGGTGGCAGACGCCTGTAGTCCCAGATGCTCGAGAGGCTGAGGCAAGAGAATCACTTGAGCCCAGGAGGTGGAGGCTGCAGTGAGCTGAGATGGCACCACGGCACTCCAGCCTGGGTGACAGAGTGAGACTCCATCTCAATAAATAAATAAATAAATAAATAAATAAATAAATAAATAAAAATTTAAATTTAAACCTCAAAAGTAGGGGAGCAAAATGGGAAAACATGCCGGGGAAGGGCAGCCCCCAGCATCCCTGTCCATCCCTCAGGGATGACAACGTGGAACAGGGGAGGGTCTCAGACTGCCCCAAATAAACTGAGCCATGAACCGAGGACCCTGAGGCGCCTGGGCCGCTCTCTGGGCATTTGCTAATCAGGAGGGTACTTGTGGCAGCTGGTCCCCTGTGCCAGAGCCCTGCGCATGAGGTTTCATGTGCGTTATCCCAACTAAACCTCCTGGCCACACATGAGGTCAGTCCTATTATTACCTCGCCCTCCGGAAGAGGACACAGGTGAGATTCCTGCCGGAGCCACACAAATCACTCCGCAGAAAGACAGTTTGGATAATCAGGACCACAAATCATTAGCAGGACATTTGAAGCGGTGCGTAATGGCACTAAAAATATTGATTTGGAAAGAATCCTGAGGCAGCCGAATTTCCATTCGAATCCTCACCTCCTTTTACAATAGTTTTGGGGGCAGGGAAGGATCTGAGAGGGAAGATGCCATCTCCAGCACTTTTTTAAATGACACACATGTATTTTTTATTCCACAAAATGAATGCGGGCTTATTGCAGACAACTTGGAACATATGGGAGAAAATGAAATCCATAAACCTACCCCCCAGGGGAGGCCTCTGTTAACCCCATGGTACGTTGGCTGTTTGCAGCACGTGTGTGCTTTAGAATATGTTGACTGAAATATAACATATGTGCAGAAAAATGCATGGATCATAAATGGATATTTGGGCATTTTTGCCCTAAAAATCCTTGATGGATTTTTAGGGCAAAAACTCCCATGTAACAAGCATCTGGATCAAGAAACAGAACATGATGTGAAAGTGTGGTTTTTTTGTCTTTCAAATTAAAAATGTGTTTTAGAAACAGGGTCTCACTCTGTGGCCCAGGCTGGAGTGCAGTGGCACTATTATGACTCACTGCAGCCTCCACCTCCTGAGCTCAAGTGACCCTCCTCCTTTAGCCTCCCAAGGAGCTGGGACTACAGGTGCATGCCACTACGCCTAGCTAATTTTTTAATTTTTTGTAGAGACAGGGTCTGGCTATGTTGCCTAGGCTGGTTTCGAACCCCTGGGCTCAAAAGGATCTCCTGCCTCGGCCTCCCAAAGTGCTGAGATTACAGGCAGGAGTCATTGTGCCCAGCCACCAATGTGGTTTTTAAACAAAATCAGGGCCCTGTGGTGTCATGAGCCCAATTATATTCCCCAAAAAGATATGTTGAAATCCTCACCCCAGCTACCTGTGAATGTACCCGGTGGACCTGCTGGACAACTTGATTTCTGTCTTCTGGTCTACAGAGCTCTGAGAAAACCCATTTCTCGTTGTTTTAAGCCACCCTGTTTGTGGTGATTTTTTACAACACCCCTAGGAAACTGAAATGCGTGGGTACATGCAGTTTAATATTTTTTCCTGATTATGAAAGTCACCAAGTTCACCTCTCACCTGGACACACGTACCAGCTCCTGGAGTAATCTAAGAATGTCATCTTGCACAGCCGGTGACCACTGCAGACACACTGAATGATATCAGCTCTGCACCATGCCCTGTGGCCTCAGGGACAGTGAGCAGACCATGGGTGTTGGGAGGGAGGGCCTGGAAGGGGGAGCACAGACCTCACTGACAGGAGCAGGGGCAGGGGCCCAGCCCCTGCTATTTCCTGGCCAGGCTGACCCAGTCCTGCCTCCCAGTCTTTGCCCCAGGCTCCTCCTCCGACCGTCACAGGTAGAGCCATTGCTCTATTGCTGGCTGGGTCTCCTTGGCTCCAGTGGGTGGCCTTGCCTTTCCTGGCACCTTGGTCCTACAGTGGGGGGCACCCCTACACAGCTTCATCTGCACCCTGGAACCCCCTGAACCTGAGAGGCGGTGGGTTGGTATTTTCACATCTTAAGTGAACAGATATAAACCCAGGTCATATATCTGCTGGTTCAGGGACACGAGGAGGGCTCCACAGTGAGGTTACCGATAGCTTTGGCTTTCCTAAGAGCTGAAAAGGCTGTCCTGAGGCTCTGGGACTAGCTGAGAATGGGCTACCGAGAAGATCAATGGGGCTGGGCACTGTGGCTCATGCCTGTAATCCCAGTACTTTGGAGGCCAAGGTGGGAGGATTGCTTGAGGCCAGGGGTTCAAGGCCAACTTGGCCAACATAGCAAGATCCCATCTTGTAAATAAAAAGCTCAGCAGGCAGCACAAATATTTGGCACCTTGTCTGGAAACCCAAAGACCTGGGATGAGTAAGAAAAGTCAGCAGCAGTGATTGAGGACACCCAGAGTTCACATCTACCCCTAGAAAGGCAGCAAGGGGTGGTGTTTGAGGCCTTCTGCGGTCTGGGTGCATTTTCTCACCCTCCATCTGCGGAGGTGACTGATACGGTTTGGCTTTGTGTCCCCACCCAAATCTCATCTTGAATTGTAATCCCCACATGCCAAGGGAGAGACCAGGCGGAGGTAATGGGATCATGGGGGCAATTTCCCCATACTGTTATAATAGTGAGTTCTCACGAGATTTGATGTTTTTATAAGGGGCTCTTCACTGCATCACTGGGCAGTTCTTCCTGCCACCTTGTGAAGAAGGTGCTTGCTTCCCCTTTGCCTTCCATCAGGATTCTAAGTTTCCTGAGACCTCCCCAGCCATGCTGAACTATGAGTCAATGAAACCTCTTTCCTTTATAAATTACCCAGTATCAGGCAGTTCTTACAAAGGTAGGAGAACGGACTAATACCGTGACACTCTCAAGAGTAGAATGCCAGGGACACTTTCCCAAGCCCAGAGGTGAGGGCCACCTCCCTCCTAACAAGACCAGGCAGCCCAGGATGGGGAGGAACCCCAGGGGCAAGTCTGTGCCCGCTTTGGGCAGGGCCCTGGCAGGGAGTGAGGCAAACCTCAGCCCACATCTGCTCATCACTTCCCCTGCACCTCCCCAGCAAGGCTCTGCCCAGCAGATCTTGGCACATCGTCAGCACTCAACAGATATTTGTTGGATGTGTGGCTGGCTGGATAAATAGGTGGATGGACAGACGGATAGATGGATGGACAGGCAAGCAGAGACACGGAGAAACAGATGATTAGATGGATACACGGGTGGATGCATGGATAGGTAGATGAATGGATAGATAGATGAATGCTTTATAAATGAATGGCTGGCTTATGTGGATGGATAAGTAGATGGATGGATGGATGACAAATGAAGAGACAGATGAATACATGCATAGATAAATGAATTAATAGATGGATGGGTAAACAGATCAGCGAATAGAAGACAGCCAGACAGAAAAATGGCTGGATGGTTCTAGAAAATTTTAGGACAGAGAAGGCCAGCTCACTGGTCCAAGGAGCAAACTGGGTGTGAGGAGCAGCCCAGGCTTAAGGTTGAACTCATCATCCAGCAGGAAGAGCCCTGTGGAGGGGATTTGGGCAATTCATACGCCTGCAGTTCACACCCCCACCTTTGCTCATGCTGTTCCTTCTGCTTGGAAGGTCCCCTCTCCACTTCTCTGCCTACCTAGACCCCCTCAATCTCTTACAACTCATCTGGGGTCCCTGTTTCTCCAGGAAGTTCCCTGATCAGCCCTCTTCCACCCAGCCTAGTGTTGGAGGGTGGTCAGGTTCCCTCCCACAACACCCCTCATTTGCTGTACATGCCACCCCGGATTGGATGGGCTATTTACTCCTGATGCCCCAGTGGACCACGGGCACCTCTAGGGCTGACACCCTGCCTGGCTTCTTTCTCCATCCCAGCACTGGGCCTGGCACACAACAGATGCTCAGGAAACATCAAACCAAAACAAGCGAATGGAGGAAGGGATCCTGTTCCCCAGTCCCCCAGATGTACAGATACTGTGATTTGACCAGAAATACACTTGCCCAGCTAAGCCTTAAAAAACAAAATCAGGGCCAGGCCCAGTGGCTCACACCTGTAATCCCGGCACTTTGGGAGGCTGAGGTGGGCAGCTCACGAGGTCAGGAGTTTGAGACCAGCCTGGCCAATATGGTGAAACCCTATCTATACTAAAAATACAAAAATCAGCCGGGCGTGGGGGCAGGTGTCTGTAGTCCCAGCTACTCGGGAGGCTGAGGCAAGAGAATCACTTGAACCCAGGAGGCAGAGGTGGCACTGAGCCGAGATCATGCCACTGCACTCCAGCCTGAGTGACACAGCGAGATTCCGTCTTAAAAAAAAAAAAAAAAAAAATCAGGCTGAACGCAGTGACTCCCATCCGTAATCCCAGAACTTTGGGAGGCAGAGGCAGGCAGATCATTTGAGCCTAGGAGTTCGAGACCAGCCTGAGCAACATAGTTGAGAACCCAGTTCTACAGAAAAATTAAATAAACAACAACAAAAATCAGCCACAAAAAAGAAGCAGACTCAAATAAAAAATACACAGTTCCAAGCTGGTGGCTTGATGAACCAGAAAAGCCTCACACACGTGTAGCACCTCACGATCCACAAAGAGCCACCTCCTGGGCCAGCTATGCAAACCTGTCAGGAGGGTCATCTTTGCTAAGTGGGAAAGGAGGCCCAGAGCTAAAGCCACTTACCCTGGGCCACCCTGTGTGTAGGGACCAGGGCTGGGGCCAGGGGTGTAGGGACCACACCCACCAGGCCAACATCCCCCTTCTGACCCCTGAAATGGGAAAGACTGATTTCCCCACCTGGAAGAGGTGAGGCGCAGAGAGCCTGAGCTGCCTGCCTGGGCTCACACAGCTAGGAGAGTGAGAGTGACTTAAGCACAGGCCTGGGACCTCAGGCCAGAGTGGAGGCTTCACCCGAGAGCCGTGGGTGGAGCAGAGCAGAACCATGGGGTTCATATTGAGCCGCTCTGGTGGCTCCTGAACAGAGACAGGTCCCTGCGAAAGGGCACCTGGACCCCTGAGGACCCACAACCAGGCAGCTGGGCAACTTGTGCCTGAGTCCAGATACCACAGAGTCCCAGGCTGCTCTATCCTGGGCATGAAAGACAAGCCCTCAGGCCGGGCATGGTGGCTCAAGCCTATAATCCCAGCACTTTGGGAGGCCGAGATGGGCGGATCACGAGGTCAGGAGATTGAGACCATCCTGGCTAACACGGTGAAACCCCATCTCTACTAAGAAAAATACAAAAAAAAAACTAGCCGGGCGAGGTGGCGGCGCCTGTAGTCCCAGCTACTTGGGAGGCTAAGGCAGGAGAATGGCGAGAACCCGGGAGGCGGAGCTTGCAGTGAGCCGAGATCCAGCCACTGCACTCCAGCCTGGGCGACAGAGTGAGACTCCGTCTCAAAAAAAAAAAAAAAAAGATAAAAAAGAAAGACAAGCCCTCTCCAGCAGCATTGACAAGACACCCTTCCAGGGCCGAGCACAGTGGCTCACGCCTATAATCCCAGCACTTCGGGAGGCCAAGGCAGGTGCCTCACTTGAAGTCAGGAGTTCAAGACCAGCCTGGCCAACATGGTGAAACCCTGTCTCTACTAAAAATACAAAAAATTAGCCATGTGTGCTGATGCATGCCTATAATCCCAGCTACTCGGGAAGCTGAGGCAGGAGAATCACTTGAACCCGGGAGGCAGAGGTTGCAGTGAGCTGAGATGGTGCCACTGCGCACTGGCCTGGGCAACAGAGGGAGACTCCATCTCAAAAACAAAACAAAACAAAAAAACACCCTTCCTAACGGCTTAGGTCTGATTTTGGGGTTGGATGGACATGGTTTCAAATCCCAGCTCTGCCACTTGTGAGCTGGATGGGCCTCACCTAGCTGAGACCCCGCCATGTGTCTCTAAAGCTATGGTAACAACATCTGCTGCAGGGTGGTCATGCCAGCCACGTGAGATCATACACTCAAGCGCCAGTCACTGAGCCCAGCAGAGGGTAGGCATCACCATCCCCACCACCAATAGCCCTCACCAGACCAAAACCCCACAAAGAGGGTGCAGACTCAGAGCTTGCTGCAGGGCAGGACGAAGAGCAAAGAGTAAGTTTTCTGCGTTACCCCTGCTTCCCAGGACGATAGGGATGCTGGAGGTTCTGGGTACAGATAGGGCTAGGTGAGGATTCTCCCCCGCAGAACTGAGGTGCCAGGGAAGACAGATGCACCTGCCGAGGCCAAGGGGACTCAGGAGCAACAGAACAACAGCTTCCCCTGTGACGGAGACAGGAGGGACACAAGGCAAAGGTCAGGGGACAGGAGCCGGGTCAGCCTGGCCAGGAGAGAAGCCAGGCCCCTTTCTCCCCTCCTGTCAGTGGGGTCTGTATTCCTCCTGCCAGGGGCTTCCCCCCGACTCCCCTGGTCTACCCACTGTCCCCCCAAAACATTCAGCACCAATTCTTGCCACCCAACAAGGTTGGATATCAACCCCAATGGGGCTATATTTGAATTCTTTTTTTTTTTTTTTTGAGACAGGGTCACGCTCTGTCGTCCAGGCTGCAGTGCAGTGGTATAATTTCAGCTCACTGTAGCCTCTGCCTCCCAGGTTCAAGTCATTCTTGTGCCTCAGCCTCCTGCATAGCTGGGACTACAGGCTTGCACCACCACGCCCGGCTAATTTTCATATTTTTAGTAGAGACGGGGTTTTACTATGTTGCCCAGGTTAGTCTCTAACGCCTGACCTCCAGTGATCTGCCCGCCTCAGCCTCTCAAAGTGCTGGGATTATAGGTGTGAGCCACTGCGCCCAGCCTGAAGTTGAACTTTTTTTTTCTTTTTTTTTTTTTTTTTTGAGATGGAGTCTTGCTCTATCGCCCAGGCTGGAATGCAGTAGCAACATCTCGGCTTACTGCAACCTCCGCCTCCTGGGTTCAAACAATTCTTGTGCCTCACTCTCCCGAGTAGCTGGGATTACAGGTGCACACAACCATGCCTGGGTAGTTTTTGTATTTTTAGTAGAGATGGAGTTTCTCCATGTTGGCCAGGCTGGTCTTGAACTCCTGACCTCAGATGATCTGCCTGCCTCAGCCTCCCAAAAGTGCTGGGATTACAGGCGTGAGCCACTGCGCCCGACCTGGATTTGAATTCTGATGCTCCTGCTTGCTAGCAGTGGCTTGGGGCCAGTTGCTCAGCCCGCTAACTTTAGTTTTCTCTTCTGTAAAGTGGGGACTAAACATCCTGTAACAGGGAACACATCCTGTAACAGCACAGCACGCAGGGCACAGTGAGTGCTGGGTAGTGTGAGCCAAACGCGGGCTGCTCAGGGTCACCAGGGCCAACTCCTTGGGCCCCCAGCAACAAATGCTTCACTTTCCCCCTCCAATGATCTGCCTGCACAGCCACTCTGGAGAAGAGCTTGTCTGTTTCCTGAAAACTGAATATAAACTTAGACATTTATACAATCACACTCCTGGGCATTTATCCCAGAGAAATGAAAGCTGATGTCCACATGGAAACCTGCAGCAGCTTTATTCATAACAGCTCCAAATTGGAAACAGCGCAGATGCCTCTCGAGAGGCGAACGGTTCAGCATACCACCGTGGCCCCTCCACACCGCGGAACACCACTGAGCAAGAAGTCGAATGAGCTGCCGATACTCGCCACGGCTTGGATGATCTCAAGGGTGTTTATGCTGCCTGGGGAAAAAAGCCAACCTCAAAAGTCACATCCTGGATGATTCTATTTCTATAGCATTCTCAAATGACAAAGTTACAGCGATGGAGACCAGAGCAATGGCTGCTGGGGGGCAGGGACAGTGGGGGAATGGAGTGAGTGTGGTGGTGATCTTGGAGGTGATTCTGTTTTTTGTTGCAGTGGTGGTTGTGTGACTCTACACAGACAAAACAGCATAAAACTATACATGTAGCCTGGAGCAGTGGCTCATGCCTGTAATCCCAGCACTTTGAGAGGCCAGGGTGAGCGGATCACTGGAGGCCAGGAGCTCAAGGCCAGCCTGGCCAACATAGTGAAACCCCATCTCTATTAAAAATACTAAAATGAGGCCGGTCGCAGTGGCTCATGCCTGTAATCTCAACACTTTGGGAGGCTGAGGCGGGTGGATCACGAGGTCAGGAGATTGAGACCATCCTGGCTAACACCATGAAACCGTGTCTCTACTAAAAACATATTAAAAAATTAGCCAGGCGTGGTGGCAGGCACCTGTAGTTCCAGCTACTAGGGAGGCTGAGGCAGGAGAATGGTGTGAACCCAGGAGGTGGAGCTTACAGTGAGCAGAGATTGTGCCACTGCACTCCAGCCTGGGCGACAGAGCAAGATTCTGTCTTAAAAAAAAAAAAAAAAAAAATATATATATATATATATATACATGAGCTGGTTGTAGTGGTGGGCGCCTGTAATCCCAGCTACTCAGGAGGCTGAGGCATGGGAATTGCTTGAATCCACGAGGCAGAGGTTGCAGTGAGCAGAGACTGCACCACTGTACTCCAGCCTGGGTGACAGAGAGAGACTCTGTCTCAAAATAATAAAAACCAAAAACTATATACACCCATTCTATTAACACCAATGTCATTGCCAAGTTTTGATATGACAGATAATGATATTGGACATTGGATATTGCAGATCATGTGAGATATAGCCATTGGGGAGAAATAGGTGAGGGGTACCTATGGCCACTGGGTAATCTCTGCAATTTCCTGTGGATCTATTATGATTTCAAAATTTAAAGTTTTAAAAAATGACATGCATGGTATGATGTCGGTAATTTGCTTTGAAATACTCCAGCCAAGAGGGAAGAGGCCGGAGGGGAAGCCCGCAAGGAGATGAAACTCGATTGGCAAAATGCTTCTGCTGCCGAAGCAAGGGCGGAGATGTCGGAATGACAGCTCAGTCTTCTCCACTGTGCATTTTTGAAATTTTCCATAATGAAGATGTAACTCTATCAAGCTGATATGCATGGATAGGCTCACGTACACCCAGACACCCACACGCAGGCGCGCAGCAGAGCGTTGACTCACGCTGCTCAGCCCGGGAATTCTCGCAGACGGCTGTATGTCCACATGTGCGGTAAAGCAAATAAAGAACGCTTCAACACCCTTGTGGAATCCGGCCACGCCAGGTCACATGTGTGTCAGGACACCTGCAGGGCAAGGCGGAAAGGGGTCCAGGGCTGCTTTGACCTTCCTGGAAACTGGGTGGGGTGGAGTTGGGTAATGACTGTGATGGCTCCCAATGGGACAGGGTCCTAGGGAGGGGAAGGTCCCCAAGAAGAGGTGGCATTCGTGGCGCAGGCTCCCTGGGCTGCCCCAGAGTCTGGCGGCTGGAGAGGAGTTGGCTCGTGGGCCAGGGAAGGCTGGGAGTGGGGACCTCACTGCGGGGGCCGGGGCTGAGAGGCCTCAGCATGAGTAGGGAGGGGAGGGGCTGTACTGGTTCACTCCACCTGACCTCCTTGATGGCATCATTATTTCAGGATTTTTTTTTTTTTTTTTTTTGAGACGGAGTCTCGCTCTGTCGCCCAGGCTGGAGTGCAGTGGCCGGATCTCAGCTCACTGCAAGCTCCGCCTCCCGGGTTCCCGCCATTCTCCTGCCTCAGCCTCCCGAGTAGCTGGGACTACAGGCGCCCGCCACCTCGCCCGGCTAGTTTTTTGTATTTTTAAATAGAGACGGGGTTTCACTGTGTTAGCCAGGATGGTCTCGATCTCCTGATCTCGTGCCTGCCTCGGCCCCCCCAAAGTGCTGGGATTATAGGCATGAGCCACCGCGCCAGGCCCAGGATTTTTAAATGATGACTTCATCTTGGGGGAAGCCACTTACGTTCTTGGAGCTTCAATTTTGTCAACTAGAAAATGGACCTGATGACAACACGAATCTCACAGCGTTGCCTTGACACTCAAGCGAAGTGGCTGTGGCCGTGCCCAGGGCTGACTTGGTGCCAGGCCCTGCGCTAAGGGCTCTATGTGCATTAAATCCTTACATATATTGTGCTGTTACTACCCCCATTTCCAGATGAGAAACTAAGGCTCAGAGAGGGATAAACTTCTCACGGTTACACAGTCATTAGGTTGAGGAGCCGCCATTTACATCTGCAGGTAAAGCACTTAGTTCAAACCCGCCCCCAGAAAGTGTTATTTTAAAGTTTAAAGTATGTTCAGGCCAGGTGCAGTGGTGCATGCCTGTCATCCCAACATTTTGGGCAGCTGAGGCAGGAGTATGGCTTGAGGCGAGCAGTTTGAGATAAGCCTGGGCAACATTGTGAGATCCTGTTTCTACAAAAAAAAAATTTTAAATTAGCCACATGTGGTGGCATCTGCCTGCAGACTCAGCTTCTCGGAAGGCTAAGGGAGGAGGATGGCTCAAGCCCAGGAATTTGAGGGTATAGTGAGCTGTGATCACGTCACTGCATTCCAGCCTGGGTGACAGAGCAAGACCCTATCTCTTTATTTAAAAAAAAAAAAAAAAAAGCAAGGCCGGGCACAGTGGTTCATGCCTGTAATCCCAGCTCTTTGGGAGGCGGAGGTGGGTGGATCACCTGAGGTCAGGGGTTCTAAACCAGCCTGGCCAACATGGTGAAACCCCGTCTCTACTAAAAATACACAATTAGCTGGGCGTGGTGATGGGCATCCACCTACTTGGGAGGCTGAGGCAGGAGAATCTCTTGAACCCGGGAGGCGGAGGTTGCAGTGAGCTGAGATCATGCCATTGCACTCCAGCCTGGCCAACAAGAGCAAAACCCCATCTCAAAAAAAACCAAAAAAACAAAAACAGGACTGGGCGCGGTGGCTCACGCCTATAATCCTAGCACTGTGGGAGGCCGAGGCGGGCAGACCATGAGGTCAGGAGATCGACACCATCCTGGCTAACATGGTGAAACCCCATCTCTACTAAAAATAAAAAAAATGAACCGGGTGTGGTGGCGGGAGCCTGTAGTCCCAGCTACCCAGGAGGCTGAGGCCAGAGAAAGGCATGAACCCAGGAGACGGAGCTTGCAGTGAGCCAAAGTCGCACCACTGCACTCCAGACTGGGCGACAGAGCGAGACTCCGTCTCAAAAACACAAAACAAAACAAAACAAAACAAAAAAGCAAAAAGACCCAAAGCATGTTTATAGCTCAAACACTTGCTGGGGTGGAAACACAGGGTAGAAAATGGCTATCTGGGCAGGGCATGGTGGCTTGCGCCTGCAATCCCAGCACTTTGGGAGGCTGAGGCAGGCAAATTGCTTAAGACTGGGAGTTTGAGACCAGCCTGGGCAACATGGCAGAACCCTATCTCTACAAAAAATTAAAAATTAGCTGGACATGGTGGTGTGTGCCTGTAGTCTCAGCCACCTGGGAGGCTGAGGTGGGAGGATCAGTTGAGCCCAGGAGGTTAAGGCTGCACTGAGCCATTTTTGCGCCACTGCACTGCAGCCGGGGCAACAAAGTGAGACCATGTCTCAAAAAGTAAAAAACAGGCAAGGCACCAGGGCTCATGCCTGTAATCCCAGCACTTTGGGGGGCCGAGGAGGGTGGATCACCTGAAGTCAGCAGTTCGAGATCAGCCTGGCCAACATGGTGAAACCCTGCTGTCTCCATTAAAAATACAAAAAAGTAGCTGGGCGTGGGGGCGGGTACCTGTAGTCCTAGCTACTTGAGAAGCTGAGGCAGGAGAATCGCTTGAACCTGTGAGGCGGAGGTTGCAGTGAGCCAAGATTGCACCATTGCACTTCAGCCTGGCAACAAAAGTGAAACTCTATCTCAAAAAAAAAAAAAAAAAAAAGAAGAAGAAAAGAAAAGAAAACGGCTGTTTCCACTTGAAGACCTGCTACCAGATTTACCAGCTGAGTCTACAGGCAGATGCCCACATGTGACTAATTTTTAAAATTTTTTGTAGAGATGGGATCTCAGGATGTTGCCCAGGCTTATCTCAAACTCCTGGCCTCAAGCTGTGGTCCCACCTCAGTTGCCCAAAATGTTGGGATTACAGGCATGCGCCATTGCACCTGGCCTGAGCAAACTTTAAAATTTAAAATAACACTTTCTGGTGGCAGCTTTGAACTAAGTGCTTTACCTGCAGATTTAAAGATTCCTGGAGGAAAGACAGGGACTGGAAGGACCCAGGTACTCCCGTCCCTGACCCCCTGGCCTCCAAGGACAACAGCTCCCACCAAAAATGGCCAGTTGGACTCAGCAAGCTGGGAGCGTGGGGAGCAGGGAGGGAGCCGCAGGCAGCCGAGCCTGTAGTGCCCAGCTCAGCCTACCACAGCTCCCGGCCCTCTGAGCATCAAATGTCACAAGGGACTCCAGTGCCAGGGGACAGCAGCAGGGGCTCCAGGGCAGAGGAGATGACTCTCAGTCACCAACTTCAGAAGCAATGCCACCTCACTCAACCCCATGTGACTCAGCCTGTTTCCTCCATACCGTGGGGCTGGCCAGGCCTGCCACCCAGGCGGCTGTGAGAACTGACCAGTGCTCACATGTCCCGGTCACCCCTGACTTTCCTTCCTTTCTTCCTGAAGCACCATCTCTTCACAGAGAAGTAAAAAGGTAGCCACACCCCACAAGAAGAAAAGGCTGGTGGTACTCAAAGGACAGATGGGCAGCCCACGGCCCTGTTGGGGTGGCCCCAGAGATGGGCCTGCCCAGGGGGACACACACAGGCAGGAGGTCAGCAGGGGCTGGCATGAGGGCAGCTCTGCTCACGGGGACCAGTCTCTACGGGATGGGACCTTCACCTCCAGACCTGGGGAAGAGCTGCCCTTCTGGCTGGGCTCCAAACACAGGAATCCCTAAGAGGCTTGGTCTTTTCATCTGTAGACCCCAGATGATAACATTCCTTACAGATAAAGTGAGGCATTCAGACACTCCATACAGAAACCAGGGGTCTTCCAGGCTTGAGCTGGGGTCAGGGCAGCAGGGAGGTACAGTGTCCAGGGCTCCAAAAGGGCAGCTCACTCATCTCTGAGCTGACCCCAGCCTTACCCCATCTGTAAAGAATAACAGCCTGATGGGCTTCAAGCCACCCAGTTGAGCTAACATCACAGGTTCCTTCATGCCCCAGGGCCTTTGCACAGCCAGCTCCCTCCTCCTGGGACACCTTCTCTGCTTTGTCCCAACACCAACTCCTTTGCAAACATTTTCTCCCTGAAACTTTCCCCAGTCCCTTTCCATTCCTTCTCCCCTGGAAGAAGGAGCCCCTAGGACCTCAGGGCAATTCTATCGTGGCTCCTCTAAAACTGGAACCCACTCAGCTGTGCCCACTTGGCCATGGCCCTGGTGCTTGAAAGGGGTCAGGCTTATCAGCTAAGAAGAGATTCTCGCTGGGCACAGTGGCTCATGCCTGTAATCCCAGCAGTTTGGGAGGTTGAGGCAGGAAGATCACTTGAGGTCAGGAGTTCGAGACCAGCCTGGCTAACGTGGTGAAACCCCATCCCTACTAAAAATACAAAAATTAGCCGAGCGTGGTGGTCAGCACCGACAGTCCCAGCCACTCAGGAGGCTGAAGCACAAGAATCTTTCTAACCCGGGAGGCGGAGGTTGCAGTGAGCCGAGATCATGCCACTGCACTCCAGCCTGGGTGAGGGAGCAGGATCCTGTCTCAAAAAAAAAAGATTCTCACAATGAAAGGATAGCACATTTTGCACGGTGCAGGGGTGAACTGCCAGGCCTTCACCTGTCCCAGACTCTCCTCCTAGCCTCTACCTGGGGACCTGTCCCGTGGAAGAGATGCCTCAGAGTGAAGCACTAACAAGAGTGACTCCCATCTTGCAGCCAAGGCGGATTCTCCTTTAAGACATGCTTGACACGAATATCTCCATCCCCTTTCTTGGGCTCCTGGACACCCCACCCCATCACCCTGGCTGGGCACAGGCCAGAGCGAGGAAGGAGCTGAGGATGGGTGGAAACGTCATCCCGCCACCTGCCTGTGTCCTCTGCAGACAGTGCCTGCTCTCTCCACACATCCAAAGCCTGACACGACCAGGCATGGTGGCTCATGCCTGTAATCCCAGCACTTTGGGAAGCTGAGGCAGGAGGATCATGTGCGGCCAGGAGTTCAAGACCAGCCTGCACAACATAGCAAGACCCCATTTCCACCAAAAAATTAAAAATTAGTAGGCCAGGCGCGGTGGCTCAAGCCTGTAATCCCAGCACTTAGGGAGGCCGAGACGGGCGGATCACAAGGTCAGGAGATCGAGACCATCCTGGCTAACACGGTGAAACCCCATCTCTACTAAAAAATACAAAAAAAAAAAAAACTAGCCGGGCGAGGTGGCGGGCGCCTGTAGTCCCAGCTACTCGAGAGGCTGAGGCAGGAGAATGGTGTAAACCCGGGAGGCGGAGCTTGCAGTGAGCTGAGATCCGGCCACTGCACTCCAGCCTGGGCGACAGAGCGAGACTCTGTCTCAAAAAAAAAAAAAAAAAAAATTAGCTGGGCGTGGTGGTGCACCTGTAATCCTAGCTACTTGTGAGGCTGAGAGGAGAGAATTGCTTGAGGCCAGGAGTTCGAGGCTGCAGTGAGCTATTATCATGCTACTGAACTCCAGCCTGACAGTGACATGACCCTCTCTCAAAAGAAAAGAGCCTTAGACCTAGAATAGAGATGCTCCTAAAATCCAAGTGAATGAAGAATGAGGAATAATGGTGGCTGAGAGCCCAAAGCCTTAAGGGCAGCAGCGGCAAGAATATGCACTTACATGGTGCTTCCTGTATGCCACGCCCTGCTCCAAGCACGTTTCTATTTCAGCTTGTTCAATCTGCTTAAGGCTTCAGTGAGGTATGGAGGGGAGGTGGCAGAGCTGGGGTCCCAGTCTTGGCAGTCTGAGCTTTGTGCTGCATTAGATGTACCAGTTGGCTGGGGGGGGGGGTGTGCATCTGTGAAATGGGTGTCAGATGCACCCCCTCACCCCCTAGAGTCCCGCCAAGAAGCTGTGGCAGGGCAGTGGGAGAGGACTCAGAGGAGGGGTGTTGCAGACCCGGCTTTGGGAAGTTTCTCAGATGTCGGCAGAGGGAATGAACCAGAGCCTGTGAGCTCCTGGTCTGGGGTGGAGAGCTCCAGCCCCTGACCCACGTGTAGGCCACAGGGATGGGCCACCAAGGGCCTTGGGAGCTGCTGACCAGGCTGGGCGTGGCGCACCAGGCAGCAGGCATGGCGCCCGCTCCCGGTCACTCTGACCTCCAACGCAGGCCAGCTGGGAGTCATTCTTTCCAAGCACATCAGCAGAGCTTGGCTGCGGCTGCAACCCGGAAGCTCAGGGTGGAGGAAACTGTGGGCTCTGGCTTCCAGCAGCTTCCACGGAGGCCACATTTGCCAAATTTCATCCCAGGCTCCCAGATCCCTGAGGATTTGCCATCTCCACACATTTTATCTTCACCTTCACTTACCTAATAGCTGTCTTACAAGAGAGCCGCACAAACAAACATTCATTATTCACTGGAAATGAAAGTACTCTATCACAACCTGGTGAAGCCAAGTTTGAAGGGCTACTTATACTTCTTCCCCCAAAGGCTTTACAGAAAGTCAATAACCACAAAAATAAAACCTGGCTCACCTGTGTACCACCTAGAATCATCATGCATTTGGCCAAGGGTACTAGTGCCTCATCCTGTCCAGCTTCAGAGAAGGCTGGGGTCTCAGGATGTCACTCCTTAACCCCCAGACCCAGGAGGGTCCCCTTCCAGGCTTTCACAAAAGAGGGGCATGCTGAGCGTGGTGGCACATGCCTGTAGTTCCAGCTACTTGGGAGACTGAAGTGGGAGGACCGCTTGAGCCCAGAAGTTCAAGATCAGCCTGGGCAACATAGCAAGACCCTGTCTTTAAAAAAAAGGTCTGGGGGGTGAGGTGGCAGGCAAGTTCTGATGCTTTTGTAAAGGGGAGTTCCCATGCACACGCTCTCTCGTGCCCACCGCCACGTAAGACGTGACTTTGCTCCTCCTTGCCTTCTGCCATGATTGTGAGGCCTCTCCTGTCATGTGGAACTGTGAGTCCATTCAATCTCTTTCCTTTATCAATTACCCAGTGTCAGGTATATCTTCGTTAGCAGCACGAGAACAGACTAATACAACCTCAAAGGCTGCTTTGGTTTTTTTTTGTTTGTTTTGAGATGGAGTCTCACTCTGTCTCCCAGGCTGGAGTACAGTGGTACAATCTCGGCTCACTGCAACCTCTGCCTCCTGGGTTCAAGTGATTCCCCTGCCTCAGCCTCCTGAGTAGCTGCGACTACAGGTGGGTGCCACCACGCTTGGCTAATTTTTCGTATTTTAGTAGAGATGGGGTTTCACCATGTTGGTCAGGCTGGTCTCGAACTCCTGCCCTCATGATCTGCCCACCTTTGCCTTCCAAAGTGCTGGGATTACAGGCATAAGCCACCGCACCTGGCCCTCACAGGCTGCTCTGAAGACCTCTGGGGGGAGCAACGGTTGGGGTCAGGTTGGATGATCTGAGGGAGACAGGCTCGGGGTTCTGGGGACCCTCTCCCTAGAAAGGAGGAGCAGAGGCCAGAGGCGAGGGTCCCCTGACTCCCACGCAGGAGTCAGAACAGCAGACCCAGGCCCTGTCATCTCTTCACCCCACACCCCCCACTCTGACACCCCAGAGCTCTGACATTTTCCTCCAAGCCGTCCCCTCCCAGCCAGCCCAGGCCTCTGGCTCCAGCTGGAGCTACCTCCGTGGTCCCAGAGGAGGCCCACTGTGAGGCCTCACCACCCTCAGGACTGGGCCTGTGCTGGAAGTGGAGACATTAGATGCCTGCCTGGAACTTGTATCTATAATACGTAAAGAACTCTTGCTACTCAGTAAGACAAATAACCCAATTAAAAATGAGCAAAATAGCCAGGCACAGTGACTCACGCCTGTAATCCACCACTTTGGGAGGACGAGGCAGGCGGATCACCTGAGTCCAGGAGTTCTAGACCAGCCTAGCCAACATGGAGAAACCCCATCTCTACTAAAAATACAAAATTAGCCGGATGTGGTGGCATATGTCTGTAATCCCAGCTTCTCGGGAGGCTGAGGCAGGAGACTCGCTTGAACCCAGGAGGTGGAGGTTGTGGTGAGCCTAGATCGCACCATTGCACTCCAGCCTGGGCAACAAGAGTGAAACTCCATCTCAAAAAGTGAGTGAGGATGTAGGAGGAACTGGAGCCTTCATAGGAAACAGAGTAGCCTCTCTGCAAAACAGCTTGGCAGTTCTCCAAAGAGCTCAACCTCAAGGTAGACTTTATGGCTGGACAGGTGGCCACTTTTGCTACTGCTTGGTTTTGTTTTGTTTTTGAGACAGAGCCTTGCTCTGTCACCCAGGTTGGAGTGCAGAGGGCACGATCACAGCTCACTGTAGCCTCAAACTCCTAGGCTCCAGCAATCCTCCCACCTCAGCCTCCTGAGTAGCTGGGACTACAGGTGTGTGCCGCCATGCCTGGCTAATTTTTGTATTTTTTGTAGTCAAGGGGTCTCACTATGTTGCCCAGGCTGATCTCAAACTCCTGCGCTCAAGCAATCCTCTTGCCTAGGCCTCCCAAAGTACTGGGATTACAGGTGTGAGCTGCCACACCTGAGCTTGATTTTCTTTTTATGTTTTTTTTTTTTCTTTCGAGACAGACTCTTGCTCTGTTGCCCAGGCTGGAGTGCAGTGGTGCAATCTCAGCTCACTGCATCCTCTACCTCCCAGGTTCAAGAGATTTTCCTGCCTCAGCCTCCTGCATATCTGGGGATTACAGGTGTGCGCCACCACACCTGGCTAATTTTTGTATTTTTAGTAGAGTCAGGGTTTCACTATGTTGGCGAGGCTGGTCTCGAACTCCCAAACTCAGGTAATCCTTCCACCTCGGCCTACCAAAGTGCTAGGATTACAGGCGTGAGCCGTGAGCCACCGTATCTGGCTAGTTTTGTTTTTTTAAAACCCTGGGAACTTTGACAGGGAAGTGAATATGAAGAACTCAGACTGGGAGTACAGACTAAGTGGGTAATAGTCTGGCAGCTCCTCAGACAATTAGTCATCCTATGGCCTGGCAGTTCCACTTCTAGGTATATGTCCAAGAGAAAGAAAAATATATGTCCACACAAAGACTTGTAAACAAATGTTCACAGCGGCAATATTCAGAATAGCCCAAAAGGTGGAAAGACCTCAAATATCCATCAACACATGAATGAACACTTTTGCAGTCTATCCATACAATACAATAGGATTCAGCCATTAAGAAGAATGAAGAAGTAGGGCGCGATGGCTCACGTCTGTAATCCCAGCACTCTGGGAGGCTGAGGCAGGCGGATCACAAGGTCAGGAGATCAAGACCATCCTGGCTAATACCGTGAAACCCCGTCTCTATTAAAAATACAAAAAAATTAGCCAGGCACGGTGGCAGGCGCCTGTAGTCCCAGCTACTCAGGAGGCTGAGGCAGGAGAATGGCATGAACCCGGGAGGCTGTTTGCAGTGAGCCGAGATCGCGCCACTGCACTCCAGCCTGGGCGATAGAGCCAGACTCCGTCTCAAAGAAAAAAAAGAAGAAGAAAGCACATGCTACAACATGGATGAACCTCAAAAACACACAGGTGAAAAAAGCCAGGCACACAAGGCAACATTGTGTGATTCCATTAGAAAATGCTGGCTGGGCACAGAGGCTCACGCCTGTCATCCCAGCACTTTGGGAGGCCAAGGTGAGCAGATTACTTGAGCCCAGGAACTCAAGACCAGCCTGGGCAACATGGTGAAACCCTGCTTCTACAAAAAATACAAAAATTAGCCAGGCGTGGTGGTGCATGGCTTTACTCCCAGCTACTGGGGAGGCTGAGGTGTGAGGATCGCTTGAGCCTAGGAGGTCGAGGCGCCAGTAAGCTGTGATTCCACCCACGGCACTCCATCCAGCCTGGATGACAGAGGGACACCCTGTCTCAGAAAACAAAACAACAACAAAAAAAGAAGAGCCCAGAAGAGGTAAACCTACGGAGAGAGAAAGTAGATTAGTGGTTGCCTGGCTGAGGGTTAGAATGAGAAGACCCTTCTATGGGTACATGGTTTCTTTTTTCTTTTTTTTTTTTTCTGAGACAGAGTCTCACTCTGTCACCCAGGCTGGAGTGCAGTGGTGCAATCTCGGCTCACTGCAACCTCCACCTCCCGGGTTCAAGTGATTCTCCTACCTCAGCCTCCCAAGTAGCTGGGATTACAGGTGCGTACCACCACACCCGGCTAAGTTTTTGTATTTTTTGTAGAGACGGGCTTTTACCATGTTGGCCAGGTTGGTCTTGAACACCTGACCTCAAGTGATCCGCCCACCTTGGCCTCCCAAACAGCTGGGATTACAGGCGTGAGCCACTGAGCCTGGCCAGGTACATGGTTTCTTTTTGGAGCAATGGAAATGTGTAAGATTAGTTTGGGGTGATGGTTGCAAAATGACATAGATTCACTAAAATTCATAGGATTGAACACTTCAGATGAGGGAATTTTACAGTATGTAAACTACGTCTGACTAAAGCTGTTTAAATGAAGGCAGCCTCCCAGGGCCCAGAGAGGTATCTAAAGACTCTGGTTTTGCCAGCTGTGGTGTCTCACACCTGTAATCCCAGCATTTTGGGAGGCCAAGACAGGAGGATTGCTTGACTAGAAGAGTTCAAGACCATCCTGGGCAACATAGCAAGACCCCATTTCCTTATAGTTTAAAAAAGACAAAAAAATAAAGACCCCATGGTTTGAAATGCATCAAAAATTAGAAATAAAAAATAAAAATAAAGACTCCCAGCCTGGTGCAGTAGCTCATTCCTGTAATCCCAGCACTCTAGGAGGCCGAGGCGGGAGGATCACTTGAGGTCAGAAGTTCAAGATCAGCCTGGCCAACATGGTGAAACCTCGTCTCTACTAAAAATACAAAAATTAGCTGGGTGTGGATGGCGGGTGCCTTTAATCCCAGCTACTCGGGAGTCTGAGGCAGGAGAATCGCTGGAACCCGGGAGGCGGAGCTTACAGTGAGCTGAGATCCAGCCACTGCACTCCAGCCCGGGCGACAGAGCCAGACTCCGTCTCAAAAAAAAAAAAAAGACTCTTCTAGGCAGACACATGACCTGGCCAGGGGGCCTTCCAACACATCCTCGTCCTAAAGCAACCTGTAGGTAACCTCTTATTGGGGCAGCTATGGGCAGGACTTTGCCCAGCTGTTCCTCCCTCCCCACCAGTCCTTCTGCGGACAGGTCCCCAGAGGCAGGCAGGCAGGAGTGCCAAGGAGGGAACGGACCCTGCCGTTTGAGTAATCAGCTCATTCTGATGCTCTGGGAGCCTCCTGGGGACAATAGCCGTGGTTAATCAGCCAGATGGCTTGGGCAACATGAACTGACGTTGGTGCCAGCTGTGTGAGGGGCACAGGGAAGGGGGCCGGGCGGCTGGCAGTATGCCCCCTTCCCACTTTTTTTCTCCCCTGGGATCAGAGAAAGGAGGCCTCTTGCCATCAACATGGAATCTCCATCCCCAGGTTCTTCAAACTGAGCCAGACCCCTGTACTAATGAAATATCAGAGGGCAGAGAGTGCCACCTGCACCTCAGGGCCCCACCAGCTCAGGGACAAGGGGCATTGGCAGTGCAGATTCGTGGTTACAGTCAGAGAGTCTGGAGGCAGGCCACCTGGCTTCAGATCCCAGGTGGGTCACTACGAGGCTATGTACATCCAGCAAGTGTTTCTCTTGTTGTTGAGACAGAGTCTCGCTCTGTTGCCAGGCTGGAGTGCAGTGGCACGATCTCAACTTACTGCAGCCTCCACCTCCCAGGTTCAAGCCATTCTCTGGCCTGAGCCTCCTGAGTAGCTGGGATTACAGGTGTGCGCCACCACACCTGGGTACTTTTTGTTCTTTCAGTAGAAACGGGGTTTTGACATGTTGGCCAGGCTGGTCTCAAAGTGCTGCCATCTAGCGATTCACCCACCTTGACCTCCCAAAGTACTGAGCCACCAAGCCCAGCCCCAGCAAGTCTTTTTTTTTTTTTTTTAGACAGAGTCTTGCTCTGTTGCCCAGGCTGGAGTGCACTGGCATCATCTCAGCTCACTGCAACCTCTGCCTCCCAGGTTCAAGCAATTCTCCTGCCTCAGCCTCCTGAGTAGCTGGAATTACAGGCACCCGCCACCATGCCCGGCTAATTTTTGTATTTTTTGTATTTAGAGACAGGGTTTCATCATGTTGTCCAGGATGGTCTCGAACTCCTGACCTCATGATCTGCCCACCTCGGCCTACCGAAGTGCTGGGATTACAGGCCTCAGCAAGTCTTATCATGTCTGAGCCCTCACTTTCTTATCCAAAAAAGTGGCCATAATAATAAAAGTGCCCTCCTGGCAGGCTACAGCCAGGATGAAATCAACGGGCATGGAACTTTCTGGGATCCTCATGATCCTTCTGAGTTCCTCCTGATGGCGGAGCTGGCACGCGGCAGAGCTCAGAGGGTGGATCTCCAGGGTAAAGGGGCCAACAGGTCCCGAGGAATTCATTAGGCTTCATGGCTGGACGCGCGGCCACTTCTTTTGTTGCAGCTTTTTTCTAAAACCCTGAGGGTTCCCCTAACAGGGAAGTAAATATAGAGAATTCAGAATGGGCCCTCATGTTCAACTTGCAGCATCAATGGAAGACAGCCTGGAGGTCCCTCAAACAAACTTAGAGTCACCCTGTGACCCAGCAATTCCACTCCCAGGCATATGCCCAGCAGAACTGAAAACATCTGTCTACACAAAACTTATGCATGAGAGTTCACAGCAGCATGATTGATAACAGCCAAAGAGGGGCAACAACCCAAATGTCCAGAAAAATCACTGATCTGTCCACACAATGGAATATTACTCAGCCATTAACAAATGAAGTCCTAGGCCCGGCGTGGTGGCTCACGCCTGTAATCCCAGCACTTCGGGAAGCCGAGGTGGGCGGATCACTCGAGGTCAGGAGTTTGAGACCAGCCTGGTCAACATGGTGAAACTCTGTCTCTACTAAAAATACAAAAAATTAGCAAGGCATGGTGGTGCATGCCCGTAATCTCAGCTACTGAGGAGGCTGAGGCAGGAGAATCCCTTGAACCAGGGAGGTGAAGGTTGCAGTGAGCTGTGATTATGCCACTGCACTTCAGCCTGGGCAAAAAGAGCAAAACTTGTCTCACAAAAAAAAAAAAAAAAATTAAGTACTTATGAATGTGTACTTCTGGCAGAAAAAAAAAAAAGTAGTACTGATACACTAAAACAGGAATGAGCCTTGAAAACATTATGCTAAGTGCAAGATACCAGACACAAAAGGTCACATGTTATTTGATCCCATTCATATGAAGAGGAAATAAAAGGGATCCTGGAATTTGGACATAGGAAAGTCTAATGGGGTTCAACTCTGGCCTCGGAGATGAGTTTACTGAGGCTGGAAGGGGAAGAGATTAGCCCCTTGTCACTTGGATTTCCTGTTACCTGATCGCCTGAAGGAAGGGTGTGGTTGACCAGAGCTGGGTTTACCCTGGGCAGGAGGAGCTGGGGAAACAGATCGACCTGTCTCTTGGCTGAGTATCAGGGGAGTTTTATGCAGAAGCCCTGGTCTGCATGCTGATCTTTTTAGAAGCCTGAGGTCCTTCATCTTTGCCAAGACCAAGGAGCAGGAGGGAGACGTGAGACCATCCCCGTCGCTGTGTATTGAAGATCACCAGGTACCAAGCACACTGCACAATCCCCTCATTTTGCAGTGCAGGGAAGAGATGGGGAGGGGTGCAGGGGTCCACCTGGCTGAGGCCACAGGGCAGGCAGGACACAGCTTGGAGTGGAACTGGGTTTCTGTGGTCCCAGACGATAAGTGGCCCATTGAGGGGGAAGGTTGACTCAGACAGGGCTCCACACCCCCAGGGATTCCTGCACTGAGTTGGTAAGTTGAGAAACCCAGTGGCAGGACAGTGAGTCATAAGCCTTGGTGAACCCACGTGGAGTCCCCCAGCCCTCTCCACCTGCCCTGGGAGTTTTTGCAACAATCCATGGGATTGGGGGCCTTTTTCCTTCCCGGGCCCAGCTCCTTCCTGGTAGCCAGTCCCATGATACCCCACCTTCTCCTGTCCACTCCCCTCCTTGAAGCCACTCAGAGGCCTGGAGGCAATCTTGTCTCTGCACTTCTTCTCCCAAGTCCTGGGCAAGTCCCCACGCTCAGTCTCCATGCCTGCCCAGTGAGCCTCCTGGGCCATCGGAAGGGGCCCTCAAGAACGTGCAGTGGGGTTGGACAGCTCCCCTGCCATGCTCACTCAGCACTACAAGGGACCAGTTACCAGTCCCCACCCCAACATCTCCATCCCAGGACACATGTCCAGGCCACGGCCAAGGAGTGAGAAGAAAGAATGAGCTCACAGCAAACGGGTATCTTTGAATTGAGCCTGGATCTCTCTCTTTTTTTTTTTTTTGAGATGGAGTCTCACTGTCATCCAGGCTGGAGCACAGTGGCACAATCCTAGCTCACTGCAACCTTTGCCTCCCGAGTTCCCGGGTTCAAGCAATTTTCCTGCCTCAGCCTCCTGAGTAGGTGCCAGGCAACTGTCACCATGCCTGGCAATTTTTTTTGTATTTTTAGTAGAGACGGGGTTTTACCACGTTGGTCAGGCTGATCTCAAACTCCTGACCTCAAGTGATCTGCCCTCAACCTCCCAAAGTGCTGGGATTACAGGCAAGCCTGGGTCTTTCTGGAGGTCCTGGGAGGGAGGAGGGGAAGGAGGAGGAGAGGGAGGACCTCAGGCCACAGGGAGGACACACCGCCTAATGCATCCATCCAGGGCCAAGGCAGGCTCAGGAGGAGAGGGAGAGGCCTCCAAACATATCAGAGTTACCCTTGGCTCTGACTCTAAGTCCAGAGGGACTTGGGGGAGAATGGGGAGGACCTCTCAGACAGACCCTCACTGTCCCTTTAAGCAGCTGCCTCCCCACCCAACCCCCAGCCCATCTTACCAAACCAGAGGCAACCAGGCTACTCTGCTTCTATTAATATAAAACCTTCAGTGGCTCTCTAGTGCCCGGCACTGGGAAAGAGGCCCAGCCCTTCCTCCCTCCCAAGACCAAAGCTGGGACCCTCCTTCCCTCCCATCCTTGCTCCAGTCATAGGGAGCTGGCCCTGAGCCCCATCATGATGTCTCTCAGGTTTGCCACGTTCTGTTCCCCCACTGCCCTTTCTCCTCTACCCAGAAAATTCTACCCAAACTTCAAAACTCAACTCCAACACTGCAGCAGTCACCCTTGAGAGCCTTAGGGACCGAGCCTTTATAATCTTTCTATTTTTGGCACTGAAAACAGTACCTGGGCAAAAGGTATCACCCGAACGCGTCTTCTGAATGGCTGGGCCACGTGGTTTGCCTTCAACTAGACCCCTATGAATGGGGTCGGTCCAGCCTCCCAACTCTCCAGTCCAGGGGAATTTAGAGATGCTACAGTGGGGACTGGGAAGGAACTACAACAATGTGAATGGCAGAGCGATGGACCAGAAGAGAGTCCAGAAAGAGACCTGAGCCTCCACGAGAACTCAGTCTGCAGTAAATGCAGCATATCAAAGCAGGCAGCAAAGGACGTGCCATTCAAAATGGCCAGTGATTCGGAAAATGAACAGAGTTCAATTCCTACTTCACCTGGAAACAAAGGCTGATGGTTAAATGTTCCAATGCAAAGACCCCAGAAAAGCAAAAAGAAAACGTACACAGCACCAGAGACAAGAAACCCTGAAGCATCCTTACGGTAAAATGGGCCACATACGGATCTTACATTCCTGTTCTTTTTAAGGCTGTGTTCAAACATGAAAGACAAAGGAGAAATTAAAAAAGGTTTATAACATTTGATAAAGTGTTATTTCTTATTTAAAGTGGAAAAGACCAGAAGCGGTGGCTCACGCCTGTCATCCCAGCACTTTGGGAGGCTGAGGCGGGAGGATCACTTGAGGTCAGGAGTTCGAGACCAGCCTGGCCAACATGGTGAAACCCCATCTCTACTAAAACTACAAAAATTAGCCAGGCGTGGTGGGTGCACCTGTATTCCCAGCTACTTGGGAGGCTGAGGCAGGAGAATTGCTTGAGCTCTGGAGGCGGAGGTTGCTGTGAGCTGAGATGGCACCACTGCACTCCAGCATGGGTGACAGAGTGAGACTCCATTTCAAAACAAAACAAACAAAACAAAAAACTAACAAAAAAGTACAAAAATTAGCCAGGCAGGGTGGCATATTTTAAGGACAATAATAAATACATAGGCATCTTAAATATCACTCACATTTGTAGTTTTTTTTTAAATTGAGGTGAAACTCAGACATGAAATTAACTGTTTTAAAGTTTACTATCCAGTGGCATTTAGTACATTCAAGATACTGTGTAGTCCCAGACTGGGAGGAGGATATCTTAAGCCCAGGAGGAGAACGTTGCAGTCAGCTGAGATTGTACCACTGCGCTCCAGCCTGGGCAACAGAGTGAGACCCTCATCTCAAATAAAAATAGGCCAGGCACGGTGGCTGACGCCTGTAATCCCAGCACTTTGGGAGGCTGAGACGGGCAGACCACCTGAGGTCAGGAGTTTGAGACCAGCCTGGCCAACATGGAGAAACCCTGTCTCTACTAAAAATACAAAATTAGCCGGGCGTGGTGGGCGCACCTGTAATCCTTGTTACTCGGGAGGCTGAGGCAGGAGAAACGCTTGAACCCAGGAAGTGGAGGTTGCGCTGAGCCGAGATCCCACCATTGCACTCCAGCCTGGGTAATAAGCGCAAAACTCCATCTCAAAAATAACAATAAAAAGATAAAAACACATCCCAAAGATGAATACAATACAGAAACTAGTAAACTAATTGCATATCAAATTGACAACATAATCAAAATGAGAAAACTTATTTATTTATTTATTGAGATAGAGTCTCACTCTATGGCCCAGACTAGAGTGCAGTAGCACAGTCTCGGGTCACTGCAGCCTTCACCTCCCAGGTTCAAGCAATTCTCCTGTCTCAGCCTCCTGAGTAGCTGGGATTACAGGCACCCACCACCACATCTGGTTAATTTTCGTATTTTTCTTAGAGACAGGGTTTCACCATGTTGGCCAGACTGGTCTCGAACGCCTGACCTCAGGTAATCCGCCCACCTCGGCTTCCAAAGCACCAAGATTACAGGAGTGAGCCACTGCACCCGGATTAAAATTTATTTCTGTTAATAATACCTGTTGAACACAGTGATCTGACTGTACCTCCTCAGGGTGATATATATTCAGAGTGACATATTTCAAGGACAAAAAGAATGACATAGGCATCTTAAATAGGACCCAGGACCCAAGTGTGTGTGTGTGTGTGTGTGTGTGTATGTGTGTGTGTGTTTTGAGATGGAGTCTTGCTCTGTCACCCAGGCTGGAGTGCAGTGGTGCAACCTCAGCTCACTGCAATCTCCACTTCCCGGATTCAAGCGATTCTCCTGCCTCAGCCTCCTGCGTGTCTGAGACTATAGGCACGTGCCACCATGCCCAGATAATTTTTGCATTTTTAGTAGAGACAGGGTTTCACCATGTTGGTCAGGATGGTGTCGATCTCTTGACCTCATGATCCACCCGCCTCAGCCTCCCAAAGTGCTGGGATTACAGGTGTGAGCCACCGTGCCCGGTCTGTGTTCTTTTTTTTTAAATTGAGGTGAAACTCACATGAAATTAATTAAAGTTTTAAAGTTTACAACTCAGTGGCATTTAGGACATTCAAGATGTTGTGCAACTATCACCACTATTTATCAGCACTATCTGAAACTTTTTTATTGCCTCAAAAGAACACCTCGTTCCCATGAATCAGCCACTCCTTACTCCACCCTCCTGTCAGGCCCTGAAAACCACCAATCTGCTTTCTATTTCTTGTAGGTTTGTTTTTAGAGGTTGTTGCTATTACAATTTTTGAACAATTGTATACTTAGTGTAGGATAAATACGAATGTTTTTAGGCACCTAGATTTTCAGTGTGTGAAAAAAGATATAAATATAAAAGTAGTTATGATGAGGCCAGGCGTGGTGGCTCACACCTATAATCCCTGCACTTTGGGAGGCTGAGATGGAAGGATCACTTGAGCCCAGGACTTTGAGACCAGTCCAGGCAACACAGCAAAACCTAGTCTCTACACAAAAACAAAAAAACAAAAAACAAAACAAAACAAACAGGCACAGTGGTGCACATCTGTAGTCCCAGCTATTTGGGAGGCTGAGGTGGGAGGATCTGCTGAGCCCAGGTAGAGTCTGCAGTGAGCTGTGATTGTGCCATTTCACTCCAGCCTGGGCAACAGAGTGAGACCCTATCTCAAAAAATAATAAAAATAAGTGCAGTTAGGATGAACAGCCATTTTTATACCAATATTCATAACAGCATCATTCACAATAAGTCAAAAGGTAGAAATAACACCCATGTCTATTATCAGATGAATGATAAACAAAATATGATATATAAAGACAACAGAATATTATCTAGCCTTAAAAAAGGAAGGAAATTGGCTGGGTGCGGTGGCTCATGCCTGTAATCCCAACACTCTGGGAGGCCGAGGCGCGTGGATCACGAGGTCAGGAGATCAAGACCATCCTGGCTAACACGGTGAAACTCTGTCTCTATTAAAAATACAAAAAATTAGCCAGGCATGGTGGTGGGCACCTGTAGTCCCAGCTACTCGGGAGGCTGAGGCAGGAGAATGGCATGAACCTGGAAGCAGAGGCTGCAGTGAGCTGAAATCACATCACTGTGCTCCAGCCTGGGTGACAGATCGAGACTATGTCAAAAAAAAAAAAAAAGAAAAAAGAAAAAAAGGGAAGACAATTCTAACATATGCTACAATACAGATGATTGTCAAAAACATTATGCCTTGTAAAAGCAACTAGTCATGGCAGGACAGACATTGTGTGATTCCACATATGAGGTTCCTAGAGTAGTCAGATTTATAGAGACAGAAAACACAATGGTGTTACTGGGGGCTGGAGAGGGGGATGAGGAATTTGTATTTAATGGATACTGAATCGTGGTCTGGGAAAATGAAAACGTTGTAGAGGTGGATGGTGGCGAGGGCTGCCCAATAATGTGAATGCACTTAAAGTCATTGAACTTAAAAAGTTAAGAAGGTCAGGCCAGGTGCAGTGGCTCACACCTGTAATCCCAGCACTTTGGGAGGCTGAGGTGGGTGGATCACCTGAGGTCAGGAGATCACCAGCCTGGCCAACATGGCAAAACCCCATCTCTACTAAAAATACAAAAATTAGCTGGGCATAGTGGCACATGCCTGTAATCCCAGCTACTCAGGAGGTTGAGGCAGGAGGATGGCTTGAACCTGGGAGGTGGGGGTTCAGTGAGCCAAGATTGCACCACTGCACTCCAGCCTGGGCGACAGAGTGAGACTCCGTCTCAATAAAAAAGAAAAGTTAAGAAGGTCAATTTATGTTATGGATATTTTAACACAATAAAAAAGTAGTTAAGAAAACACTCTTCACGTGTGATATTTACATTGGAACTATCATTATCCTTTGTTGATATCCCCCTTATCCTTTGTTTCACTTTCCAAGGTTTCAATTTTATATGTATACATATAAGATTTAACATTATTCATGCATGGTTTTTTTTTTTTTTTTTTGAGAAAAGGTCTTGTATTGCTCTATCACCCAGGCTGGAGTGCAGTGGCATGATATTAGCTCACTGCAGCCTCTGCCTCCCAGGCTCAAGTGATCCTCCCACCTCAGCCTCCAAAGTAAGTGGTACCACAGGTACACACCACCAAGCCCAGCTAATTTTTGTACTTTTTGTACAGATAGGGTTTCACCGTATTGCCCAGGCTGGTCTTGAACTCCAGGACTCCAGCCGTCTGCCCACCTGAGCCTCCCAAAGTGCTGGGATTTATAGACATGAGCCACCATGCCCAACCTGTGCATAATTTTTAAAAAATACATTTTATATCTCTGTCTACTGAAATAGCCTAGGAGTAATGACACCTCAGGAGCAATGAGCACATCTAACACCCAGGTCTTGGAGTCTAAACATCATTTCCTCTTAACTAAGAACTGAGGCTTTTTGGAGAAATGGCTGATTCCAGCTGAGCTTACAATATCTTGTATAGAAAATCAAGAAAGCTGTCAAAGACAAAAAGAATCACATCAAAGGGATGTAGAAGTCGGGTCAAAGGGATATCTGTTGGCCACATTGGGACTTTTAAACATCTAGAAGAATAATGACTATAATGAAGTATAATATGTTGAATAATAACTTGGATGAATAAAAATCCATGTGTCCATATTGACAATTATCCTCATTATTCAAGAATCTGGTATTTGCAGATATGCCTTCTCACTCTAATTTATTTGTAACCCAAATCAACAGATCTAGCAACACTTTCATTGTCAAAATCACAGACAAAGGCAAAGCAGGGAAAAAAATCTTAATCCCCTGACATACATGCTCCCAGGGGAGGCCAAACAAGGTGACACTTGACCTCCTTTCAGTTCCCATACTGTAAACAAGCATCTTTTTTGTAGTTGATTTAACCAGATGTGCCACGTTTTTTGTATGTTTGTGGGTGATTTTATCTCTCAAAATGGTACCAGTGCACTGCTAAAAGCGTGATGTCCAATGTTTCTTTTCTTTTCTTTTTTTTTTGGAGATAGAGTTTCACTCTGTTGCCCAAGCTGGGATGCAGTGGCACGATCTCAGCTCACTGCAACCTCCGCCTCCTGGGTTCAAGCGGTTCTCCTGCCTCAGCCTCCCGAGTAGCTGTGACTACAGGCGCGTGCCGTCATGCTCAGCTCATTTTTGTATTTTTAGTAGAGACAGGGTTTCACTATGTTGGCCAGGCTGGTCTCGAACTCCTGACCTCAGGTGATCTGCCCGCCTCCACCTCCCAAAGTGCTGGGATTATAGGTGTGAGCCACCCCACCTGGCTTTTTTTTTTTTTGAGACCGGAGTTTCGCTCTGTTGCCCAAGCCGGGATGCAGTGGTGCAATCTCTGCTCGCTGCAACCTCTGCCTCCTGGGTTCAAGTGATCCTGCTGCCTCAGCCTTTCAAGTAGCTGGGATGACAGGTGAGTGCCACCACGCCCAGCTAATTTTTATATTTTTAGTAGAGACAGAGTTTCACCATGTGGTTAAGACTGGTCTTGAACTCCTGACCTCACACGATCCTCCTGTCTCGGCCTCCGAAAGTGCTGGGATGACAGGTGTGAGCCACCTCGCCCGGCCTTAGTGTCCAATGTTTCTAAGCAAGGAAGGCTGTGATGAGCCTCACAGAGAAAATGTGTATGTCAGGTAAGCTTCACTCAGAGACAAGTTGTAGTGCTGCTGGCTTTTAGTTCAATGTTAATGAATCAACCGTATACATTAAATAAGGCATCTTCAAACAGAAATGCAGATAAAACCAGGTTATGTATTCATCAGCTGACAACATGACCAGAGACTTACAGGAACTGAATCTGTATTTCCCCTAGGAGCAATGGTTCAGCATGTCTTCATTCAATGTTTGCTGTGGCAACTTTAAAAAACATAACTCACTCTAATGAGAATTCACTGTACTTAAGAAATAAAAGTGGGGGAAAGCCTTTTTTTTTTTTTTTTTGAGACAGTGTCTTGCTGTGTTGCCCAGGCTGGAATGTACTGATGCAATCACAGCTCACCGTAGCCTCCAATTCCGGGGCTCAAGCAATCCTCTTGCCTCAGCCTCCCAAGTAGCCTCCAAGTGCATGCCACCACGCTCAGCTAATTTTTAAATGTTTTGGAGAGACAAGGTCTCAATATGTTGCCTTGGCTGGTCTCCAACTTTTGGGCTCAAGTGATCCTCCTGCCTCAGCCTCCCAAAGTGTTGGGATTACAGGAATGACCCACCACGCCCAGCCAGAAAAGTTCTTTTCTATGGAAGATTACCAGTTCAAATGTAGCAGTTATGACGGAGTTAGCAAAATCACAGTTTTGCAAACCCCAGTGCAATTGTTGATTCAGGTCAGAGTCATGACGAGATGCCAATGTGCTGGGTGAAAGGTCACTGGGGAGGAGGCTACTCACCCAATGCCAGGACAGCACCTCACAGATTACCAGTGGCACAGGGACAACGACTTGACAACGGGGACATCAAACAGTCAACACGTAAATGAAGCAGTGAGCTCAGGACCCCTGAGCGGTACAGTCAGCTGGCAGGAGCCCTTGTGATGTGACGCGACATCATATTACCCCCGGGCGCTAAAATCTTTCATCTCCCTGGCGCAGGGGCTCACGCCTGTAATCCCAGCACTTTAGGAGGCCGAGGCAGGCAGACCACGAGGTCATGAGATCGAGACCATCCTGGCAACCTGGTGAAACCTCGTCTCTACTAAAAATGCAAAAAAATTAGCCAGACATGGTGGCGGGTGCCTGTAGTCCCAGCTACTCAGGAGGCTGAGGCAGGAGAATCACTTGAACCCCGGGGGCAGAGGTTGCAGTGAGCCGAGATCGCGACATTGCACTCCAGCCTGGCAACAGAGTGAGACCTCGTCTCAAAAATAATAATAATAATAATAATAAATAATAATAATCTTTCATCTAGGCCTAACTTTCCGGAGTACGAGAAATACGTGAGACAGATGAACAAGTTGAACAGCTTCACGAGGAAATAATTAGACAAATACAGGCCGGACACGGTGGCTCACGCCTGTAATCCTAGCACTTTGGAAGGCCAAGGCGGGCAGATCACTGAGATCGGGAGTTCCAGAGCACGAGAATTGCTTGAATCCAGGAGGTGGAGGTTGCAGCAGTGAGCCAAGACCACGCCACTACACTGCAGCCTGGGTGACAGAGCAAGACTCCATCTCAAAAAAAAAAAAAAAAAGAAAAGAATTAGACAAATACAGTAGTTCTCCCTTATCCTAAGTGTCACTTTCCCAGATTTCAGTTACCCACAGTCAACTGTGGTTGGAAAATAGGTGACTGGCTGAGTGTGGTGACTCATGCCTATAATCCCAGCACTTTAGGAGCTCAAGGCAGGTGGATCAACTGAGGTCAGGGGTTGGAGACCAGCCCGGCCAACATAGGAAAACCCTGTCTTTACTAAAAATATAAAAAATTAGCCAGGCATGGTGGTACACTCCATGTAGTAATCTCCAGTAGTAATCTCAGCTACTCAGGAGGCTGAGGCAGGAGAATTGCTTGAACCCAGGAGGTGGAGGTTGCTGTGAGCTGAGATCGCACCATTGCATTCCAGCCTGGGTGACAAGCGTGAAGCTCCATCTCAAAAAGAAATGAAAATAGGCGCCTACAATATAACAGGATATTGACAGAGAGCCCACATTCATAAAACTCATTACAGTACATTGTTATAATTATGCCATTTTATTGTGAGTCCTTGTCGCTGATCTCTTACTGTGCCTAATTTATAAATGAAACTTTGTCACAGGTATCTATCTACAGGAAGAGACATAGTTTTAATAGATAAAGGGCTCGGTGCTAGCCACAGTTTTAGACATCAGCGGGGTTATTGGGGTGTATCTCCCTTGGAAAAGGGGGAATGCTGTACAGAATTTAAAATAACCTACAGTATAAAGAGAACCTAGACTCTTCTAGAAGTCAGTGTCATGAGTAGGGGGAAATGGCAGGACAGAAAAAAAGACAAACAGTGTAACCAAATGCAACATGCTATGCATGCATGATAGGATCCTGGTTTAAGATCTAAAATGTGTCTGGGCTCACGCCTGTAATCCCACTATTTTTGGGAGCCCAAGGCAAGCGAACCGCTTGAGCTCAGGAGTTCGAGACCAGCCTGAGCAACACAGTGAAACCTGATCTCCACTAACGATAGAAAAATCAGCTGGGCATGGTAGCACGCACCTGTAGTCCTATCTACTTGGGAGGCTGAGGCGGGAGGATTGTCTGAGCCCATGATATATTTATGATATATAATAAATTATTATAATTTATTATTTATAAAAATAAAGTATAAAATGTATTCTTTATTTATTTTGAGTCTTGCTCTGTCACTCAGGCTGGAGTGTAGTGGCGCAATCTTGGCTCACTGCAACCTCTACCTCTCAGGTTCAAGCGATCCTCCTGCCTCAGCCTCCCGAGTAGCTGGGATCCCAGGTGCCTGACACCACAATTGACTATCAAATGTGTTTTTTTTTTTTGAGACGGAGTCTCGCGCTGTCACCCAGGCTGGAGTGCTGTGGCCGGATCTCAGCTCACTGCAAGCTCCGCCTCCCGGGTTCACGCCATTCTCCTGCCTCAGCCTCCCGAGTAGCTGGGACTACAGGCGCCGCCACCTCGCCCGGCTAGTTTTTTTTTTTTGTAGTTTTTAGTAGAGACGGGGTTTCACCGTGTTAGTCAGGATGGTCTCGATCTCCTGACCTCGTGATCCGCCCGTCTCGGCCTCCCAAAGTGCTAGGATTACAGGCTTGAGCCACCACGCCCGGCCTCAAATGTGTTTTTTATTTTTATTTTTTTGACATGGCATCTCCCTCTGTCGCCCAGGCTGGAGTGCAGTGGTGCAGTCACGGCTCACTGCAGCCTCAACTTCCAGGGCTCATGTTATTCTTCCACCTCAGGCTCCCGAGTAGCTGGGACTACAGGCACACAACACCGTGCATGGCCAGTTTTTTTATTTTTTGTAGAGACAGGGTCTCACTGTGTTGCCCAGGCTGGTCTTGAACTCCTGGGCTCAAGCGATCCTCCCACCTTGGTCTCCAAAAGTGTTGACATGACAGGTTTGAACCACTGTGCATGGTGAAATGTATTTTTACACATTGGGACAACTGAGAATATTTGAATGTGGACAGGTTGTTAGATGATGTTGATATTCGTTAATTGTACTCAGGCGTGATGTATTTCAGGTCTCACTTATCTTTAGCCTCCACAGAGTGAAATAAAACAAATACAGAAAATCATTACCAAATCGAGGTAGTGGGTAGATAGGTGGGCTTATGTACTATTTTTCCTCCAAGGTTTTTGTCTGTATAAAAATGTTCTCACGGCCGGGCGCGGTGGCTCAAGCCTGTAATCCCAGCACTTTGGGAGGCCAAGACGGGTGGATCACGAGGTCAGGAGATCGAGACCATCCTGGCTAACACGGTGAAACCCCGTCTCTACAAAAAATACAAAAAAAAAAACTAGCCGGGCGAGGTGGCGGGCGCCTGTAGTCCCAGCTACTCTGGAGGCTGAGGCGGGAGAATGGCGTGAACCCGGGAGGCGGAGCTTGCAGTGAGCTGAGATCCGGCCACTGCACTCCAGCCTGGGTGACAGAGCAAGACTCCGTCTCAAAAAAAAAAAAAAAAAAAAAAAAAATGTTCTCACAAAAACAAGTTGGAGAATGGCCTAAGAAAAATCTAAAATTCTTTTTGCTAATTTTAGATGTAATTTTTATTTATTTATTTATTTATTTTGAGACGGAGTCTCGCTCTGTCGCCCGGACTGGAGTGCAGTGGCCGGATCTCAGCTCACTGCAAGCTCCACCTCCCGGGTTTACACCATTCTCCTGCCTCAGCCTCCCGAGTAGCTGGGACTACAGGCGCCCACCACCTCGCCCGGCTAGTTTTTTGTATTTTTTTTAGTAGAGACGGGGTTTCACTGTGTTAGCCAGGATGGTCTCGATCTCCTGACCTCGTGATCCGCCCGTCTCGGCCTCCCAAAGTGCTGGGATTACAGGCTTGAGCTACCACGCCCGGCCGTAATTTTTATTTAATTTTATTTAACTTGATTTTAATATAGAAGTTCCTAGCCTTAGTTTCGCTTCAGAATCATGGGGGCAGTTTTTTTTTTAAAAAAAAAAACAAAAAACAATGTGCTTATCACTCACAGGTCTGATTTAATTGGGCTGATGTGGGATCCAGACATACACCTTTTTAAAGCTCCCAGGTGATTCTCCCATGCAGCCAGGGCTGAGAATCAGCACCTTGAATGACTCGTGGGAATCAGAATCATTTCTGATATGGCTCCTAGACCCTAGGAGGTCTGGCCAAGGGGAGGAGAACAGAGAGAGCTGATGCTGGCCCCTGCACCTGCCTGGTAACACCATCATTCACTCAATCGAGGCACTGACTGCTCCAGGTTTTGAGACAGGGCCTTGCTCTGTGGCCAGGACTGGAGTGCAGTGGTGCAATCATAGCTCCCCACAGCCTCCAAACCCTGAGCTCAAGCGAGCCTCCTGCCTCAGCCTCCTGAGTAGCTGGGACTTTAGACACATGCCATCACACCTGGCTTATTTTTTATTTTTATTTTTACAGATAGGGTCTTACTATGTTGCCCAGGCTGATCTCAAACTCCTGGTCTCAAGCAATCTTCCCACCTTGGCCTCCCAAAGTGCTGGGATTATTGACGTGAGCCACCATGTCTGCCTATAGTATCTATTTTTACTGAGCAGAGGTGTTTGTCACTCACCCAAGGTCACAGGGCTGAGAGGGGGACACAGGCACAGCACCTACACTCTCAGTTCCCGCTCCTGCCTTGAGAAGGTTATAAATGTTTTATTCTGGCTGGGCCAAGGGGCGTGCCAAGGCAGGAGGCAGGGAGATAGGCCACGGGAGCCCATGATGAGAAGTGTGCAGAGTCTCAGACTTCTTTGTTTTTTAAGATGGAGTTTCACTCTTGTTGCCCCAGCTAGCGTGCAATGGCGCAATCTTAACTCACTGCAACCTCCACCTCCCAGGTTCAAGCGATTCTCCTGCCTCAGCCTCCCAAGTAGCTGGGATTACAGATGTGTACCACCATGCCCGAGTAATTTTTGTATTTTTAGTAGAGATGGGGTTTCATCATGTTGGCCAGCCTGGTCTCGAACTCCCGACCTCAGGTGATCCCCCTGCTTCAGCCTCCCAAAGTGTTAGGATTACAGATGTGAGCCACTGCATCCAGCTGCTTCAGGCTTTTTCTAAAGAGAGGACCAACTTGTTTTTCTTGAGCCGGAGCCTCAAACTTGGGGAGGGCCTGTGGGTTTGGTCCTGAGTCTGTCTCCATCTCTGGACTATGCTCTCTGGGAAGCCAGGGCCCTCCTGGATCATTTTGTGACCTCAGGGGCTGGCAGGTAGCCTGGCATGGCCCATGCGGTCAAGAAAAGTTTCTTGAATAAATGAATGACTCAATGAAGGGCAGGAAGGCAACAGGAAGGACGGTGCCTACCAAGGGGCCAGGCCACAAGAGTGGAGCTGAGGGAAGGCTGGCTTGGCAGGACACTGAGACACTGCATGGGGGAGACTGGGAAGCGGGGAGGGGCAGCGACAAGTGCTATGAGGTTCAGAGGCAGGAGAGGGGGCCCTCCCCTCCCCACCACTTGTGCAGAGCAAGCCCTCCTGGAGCTCTTGCTGTCTGTACTCCTTGGCAGATGCTTTTAATTGACTAGTACATGATATTAACAACTAAACATGTCTAATAATGGAAAGAAGGAAGAGGAGAAATAAAAACGCCATTGACTGCATGCTCATCACTTGCTGGGCTCTGGGTTAAGTACATTCATTCATTCATTCATTTATTTATTTTTGAGATGGCGTTTCACTCTTGTCACCCAGGCTGGAGGGCAATGGCACAATTTCAGCTCACTGCAACCTCCGCCTCCCAGGTTCAAGTGCTTCTCCAGCCTCAGCCTCCCGAGCAGCTGGGATTACAGGCGCATGCCACCACGCCCGGCTAATTTTTGTGTTTTTAGTAGGGATGGAGTTTCACCACGTTGGCCAGGCTGGTCTCAAACTCCCAACCTCAGGTGATCCACCCCCCTCAGCCTCCTAAAATGCTGGGATTACAGCCACTGCGCCCGGCCTGGGTTAAGCACTTGGATTCATGACATCATTTAACACACATACCACCTGCGCAGGGAGATATTGACAGACAGGGTACCTGAGAGGCTGTCCCCTGTCCAGTTGCCAAAATGTGACACAGCCACCATTCCAACCCTATTCCATGTGACTCTGAAGCCTGGAACCAACTCTCAGCTGCCCTCCTCCAATCAGGGGTCCCCACAGGGCAGAGTGCCACCAAAGTGGGAGCGAGACCATTTTCTGTGGTTCACAGACCAGGGCTTTTTTGTTTAGAGTATCTATTTATTATACATTTAGATATATACATATATTGTACTGTGTTGGGGAGACAGAGAAAAAGAAAGTGGGGAGAGAAAGAGAAAAAGGAGGTGGGGGGAGGAGAGACAGACACACACACACCAGGACTTGCACTTTACTTAATTATTTATTTATTTTTGAGACAGAGTCTTGCTCTTGTCCCCCAGGCTGGAGTGCAGTGGCGCGATCTTGGCTCACTGCAACCTCTGCCTCCTAGGTTCAAGCGATTCCCCTGCCTCGGCCTCCCAAGTAGCTGGGATTACAGGTGCTCATGACCACGCCTGGCTAATTTTTGTATTTTTAGTAGAGATGGGGTTTCACCATGTTAGCCAGGCTGGTCTTGGACTCCTGACCTTAGGTGATCTATCTGCCTTGGCCTCCCAAAGTGCTGGGATTACAGGCATGAGCCACCATACCGGGCCTTTATTATTTATTTTCTTGAGACAGGGTCTTGCTCTGTTGCCCAGGCTGGAGTAAAGTGGTACAATCATAGCTCACTACAGCCTTGAGCTCCCGCGCTCAAAGCAATCCTCCCACTTCAGCCTCCCAAGTAGCTGGGGCTACAGGTGCACACCACCATCCCTGGCTAATGTTTAAAAAGTTTTTTTTTTTTTTTTGAGACGAAGTCTCATTCAGTTGCCCAGGCTGGAGTGCAGTGGCCAGATCTCGGCTCACTGCAAGCTCTGCCTCCTGGGTTTACGCCATTCTCCTACCTCAGCCTCCCGAGTAGCTGGACTACAGGTGCCCGCCACGTTGCCCGGCTAGTTTTTTGTATTTTTTAGTAGAGACAGGGTTTCACCGTGTTAGCCAGGATGGTCTCCATCTCCTGACCTCGTGATCCGCCCGTCTCGGCCTCCCAAAGTGCTGGGATTACAGGCTTGAGCCACTGCGTCCGGCAAAACCTTTTTTTTTTTAATAGAGATTATGTCTCACTATGTTGCCCAGGCTGGTCTTGAACTCCTGGACTCAAGCAATCCTCCTGCCTTGGCCTCCCAAGTGCTGGGATTACAGGCATGAGCCACCATACCGGCCTTTATTATTTATTTTCTTGAGACAGGGTCTTGCTCTGTTGCCCAGGCTGGAGTAAAGTGGTACAATCATAGCTCACTACAGCCTTGAGCTCCCGCGCTCAAAGCAATCCTCCCACTTCAGCCTCCCAAGTAGCTGGGGCTACAGGTGCACACCACCATCCCTGGCTAATGTTTAAAAAGTTTTTTTTTTTTTTTTTGAGACGAAGTCTCATTCAGTTGCCCAGGCTGGAGTGCAGTGGCCAGATCTCGGCTCACTGCAAGCTCTGCCTCCTGGGTTTACGCCATTCTCCTACCTCAGCCTCCCGAGTAGCTGGACTACAGGTGCCCGCCACGTTGCCCGGCTAGTTTTTTGTATTTTTTAGTAGAGACAGGGTTTCACCGTGTTAGCCAGGATGGTCTCCATCTCCTGACCTCGTGATCCGCCCGTCTCGGCCTCCCAAAGTGCTGGGATTACAGGCTTGAGCCACTGCGTCCGGCAAAACCTTTTTTTTTTTAATAGAGATTATGTCTCACTATGTTGCCCAGGCTGGTCTTGAACTCCTGGACTCAAGCAATCCTCCTGCCTTGGCCTCCCAAAGTGCTGGGATTACAGGCGTGAGCCACTGAGCTCAGCTATCATACTTTATACGTACATAGACATAGTTAAACCAAATACAATTTTGCTGTGATTACAGCTTGAAAATGGTCAGATGATGATTTCATATGGTCCACCACAGTATTTGTTTACATGTATGTATTTGTTTGTATTTACAATGACCTTCTTATTCAGGGGTAACAGTGACAACAAACCTTTATTGAGCACTTACTGTAAGCCATACATCGTTCTAAGCAGTTTCATACACCAAACACAGCAAAATATTATAATCCCCATTTCAGAGAGGGGAAAACGGAACAATGGCCTTGTTTTATGGCAAGGGATACTGGCTTGTCACTGACGGTGATGGAAAGCCTCCTTTGTAAACAAGTTTACTGTAAGAGGATTGGGGCTGGGGGGTGAGCTGAAAGGAGAGCACGCAGCACCTGTGGTGGGGACATGGTGGTACAGGGGGCTGGGGAGGGACTGCGGTTTGGAATCCCTGTACCTGAGGGGCGAGGCAGCAGTGTTCACATACGGAAGCAGAACCCAGCTTAACCAAGGCCCAAGCTTTGGGAACCAGTGCGCAGAGCAGAGCAAATTCTGAATGCAGAGTCAAAGGCTGTGGGATCCCATTGTGGGCCCCTGTGAACTCTCCTTGGCACAGGCCCTAACCTCAACAGCTGGTCCTCAGGGCGGCTGACTGAGTCAGGAGTGCCTTCGGCTACAAGTCACAGGAAATGCACCTGGCAGTGACTTAAAGCTGCAGACAGTGGCCACACTTGGCAAGAAGGTTGGAGGTTCGCACTGAGGCTCTTTGGCATCAAGGATCCAAATTCTGGCTGCGCAGTGGCTCATGCCTATAATCTCAACGCTTTGGGAAGCCAAGGCGAGAGGCTCCCTTAAGCCCAGGAGTTCAAGACCAGCCTGGGCAACATAACAAGATCCTGTCTCCACAAAAATGATTTTTTAAAAAAAGCATCCAGGTACCTCCTGTATTCTCTCACTCTGCCACCCTTGTGCGTTTGCTTTCCATCTCCAGCCTATGTGCTGTCACATCTCAGTTCAAGGCAAAAAGAGACAGAAGTGGTGTCTATCCCTTGCATACACACGGCCACTTCTTTTTTTTTTTTTTTTTTTTGAGACGGAGGAGTCTCGCTCTATTGCCCAGGCTGGAGTGCAGTGGCATGATCTCGGCTCACCACAAGCTCCACCTCCCTGGTTCACACCATTCTCCTGCCTCAGCCTCCCAAGTAGCTGGGACTACAAGCGCTCGCCACTATGCCCAGCTAATTTTTTTGTATTTTTAGTGGAGATGGGGTTTCACCGTATTAGCCAGGATGGTCTCGATCTCCTGACCTCGTGATCTGCCCATCTCGGCCTCCCAAAGTTCTGGGATTACAAGCATGAGCCACCGCGCCCGGCCCACTTCTCTTTTCTTTGAGACTGGGTCTCCCTCTGTCACCCAGGCTGGAGTACAGTGCGCAATTTCAGCTGACTCCAACCTCTGCCTCCCGAGTTCAAGCAAGTCTCCTGCCTCGGCCTCCTGAATAGTTAAGGTTACAGGGATTACAGGCATGTGCCACCACATCTGGCTAATTTTTTTTTTTTTTTATTTGGTAGAGCCAGGGTTTCACCATGTTGCTCAGGCTGGTCTCAAACTCCTGATGTCAAATGCTCTGCCCACCTCGGCCTCCCAAAGTGCTGGGATTACAGGTGTGAGCCATGATGCCCAGCCCACACGGCTACTTCTAACTACAAGAGATGCTAAAATACTAATGTCCAGCAAAGGGCAAGGGATTGCCACGACAGGGCCAGAACCCTCGTGACGTGGCCCCTGGAGCTGGGCACATGTGCTTCCTCCCTTTTTGGTAGCGCTCATCACAGTTACAATCTGGTCTTTATGTGGACCTGTGGTTGTTCAGTGTTTGTCTCCCATGGACTAGGAGCCCCTTGAGGGCAGGACCTGCTTGTACGTTCTCCTCCATGTCCCTAGTCCTGCATCTGGCACACAGAAGGTACTCAGGTCACAGATTAACTGAATAAATGAACAAGTGAATGCTCTAAAGAAGTCTCCTTCTTGGCCAGGTGCAGTGGCTCACACCTGTAATCCCAGAACTTTGGGAGGCCAAGGCAGGCAGATCACTTGAGGTCAGGAGTTAGAAGCCAGCCTGGCCAACATGGTGAAACCCCATCTCTACTAAAAATACAAAAATTAGCTGGGCATGGTGGCAGACGCCTGTAATCCCAGTTACTCAAGAGGCTGAGGCACAAGAATCACTTGAACCCGGGAGGTGGAGGTTGCAGCGAGCCGAGATGGTGCCACTGCATTCTAGCCTGGGTGACAGAGTAAAACTGTGTCTCAGAAAAATAAAATAAAGTCCCCTTCTCTTTTGGGCTGACAGATGAAATCTGAAGTCTTTTTGAGCTCCAGCATCCTACAGCCTGTTGGCCAGGCTAAAACCACTCTTTATGGAGTGTCTACCATGCATACTAATACATGTATGTGCTGGGTGCAGTGGCTCATGCCTGTAGTCTCTGGACGATGGCTTGAGGCCAGGAGTTTAAGACCAGCCTGGGCAACATAGCAAGACCCCATCTCCACAAATCAATTTAAAAACTAGCTGGGAGGCCGGGCGCGGTGGCTCAAGCCTGTAATCCCAGCACTTTGGGAGGCTGAGACGGGTGGATCACGAGGTCAGGAGATCGAGACCATCCTGGCTAAAACGACGAAACCCCGTCTCTACTAAAAAATACAAAAAACTAGCCGGGCAAGGTGGCAGGTGCCTGTAGTCCCAGCTACTCGGGAGGCTGAGGCAGGCGAATGGTGTGAACCCGGGAGGCGGAGCTTGCAGTGAGCTGAGATCTGGCCACTGCACTCCAGCCTGGGCGACAGAGCAAGACTCTGTCTCAAAAAAAAAAAAAAAAAAAAACTAGCTGGGAGCCAGGTGCGGTGGCTCATACTATAATCCCAGCACTTCGGGAGGCCATGGCGAGCAGATAATCTGAGGTCAGGAGTTCAAGACAAGCCCAGCTGACACGGTGAAACCCCATCTCCATTAAAAATAAAAAAATCAGCCAGGCGTGGTGGCAGACGCCTGTAGTCCCAGCTACTTGGGAGGCTGAGGCAGGAGAATCGCTTGAACCCAGGAGACAGAGATTGCAATGGGCCGAGATCACGTCACTGCACTCCAGCCTGGGTGACAGAGTGAGACTCCATCTTAAAAACAAAACAAAGCAACCAAAAAAACAAAAACAAACAAACGAACAACAACAACAAAAAACTAGCTGGGCATGGTGGTACATGTCTATAGTCCCAGTTACCTGGGAGGCTGAGATGGGAGGATTGCTTGAACCCACATGTTCAAGGCTGCAGTGAGCTAGATCATGCCTCAGCAATTCAACCTGGGTAATAGAGACTCTCTCAAAAAAAAAAAGAAAAAGAGACAAAAGGAAACAAAACTCATCTTCCATGGTGTGGTGAGCTTTGAATCCACACAGGCCTGGGTCCAATCGCTGCTCAAAATACAACAGCCTATTAACAACACTCTGTGCCAGGCCCGTACCAGGGGTGTTGTATGCGTGCTGTCTGGTTGCCCAGGTGTGAGTTTTATGTGCTGGCTGTGTGATGATAGGCAGGTTGCTTAACCTCCCTGAGCCTTATTTGTAACACAGGGATAATAACAGCACCAAACTAACAGGACCCTTGTGAGGATTAAGTGAGATAAGGCCTTGAAGAGCTTAGCTCAGACAGGCACAAAAGCAAGTTCTCAAAAGTGGCATAGATTTTTCTTTTCTTTCTTTTTTTTTTTGAAACGGAGTTTCACTCTGTCACCTAGGCTGGAGTGCAGTGCTGCGATCTCCGCTCACTGCAAGCTCCACCTCCCGGGTTCACACCATTCTTCTGCCTCAGCCTCCTGAGTAGCTGGGACTATACACACCTGCCACCATGCCTGGCTAATTTTTTTGTACTTTTAGTAGAGATGGGGTTTCACTGTGTTAGCCAGGATGGTCTCGATCTCCTGACCTCGTGATCTGCCCGCCTTGGCCTCCCAAAGTGCTGGGATTACAGGTGTGAGCCACCGCTCACGGCCTTAGATTTTTCTCATCTGGGCCAGCACGGTGGCTCATACTTGTAATCCCAGCACTTTAGGAGGCCAAGGCCAGCGAATCATCTGAGGTCAGGAGCTCAAGACCAGCCTGGCTGACATGGTGAAACCCCATCTCTACTAAAAATACAAAAAAAGTTAGCCAGCAGTGGTAGTGGGTGCCTGTAGTCCCAGCTACTTGGGAGGCTGAGGCAGGAGAATCACTTGAATCCGGGATTCAGAGGTTGCAGTGAGCTAGGACAGCACCACTGCACTCCAGCCTGGACAAGAAGAACAAAACTCCATCTCAAAAAAAAAAAAAAAAAAAAAAAGATTTTCCTTATATGTAGAAAAAAACCAAATCACCTTTCCATAGGGTGCTTTCAGCTAATGGCTGAGCATATATTTTCACAGACACAGATTCAATCCCCATTATTTGTGGATTCTGGATTTTCAAGTTCACCTACTTATTAGAATGTATTTGTAACCTCAAAAATCAACACTCAAGGCGCTTTCAAGGTCATTCACAGACATGTGCGAGTGGCAAAAAATTTCCACTGTCTGAGGGGCATGTTCCCAGCTGAAGTTTTCAGAAGGTCTCACACTGCCTTCCGATCTCAGCTCTCACGCCGCAAACAAGTATCCTTTTCATGGTCTACTTAGTGCCAAATTTTTCCCATTTTTGTGCTTTCTGTGGTCGTGTCGATGTTTAGAATGACCCCCATGTGCAGTGAGAGCGAGGCAGGAATGACTACGTTACAGAGAAAACGCACGTGTCAGAGAGGGTTTGTTCAGGCATGAGTTAGTGCTGCTGCCTATGGACGCGTACATGTTTAATTCTTTTTCTTTTTTTCTTTTTTTTTTTTTTTTTGAGACAGAGTCTCGCTTTGTCGCCCAGGCTGGAGGGCAGTGGTGTGATCTGGGCTCACTGCAAGCTCCGCCTCCCAGGTTCACACCATTCTTATGGTGGCAGGCACCTGTACTCCTATTTACTCCTCAGCCTCCCGAGTAACTGGAACTACAGGCGCACGCCACCATGCCTGGCTAATTTTTTTGTATTTTTAGTAGAGATGGAGTTTCACTGTGTTAGTCAGGATGGTCTCAATCTCCTGACCCCGTGATCTGCCTGCCTTGGCCGCCCAAAGTCCTGGGATTACAGGCACGAGTCACTGCGCCCGGCCTATTTTTCTTTTTGACAGAGTCTCGCTCTGTTGCCCAGGCTGGAGTGTAGCAGCATGATCTCAGCTCACTGCAACCTCTGCCTAGTAGGTTCAAACAATTATTGTGCCTCAGCCTCAAGAGTAGCTGGGATTACAGGCATGCGCCACCACTCCCAGCTAATTTTTGTATTTTTAGTAGAGATGAGGTTTCACTGTGTTGGCCAGGCTGGTCTCAAACTTCTGAGCTGAAGCCATCTGCCCACCTCAGCCTCCCAAAATACTGGGATTTCAGGCATGAGCCACTGCACCCAGCCAACATATTCGATGTTAATGAATCGCTTATATATTAAATAAAGCGTCTACACAGACACACATAAAACCAGGTTAGATATTGATCACTTGATGAAAATGTGACCAGAGGCCTGTAAGAACTTAACCTGTGTTTCTCCCTAGGAGCAATGGCTCCAGATCTGCTAATTCAGTGTTTGCAGGGACTTTACCACAAATAAGAATCCACTATGTGCACCTGCGTGTCATCTACCATTCCTAGTACGCAGGTGAGAAACAGGCTTGGCAGACTCCCATCGCTTTGCAAGGTCACATGGCTAGCGTCCTCCAGCACAGGACTTGAGCCCGAATCTGAGAATGATAGTTCTGTAGCTCCTGCCCCAGAAGCATCCAGAAGCACTGGTGGTGGGATTGCTGATTAACAGCTCTGCCAGGCTGCCTGCCCCACTCTCCAAACACCCATGCAGCAATAAGGAACCTCGTCCGTCCCCTGGCCTGCCCACTGAATGGGTACAGGTAGAAGGCAGGGGCATGGGTAGAGGGGCAGGCAGGTGTAGGATAAGACCACCTTATCCAAGACCATCTGCTAGAGATACAGGGGCAGGAAAGAGTCTAGCGGGTTTCGGGCCACTCTGTTGCTGACTGCAGACGGTGACCCATGGTCAAGGGAGGCACAGAGAGGCTGGGTCTGAACCCCACCCAGCACCTGCTAGCTGTGACCTCAAGCAAGTCCCTGGATGCCCCAGTCTCTGTGAACTTATCTGTGAGACTGGTGCTAACACCACCTCTTTTTTTTTTTTGAGATGGAGCCTCACTCTGTCGCCCAGGCTGGAGTGCAGTGGCACAATCTGGGCTCACTGCAACCTCCAACTCCGGGATTCAAGTGATTCTCCCGCCTCAGCCTCCTGAGTAGCTGGGATTACAGGTGCCCACCACCACGCCTGGCTAATTTTTGTATTTTTAAGCAGAGAAAGGGTTTCACCATGTTGGCCAGGATGGTCTCGATCTCTTGACCTCATGATCCACCCGCCTTGGCCTCCCAAAGTGCTGGGATTACAGGCGTGAGCCACCATGCCTGGCCTAATTCCACCTCTTAGAAGAGCCGAGAGGCACACCTGAGACAGTTCATCTTGAATTTCGGTGGTTGAGTGGGCACAGGGATTTACTTGAGGCCATGAGCAACCTTTGTGAGAGAGGTGGGCCTCAGCCCCGTCCATTTCACAGATCAGGAAGCCAGCGCTCAGTGCTGGTGCCCACAATGAGCCAGGCCCTCCCCACTGCCGTGCACCTCCCTCCTGGACTGTCGTGTGTGCACAGTGTGGGGTGAGACAGTGGGGTACCTAGACCCCTGGAGGACAAAGAGGAAGACGAGAGGTGGCCCTGGTCTCTGTCACAACCCCCGACCCATTGCCAGTTTCTCACTAAAGTGAAGATACACAGGACTAGGCACAGCCTTGGGTCTGTTCATTCTGCAGATTCTACAAACATTCATCCATCACCCGCTATGGACCAAGCACTAGGTTGAACCAAGTGACACACGGATGCTGGTGCCCCACAAGGTCACAGTACGACATGACTCAGAAAGAGCTATATGTGGGGGCTTGTGAGGCCAAATGCAAACACATCTTCAAGGAACACAGAGCACTGCAGCAGTTTCACCTGCAGAACCAGCACGTTGCCTTGGAGGCCAGAGTCCGCAGGGCCATCAGGGGTCCCAAAGTCACATAGCAGAGGGCAAATGAGGGGAACCAGGGTGTGTGGAGGAAGGCATCTTCTAGAAGAGGTATCAGCAAATTATAGCCCGTAGGCCAAATGTAGCTTCTCCTTGATTTTGTAAATAAAGTTTTATTGGCACACAGCCACACCCCTCATTTACATATTGCATATGGCTGCCTTCCAGCTACAACTGCAGCCTTAAGAGTTGCAATGGCCCAGGAGGCTTAAAATATTTACTACATAGCCCTTTATGGAGAAAGTGTGCCCACACCTGTTCTGGAAGATCAGTTGCATGAGGTTAGAACTTTGTCAGTTTCATGTTCTGCCATCTCCTGAGCACCCGTCACCGTGCCCAGTCCAGAGCAGATGCTCATAAAGTGATGGGAGGCTGCTTGTATCACATTCTAATTCTGTGACCATGAGCTAGTTAAGAACTTATTCGAAAATGCATCTTCCGATCAAGTGGGAAGGCGTCCAGCCCCACCTCCAGCCCTTGACAACACAATGGAGAATAAGGAGGCACAGCCCCGGACCCCTTTCTGGTCTCCTGGCCCCTGGGTAGCTCATCTCCTGCCCTGCCCTTGGTGTCCTGGGGCTGCCCTGCAAGCCTCGCCAGGCCTGTGAATCATCAGGACTGACTCACTGTCTAAAAATACATATTGTCTCATGTTGGCGGGTGCTGCTTTGATCACTGTTTGCATTCAATCTAGTCTTTTTCTGCTCGACTTTGAGCTCTTTGTGGGCAAGGTCTGGGTTTTCGCCACTCTGAGTCCCCAGGGCCAGGTTCCTGCTACAGCCTGGAGCTGGAAAGGAATCTGGGAGGAAGAGGTTGGGTGTTGGGGCCAGCAGACTAAGGGACAGATCTTGCCCTGCCACTCATTTGCTGTGCAACTCTCAGCAAAGCACCCAACCTCTCTGAGCCCTCGCTTCCCCATCTGTGAAGTGGGGATCATAAGGCCCGTCCTGCAAGGTGGTTTCCGGGGTGAAAGTAGAAAAGGAGGCCTGTTCCTACAGCCTGTGTGCCCTGGGAGGCACTGCTCATCATCTGTGATCCTTCTCTACCTGATTACAGGAAAGGGGAGTCATCTGCTCACTGACCCCCGACTCGGCTTTTCTCTGCCAGTGAAATCATTTGAAATTGTCCAAGAAAATCAGGAACCTGAGCTGACGCCGGGTCACCGAGCTTGGTGCCAAGCACTGGGGGAGCTCCGGTTACAGAAAACAAGTGGAATCCACAGGCCCCGGGCTGAACGTGGAACTAATTTGGGAGGCAGTGAGAAAGAGCGGAACCTAACTGGGAGCCTGGGAGGCAGGACTGCCCTGACCCTGGTCGCCATCCAGGTGGGGTATCTGGGGCCCCTTGAAATTTTCTAGCTCCTGCTTCTGAAGTGGGGAGAGCAGGGACATGAGGAGGACCCACTTGGGGATCTCAGGATGGCTATGTAGAGACTCAGGGCACAGGCCTGGAGTCGGAGCAACTGCAATCACATCCTGACCTGCCCCCTCGATGCTGTGTGACCCGGAGCCTGTCACTTCACCTCTCTGAGCCTCAGCTGCCGCATCTGTGAATGTACGATCTAGGGATCCCCACCTCAGAGGGCTGTTTCATAGAAGGCCTCATAAGCCACTCTCAGGAAATCAGATATGTCGAGACATGACATCGGGGCTGGGGGGGCAGCATCGGAGGGGCAAAGATCAGTAACGTCTCCCTCATTCATCTGTTCGTTCAGCAGATACTTACGGAACATGCAACCTGTGCCAGACTGGAGAACACAGGAGGGAACAAGACAGACCTAGCCCTGCCCAAAAGGAAACAAATAGTGTGTATCAAATTGTAATCATCCTATGAAGGATAAGAACAGGGTGCTTGGATTAAAAAAAAAAAAAAACTGGGGTGGGTCAAGCGCAGTGGCTCACGCCTGTAATCCCAGCACTTTGGGAGGCCGAGGTGGGCAGATCACCTGAGGTCAGGAGTTCAAGACCAGCCTGGCCAACATGGCAAAACCCCATCTCTACCAAAAGATGCAAAATTAGCCAGGCATGGTGGTGGGCACCTGTAGTCCCAGCTACTGGGGAGGCAGAGGTGGGAGGATCGCTTGAACCTGGGAGGTGGAGGTTGCAGTGAGCCAGGATCGTGCCACTGCACTCTAGCCTGGGCGACAGAGTGAGACTCAGAAAGAAGGAAGGAGGGAGGGAGGGAGGGAGGAAGGGAGGGAGACAATGAACCCAGAATTTGGATGGATAGAAGGATAGAGGAACAGATATGTGATCACTCAAATTTAGTAAAATGTTAATGAGTTGATGTTGCTGTTTCACAATTTTCATAATAAAATGTTGGGAGAAAGTAACAAAACCAAGAAGAAAAAAGAGGTAGAAACAAATTCTTTAACGGCTCTCTTTTCCTACAGAAGAGTGTCGAGGTGCTTAGCTGGGCAGCCACCCCACGAATCCTTGCCTCATGCCCCAGACTCACTCTAAGTGTGTAGCCCTGGGCGCACCCTCAAACCTCTCTGAGGCTGCAGTCCTGGCCTCGTAGGAAGTGAGACGTCCTCATCTGGGAGAGGCGAGGCTGAGATGTACAGAGGAGCCGCTCAGGAAATGCTACCTGCTGTTTTCAGAGCAGCAAGGCCACTTCAGCAACACCCAGAGCTTAGGGAGGACCTGGTCAACCAGCCTTTACTGGCGCCTGGGAGATCCTCCCCCGACACAGACTCCCTTCTTGTTTGCACTGGGGACGTTCAGTCCCTTGGGTTATCCATTCACTGGCCCAATAGATATTTTCTGTGTGCCAGGCCCTGCACGGGGCACTGCAGTGTGAAGTCTGTCAGGTTCTTCCCTTTAAAGAATACCCCAAGTCACAGACAGATCCAACCCAGTAAGACGCACACTCCGAGGGAGCCAAGCCCAGCACTCACAGCACAAATCCTGCAAACTTCAGCCAGGAGAGAAGCCACGCCCCACAGCCAGGCCTCAGGCTGACTCCCAGCTCGGAGTCCAGAACCCCAGCACAGGAAGGACACTTGTGTCGGGATGTCCAGGCCCTGCCACAGCCCAGTGGCCCCTGCCCCTCCTCAATGAACGAACTCGATCCCCCGGCCCTATGGGGACAGAAGCCCCCAGTGAGTCTGCTGCAGTCACAACAAAAGGTAATGGGGGCCAGGCGTGGTGGTTCACGCCTGTAATCTGAGCACTTTGAGGTTGAGGTGGGCAGATCACTTCAGGTCAGGAGTTAGAGACCAGCCTGGCCAACATGGCGAAACCCCATCTCTACTAAAAATACAAAAATTAGCCGGCAGGGGCGGCATGCACCTGTAATCCCAGCAACTCAGAGGCAGGAGAATCGCTTGAACTCGGGAGGCGGAGGTTGCAGTGAGCCGAGATCACACCATTGCACTCCAGCCTGGGTGAGAGAGGGAGACTCCATCTCTTAAAAAAAAAAGCAATGGGGTTGTGTTGTCCACTTGGAAAGAGCTGGGGAGGCAAAGGGAATAGGAAGGATCTACTCCCCTGACAGCCAGGCTGAGGCTGTAGGATACCCGAGCCTCAGGACCCCAGTCAGGACAGCTTAGAGGAGCCCACCCAGTTTAGAGATCACATTCTCCAATTCGGCCAGAATTACACCTGCGTCCTCCTCAAGCGGGGCATGAGCCCAGAAATTGTGCTTAGGGTCTCCTTCCAGCTTCACGACAGCCTGAGGAGGTAGGTGCTGTCAGGACCCCCACTTTGTAGGTGGAGAAACTCAAGTTCAGAGAAGTCACATAACTTGCCCAAGGTCACACAGAGTCAGTCGTGGCCACTGCCTTTACTTAAACAAGAGCAGCAACAATCATGACAGCTGGAGTCACTTTACGTGCATTATCTCATTTAAGTTTCTCGATAACCCGAAGTGGGAAAACTTCTTGTCTCCATTTTACAGAGCAGGAAACTCAAGTTCAGAGAGACTCAATAACTTGCCTGAAACAACGGAATAGGAAAATGGCAGAGCCAGCCTGCAACAAACATGATAACAATAAGAATGGTAGCTATATTCATTCTGTATTGCTGCTCCAACGAGCTTCCGAGCTTCCACGAACTTAGTAACTTAAAATAAGATACATTTATTCTCTTACTGTTCTGGAGGTCCGACATCTAACATCAAGGTGTTGGCAGAGCTTGGTTCCTCCGAGGGTTTCTTAGGGGGTCTTTTCCAGATTCTACAGGACCCCTGCAAAGCAGGTGACTCCACCTTCAAGGCATGCATTCCACCCTCTGCTTCCAGCCTCATAGGGCTCGTTTCTTCTTGCCCCGCCCACCGCCTCTTATAACGACCCTTGTGGGCCAGGTGTGGTGACTCATGCCTGTAATCCCAGCACTTTGAGAGGCCGAGGCCACCTGAGGTCAGGAGTTCGAGATCAGCCTGGGCAACATGGTGAAACCCCCATCTCTAGTAAAAATACAAAAATTAGCTGGGCATGGTGGTGCACACCAATAATTCCAGCTACTCGGGAGGCAGAGGCAGGAGAATCACTTGAACCCAGGAGGCAGAGGTTGCGGTGAGCCAAGATCGAGCTTGCACTCCAGCCTGGGCAAGAGACTCTATCTCAAAAAAAAAAAAAAAAAAAAAACCCTTGTGATTACATCATTGGGCCGCTAGGGGATAATCCAGGTGAATTCCTTCATCTCGGGAGCCTTAATTCAATCACACCTGCAAAGCCCCTTTTACCATGTAAATTCACAGGTTCTGGGGATTAGGATGTGGACCTCTTTGGGGGACCATGAGTCCATCCACCACATTAGCTAATATTCATGGAGCTCTTGCTAAATGTCATGCCCTGTGCTGAGCGTTCTGCATCATTTTAGACCTGCATATCTCACACTTTAAAAATTGTTTTATTTACATAAATATATGGGATGTAAATACAATTTCATTACATGCAAAGATTGTGTAATAGTCAGGTCAGGGCTTTTAGGATCTCCGTCATCCCAATAACATACATTGTACCCATTAAGTGATTTCTTTTTGTTGTTGTTGCTGTGTTTTTTTGAGACAGAGTCTCGCTCTGTCACCTGGAGTGCAGGCTCAATCTTGGCTGACTGCAACCTCTCCCTCCCGGGTTCAAGCTATTCTCCTGCCTCAGCCTCCCATGTAGCTGAGATTACAGGCACCTGCCACCATGCCCGGCTAATTTTTGTACTTTTAGTAGAGACAGGGTTTCGCCATGTTGGCCAGGCTGGTCTCGAACACCTGACCTAAGGTGATCCGATCCGCCTGCCTCAGCCTCCCGAAGTGCTGGGATTACAGGCATAGGCCACCGCGCCCAGCCTGTTTTTGTTTTTTAAACAGATTCTCACTTTGTCACCTAGGATGAAGTACAGTGGTACAATCATGGCTCACTGCAGCCTCTATTTCCCAGGCTCAAACGATCCTCCCATCTCAGCTTCCTGAGTAGCCGGGACTACAGGTGCATGACACCAGGCCTGGCTAATATTTTGCATTTTTTGTAGAGATGGGGTCTTGCCATGTTGCCCAGGCTGGTCTTGAACTCCTGGGCTCAGGTGATCCTCCTGCTTCGGTCTCCCAAAGTGCTAAGATTACAGGTGTGAGCCACCTCACCTGGCAGCCATTAACTTATTTATTCACAGCAGTGGATGAACCGTCAGAATTCACATTCACCCTTCTGAATCTCCACTGTCCATTATTCCACTCTTTGTGGAGCCATGTGTATGCATTTTTTAGCACCCACTTGGGAGTGAGAACATGCAATATTTGTCTTTCTGTATCTGGCTTATTTCACTTAAGATAATAACCTCCAGTTCCATGAGTGTTGCTACAAAAACATCTCACACTTTAATGTACACACAGATCACCTGGGGGGTCTTGCTAAAATACGGATTCTGGTTCAGTAGGTCTGGATTGCTAACAAATGTCCAGGTGATACTGAGCTATTGTTCCAGAGACCACTATTTTATTTTATTTTATTTTTTATTTTTTATTTTTATTATTTTTGAGACACTCTTGTTGCCCAGGCTGGAGTGCCCTGGCAAGATCTCGGCTCACTGCAACCTCCGCCTCCCGGGTTCAAGCGATTCTCCTGCCTCAGCCTCCTGAGTAGCTAGGATTACAGGTGCCCACAACCATGACGGCTAATTTTTGTATTTTTAGTAGAGACAGGGTTTCCCCATGTTGGCCAGGGCGGTCTTGAACTCCTGGCCTCAGGTGATCCACCCACCTTGGCCTCTCAAAGTGCTGGGATTACAGGCGTGAGTCACCACGCCCAGCCAAAAATTTTTTTTCATAAAATAAAAATCAAAACGCAAAAAATCAGTCGTAGTTTACCGTCCACGCAAAAACAGACGGTCAACCGGATCTGGCCTCTGGGCCACAGGATGCGGACCCTTGTTCTACAATGTCAGTTCCAGGAGGGCATGTCTGTCTGTCTATGTTTCCTGAAGTATCACTTGCATCTAAAACAGTGCCTGGCATCTAGTAGCTGCTCAAAAAATATTAGCTGAATGAAAGCAATTCCTCTTGTTTAATGCTTACAACTGCTTTACCATAGGGGTTACAGATATGAATATTGTGTTACACAGGAAGAAATAATGAGAGTAATGTCTCTGGATTTATGGACGGAACGCAGGCATAGAGATGGCATGTTCCAGCCTGTGCAGCTGGCCTCCTAGAGGAAGCAAAAGCACGGTGGTCCTCCTCAGCAGTTCGAGAACCTCCTCCCCAACAGATTGCCCCTTCCCCAGGCAGCTCGAGGCCCCGCCCCTGAAGCATGAGGCCCCACCCCCAGGCCGCTCGAGGCCCCGCCCCTGAAGCATGAGGCCCTGTCCCCAGACAGCTTGAGGCCCCGCCCCCAAACAGCCTGAGGCCCTACCCCCAGGCGGCTCGGGGCCCCGCCCCCAAGGGGCTCGAGTCCTCGCTGGACCAAACACCACAGAACTGGGTGCGTCCACAGCACAGCAGGTCCGGGACCCCTTACGCCAGCCACATCTCGGGCCAGGCCTCGCGGAGCTCTCACTGGCAATAAAAAGCAGCAATACATTGTCTCCTTTGTTGGAAGCAGCAAACAGCCCGGCCCAGCCAGCTTGGGCAACCAGGCCTCACTCCACAAGGCGGGGCACAGGTCGGGGGACACTGGCGAGGATGTTGCCAAAGCCCGGCAGGTCACGGCCTGGCACGCAGATCCCCTTCAGGGGCCAGTCTGCTAACATAGACATGTGAAACGGGTGGAGTTGAAACCACAGGCGCCAAATGGCCGCTACTGCCACAGGCAGTGACACCTGTCCAGTTTCGGGGCTTTTTAAAGCCCTCTGTGGCGGAGACAACGCATCAGAGAGACCCACGTGGCTGAAAGCCTGTTAGTTTCACAGAGGGCACCTCCCACTTCATGGCCTTTGCCCATGCTGTCCCCTCGGCCTGGGATGTTCTTGCAAAACCATTGTTAGTTCCTAATCCTTGCAAAAACACTGGGCCAACGAGATCTGGGCCGTGAGCTGCGTGTGCAGACCCCTGTCGGCCCCATTAGCTAACTCCTCTGACTTCAAGTCTCAGAGAATTCTTCCCCAACACAGGCACCCTGCACCTCCCTTGTCACAGGGCAATTTCGCATTTGTTTGCTTACTCGATCAGTGTCTGTCTACCCTTGTATTCCTTTCCCGGGGCTACAGTAACTAATTATCATAAAGCTTAAAACCACAGATTGTATTGTCTCACAGATGTGGGGAACAGAAGTCCAAACCAAAACCAAGGTGTTGGCATGGTTGGCTCCTGGAGGTTCACAGGGAGAATCGGATCCATGCCCCGTCTCCTGGTTGATGGTGGCTCCTTGGCTGGTGGCAGCATGGCTGCAATCTCTGCCTTCCTCATCCCACACCGCTCTCCCTGTATGCATCTGTGTGCCAGGGTCCCTCTTCGTGTAAGAACCCCAGTAGTGCCAATATATGGGGCCCATCTTAATACAGTATGACTTCATCTTATCTTGACAACATCTGCAAAGACTCCATTTCCAAATAAGGTCATATGTGCAGGTTCCAGGTGGATGTGAATTTTGGGAGGACACTGTGCAACCCAGGAGAGCCCCCAAGTGGGGGGGGTCCACTTGCACTGTGCCTGGAAGGTAGGGGCCCCCATTGCTGAAGCCCTTCACTCACTTGCCACCAGTCCCTGGCCTGATCTCTGCTGGGGTGAGAGGGTGAATGTGAACAAGACGGAGAGGAGTGATGGTCCAGGAGTGCACTGGGCAGGGCGGGAGCTGGCGGTGAGGGCACAATGGGTACTTGGTGGCTCAGTCTCTGTGGCCTCCTTTCCTCCTCTGCTTGATGACAGGGCCCAGAGTTTCCTCTGAAGCTTTGCTCCTCCCCAACTCCTGGTTCATGGAGTGTGGGTTGAGACGATGCCATTCCTACGTCTGGAGATGGCCGTGTGTCCTACGCCTGGCCAATCCAACAATGCTTCTACCTGACACAGTGACTGGTTCAGGACTGGACAGATGATCTAGTCATTGCCAACAGAGTCTCGTTCTGTTGCCCAGGCTGGAGTGCAGTGGTGTGATCTCGGCTCACTGCAACTTCTGCCTGCCAGGTTCAAGTGATTCTCCCACCTCAGCCTTGCAAGTAGCTGGGATTACAGGCACGTGCCACCACGCCCAGCTAAATTTTGTGGGTTTTCTTTAGTAGAGACAAGGCTTCACTGTGTTGGCCAGGTTGGTCTCGAACTCCTGACCTCAAGTGATCCACTCACCTTGGCCACCCAAAGTGCTAGGATTACAGTTGTGAGCCACCAAGCCCGGCCTCAACTTGGACTTCTGATGGAACTTATCCTTAAGTAGCTGAGCTCTTGGATATAAGCCTCTTGTCCTGGGCAGCCACCTCGCCACTATGAGGAGGGAACCAGTGCTTGAATGAAACCCCTGCAGAGAAAACTGAAACCAACAGTCAGGAAAGGGACTCCCGATGCCACATGTGAGTGCCTGGATCCAGCCATTCCTGAAACCACACCTACACCTACACTTTTTGCTTACATGGTCCAGTCAGTACCCTTTTTGCTTAAGCCAGTTTGAGTTTTCTGTTGGAGATAACAGAGTGAAGTGATGTATAGTGTGAAAGCCACACTGGATTCCATGACTGTTATGGCAACTGAGGTTTGGTATGACTGGGCCGCTTTCGTTGAGGTCACAGCTCTGACTTGGCAGCAGGCACTGAACTACACAAAGCAGGGTTCCTGTTTAATGGGAGATAAGGGACAATTACAGTGTCAAGAGGTGAGGCCAGTTTGAGCATTTCAGTCCCTAAGCATACCCAGAAGGGCTAGACTCAAGAAGAGAAACTTCAGGATGTCTCTAGACGCTGGAAGGAAGTGTTTGGGGTGAGGTGGGGAGATGGAAGTGGATATGCTGATTTGGGAACCGTCCCCAAGGCTGAGAAGGAGCCTGGGACTTGGCAGAGTCCCCGAGAAGAGACAGGGGACGTGAGGGCCCTTGGTACTAAGAGCAGAGCCAGGCACAGTGGCTCATGCCTGTAATCCCAGCACTTTGGGAGGCTGACGCAGAAGAATCGCTTGAGGCCAGGAGTTTGAGATCAGCCTGGGCAACATATCAAGACCCTGTCTCTACAGAAAATTAAAAATTTAAAAATTTATAAATTAGCCAGGTGTGGTGGTGCACGCTTGTAGTCCCAGCTACTCAGGAGGCTGAGGTGGGAGGATTGCTTGTACCCGGGAAGCAGAGGTTGCAATGAGCTATGATCCTACCACTGCACTCTGGCCTGAGCAACAGAGCCAGACTCTGTCTCTACCAAAAAAAAAAAAAAAAAAGCTAAGAATAAGGCTCCTTCTGGCTGCTAGGAAGAGCCCTGGTCCCCAAACTTGGCTCATGAGCAGTGGAGCTGCTGCCTTTGAGGGCTCCTGGAGGTTGGAGTCAGGGCACAGAGCAGGCCCAGTGTGGACTGGAGCCTGGAGGGCCTTTCCACACATACCTGACCCTATATGCTCCTGAGACCTTCTCCTAGCTCTGGGAAGTGATGGTAGAAAGCCCTGGTATTAAATAATTGTGGCTAGGTCCAAGCACGGTGGCTCACGCCTGTAATCCCAGCACTTTGGGAGGCTGAGGCAGGTGGATCGCTTGAGGCCAGGAGTTCGAGACCAGCCTGGCCAACATGATGAAACTCCATCTCTACTAAAAATACAAAAATTAGGTGTGGTGGTGCACATTTGTAATCCCATCTACTCCGGAGGCTGAGGCAGGAGAACTGCTTGAACCCAGGAGGCAGAGGTTGCAGGGAGCCGAGATCGTGCCACTGCACTCCAGCCTGGGCTACAGAGCAAGACTCTGTCTCAAAAATAAATAAATAAATAAATAAATAAAATGATTATGGTTCACAACACATTCCATTTAATTTAGAAAAAAAAAATAATGGATTATGGCTTAAAAAAAGTCTTGTTCTGTTGCTCAGGCTGGAGTACAGTAGTGGAATTGTAGCTTACCACAGGCTTGAACTCCTGAGGTCAAGCAACCTCCCTGCCTCAGCCTCCCAAGTAGCTGGGACTATAGGTGCACACCAACATATCCTGCCTTTTTTTTTTTTTTTTTTTTTGGTAGAGACGGGATCTTGCTATGTTGCCCAGGCTGGTCGGGAACTCCTCAAGCAATCCTCCTGCCTTGGCCTTCCAAAGTGCTGGTATTATAGGCATGAGCCACTGCGCCTGGCCAGATTGTAATGTTTTTACAACCCATGTTTGTGGAGTGAAACTTATGTGTGTGATTATTATTATTATTTTTTTTTTGAGACGGAGTCTCGCTCTGTCGCCCAGGCTGGAGTGCAGTGGCCGGATCTCAGCTCACTGCAAGCTCTGCCTCCCGGGTTTATGCCATTCTCCTGCCTCAGCCTCCCGAGTAGCTGGGACTACAGGCGCCCGCCACCTCGCCCGGCTAGTTTTTTGTATTTTTTAGTAGAGACGGGGTTTCACCGTGTTAGCCAGGATGGTCTCGATCTCCTGACCTCGTGATCCGCCCGTCTCGGCCTCCCAAAGTGCTGGGATTACAGGCTTGAGCCACCGCGCCCGGCCACATGTGTGTGATTATTGCTCAGGGATTCCACTAGGAAGGCTGGGGGCCACTCGCCTGACAGCCTCTGGAAACCCCACCCCTGGACTGTCCTCAGCCAGTCAAGTGCATCTCTTAACCCCTGCAAAGCACTTAGAGCAATACCTGGTGTGCAGCAAAGGTGCATAAGAGCCTGCTCTTACCGTTGCCGTTTTCATTCCATCTGGCACTTTATAAGCTTCAGGCAAGAAGCCCTAAATTCATAAAACACCAGCATGTCCTCCTGGGAAGAAAAGGCTCTTGCAGAGCCAAGCTTATGACAGAAAAAGACATCAACAAATTCTCCTCCTGATATTTGTTGATTGATTGATTGAGACAGGGTCTCACTCTGTTGCCCAGGCTGGAGTGCAGTGGTGAGCTCACAGCTCCCTGTAACCTCAACTTCTCAGGCTCAAGCAATCCTCCGGCCTCAGCCTCCTGAGTACCTGGAACCACAGACACCTACCATCATGCCCGGCTAATTTTTAAATTTCTCGTAGAGACGGGGTCTCGACATGTTGCCCAGGCTTGTCTCAAACTCCTGAGCTCAAGCAGTCTGCCCTCTTAGCCTCCCAAAGTGCTGGGACTACAGGTGTGAGCCATAGCACCCGGCCTCCTCCTAATGTTTAAAGAGAAAAATATAAAGATGCATCGGTGAGTCCCAGGACACTTCCCATCACTAACCTCTCTCTCCTTGGGCCACTGACTTGCTGTCCAAACAGTGCACCCTGGTCATGATTCATGTGCTTTAAGCCATATACAATGGCTACCCAGCTCCTCCTGCAGTCTCAAACTGGGGCCTTCCCTTAGGAAGGGAAGGGACTCCTCTTTAGGGGTCCAGATTTTTCCTCCAGCTTCATAGCAAATCCCATGACCCACCTACAAATGAGAGCGAGCCCACCCTCCCTCCCATCTGGGCTCGCCCATCCAGCGTGAGACACCTGTCCACCCAAGTCCCTGCTGGCTTCCCGTTGAGGTTGACTCTCCCATTCATAAAGCATAAGAGAAGAGGATATTGATGGCTCCCTGCAAACACATGATTGCCGTGGAGACGGAGATGGGCAGGCATGGAGAGCAATGGGGCTCGAGACCCGGCTGAGGGAGGGGAAGCCATCCCGAAATGAATCCTGGATGCATTGGGACCCTGTGCCGATACACTGCGACTGATTGCTTATGTGCATGCGGCTTCAGCTCCAGGGTTACAAGGCCACCAGATGAGGTCTGGAAAGGTGAGTGCTGGGTCACTGCCACCAGGTAAATATGGATTCCTGGGTCACAAAACCCAAATAGTAATGTTTCCTGTGGTGGACACTACCTGAAAGGACCCCGATGTTAGTAAACAGGCAACTCACTATATCTTCTGAGCATATCAAATTCCTAATAGATAATATAATGGCAGAGTACCATGTTAAGAAAAGCAATCGGCTGGGCACGGTGGCTCAAGCCTGTAATCCCAGCACTTTGGGAGGCCGAGACGGGCGGATCACGAGGTCAGGAGATCGAGACCATCCTGGCTAATACGGTGAAACCCCGTCTCTACTAAGAAAAATACAAAAAACTAGCCGGGCGACGAGGCGGGTGCCTGTAGTCCCAGCTACTCGGGAGGCTGAGACAGGAGAATGGCGTGAACCCGGGAGGCGGAGCTTGCAGTGAGCTGAGAGCCGGTCACTGCACTCCAGCCTGGGCGGCAGAGCAAGACTCCGTCTCAAAAAAAAAAAAAAAGAAAAGCAATCATAGGCCAGGGGCGATGGCTCACACCCTCACACCTGTAATCCCGGCCCTTGGGGAGGCTGAGGCAGGAGAATCACTTGAGGCCAGGAGTTTGAGACCAGCCTGGGCAACATAGGAAGACCCCCATCTCTACAAAAATTTAAAAATTAGCCAGGTGCACCTGTGGTCCCAGCTACTTGGGAGGCTGAGGCAGGAAAATGGCTTGAACCCAGAAGGTCGAGGCTGCAGTAAGCCGTGATCGCTCCATGGCACTCTCTCCTGGGTGACAGAGCAGGACACTGTCTCAAAAAAAGAAAAGAAAAAGGAAAACATCTAGGTACCACTTCTGTAACTCTACTGCTAAGCTCAATGGTTATCAAATGCTTATCACAAAGATGCAAGCTGGACACATACCCAGCTCCTGGCTGCTTCATAAATACTCCTGCTCCTTTTTTTTTAAGACAGAGTCATGCTCTGTCACCCAGGCTGGAGTGCAGTGGCATAATCTCGGCTCACCGCAACCTCTGCCTCCTGGGTTCAAGCGATTCTCCTGCCTCAGCCTCCCAAGTAGCTGGGATTACAGGTGTGCACCACCACACCTGGCTATTTTTGTTTGTTTGTTTGTAATTTTAGTAGAGAGAGGGTTTTGCCACATTGACCAGGCTGGTCTCAAACTCCTGACTTCAAATGATCCACCTGCTTTGGCCTCCCAAAGTGCTGGGATTACAGGTGTGAGCCACTGCACTGGCCCTGCTCTTTATCAGAATAAAAGGATTCATGGGCTCCTTCACACCCTTCCCCTGTCCAAAGCACCCCACACACACTCACAGATGCACTCATGCACACACGCACACACACGGGGTTGTCTACTCAGTGAGTTCTCCCAAAAAGAGAGGTGTTCAAACTCCATGTGCGTCATTTTGTTGTGACAGCTTTCTCTTACTTTTTATTTATTGGGAGGCAGGGTCTCATACTACGGCCCAAGCTGGAATTCAGCGGAGTGGTCTTAGATCACTGCAACCTCGAACCCCTGGGCCCAACTAATCTTCCCACCTGAGCCTCCCAAGTAGCTGGAACTACAGGCACATGCCCGTATGCCTGGCTAATTTTTAAAATTTTTAGTAGAGACAAGGTCTTGCCATGTCACCCAGGCTAGTCTCAAATTCCTAGGCTCAAGCGACCACCCCACCTCGGCCTCCCAAAATGCTGGGATTACAGGTACAAACCACCATGCCCGCCCTGTAGTGACAACTTTCTAAACTCAATGCTCAGTCTTCCATGGCCCTCCAGTTCTTGATGAACTTTCTTTTCTTTCTTTTTTTTTTTTTTTTTTGAGACAGAGTCTCGCTCTGCCGCCCAGGCTGGAGTGCAGTGGCCGGATCTCAGCTCACTGCAAGCTCCGCCTCCCGGGTTCACGCCATTCTCCTGCCTCAGCCTCCCGAGTAGCTGGGACTACAGGCGCCCGCCACGTCGCCCGGCTAGTTTTTTGTATTTTTAGTAGAGACGGGGTTTCACCATGTTAGCCAGGATGGTCTCGATCTCCTGACCTCGTGATCGGCCCGTCTCGGCCTCCCAAAGTGCTGGGATTACAGGCTTGAGCCACCGCGCCCGGCCTCTTTCTTTCTTTTTTTTTAAATAGAGACAGGATCTCATTATGTTGCCCAGGCTGAAGCACAGTGGCCATTCACAAGCACAATCACCATGCTCCACAGCCTCGAACTGCTGGCCTCAAGTGATCCTCCTGCTTCAGACTCCTGAGCAACTGAGATTACAGGTGTGCACCACCATGCCTGGCTACACTGGACTTTTTAAGTTCGGTACTCACAGGGACGTTAGCAATGAGTCAACTTCATAAAGCTTCTGTATGAGTAGGGTTCCTCTGCATTTTACAGTTAGAACCCAGGTCAGCTTCTGCAACTTCATGCTAAAAATTTATCCATGTCAATTTTTTAAACGTGCAAAAATATGTTAACACAGCATTAAACAAGAAGATAGAACACCACCTACGCATCCATTTCCCCCATACGCACTGATTTTAATAAAATTGCTGCTGTTTATGAAATACAAATGACGGGTAAAATTTTTTTTTTTTTTTTTGAGACAGAGTCTTGCTCTGTTGCCCAGGCTGGAGTGCAGTGGCACCATCTCAGCTTACTGTAACCTCCGTCTCCCGGGTTCAAGTGATCCTTCCCGCTCAGCCTCCTGAGTAGCTGGGATTATAGGCATGCACCACCACACCTGGTTAATGTTTGTATTTTTGGTAGAGATGGGGTTTCTCCATGTTGGCCAGGCTGGTCTCGAACTCCTGACCTCAGGTGATCCACCCGCCTTGACCTCCCAAAGTGCTGGGATTACAGTCATGAGGCACCGTACCTGGCCACTGGTAAAGATTTTAAATATTGCAGTTGAGCCTTCTGTGAATATTTTTGTTTTGTTGTTTTTCTTTTTTCTTTTCTTTCTTTTTTTTTTTTTTTTTTCTTTTTTTTGAAATGAAATCTCTCTCTGTTGCCCAGGCTGAAGTGCAATGGCACCATCTCGGCTCACTGCAACCTCTGCCTCCCGGGTTCAAACGATTCTCCTGCCTCAGCTTCCTGAGTCACTGGGTTTACAGGCGCCTACCACCACGCCTGGCTAATTTTTGTATTTTTAGTAGAGATGGGGTTTCACCATGCTGGCCAGGCTGGTCTCGAACTCCTGACCTCAGGCAGTCCGCCCACCTTGGCCTCCCAAAATGTTGGGATTACAGGCGTGAGCCATTGCGCCCGGCTGCCTTCTGTGAGTGTTTTATTAAGTTCCCGTGTAGCCCAGTTCACTAGTGGAAATAAGCAGCAGGGATACTGGCACATTTTACCTCCTGTTATTAGATTAACAACAGTTCTAAAAAATCTCAGGACTTTCATCATTTTTTTTTTTGCCCAGAACATTCATTTTCACTGAAAGGCTTTGCTCTCAATCTATTCTGAAAAACTGGGGTTTCATTGTGTGTGAACTGATTCGGGAGTCCGCATTCTTCCAGGGTGACATAAATCCTGCACCCTTGGGGAAGGGTGATAGATAATACAGATTGCATTCTTGCCTTAGGTAGATGGACACATTATCCTGGGACCCCAGGGAGCACTTTCTAGACTTTTCTCCCAGTTATATCCATGAGGGACAGGCTCATGATTGCAAGGACTTCAGCTCCCTGCCAAGCCAAAGACACAAGAGGAGGGGCCCCCAAAAGCCTAAAGGGAAATCAGAAGGACATATGACGCTTGTTCACTCAAAAAGCACCGCATGTCCCATAAACCTGACCTCAACTCCTGTCAGGGAGAGAAAACTGGGTTGAACTAGTGCACATTAATTTTTTCTATAGGACACTTTATAGATTTTTTTTTTTTGAGACAGAGTCTCACTCTGCAGTCCAGGCTGGAGTGCAGTGGTGTAATCTCAGCTCACAACAGCCTCTGCCTCCCAGGTTCAAGTCATTCTCCCACCTCAGCTGGGAGTAGCTGGGATTACAGGCACGTGCCACCATGCCCGGCTAATTTTTTTGTATTTTCAGTAGACAGGGTTTCACCATGTTGGCCAGGCTGGTCTTGAACTCCTAACCTCAAGAGATCTACCCACCTCAGCCTCCCAAACTGCTTGTATAGGAAACTTTGTAAAATGCCGCATACACCAGCCTCTGCCTGAGCATTAGCAGTTTGGAGAGAGGGAGGAACACAGAGCTAGGTCATCTCTCCAGAGGGCCCAGGTCCCTTTGTGACTTTGTGCAAGTGTCTGGGTTCACAATGGTGAGTGGGGAAATTGAATTAGAAGGGCTGTATAGCCCCTTTCCCTCTGAAATCTTACCATTCTGTGAACCCTCCTGCTGGGCTTGGGGATCTTTACTTTTGCAGAAGTAGTGACTGTAATGCCAGGTGTGGTGGCTCATGCCTGTAATCCCAGCACTTTGGGAGGCCGAGGTGGGCAGATCACCTGAGGTCAGGAGTTCGAGATCAGCCTGGCCAACATGGTGAAACCCCCGTCTCTCCTAAAAATTCAAAAATTAGTCCCAGGCATGGTGGCGGGCACCTGTAACCCCAGCTACTCAGGAGGCTGAGGCAGGAGAATCACTTGAACGGGGGAGGTGGAGGTTGCAGTGAGCCGAGATAGTGCCACCGCACTCTTGCCTGGGAAATAGAGGAAGACTCCGTCTCAAAAAAAAAAAAAAAGAAAAGAAAAAAGAAAAAGAAGTAGTAATTGTACTAATTGGCTGGAGGGCATAGGGAATCTGAACTGTCAAAGGGGAGAAGTCAGGAAAGATCGAATATTAGATACAGCCCACCTTGTCTCCTAGAGGAGCTTGGCAAAAAGCTTGGGAAGGAGACACTAGACAGTGGCCCTTCACTAAAAACCACGTCTCCAGCCAGGTGTGGTGGTTCACGCCTGTAATCCCAGCACTTTGGGAGGCCGAGGCGGGCAAATCACCCGGGGTTGGGAGTTCGAGACCAACCTGACCAACATGGGGAAACCCCGTCTCTACTAAAAATACAATAATAATAATAATAATAATAATAATAATAATAAAACCATGTCTCCTTAGTCACTTCCTGGGTGCTGGCAAATTGGATATGGGTACATTACAGATTTACCTCATTCCATCCTCACGACAGCCCTTTGGTGTAGGTATGAGTGGTGTTATTGGCCAGGTGCAGGTCTGTCCTGCCCGCATGCAGTAAATCAGTCACTGTGACTATGATGTGGGTTTTGCAAAAGAGAAAAGATTTCTTTGCAAGGCCACCAAGCAAGGAGGTAGAACAGCTCTCACATCCTGCTTCCTGAAGATAAGGCTTAGGGATATTTATGGGTTAGGGAAACATGGTGGTGTAAGGCATGGGGAAAGGTGATTGGCAGTAGGGAAAATTAATTGATAGGTTTGTTCCTCACAAGCGTAGTAGTCAGGGTTTGTGGCATTTCATAGGACATGTGTACAGAAAGTGGTGGCATTAGCATGATCTGAGGGTGGGATCTTTGGCCCTCTGACATCAAGTCCACTTCCTGGGCATTTGGGCAGGCCCGCTGAAGAACTGGTGGTCCCAACCTGATTGAACTGGATGGGAGCTGGCCCAAGTTCCCGAAAAACAACTGAAGCAAACATTACCGTAGTGACCTGTGAATGTGATCTCTAAAGAAGCTAGTGAAGGGTACATTTCAGTGTTTAATACCATGATATTCAGCTACCACAGCCTTCAGCTGTGACTGTCTTCAGCTTCAGAAGAAAAAGAGAAAAAGGCCAGGCATGGTTGCTCATGCCTATAATCCCAGTTTTCTGGGAGGCCAAGGTGGGAGTATTGCTTGAGCCCAGTTTAAGACCAGCCTGGGTAACATAGTGAGACCTTGTCTCTATAATAATAATAATAATAAAATTGACACAGCAGGCAAGGAAGGAAGGAGGGAGGAAGAGAGGGGAGGGAGGGAGGGAGGAAGAGAGGGGAGGGAGGGAGGGAGGAAGAGAGGGGAAGGAGGGAGGGAGGAAGAGAGGGGAGGGAGGGAGGGAGGAAGAGAGGGGAGGGAGGGAGGGAGAAGAGAGGGGAGGGAGGGAGGGAGGAAGAGAGGGGAGGAGGGAGGGAGGAAGAGAGGGGGGGAGGGAGGGAGGAGAGAGGGGAGGGAGGGAGGAAGAGAGGGGAGGGAGGGAGGAAGGAAGGAAGGAAGGAAGGAAGGAAGGAAGGAAAGAAAAGGAAGGGAGGAAGGATGGAAGGAGAAAGAAAGAGAGAGAGAAAGAGAGAAAGCAAGAGAAATAAAAGAAAGGAAAAAGGAGAAAAAAGGAAAATTAACAAAACAAGCAAGTGACCAAAGCGAGCAGGGCAACCAGACCTGATCAAAGTGACCCCTCAGTTTTGGTGATGGTGACTATTGACTGCTTCCCAATCTCCAGCCTTCCCTCCCTTCTTGGTAACAGAATCCTGGAAATGTGTCTAGCTGGAAAACTATTGTATTAGTTAACTATTTTTGTGTAACAAATGAGCACACCACTTAGCTCCTGAAATCAGAACAAAAAAGTTTGGCTTCTCATGTTTTCAGTGGGTCCTCTGGCTCAGGTCTCTTGTGAGATTGCATTGAGATTTCCATAAGGGCTGCCGTCATCTGAAGGTTAATCTGGGGAAGGATCTTCTTCCCAAGGCCACTCATGATAAGACTGTTGCACTGAGGGCCTCAGGTCCTCGCTAGATGTTGACCAGAGGTATCAGTTTCTCTCTCTCTCTCTCTCTTTTTTTTGAGACAGAGTCCCGCTTTGTCACCCAGGCTGGAGTACAGTGGCATGATCTCAGCTCACTGCAACATCTAACCCCTGGGTTCAAATGATTCTCCTGCCTCAGCCTCCTGAGTAGCTGGGACTGCAGGCGTGCACCACGACGCTGGCTAATTTTTGTATTTTTAGTAGAGATGGGGTTTCATCATGTTGGCCAGGCTGGTCTCAAATTCCTGACCTCAAGTGATCCACCTGCCTCGGCCTCCCAAAGTGCTGGGATTACAGGTGTAAGTCACTGCGCCCGGCAGAGGCATCAGTTTCTTGCCTTGTGGGCCTTTCCAGAGAGCACCTCACAACATGGTGTCTGGTTTCTCAGAGCAAGAGAGGACGCCCAAGACGGAACCGTCATCTCTTTGAAACCTCATCTCAGAAGGGACATCCCATCACTTTTTCCATAGATGTTGATATGGTTTGGCTGTGTCCCCACCCAAATCTCAACTTGAATGGCATCTCTAAGAATTCCCCCATGTTGTGGGAGGGACCCAGCGGGAGGTACTTGAATTGTGGGGGCCAGTCTTTCCCATGTTATTCTTGTGATAGTGAATAAGTCTCATGAGATCTGATGGGTTTATCAGGGGTTTCCGCTTTTGCTTCTTCCTCATTTTTCTCTTGCTGCCGCCATAAAAGAAATGCCTTTCACCTCCCGCCATGATTCTGAGGCCTCTTCCAGCCATATGGAACTGTATGTCCAATTAAATCTCTTTTTCTTCCCAGTCTTGGGTATGTCTTTATCGGCCACATGAAAACAGACTAATGCAGATGTTATTGCAGCTAGACATGGTTATGTGACTAAATTCTATTTTTCTAGCCGTAGTCTATTGGTTAGAAGAAAGTTTCTAGGTCCAGCCACACTCAAAGGAAGTGGAAATACAAATACAAATACAAATTTCCCCTCTTCCTCACAAGGGGGGAAACGCTGGAATAAAGGGATTAATGGGGACTTTTGGGGAGTGGAGAATGGCCTTTTTTTTTTTTCTTGAGACAGGATCTCACTCTGTCACCCAGGCTGGCATCCAGTGGCGTGATCATAGTTTACTGTAGTCTTGAACTTCTGGACTCAAGTGATCCTCCCACCTCAGCCTCCCAAGTATCTGGGACTACAGGTATGCACCTTCATGCTCAGCTAATTTTGAATTTTTTTGTAGTGACAGGGTCTCACTATGTTGCCCAGGCTTGTCTGGAACGCCTGGGCTCAAATAATCCTCCTGCCTTGGCCTCCTAAAGTGCGAGCCACTGCATCCAGTGATATTGGGGCCATTTTTGAGGCTACCTACCACAGCTACCTTTCCCAGATGTTCTTGCAGCTAGGCATGGCCAAGTGTTTTATTTTTTATTTTTTTAGATACAGGGTTTCACTCTGTCACCCAGGCTGGAGTGTAGTGGTACAATCACAGCTCACTGCAGCCTCAACCTTCAGGCTCAAGTGATCCTCCCACCTCAGCCTCCTGAGTAGCTGGAATTACAGGCCTGTGCCACCACGCCCGGCTAATTTTTATTTTTTTGTAGATGGTATGCCACTATGTTGCCCAGGCTGGTCTTGAACTCCTGGCCTCAAGTGATCTGCCCACCCCATTTCAGCTACTGTATTCAGACCTCTGTTACTCTCAATTGAACCTAACTGTAAACATTGCAATATTACTGTCTCCCCTCCATCGTACAGAAGAAAGTCGAGGTTCCAGCCAGGTGCGGTGGCTTGTGCCTGTGATCCTAGCAGTTTGGGAGGCTGAGGCGGGTGGATTGTTTGAGATCAGGAGTTTGAGACCAGCCTGACCAACATGGCAAAACCCTGTTTCTACTAAAAATACAAAATTTAGCTGGGCATGGTGGTGCACGCCTGTAGTCCCAGCTACTCCAGAGGCTGAGGCACGAGAATCGCTTGAACCCAGGAGGCAGAGGTTGCAGTGAGCTGAGATTGCACCACTGCACTCCAGCCTGGGTGACAGAGCAAGACTCCATCTCATAAAAAAAAAAAAAAAAGAAAAGAAAAGAAAGAAAAGAAAACCGAGGTTCCTAGGTACATAGGACTGACCCAAGGTTAGAAGCAAGTAAGTGGTTGAGGCTGAGCTTGACTTCCAATTTGTTTCACTACAAACCATATATTTCCTCCAATGCTTCTATTTTTTTTGTGTGTGTCTTTTTTGAGAGGGCCTCTTCCAATGCTTCTAGAGAGAGAGATCTATGGGGGTGATGGTGTCAGCCGGAGCTCCTGCCTTATCTTTTAGACAATTTTTACTATGTGAAGTCAAACGGGAGACAGGAGTGCTATGTGACAGCAGCCTGGCAAAGCAGTCCCTTTGCTAAGGCAGGGAGGTTTTATGACTGGTTTTATTTATCAGGCTGCCTATCTCTCCTGTGGGGACGCTCAGTAAGGGAACATTGTGGACCAGGAAATTGTTGGTTTGGGAAACGTTCCCAATTTCAGCATAAGTGATAGGGAAGGCTGGACCGAAAGGGCAAAAAGTCGGAATAACAGCGTGTCTGGGAAGGATCTGGGCTGTGTCTGAAGCGGGGCAGTGCTGTTGTAGACTGAAGACTTGGTAGGGCAAGGCCATTAGCAATGCCCTTCTAGAGGAGGGACAGGGAGACTAAAAAGCCCCAATGCACGAGGCCATCTCCTTCTGGAGAAGATCTTAATCACATCCCCACGGGAGGATGATGGGAGTTTTCTGGTTGAGATGGGTCATCCCCTAACCACGGAACTCTAGTTCAGTCCCTGGGACCTAACAGACAAGCTCACCTTCCACTGGGGGTGAAGCAATGCTTGTCACCTCAACTTCTCTGCAGCCTTTTTCCTGTTTAAAAACTTGCTTCTTTCATTCACTCACCCTAACCTACAGCAGTCCCTTAAGACAGGAACATTAACCTAGTTAACGCGCTTACCTGGATGAAAGAAGGATATCAGCTTATCAATTTGTTGTAAGTCTGAGTGCCTCTCAAGGATCCAAAGAGGCTTTTGCAGATTAAGCTGGACATTTCTGTTTCACTCTTTGCGCTGGTCTGTGATGACTATGCATCAGCAGCCTCTTTTTTCACAGACTGCTGGGTCTTTCCTGTAACCAAATATTCCCTGTAATCATTTGGGCTTTTATGGTGGCAGGTGTCAGAAATGTAACTCAAACTAGGGTAAGCAAAAGCGGGAGAAGATGTATGGATTTATGGAACAGGAAGGGATGGGGTGGATCTAGCCTTGGGCACATATGGAGTCTTCTATAGCTGCCGTCCATATGTTCCCTCAAATTGGGTTGTCCTCCTTCCCTCCTCCTGCAAATGGGTTCCCAGCGTGGACTGGAAGATGGCGGCCAGCAAGCCCAAATCCTGTTCTTCCAGCATAGTGGCTAGAACAGGCAAGAGGATCTTCCCCGTGATGAAGCCATCTGGGTCACGTGCTCATCCCAGGGCAAGGGAGCTCTCTGATCAACTAGCCCGGGTCCTGTGCCCACCTCCTACAGATGGGAGGGTGGGGTGCTGTGAATGGCAGGCTCCACCAGAATTCATTATTAGAGAAGATCAGCTCCAAGAAATGGGGTGCTTCCAGGAAACAGCAGCTCATTTCTACTTCAGTCCAACATTGCACAGAGGTGGATGAAGGTTTCTCTGTGCGTGTTTGCAAAACCAAGTACCTGGCAGTTGTAGATGGATTTCCCAACGCAGAGCCACTCCTGAATTTGGTGTGGGGATCCTTCCCACCTTTCTTGCCCATCCTGTCTTCTGTCTTCCTGGCCCTCTCTCCTCACCTTCCTATCTGCTTTACTTTTTTCTTTCTTTTTTCTTTTCTTCTTTCTTTCCTTTCTTTGTCATTGTTTCTTCCTTTCCTTCCTTCCTTCTTTTCTTTCTCCTTCCTTCCTTCCCTTTCTCTTTCTTTCCTTCCTTTCTTCTTTCTCTCTCTTTTTCTTCTTTCTTCCTTTTTTTTTGAGTCAAGATCTTGCTTTTTCACCCAGCCTGGAGCGCAGTGACACAATCATAGCTAGCTGCAGCCTCAACCTCCTGGGCTCAAACAATCCTCCCTCCTCACCTTCCTGAGTAGCTGGGACCATAGGCACACACCACCTGGCTAATTCCTACCTGCTTTTCTGTGGATGAGGATCTTTTTTTTTTTTTTTTTTTTTTTTGAGACGGAGTCTCGCTCTGTCGCCCGGGCTGGAGTGCAGTGGCCGGATCTCAGCTCACTGCAAGCTCCGCTTCCCGGGTTTATGCCATTCTCCTGCCTCAGCCTCCCAAGTAGCTGGGACTACAGGCACCCGCCACCTCGCCCGGCTAGTTTTTTGTATTTTTTTTTAGTAGAGACGGGGTTTCACCATGTTAGCCAGGATGGTCTCGATCTCCTGACCTCGTGATCCGCCCGTCTCGGCCTCCCAAAGTGCTGGGATTACAGGCTTGAGCCACCGTGCCCGGCCGGATGAGGATCTTAACTGCCAGCGAATAAAGTTCCTGGGACAGACTCTGCCATTCTCTCTCCAGAACATACCCAGGGGTGAGCTTTCTCTGTCGCGGGAGTTCCCTCTCTGGTCCTTGCCTCAGCCCGCTGACAGCTCCCCTCGTGGCACTCTGAAGACAGAAGAGCTGCTAGTAAGCTGGGCTGCCAATTCCAGACAATATTTGACCTTTCAACCTGAGCAGGCTGAGTGGCGGCTGAGTGCAGAGTCATAGCTGGATGTTGACAGTTCTTGGCCACCAAGAGATAAAGAGAGAGAAATGCAGACCCATCTTCTGTGGGCGGAAGGGGCAGTAGGATCTGGTCAGTCTGACACCTCCCATTGCCGGCTGAGAAGATACTGGATGGGTAAGCACCTTATGATTTTGTCTCCAAACTGCTTGGGCCATAAAATAAAGCTCCCGCTTGTCAAGGAATTTGAGTTGCACATCCATGACCCTGCACATCATGTCTGTTCACGGCAACCTCAGCATGGCCAGAAGTCCAGGGCAGGAAAATGTGCTGGGGTTACCTGATGACCACCCAGAGGGCTCCAGGCTTGGATCCACCATGATGGTAGGAAGTTGATCAATATCCTGATCAATGTCTGTGGTTGGGTATTCCTGCTCTCTCCCTGCTATGGAGGCCAGGACGCCACTCCTAAGACAGTAGAAGTTTGTGCGTTAGAACAGGGGTGCCCAACTCCAGGGCTGTGGACTAGTAAGCATTCCATGGCCTGTTGGGAACTGGCCGCACAGCAGGAGGTGAGTGGCAGGTGAGTGAGCATTACTGCCTGAGCCCTGCCTCCTGTCAGATCAGTGTGGCATTACATTCTCATAGGAGCACAAACCCTATTGTGGACTGCACGTGTGAGCAATGTAGGTTGGGCGCCTCTTATGAGAATCTAGCGTCTGGTGACCTGAGGTGGAACAGTTACATTCTGAAACCATCCCCTCCTGCCCCCATCCCCCCCCATCCCATCCGTGGAAAATTGTCTTCTACGAAACCGGTCCTTGGTGCCAAAAAGATGGCTTGGAGAGAAGCCGAATGAGCCCTCCTAACACAGAGGCCATCGTGTTGTGTTGTAGAATTACGATGGCCTCAGGAGTCCATCTTGTCCCAGTTTTCTCTACCTTCATCCCTCCTTCCCTCCCTTCTTTCTTTCTTTACTTCCAAGCCGAGGTCTTGCTATGTTGCCCAGGCTGGTCTCCAATTCCTGGCCTCAAGCAATCCTCTCTCGTCACTCAGCCTCCCAACAGGCACATGCCACTGTGCTTGGCTAATGATTTTTTTTTTTTTTTTTTTTGAGACAGAGTCTCACTTTGTCACCCAGGCTGGAGTGCAATGGCATGATCTTGGCTCACTGCAACCTCCGCCTCCTGGGTTCAAGTAATTCTCCTGTCTCAGCCTCCTGAGTAGCTGGGGTTACAAGTGCCCGCCACCACACCTGGCTAATTTTTGTATTTTTAGTAGAGAAGGAGTTTCGTCATGTTGGTCAGGTTGGTTTCAAACTCCTAACCTCGTAATCCACCTGCCTCGGCCTCCCAAAGTGTTGGGATTACAGGCCTGAGCCACCGCGCCCAGCCATGCTTGGCTAATTTTTTAATTTTTAGTAGTCATGGGGGTCTTGCTATGTTGCCCAGGCTGGTCTCAAACTCCTGGGCTCAAGCAATCTTCCCGCCTTGGCTTCCCAAAGTGCTGGGATTATAGGCGTGAGACACTGCACCTGGCTTCATTGTCTTCTTTCATGGTGATGTCCCAGACACTTGTTAGGCTGTCAGCCTGCTATTCTGAACATGGGTCCTCAGACCCCCTTGGCCACCTTTCTTAGAGGTCCTGTCTGTGATGGCCATCACAGTCAAGGCCATCATTTTCTGTCTAGCCACCTTCCCATCTGCTGCACATGGTGCCCTACTTTCTTAGTCATCCCACCCATTTGGGGCCAAAAGACCTAGTGACGGGGCTGGGCGCAGTGGCTCAAGCCTGTAATCCCAGCACTTTGGGAGGCCGAGACAGGTGGATCATGAGGTCAGGAGATCGAGACTATCCTGGCTAACACAGTGAAACCCCGTCTCTACTAAAAAAAAATACTAGCCGGGTGAGGTGGCGGGCACCTGTAGTCCCAGCTACTCAGGAGGCTGAGGTAGGAGAATGGTGTGAACCCGGGAGGCAGAGCTTGCAGTCAGCCCAGATCGCGCCACTGCACTCCAGCCTGGGTGACAGAGCGAGACTCCATCTCAAAACACAAACAAACAAACAAAAAAGACCTAGTGATGGGGAGTGGGTTCTCAATGCCATGTGCCACCTCCTGGGTCCGTTTGTGTCCAGGTGCTTATGTGAAACCTTCCTTTGCCCTGTGTTTCCACTGGGCCACTTTTGAGTTAAGTCATGGATACATTCATAAGCTCTGTTTTTTTGTATTTTTAAGAGATGGGGTTCTCACTCTATCACTCAGGCTGGAGTACACTGGCGCAATCATAGCTCACTGCAGCCTCAACCTCCCAGGCTCAAGTAATCCTCCTGCTTCAGCCTCCTGAGTAGCTGAGACTACAGGCATGCGCCACCATACCCAGATAATTTTTGTGTTTTATTTTGGTAGAGACAGGGTCTCGCCATGTTGTCCAGGCTGGTCCCAAACTCCTGGCCTCAAGTGATCCTCCTGCCTCAGCCTCCCAATGTGTTGGGACTACAGGTGTGAGCCACTCCACTTGGCCAAGAGTTCTTTTTTTAGGAAAAAGGTTTACATTTTTTTCTCCTGGTTTTTGGTTCTGGAGTCCAGGGCAAGCAGAAGAGAGGGGGCAGATCCTTCTAAGTCCCAGTGCAAGCCCTCTTCCCCGTGGAGGGAATTGCTCCCAGAATTGAGGTGCTTCTCGGCACATTGGTCTATTTTTGCAGGAGAGCTGGCTGCCCCATGCCAAGGTTTCTTACCACAAATAGAACTTCTGGAAAGGCCCACTGGTTTCCTCTGGGCATTCAGACACCTCTTCACATTTCCTTTGGCTTTCCTGCCCTATCCACAAAGGAAATATTTAGAGGCTCTTCTGTTGTATTGCCATTGCAGGTACTTTCTGAGACTCTCCAGAGGGACTCCTCCTGGGGGGCAGTAAGCCAAGCCTCATTCCTCAGCTCTGGCCCCTGGCACCCCTCTCCGACATGCTCAGGAAGCTGAGCCGGAGGCCCCTGGGGTAGCCAGAAAGCCCGTCTGATTTCCACATGGTGGACTCATCCCCCTGAAACAGTAAAACAGACAAACCACCAGTGCCCACTATCAGCATCCCTGTCCCTCAGACTCCCTGGGCTTTTAAGTGCCTCTGGACCCCACCTGTCATTCGGGACAGGATTTGAGAATTGGGTGTGTGTCGCCCTAAGAGCCATGAGCACAGTGATACACAACCAAGACCCCTACAACGGGATGTCTACAAGTCTCAGGGCTCAGGGCACAATTCCTAAGAGTCAAATTACAACAGGTTGAGGAAGAAAGACAAGACCACCTTACCAGCTTGATGGGGACTGTCAGCCAGGCAAGAGCCACATGTGCCCAAAACTGGCTTTGATGTGTCAGGGTCCAAGGTTAGGAGGGGCAGGGGAAAGCCACACCTCACAGCACTCAATACAGAGCTTCAGAAGATTCCAGAACACCACCACACCCAATCATTTGCAGGGCTCCCACCTTATGTAAGTGTCTCAACTCTGTCTCTCTCTCTGTCTCTCTCTCAGCCTGTGTGGCTGCTAAAGCTCCGTCTCTGGCAGATGGACTGGGTTTGAGTTTCAGTTCTGCCACTTACTAGCTGTGGGACCTTGGGTTGTTTCTTTGTTTTTTTTGTTTTTGAGACGGAGTCTCGCTCTGTCGCCCAGGCTGGAGTGCAGTGGCACAATCTTGGCTCACTGCGAGCTCTGCCTCCCAGGTTCATGCCATTCTCCTGCCTCAGCCTCCTGAGTAGCTGGGACTACAGGCGCCCGCCACCAAGCCCGGCTAATTTTTTTTGTATTTTTAGTAGAGATGGGGTTTCACCGTGTTAGGCAGGATGGTCTCAATCTCCTGACCTCGTGATCCGCCCGCCTCGGCCTCCCAAAGTGCTGGGATTACAGGCGTGAGCCACCGCGCCCAGCCGCCTTGGGTTGTTTCTAAACTGCTCTGAGGGCTGGGCGTGGCCGCTCATGCCTGTAATCCCAGCACTTTGGGAGGCTGAGGTGGGCAGATCACAAGGTCAGGAGTTTGAGACCAGCCTGGCCAACATGGCGAAACCCTGTCTCTACTAAAAATACAAAATTTAGCCAGGGGTGGTGGTGGGCACCTGTAATCCCAGCTACCTGGGAGGCTGAGGCAGGAGAATTGTTTGAACCCAGGAGGCAGAGAGTGTAGTGAGCCAAGATCGCACCACTACACTCCAGTCTGGGCAACAGAGCGAGACTCCGTCTTGGAAAAATAAAATAAACTGCTCTAAGCTTTCATTTCCCCTCCCGAGGGAACAACAGGGATATTAATAATAACATGCCCAGGCCATCATAAGCCTCGGTATGAAGTACAAGGTCTGTGAGGGCTAGATCCCTTAACATGAGGGACAGAGGGACATTTCCACATAGTCAAACCATCCAAACTAAAGACACTATTGAGTTAAGAGGCGCCAACTCATCATGTGAACGAGAGACGGAAGTGACATTTCCCTTGGACCTGCTCCCAGCTGGCACAGATTTGGTTATAAACAAGTGTGGTACATTTCCCCTTTCAGTTCACGTAGCTTTCTGTAGTCCAGCAGCTCCCAAACTTGTGCAGGCACTAGCATCACCTGGAGGGCTTGTTTCCAGACAACCGGGCCCTGGCCCTGGAGTTCCTGACTCAGTAGGATTGAAGTGGGGTCCAAGAATGCGCATTTCCAGCAAGGTCTCAGGTGAGGCTCATGCTGCTCCGCTGGGGCCACATGCTGAGCACAAGGAGTTTCAAAGCCAGGTGAGCAGGTTTCATGTCTGTTTCTTCCTGCGGGTGAAACCCCTTGTGACTGTGGGCCCCCATAGCCCTCTTGTAATTGAAATGTTTAGGGCCGGGTGCGGTGACTCACACCTGTCATCCCAGGTGTACCATAAACCCACCTATCTACCCACTACCTAGATTTGGTAATTATTATTTCCTGTATTTGTTTCATCTCACTCTGTGAGGTTAAAGATAACTTGACCTTAGAGACCCCGTCTCTACAGAAATTTAAAAAATTAGGCTGGGCACGGTGACTCACAGCTGTAATCCCAGCACTTTGGGAGATCGAGGTGAGTAGATCACAAGGTCAGGAGTTCAAGATCAGCCTGGCCAAGATGGTGAAACCCCATCTCCACTAAAAATAACAAAAAATAAGAAGGCGTGGTGGTGGGCACCTGTAATCCTAGCTACTCAGGAGGCTGAGGCAGAGAATTGCTTGAATCTGGGAGGCAGAGGTTGCAATGAGCCGAGATCACACCACTGCACTCCAGCCTGGGCGACAGAGCGAGACTCCATCCCAAAAAATAAAAAAATAAAAAATAAGTTAAAAAATTAAAAAAAATAAAAAATTAGCTGGGCGTGGTGGTGCACACCTTTGGTCCTAGATACTTGGGAGGTTGAGAAGGGAGGATTGCTGGAGCCTGGGAGTTCGAGACTGCAGTGAGCTCTGACTGTGCCACTGCACTCCAGCCTGGGTAACAGAGTGAGCTCTCATCTCTTTAAAAAAAAAAAAGGGCCGGGCACAGTGGTTCACACCTGTAATCCCAGCATTTTGGGAGGCTGATGCGGGTGGATCACCTGAGCTCAGAAGTTTGAGACTCGCCTGGCCAACATGGTAAAACCCCATTTCTACTAAAAATATAAAAATTAACTGGGTGTGGTGGCGTGCGACTGTAATCCCAGCTACTAGGGAGGCTGAGGCAGGAGAATCGCTTGAGCATGGGAGGTAGAGGTTGCAGTGAGCCAAGATAGCGCCACTGCACTCCAGCCTCGGTGACAAGAGCAAGACTCCGTCTCAAAAAAATAAATAAATAAAAAGATTGGGTGTCTTGGGAGGTGGGTGTTTTAAACGCCGCGTCGCAGGATCTGTAGTCCTCTGGCTGATGAGTAAATTGGAAAAGTTTGGCCACATGTATCAAGAGCCTTCGAAATGTTTCTGCTTCCTGGTGCTGTAATCCCCCTTCTTGGAAGCTATCTCTTAAGAATAATCTAACAGATGGACAAAGTGTGATGGTGCCTGTGGCAGGCAGAAAGGGGAAGTTGCAGGTATGTGTGTAACTCTCTGTTTCTAGAGCTATAGACGGACAGAGTGGGAAGAGGGGGGATTCTGGCCCCAACCAGGCGCATTGACTCCAGAAGGATCCATGCTCTGCATAGATGAGCCGGGTTTATGAAGGGATCCCGGTCACCCTCAGTTGCTGGGCACCCCCACCTCCTTCCATCTTTATCTCCCTACCCCATGATGTCCTTCATCTGGATGACAGTATCAAATTGTGGTTAGGCACCTGGGCGTTGCAGTCAGACATCCTGAGGCTTGAATTCCAGCTCTGCCACTGACCCTGACCTCCGGTGCAGGTCACTGAACCTGCCTGAGCCTCAGTTTATCTTCAAATGGGGATAATAGTGCCTAAATGTCAAAAGAGTACAAAATTCTTCCCACAGAGTGAGCTCCAATACACAGTCCCTGCTGTTATCAGAAAAAAACACACAGTGGAGTGGAGAAGAAAACCCACTTTCAGAAAGCAAGGATGACACACCAGAGGGCAAGTTTGTTTTAAAATGGCAAGTTCTTGAGAGTAGGGGGTGTGTGTTTTCCAGGAGGAGGCTGTGGGTGCTTCCCAGTGTAAGTAAACAATGGCAGGAATCTGGGAAAATGCCGCGGTGAGCACTTACTACCTGTGGGTGTTTTCTGTTCTCCCCCTGGTTTAGTTCCGTCTAGTCCGACAGGTGAGGAAACTGAGGCTGGGAGCCGAGACAGCATCCTCGGGCTCACACAGCTGGTGAGCAGCACAGCAAGCGCCGAGCTCAGATCTGAGCAATCACCCAGCCCAGATGCTGGTCAGTGTAGCCCCGCTACCTCTAATGCGTGGTTTCCTCAACACTGTTACTAACGAAAACTCTTTCAGGATGCCACTGGCCAAAGTAGGAATGAGCAAATGGAAAAGGCAGACAATGAGGGCTCTGAGGCTCTGCGAGGTGGGTGCTCCCATCACACCACCCAATCAGGATGCCAAGCACTTGCTGATTCACGCACATGCAGACAATGGGGAATTATGAAGCCTTGTAAAAACAGCAGAAACACCCAACAGACCCTCCATTTTTTTTTCCTAGTTAACCCCAGCCTCCAAAACTAGGGCAAAAGCCTAAGCTTTGCTGAGTCACAATCATTTATCAAAGGCAATTTGTAGGCACAGCACTCGAGATGCTATGCAATTTTTACCCCATTCAACAAATGCAGGACAACCTGCTGGGGAAGATTAATCCTTCTTAAGTAGCAAGAAGGACTCTAAATTCTCAGCTTCCTGGTTATTAGGAATAAGAAGAGGCTGTGCAAACTAGAGCACAGCACGCAGAGAGGAGATGTGTAAAGAGACTTAACTTTCCTCCCTACCCATAGCCGCATTCAGTCTAATTGGGTGTTTTTGGCAGTCTGGCTGTTGCCTGCTCTCCAAGGCCTGCCAGGAACCAAGACTCCACTGCCCAGGCTTAGACACCTGCAAGGGCACCTGGGTGGAAGAATCCTGTCCCCCCATCCTTCCTCCTGCAGGAAGAGGACAGCATCAAAAGGCAGGTAACTGGTTCTCTGGTTGTTATTGGAAATACGGGAAGACGTGTCCATGGAAAAATTGCATGCGCCTGGCACAGGTGCCTAAGGCTTCCCTCTGCTCAAGTCCACACTTGCGTACACAGGCAAGGCTCCTTGGCTTCAAGCTTTCTGATTTAGCATTTTCCTGTGTTCTCAAGCTTAAAAAAATCACCGTGAGGATTTACTTTCTTATGAAACACACACTTAAGTTCCCCACCTCACCTCCCAAAACATAAAAAAAAAAAGCGTGCTTATTTGTTGTCCTTTTTTGACAATAATTATCTTGTCTAAAACCTTTTTTTTTTTGAAAAACTTTTTTTTTGTTTGTTTGTTACCCATGCTGGAGTGCAGTGGTGCGATCTTGGCTCACTGCAACCTCCGCCTCCCGGGTTCAAGTGATTCTCCTTTCTTAGCCTCCCGAGTAGCTGGGCTTACAGGCATGTGCCACCATGCCCGACTAATTTTTGTGTTTTTAGTAGAGACGGGGATATGCTATGTTGGCCAGGCTGGTCTCGAACTCCTGACTTTAAGTGATCCGCCCACCTCGGCCTCCCAAAGCGCTGAGATTACAGGCATGAACCAGTCTAAAATATTTCCATTTAAAAAGACCCTCTCCAACACCTGTTGTTTCCTGACTTTTTAATGATTGCCATTCTAACTGGTGTGAGATGGTATCTCATTGTGGTTTTGATTTGCATTTCTCTGATGGCGAAAGACTTGGAATCAACCCAAATGTCCATCTGTGACAGACTGGATTCAGAAAATGTGGCACATATACACCATGGAATACTATGCAGCCATAAAAAAGGATGAGTTTGCGTCCTTTGTAGGGACATGGATGCAGCTGGAAACCATCATTCTCAGCAAACTATCACAAGAACAGAAAACCAAACACCGCATGTTCTCACTCATAGGTGGGAACTGAACAATGAGATCACTTGGACTCGGGAAGGGGAACATCACACACCGGGGCCTATCATGGGGAGGGGGGAGGGGGGAGGGATTGCATTGGGAGTTATACCTGATATAAATGATGAATTGATGGGTGCTGACGAGTTGATGGGTGCAGCACACCAACATGGCACAAGTATACATATGTAACCAACCTGCACGTTATGCACATGTACCCTAGAACTTAAAGTATAATAAAAATAAATAAATAAATAAATAAAATAAAAAAAAATAAAAAGACCCTCAACTTGAGCGTGTAGCGTTTTCACCAGGCCCAGTCAGCAACAAGTTTTCTCAAGTTCAAGTTCACAGCACGACTAGAAAAAGCATGCAGCTGAAGACAAACAGAACTGCTGTTTGCAGGGATCATGCAACTTGGAGGAGAGGATGGCTCACAACCAGGGGAAACATGAACTGGCCTTCAGGTGTCCTATTTCCCCTCCTTGGCAAAATCAGACGCATTGATTTACTCCATGAATCATTTGGGGGAAAAAGATTTCAGCTGAACTCATGAGATTTTAAAAAAAGTAGCGAAAAAGATTGAACTATTTTTAATACTCACTGGTTTCCCAGGTCTGGAGAGGGTGGCTTGGCCTCGCCTCAGCAGTAACCAAGCGTCATGGCATTTTCTTTTCAACGTCAAGAGGAATGTTGCAAAATAGTCCAAGTGAGAACACACATGAACTGTGAGACTCTCTTGGTGCTGCTGTTCAGTAATAATGATGCACTTTAAAAACACACGCACTCGGCCGGGCGCAGTGGCTCACGCCTGTAATCCCAGCACTTTGGGAGGCCAAGGCTAGTGGATCACGAGGTCAGGAGTTCGAGACCAGTCTGGCCAATATGGTGAAACCCTGTCTCTACTTAAAATACAAAAATTAGCCAGGCATAGTGGCGCATGTCTGTAATCCCAGTTATTCGGGAGGTAAAGGCAGATCACTTAAACCTGGGAGGTAGAGGTTGCAGTGAGCTGAGATTGTGCCACTGCACTCCAGCCTGGGTGACAGAGTGAGACTCTGTCTCAAAAACAAACAAACAAAAAACAAAACCACTCCCCACACACACGCACTCAGGGGCTGGGCGTGGTGGCTCACGCCTGTAATCCCAGCACTTTGGGAAGCCAAGGCGGGTGGATCACTTGAGGTCAGGAGTTCGAGACCAGCCTGGCCAACACAGCAAAACCCTGTCTTTACTAAAAAGTACAAAAATTAGCTGGGCATGTGGCGGACATCTGTAATCCCAGCTATTTGGGAGGTTGAGGCAGGAGAATTGTTTGAACCCGGGAGGTGAAGGTTGCATTGAGCTAAGATCATGCCACTGCACTCCAGCCTAGGCAACAGAGCCAGACTGCATCTCAAAAACCAAAACAAAACAAAACAAAAATTAGCTGGGTGCAGTGGCACGGGACTATAACCCCAGCTACTCGGGAGGCTGAAGTGGGAGGATCACTTGAACCCGGGAGGCAGAGGCTGCAGTGAGCTGATATTGTGCCACTGCACTCCAGCCTGGGTGAACCACTGATGTAATGTTTCCATACATATAATGTATAATAATTACATAAAGGTAATTAGCATATCCATCACCTCATTACATTACACATGTAATTACAATATGACTGTCTCAAAATAAATAAATAAATAAATACACACATTCAGGAATGTAAACTAGTACAGATGCTATGGAGAACAGCATGGAGGCTCCTCAAAACACTACAAATAGCACATCATATGATGCAGGCCAGGCGTGGTGGCTCACGCCTTTAATCCCAGCACTTCTGGAGGCTCAGGCGGGCAGATCACTTGAGCCCAGGAGTTCGAGACCAGCCTGGGCAACATGGTGAAACTCCATCTCTACAAAAACAAAACACAAAAAACCAGCCAGGTTTGGTTGCATATGCCTGTGGTCCCAGCTACTCAGGAGGCTGAGGTTGGAAGGTTGCCTTAGCCTTGGAGGTCAAGGCTGCAGTGAACTGAGATCATGCCACTGCACTTCAGCCTGGGCAACAAAGCAAGACCCTGTCTCACACACACACACAAAATTATTACTATTGGCTAGGGGCAGTGGTTCACTCCTGTAATCCCAGCACTTTGGGAGGCCGAGGCAGGCAGATTACTTGAGCCCAGGAGTCCGAGACCAGCCTGACCAACACGGCAAAACCCCGTCTCAACTAAAAATACAAAACACTAGCTGGGCATGGTGATGCATGCCTGTAATCCCAGCTATTCAGGAGGCTGAGGCAGGAGAACTGCTTGAGCCCAGGAGGTGGAGGTTGCCGTGAGCTAAGATTGGGGCACTGAACTCCAGCCTGCGCGACAGAGACTCTGTCTCAAAAAAAAAAAAAAAAAAAGGAACGTTACCATGTACTCCATGAGCATGTACAATTATTATTTGTCAGTGAAAATAAAATGAAACCCACACACACCCCCTCAAGATCCATGCTTATAATTAGGTAAACAGAATTTTGACCAAAGCACCACAACAATTAAACAGAAAGGTCTTCTCCACAGATGGTGCTGGAATAACTAGACATCCATATGGAACGAAGGAATCTCAACTCTAGTCTCATACCATCCATAAAAAGTTAATTCAAGATGGATCATAGATTTAAACATAAATGCTAAAATTAGAAAGCTTGAAGGAGACATGGATGAATATAACTTGGGGGTTTCTTAGGCAGGACACAGAAAAAGTCTATAAAATAGACTTCATCCTAATTAAAAACTTCTGCCCAGTAAAAGATACTGTTAAGAAAATAAGCAAGCTGGCTGGGTGCGTTGGCTCACGCCTGTAGTCCCAGCACTTTGGGAGGCTGAGGCGGGTGGATCATGAGGTCAGGAGAACGAGACCATCCTGGCTAACACGGTGAAACCCTGTCTCTACTAAAAATACAAAAAATTAGCCGGACATGATGGTGGGTGCCTGTAGTCCCAGCTACTAATGAGGCTGATGCAGGAGAATGGCATGAACCCGGGTGCCAAAAAAAAAGAAAATAAGCAAGCCATACACTGGGACTAAATATTTGCAAAACAACTATCTGACAAAGGACTGATGTCCAGAATATGTAATCAACTCCTACAACATTTTTTTTTTTTCTTTTTTTGAGACAGTCTTGTTCTGTCACCTAGGCTGGAGTGCAGTGGCGTGATCTCAGCTCACTGCAACCTCTGCCTCCCAGGTTCAAGTGATTTTCCTGCCTCAGCCTCCCAAGTAGCTGGAATTACAGGCGCAGGTGACTGCCACCCTGCCCAGCTACTGTTTGTATTTTTAGTAGAGATGGGGTTTCACCATGTTGGCCAGGTTGGTCTCGAACTCCTGACCTCAAGTGATCTTCCCACCTCGGCCTCCCAAAGTGCTGGGATTACAGGTGTGACCCACCATGCCTGGCCACCTTCTACAACTTAATGAAGAGACCAACAATCTGATGAAATATGGGAAAGATAATTGAACAGCTAACTCACAAAAGAAGATATACCTGTGGCCAATAAGTACATCATTAGGAGTCATCAGATAAATGACAATGAAAACTGCAACGAGATATACTATACGCCCATCAAAATGGCTCAATTAAAGTCTGACACTGCCAAATGTTGCCAAGGAAGGAAGATACTAGAACTCTCATACATTGTTGGTGACAGTGTAAATTCTATGATCACTTTGGGAAAAGATCTGGCCGTTTCTAAATAGACCACCTATCCCATGACCCAAGAGTTCCACTCCTTGGCATTTACTCCACCAAACTGAAGATTGTGTTTTCAAAGACTTGTACAAGACTGTTCACAGCAGCTTTATTAATAATGGCTCCAAACTGTAAACAGCCTAGATGTTCATCAATTGAATAAATAAGCAGTGGTGGAGCCATACTCAGAAATAGAGAGGAAGGAACTACTGATACCTACAAAACATGGAGGAATATCAAAAACATTATGTAGGCTGGGCTCCATGGCTCACACCTGTCATCCCAGCACTTTAGGAGGATGAGGTGGGAGGACTGCTCCAGGCCAGGAGTTGAGGCTGCAGTGAGCTATGATGGTGCCCCTGCACTCCAGCCTGGGCAACAGAGTGAGACTGTCTCTAAGACAAAACAAAAACAAAAACAAAAAAAAGAAAAGAAAAATTGATGAATGGAATGATATGTAATAAAGCGAATACAGTCACATGTCATTGACGGGGATACATTCTGAGAAATGCGTCATTAGGTGATTTAAAAAAAATTAATATTCCCAAACATGGATAGAAGGATTTTTTATTTTATTTTTATTTTTAGAGACAGGATCTCGCTACTCCCAGGCTGGAGTGCAGTGGCGCAGTCATAGCTCACTGCAGACTTGAACTCAGTCCTCCTGCCTTGGACCCCCAAAACACTGGGTTTACAGGTGTGAGTCACCATGCCCAGCCTGCAATGTTATCATTGTATGATCATACCAGAGTGTTCTTACCCAAACCTAGATAGTATAGCCTATTGCTCCTGGGTTACAAACCTTTACAACATGTTACTGTATGGAATACTGTAGGCAACTGTAACCCAATGGTATTTGTGTATCTAAACATATAAAAACTATAGTAAAAATACAGTATAAAAAATAAAAATGGTACATTTGTGTAGGGCACTTACCATTAATGGAGCTTGCAGGGCTGGAAGGGTGAGTAGAGAGTGAATGTGAAGGCCTGGGACTCACAGTTACTCTGAATTTATAAAAAATCTTCCTTTCAAGAATAAAATGACCTTAGCTTACTGTTAACTTTTTTACTTAATAAACTTCTTTTTTTTTTTTTTTTTTTTCTGAGGCGGAGTCTCGCTCTGTCGCCCAGGCTGGAGTGCAGTGGCGCAATCTCGGCTCACTGCAAGCTCCGCCTCCCGGGTTCACGCCGTTCTCCTGCCTCAGCCTCCCAAGTAGCTGGGACTACAGGCGCCCGCCACCTCGCCCGGCTAGTTTTTTGTATTTTTAGTAGAGACGGGGTTTCACCATGTTAGCCAGGATGGTCTCGATCTCCTGACCTCGTGATCCGCCCGTCTCGGCCTCCCAAAGTGCTGGGATTACAGGCTTGAGCCACCGCGCCCGGCCTACTTAATAAACTTCTAAATTTTTTTCAACTATTTGACCCCTTTGTAACAACACTTAGCTTAAAACACAGATACACTGGAGTTGATGGAATTTCCCAGTTCTAAGGTCATCTAATGGGACCTCCATTGTTGACAGCAAGGCATGACTGTACAGCAAAATAGTAACGATGACCTAGGTGGTGTATGCTTGAAAATCTTCATAATAAAATCTCACGGGGAAAACTGGACAAATACAAAGTGATGAAAATGGACAGAGCCACAGTGCTTGGTCTCCAGCCCAGCTCCAAAATCAAAGGACTACAGAACTATTTGCAGGGAAACACAGAAGTTCCCACTCTGACGCCTGCCTCCAGATCTGGCTACCATATTCAAGAAGACCCCAGACCATAGCCTTGTTGTCATAATATGCCCCTGGGCCTCGGTATCAAAAGGCCAGAAGTACCATCCTAGGATTTTATGCCCAAAAGATATGTCAGGAAAGCCTGGTGTGTGTGTGTGGAGGAGGAAGTGGGTTAGCCCATCTCACCTGTTTTGTTTTTGACAGGGTCTTGCTCTGATACCCCGGCTGGAAGCACAGTGGTGCTCACTGCAGCTTCAACTTCCTGGGCTCAAGCAATCCTCCTGCTTCAGCTTCCTGAGTAGCTGGGACAATAGGCGAACACCACCATACCCGGCCAATTTTTAAATTTTCTGTAGAGACAGGGTTTCATCATGTTGCCCAGGCTGGTCTTAAACTCCTGGCTCAAGCGATCCACCTGCCTCCACCTCCCAAAGTGGCAAGATTGCAGGCATGAGCCACAGCTCACCTGTTTTAAGTTATTTGATGCAGCAGAGAAAACAAAGGTCTGGGCATGTATGAAAGCTTCAGGCCGGGCGCGGTGGCTCAAGCCTGTAATCCCAGCACTTTGGGAGGCCGAGACGGGCGGATCACGAGGTCAGGAGATCGAGACCATCCTGGCGAACACTGTGAAACCCCGTCTCTACTAAAAATACAAAAACTAGCCGGGCGAGGTGGCGGGCGCCTGTAGTCCCAGCTACTCGGGAGGCTGAGGCAGGAGAATGGCGTAAACCCGGGAGGCGGAGCTTGCAGTGAGCTGAGATCCGGCCACTGCGCTCCAGCCTGGGCGACAGAGCGAGACTCCGTCTCAAAAAAAAAAATAAAAAAATAAAAAAAAAAAAAAAAAAAAAAGAAAGCTTCTCCGGGTGTTTAATTCTAAGTCAAATTCCAGTGACTATGTCTGCTCCCATTGATAGAAGCAAACGCAGTAAGGGTTTCAGATCAAAAGCATAATCTTTAAATACAACTACAATTTACTGTGTACTTGCGCATGCTGGGCATTGTATGTAATTTCATTTAATCCTCACAACTACCCTGTGAAATTACTTTCCTTTGATTTTTGAGACAGATTCTTGCTCTGTCGCCCAGACTGGAGTGCAGCAGCACAATCTCAGCTCACTGCAACCTCCACCTCCCAGGTTCAAGTGATTCTCCTGTGGTCCCGAGTAGCTGGGACCACAGGCATGCGCCACCAAGCCTGGCCAATTTTTGTATTTTTTGTAGAGATGGGGTCTCCCTATGTTGCCCAGGCTGGTCTCAAACTCCTGGGTTCATGTGATCCTCCTGTCGTGGCCTCCCGATGTGTTGGGATTATAGACGTGAGACACTGCGCTTGGCCCCCTCTTTTTCTTTCAAAAAGAAGGGTCAGACTCTCCTCATTTCTCCCTGTGAGTGCTGCTGACTTGGCAGTCCGGCAGCCCTCTCTACACACTCCTGCATACACCTTTCTTTACTGCCTGTCTCCATCCCACCTTCACACTTTCCACTGAGCCGTGGGTGCTGACTGCTCTAGGAGGGGTGGGCAGTTTTTTTTTTTTTTAAGAGACAGGGTCTCACTGTGTTGTCCATGGTGGTCTTGAACTCCTGGGCTCAAGTGATCCTCCCGTCTCAGCTTACAGGTGTGACAGAGGCTCTTGATTGGGGAAATTGTCTCACAAATTGGAATCTGTATGATGCCCTGGGATTCCAACATGAGTGGTAAGGGTCCTCATTCTTCCCATCCTTCTACAAGGCCACTTACCACCAGGGCTCAGCTCAGAATTGAAGAGCTGGCCCATTGCGGCAGGTACAGCAGTTAGGGGTAAAAAGAAAAAGAAAAAAATCCATGAACATCAGCTTTGGTGGCTTAGCAGATTTTTTAGGAGTGTGAAATTTATCTATGTATTACTAGAGAGCAAAAGCATCATTCATTTATTAAAAAAAGAGAGGGGAGAAAACCAGAGTCCTATGAAAATGTCTTTAATTTTCATCTTTTGGAAATACATTTTTCATTTTTATTTCCACCATACAAAAATGTGAAATATCTAACAATGATCTATCTGAAGCAGGTGAAGCAAAGCAGCGCCATGAGCATTTGTCATTGCTGTGATCTGTTTAAACAGAGAATGGGCTGGGACATGTTGTAGATTTGCACGATTTCACACACACACACACACACACACACACACACATGTATGCATACACGCTGCCATAGCCCGAGACCACCATCCAAACAAACGAACAGACTCTGGAAAGTAAACACCGCACCATGATAAGAACAGAAGTTAAGCCTTTTACTTGTACATCCCCCATGAGAAACTCACATCTTAGGAAAAAGGAACTCTACATAAATATGCCCAACGGCCAAGGGCATACAGCAAGCCCCCTCATGGGTGGACGTGAGTGAACATCTTCCTGATGGAAGGACAAGTGTGAGAATGTCATGTTTTCAGGCATCTATGGTGGGAAGCAGGGAGGCACAACTGATTTCTCCACTGGGAGACCAACTGAGGGCTGCAACCGCCTCAAAATCTCAGCATGAGAACATGCACAGGCAGGGAAGTACACCCCCAAATTCATGATCACGGCAGCTGGAACGTCAGCTCTTTCTGCAGATTTCATAGCCAACACTCCCCATCAGGCGGGTTCTTAAGCACACTGGGTCATGACAGGAAAGGCCTCACACAAGCAACATGGAATTCACTGGTTAAGCACGTACACATTCATGACAGCCTACAACCATGATGAGTGTCAATGTTAACAGGCCGTTAGATTAAAAAGGGAAAAAAACCACAGCCACAAAAATAAAACCTGTTCCCCCCACCTCAGGAGACAACTAGGTTTCCAACCCCTCCCATACCACATTTGATTAAGTTAAATACAGTATGGCTTCCAAATGTGCCAGCCGGCTCTTGCTCACAGCGACAGCACCAGCGGTTTGCTGCCCTCAGGTCCTGGTTACCATGTGTCAGGAACTTCAAAGAGTGTGGCAGGGCTGTTCATCGAGATGCTTCCTGGTGGGAAAGAACGAAACAATATGAACAGCAGGACGGCACCTTGAGGAGAACACGACACGACCAGCAGAGAGACAGAGGGCCTGTGACAGCTGCACATGGGGCCAGCGTCTGGTGGCACAGTCATGCTGGAAAGAGTCCACAGACAGGTCTTGTCTAAGGAGGGCACTGCCCAGCATGGGAAGGTGAAACCACAGAAACATCACAGGGGGGCAGAGGAAGCACCTCCCCACCTCCAGCATCTATCTACCTATTTCACAGGAGTTAAACTGTAGCCATGCACAGTATTCCTCACTGAGCACCATGCTGGATTCTTTGCTGGCACTACAGCGGGCATTTAATTCATACAATCTTCATTAAAAGGCCACCAAGGTGGTACCACTATCGCCATTTTACAGATGCAAGAACAGATTGAGAGAAGTGGGGTAATATTACCGGATGTACAGAGCTACCAAGTGGCTGAGATGGGGTTTGAATCCTCCCACAGGACCAAGATCCCTGCCAAAGTCCCCGGAAACTGAGTTTCTCTGTGCTGTGCTATGGCTGTGCCTAGGTGAGAAATCTCAGGTGGGCAGCTGTAAGGCAGAGGGAAGCCAACGAATAGGGGTTCCAATATCTCAACAGGGGCAAAAGAAGGTTGCAGCTTTTTCCAGCTTTGGTGAAGCTGGCTGGGGTCCTCTTCTTGGATTGAAAAGATCTCTCCAGTGACAGTTTCACCTCAATGTCAGAAGTCTTTCTTTTTTATTCATGCCACTTTCTACAATAGCAGCAGCTGCGGCCAGCAACTGAGCTGGGATCTGGACTTCAGTGAATGTGAGGGAAGTCAGGAAAGAACATGTTCATAATGGAAAGTGTGGCCCGACCAGGCATCAGCTGCACAAGTGGTGCCATGCATTAAGTCATAAAGTAGGGCTGGCGGGGAAAACTGGCAATCTCTCTTCTAGCCAAGATTTCAGAAAGGGAGAGAAGTCTTTAATGATACCTCCAATGGGAAATAACTTTTAAATATGGAGGGGATGCAGTGTCTTACAAACTAGGGAATCATATCATTGAGTTCAGAGTGGTTATCATCAATAACAGGGATGCCTAAAGATAACGAAGTCTAAACACAAGAAAAAACATGAAGAGAATTTCAGCTAACATGAGAATTCCCACTTCTGATCATTTACTGTGATAAGATCCAGGGAGTCAGGATGAAGAGACCGGGAGAGGGTAATCGGAATCTTTCTGCCCTGGGTCTCATCGCTGTGAACAGGCACATTCTGGGACTCCCAGTAAAGACGGCGAGACCACTCCTGAGAAGTGAGGGTGGGCAGGAGATGATCCACTGAAAAGGACTCACGGGGTCCAGACAAGGGGCCTGTGATAACGTGCAGCTAGCCTGGCCTTCCCAGTCACACACTGATACAACAAGCACTGAACTGTATGAAAAGAAATATCCACTAAGGGCACTTTTATAATTCACATATGAAAGAAATATTGCAGTAGCCAATTAGCCATTCTAAAGGTAAAAGCTACAAGGCCAAATGTGGGGAACTGAAGTAAATTAAATCCAGTTCAGAGGAAAGAGGAAGATAAATTGCTAAAAGCAACTGCACTGCAATACTTGTAATCTGCACCTGCCAATCTGCACCTGCCATTAGTTGGGGTGTGTGTGTGAGCGCACAGTGAGCTATCAGACATACAGGAAGTGGTTCCATGAAGAGCTAACAGGAAATAATGGAATAAGCAACAAGTTCTGGAGTAAGGCAAGTCAGGTTGGACCATTTTACTAGCTCCATGACCTTGAACAGGTCTCACTGCTTCGTCTAAAAGATGGACCTAGTACTATTTTATGTTGCATAGGACTTCTGTGATACAGCAAAGTTGCTGGGTAAGTTTTTAATGAACACTAGGTCTCTTCCCCTTATCAATAAGCTGATCCAACATGGAACATGGCTGTTCCCCAGGAAGCCAACAGTCTATAGTAAAAAAGATGCTAGTTTTCACTGCCTACCTGTGCAGCTGCTGAGCAAGAATGATGTGTACAGAGGGGCCAGAACTGTAGGAGCCATCTACAGGAGACCCGGACCAGAGGGGAAATGAAGGCCACTGGTGTTCTTTCCAGCACCTTCCAAAAAGGGAGAGCTGTAGATCAACAAAGGGCCAGTCTCAAAACTGGCAGATAAGAAGGTATGGTTTTTAAAAAGCAGCAGCTATGGTCAGGTTTCCACAGAACTCATTTTCACAGCCCTATTTTACTGGAGTGTAAGGAATCATTTAGGAACAACTTTTCTTTTTAAACAGATACTTGGCTGTGTGTGGTGGCTCATGCCTGTAATGCCAGTACTTCAGGAAGCTGATGAGGGAGGGCTTGAGCCTAGGAGTTTGAGACCAGCCTGGGCATCACAGGGAGACCCCACCTCTACAAAAAATTTAAAAATTTGCCAGGTGTGGTGGCACACATATGTGGTCCCAGCTACCTAGGAGGCTGAGGTAGGAGGCTCACTTGAGGCCAGGATATCAAGGCTGCGGCGAGCTGTGATAGTGCTACTGCATTCCAACCCAGGTGGGTGACAGAGTGAAACTGTCTCAAAAAAAAAAAAAAAAAAAAAAAAAAAAAAAAAAGGAGGGAGGAGAGAGGAAACAAACAGATGTTTAGAACATCTGTCTCCTGCTACAGTGGACCTTAATCCATAGCTTGCATTATATACAAAGATTAACTTGAATTGTACATTTTAATTGTAAAACCTAAAACTGTAAAACTTCTAGAAGAAAACATAGAAGAAAATATTTGCAACTTACAATTATGCAAAGATTTCTTAGATACGACACCAAAGGCATAATCCAAGAGGAAAAATCTGATACACTGGACTTTATCAAAATTTAAAACTTCCACTCTTCAAAAGACACTGTTAAAATAATGAAAAGAGGCTGGCTGCAGTGGCTCACGCCTGTAATCCCAGCACTTTGGGAGGCTGAGGCCAGCAGATCACGAGGTCAGGTGTTTGAGACCAGCTTGGCCAACATGGTGAAACCCGTCTCTACTGAAAAAGTACAAAAATTAGCCGGGCATGGTAGCAGGCACCTGTAATCCCAGCCACTCAGGAGGCTGAGGCAGGAGAATCACTTGAACCTAGGAGGCGGAGGTTGCAGTGAGCCGAGATTGTGCCACTGCACACCAGCCTGGGGGACAAAGCAAGACTCTGTCTCAACAACAACAACAACAACCCACCACCACCACCACCATCAACAACAACAAAATGAAAAGAAAAGCCAATCTAGAATATATTTGTAAAACACTTAAAAGGACTTGCATCCAGAATCTATAAAGAACTCTCAAAATGCAGTCAGAAAATAACCCCAGAAAAAAGGGAAAAAATGAAAAGATATTTCACCAAATAAGAAATCCAGATGACAAAAAATCACAAGAAAAGATATTTATTAGTCATTAGGGAAATAAAAACCAAAGCCACAATGAGATACCACTACATACCCATTAGAACTGCTGAACAAACAAGCAAAAGGGGTGTGTATCAATATCAAGTACTGGTGAAGATACAGAGTGAGCCGAAGCCTTGTATCCTGCTGGGGGAAATCCAAAATGGTGAAGCCACTTTGGAAAGAGTGTATCAGTTTCTCATAAAGTTAAATATACAGTTATCATACAACCCAGCAATCCCACTCCTAGATATTTACCCAAAGAAAAGGAAAACTTAATTCATACAAAAACCTGTACACAAATATTTATAGCAGCTTGATTCTTGGTTGCCAAAAACTGGCAACAACCTAAATGTCCTTCCCCTGGGCGATGGATAAACAGTGATACCTGCATACAGTGGAATACTACTTAACAGTAAAACAGAGTGAACTGAGGATACACGCAACACCACAAATCTCAAACGCATCATGCTAAATGAAAGAAGTTAAACGAAAGACTCAAAAGGCTAACTATTGCATGATTCCAGGTATATGACATTCTGGAAAAGGTAAAATCGCAGGGACAGAAAGAAGACCAATGGCTGCTGGGATCTGTGTGGGGGTCGGGGGAAGGATCAACTCCAAAGGGGCATGAGGGAAATTTCTGGAGTGATGGAGTTCTATATCTTGATCATAGTGGTGGTTATACGACTGTACACAGATGTCAAAACTCATCAAATCGTATACCTGAAAGTGATGACTTTCATTGGGTGCAATTATATCTTACTGAAGCTGACCTGGCAAAAGATATTAAGAACAGTGTTTTAAAAGAAAACCAACAGAATGTTAATATGAAATACTATGCTTGTAGTTAAGATTATTTAAAGGAGGAAAAGGCAGGATACAAGCTGCATGCAGGGTGTGAGGTTGGCCGCAGAGCAAGAATGCTTGTTACCACAGCATCAAGTAGGGGACTGGGGGGGCTTGTCTTCTATTTTTCTGCATTTTCCAAATTCTCATGCTGAGTATGTTATTTTTATTAACCAAAACAACAAAAAATTAAAAGATGGGGAACACAAAAGGTGAATATTTCTGCTTTTCTCCCCTTTACCTAACTGGAGTTGAAATGGAGAAACTCGAAGGCGTAGGCATTGCTTTTTCCAGGTGAATCCCAAATGGAATCTAAGAAGCTGCACAGGACACCAGAAGCTTCCCACTGTATCCTCTTCCACAGAGTGGAATCTGTACACAGGAAGGTCCTTTGGGAAGCTGCACACAAATTTCTAACTAGGAAATGCTCAAGGGGGTATGCCTTGGGGCCAATTTCCCACACCAAGAAGGTGAGACCCCTTCCTGCAAGGCTGATGACATCCTGGAGTTGCCAGGAGGAACAGGGAGGGCACAAATGCACACTGAGTGCCCTGCCTCTGCCTCACTGCACAGCAGCCCACACCTCCTTCTCCACGTTCACTGCAAACCACACTTGAACATAGTAATTAAAAGGCTCCTTGGGAGGTTGCTCGGCTGCCTCAGCCTGGTCTCTCAGGTGACCGACAGCAGCAGCTGTAGATCTTGTTTCTGACTTTAATGAGACCTATAACAGCATGAGGAGACTGCTGCTCTAAGTAGGTTTCTAAATTTTTATACTGTAACCCTCAGGGTTTCAGCTTGAAAAGTTCAGCAGGTTAGTCAAGACTCCAATAAAACTCCAGGTTCTCTGGCAAACACTTAAAAGGTCTAACATGTTGTTTTAAATGTTAGGGGGGAAAAGACTGTGAACAATGTCTCTATTTACAGGACAAAAAATAACCAGGAACAGTCAGTGTATCTCCTTTGGGCACGCCTCTGTAAACACTGTCTAACTAAGGTGCTGATGGAACCTGTGCCTAGGGACCAGCCAGCAGTATTTTCAGAATGGAAAGCCCAGGCAGCATCAGACCATCCATGCGACCCTGAGATTTTCCAGAGAAGTGGGAGGGTGAGCAACATTTCTCCAGGCCCCAGGAACACACCAACAAGAACAAGTATGTGACAGAGATTGTCAATTAAACATGACCTGGGAAAACAGTCACACTTCCTAAAGACATTTTATTCCAGCATTAATGGCATGCAGAAGTTTTCCTTTGCGTACCAATTGAGTATGTACCTAGAACTGCTCGGATGGAAAGTGGCTGGCACTACCAATCAACACAGTCATATCAATAGAAAAGGAGGGAACTTATGCTGTACGTTCACCTCCTAAAAATAGGATCAAAACAACCACACTTAAGAGAAAAATATTTGCTGAGTACATAGTATATACATAAACTAGAAGGCCTGAAGGAGAGTGGTCACTCGGCTTCCCTTCCCTTCCTCCCTCCTCTTTCTCTCTCTCTTTTTCTCTTTCTTTCTCTCTCTTTCTCTCTTTCTTTCTTTCGACTGAGTCTTGGAGCTCACTGCAACCTCAGCCTCCCGCCTCAGCCTCCCAAGTAGCTGGGAGGACCACCATTCACAGCTAATTTTTGGATTTTTTAGTAGAGACAGGGTTTCGCCATGTGGGCCAGGCTCGTCTCGAATCCCTGACCCAAGGAGATGGAGTAACAGGCGTGAGTCACCATGCCCAGCCTGCTTGGATTTCTATCGAATGACTTTATCACATGAAAGTCTAGATTGGTAATTGTTTCTGATCTAGAACAGCTGCAAGAAACACTCACCTTTGTAAAGAATCCTTCATTTCCTCTAAACTTTGGATAAGTTTTCCCAGCCTCCCACATAGATACTTTTAAGTCTGCAACTCTAAGCCTCAGTTTCCTCTGTACAACTGGGAAAGAGTATCTGTGTCTTACTGCATGTTTAAAAGGTCTAGACAAGACAATAAAGGATGTTCCTAGCACACTAATAGTATAAACTCAATAAATAGTCCTGTCTTCCGCTATTTATGTCATTTTGTTATTTGGGATTGGGTCTCTAGTACTTAATTCTTAGTGTATCTTCAATATCAAAATGTATACTATGAGTTCATGTGCTTGGGTCAAGAAAAAAATCAAAAGAAAAAGAACAGATACAAAGAGATTACATTTTTTTTTTTTTTGAGACGGAGTTTCGCTCTTGTCACCCAGGCTGGAGTGCAATGGCACAATCTCAGCTCACTGCAACCTCCACCTCCCTGGTTCAAGCGATTCTCCTGCCTCAGCCTCCCGAGTAGCTGGGATTACAGGTGTGCACCACCATGCCAGGCTAATTTTTGTATTTTTAGTAGAGACGGGGTTTTGCCAGGTTGGCCAGACTGGTCTCGAACTCTTGACCTCAAGTGATCTGCCCGCCTCGCTCTCCCGAAGTACCGGGATTACAGGCGTGAGCCACTGCACATGGTGAGATTAAATTTTTTAAAATGTGTTTTGTGTGGTATTTGTTGAGCACCAGTTGTTCTGGAATTGCTACAACACACGCTATTCCAGCGTCCTAATTTTTGCTACTTCCTCCTTGGAGGAAGTGCCCTGTTATGTCTTTCATGCCCTCACTGCCAGTGCTGGGCCCCCAAGCCCTCGAGGATCTGCTGAGTACCTGCTGAGACACTTTTCTGAGTACCGGAGCTCAGACCCAACGCCTCAGCACCGTTTTGGGTTGGACAGACTTTGTCACGCCTTGCCTAGCACTCCAATACAGTTCCCGCCACCACCCAAACCAGACCCTCGCGGCTCCTAGCAAACTCTAAATACCTCTGAGAGTTTAATGCAGCCCTTTAACAGGGCTTGAACTTTGTACTCGCACTCATTATGGGACCTTATTAAAGTAAATGAGCAAGCCAAATTGGTTGATTCCACAGGTTCCGCACCTGATATCCTGACCTACATCCTGCTGATACTAATAGGATTAAACACTGAAAACAAACCAGGTGGAAAGGATCCATTAAGTTTCCACCTAGCACTGTCAGGGGTCTTGCTCGATGAATGGTGCTCCAGAAGAAAGCTCGATTCACTCAAGTTCTCTGATTCAATTAAAAGTTGTCAAGATGTCTCTTTCTCTCTCTCTCTTTTTTTTTTGGTAGCGCTGACAAAGAAGTACAAAATCTACAATTTTTTTTTTTTAGCTCAAATCTTGTGGCAGTGACAGCTTTACTGTCAATGGGAGGAAAAAAACCCCTATTTTAATTACAGTATTATAAATTCAAAACCCTAAATAACTTATAGAAAGTTTTCACTTAAAACGATGAAAGCTATAAAAGGAACTAATTTATTAATGCCATCTATTATTAGTTATTTTAATTTAAATATTTTTCAGATTATGATGATATAGAGGGGAAAAACGAAAAGCTTGTCCCTGAGAAGTAATAAACTAAAAAAATCCAGAAGAGACAGATATGAAGGACAGGAATACAAGAGGGGAAACCCTCCTGCCCCTCTAAATTCTGCTCAGTATGATCTCTAGAAATCATGCTGAGATTTATTATTTTAACATTTGGTGAGCACATGAAACATGACAGTGGTAATAAAGGTCTCAAATTTGAAGACTAAGGATGTTACAGATTAAAAACTTCTCCAATACTTTTTCTTTCTTTTTTTTCTTGAGACAAGGTCTCGCTGTGTCCCCCAGGTTGGAGTACAGTGATGCGATCATAGCTCATTGCAGTCAAAACTCCTGGGCTCAAGTGATCCTCCCGATTCAGCCTCTTGAGTAGCTGGGACTACAGGCCCGTGCAGCTAATATTTAATTTTTTTTTTTTTGTAGAGACAAGGTCTCACTATATTGCCCAGGCTGGTATCAAAACTTCTGGGCTCAAGCCATCCTCCCGCCGCAGCTTCCCAGAGTGGGAGGATTATCGTTCTAAGCTACCATGCCTGGCCCCCTCCAATAGTTAATTCAGGGAAAGGAGTGGAGGTAAGTAAAGAGAGACACCCAGAGTCAAGGAGACAGCTAAAACATCCAATCCAGGCTTCAAACACGAGTTTAAGTTTTCTGTTGAAATTCAGTTTCAGCATAATGTATAAAAAGCATATGTGACATTTTTGCCACTTGTCTGTTTTCATTAATATCAATGAGATTCAGAAAACTCCCCACAGTCAGATCGGGCCACATGCAAAAGTGGATTAATTAAAACAGTGATTTCATAGCTTGGGTATGAATCAAGTTCCACCGCTTGACTACTACTTTCCTTTGATTTGATTGTTAGTTTTGCTAACCGTGACAACTGTCACGATGTGAGACAAAGGAGAATGATTATAATTGTGTCTGGGTCAGTGTCTCTCAACACATAACCTTGGTTAAAAGCACTGGCTTTCTTTTGTGTGTGTGTATGTGAGACAGGGTCTCTCTCTGTTGCTCGGGATGGAGTGCAGTGGTGTAATCTTGGCTCACTGTAGCCTTGACCTCCCTGGGCTTAGGGAGTCCCCTTACTTCAGTCTCCTAAGTACCTGGGACTACAGGCACGCACCACTATATCTGGCTAATTTTTTTTTTTTTTTTTTTTTGAGACGGAGTCTCGCTCTGTCGCCCAGGCTGGAGTGCAGTGGCCGGATCTCAGCTCACTGCAAGCTCCGCCTCCCGGGTTTACGCCATTCTCCTGCCTCAGCCTCCCGAGTAGCTGTGACTACAGGCGCCCGCCACCTCGCCCGGCTAGTTTTTTGTATTTTTTAGTAGAGACGGGGTTTCACCGTGTTAGCCAGGATGGTCTCGATCTTCTGACCTCGTGATCCGCCCGTCTCAGCCTCCCAAAGTGCTGGGATTACAGGCTTGAGCCACCGCGCCTGGCCTCCTGGCTAATTTTTGTATTTTTAGTAGAGACGTGGTTTTGCCATGTTGGCCATGCGGGTCTTGAACTCCTGACCCTCAAGTGATCCACCCGTCTTGGCCTCCCAAAGTGCTGGGATTACAGGCATGAGCTACCAAGCCTGGCCTCACCGGCTTTCTTGTAGGACAGACTTAATGGCTCTGGGACTTTGGGTAACTCACACAACCCTTTGGGCCTCCATTTTCTTAACTGTAAAATGGATAATGATGACTATCTCAAGGATTTAAATGAAATAATTTGTTACACATTAAGCACTGTCCTGGCCCCAGTAGTAAGCACTCTATAAGCAGTGGCTATAATAACTGTCACTGTGACTGCTGCCTTGCTGGACCACCCCCAGCAGCAGGGAATGGCCTTTTCCATGTGCTGACTGACAAGATGCCCTTCTGGCCTCTTGCTCTGGCCCTGTGTGGCATGTGTGCATGAAGGGCTGAGTGAGGCACATCTACGGGTTAGAGAGGACATGGGATTCAGTTCAGGCAGGCCTGGGTCTGCCTTTCGGCTGTGCTTCTTAAGAGCAGCATGGCCCTGCACACTTGGCCTCCCTGAGCCCAGGCATCTGCTTCATCAAATAAGGATGATGAAATAAGGAGAGAAATGGCTCCTACTACAGCATCTAGCATGTAGTAGACTCTCAACAGGTGCTAATTTCCTGTTTCGTTTGCTTCTTATATAATTCTGCTTAGGAGAGAAATCCAGGTTGCCTGGGGGTTTTGCTGGAAACAGTGAAAACTCTGCTACTGAAAATAACATGTAGGAGGGGCCTCAGCACACATTTAAATGCACATTTTAAATACTGAGGCTGCTTTAAACACATCAGCAAAATCTCTACACCAGGGAGGAGAGAGAGATTACCAAAATAGACTAGCCATCTTTAACAAGGAGACCCCCCAGGCCTTATGCTACCCGAGCCAGAGCTTTTTAGGATTCCTCAAATTAAATTAAATTGATCCTAAAAATATCTGCTCTGGTGGAAGACTACATGGGCTTTGCCACCAAGTGAAGCCTTGCTATAATTTCTCCCCCAAAATAGGAGTTTCTAGAGCATTTAAAGAGTCCACAGCCTTCAGCAAGATCTAATACAAACCTGCTGGAGAAAGCTCCTTCTTCATTCTTTTTAATTTCTTGGCCTTTTTCCTTCCCTCTGAGAGGGGCTCTGCACAGGAGTCAGTCTGCTCAAGCTCAGCGTCGGAAATCTCCCCGGACGCTCCATCCTCCAGGCCAGCTTCCTCTTGACTAGGACTCAAATTTCTCTTTCCTACTGTGCTGGGAGCTGTAAAACTGAAATGCAAAAAGTGGAACAACATGAAAGGTGCTGAGAGTTACAGGAAGACTAGTCTATAAAAATATTTTAATACTCTTAATTCTATTAACACTCAGCCAGCCATCAACAACATGGGTAGCTGCTGCCTCTGTGTAAAAATTAAAGACCTTATTATGAACTGAAGTCTGAAAGTTTACCTATAACAAGCTTATTCAGAAAAAAGTCCTAAATTATGCTTCTAAATAGATATATACAAATCTAAGGTGATCCGAGTGCTCAAGAACAAATTTGTAAAGTTCCTAGTTTCTATTTTGATAAAACTATTGTAACGGAATAGTAGAATAGAATAGTAGAGACACTATAACTAAATAATAGTTTTGATTACATTAAATCAGAAGACAGGATTATTCCCTTCATGTCTGCCTAATGGATAAACAGCAGAACTGCAGAATTCTTCAATCAGTTTGCTATCCCACTGCTTAAAATTTGGATACAGTTACAGAGCATACCCCACCTTCATGTAATCCTCTTCCTTTTCAAAAAGATGACTTGTTAAATGTACAATTAAATCTGGTTTCATTTTGAAGGCTTTATAGGATTTGACATATTGAATTAAATCAGATTATGTGTCCTGATTTTTCCTTAAGAAAATGTTCCCTGAAATACAACTAGATAAAAACCGCATCCACATAGCCAGTGAGTCCTTTCTCCTCTAAATGGGTCTTAGAGATTTTTTTATTATAGCCCCCAAGTTATGAAAAGCCCCAAATACATTCAAGGCATTCTATTTAGGAGATGCCATTCAAGCACACGGGGAGGGTGGGGAGTGAGAGAGATAAAATGATCCTATCAGCTTTTCCTAGGAGGTGGGTGCTTTTAAATTTTATCTATCTATCTATCTATCTATCTATCTATCTATCTATCTATCTATCTATCTAATTATTTCTGAGACACGGTCTTGCTCTGTCACCTAGGCTGGAGTGCAGTGGTGCAATCTTGGCTCACTGTAGCCTCCGTCTCCCGGGTTCAAGTGATTCTCCTGCCTCACCCTCCCAAGTAGCTGGGTAATTTTTTTTTTTTTTCCCTGAGACAGAGTCTCACTCTGTCCCCTAGGCTGGGGTGCAGTGGCACAATCTCAGCTCACTGCAACCTCTGGCCCCCGGGTTCAAGCGATTCTCCTGCCTCAGCCTCCTGAGTAGCTAGGATTACAGACATGCGCCACGACGCCCAGCTAATTTTTGTATTTTTAGTAGAGACAGGGTTTCACCACGTTGGCCAGGCTGGTCTCGAACTCCCGACCTCGTGATCTGCCCGCTTCGGCCTCCCAAAGTGCTGGGATTATAGGCTTGAGTCACCACGCCCAGCCTCTGCTAATTTTTGTATTTTTAGTAGAGGTGAGGTTTCGCCATGTTGGCCAAGCTGGTCTTGAATGATGGACCTCAAGTGATCTGCCCGCCTTGGCCTCCCAAAGTGCTGGGATTACACGTGTGAGCCACCACACCCAGCCAGGAGATGAATAGTTTAAAATGTTCTATATAAAGAACTCTGGCTCCCTAAATATTCAAGTTCCTCCACATTACTCCTGCACTCAACATCTTCCCTGAATCTGCCAACTGCACTTGACGGTACACTCAGGGGACGGAGGAGAACACACTGCCTTCCTGGTGGTTCTCTAAGGCATGGGAAGCAGAAGAGGCTGGAGCACTCATCCTCCTATGACTGGCTGGCTAGCCTTTCATTTGTCCTCTTTTTCATGTCTATTATAGACAGCTTTCTGAAACATCTCTTTTAATTGAAGAACTATGAAAAAAAGTGAGGGTATTAATGGTAATGTTTTGGGGGGGGCTGTTAAAAATGCATGCTAAAGTTTCCTGTTTAAAAACTGATAATACCTTTAAGAAGATTTTTTAAAGACTAGAAAAACTTTGGCTGATTTCAGAGAATTTAGAAAATTCAGAAAGTATAAGAAGATAATAAGGGTTCTTCTATCACGAAAGGGGAAGAGGCCTAAAAATTCTTTTGCATTGTAAATTCAGGAACCTGGTAGCCTCTGAGACATACATAAATGTTTAATGAAAACTCAGCTAGAACCACGGGCATTAAAAATACTCTGTGAAATACAAAGTCTAGAAATAGCCCCAACTGTACATAGAAATCTACTGTATAACAGTGGTATCTCTAAATACTGGGGCATATATGGACTTTAAAATAATGCTGTTGGGACAAGCAGAAAAGGATAACATTAGAATCATTCCTCACACCGTATGAAAGAATAAATGCCTAATGGATTAGATATCTAAATGCAAAAATGGGAACTTTACAGGTACTAAAAGAAAACATGGGTGAATGCCTCCAAAATCTAGGTGTAGAAAAAGGTTTTCTTGTCATGTCTCACAATCCAGACATAATAAAGGATTTATGAATGTGACCTCATAGATGTAAACATCTTTTGCAGGGCAATAAATAACATCAGCAAAGACAAATGACAAACCAGGAGGAAATATTTGCAACCTGTATCACCGATAAAGGGTTAATGTCTCTAACAAATTATAACTCAAACTTGAAGAGAAAAAGAAAGACCAAAAGTCCTATAGAACACTGAAAAAACTATGAATAGACCGCTCATTACACACGCTCCTTAAACACATGAAAAGATGTTCAACTCCATTCATAATGCAAAATAAAAACACTGAAATATCACTTCTCATCCACTAGGTTTTTAGACTGGCAAAAACCTTCAAAAGCTTGATAATATACTCCATTAATAAACTGGGGAAATGGTTCCTTTCTCACATTACTGGTACGAATGCAAAATAGCACGATTTATTCTTATGGAAGGAATGTGGCAGTATCTAACAAAACCGCATACACTTCCAGGAATTTAGAAGCTATACCTCCTACAATGCAAAAATATGTATGTACAAGTTTTTCATTACAGCATTATTTGGAACTGCAAAATACCGCAAAGTACCTAAATGTTTAAGCATCAAAAACTGGTTGAATACAAAACAGTACATACAATCAATGAACTACTAAGCAGTTACCAAAAAGAAAGATCTCAAAGAACCGAAAATGATTATGGAATGATTTCCAGTAAAATATGTGCAAAAAGCAAAGTGCAAAAGAACAACTTATGAACCTGGTATGCCCAATCTTGAATAGGGTGTGGGAGAGAACTGCAAACAAATCCTGAACCCTTTAGTAGGTTTGCTTCTGTAGTAGAATGAGTGAAGCAACTCTGAAAACACTTAGCTGCATGATAGCACTGGGTAAATCAGTAAATGTGCTGATGCTTCTGGAAGACAGACATAAACATATTAGAATAAGGGAAGATAAGGAAGAACCCTTTGAGGATAGACTGAAATTGGAGATATGGGTTTGGGCTTGTGATTTCTAAAATAAGTATGCGTATATGTGTTCATATTTACGTATACATACACATATATATACATGTATATTTATTCAGGGATAGATAATTGTATCTATCCAGGCACAAAATTCCCAGCTCTGTCTACAGAAAGGACATAGAAACACAGACACCACAGTAGCAATGGGCATATCTACTGTCCAGATCTTAGTTTCTAATACCCTACCAAAAGGAACCAGGGCTCCTCAAATAAGTGGCTGATTCCAGGCTCAAGGGAGATAAATTATAAAATGAGTCTAAAATATTTTGCAATACCAAAAAGTAAAAAACTTTTAGGCATGTCACAGGGAATAGGAACCAGCTTGAACGGAAAGGACTCCCACTGGGAAAATCTGAGACAATGTATGCCCTCTAATTTATTAGGGGGCAGTAATAAATTCTGAATCATTGAAAAAAAAAAAGGAATCCATGAGTCTACATCAATACGTAAGACAAGGAGAGGGAAGGGAAAGAAGAACTCCAACTCTCCACTATAAACCTAAATTTAAATTGCTTGGCACATCATCCAGGATCCTCTATCATCTAGGTCCCAATCTGCTTTCCTGGCCTATCTTTCACTAGGCAGCCAAGCTGCAGAAACTATATAGGTTTACCTAACAAAGTCCATTGTCCATACTCTCCCACATGCCCATCATCCCACCAGAAGTTTATCAGCCCAAATACATCCCACACTGCCCATTTCAATGTTACCGTTCATGCTAAGACCCTACTGCCCATCTCCTCCTGCTCAACATCACTCTCCTCCAGGAATGTTCCCAATCCCTGTTTACTGTTCTTTCCTTTCCATGCTTCCCATAACACTCTGCTTGTCTGTCTCAAGAGGACTTTAACTCGTTCATCTTATTTTTTATAACAAACCGAAACTAGGAGCAGTACATCAACAGGAGAATGGACAAACTGGGCTATATTCATACAATGAAATATAATTCAGCAATTAAAACATGAATTACTGTTAACTCCAACAACACAGATGTATCTGAAACATTCGAAGTGAATAAAGCCTTCACAGGAAAGGGTGGATATTTTATAAACCCATTTATATGAAATTCCAGAAAAGGCTAATCTTCAGAGAAAAAAATTCAGAAAAAGGACAGGTATGGGACGGTAGGCAGGGATTGGCTGGTGGAACATGAGGGAACTTTCCGGGGTGATGTTAATTTTCTGTGTCTTTATAGGAGTATGGTTTGGTCAAATCTCCTATCTTGGCCAGGTGTGGTGGTCCACACTTGTAATCCCAACAGTTAGGGAGGCCAAAGTAGGAGGACTGCTTGAGCCCAGGACTTCAAGACCAGCCTGGGCAATGTGGCAAAACCCCATCTCCAAAAAAAAAAAATATAGAAAAAATTAGCCAGGTACAGTGGTGACATGCCTGTAGTCCCACCTATTTGGGAGGCTGAGGTAGGAGGACTGCTAGAGTCTGGGAGTTTGAGGTTTCAGTGAGCCATGACCATCCCACTGCACTCCAGCCTGGGTGAGAGAGACCCTGTCCCAAACAACAACAACAACAACAACAACCACTTCATATCTCAACATCATGTGGCTATTCTATGGACATAGAGATTGATTCATTTTAGCATTAACTGCAAGCAATGATTTTGAAGGCACGTACTAGAACACACTGGTTGTGTCCTAACCACAAGTTATTATGGTATTTTTGGCCAACAAGACCCATGCATCTGTAATGCTCCTCTCCATTAACAACTGACTGCTATGCAACAGGGACTCCGACAGATGTGCTTCTGCAGGGTTCTTGTTTCTATGTAACATTTAAGTTTACAAATAATTTTCCTGAACAGTTTCTCAATTAATTTACAAATTTATTTAATTATTTATTTATTTATTTATTATTTATTTATTTATTTAGGGACAGAGTCTTGCTCTGTTACCCAGGCTGCAGTGCAGTGGTGCAATCTTGGTACATTGTAACCTCCATCTCCCCGGTTCAAGTGATTCTCGTGCCTCAGCCTCCCAGCTAATTTTTGTATTTTTAGTAGAAACAGGGTTTCACCACGTTGGCCAGGCTGGTCTTGAAATCCTGACCTCAGGAGATCTGCCTGCCTTGGCCTCCCAAAGTGCTGGGATTACAGGCGTGAGCCACTGCACACGGCATACAGCATATTTCTTAATTGCTAATCTGTAGTTTCTGCTCTCAAACAAGTCTTTCGCTTCCTAGGAGAGGTTAATGGTTATTGGGCATCCTGCCTGAGAAAGCTCTCAGATATATGTGGAATTAGTTTTTCATATAATGTTTCTATATATATGTAAGACCTGCCATCCTCTAATAAAAATAAAAGCTGTGATTATATCTCATATAACTTAACTACGGCAGTTTTAAATAAAAAATAGTTTTAATTATACATTAAAAACCAGATATATGTAACACTGCCTTTATAAATATGATTATATATTTGGAAGGTACTGCTGTGCACACGTGTGTGTGCACTCGTGTGTGTAGCACTCTCAATATCTGCATGTTGATGAGGCATTATTTTACTAACTGATTTTAAATGTCAAAAGCTAAAATGAGAGGCAAAACAATCTCCCATTCGTATGGCCTTATTTTACACACACATTTTTTTATTTATTTATTTATTTTGAGACGGAGTCTCGATCTGTCGCCCAGGCTGGAGTGCAGTGACCGGATCTCAGCTCACTGCAAGCTCCGCCTCCTGGGTTTACGCCCTTCTCCTGCCTCAGCCTCCCGAGTAGCTGGGACTACAGGCGCCCACCACCTCGCCCGGCTAGGTTTTTGTATTTTTTAGTAGAGACGGGGTTTCACCGGGTTAGCCAGGATGGTCTCGATCTCCTGACCTCGTGATCCGCCCGTCTCGGCCTCCCAAAGTGCTGGGATTACAGGCTTGAGCCACCGCGCCCGGCCTACATACAGATTTATAATGTACAAAGTGAGCTAGTTTATAATGAATACGAAATGGACATTTAAATCCACTGTAAGAAGTGGTGACTAATTAAAAAATAAAATGTCACAGACACAGCTTGGTATGCTAAAATTGAACATTAAACTTTGATTAGTGTTTTGTTAAAAGCTAACTATCCATCAAATTCCACAAGGATGAACATCTCCAGTAACTTTTTCCTTTTAGTAGAAAAAAATATTTGTTTATAGAAAGACCATATTTTCAAACGCCTACAAATACCTTTTTCCATAAAACTGTAACAAAAATCTAGCTGCCATATGAACATCTTCCCCATTTTAAATTAGGGTATTATTTACATGTAATGGAATTCACTTATTTTAAATGTACAGTTTGGTTAACTTTGGGAATTGCTTATAACCATGTAACTATTACTACAGTTGAGACAGAACAATGCCCTTTCCCTAAAAAGATTCCTCGTGTCACTCTGTACTCAATCCACGTTGTCACAGCAACCATTCATCTGTTTACAGTCCTATTTATGTAGTTTTGCCTTTTCCAGAAGTTCATGTGAATGAAATCACACAATATTTAGTCTTTTGTTTGATTCTTTTCACTTAGCATAATACTTTGAGAGTCAGCTACATGGCTGTTAGTACTAGTACTTTATTTCATAGTATGGCTGGATCACAATTTATTCATTTACCAGTTGATGGACCTTTGGGCTGCTTCCAAGTTTTTGTCATTATAAATAATGCTGGTATGAACATTTGGGTAAAAGCTAGCTTTTATTATTAAAAACACAAGTTTTTATTTTTCAAAGACAAATACCTAGAAGGATTTCTGGGTGATATATATAATTTGCAATTTATGTTTAACTTTACAGAAAACTGCCAAACTATTTATTGGCCATCTGTGTATCTTTTTTGAAGAATCTGTTGAAATGTTTTGACCCCATTCCCCTTTTCAAAAAACGGGGTGGTTTTCTGATTTGCCGAGTCTGTATTGTAAGAGTACATATGATCATGATACAACTATTTTGTATGTAGATACAACTACTTTATTAGATCTGCAGTTTGAAAATTTTTGGCCCGGCGTGATGGCTCATGCCTGTAATCCTAGCACTTTGGAAGGCCAAGGTGGGTAGATCGCTTGAGCTCAGGAGTTCAAGACCAGCCTGGGCAACATGGTGAATCCCCACCTCTATTTAAAAGAAAAAAAGGAAAAGAAATTTTTTTCCCACAGTGTGTACCTTCTCTTCAGTTTCTTAATAGTATCTTTTGAAGAAAAGAATCTTTAATTCTGATTTAGTCCAATTTATCAACATTTTTCTTTTATGGCTCATGCTTTTGTTGTCATATCTAAGAAATCTTTGCCTAATGCAAGATACTAAGATTTCCTTTCATTTTCTTCTTCTACCAGTGGTTATCATTTTAGCTCTTCCATTTAGTTCTATGAGTCGCTTTAAGTTCATTTTAAATGTGGTGTAACATAAGAACAGAAATGTGGTTTTTGGCATAGTTACCCAGTTGTTTCAGTACTGTATGTAGACAAAACCTTCCTTCGCCTACTGGATTAGCAGCACCTCTGTCAGGAATTTTTGTTTTTTCCAAATTCTCAACAGTCATTAGCTTCGAGATTCAGAAATGAGAAATTCAGAATTCCCAAATCATAAAATATTCTGCATTTTTCATAGCACTGTTATACATTGTTGAATAATGAGTTATAAATAGCAAATCACTTTTATGTGATACAGTTATACTGAAAGCTTCAGGGGTTAGTTCTACAAAGATATAATAATATATGCACAGGTTATTATGAACGAATATACTGTGAGAAAAGCATGTATTTCAGTAACATGTAAACATAACCTCTACCTGATATAGACATTTGTTAACAGAAAACATTAAAAACACCGTAGCACCAAATGAATGCCAAATAAATATCATTTAAAAATTGAAAGATGCCACAAATATTTAAAAGTTATTTTTAAATGATCTTTAAAACACACAAGCATTAATTAACATTTGTTTTGTGAAAAATATTCCAAATGTAGAAAAGCTTCTTCCATGTTATGCTGAACATTGGTCAAGAGATGGTCAAACTCTTCAGTGTGTCCAAAGCAAATTGCAGTTGGGATTTCGACTATATATGGCTTCATATAAGCCCAATTTCTTTCCTAGTGTTGAAAATATTTTGTCTGCTTGCCTTTGATTTTGCCTTGATTTTGCTTTTCCTAATTCAAATTTTATATCAGCTGATTTCACACTAAGAGTATTCCACAATCATATTCACACATCTTCTCTTTACATTTCTCCTGTAAAAGTATTTACAAAGAACTGTAGCCTACATTAAATATTCAAACATTGGAAAACACCAGTGAACATTATTGGATTCTATGAAGATAATGTAACATTTGGCTATCCTAGCAAGGTTAACAGCACTACACAGGAATCATGCTTCAAAGCTACCAACTTAAGGGCTGCTGCCAAAACGTACATCTTCCAACAAGACTTGCAGGATTTTGTAAAGTGTACTCACGTGCATAACTCAATAGATTTTTACTGAGAAGAATGACTCACTATTAATAGCAGGCAAGGCCATAAACACACACTTGCAATATGGTGACAGTGACAAGCAAGAATGACTTGATTGGACTGTGACCCCTTCTCTCCTACATGTTGCTGTCTTGCTTCTGAAATGATGACCTTAATCTATGACTCTATGTGTCGCTGACTGTGCTCTTGCCTTTCACCTGATGCTGGATAATTCCTTTAAACTAGTAATGCCCATGTTGGCTGTTAAAATTTTAATTCTTGCAGAATTTTTCCTTTTCCTGATTTCTTGACTCATTTTTCTCACAATTTGGAATAAGAGTCCAATGTCTCTAAATGCCAAGAAGGAATTCCTGCATGGAAAAAATATGGGAAACCAACTGATCACACATATGTGGTTGTATTCTTGGACTCTCTATTCTGTTTCGCTATCTGTCTTTCCTTACCCAGCCCCACACTGTATTACTACAGTTTTACAGTTTTTTTTCTTTTTTTTTAAAAAAACCGATGGGGTCTGACTCTGTCACCTGGGCTAGAGTGCAGTGATGCAATCACAGCTCACTGCAGCCTCAGCCTCCCAGGCTCAAGTGATCCTCCCACCTATACCTCCTGAGTAGCTGGGACTACAGGCATGTACTACCACACCTAACTAATTTTTAATTTTTTTTGTAAGGATGGGGGTGTCTTGCTATGTTGCCTCAGGCTGGTTTTGAACTTGCGGGTTCAACTAATCCTCCCTCCTTGGCCTCCCAAAGTGCCGGTATTACAGCCGTGAACGACCATGCCTGGCCTACAGTAAGTCTTAAAGACAGGTAGAAAAAGTCCTTTAGTTGGCTGGAACGTTCATGCTGCTGTATAAAATAACAGTCCCCTTTCATTTTAAAGAGCTGCTGTTTACAACATTCTCTTATTTGGTAACTGTATATGACCCTTTGAAGCTGGACACATGTACACTCCCATTTTGCAGACAAGAAACCTCATCTTCAGGGTAAATGACCTCCCCCAGGTACTGCTGCTGGGCAGGTCTGAGATTGCACTCCAAGTTCAATGTTCTTGGCACTGCTTTATGAACTCCCATCTTCCTAGGGCCAGCTCTCCTCACTGTGCCAGTCTCAACTGAAAAGAGACCACCCCCCAACCTCCGTGGAGGAGTCCAAATAGCCCCTTACCTTGTCACATTCATTCTTTTGCCCTGTTTTATTTTCCTCCTCCTACTTGCCTCTGCCTTGCTTCTTATTTATGTCCTTACTTATCTATTCTCTCTCTCTGCCACCAGAATGTACGTTACATGAGAGCAGGCTCTTAACTGCTTGTGCTCTCCATACCTGGCACAGGGCCTGGCACAGAGTAAGTCCTTGGCCAAGGTTTGCTGAATGGATAAGTGAAAGCTACCTCCTTAAAAGCAATAATGCAAGTGACAAACAACAAACTGCTTATTTCATCCTGAATTAGAAATAATATTAACATAGTTTACATTCCAGTGCATGGGCAGCTTCTCCTGCTAGGCTGAATGAAAGCACATTCCCTACTAGATGTAGCTAAGGGATTGAGGGAATGTCCCACCATGCAAACTACCTCACACAGCAAAATGAACTGGAGAGATCCGGTAAGTGGGAACTAGAAATGCCTTTTTATTGTGTTCACAAACTCTCACAGTGAATTTGAATTTCATGAGCATGACTGTTTCTGTGTTTGGGGCTCAATTTAGGCGGCAGAGTGGAAGATGTTGGACAACCTATGCTCAGTTTGGAAGCCAAACCCTCAGAGATCACTGATAAACCAGGATTCTTATTTCCAATAAAGAATTTGAGTCTTGGGGCCAGGCACAGTGGCTCACACCTGTAATCCCTGCACTTTGGGAGGCCGAGGTGGGCAGATCACTTGAGGTCAGGAGTTCGAGACCAGCCCTGCCTAACATGGCAAAACCTTGTCTCTACTAAACATACAAAAAACAGCTGGGCATCGTGATGCACGGCCTGTAATCCCAGCTACTCGGGAGGCTGAGGCAGGAGTATTGCTTGAACCCGGGAGGCGGAGGTTGCAGTGAGCCAAGATTGCGCCATTGTACTCCAGCCTGGGGGACAGAGTAAGACTCTGTCTCAAAAAAAAAAAAGAGTCTGAAAATAAAATTAACATTAAATAAGGTCTGAATGGTAGCTGTCTGGTAATAAAGGACATCTCTTGTGGAATAGGTGTACGTGTGTGTGTGTGTGTATGTGTATGTGTGAGAGGGAGGAGAGAGAGAGAGAAAACATGAAAGCATTGTATGTGCTCCATCCTAGACATAAAGCTTATTTGTGAATATGAGGCTTAAGAGAAAAACTGGTTCAACATTACAAAGAATCAATGGCATTCAATAAGAAATACTTTTCACAAGAACCTGTTTTGAATATTTCAAACAATCCCCTACTGTCAACTTGCTTTAACATAGAAAAGATTAACTGATGCAAACATGAAAGATATTACATTAATAATAATTTCTAAATGTAAAATATATAATCAGTATACAATTAGTTGGACCTGAATTTAGAACATCTGAAATTTTCAGAGGCTAGGATGAAATTTACTTTTGTACTAAAATTTACCTTTTGACTTCAATGAAAGGACTTACTAATCAAATTAGCAACATAATCAAGGCTATAAGAAAAACAAAACATCATCCCTGCATACCAAAAGGCCAACTATTTCAGAAAATAAACTACTTTTTAAAAATTTCCAGGAAGTTAAACATGACCGATCCAACACATTATTTATCTGCAAAGAGAAGATAACACCTACAGAGGAAAAGAGAAGAGGAGAGGCAGCATCAGAGAATGGAGTATCAGCTCACCTTGCAGGCACTCTCTTTGTAGAGGAAAAGCAGGGAGAAGAGTGGCAAAGAGCTCTGCATAGTGGCAGAAACAGAAATCTTAAGTGTTCTACAAAAGGCAGATTTACCCAATAGAGCCCTGCAAAATCTCAGCACAACCAGGCCATAGATTCCTAAAACGAGCAGGTGATAAGGACTGCAGCCATGTCAGGAGGGAGCAAGTCTGTAACAGGATCCCCCTTCCCAGTGAAGCCAGGGGACTGGCATTACCCCAGGCCAGTAGGAGCTAGAAAGGAGGTTTAGATCCCGTTGAAAGCGATCTCTGCAGGCTCAGTGGCACCAGGTACAATGGTGAAGAGTGGGAGTGAGGCGATATGAGCTGACAAAATGGGGTAGCCATCCCCCACATACCAAGGAGTGAGGGCTCCAACTCCCTTCTGCCAATGTGTACCCAGAACACAGCAGTTAGGCTTGTATGCCCCAAGCTGAAAATTAGAGAATCAATCTCTAAAAAAACTGAATCCTTACAGCTAGTATCATATTTAACACTGAAAGATTGAAAGCTTTCCTCCTAAGATCAGGAATAAGACAAAGATGTCAGCTCTCACAACTTCTATTCAACAATGTACTAGAGGCCCTAGCCAGAGCGATAAAGGCAAGAGAAAGAAAATGTGTATGGGAAAATTTGTAGTGGGGAGATAAACGCAAATGTCTTTATTTGTAGATATGATTTCTTAAACAAAAAATACCCAATACTCTACAATAAATTATTAGAACTGATAAATGAATAAGTAAGGAAGGTCTAAGAATATAAGGTCAAAATAAAAAGACTATTATATTTCTTTATATTAGCAATAAATGACTGGAAATGGAACTTTAAAAACATATGACTTACAACAGATCAAAAGGTAAAATACTAAGGGACAACTCCAGTATAGCACATGCAAAATTTGTATGCTGAAAACTCTAATACATTGATGAGAGAAATCAAAGAAAGCCTAAGTAAGTGAAAAGATATACTACATTCATGGGTTGGAAGTCTCTAGGTAGTTAAGATGTTAATTCTCCTTAAAATGGTCTACAGGTTCAATACAATTCCAGTCAAAGAGCTAGCAGGCTTTTTGTAGAAACTGACAAACTCGACTAAAATTTTTATGGGAAAGTGAATACATTTTTATATAAAAAAGACAAGATTAAAGGGTATACTATTTGATTTCAAGACTCACTACAAAGCTACAGTAATCAAGACAGTATGGTATTGGTGAAAGAACAGACATATGTATCAATGGAATAGAATAGTGTCCAGAAATAGAGCCACATGTATATGACCAAATGATTTTTGACTAAGGAGTTATAATTCAGTAATTTGCTTTCATAAAATAGTGCTGGAATAATTGGATATCTATATGCAAAAAATAAACTCATACCCATGCCTCATACCATATATAAAAATTAACTTGAAATAGATCATATACCTAAAATAAAACTAAGAATAATGAAAAACTGCTTAAAAATATAAGAAAATCTTGTGACTTTATTTAGGCAGAGTTCTTATGTAGATACAAGAAGCATAAGCCATAAAGGAACTGAATCAGTCTCAGAGAAAAGACATATTAATTAGAAAGCCAACTTTTCACCTCATCATCCTACATAGAAAGACCATCAATAAGATTTGTCTCCACACTGAGTTTCTCATCAATTTTTAGTTCATTCATTTTTTTTTGAGACAGAATCTTGCTGTGTCGCCCAGGCTGGAATGCAGTGGCGTGATCTCGCCTCACTGCAACCTCTGCCTCCCGGGTTCATGCCATTCTCTTGTCTCAGCCTCCCAAGTAGTGGGGACTACAGACGCCCACCACCACGCCTGGTTAATTTTTTTTTTTTTAATTTTTAGTAGAGATGGGGTTTCACTATGTTAGCCAGGATGGTCTCAATCTCCTGACCTCGTGATCCACCTGCCTCAGCCTCCCAAAGTGCTGGCATTACAGGCGTAAGCCACCATGCCTGGCCGACAATTTTAAGTTCATTCTTAAAAAATAACGGATGGCCGGGTTCGGTGGCTCACGCCTGTAATCCCAGCACTTTGGGAGGCTGAGATGGGCGGATCACGAGGTCAAGAGATCGAGACTATCCTGGCCAACATGGTGAAATCCTGTCTCTACTAAAAATACAAAATTTAGCCAGGCGTGGTGGCGCGCACCTGTAATGTCAGCTACTCGGGAGCTGAGGCAGGAGAACTGCTTGAATCCGGGAGGCAGTGCACTCCAGCCTGCCAACAGAGCAAGACTCCGTCTCAAAAAAAAAAAATAAAAATAAAAAGTAATAATAATGGATGGCCAAGAATAGTCAAATATTTAAATAAAGCTTCCAACATGACAGACAAAAACCAAAACAGACCAATATACAGACAGAAATAAAGAACTCTGAGGAAACAAGCACAGAGTAGGGAGCTGAAGGAAACTTTGCAAACTACAGCCAGTCCTTGCTTTGCATGTACTACAGGATCATAAAAACATCTGGACCACTGAAAGGTGAGTATTCTACACTCGTACTCTTTTTTAAGTTTGAATCAGCTTCCCAAGGGTTATCCTTTGGACTCTAAAGGTGTTCTCCACTCACCTTTAGATCAGAGAAAAATGGATTTTTCTGTGACCTTTAGAAATTTTCGTCAAAACATTACTAAGTCTCTGACTCCAGGTTAAAAATAGAGAAACAAACAAACAAAAAGTAAAGCCATAACACTTAGTACACTGCAATTTAAAACACCAGAAACCACTGGGAATTAAAGTGTTTTATTTATTTGTATAAAACTTGTGTCCATATAATGATATAGATCAATGACTGAACAATAAATAAGAGACAAATCTCTTGTTCAGAAGAATTCCAGACACTCCTCCCCAAGGAGGTGGAACACAACTCCCCACCACTTAGGCTTGGGCAGTGTACAGTGACTTCCTTTCAAAGAGCAAAGTGTGGAAAGAGGGAGAACAGTAACTTCATGTGGAGAGATCTCACAAACACCACCTCAACCCAGGTGATGACAGTTAACATCACAAGTGAGAAATCATATTGACAGCATGTTCCCTGACATGAAGTGATGAGGATGGCACTTCATCACAGGTCTTCCATCCAAAACCCATAACCTTAGTCTAACCACTAGAAAAATATCAGACAAACTCAAGTTGGAGGATATTCCATAGATTAGTTGACCAATTTTGTCCTGAAACTGTCAAGGTAATCAAAAACAAGGAAAGTCAGAGAAACCATCGTGGTCTAAAGGAGCCTATGGAGATACGATGGTCAAATATAATGTGGTATCCTAGATGAGATCCTGAAACTAAAACAGAAAAAGGATATTAGGTAAAAACCAAGGAAATGTGAATAAAGTATGAGCTTTTGTTAAAAACAAAAAACCTTATTCAGAGTAGTTTAAACAGCGTGTGCCTTCTTCTTGCCATGTAACTTATGATATGGAGTGTTTCTTCTATGCCTGGGTGAACTGTTATACTCCTTTGTTAAGTCTGAATCAGCTTCCAATGGGTTATCCTTTGCGCTTTCAATGTAGTGAAGTATCTCTGTGAGCTCCTTTAATGTGAAATTTTGTGCTGGCGTTACTTCCTCTGGGACATCTTCATCCTTTTTGTCACAACCACTTTCCTCATTTACGCTGATAAGTTGCCTTCGTTAAGTTCCTCTGGCTGCAGATTTACAGTAACTCAAATGGCAGCAGTGTCAACATTCCCATGGTCAGCTAATTCTTCTTTATAATTCTACTTGTTTTGATTTGAATTTTACTTCCAACATTATCACTTATTGGTTCCTTGTCACACTTTCATCTTGGTTGATCAGTTTCCTCTTTTGATTATCCATCTGAAAAGAATGTTGCCTGGGTTTATCACTGAGAAACAAGGAGACAACATAATGACATGTTTTGCTGTCTGAGTGAATAGAATAATGAATGTGCAGACACACAGACTCTGAAAGAAGTGACCTGATTGGTGATAGATCAGGATGTGTATCTGTTTTCTACACAGGGATAAGTGGACTGAAGAGCTAGTAGTGAAGTTTGTACTTTATTCAATTACTCACAGTTAATACAACGTAGTCACCAAAATTGGAATCATATTATTGGGTGACTGGTGTTATTTAACTAACCTGTTGACTGAAATCCATGCATATCAGAACCATGCACAGAGAATTACTTGAAAAATTAATGTCCTTATGGACATAAAAGATAATTCTACATCCAAGAAAGAAGAGCCATGTGCATTCTTTCAAAGGAATATTGTGAAGACAAGAATTCTTAGAAGTTAAAATAGGAGTTGAAAGAAAAAAAAAATCCAACGAAAGTATTGAAGGGGAAAAGTCAGGAAAATGTCCAAGAAATGAACAAAAAGATGAAAGACAATAGAATGGAACAAACAAAGACAAAAACATTAGAGGATAAATCCAGGAAACCTGACATTTAACCACGGGAGTTCCAGAAAGAAAGAAGAGAGAAATGAAAGAAAAAAACTGTCAAGGAAATAAAACAATACATTTCCCCCAAAATAAAAGACACAAGTCACAAGTCTCCAGCCTGTAACAGCCCACAGGGAGTACCCAGCATAACACTTTCAAGGCCATACTGTGGAATTTCAAAACACTGGGAGAGAAAAAAGAATATTCTCAAAAATTCCAGAAAGGCCCAGAGAGAGAGAGAGAGAGGAGAGAGAGGAGAGAGAGAGAGAGAGAGAGAGAGAGAGAAAGGAAGAAGAAGAAAAGAAAAAAGAGGCTATATACAAAGGATCTTGAATAAAACTGACATTAGATTTCTGGATAGCATGTTTGAATGCAAAGACACAAAGACAATGGAGCAACTTCCATTCCAGCCAAGATGGAGAAACAGGGACTGGATTTACGCACTCACCTAAAACAACCAAAAGAATCAGACAAAATTTATGAAACAATGGTTCTGAAGGCACTGGACATTGGGCAAGGAAGCACAGTGATCCCCGAGAGACAGGAAACTAATGAGGTGAACCCAATGACTGCACCAGTTTACTGGTTAGAGAACCCTGGATAGCTGCAAAGGAAATCCTTTATGATTCAGCAGAGGACTGATCAGCACATAATAGGTGAGCAATTCCCCAGGGCTGGGGAAAGAACTATCCGAAAGGATTCAAGGGAACAATATATGGTGCTCACACAGGGCTGAGAACAACACTTGTTCCCACCAGCTAACTTGGGAAAACATACATCACAGCATTGGGGAGACTATTTTGGAAGGTCTTAGGCAATGAACACTGCTCCAGACCCACCAAACTACAAAAGTAAGACCTGAAAGAATCAAACTGATTCCAAATATCTCAATGACATCCTTGAACAAAGTTCAAGAATATTTATAGGAATACAAAAATATCTAGCACACCACAAGGCAAAATTTATAATATATGGTATCTTATTAAAGACTACCAGGTTTCCTTCCTGTAGGAGACAGCTTAAAAAAAAAAAAGTAAAATAACAAAGACTATCAGGTATGCAAAAAGGCAGAAGAATACAACCCACAATAACAGTAATCAATCAACTGAAAGTGATGTGGAACTGATACAGATGTTAGAATTAACAGAGTAGGACACTGAAGGGTATTTATAACTGCATTCCATATGTTTAAAATGATAAGCTACAAACCAAACAGAACTTCTAGAAATGAAAAGTACAATGTCTGAGATACAGGCCCGGCAACAGTAACTATCCAAAATAAAACACAGAGAAAAAGAATTTTAAAAATTAAAAAGAGCATCTGTGACCTAGAGGACAACTTCAAGCACCTCAATATACATGAGTAATTGGAGTCCCTAAAAGACAAAATGAGAGCAAGAAAAAGAAAAAAAATCTTTCAAAATAATGGTTGAAAAATGTCCAAACATTTTTTTGGGGGAGGGGAGGGGGGAGACAAGGTCTCACTGTGTCACCCAGGCTGGAGTGCTGTGACACAATCACAGCTCACTGCAGCCTTGACCTCCCCAGGCTCATGTGATCCTCCCACTTCAGCCTCCCTAGTAGCTGGGACTACTAGCATGTGCCACTACGTCCAGCTAATTTTTTGTGTGTGTATTTTTTTTGAAGAGACAGGGTTTTGCCATACTGCCCAGGCTGGTTGTGAACTCTTGGGTAAAAAAGATCCACCTGCCCCAGCCTCCTAAAGTGCTGGGATTACAGGCATAAGCCACTGCACCCAGCCTGACATGTCCAAACTTGATGAAAGCTATAAATCCAGAAATCCAAGAAGCTCAATAAATCCCAAGCCGATAAGAAACTTGAAGAAAACATTACCAGGGCACATTATAATCAAATTACTCAAAACTCATGATAAAGAAAAAATTGTAAAAAGTAGCTACAGAAAAAGTAGTGTTACATACAGAGAAACAAAAATGGGGATGACAACAGATTTTTGTTGAGAAACAATGCAAGTGAGAAGAAAGTTGAGCAGTATCTTAAAAGAATGAAAGAAAAAAACACCCGTCCATTTAGAATTCTCTACCCAGCAAAAATATCTTTCAAAAATGAAGGTGAGGCCAGGCGCAGTGGTTCACGCCTGTTATCCCAGCATTTAGGGAGGCTGAAGCAGGCAGATCACCTGAGGTAAGCAGTTCAAGACCAGTCTGGCCAACATGGCAAAACCCTGTTTCTCCTAAAAAATACAAAAATTAGCCAGGTGTGGTGGTGCACACCTGTAATCCCAGCTACTCACAGGCTGAGGCAGGGGAATTGCTTGAACCCAGGAGGCAGAGGTTGCAGTGAGCTGAGGTTGTGCCACTGCACTCCAGCCTGGGCAACAGAGGAAGATTCTGTCTCAAAAAAAAAAAAAAGAAGAGATAAAGACATTTTTATACATATAAAAGAACTTGGGAGGCTGAGGCAGGATCACTTGAGCCCAGGAATTGGAGACCAGTCTGAACAACATAGTGAAACCTCATCTCTAAATAAACAAAACAAAAAAGCTGAAAGAGTTCATCACCAGCAGACATGGTTGACTCTTTCAGGCAAAAGGAAAACGGTAACAGATGGAAATACGTATAGAACTACACAAAGGAATGAGGAAATACTTACATGTATAAATAGATAAGTTTCTTTTTTCTTTCTTTCTTCCCTTTTTTTCTTTCTTCTTTTTTCTTTTTTTTAATGAGATAGGATCTCGCTCTGTCACGGAGGCTGGAGTGCAGTGGTGTGAACACAGTTCACTGCAGCTTCAACCTACTGGGCTCAAGGGATCCGCCTGCCTCAGCTTCCCGAGTAGCAGGGACTATAGGCATGTGACACCAAGCTCAGGTGCCACCAAGCTTGCCTAATTTTTCGGCTTTCTGTAGAGATAGAGTCTTTCCATGTTGCCCAGGCTGGTCTCAAACTCTGGGCTCAAGTGATCCTCCCATTGTGGCCTCCCAAAGGGCTGGGATTACAGGTGTGAGCCACTGTACCCAGCCTTAAGATTTTTTATTACTTAATTCTTTTAGAAAATCACTGACTAAATAAGAAATGTAACAATGTTGCATGCTGTTAATAACATATAAATGTAAAGGACACTAATAGCACAAAGGTTGGGAGCTGGGAAATTTAAGTATACTACTATAAGGTTCTTATGCTACATGTGAATTGATATAACTTGAAGGAAGACTATAATAGGTTAAAAGAAAATACTATATATCCTAATTCAATCCCAATCAAAATTTTACCAGACGCTTTTATACAAATTTATAAGCTGATACTGAAGTTCATAGGGAAATACAAAGGACAGAACAGCCAAAATAATTATGAAAAAGAAGACCAAAGAGAACAAAGTTGGAGGAAGGTTGAGGGTAGGGAAAGGAAGGCAACCTGGAGTGGGTGAGAGCAACAGAGCTGTAATCCTGACCTATCCTATTTGTAAGTCAAAAGATAAACAGAAAAATCAAGAAGTATGGATGGAGCTGAAGGCCATTATCCTTATCAAGCTCACACAGAAACAGACAATCAAATATTGCATGTTCTCACTTATAAGTAGGCACTTTGTTCCCCTAAAACGGACACAAAGCGGGGAATGACAGGCGCTAGGGCCTACTTAAGGGTAGAGGGTGGGAGGAGGATCAGAAAAAATAACTACTGGGTACCAGGCTTAGTACCTGGATGATGAAATAATCTGTACAACAAACTTCTGTGACATGAGTTTACCTATATAACAAATCTGCACATGTACTCCAGAACCTAAAAGTTTAAAAAAAAAAAAAAATGAAGAAGCAGCAGTAAGTACATTATTTGAGAAAACAAATATCAAAAGAAAGAATTGAAAATGGTTGTCTCTGAGGGACAGGGTGAGGGTAGCAGAGGACTGCTGCTTTTTATTATAAACTTTTCTTTGTACTATTTGGCTATTAAAGACAATGTTTGCATCTTTCACTGAAAATACTTTTTTCTTTTTAAATGTCAAGGGCTTCACAAAGATTCACTCAATATGTGAAAAATCATTACTGCAATGGTAAATCATGACTTGTCTTTAAAGGGTATACACAACTCAGCTCTGTTACGAATTGGTTTTATGACCTTGAATATGACAGCTTCTCTGAGCCTCCAGTCCTCTTCTGTAAAATTGTAACGTGACAGAGGATGGACCAGATCACCTCCAAGTTCCTTCTGGCTCCACAAGTCCATGTTTATCAGGTAACATTTTTGCTCACACAGTTACAGATACCACCTACCCATTCCTTAAAATAATACATTACATTTCTTCAAAAATGTCCTCCCATCTATCTTCACCTCCATCCATCTGAGTTACTGTGGTATTACTGTATTCCACAGTCATTAACATTTGCAGATAGAAATGACACAAAAGAAAACATTCAAAGCCAGTTACCTAAACAACAAAGTTTAAACCTTACTCCTGTGTGTTTCTGAACATGTTCCATTTATTTGGAAACTGTCATTTTTGGTTCCTTCTGGTTTTCCTATAAACCCACTAACTCTAACTTGAGAAGAAAAGAAAACCCCCTAATGGCATCTGGGCAGGGTCAAATTTGGAAGTAAACTGCTCCTTCATAAATAATGACCAAAAAAAAGAGGTAGGTGCCTGGAAGGATCCACCCACTCCTTTCTCCTCTCTGCTTATGCACCCCCCTTTTTCTGAGGCTCCCTGCAGGTAAATGACCAGAAATAAGAGAAAGCCATCAATCACGTGGAGAAGTCTGTTCTAAACTCTCATAGTTTCATTATGTCATTAACTTAGCAATCTTAAATGGACATTCATGTCAGATTTTTATGCAAATTCCAAATGAAGGCATCATTAGCACTAACAATTTGATGTGATGAAGGAACAGGGTATGATGGCATTACCAGAAGGAGAAGAAATGGGGGGCCTACCTGATAGACTTCTCATCACATAGAGAATGTCATTTCAGCCTCCCTCAGAACAAAGAATCACCTACCAAAAGTTGTAACATCAAGAAACCACATGCTTCTTGCCTCTTGATTTAGTTTGTGATGACTCTTCCGGGGTTAATTTACAATTACAGCAAACTAGGAACTAATCTGCCAAGAATTCAGAGTCATTAATTTAAGATGATGAACCAATGTACCACATGGTCATTCACAAGAATTCCCCAATTCTCTTTATCAAATAGATGACATGATGTAATACTCAGAAAATAGTGGTGTGAATACTGATTTCTGCGGCATTGTATGACATTGATAACCTTTTTATTTTCCCCTAAAAATGGCATGAAAAGTCTTCAGATCTAATATTCCAAGGCATGTACATACTCCTACCTTCAGGTGGCTCTTTCAGTCTGAACAATAGGTAAGGCAATACAAATAAGGTAGATTATGGCGCAATTATGAAAAGAATGTCATTCCTCTCTGCCTTACTGTAAGCAAAGCAATGAAAAGCATTCCTAGCGTGACTTTGTACTGTTAAAAGAAACAAAACAGCCTGCATGGCCTTCTGAGCAGGACAGTGAGTAGGAAAACATGTTCCAAGTGTGGTAGAGGATCTCCTGTTCGTTCATTTATTTAAACGTTTTTCCAAGTGGCCACAAGCCATTACTTGTTAGGTGCGGGAACACTAAGAACAATACGTGACAATCCCTGACTTTATCTTTTTACTTCTTACAACAGTCGCAAAGGCAAAGAATTCCCAAGGACTCTGGGTGGCACAGGAGGCATCTCACAAGCCTTTTCTAGTGGCAGGGAAGGATCATAAATGGATATCTTAGGAAGAAGCAGGCATTTTGGAAAGAGCATGAATGGGATTTGGGAAGAGAGAGATGAGGGTTTGAATTTATTTATTTGTTTTATGACTCTGAGCAAGTTCCTCAATTAAAAAATGGGTTACTGTGAAGATTAAGAAACAAAAATAGAAAAGCACATGTTATGGTGCCTGGCACATGAGGGACTCAGTAAATGCCAGAGTCACCTTCCTTTCCTATGGTGGGAAAGGTGGACAGTCGGTCCATGATTTTAGAAAAGACACCGATGTGGGTCTTCAGAGAGAAGACGAATAAAAAACATCAGAAAAGGAGGAGAGAAAGAAAGAAGGAAGAGCAGTAAGGAGGCACAAGGAGTAAGAACAGCTTGTACAGGATGGTCCCCAACACTGGGCAGCAAGGAGGAAAGTGTTCCAGCAGCTTTGCTGATGGGCAGGTAAGCCATCAGCCACATGGGCATTAGCTAAAGCAGGTGTCTGTTCGGAACCTGTGGATCACCGAGAACCACCTCAACTGCCCTACTCTATTGGAAATGTACACAGGTTTCTAGTTTCACAGTTCTACTTCTCTCCCAACATTTTATTATGAAAACTTCAAATATATAGAAAAGTTTAAAGAACTGTACAGTACAGGCACAGTGATGTGTGCCTGCAATCCTAGCTACTTGGGAGGCTGAGGCGGGAGGATAGCTTGAGCCCAGGAATAGGAGACCAGCTGGGGAAACACAGCAAGACCCCACCAGAAAATAAATAAATAAATAAATAAATAATAAATAAATATAAATAAATAAAAATGAAACATTTGAAACATGAAAACAAACAAACAAAAAACACAAAGAAACACACACACACACACATAAACGACCTAAAAAAAACGAGTCTGGCACACCGGCTCACGCCTGTAATCCCAGCACTTTGGGAGGTCGAGGTGCGTGGGTCATCTGATGTCAGGAATTCAAGACCAGCCTGGTCAATACGGTGAAACCCAGACTCTACTAAAAATACAAAATTAGCCAGGTGTGCTGGCACATGTCTGTAATCCTAGCTACTTGGGAGGCTGAGGCAGGAGAATCGCCTGAACCCGGGAGGTGGAGTTTGCAGCGAGCCAAGATCACACCAGGAGGCGGAGGTTGCAGTGGGCCAAGATCGCACCACTGCACTGCAGCCTGGCAACAAAAGCAAAACTCCATCAAAACAAACAAACAAAACTATAGCAAACACCCACATACCCATCACAGATTTGAGTCCTTTTGCATTTGGGAAAAAGAGGCACAAAAGGGAGATTCTAGAATATTCTTGTTTTGCAAACCTTTGGCTTCTGCACTATCAGCGAGCTGAACGAAATGAAAAATCTTTGCTTCAGAGATTCTTGAATGGCCAAAAAGGAGGCCCCTCAAATCTGGAGATCGTATTTAAACATGGAACCACCTACCAGTACAAGGACAAACTTGGTTTTGGGCCACAGCAGTCATTTTTCATTCTTCCACCAATCTCCCCGAAATAAACACAAACATGCTGCAGTTTCTGCTGACTTACGATGTACCAGCAGAATTTTTAATAAGCATAAAGTGTCAAAAAAAAGAACTACAAGGAAAATGTTAAGGATTTCCATATCTGGCAATTAAAATACAGGATTTATACATTTAATGCTTTATTTCCGCTAATACCACTATAAATTATACAGGACTAATCCTAAATGCACATGATTTGGGCAACTCAAACAGAAAATCTGTTTTGCATTTAGTTAAAGACATGGAAGAAACAGTATTTCACCTCCCTAACATCTGAGTTTGCTGAGGGCAATTTGTTTCAATTATTAGCAGCTTATACTATCACAAAAAATTATACTATTACATGAAGATAAGTACTCAATAATATAACACAATGTTAGAAACATAGATGATAATGAGACTTTTAATTATGGTTAATCAAATAAATAACATGAAGGTATGGAAAGAAACCATTAATTTTCAAATATTACTGCTATTATGAAACATGAACACGTTCTAACACAACAAAGGTCATATAAGTGTAAGGTGATGTTAAACTTAGCTTCATGGTATTTAAAATAAAATCCTGAGATGACACACTGCTTTAATGTGTGAGGTGAAAGCAGGCTTTCAGTGCTGAATTCCAAATTTCTGCATACAAGAGCTTTTAAATGGAAATGCCGAATTTTATTGGAGACACTGACAAACCCTTCTATGTTTTCAAATTTAAAGAAAGCTAAGTCATTGCTAAAATCTCCTAAACTTTAATGAAATAATTACAAATTAAAAAAAACTATAGAAATCTTAGAGTTTGTATTATTATTATTACTATTATTATTATTATTATTTTTGAGACAGGGTCTCACTCAGTCACTCTCGGCCAGAGTGCAGTGTTACAATCTCAGCTCACTGCAGCCTCGACTTTCTCAGCTCAAGTAATTCTCCCACCTCAGCCTCCCGTCACAGTTGGGACTACAGGGGCACACTACCGCACCCGGCTAACTTTTCTATGTTTTGTAAAGACAGGGTTTCACCATGTTACCCAGGCTGGTCTTGAACTCCTGAGCTCAAGTGATCTGCCCATCTTGGCATTCCAAAGGGCTGGCTAGGGTTACAGGCATGAGCCATCTGGCCTGGCTGAGTTTGAATTATGTTTTAATAATACATATAGATAAATTTTTTGAGGTGGGGTCTTGCTCTGTTGCCATGGCATGATCATGGCTAACTACTACCTCAAACTCCTTAGCATAAGCAATCCTCCCACCTCAGCCTCCTGAGTACATGGGATTACAGGCATGAGCCACCATACCTAACTAATTTTTTAATTTTTTTTTGGTCGTTGTTGTTGTTAGAGATGGGATCTTGCTATGTTGCCCAGGCTGGTCTTTAAGCTGTCCTTAAGCAGACCTCCCATCTCATCCTCCCAAAGTGCTAGGATTACAGGTATGAGCTACCATGCCCAGCCAATATAGGTAATTTTTAATAAAAACAATTGTTCTGCTTCCACAGCTGTGCTTTTGTCAAAGTCTACAGAGTTGACACTTTACACTCTAGCACGATTAAAGCAGACCTTCATCTAAAAATCAATCCATCCATTTGCCAGATGTGTTACAGCCCATACAACAGGTGAGAGGAGAAAGGCCAGATCTAAAAAGCATTTTAATAAATAAAGCATAAAATAGAAAAGCAGTAACTGAAAACTATGAACTCAAATGTGGTAATTCATATTATACGATAATTCACTCATGAATTATCAATAATTCACAATTCTCTATTTACATTTTTAAAGTATTCTAGGTCTTTCATCAGCATTCTCTTCATTCTCAACCATCAAAAGAAAGGTTTCATGTAACATTCTACTATAAAAATAGTATTCCAAATTGTCTGAATCCCTTAAAATTTTTTAAAACTGCGGTAAAGTACACATAAAATTTAGTGTCTTAACCATTTTAAGCATACAGTTCTGCAGCGTTACATCCACTCACAATGCTGGGCAACCAATCTCCAGTACTGAATCATATTAAACAACTCCTCATTCCCACCTCTCCTCAGCCGGGGGCAATCACCACTCTCCTTTCTGTCTCTATGAATCTGACTTACTCTAGGAACCTCATATAAGTGGAATAATCTGGTGTTTTGTCTTTTTGTGATGGGCTTATTTCATTTTGCATAATGTCTTCAAGGTGCTTCTACAGCTAAGGAGCAGAATTTACATCTATATCTTTATCTTAACCAAATCAAATTTTTACAATTTGCTTGAAGCAAACTGAAGCATGTATTAGAATCTCCTTCCTTTTTAAGGCCGATTAATATTCCACTGTAAGCATATGCCACATTTTGCTTATCCAAGTTCTCCACATCTCTTTTATGTGATGCTACTCTCAGGAATCCTGTTGAACTCTCAAAGAAAGCAATCTCAAAGAAAGCAATCGTGTCCTGATCTACTGGTACAAGAGATGTCAAAGGAAGGAGACAAACTACATTCATTCATCCTTCCTGGACATCCAACCAGACAGATATGCCAGAGGGGGCATCTGTTAGAGCTATACCATATCTTTATTAAAAACCAAGTTTTATGTCTTTATGTACATTACATGGTAAAATCAATTTTCCTAGTTAATCATTCTATTTTATTAGTAACTGCACACTTTAAAATTCTGCATTTTACATTAACCAGACTGTAGTTTTATGCTGAATATTTACTTGAATTTCTTAAAATACTCCTTTGAGAATAGGCTGATCTCCTTTCTTACAATTGCACAGCTGGTAAGGTGCAAAGTAGCTGAATTCAGAGGGAGGAATGAGTGGGGGTGGTGGAAATTCTTCCTCACTTATTAAAAAAAATAATTTAGAACAGGTGTTAAAGGTCTCTACCACTTTTCCAGTCTGAAATTAGCATAGCCCTTTAAAAGACAACTAGACCTAGCCAAAACTGGCAAGGAGGAGGGAAAGGTGGTGGTGGGTCAGCAGGAAGAGCTCTCAATTTGCTGCTAGAACATGAAGGCACAAAAAACATGGCACCTGTCCAAGGCATATCAATGATTCTAGTAATAAGAGCAATGTATTTAAAGTTCTGAGAGGAAACAGTTTTGGGATCTAGAATTCTACATTCAGCAACATTATACATGCAAAACAATATAACATTTAAGAAAATTACTCCCTCAAAAAAGTCCACATAAAAACCGCTGGGATGGCTGAAAGATTCTTCTGGGCAGCAAAGTTTCAATGACATAGGAATACACTTTCTTCTCTACGTACCATTTATGTAACTTTTTTTCTCTACCGAGGATAACATTTATACAACCATAATATTATACACGCTGTATCCTGGCTGTCCTCTCTTGGGATTAACTTATAAAGAAGGCACAGAAGTATGGGTACAAAAAGTAGTAAATATTATAAATAATAACTAACCAAAGTGAGAAGAGGGCCGAAAGAGACAGAAGGCAGAATACACATCCTAAATTCCAAATCTTTTATAGCAGTAATCAGGATATATTGTTCAAAGTTGGTAAGTCAAGAAATGGACGTATTATTTAAAGGAATAATAGAAACCACTAACCACTGAAAGAATATAACAGGAGCTGCCACTGGGAAGAGGAACTGAGAGTGAGGAGTGAAGATTTTCCTCCTTCATTTTACACTCTACTGTACTACATGAATTTTTAAAAATTATGTGCATTTATCACTTCAGTGGTTTCAAAGGTGTCATGGGAAACATTTTCTCTGCTAAAATATACTTAGCTTATAAGATCTACATTGAATTTGCCAACATTTACTCTGCCCAAATATAAGAGATTTTGCTGAGGTGACTGGACTAGGTAAATCTACAGTCCTTTCCAGAAGCTAAGGCTCTATCCCAAGGGATAAGCAAATTGTAAAAATGTAATTTGGTTAAGATAAAGATAGAGATGTAAATTCTGCTCCTTGGCTATAGAACCTAGAGCAAACAAAAGCTAAACAACAGGAAATTTCCCCAGAAAAAGGCAAGACTAGGGGCAGAAGAGGCAGTTAGAGCAGACTGGAGGTGTCCCAAGAGGCCCAGGGCAAGACAGAAGCACCAAGGAAGAGCCAACACAGAGCTTCCTGGACTGCAGTGAGAGAGCCAGCTGCCACCAGGGTCAAAGGGGCCACTGCTTCCACTGTAGACACACATCTTGAAACAGCAGTGGACGGCTGTGGATCTCAAGGTGAGAGGCACCCACTCAAAGTGATGAATGTCTAAGCACAGAGCCAAGACACAGAGGGCAAAACGGGCTGACTACACATTCTTCTGCCACAGTGCTAGTAGTTTCCAACCATTTTGTTGAAACCATGAGAAGGACCTTCTAAAAACGTCTAGTATATAAATGATAGGTGGAAATTTAGAGGGCGGTCTCCACTAAAAGGGTCAATGATTTTTTCTTTTCTTTTCTGAGTCTCGTTCTGTCACCCAGGCTGGAGTGCAGTGGTGGGATCATGGCTCACTGTAGCCTCGACTTCCTGAGCTCAAATCGTTGTACCACCTCAGCCTCCTGAGTAGCTGGGACTATAGGCATGGGCCACCATGTCTGGCTAATTTTTTTTTTTCAGAGATGGGGTCTTGTCATGTTGCCCAGGCTGGTCTCGAGCTTCTGAACTCAAGCAATCCTCCAGCCTTGACCTCCCAAAGTGCTGGGATTACAGGCATGCACCACTGTGCTCAGCCAATGATCTTTTTATTTGACATGTCTTTATTATGGTAGTGTCATAAAGAGCTTTCATAGGTTCACCTGTGACACTGATTTACTGTATGTTCCTAAAGTAAAAATTCCACTATAAGGATTTTCAAAACTCAGGTTTAGAAGAGACTGCTATTTGCTATTTGAGAGAATCAAAGGGTCTCACAAGTTTTTATCAATTTCCACGTCATGCCCTACACACTGTGCACAGTATAAAAGCTTTTGGAATTTAAGAGCCAGAAGGGACTTCAGCATTCTTTCCACCAAAATGCCTCATTTAAGATGAGAAAACAGAGGCACACGCTGGGCTCTTCATGGGTATTTACTGAAGGGAAGAGAGAATGAAGAGTCTTTTCCGAGGTGCTAGGTGGTGGCAGAGCCTAAGCTGGAACCCTTGGCTTCTGGCTGCCTGATAAGTCACTTCCCTGTCCACTCGCCCTATGGCTTCTGTTGTCTTTAAGGCATTTTTCAGTAGGAAGGGAGAAAACACTTGCTCCACAGGCCCATTGATGAATAAACATGTAAGCACTTTGACAAGGCAATGGGTCCTGGAATATGGTCTGGTGAATCAGAATTCTCCTTCCTAAAGGGCTTTTTCCTCACTTTCTAATGTAATACATATATTCAGTTACTTTCAGAAACCACTAGCTGCAGATGAAAACCATATAGAATCCAAAAACCATAGCTTTGATATATGCATTAGCATTTCCTATCTAGCAGGAATTCCAAGAGCTACTCAATTTTCAAGGAAGGCTGAAATTTAGTCTCATAGAAAGGAAAGGCTGGAGGGAAGAGACCAGCCAGTGGGATTTTCCCATCAGTTGAGATAAACCAAAGAGCAAGTAACCAAAGGGCATGACTGATTAAAATCTCTATCAGTGCAAAGTGGCTCTAGAAAATCATTCCCTTTAAGTAGAGAACATTATAGTATTAATAAAATGGGAATAGTAATAGCACCTATCTTTCAGGAATATTGTGAGTGTTGGTGCTGGCTTATGGGGACTGAGTACCTATTAGTGAGATCTTACATGTTTCAGCATCGACTGTAGAGGAGTATTCTCCAAACACTATGCTACCCTGTATTTCTTCAGATCCCACACCACCAAACCAAATCTTCCTCCCTCTCATAGCAAACTGATGTTCAGTCCAGTTTCTCCAGAACCCAAGCCCTCTTTTTTTTTTTTTTCCAGTTGTTAACTATAAAGTGCTTGAATATTCTGGACACTGAATCTATTACGGGAAAGAAAAGAAGCACACTGCTACAATACCAGTGCAAACAGCAAAAGAAATGGATGCTCCTCTCTAGCAGCACTGCTAACGGCCATGTGTAGAAGCTTGACTGCTGTGACCAGCTCTGCCAAAGGCTCAGTCAATTCTCTAAAGCAAATAGAAGTGAGTCAGAGCAGTGCCTGTCTTCCTCTCAAACATAATGCTGCCCTCCGAATCTTTTTTTTTTTTTTTTTTTTTTTTTGAGACGGAGTCTCGCTGTGTCGCCCAGGCTGGAGTGCAGTGGTGCGATCTCGGCTCACTGCAAGCTCCGCCTCCCGGGTTCCTGCCATTCTCCCGCCTCAGCCTCCGAGTAGCTGGGACTACAGGCGCCCGCCACCGCGCCCGGCTAGTTTTTTGTATTTTTAGTAGAGACGGGGTTTCACCGTGTTAGCCAGGAGGGTCTCGATCTCCTGACCTCGTGATCCGCCTGCCTCGGCCTCCCAAAGTGCTGGGATTACAGGCTTGAGCCACCGCGCCCGGCCTGCCCTCCGAATCTTAACTGTACCTTTCTAATGATGGATGCCTGAATTTTTAAATTTATACCTATGCCATTTCCCCCATACTTTAATCTCTTATTTTATTTAAGAGACTAATAACTGTTTAAAGAAAAAGAAAGAAAATGAATAAAAGCACTAATGTATCCATGGGGTTTATACAATATGTAGAAGTAAAATATAAGATAAAAGATTGCAAAGGATTGGGGAAGGGAGTAATTGGAAATATACTGTTAAGAGTCTCAAACTGTTCATGAAGTAGTACATTTTTTGCTTGAAGACAAACTGTCAAAAACAAAAAGAGAAAATAAAAATAAAAGACTGTGATACTTGAAAGATGCATATTATAATCTTAGAGTAGTGCTTGGCCAATAGAAATGTAATGTAACCAGGTATATAATTAAAAATGTTCAAATATCTACCATTTAAAAAAGAAAATGAAGCCAAATTAATTTAATATTTCAACCTCATATATCAAAAATATTATTTCAACATGTAATCTGCATGTAAACAATGATTAATAGTTTACATTCTTCAAAATCTGGTGTGCAGTCTCCGTCTCAAAAAAAAAAAAAAAATCTGGTGCGTAGTTATATTCACAATCCATCTCATTTTGGACTAGCAACATTTCAAGTACTCAATAGTCATGTGGTTAATGGCTACCGTCTTGGACAGTATAATTCCACAGCAAGGGTCAACTTTTCTCTAAAGGATCACAGAGTAAACATTTTGAGTTTTGGGGTCATAGGTCTCTGTCATAACTACCCAACTTTGCCACTGTAACTCAAAAGCAGCCACAGGCAATATGTAAATGAATGGGTGGCTGGGCACAGTGGCTTGTGCCTGTAAGCCCAGCACTTTGAGAGGCGGAGGTGGGAGGATCAAGGAGTTCAAGACCAGTCCAGGTAACACAGCGAGACCCCATCTCTATTAAAAAATTATTTAAATAAAAATAAAAATAAATGAATGGGCAAGGATGTGTTCCAACAGAACCTTATAAAAACATGTGAGCCACGTGGGCCAGATTTGGTTTGAAAGCTGTAGTTTACCAACCACCAATCTGGAACAATGACTTTAAAAAACAACACAAAGCGGTATAAGCAAAAAGTCAATAGAGAAGATAAAACGGGATGATAAAATATCAGCAAATACTAAATAATACATAATTCAACCAAAAGGCAGTAGAATAAGAGGAACAGAGGGACACAGAACAAACAGGACAAACAGGAAACAAACCACAAGATGGGAGGCAGATCTGTCCTCAACATTAGTTCATTATATATGGCAGAGATTGTCAGGAGCAAGAGCCAGCTATATGCAATTTATAAGAAACACACTTTCATTATAAAGACAAACCAGTTACCAGTAAAGACTGAACAAAAATATACGATGCAAACACTAAGTATAAGAAAACAGGCAAGGTGTGGTGGCTCATACCTGTAATCCCAGCACTTTGGGAGGTCAAGGCAGGTGGATCATTTGAGGTCAGAAGTTCGAGACCAGCCTGGCCAACACAGTGAAACCCGGTCTCTACTAAAAATGCAAAAAATTAGCTGGGTGTGATGGCACATGCCTGTAATCCCAGCTACTCAGCAGGCTGAGGCAGGAGAATCTCCTGAACCAGGGAGTTGGAGGTTTCAGTGAGCCGAGATTGCACCACTACACTCCAGCCTGGCAACAGAGCAAGACTTTGTCTAAAAAAAAAAAATAATATTTTATATTTATATAAAATATAATTTATATAAAATAATATATAATATAAAATATGAAATAATAAGTATAAAATAATAAATATTTTATAATAATAATAATAATTATTATTATTATGAGATCAACATAACCCTGATACCAAAACTTGACAAAGATAGAAAATTATAGGCTGGGCGCAGTGGCTCACACCTGTAATCCCAGCACTTTGGGAGGCCAAGGCGGGTGGATCATGAGGTCAGGAGTTCGAGACCATCCTGGCCAACATGGTGAAACTTCGTCTCTACTAAAAATAAAAAAAGTTTAGCTGGGTATGGTGGTGTGTGCTTGTAATCCCAGCTACTCGGGAGGCTGAGGCAGGAAAATCGCTTGAACCAGGGAGTCAGAGGTTGCAGTGAGCCGAGATTGCGCCACTGCACACTCTAGCCTGGCGACAGAGCGAGACTCTGTCTCAAAAAAAGAAAAGAAAAGAAAAGAAAATTATAGTTTAATATTCCTCATGAACAGAGATGCAAAAAATATTTAACACAATATCAGCAATCAAATCCAACAACATATTAAAAGGATAATACTTTACAGCCAAGTGGGATTTCTTTCAGGCATATAAATCTGATTAAACATTCAAATATCAATTAGTGTAATTCAAAATATTAACAAAATAAAGGATGGCCAGATGCACAGCTACCTAATACCAGCACTCTGGGAGGTGGGAGGATCTCTTGAGGCCAAAGGGTCCAAGACCAGCCTGAGTAACATAGTGAGACTCTTGTCTCTACAAAAATAAAAAAATTAGCCAAGTGTGGTGGTACACACCTATAGTCCCAGCTACTCAGGAGGCTGAGGTGGGATGATCCCTTGAGCCCAGGAGTTCAAGGCTGCCGTGAGCTATGATTATGCCACAGCACTCTAGCCTGGGCAACAGACACTGTCTCAGAAATATTAAAAATAAATAAATAAAAGACAAAACCCATAAGACAATTTTTAAAGATACAGAAAGAGCACCTGAAAAGATTCAATATCCACTTGTGATGTTGAATGATTTCTTAACGTACTAGAAATGGAAAGCAACTTCCTCAATCTGAAAAAGAATGTGTATGAACATTCTTACTAAAATCTTACTTAATGGGGAAACATTGAACTTCTCCACCCTAATACTAGAAACAAGGCAGGGATATCCACTCTCTCTATTTCTATTTAACCATATACTAAAGGTGCTGGTCAGTGCAATAAGGCAAGAAAAATAAATAAAAGACATAAAGACTAGAAAACATATAAAACTTGTTAATAGCATACAACATAATTGTGCACATAGAAAATCTTATGGAATATTTTTTAAAATCCTATAAGAACAAATAACTGAATTTAAAAAGGTTGCAAGATATGAAGTCAATATATAACAATGAATTATATTTCTTTCTTTTTTAAGATGAAGTCTTGCTCTTGTGCCCCAGGCTGGAGTGCAATGGCGCTATCTCGGCTCACTGCAACCTCCACCTCCCAGGTTCAAGTGATTCTCCTGCCCTCAGCCTCCCGAGTAGCTGGGATTATAGTCACCTGCCACCACAGCCAGCTAATTCTTTTATTTTAAGTAGAGACAGTGTTTGGCCAGGCTGGTCTTGAATTCCTGACCTCAGGGGATCCACCCGCCTTGGCCTCCCAAAGTGTTGAGATTACAGGCGTGAGCCACTATGCCCGGCAACAATGAATTATATTTCTATACAAAAGCAGCAAACAGTTTGAAAATGACATTTAGGAAACAATTCCAGGCCAGGCCTGGTGGCTCACACCTATAATACTAACGCTTTAAGAGGTCGAGGTGGGAGGTTCACTTGAACCCAGGAGTTCGAGACCAGCTTGGGAAACACAGTGAGACTCTGTCTCTACTAAAAAAAATTTTTAAAATTAGTCAGGAGTGGTGGCAAGTAGCTGTAGTCCCCAGCTATTTGGGTGGCTGAGTGAGTCAAACCAATAAAGGAAGAAAACTCTTTTAAACAAATTGTTAAAATGTTGTTGGAACAACCAGTCAGTCATATGGGAAAAAATAAACCCTGATCTCCATATCTCACTCCACATACACAATTAATTTGAAATGGGTCATGACCTAAATGTAAAAGTTAAAATTTCAAACCTTCTACCAAAAAAAAAAAAAAAAAAAAAAGAAGAGACAATCACTGCAACCTTAGGGTAGGCAAATATTTTGAGGGGAGGGGGGGAATCCACTAACAATAAAAGGAAAAACTTAATTAACAGGACTTCATGAAAATAAAAGATATCTGGCTGGGTGTGGTAGTTCACACCTGTAATCCCAGTACTTTGGGAGGCCGAGGCTGCCGGATCACTTGAGGCCAGGAGTTCGAGACCACCCTGGGCAACACGGCGAAACCCTGTTTCTACTAAAAATACAAAAATTACCCAGGTGTGGTGGCGCACATCTGTAATCTACTCCGGAAGTTGAGGCACGAGAATCACTTGAGCCTGACAGGCAGAGGTGGCAGTGAGCTGAGATTGCACCACTGTACTCCAGCCTAGACAACAAAGCAAGACTGTCTCAAAAGAAAAGAAGAACAGGTAAAAAATATGTGCTCATTTAAAAACATCACAAAGAAATGAATAGGTAAACCACAGAACCAAAAAAATACACATGCAGCACAAACATCTGACAAAGGCTATGTATCCGGATTACATACAAGAACTATAAGTTAATAGCAAAAAGACAAACAACCCAATTTTAAAAAGGGCAAGAGACTTAAAAAGCCACCTCAATGGTCAACAAGAACATTAAATGGTAGTCAATATCATTAGTGATGAGAGAAATGCAAATTAAAACCACAACGCAATACTGTTTCATTCCCTCTAAGATGATTAAAGTTAAAAGATTGACAGTCAGGTGCAGTGGCTCATGCCTGTAATCCCAACACTTTGGGAGGCTGAGGCAGGCGGATCACTTGAGGTCAGGAGTTCGAGACCAGCCTGGCCAATGTGGCAAAACACCATCTCTACTAAAAATACAAAAATTAGCTGGGTGAGGTGGTGCGCATCTGTAGTCGCAGCTTCTCGGGAAGCAGAGGCCTGTGAATCGCTTGATCCCAGGAAGGAGGTTGCAGTGAGCCAAGATCGCGCTACTGCACTCCAGCCTGGGAAAAAGAGCAAGACCTGTCTCAAAAAATAAATAAATAAATAAATAAATAAATAAATAAATAAAAGATTAACAGCATGAAATGCTGACAAGGATGTGGAGTAAATAAAACTCACACAATAAAATGGCATATCAAACTCATACTATAAAATGCTATATCCACTTTGGAGAGCTGTTTCTTTGCTCTTATAAAGTTTAAACACATACTTATCCTAAAAATCAATAATTCTACTCCTACATATGCAGACAAAAAAAACATTCACAGCAGCCTTACTGATAATAGCCCCAAATGAGAAACAATTCAAATGTCCACCATCAAGAGAATGGGGGTAAAATAAATGTTGCATATTTACATAATTAAATACTACTCAACAATTTAAAAAAACTACTGAGACGCAATATCAAGGATGAATTTTAAAAATATATTAAGCAAAAAAGTTAAACACAATGCCAAACGATTCTATTTTTTATAAATTCCAAGAATAGGTGAAACTAATCTTAGAGTGGTAAAAATTTAAAAATGGTTGCTTAGGGTCATGGGAATTGTAGTGGGAATTTGGGATTGTTTGAAAACGGACACAAGGAAGTTCAAGGGAAATAGAAATGCTATGTATCTCGCTTTGGTTGGAGGTTATATGACTGCATACAACTGTTAAAACTCTTTGAACTAAACATTTACGATCTCTGCATTTTACTTTATCTTAATCATATCTCAATTTCTTTAATCTCTAAAAAACCATTTTTAAAGTACAGAGGGCAATCTGAAATATTAACAGTGATTGCTTCTGGGTGTTGGGATTATGGTTAATTTTTTTCTCTTGTTAATTCACATTGTTCTAAACTTCACAATTTTCTATAATGAACATATGTATGTATACACTTTTTCCATTTTCTATATGTGTTTTGTAGTTTCACAAAGATACCAAATGTTGCCAACATTTATCTTCTACAGGGAGGATTATGGGTGGTAAAAGGAAGTGTGAGTCAAGCATTCTTTCTACAGTAGGCACATGGTTCAGTATCCATAGGATCTGAAAGCTCAGGAGATCAGGCAGAGGCAGTCGTACTGAGAAGAGCAAGGGACGAGACACACGAGTTCAGTTCTAATCCTGGTTCTCTCACAGAACTACTGAAGAAGACACAGAGCCTCCATCTCCTCATTCCTAAAATGGGAATAAGACATATCCTGGGCCATGCACAGTGGTTCACACCTGTAATCACAGCACTTTGGGAGGCCGAGGTGAGAGTATCATTTGCATCCAGGAATTTGAGACCAGCCTGGGCAATATAGTGAGACCTCATGTCTACAAAATATCAAAAATTAGTCAGGCGTTGTGGTGCGTACCTGTAGTCCCGGCTACTCAGGTTGAGGTTGGAGGATCACTTGAACCCAGGAGGTCGAAGCTGCAGTGAGCTGTGATTGTGCCACTGCACTCCAGCCTGGGCAATAGAATGAGACCCTCTCTCAAAAAAAAAAAAAAAAAAAATCCTGTCTACCTCAAAGAGGTTTTGTGAGGGTTAGCCAAAATAGCTGTGGTCTATAAAGCAGTCTCTAAAATACAGGGAAGGGAATTCAGCTCGTAGTCACTTCTGAAATGATGTGAAAAGTTAGAAACGCCATCTTTCTCAAAAGTCAGATTTAGTACTTACAGTCCTATAAGAAGTAACAAGAAAAGCTATTGCTAGAACTCTGGCCTTTTAAATGAACAGCTGAGAGCCCTTACCTATTGTTGCGGTAATAGTGATTCTGCAGGGCGTAGGGTATGCACTGGGGGTTTAACCGTTTGCTGTCAGCCTCCTTCCAGCCATCTTCAGTCCACTTTCTTTTGATCTGCTTCTCTTCCTGTTTTTTCCCCATATATTCAGCATAGGTTTGAATCCGATAGCTTTCTGCATATTTGCTGGTATTGACAGCTACAAGGAAAAGAAAAAAAAAATGCTTACCAAAGTCTGGCCTAGCTCCAAAGATACCACTTTTGAAATGTGGCCTAAGGTGGTCAAAGGAGCCCCATCAGGACTGAGGTCTGACCCCTGGTTCTGCCACCTGGAAGACAAATGACCTCGGGTACACCCTGTAAACTCTCCAAGTCTGAGTTTTCTCATCTGGAAAAAAAGTCATTGCTCCTCAATCTCCTTTTCAGCGTGAAAGTGCTTTATAAACTGTAAAGAACCATAATGATGTAAGTAAAATACTAATTTTCAAAATATTTGCAGTCAACATTACTATTTGGATATTATTCATTTTCAGAGTAACAAAATGAAAATAAAACACTAAGGAAAAACTGTAAATCCTCACTATTTTCCTAAAATAAAATGACAACAAAAAACAATATTGCCAGTGGTGGTGATTACTGTGTCATACACTGAAGATCTCCTGTAAGTCTGTGTGCAGTGTTTTACATGCATTATATCTAATCTTCATAGTATACTTGTAAGAGAGGAAATGTTTTCACATGTGAGAAAGCAGGGTCACAGAGGTCAGGGGTTTGCTGCAGATCACCCCTGGGTAAGTGGCAGGGATAAGATGCAAAACCAGGTTCCTCAAACCCTAATACCAGGGTCCTTCTTTTGTTGTTATTGTTGTTGTTTTTTTTTTGAGATGGAGTCTTGCTCTGTTGCCCAGGCTGGAGTGCAATGGCGCAATCTCAGCTCACCGCAAGCTCCGCCTCCCGGGTTCATGCCATTCTCCTGCCTCAGCCTCCTGAGTAGCTGGGACTACAGGCGCCCGCCACCACGCCTGGCTAATTTTTCGTATTTTAGTAGAGACGGGGTTTCACCATGTTAGCCAGGATGGTCTTGATCTCCTGACCTTGTGATCCACCCGCCTCGGCCTCCCAAAGTGCTGGGATTACAGGCGTGAGCCACCATGCCCGGCCCAGGGTCCTTCTCATCACTCTGTATCTCACTCTGGACTCCGCAAAAAAAAATTTTTGGAAGTAATTTTCATTTTGTTATTTATTTATTTATTTTTTAACTTTATTACCTGTTTTGTTACAATGAGTTTTAAACAAATTTGTACACCTACATGTCGTCCATCAAGCGAATTAAGATAAAGAACATCCCCCTCACCCTCATGCCTGTTTTTAGACAACCTCCCACCCCTCCTTCACTGGACAAAGACACCTCAGATGTGTAGTACAATTATGGCATTATCTTCCTCAATGTGATAACTTTGCTGTCACCACTGCTATCATCAGGGCTTAATTTTGCCTTCTCTTAAGCTACCTATAACTGGAATTATACTACATATGCATTTTTTTTTTGTATTTTATTTATCTTATTTCAGTAGTTTTAGGGGAAGAGGTGGTATGTGGTTGCATGGAAAAGTTCTTCAGTGGTGATTTCTGAGTTTTGGTGCACCTGTCACCTGAGCAGTGTACACTGCACCCAATGTACAGTCTTTTATACCTCGCCCCCTCCTCTCCTTCCCCTGGAGTTCCCAAAGTACATCATTCTTATGCCTTTGCATGCTCATAGCTTAGCTCCCATGTACTCTGCAAATTTAAGACAGCTGCACAATACTTAGGACATGCCTCTGCTCCTTCCGCCTTAAAAGACTGCTAATTCTCCGTAATGCGCTCTGGCTGGCAGGGGTACTTGAAAGCTGGGGCTTAATCCCCCCTTGGGGTTAATGTTTCAGACTAAGGCCAGATCAGTTGTGTTCTGATCCCATGCTGCCCCCTCTTCTGAGGCTGCTGTGGATGGATCACGATGGCAGCATGGGAGTGAGGATCAATGATGGCCTCTTGGTGCCCATTTGTTACTTCTGGCTTCCAGTTTGGGCATACGCATTCCTAGCCCACTATCACTGCCAACAACTATTACCCACACTGGCAGTGAGACCCTAAGAGCCTGGCCACACTGTTCAGGGCTGCCTTGTACCTGGTAGCTGCAAAGTGCCATGATGTCAGAAGCAGAATCTGTCTACCTGCACCTAGAAAACCCCTGCATATGGAATAGTTCTCAATAAAAATGATGTGACTGAACGCAGAGCAGAATACAGTGCTGGTGACGAGCATGCAGGCTTTGGGAATGTTGGCACTGGACAAGGGAATCCAGTTTACCAGGGACCTTAAAACAGAGGGAAAGACAACTGTATGAGAGGCAGATGTCCCACATCCGGCACCTGACACATTTTAATCTTCAACTAGGCCAGATTTCACCAAAACTTAGTGCAACAAAGGTTTCTGGAATGTCATGCCCTAAATATTTACTTACCTAAAAAACAGAACAAAACAGGAAAATACTCTATTTCTTCAGAAAACAAATTTTTACTAAGAAGTTTGTGTCCTTTTAAATATTCACTCTAGAGTTAAAGAGAACAAGGGAAAAAAAAACCCTCAAAGTATTAGAGAGGCAGGGCACAGTGGCTCACACTTGTAATCTCAGCACTTTGGGAGGCCAAGGCAGGAGGATAACTTGAGCCCATGGGGTTGAAGACCAACCTGGGCAACACTGTGAGACCCCTATGTCTAAAAAAAAAAAAAAGTGTCAGAGAATGTTCATATTATACAACGTCTCCCAAAGAAGTCGAGTGGGTTACTGAAATGTGAGCTCAAAACAGCATGCTCTACCTCACTCAGGAGATAAGCGGTGAAAGCAGGCGGTTCTGGAGACGTGCTATTGAGTAAAGTTGCTCATATCAGAGAGCCACAGAAATACGATCCTTTCCTGAAAATCTTATTCCTTGGAACAGTTGTTTTTCTTACTTTTAATGTGTCATATTTCTGTTATTTTTCACTCATTGACCCAGCCTCCCAACAAGTTACATCCAGTAAACATTGTCCACCCATTCTTCCATGTGGTAACTGCTTACTGAGTGTTTTTGTCCCAGGAACTATGTCAGGTATTTGGTAAATCAAGACACAATCTCCACCCTCTCTTAAAGGTCACACTGTCACATACCAGATTTATGTAGTGGTGATTTCCCTGTAAACTTGTGATTCCCTAAGCTTGTGATAGATTAAAATATGTTCATCTATCAAAGTGGATATATGAGAACCCATTGGTTCTACCATCATTATTCTGTACCAATTGTTAACCAATGAGCATCTCCTGGATTTTCTTCTATTTCTTTTTTTTTAAGAAAGTTCTTTATTTTTATTAATTTATTATTTATTTATTTGAGACAAAGTCTCGCTCTTTTGCCTAAGCTGGAGTACAGTGGCACAATCTAGGCTCATTGCAACTTCCACCACCCAGGTTCAAGTGATTCTCGTGCCTCAGCCTCCTGAATAGCGGAAACTACATGCGAACACCACCACACCCGGGTAATTTCTGTAACTTTCACAGAGACAGGGTTTCGCGTTGTTGGCCAGGGTGGTCTCAAACTCCTGGGCTCAAGTGATCTGCCTGCCTTGGCCTCCCAAAGTGCTGGGATTATGGGTGTGAGCCACCATGCCCGGCCTGGCTATTGCATCCTTTAATCTAAAAGGTTTATTTTGCAAGCACACCCAAAAGGGATGACATCTGCAATAATCCCTCTGTTGTCAGGTGTGATCGCTCATGCCTAGAGTCCCAGCACTCTGGGAGGCCAAGGCAGGAGGACTGCTTGAGCCCAGGAGTTCGAGACCAGCCTGGACAACGGGGCAAAACCCTGTTCTCTACAAAAAAATACAAAAATTAGCCAGATGTGGTGACTTGAGACTACAGTCTCAGTTATTAGGGAGGCTGAGGTGAGAGGATCGACTGAGCTCAGGAAGTCAAGTCTGCAGTGAGCCATGAGTGCACCATTGTACTCACTCCAGCCTGGGCAACACAGCAAGACCCTACCTCGAAAAAAATCCTTCTCTCAAGTTTAATTTGGATTACCAAGTAGGAGAGGAGGCTTGGGTCAATATTCCCCATGAAAGCAAAGGTGATGACAGGGTCATAGAGGAGCTGAGATAATCTATTTAATGGTATCTGATTGTTTTCAATAATTCAGCTCCCAGCTGATAGACAAATGTTACAAACAACTCCCTAACCATGGCGAGGGAATTTATCTGAGCACATTTGGAATTTAGGATCACTTAAAAGGGGAAATAAATAACAGTCTGCTTTTCACTGCTGGCCTCCACGTGGCAATAATTTACCAGCATTCCTTCGAGTCCCAGCAGCTTTGCAGCTCTTGGCCTTTAATCTAGAAGCCAAGCTCTGGCTTGAAGCCACGCCTCTAATGGATGAATCAGCAAAATGAATTGGCTGTCAACTGTGTCCTCCAGTGATTCCAGCTCCCCTGTCAGAAGCAGCATGTAGCAGGCTGCTGGGTAACACTAACCTTTTCCAAATTTGTCAGGGAAATGATTCAAGGCAATCTATCCGTCTTGCCACTTTGTGAAAGCCACTGGGGAACCAAACGTGCCAAGAGTCCTCCCTGTTTCCCTGGAGGTGAGTGGGAGCAGTTCCCTCACATAAGAGTCTCAACCACTCCGGCTTCACTGTGCCTGGTCCATTGTCTCTTGACACTGCACACAGCATAGCATTTAATCTTTGGATGTTCTAGTCACCACACAAATAAAGAGACTGAGCATCGGAGAAACTAAACAGCTTGCCTGAGGTCTTGTAGGTAAGCAACAAAGCTGGGATGGAACCAGGATGTGGCATACACACACACACACACACACACACACACACACACACATTTTAACAATGTAATACTGCCACATGTCTACTGTGTATTTATATGCATTTTGTTTATGTAGACAATTAGCTTATAAAATGCTTCCTGTATTAAGGAATTACTTAAAATGTTTAGACTTTTTAAAAAAATAACTTTCTACTACTGTCAATCAAAGACTTTTCCAACTAAGTTGATGCATTATGTTTATGAACAGGAAGACAACATAAGATGTAGATTCCTTCCTAAACTGACTTATAGATTTACTGCAACTCCAGCAAAAATATTCCAACATTTTATTTTATTTTTTAAACAGCTTCTGTGGAACAGGGCTAACTCACAGGCAGTGTGTCCAGAGTTGGCCTCCAACATTTTAATTAAATATTGAAAAAAATTAAAAGTAAGAAAAAAAAATCTCAGTAGAAAACAACAGTGGTTGTGAGAGCCTGGGCTGGTGCTGGGGGGCTGGAATGGGAGAGGAAGTTGACTACAAAGAGCGGGAGGGCATTTTGAGGGTGACAGAACTATTCTATATCCTGATTGCAGTGCTGATTACATTACTGTACGCATTTATTGTGGCACAGAACTGCACATCATTTTATTATACATCAATTAAACCTCAGTTATTCTGGGAAACCTGAAAGATGAATTCTAAAATTAGAACAAAAGGGCCAACAATAGCTGGGACATTTCTAAAAAAGCATGGGAAGGGGGACTTGCTTTACTAGGTAAAAAGTCTATTGTAAAGCTATAGGAATTGAGACAGTGGAGTAATGGTGCTGAGATAAACTGACCGATGGTACAGAATTCTAAGAGCCTAGAAAAACACATATACATCTGTGAAACTTTGATTTTTGACAGAACGGTCAGGAAAAGGAAAAGCTGGAAAAATTGTTTATCCATAGAAAAAAAAAAAAAAAAAAAGAAATTGGATTCTTAGTCACACCATGCTGAAAAATTCACTCCAGATGGATGAAGAGCTTAAATGTCAAAAGCAAAAAGCAAACTCTGAGAACTTGAAAAGAAAATATAAGTGAGTATCTTTCTGAGCTTGAAGTAGGGAAGAATTTACGAAGATAGAAAAAAGGATAGGCATAAAAGAAAAGATCAATAAGTTTGGCTACATTAATATTAAAGCCTTTGTCCATCAGAAGACACTTTAAAGGGAAGAAAGGCAATCTATAAACTGGGAGAAGATATTTGTAAGACATTCAACTGACAGGATTAGCACTAGAATACATAAAAACAGCCAGAAACTAGTAAGGAAACAACTGCAGAAAAGTGGGCACAAGGCATGAGAAGCACGTACAGTCACTGCACAGGGGGAGGTGAGTGAGGCCAGTGCACATACGCAGAGGTGCTCAGCCACAGACAAAGGCAAATCATGACTATAACGAGACATGGCTCTATACCTACTGCGTTGGCAAAAATTACAAAAACGTTAATACCAATTATTGGGAAGGTGTGGCGCAACAGGATCCCCAGTGGTTGTACGACCATTTTGGAAAACAAGTTAGTGTTCTCACTTAAAGGTGATCATTCTCACTCCCTATGACCCTGCAATTTCACTCATGAATAATAAGAGATCAATACAAGAGTTTTCAAAAAAGAACTGTTCATAACAGCTAAAAAGAAAGAGAAAGAGAGGGAGGGCTCCAAATCCTTATCCTTGGGTAAACGGACAAATCTGCACTACATTCACACAATGGAATATTGTCTAAGAGAAAATATGAGTGAACTACAGTTACACAGAATAAAATGGATGAATCTCAGTGATGTAACGGTGAATGATAAATGCAATCCCCCTCACGCCCCACAACACACATACATACACACGTGGTGGGGGTGTGTATGAGAGGGAGAACAAAAAATAGCAAGAAGATGATCACCACAAACTTCAGTAGAATAGCTGGTGCTGGAAGGTAATCAGGAGAACTAGACAGGAGAAGAACAATAGGTAGATGTAATTTATTAGTAATGTTTTAATTCTTTGGTTGAGTGGTGGTTTCACAGATGTTCATTACGTTTTAAACAAACAAAATTTCTAGCGCGCCTGTAATCCCAACTACTCAGGAGGCTGAGGCAGGAGAATCGCTTGAACATGGGAGGTGGAGGTTGCAGTGAGCCGAGATCGTGCCACCGCACTACAGCCTGGCGACTGAGCGAGACTCAAAAAAAAAAAAAAATTCTAGCTTTTCCATTGTTTACCCTGTCCAACTACTAAAGGCCACTTCCAATACAATCTGCTTAAGTGAGAAGGTCTCTTTAAGATTAGCTCAAACTTACTCCTGTTTCAACATCTTCGGTCCCATGGAAGTGGAGCCCCTGAGTGGGACACATGTAGTATACATGTCTACTGTGGCTCTGATGCCAGACTTCAGCCTTGCTCGGCGGCCAAGGGCGTTTTTGCAGTCTGCTTCTTAGAGGGCTGAAACCAGTTTATTGTAGCAACTGTTTGGGGCTCGGGAGGGTGTACTAGGAAACTGCTGAAGCAGTTACACACCATTAGTCCTGCATTTTTTGCCATGGCCATTCTCAGCAAACATCAAGTTGTCAATATCTAAGGGAATTGCCTATATTCGTATTAATCCAATGGTTACAACAAAGAGGACTGGACATGGTGGCTCATGCCTGTAATCCCAGCACTTTGGGAGGCCAAGGCCAGCGGATCACTTGAGTCCAGCAGTTCAAGACTAGCCTGGGTAACATGGTGAAACCCTGTCTCTACTTAAAATACAAAGATTAGCGAGGCATGCCTGTAGTCCCAGATACTCGGAGGGGTGAGGCAGGAGGATTGTTTGAGCCTGGGAGGTGGAGGTTGCAGTGAGCTGAGATTGTGCCATTGCACTCCAGCCAAGTTGACAAAGTGAGACCCTGTCTCAAATAAATAAATAAATAAATAAAAATAAAACAAAACAAAGAAAGAGAACTATTTATTGGCTATTTCTTCTGTTAGCAGAGAAAATCCTGTCAGCATTATCCTAGCTTTATACATAAGGACACTGAGACTCATAAAAAGGGACTGTCCCAAGGTCCCAAAGATTACACATGTGTAGGCTGGGACCCCAACCAAAGCCTACATTCTTTCCACTACACCACATGCACTGGAAGGGACTCGGTTTGTGTCACGTAGAGTTAACACAGGCATGCATCTGTCTGCAAGGAAGCAGAGTGTGTCCATCTCTCCACCCAACAGCTTTGTGCAAATGCTGGAAAGAGTCCCTGTGTGATAACCTGGTGTGTTACTCCACGATCAGAAGTGGTGTGTGTCAAGAGTGGCCTCTGCCTACTTCACAGGCCCAAATCCTACTCCTCTAATACCAGCGTGTGCCTTAATGTCAAAGGTGCCCTCTCTGACACCCTTTAAGATGGCCTCTCCTTATTCCCCTCAGAGCAATCACCAGCCTGAGGCCCTAAATCACCACACTGTCATTTCTGATTGTCACCCCATGCCTGGATGACACCAAAGGTTGCTTTGTGTTTGTTTGCTTATTTAAATATGAATATACTAGATACAAAAGTTTTTTCATATTCCATAAAGTTTTGATCAAGTTTAAATTTACAACAGATGGACAGCCTCTCCAATTTACCATATAGAGAATGGATGGTTTTATCAGATTTTGCAAAAGGGCAAACTTTAAAATCTTTAAAGAAAGATATTAGAAATAAAGGAAAACAGAAATACCCAACCCTAATGGTCATTATGAACATTTTCCAAAATGATCTGAGATGTATTTCCCCTCAACCCATCTAAGGAACTAGGCAGATACTAAGTTGCAAAGAGGAATCAGTGATCTAACAAAGACATGGTAAAATGAATGTATTTCCAACATGCCCAAAGAAGTAAAAATGGGCAGGCAAGCCCAGAAAATGACAGCCTTCCTTTCCACCCTCTCTAGTCCATCCTTCCCCTGCTGACATGATCCATTCTCTTCTGTTAAACCCTTCAGCATTTTCAAAATAAAGTGCAAACTTGCTGGTATACCAGCTGGGTACCAGCAAGACTGCCTCAATAATAACCCAGTTCTGTCCAGCCCTTTCATCTCAGTTCTGTTTTCCCACATTTATTTGTCTCCCAAACAGGGCCAGGTGCTCTTTGAGGGAAGGGATTATACATTATTCATTTCTGTAACACCTGGGGTTTACCATAGTAGTTTTCCAGGAATTCAATGTATGATTATGGGAAGAAAGGAAGAAACAAAACTTTAGGCCAGACATGGTGGCTCATGCCTGTAAGCCCTGCACCTTGGGAGGCCAAGGTGGGAGGATCACTTAAGCCCAGGAATTTAAGACCAGCCTGGACAACAGTGTGACCGCATCTCTACAACATAAAAAATAAAAATAAATTAGCTGGGTGTGGTGGTGTACACCTATAGTCCCAGCTACTCAGAAGGCTGAAGGGGGAGGATCACTTGAGCCAGCAAGGTTGAGGCTACAGTGAGCCGAGACTGCACCACTGTACTCCAGCCTGGGCAACAGAGTGAGACCCTATCTCAAAAAAAAAGAAATTAAATAAGCAAATAAATAAATGAATGAATAAATAATAACAGCTTTTGTCTGATGGCAGCCTATTTCTACTCAAGAGAAAAAACAAGACAGCATGAGGATACAAACTTACACATTTTTCAGTTAAAAATCCCATGTTGAAGCCCGGTATGTGAAAAAAGTTCCTGGACCGGAAACTGGGGGCCCTGGCTCTGGCTCTAACGGGCAGCTTTGCCTGGGCAGGAAACAGGTCACTATCACTGACAGCAGAGGCTGACCCACCTGCCTGCTCACACCGTTGGGAGCCAGAGCTTGGGATTCCTTGTCCTTCATGCTTCCTTTCATACCATGGGTGTTTCTCCAACAAAGGCTAATTATGTTTTTAAAAAAGTCCTGAGGCTGGAAGAGTGGAAACTAGGGCAGTGAAAGAGATCCGAGCCCCATAAAGGGGACAGACAGAACTAGTGAAGATAATGGAGGACGGCATTCCTTCCTTTCTGCTTTCTCAGGGCCTCCATGACAGCGCCTGACCCATGAGAGGCACTCAGGAAAGGAAAGGAAATGAATCAAGGAAAGGAAGCAGGCTCAGAGGGCGGTGCTTACAGAGACGCAGAGTGCAGAGGAACCTGCAAGAGCAGCGAGGTGTCTACAGACAGCTTCCACAGATCCCACTGCCTGGACCCTCACCATGGTGAGGGCAGGTGCTGTTATCAGCGCTTCACTGACAAGGCAGAGAAAAAGTTCCATTGGCACCCAACTAGGATGTAGCAGAACAGGGCAGGATGTGATCTTGGTTCTGTCACTTAGAACAAGTCAGGCCCTCCACTCTGCTACCTCCCCATCCTTCCCCTCAATTAAATATTGTCAGGCATGCATGCTGGCCACTGTTCCCACGTATCACTTTACTTTACAGTTCTCCAATTAAGGCCATGGAAGCGGCAAAGAAAACAGTCTTTACAAACTAGACATGAAGACAATGGTGATGTTTAATTACTTAAAACCTACCCAAAGGGAAGCCACAAAGTCAAATGGGAAAACCACAGGCTATGAGGCCATACAGGCCTGGGTTCGAATCCTGCCCAAACCTTAAGTTGTCTGGGGTGAGTTACCTGCCTCCCTGGACTTCTTTTTTTTTAATCCATAAAACAGACATCTCCACCTACCTTACAAAGCTTTTATCACAGGGCCTGAGACACAGTAGGTGCTTAATTAACAAGGTTACTGCTGTTAAATCACAAATATATAATTCAGACAAAAAGAACTTTGCCAAAGCCAATATAAGACATTCCATTGCCCCGCATACTCTCAAACAACAACAACAACAAAAGAAACCATTTAAAAAAAAAAAGTCTGAACTATAAATTTCAAAATTTTCTGAGACCAAAATTAGTTAATTGATTTTCTCCCAACTCTCCTGAAACCACCTGTTAAAACATTCATCTCATTCATTCATTTATTATTTATTTATTTTTGAGACAGGGTCTCACTGTTCCCCAGGCTGGAGTGTGGTGGTGCAAACATGGCTCACTGTAGCCTCGAGCTTCTGGGCTCATGCAATCCTCCCACCTCAGCCTCCTGAGTAGCTGGGACTACAGGTGCAGGCTACAACACCTGGCTGATTGTTGTATTTTTTGTAGAGACACGATTTTGCCATGTTGTCCAGGCTGGTCTCAAACTCCTGGGCACAAGTGATCCACCCGTGTTGGTCTCTCAAAGGGCTGAAATTACCAGCATGAGCCACTGTGCCCAGCCATCTCATTCAATAAACACTGGCACTGGGTACTGGGATGCAGCAGTGGGGAGCAGAGATTCCCTGACCTTAAGAAGCCTGCAATCTGGAGGAAGAGTAAAGGAGGCGAAAAGACTGGTAGAGGAACACCAAGGAGGCAGGAATCTAAGTAGGAAATAATTTTAACATGAGCAGGGGCAGCAGAAAAGGTGACAATAAATACAAGCTATTAACAAGCTGACTGAGGGTGGAAGAGCTACCACTTAGGCTATAAGTTCCTATGGCCCAAGCCAACTGCCTCAGCATTGAATGAATGATGTCACTAAGGAACCCTGCTTTGATTAGCCAGCCTGGTGTTCTTCTTTTTCTTTTTCTTCTTCATGGTTACAGGCTGAGAAGTCAGTCAAAAATTATTAAAGCCACCACTTATTAAGTACTTACTATAATGCTTGTAAAGAACTATGCTAACTACTTTCCAAACAAATACAGTTGACCCTCGAACAATACGTGTTTGAACTGCATGGGTCCACTTATATATAGATTATTTTTCAACCCAACACATTTTGAAAACACAGTCTCTGAGGGATTCAAAACCTGCCTATATAGAGGGCCTCTCATACCCATGGGTTCTGCAGGACTGACTGTGGGACCTGAGTACGTGAGAATTTTGGTATACTCAGGGGTCCTGGAACCAATCTCTGGTGGACATTAATGAATGCCTGTATATTTCAATCTCACTTGTTCATTTGTTCACCTATCCATTCATTCATGAACAAACTATCTTCTAAAACTAGGCAGCTGAGGCTGAGAGTGAATCAGAAAGACACAGCCCAGTACTCAGGGAGAGAAAGACTGCACAGACTATCACCCGTGGGCTGAGGGTTAGAAAAGCAGCTTGCTCTGGAGTTTCCCATGGGGAAATGACCACATCTAGGTATCAGGAAAATTTCCCTAAGGAAAAGACACTTGGGTCTTTCCTGAGACAAGGGATGGGAGAGCAGATAGTGTAGAAATTCTGGAGGTGGGGAATTGTGATCCAGGCAGAAGGAATACGAGGTGACTCATCTGAGAAAGGGACACAGTCTAGACTAAGGATGAATAACCGTAATAGCAAATCCTAGGGAGGAAGCCAGCGGTGCAGCCGGAGCGATGGGCAGAGGTGTGCCACACTGAGGAGTTTAGTCAGGAGGGCCTTGTGGTCAGATCTCCTCCTCCTGAGAAAGATTCCGGGAGATCAGCAGGACGCCAGGGTAATAAATACAGAGAGAAAGGGCGGTGGCTTGTTAGGATGGAAGGGGTGGGGACACAGAGAAACTACACAGTCCTCCGAGTCCTAGCCTGGACAGTGCAGGGTTGTACCATCTGGGACCAGGGAACAGGATAGTGGGAACACAGGAATGGGGTAGATGGTGGCTTTGAAGTACCTGGGAAACATCGGTGGAAATGTGGAAAGGGCAGAGAGAATCCATTTGGGAATCACTGGCATGAAGGTGGTTCGAGCCCCGAGAAAGGATGGAATTGCTGAGGAGAAGGTGCAGAATAAGCACAGAAGCCTCCAGACTGAACTTAGGAGCACTGGCCTTTAATCCTCATATGGATGGGGAGGGCAGGCATGAGAGCCTGGGAAGCTGTGGCCTGAAAAGGAGAAGGGCAAACCTAGGGATTCAGTAAAACATTGCTTCAAGGAGGAAGAAGAGGCCAGGTATGGTGGCTCACAACCGTAGTCACCAACACTTTGGGAGGACAAGGTGAGAGGATCACTCGTGTTCATGGGTTTGAGGCCAGCCTGGGCAACACAGTGAGACTCCCCAGTCTCTACTAAAAAAAAAAATTAGCCAGGCATGGTGGTGCACACCTGTAGTCCCAGCTACTCAGGAGACTGTGCAGGAGGATCGTGAGCCCAGGAGTTTGAGGCTGTAGTGAGCTATGACCACTCCACATTCCAGCCTGGGCCACAGAGTAAGACTCCGTCTCCAAAAAAACAAAGAGGTCAGGTTACTGAGCACTCAGACAAGGTGAGAAGACTGCCTGGTGGGTGTGGCAAGGGGGTCAGTGGGTCTTTAGTAAGAATAGGCTCAGTGGTGTGGGGACCACAGCGAGAGGAGAATGAGCGAGGAACCACGGCAAGGGTGGTGACTGCAGATGCTTCGAATTCTGAAAAGGAAGGAAAGATTTGGGAGAAGAGGCGAGCTGGGGTTGTGGGAGCTCTTCTGAATAGGTGAAAGGGATTCTGCCCATGGGTGGGCATGAATAAGATGTAGCACAAGGCCCCTGAGAAGGGACTTGGAGCACATGGTGGGGACACATGTCTGACAGAGGCAAAGAAAGAGGGAGGTGTGTGCATGGACAGCTTTGTGAATCTGGGGGCAGGAAGCTGCACCTGGGAGCTGGCGGTTTCCCCCATAGAGGGGTTGAGGTCGGGGGAGGGGAGGGATCTTCCCAAAAGCACCAGGGCTGGAACCTGGGAAGACAGGAAGAGCAGAAGAGGCCATGGAGCTTGCACCTCATAATGTCCCTGCCAGAGATGTGACCTTCCAACTAGTGCTAACAATCTGCCTGATGCTCTTTTTCTCCTCAAAACCACCCCACAAGGTGGGTAACAATTCTACTTCCACAGTCATGCAAACAGGGGCCGAGAGAGGTTGAGTGGCCCGCCGAAGATGGTGATTCTGACAGCAGAGCTGGGGTGTGAAGCTCCCTGACCCTGATGCATGCTGCTGATGACAACTTTAACGTGCCCCGCAAAGCAGTCAACAGAGCCACTGTGCTCACACCCAGCCCAACACACAAAAGGCTTTCCCAAGTGCTGACACGGTAGCTTAAAAAGTGGGTAGTGAAGTGCAGAAAGTAGGAACGAATTTATGATGGCATCAAGTAGAAGCAGATGAGAGTTAAGAAAAAAGTTTAGAACTATTACTTAAAGAAAAAAAAAAGCAGAAGAAAACCTTCTTTTTTTAAAAGACGAAACACAACTTAAAATAGACTTGGGAAGCAATTCCATACTTAACAGTCTTGAGGAAGTTGACAGACAGCTGAAAGACCTAAGCAATTTACAACATTCTTCACACTTCATGGGAGAAAATTAAGATTGATGTCTCAACTACACAAGAATAATTTAAGGTAAAATCAAAGATCTGCTACATCATGTGATAATGGCAGATCCTAAACGTCAAGAAGTCTGAATAAATTCCACTCCAGGGAAGACTTATTAGTACATGGCTTAGCTAATGCTGTATCTTTAAGGTCTGCTTATTACATATCATAAAGAAGTACAAACAGATACCAATCACGGTTTATAGGGAGGTTACTAAGCACCAGGTACTCTACTATCTCTAATCCTAACACGTTATTCTATATCCGAACACGTTAATCTATTTTCTTCCATCTCTAATCCTACCCCTGTAAAGCAGTCTTATTTTGAATATGACAGAACAGTGCCTGAGACATGTTAAAATAACTTGCCTGATGTCACTGTGCTGGACTGCCACGCACAGCCGGTACTTAACCTGTTGTTGACGCCCCTTCCCCTGCCTGAGGGATTCCCAATTTAATGCCAGCATACAGCCTGCAATAGGTTTTAAATGGCAACAGTATCACTAAACAATACCTACTTATATTACATGAAACCCACTCTGGTATGTCCTTTTCTTCGACTTTCTCCCCTCTTTTTTTTTTAATGCTGGCATCTATCAGCATTGATTTCCTGACCCACTAAACAGGCTCTGCCTGACCTGAACTCTATAAAACACCACAGCTCACTGACACCCACCATTCAAAACAGCATTACTATGCGACAATGTGCTTTGTGTTCTAAAAAGGTTAATCAACAAAAGAACATTTAGGACACAACCTCATCACAGCCTGCGTGTAACTGAAGCGCTGGCTGGAGGTATTGGCTGCATCTACAGATTCAAGCTGGGTCCTTCCAACTGGACTAGTTCTCAGGAACTTCGGATGCCAGGTACAAATATACACCTAATAGGCATACACACCGCCTGCATTGAGACAACACTTTTGAACCTAGCTAACTTTGGCAACTTGTTGGGCTGTTTGTGAAGTATTAAATCTGCCACAATATTAGTGATATAGTGATAAAGCACAGTGCTCCATGTTTCTTCTACTTCCCATAGCCATGTATGCAAACAGCCTGACAGAGCAGCACATGTTTTAAGGCTTATAGGTTTCGGCAGTTGAAGAGCGTAGTCTATTTGTGAGTAAGCTAATATAGGAGCTGCTGGGCTGCACTATTTACACTTTCATTAAATGTGTCTCTGTGGATGTTTTGAAGTGGTTTTCATCTGATAAAAGAATTTACTGGTTGGGTGCGGTGGCTCACGCCTGTACTTTGGGAGGCCAAGGCAGGTGGATCACGAGGACAGGAGAGCGAGACTATCCTGGTCAACAGGATGAAACCCTGTCTCTACTAAAAATAAAGAAATGAGCTGGGCATAGTGGCGTGTGCCTGTAATCCCAGCTACTCAGAAGGCTGAGGCAGGAGAATCGCTTGAACCAGGAGTCGGAGGCTGCAGTGAGCTGAGATGGCGCCATTGCACTCCAGCCTGGCAACAGAGGGAGACTCCATCTCAAAAAAAAAAAAAAAAAAAGAATTTACTTACACCTCATGACTCAGCTTATTCATTAACCAAGTGAAACCCCTGAGGAGAGGAGGGGAACTGGAGAAACAGAATGATGGGTCCTTATCAGCCAAGCAGAGCTGAGCTAGCTCACCTCTGAGGTGAGTCATGGCCCCTGGGAGGGAGGGTGTCGGTCACCAAAAGCAGCCTCTCCCAACCTATTAAAGAAAGAGTCACAGAAATTTCATATCAATTGTAAACGGGACAATTTTGTCTCTGGTTCCCTTTAACCATCCCTTGCCATGCTCCCAGCACTGGAAGCACTCAGCGCTTTCCTGATGGTGCCAGGATGCTGCACTATGAACAAGAGTCCTCTTCCTAGGCCTGCCTTTCACCTCTTCCCACCCGCTAGCCCTGCAATCCACCTACAGATGCAGAGCAGCTCCAGGTCACATCACACACAATCTGTCACCACCAAGAAGGTTTGAAAAAATGCCAACACCACCTCCTTGAACACCAGGTCAGATCCTCCGTGCCTTCATGGAACCCTGTGCCTGTGCTTCCCATCCTCTGTGGAGAGAGAACAGTTTATTTTAAAGGAAGGGAATGAAATCCTCTCTCCAGACTACAGGTTGCCTTGGGACGATGAAATGTACTTGTTGTAACTGGCAATATTTGACTTCGGAAAAGAGTCACACTTCTAAAAAAAAAAGTCACACTTCTCCAAAAGGGAAATGGATAAAGAATGAGGATGTTATTTTTATTTTCCACATCAATTTTACTCTTTGCCTTGATGAGATAATGTGCCCAATGACTAACTTATTGTATTGGTGAGTTCTGTCAAGAACCTACACACTGAAACCCTGAGGATCACCAAATGTCCCCAAATGGTGGCGCAAATCTGAGTAAGAATTGTTTTGATTTTAAAGTCCCATCCTGCCTGGGCATTTAACACAATGATTCTACACCTGTATTGTTGTTTCTGCTTTTAAATGACCACATCACTTCCTTGTGGATTTGGGATTTTAGGAGGACTATTCTAGCTCTTTATTTTCTTTTTCCCTAAGTAAGCTGCTTCCCTGTTATGGGGGCTGTTGCTGCTGACACCAGACCTAAAAACAGCATTCAGGTCTGAACTGGAGCAGGTTAGGCCGCTAGGAGAGGAAGCATGATGAGTGACATTACTCTTGAGTCTAACACAGGTAATACAGAGGGGTGGGAGAAGGAGAAAGAAGGAAGAGAGAGAGAGAGAGAGCGGGACAGAGAGAGGAAGTGGGAGGAGACAGTGAGCCTGCAGGAGAATTAAGGAGAGTGAACTTTTCCCATTTGCTGAGGAACTGCTTTTATCAATAGAAGGCTGCAACTCCCAAAATTCAAAGAAGTAGTAACAAGTTCTTCACCACTCCTGGACATTAAAAGGATCTGTGAAATTCTTTACCAGCATGAGAATAGGATTTTTAAAAAAGTGATACTGGCATTGTTCAGCTTTCCAGACTCAAGTCATTAAATCTCTAAATTGTTCTAAGTATTCATTTTGCTTTCTACATTCTAAAGAGAAATTAATGTAGAGCTTTTTTGTCTATTTAAACATTCGTTGTAAAACCAACTGGTTAGATAAAAAAGTCAAGCCAAAAAGAGATAAATATAAAAAACTAAAACAAGCCAGGTGAAGAGGCACGTGCCTGTAATCCCAGCTACTCAGGAGGAGGAGGCAGGAGGATCACTTGAACCCAGGAGTTCAAGTCCAGCCTGGGCAACAAAGGGAATCTTGTCTCCCAAAATTTTTTTAAATAAAAACAATATTAATGCAATGGCAAGTGTGATATTATAACATGTCAAAGTATTTTTGAATATTTTATAACATCGTATTTTAAAATTCTCAATGACCTGAGAGTTTCCTACAATGGCAAAATACTCAACACAAATTAGGAAATTGAAAAACAACTTCTGAAAGTCATGTATACGTATAGTAGAACACAGAATGTTTTCTTTCATTTTTTGTTTTTTGAGACACAGTCTCACTCTGTCACTCAGGCTGGAGTGCAGTGTCACAACCATGGTTCACTGCAGCCTCAACTTCCCAGGCTTAAGCAATCCTCCCACTTCAGCCTCTCAAGGAACTGGGACTACAGGAGCATGCCACCATGTCCGGGTAATTTTTAAAGTTTTTGTAGAGGTGGGATCTTACTATGTTGCCAGGACTGGTCTTGAACTCCTGGGCTTAAGGAATTCTACTGCCTTAGCCTCCCAAAGTGCTGGGATTACAGGTGTGAGCCGCTGTGCCTAGCCTAGAATGGTTTCTGACTCATAATGGAATGCTGTAAATTTTATCTTTTACTTTTTTTTTTTTTTTAAGACAGGGTCTCACTATGTTACCCAGGCTGGAGTGCAATGGCTATTCACAGGTGTGATCACAGCTCACTGCAGCCTCAAACTCCTGGATTCAAGCAACCTTCCCAAGCAGCCAGGGCACAGGCACGTGCCACCAAGCCTGCCTACTCTTGTGGTTTTTATAAAGTACTCTCTACATTTCTTTCCCTAGAAAAAAATATTACCACCCTTTAGATTCTAATTCTAACGTCCTACATCTAATGCCTCTACCATAAGCAAAGTCTCATTTTAAAGCGTGTCTAATGAGTGAATTTGCTTCTACTGCCTTTGCATATGCTGAGATTTTGACGGAGGAAAAAAAAAGTACCTGAAAGCAGCTTTCCTGGAACCCAGCTCTAAAGCTCCACAAACCACATTTTTCCAGTGAGCTCACAGATAGCACCCTGTGTCCTATGCCAGCTTAGGGCAGCAGTTAGAGGCCTTTACCAACAGTAAAGAAAAAGCCTAGCTTGCTTCTAAGGCTGCACCCAGATCTGTTCTGCCAAAATCAAATCTGTGGCAAGCAGGTCCATGGCTACAGACTCTTCCGCTATGAGGCATCCAGGGAAATAGTCCAGAGGTCTGAATAGCAAACGAAATAATTTTAACTAATATAAAAAAGACCATCTTTTCAGTAACTAATTCCCTCAAGGACATGATATGGAAGTCAACTATCCAGCTTCCACCTTTACATAGTATACAAATGAGAAAAGCGAGCAGGTTGGTTGCAGTGGCTCATGTCTGTATCTCAACACTTTCAGATTATTTGAGCCTGCCCAGGAGTTCGAGACCAGCCTGGGCAAAAGCGTAAGACCCCATCTTTACCAAATAATAATAATAATAATAATTATTATTATTATTATTAGTCCGGAGTGGTGGTGTGCGCCTGTAGTCCCAGTTACTTGGGACGCTGAGGTGGGAGGATCACTTGATTGCACCACTGCACTCCAGCCTGGGAAACAAAGCAAGACTCTGTCCCAAACAAACAAACAAAAATAGAAAGAAGAAGGGAATGAATGTTAAAATGTAGGCAGAGGCATGAAAACTAGAAAAGAAAGTCAGCTTGCAGAGCCAAGTTTATCTCTTACCCCACCGTGATGTGGTTGGCCAAGAGTTGATAGAAGGCTTTTTGGTATAGTAGGTAGAAATAAACCCCACCAACTCTCAGGTTACCAGGCAATGTGCCACCATGTTATTAAAGCCGTCATGGTGAGAGTCCCCGGGCAGGCAGCCCGCTGGAACGCTGAGTCATCTGTTCCCCCGCTCACAGCTGGCATTCTCCCCAGCACATGCTCTGCCCACAAGCACGCTCTTTGGTGAATGCATTAGGAAGCAGTTACCTGAATGTATCCTGAAAATCACAGACAAGGCACTAAAACCACATCCATTGGAGCCTGTTCTGTCACAACTCAAGCCAGAGTGCAGGCATAAATCACTGCCATTTCCGGAAATAGCACAGGCACACCTTGCACTCAGCTCTCTAGAGGCCTTAGCTAAATGCTGTTTATTTTTTAAAAATGTTTTTTTGACTGGTTTAGGATTTAAAAGAGTTAACAAACATCATATGAGCAGAAGGCACAATGGAATGAGTGTGCATACTCTGGGGCAGACAGCTCTACTGTTGGAAGGCCACATGCCTCTCTGGGCAACTGTTTTCTTATCTTTGAATTGAGGTGCTTTCCAGTTGGTTTCAGGGAAAGCATCTAAGACTGGAGTCACAACAGAGTATTCATGCGTGGGGAAAGGGGTGGGGACGCTAAAGTTGAACTTTGCTTTTAGTTAAAATTACCCTTGAAACTTCTTTCTTCACACTGGAGAACATGCGTCTCTCAGCGAAGTCAACACAGCTGGTTTTTCCAAAACACTACTGGTTCTCCTCTAGCACATCAGAGGAAGAAGATGGCTTGCATGTGAGCACCATGTTATTAAACACACATGCACACACATGCATGAACACACATTGTTTATAACCAGCAAGAAGCCTGCTACCAGAAGAGTGTGAAAATTGATATTCACAAGGAAGGGGCAGAATCTACATCTCCCATTTCATCTCCAACTCACTGGAATACATACTTTTGCTGAGTGGAGTGACAAGCAAAACCAGTCTCACACCCTAAAAAACAATTAGCCTCATCAAGTACATTTGAATTCACACAAGTTTTAAAATGTTACGATGTAACTCTACTTGGTACCTAGCAAATATATGATCTAAGCCTCTGTGACTGTCCTCTGATCACCCGTACCCAAGCTAGTTCTCTGAAGACAAGGAAGATGTTTTAGCTATTCTATACCTGCAGTGATATTTCTCCAGGAGAGAACAGCTAATACAGCTACTCCTCTCTGCTTCCGAACAGCCCTGGGCTTGCAATTACTACAAGCCACTGAAGAACCATGGCTTAACTTCTCAGGACATGGATTTTACTAGAGATCAGGGAGGAAAAAAATAAATAATTAATCGGGCAATTAAAAAAATAGTATTAAAGTAAAATGGACATATGATAGAATAGCATTTTTTAAAAAAATTATGACAATGGTTTAAATAAAATATAAGACTGTAGAGAAATTTCAACTTGTGCCCCGCCCTCACTCTGCTGTGCCCCTGAGTGCTCCTATCTGCTCTGCTTTGGTGTTGGGGGGCTTCACAGAAGTTGGAGAATAACCTCCTTCCACAGAGGCACTGATATTAGCTGAATGGATTCTCCTTTCTGGGGAATGAGAACACCAGAAAGGAGAAGAGACACCCACCTTCTCTTCTTGGCAGCAAGGAGGTGAATGTAATGTCCATACAAGGGTAGTTTACACAGGTCAATTTGTACTCTAGGTGCACAAACAACACTTAGGGAGCTGTAAGGAGTTCTCTGTGGTTAGAAGCAATTCTGAAAAGAGCTGACTCATATGAGAAAAGGGTAACGCAATATCTATTTCTTTTAGCAAAGGTGATAGAAATGCACGAATCATGAATATGTCATGCAAGGAAAGGTGAGGGCAGCCTAAGCTGAGAAGGTGTTCAAATAAATCTCTTGTTTGAAAGGGATTATGATACCACTCTTTTCCCTGCCTACCTGTAGACATAACAGAAAGGTGGGAATCCTGTCTTACAAATTCAGGTTCTGGTCCTCATTCGCCCTACAAGTATTTCTTGGCCAAGGTGAAGTGTCACTCGTGCATCTACCAAAATGGTCTGGACCACCGACTGGGCAGGCTTTGAGCAGTAGGGTCACCTGCCTTAGGGTGGTAGCTATCATTCCCTGAGATTATATCACATGTAGTACACGTTGCCAGTGCTGTAGGCTCTGTTATCCTCACTTTATAGAGAAAACTGAAGACCCTGTTGAATGACTTGTCCAAAGTCTTGCTACTGGTATAAGGAGAATAGGAATACAAATTCAAGATGTTGCCAGGCCCGGTGGCTCAAGCCTGTAATCCCAGCACTTTGGGAGGCCGAGATGGGCGGATCACAAGGTCAGGAGACTGAGACCATCCTGGCTAACATGGTGAAACCCCGTCTCTACTAAAATATACAAAAAACTAGCCAGGCGAGGTGGCGGGCGCCTGTAGTCCCAGCTACTTGGGAGGCTGAGGCAGGAGAATGGCGTGAACCCAGGAGGCGGAGCTTGCAGTGAGCTGAGATCCGGCCACTGCACTCCAGCCTGGGCGACAGAGCGAGACTCCGTCTCAAAACAAACAAACAAAAAAAAAACACAAATTCAAGATATTTCGATCACACAATGCTGCAAGGAGCTGATGTCAAGGAAGATACAAGGTAATGACCACCTACTCTGCTAGCAGATGGTGGTAAGCTGTTCTTAGAAGCAGTGAACCAAGGGCATGATATCAACAGTCCTTGTGTGTGCATTCTTCAGCAGAGAGGTCTACTGACTGACAGTGAGTGTTCTGTCTAAATGAGAAGGGGCTTAGAGAGGATCATATCCTTTGACCTAGTAATTCCTCTTTTAGGAAATCATCTGAAAACAATGTGAAATGATGACTAATTTTTAATGCACAAGGATATACAAATTTTTGAATTAAAAATGTTTTTAAAACACAAACAAATGTTTAATAGTAGGAGAACAGTTAAATTATGCTATTCATATTCATTAAAAATTATGTGAGGTTGAGGTGGGCTGGTGCGGTGGCTAACACCTGTAATCCCAGCACTTTGGGAGGTTGAGGTGGGGATATCATGAGGTCAGGAGTTGGAGGCCAGTCTGGCCAACATGGTGAAACCTCATCTCTAATAAAAATACAAAAAATTAGCCGGGCATGATGGCATGCACCTGTAATCCCAGCTACTCAGGAGGCTGAGGCAGGAAAATAGCTTGAACCCAGGAGGCGGAGGTTGCAGTGAGCAGAGGTTGTGCCATTGCACTCCAGCCTGGGTGACAGAGCGAGACTCCGTCTCAAAAAAAAAAAAATAAATAAATAAATAAATAAAATAAAATAAAAATTATGTGAGGTTTCGAGAAAGTGGGGAGGGGGAGGAAAAAATATGCTTTCAAGGGAATAATAAACAAGCAATACATAATCAATAAATTCTCTGGCTAGTTATTTGGGAAAAAGTAACATGAATGCCTCTCTCATAGGTTATAGCATTGATTCAATCAACAAATATTTGCTGATCACCTACTATTTTAGGCATTGAGAAAAACTTACAATAAAAAAATCTTTGCCCTCCTAAGATAATTCGTTGAGCAGTACAGTTTCATATGTGTATTTTCCTATATGCATGTTAAGCCTCCATTTAAAAGTGAAAATAAAAAGCCTGACTTCATGGATTTTACATTCTAATGGTGATATTGACACTAAACAAAAAAGTAAAATATACAGTGTACGTGCAGTGCTATGGAGAAAACAAAAAGCAGGCAGTACTGAGATGTGGGTTGTGATTTTAAATTAAGGGCTCAGGGAAAGTCTTACTGATAAAGTTACCACATAACAATGCAAGATGCCAAATTTCAGAAAAATTACATATCATTGTTTAGTATATCATGCAATATTTGGGACATAGCTATTTTAAGCAAAATCTGGCAATCCTACTTCCTGAAAGTCAAGTGAACAAACCTCATTCCTAATAAATTAAATGCTTAATGCTTCTGAATAGGACACTAAAGCCAGAAACTATAAAAAAATAAACTGACAGATGTACTACGGAAAATGTAAAGCTTTGGTATAGCAACATAGACTAGATTAAGAAGAGCTGGGCACAGTGGCACATGCCTGTAGTCCCAGGTCCTCCAGAGGCTGAGGTGGGAGGACCTTGAGCTCAGGAGTTCAAGGCTGAGGCTGTAGGGTGCTATAATCACACCTGTGAATACTGGGTAACATAGCAAGACTTTGTCTCTTAAAACACACACACACACACACACAAACTGTACAACAAATTGGGACAAATATTTGCGAAATACAAAACTCAGGATTAATATAAGCATCATTTTCTCCTATAAAATGAGGGGAGGGGGAAGATACCTGTAGCTCATACAATTACAAGGATTTCAGAACCGTGTCTTGTACCTAATAACCAATGGCTCATTAAATGTAATAAATGGTAATCATGATGTAGGTGTACTTATAAATCAGCAAGAAAAGCACACAATTCACAAAATAATAACAACCAATTAAACTTTTGAAAATAATTCTAGTGTCAGCTTAGGCAACATGTGAACTAAAATTTGAATGACATCCTTGCACTAAGAGGTCATAAAATTTCAAAAGCAATCCATGTTTTAAAAAAATCATCAACGGACGTTAATGCTGCTGGATGAAAGATTACTGAAGAACAGGGTTTCACAGTCTCAAAGTATTACCCAAAGAGTTCTTATTTATTACAAAGCAGGAAGGCTACGATGGAAAAATCTGTGACCACTATTTACCTAAATGATGTCAAACCAAACATCAGCAATAACAGAACAAACTGATACCATGTGCCTTTCAGTGTGATGCACTGAAAAGAACACATCAACTACGTGGTACTCCTGCCAAAAACATTTAATCTGAATCTTATCATGAGACAATCAGAAATATGCAAATTGAAGGACACTGTAAAACAACTGATCTGAACTCCTCAGAAAAATGTCAATCTTGTGAAAATAAAAATTAGGCTGGGGAACTGTTCCAGATTAAAGGATACTAAAGACTAAAGAACTAGGATGACTAAAAGTAACACAGGACTTTGACTGGAGCTTGGATCCAAAAATAAAAATAGAAAAACTGTAAGGGACATTATTAGGACATTTGGGGAAATTTGATTACAGCATGGACATTAAATCATATCAAAATCATATCAGTGTTAAATTTCCTAAGTGTGATAAATATATCAGGGCAAGAGTTTTAAAAAGCCTGTGTTCTTAAGAGAAATACACTAAAATATTTTTAAGCGAACTATTTTATCTCTGACTCTCAAGTAGTTTAGTGATAAAAAACAAATACACGTATACATGTTCACATATGTATATATTATGCTTGTGTATATATGTGTGTATGTGTCTGCAGAGAAGAAGATAGAGCAAATATGATAGAATGTTGCCAAGTTATCTATAGGTTTGAAGCTGAATGCAGTGGCACGAGCCTTTAGTTCCAGCTACCTGAGAGGCTGAGGCAGGAGGACTGCTTGAGCCCAGGAGTTCAAGTCCAGCCTGACCAACACTGTCAGACCTCACTGCCTTTAAAACAAGAAAAAGAGTGGGAGAAAATATCATTGAAAAATAAAATGCATGAGGTCTAACTCCAAAAACAAACAAAAAAGGAAAGAAAATGCATTCTCTCAGTAGTAATCAAAGAAATGCCAAGAAGAATGGTTTTGAAAAAACTTAATGTTGGAGAAGCATAACTAATATAACCTTCTTTAGAGGGTGATCTGACAATCTATAAGAAATTCTGATTCTGAAACTTTTTGTTGAAACCAACTCTCTGACTATCATGTAATCAACAGAGGCCAAGGGAAGGCCAGGCGTGGTGGCTCATGCCTGTAATCCCAGCATTTTGGGAGGCCAAGGTGGGTGGATAGCTTGGGCCCAGGAGTATGAGACGGGCCTAGCCAACATGGCGAAACCGTCTCTATTAAAAATACAAAAAAGGCATGGTGGTGTGCATCTGTAGTCCCAGGTACTCGGGAGGCTGAGGCACAAGAATCACTTGAACCTGGGAGGCAGGGATTACAGTGAGCCAAGATTGTGCCACTGCACTCCAGCCTGGGTGACAGGAAAAAAAAAAAAGAGGCCAAGTGGAATTCTAGAGACTTTTAATTTCCCATTTGCAGTTCTTTCATATGAAAGTCCTATGCCCAAAGAGGTTTGAAAGTAATAAAAATTGTAGTAAAAATAAAAAATAAATGAAAGATCCTATAATAAGAATACTGTTGAGTAAATAAATTATGGCATATCTACTTGATGGCTTATCTAATGCAGTCTGTTACAATTTAAAATGATTTCACAGAGTTTAAACAGCTTCAGAACATTTCTCACAACTGTTATGTGAAAAGCAAATATTCAAGGCCATCTATAGTATGATTATACCTACATAAAATAATGAAACATGATACTGTAAGAAAATACGCCAGAATGTTATCATAATTATTTCTGGGTGATTATGTTTCTTTATTGTGTGTTTCCCAAATTTTCTGTCACAAATATGTACCTGTTTTATTTTTATAAATACTTTTTTATCCTGAAGTGGCAGGTCAATAAACAGATAACATAGACAGGCAGGCAGGCAGGCAGGCAGGCAGAGAGATAGATAGATAGATAGATAGATAGATAGATAGATAGATAGACAGACAGACAGACAAATAGGCAGGCTGGGAACGGTAACTCACATCTGTAATTCCAGCACTTCTAGAGGCCAAGGTAGGGGGATTGCTTGAGGTCAGGAACTCAAGACCAGACTGGAGAGTAGAGTGAGACCCCCCTCATCTCTACACATAAAAAATAAAATAATAGTAGTAAAATAATCTTTTAAAAAAATAAATAAAAATAAAAGACAAAACATGTGTAGCATTCCTGGACTCAGAACATAATAAAAGGTTTGTATTATTATAGTGACTTGATTTAGAGGATCTGAAAAGTGAGTGTGGAGAAATGCAGGCTCATATTCCCATAGTGAGATACTCTGTAATTAACTAGAGAGAGTTTATAAAAATGAAACTTTAAAATAACTATAAACGGATATATCAAAAATTAATAAATAAGTGGGTAAATCTCTGTTCGGGGATCTCAGCTCTGAAGGCTGTGAGACCCCTGATTTCCCACTTCACACCTCTATATTTCTCTGTGTGTGTCTAATTGCTCTAGTGCTGCTGGGTTAGGGTCTCCCCAACAGAGCGGGTCTCGGGAAGTGGCGCCCAAGGTGGGGCCTCAAATCCAGGTGGAAGCGTTGCCGGAGCGACAGTTGGAGAACGTGGAATTAGCTGGAGGACACCCGAGTACTCTTAAAGCAATCCCCGTGGTGAGTAAGAAGGGGAGTTTGGAAGCGTCAGGGTAACAATGGGACAAGTGTGGACTCTGGTTTGTTCTGCCTTGGAACTTTTTCACACTGATGAGGAGGAGGAAGGAGAGTATAACAAAGTAACAGAAGCGGTTACAGAGCATGTTTATTTACCAGCTAAAGCTAAAGTGGCAAAGGAAGGAGAGGTTCATCCCTACCCTTCTGCACCCCCTCATTATTTTGAAGAAAAAGACCCTCCAGATCTTTCTTTTCCAGAGGACACTGGGTGAAAAGCAGTTGCCCCAGTGACTGTTCAAGCAGTGCCTCGAGCGACTGCTCTCAGTTCTATTCAGGCAGGAATTCAGCAAGCTAGATGAGAGGGTGATTTAGAGGCTTGGCAGTTCCCTGTTAGAATACACCCCCCAGATCAACAAGGAAATATTACAGATAAATTTGAGCCTTTTCCTTTTAAATTCAGGAAAGCACATTTAGTTCATTATATCAAGGCCTGTGGTAGTATCGGAGGTAATCTGCACAAAGCTACTTTGTTGGCACAGGCAATGGCAGGACTGAAAGTGGATAAAGGAAATACTCTGTTTCCTGGAGCCTGTTTTAACTGTGGAAAGCCTGGTCATACTAAAAAAGAATGTAGAAAACATCAGCGAGTCAGGCCACCAGATAGGGGAAAAAAGAAAACTGCTGCGCTTGAAATATGCCCAAAATACAAAAAAGGAAAACATTGGGCTAATCAGTGTCACTCTAAGTTTGATAAAGAAGGGAACCCGATTTCAGGAAATGCCCTGAAACATTCTAAACTGGGGCATTTCCAGCTCAGGCCATTTCCTCACCCCTGTAAAATGTCTGTCCCTCACCACAGCTGGTAGTGCTGCAGTAGATTAATGCTGCACAAAAGCTGTGAGCCTTCTGCCTGAGGAACCCCCACAAAAGGTCCCAACAGGAGTCTGTGGACCCTTGCCAGCAGGGACAACAGGATTACTTTTAGGAAGATCCAGTTTAGATTTAAAAGGGTATATATACATACAGGAGTCACTGATTCAGATTACAATGGGAAAATTCAAATTGTTATATCTACTTCTGTTCCCTGGAAAGCAGAGGCAGGAAAGCATATAGCACAGCTCCTGATTGTGCTGTATGTAGGAATAGGAAAACGTGAAATTAAACGAACAGGAGGATTTTGAAGCACAAATAAACAAGGCAAAGCAGCTTATTGGGTAAATCAAATTACTAACAAATGTCCTACCTGTGAAATAACTATTCAGGGAGAGAAATTTAAAGGTTTGGTAGAAACAGGAGCAGACATTTCAATCATTTCTCTACAGCACTGGCCGTCTGCATGGCCAATCCAGCCCGCTCAATTTAACATAGTAGGGGTTGGTAAAGCCCCTGAAGTATATCAAATTAGTTATATTTTGCATTGTGAAGGGCCCAATGGACAACCTGGGACTATTCAATCAATTGTAACTTTTATACCTATAAATTTATAGGGAAGAGGTTTATTACAACAATGGAGAGCATAAGTTCTAATTCCAGAACAATTATATAGCCCTCAAAGTCAACATACAATGCATGAAATGGGGTATGTCCCTGGTATGGTACTAGAAAAAAATTTGCAAGGTTTGAAAAAGTCGCTTCAAGAGGAAAGACAAAGTTCCCACCAAAGATTAGGAAATAATTTTTGATGGCAGCCATTGTTAAGCCTCTAGAATCTATACCTTTAAAATGGTTAACAGATAAGCCAATATGGACAGAACAATGGCTGCTAAGTAAAGAGAAACTGGAGGCTTTAGAGAAATTAGTTGCTGAACAATTAGAAAATGGGCACATAGCTCCAACATTTTCCCCTTGGAATTCTCCAGTTTTCCTAATTAAGAAAAAATCAGGTAAATAGAGCCATCAATTCAGTTATACAACCTATGGGAGCATTACAGCCAGGATTGCCTTCTCCTGCTATAATTCCAAAAAATTAGCCTTTAATAGTCATAGATTCAAAAGACTGTTTTTTTTGTTTTGTTTTGTTTTGTTTTTTACTATTCCCTTAGCTAAGCAAGACTGTGAACGGTTTGCATTTCCAATTCCTGCAGTAAACAACCTGGGGTGTGCTAAGCGCTTTCATTGTTTTACAGATAGGTCTAGTAATTGTAAAGCTTCTTATTCTGGATTAAAAGGTAAAGTTTTCCAGACACCCTATACTTCAGCTCAAAAAGCGGAGCTTGTAGCTGTAATTGAGGTATTGACTGCTTTTGATATGCCTATTAATGTGATTTCTGATTCTTCATACATGGTTCATTCCACACAGTTAATTGAAAATGCTCAGTTACGATTTCATACAGATGAACAACTGATGACTTTATTTACCCAACTGCAAACAGCAGTTAGAAGTAGAATACATGCTTTTTACATCACTCACATTAGGGCTCATACACCTCTTCCAGGACCTTTGACTGAAGGGAATCAAACGGTCGACTGCCTAGTTGCTACTGCAATATCTAATGCTAGACGCTTTCACAATTTAACCCATGTTAATGCCTCTGGTCTCAAATGCAGATACAGCATTACCTGGAAAGAAGCTAAAGCTATTATCCAGCAATGCCCAACTTGCCAAATGGTACATTCCTCATCTTTCACAGGAGGAGTTAATCCTCGAGGATTGGAACCTAACACTCTTTGGCAAATAGATGTCACATATACTCCCTTGTTTGGGAAACTAGCTTACGTACCGGTATGTGTGGACACCTTTTCTCACTTTCTCTGGGCTACATGTCAATCAGGAGAGTTTTCTCCCTGTGTTAAATGTCATCATTTGCAGTTTTGTGGTGATGGGCATTCCAACCTCTATTAAAACAGATAATGCCCAGGCTATGCTAACCAAGCTCTAGCTACATTTTTCTCTATGTGGAATATTAAACACATTACTGGTATCCCATACAATTCTCTCAAGGACAAGCCATAGTGGAAAGAATGAATCTCTCCCTAAAACAGCAGTTGCAAAAGCAGAAAGGGGGAAATAGAGAATATGGAACCCCACAGATGCAAATGAATCTAGCATTATTAACTTTAAATTTTTTGAGACTACCCAAAGGCCAGATGTTATCAGCAGTTGAACAGCATCTACAGAAACCAGCTGCAAAGACAGAAGCAGAACAATTGATTTGGTGGAGAGATCCAACAACAAAAAGTTAGGAAATAGGTAAAATAATAACGTGGGGTAGAGGTTATACTTGTGTTTCTCCAGGCCAAAATCAACAGCTGATTTGGATACCATCAAGATACCTAAAACCTTATCATGAGCCAGATGCCGAGGAAGAGATTCCGGGAGGATGCCAAGGACCCCCCAGTTACAGCCATGTCAAGACTGACGCTGAGGAAGACCCCAACTGTCACGAGCAACACCCGTCAAACACAGCCACCCACCTGGGGACAGATCAAGAAGCTGTCACAGAAGGCGGAAGAAAACCTGAGGAAAGCAGGACAACCAGTCACAATGAGTAATTTAATAGTACCTGTGATAGCAGTTATCATCACTGCTGTGAATATTCCTTCAACAAAGGCTGACACAGAGAACAGTTACACTTATTAGGCATATTTATCAATCTTGGCTGGTAATAATGCCTAGATGTAATCACTCTACAACACTGTTACACATGCTTTCTGATCTCAGTATTTACCATAATAAATCTGCTCCTATAATTGAGGCATACCACCTTCAAAAACCTATTTATAAACAAAATAGAACCCGGCCAGAAATAATGAACGTACTTGTTTAGGAAGATCGCACTGCAGAACAGACAGAGGTGTTGCACAACGATTCCTATGGAATCATTATTGATTGGTCCCCTAAGGGGATGTTTTGTTTAAATTGCACCTCTCAGTCTGCATGCCATGGCCACACTATGTTCAGCTGGTCTGAACAAAATGGTCACATGGTAGAAATGATAAGAAATACGGCAAAAGTTCCTATTATCTGGAACCATGGCGGTATAGTGGCACCTCACCCTCAAATGATATGGCTCATTGCAGGAGCTAAACATAAGGATTTGTGGAAACTATTAATAGCTCTTAATAAGATCAACATTTAGGAAAGAATAAAAAAGCATCTAGAAAGACACTCTACAAACTTGTCTTTAGATATTGCAAAATTAAAGAACAAATATTTAAAGCATCCCAGGCACACCTGACCTTAATGCCGGGAACTGGAGTGCTTGAAGGAGTTACAGATAAATTAGCAGCTAGTAACCCATTAAAATGGATAAAAACACTTGGAAGCTCTGTGATTTCAATGATGATTGTGCTTTTAATCTGTATTGTTTGTCTCTGTATAGTCTGCAGATGTGGATCCTGACTCCTGTGAGAAGTAGCTCACTGTGACAAAGCTGCCTTTGCTTTCATCCATTTGTAAATCAAATAAGGGGGACGTGTTGGGAACAAGCCCCCCAAAATCTGGCCATAAACTAGGCCCCAAAACTGGCCATAAACAAAATCTCTGCAGCACTGTGACATATTCATGATGGCCATAAAGCCCACGCTGGAAGGTTGTGGGTTTACTGGAATGAGGGCAAGGAACACCTGGCCCACCCAGGGCGGAAAACGGCTTAAAGGCATTCTTAAGCTACAAACAATAGCATGAGCGATCTGTGCCTTAAGGACATGCTCCTGCTGCAGTTAACTAGCCCAACCTATTCCTTTAATTCGACCCATCCCTTCATTTCCCATAAGGGATACTTTTAGTTAATTTAATATCTATAGCAACAATGCTAATGACTGGCTTGCTGTTAATAAATATGTGGGTAAATCTCTGTTTGGGGCTCTCAGCTCTGAATGCTGTGAGGCCCCTGATTTCACACTTCACACCTCTATATTTCTGTGTGTCTTTAATTCCTCTAGCACCACTGGTTAGGGTCTCCCCAACCGAGCTGGTCTCGGCAGAAATCCCTATAATTTCTGAATGCATGCAAATCAACATTGTAAGCCGACAATTTCCAACATTTGATAGAATTTAAAAATTATTCAATGTTGTATGTGGAAACTTGAAAAACAAAGATAATTTAAAAATCATTCTCAGGGATCGGGGCATGGTTGCTAACGCCTAATCCCAGCACTTTGAGAGGCTGATGTGGGAGGATCACTTGAGGCCAGGAGTTCAAGACCAGCCTGGGCAACAAAGCAAGATCCAGTCTCTTAATTAAAATATATATATATATATATATTATTATTCAAAGTAAGTGGTTCTGAGAATAATAAAATTATTCTGAGAATCCAGAGGGCAAATTTTTTTAAAAGGTAAAATTTCCAAAGAAGCAGTTAAATTATAAACAAATAAAATTATTCTGAAATAATTAAAATAACTCAGGTGACATCAACCACTGAGACTGGCCTCTCAAGAAAGACACCTGTTTGCAATGAGAAAGGTATCTGTCTCTTACAAGTTTACGCAGGTAATATGTTTTTGGCTTATGATAAACAGCTTGTTTGAGAAGCTACCTAAGAAAAGTAGAAACCCTGTGTCAGCTATTTGTTAGACTTACTCATAGCCCCTGATGTGGCATCCAGACACCATCTACCCACCCACAGATGCTCTCTTGGCAACATCACCAGTAAGCTGGCCTTGCTGGCTCACAGAAAGAATAAACAGCACACTTAGGAGTTACTGAGCTGGAGGTGAAGACAAGGGAAAGAAATGGCTTTATTTAATAAGTGTGAATTACTGCATGATTATTTAGTAATTTTTTTCTTTGGCTAACAGTTTATTTTAACATTTTATTGAAATGGTAAAGCAGTTTAATAACCAATCGTTTTTCATGTGAAAGGACCTTTGGAAGATGCAAATTTTAAGCCCTAAACTCCATCCATTACAAAAGATAGATAACAAATTATGAAGATCAACTCTGATCAACATTTAAAGCCTACCCACCAATATTAAGCTCTAACAGTTGGTCAAATCCACCAATTTCTAAGAGCACCTGAAAGATACTTTTATTTACAGTATTAACTGCACTAAACAAATACTAGGGCAAAGTGTAAAACTTGCTTCATATAAATCAGTACATCCTCAACCCCTGGAAAGGTCTGCATGTTTTTCTATTCTTCAAAGAATTAATCTTTGGCATTGAATTTCTTTTAGTAGAAAAGGAAGATAATAGATAAGTGTCCTTCTTACTGCTTTGGATCCCTCAGAAATGGGTTTCACAACTCACCAGAGTTGCAAAACAAAAATGTGAGGGCTTGGTTGATTCTAACATACTCCTAACAATTTTCTTTCAGTGGAGAGAGCTAAATTCTCACCCAGAGCAAACAAGCAAAAACACCCCAACAGAACAATGGCAAAAACAACTGGTAGGATGTTCCCATTGGGAAGGATTCCCGGATCACCTAACGATTCCTCCTGTCATCTACTGGGTGTTGCTGCCAGGGCATTTCAGGCATCTTTGCAGTCCGAGACTCTCCTCAAAGGAAAGAACAGCAGAGACTGGGGGAATATGTTCATTTGTAAAGAAAATGAAAATGTCAGGGTCATTTTCAGAGCATGGGGTGATTAGTTTTGCCAAAAAAAAGTCAACAAAAACTGCAGAAAAACTGAGTAAAGCTACACATTCTCCTAAACTGTAAATTGCCATCAGGGTGGCTCTTTTAATCATTACATATAAAATATACAATGTACACAGTACCGTTATTTTTCTATCATTTTGGCGAATTCTAGGAGGAAAAAACGAAGAATAGGGAAGCTATAAACTTAGAAATAATTAAGTGCCTACACTGAACCACAAATTATATAGGGCTTTGTAAAAATTTGTTTTTTTTAATCCACAAGGAAGAAAAATTAATCTTTATGATTTAAAAAAGAAAAAAACTCAGAGACTCAAAGAGAAAGAAAATAATTACTTAGTTAAAATGACAAATAAGGAAACCCAAACTTTCAGCAGGACTCAGTTTCTCAATCTACCCTTCCGCTTTTCTGAAGTCCACGCCAGGGCACTGTGTTTTGAGCCTAGATCTCCATGCTCAAGTCCTCAGTTGCCAACAGCAGAGGCCCTGGGCAGAACTCCAGCCACCCCCATCTTTGTGACATGGTATTTTGACTTTGCCATGCAGACAATGCTTATCACCTAGCCAAACTTACTCTTCCGTTATGCTAAACCAGGAAGGGGGAAAGACAAGGCAAAGGAAGAAAAGACATCTATAAAATATCAGAAAATGTTTCTGAGGCACATTTTCTTTTCAGAAAAAAACTGAGCCACAGAGGAAAAAATATTCACCGATGTCAAAAGTTCTGAATGCCACTCAACCATGGGATTGCTCAATCAAAGTAGTTTCTGGATCATTTCTCCTTTAAAAGCCCCATGAAAACACAAAATCAGATCATAAGTTCTTAATCTTCTATCACATCTATGAAAGTATTTCCCTTAAATTATACATTAGTCTTCCCTTGTTAAAAAAAATGTAAGAAATAAAAATTAAAAATTCACTGCTAGCTTAAAGCTGAAAGCACTAGCTTGTTTACCTCCATGAGTTGACACAGGGTGATGAGTCCAAGGTCCCATTATCTTTTAGAGGTCAAGGATGAGATAGCTTGGCTTGTTCGATGAACACAAGGCTGTACCCTCAACACCCTGCTCAGAAATGAATGCCACTGTTTGTTCACAAAGGACAGGGAAAGAGCGTCTAGACAGATTAATACAAATCCATTCCCACTGCTGAGAAACCCAAACCACATCCTATTTGATGGCTCATTTAAAAAAAATTACTTGGGAAGTGTTCAGGCAGCAGATAACTTCCTACACTAGTTAGAAAAAACAGCTAATCAACAATACATCACACATAATATAAGCTTGACTCAATGAGCTCAAATCATACAAAAATATGAGACTGAGACATGTCTGGTTCGCCTCTGCCTCCTGAATTATTGGGCGTAGCACTTTCAAGCAGAGATCCATGTATATTTATACCCGAAAGGTTAAATGCATCCACTATTTTATGTTATGTTATGTTATTTTAGACACAGGGTCTCATCGTGTCACCCAGTCTGGAGTACAGTGGCACGATCTTCGCTTACTGCAGCCTCGCACTCCTGGCCTCAAGCAATCCTCCTGCCTCAGCCTCCCAAGCAGCGGGGACTACAGGTGTGTGCCACCACACTCAGCTAATTTTTAAAATTTCTTTGTAGAGATGAGGGTCTTGCTGTGTTACCTAGGCTTGTCTTGAACTGTCCTCAAGCCTCAGCCTCCCAAAGCACTGGGATTATAGGCATGAGTCACCAGGCCTGGCCATTAAATACATCTATAACCTACTTTATAAGTAATTCTGAAAAATCTGTAGGGTCTAAAAATAAAGTGGTTTTTTTCCTTCCTTCTGGAAGACATAAGTTAAAAAGGCATTGTGTACAAAACTCAGTAAGACAAAGAATTTAACCTTCCACTGTGTAGCTAAGAATTACCATTTAGTTAAGAGCTCCTTGAGTGTCATGACTGTGCTAACTGTTGTATTAATAATCATCCTGGCTGGGCGTGGTAGTTCACGCCTGTAATCCCAACATTTTGGGAGGCTGAGGCAGGCAGATCGCTTGAGGTCAGGAGTTTGAGACCACCCTAGTGAACATGGTGAAACTCTGTCTCTACTAAAAATACAAAAAATTAGCTGGGTGTAGTGGTGCACACCTGTAGTCCCAGTTACTCAGGTGGCTGAGGCACGAGAATCGTTTGAGCCTGGGAGGTGGAGGCTGCAGTGAGCCAAGATCACACCACTGCACTCCAGCCTGGGCAACAGAGTGAGACTCTGTCAAAAAAAAAGAAAAAAAATCATCTCACCCATCCTCAGGTCCATCCTGTGAGGTCTGCTCTAAAGACACCAGGGTGAATGGTGTGTCTATGAGGAGGAAACTCACTGTCTTGCTCCAGATGTGCATGCAAAGTATTACTTCAGCTTCGTTTTACTCAGAAGGACAGCTGGGCTCAGATACCTTTGATAAGAAATCAAAGGTGGGACCCCAGAAATCCAAGTGGGACCTTATGGGACTCCAAAAATGGAGTTCTTTCCACTCTGCTTTATTGCCTCTGATTTGTTTATCCATACCTTTCTATAGAATTTGACCTTCCAGGTAAAATCAGCAATAAAAGCAAACACTCATTTTGCACATTTTTAAGGGGTTTTTGTTGTTTTTATTTTTTAATCTTACAGCTCAAATAAATGTTTCTCTACCAGAAGTACTCAAAAATTATTATTATTATTATCATTTTCGAGACGGAGTCTCGCTCTGTCACCCAAACTGGAGTGCAGTGGGCATGATCTTGACTCAATGTTGCAACCTCCACCTCCAGGATTCAAGTGATTCTCGTACCTCAGCCTCCTGAGTAGCTGAGATTACAGGTGCACGCCACCACGCCTGACTAGTTTTTGTATTTTTAGTAGAGATGGGGTTTCACCGTGTTGGCCAGGCTGGTCTCGAACTCCTGACCTCGGCCTCCCAAAGTGCTGGGATTACAGGCGTGAGCCACTGCGCCTGGCCAAAAATATTTTCAAAACTTCAGCAAATAAAGTATAAATAAAGCAAAATCATTAACGTAATATAAACTACTTATATATAATACAAACATGAACTATTTACTATATATATTTATTTTACCTGAGCTATGCTTTGTTCTCTCAAATTTGTTATAAGGAAACCATTTTCAAGCCATGGCCCATGGATTCTACCAGTAATGATTAGTGTTTCGTGCTGGGAGTCCTGTAAAATCCTGTCTTCATTAGACATAATATACCATACTTTATGAGTTCTGGCTCAACAGGTTACCTTATGGCTAAGAACTAGACTTACTTTTTAGATAGTTCACTAAGAGCAAAATCTGTAACTGGGCCAGAAGGCCCTGCACATGGCTTGCCTGTCTTCCAGCTTCCTGCTCCCTCCTCTGCCTGCACAACACTGCTTGGCACTGGCCTTCTGCCACTACTGGAACCTGTCGGCCCTTCTCCCTGTTGTGGCTGAGCCTTTGGAAAAGGCGCTTCATCATCGTGGAGCGTTCCCACTACTGTCACAAAGCTCTCACTGACCATTCTTTTACTTCTTGGTGCATAAAACTCTCTTTCTTAGAGAGGCCTGCCCTGACGGCTGCAGATGAGGTCCGTTTACCCTGTTCTGCCCTCTCAAAGCACTTTCCACCCTTTACTGGACAAATTTCTGTCACTCCCACTAGACTGCAAACTCCATGAGGGCAGGGCATGTTTTGTTCACCACAGTATCCTCAGCACCAGATCAGTGCCTGGCACACACGCATTAATTAAACAAACATTTGAGCACTAGTGCACATAACGGATTGTTGTAGGCACAGGGGACATATCATGAACCTCAGATTCTAGTCAAGGAAACAGACAACGGTGGGGGTATGGACCAAAGGAAACAATCAGTGCTTCAGAAAACGAGAGCAAGGAAGAGGGGATGTAAGAGTCACTTTATTTATTTAACTTAACTTAATTAATTTTTTTTTTTTTCAGACGGAGTCTTGCTCTGTCACCCAGGCTAGAGTGCAGTCGCACCATCTTGGCTCACTGTAAGCTCCGCCTCCTGGGTTCATGCCATTCCCCTGCCTTAGCCTCCTGAGTAACTGGGACTACAGGCTCCTGCCACCACACCTGGCTAATTTTTTTTGTATTTTCAGTAGAGATGGGGTTTCACTGTGTTAGCCAGGAAGGTCTCAATCTCCTGACTTCATGATCCGCCCACCTTGGCCTCCCAAAGTGCGGGATTACAGGCATGAGCCACCACGTCCAGCCAAGAGTCACTTTAAATGCAGTTGAAGGCACAACATCATTAAGAAATTTTGAACAACTGTTTGATGGAGGTGGTGAGGGAGTCCAAATCACTAAATATCTGAGGAAAGATATTCCCCAGAATATACCATTCTTATAAAATGCCATACTTAAAATATGCCATATTTTATGAGTTCTGGCCCAAAAGGTTACCTTACAGCTTCGGATTGGAGTAACTTTTTAGATAGTTCACTAAGAGCAAAATCTGTAACTCGGCCAGAAGGCCCTGCAGCCTGTGGCCAGCTTGTCTTCCAGCTTCCTGCTCCCTTCTCCCTTGGGAGAAGTAGTGAGTGAAAAGGCCACCTGAGGACCTGTGGAGTATGATCTGGAATAAGCAAGCATATAGCAGACACTCTATGGCATGAATAAGGCTGCACAGGGAAGCTACGTTAAATCATGCTATTAATTATCACAGATGCCAAAGTGAAGCTAAGTTTCCATCATGTAACTTCTCTGTGGGGAGTAACACAGCATGTGACCCAAAGAACAAACATCCTTACGAATCAACACTTGCCTGTTCCTTACTGTCCCCTCAACCAAACTTGCCCATGTCACTGTGCTGGTTACTCATTTCTTGGCCAATTTCCAGAATATATACTTGTCTCTTACTATTCAGCCTTTGAGATGGGATCTTGCTACACTGCCCAGGCTGGACTTGAACTCCTGGGCTCCACAATCCTCCTGCCTCAGTCTCCTGAGTAGCTGGGACTATAGACTTGTGCCATCACTCCTGGCTGCTAACTTTTTAAAAACAGATGTCCCCAATATAAACATGAATTCCACTGCAGGTAGCAAATTCTACAGTAGGTTTTGTTGCAGTGTTACTGGTTTCACTGGCCTAACAACTGACCTTAAACATATGTAGATGGAAACATTTTATTGTAAATTTAATGTTTTCTCAGAAATTTTAGTAGTAAAAAGAAAGGAAAATAACCACTAGAGGTAAGTGAAGAGGACTGTATGTAAATCCTATAAAACAGCAGCAGAAAAAATTCGCCCTATGGCCAATGAATGCAGGAGAAAAGGACATGCCTAAAAAACAGATGAAAAGCTGTACCTAATATTTTGAAATGAACTAAAAGATTTAAGATAATAATATATAAAAGAACATTAAAGCCAGGCATGGTGGCTTGCACCCATAATCCTAGCTACTCGGGAGGCTGAGGCAGCGGGATTATATGAGCTCAGGGATTCAAGGCCAGCCTGGGCAATACAGTAAGACCCTGTGCCTTAATTTTTTTCTTTAATTAGCCAGGCATACTGGCGCACATCTGTAGTCCTAGCTACTCAGGAGGCTGAAGCAGGAGGATTGCTTAAGGCCAGGAGATTGAGGCTGCAGTGAGCTATGATAGCACCAACACACTCCAGCCTAGGTAACAGATAGACACCCGACTAAAAATAAATAAGTAAATTCATAGACAGATAGACAGACAAAGAGAATGAACATTAAGTCAGAATTAGGAAATCTCAAAAATGAGGTCATAGTACTCAAGAAAACGTTAAAATTCAAAAAAAAGTTAGATATAAAAAGGAAAATTGTTTTATGAGGGCCAAATTAGAAAAAATACAAGAATTAAAAAAAAAAAAAGCTGTAAGAGAAATAGGTAATTAAAAGATAAAAAATTTTAAAACAAAAAAAATTAAATTAAATAATTAGAAATTAAATAAATTAAAAATGATTTGAAAGAAAGTGACACAGATGATGGGCAAAGATCCAAACAGCTATAACAGAAGTTTTCAGAGACAAAAACAAAAGCAAGGGAACAGAACGATGCTGAAAATTACAACTCAAGAAACCTCTGCTCAGATAACCAAAAAAGGCTCAATTTTGCACGCTGGAAGGCTATACCATATACATCTGCAAAAATGAATCCAAAACAACTAGTCAAAAACTAGGAGACTTAAAAAAAAATTCACTGCATCTGGTCAAAAAGAGTAAGTCAAGACGAAAAAAGTCAGATTGCTATCACACTTTGAGAGAAGCATTTCAAGCCAAAATAAAATGGAATATATTTAAGATTCTCAAAGAAACAACATTTGAATCAAGGGTTCTTTTACACCTAGCTGAGCCTACTTTCAAGTACAAAGGCTTCTGACAAGCTAACATTCAAGAACTCATGGAGCATTTTTCCCATGACTCTTCCAAAAAAATGTACTAGATGACCAGACTCATGGAACAAACATTATCGTACAAACTGAGAGTGAGAATTAAATGTACACTTACCTGTAAAACGGAGACCAAACGATGGTTATAAGGGTTACCCTAGAGTACACAATGGCTATTTGCTCTGACAATGTAGACACAGTATAATTATTTTAAAATGAAAAGGACAGAACGAAGAGGGCAACAAGAAGGTAGAATAAGAGTGCTGACTTCCTTACAGCTAATAAAGCGTATTTCTCTAAATCAGACACAGAAGAGGGAAGGCAGGGAAAATAAGAAATTATAGCTAATTTCAATATTGGTCATAGTAGGGAACCAACAGACAATGACCAAAAAGAGATAAGATTGAAGTATTGTATAACGTTATTTGTGGCAGACTGTAAAACGGCAAAAAAATCCTTCCTTTTTATGCATGCCCCTTGCAATGTGACTTTTCTGCTCCTGCCATCAAGAGGTGCGGTGTGTTTACTGCTCCCCTCGAATTTAAGATTGGCATGAGACCTGCTTTGGCTGAAGGTGTGTTAACAAGCATAATGCAAACTGAGGCTTGTCGGGTAGCTTGTGCTGTCATGCTGCTGGGAACCCTTTGGTCACCATGTGGACAAGCCTGGACTAGCCATCTACAGGATGAGAGACCACATGGGGAGAGGCTCCCACTGTCCCAGCAATCCCAGCTGAGACACCGGAAGTGTGACTGAGGTCATCCAATCCCAGCCAGTCCGGCCTAGACCAGAACTGCCTAGGCAACCTACAGAATTATGGGAAACAGTAAGTATTGTTCTAAACCATTATGTGTTCAAAAAATGAGGGTTAGAACGAGGAGGACATCTGAAAAATAGAGTATGCCTGAAGACTGCCTTATCAGTGAATAGCTTATATGCTGAAAAACAGAATATGTTTGAAGACTGCCTTATAAGTTAACAGAAAATAAAAGGTTATCTTTTCTTTTTTCTTTTTTTGAGATGGAGTCTTGCTCTTGCTGCCCCAACTAGAGTGCAGTGGCACAATCTTGGCTCACTGCAACCTCCACCTCCCAGGTTCAAGTGACTCTCATGCCTTGGCTTCCTGAGTAGCTGGGATTACAGGTGTGCACCACCACACCCAGCTAATTTTTTTGTATTTTTAGTAGTGACGGGGTTGGCCAGGCTTGTCTCAAACTCTTGGCCTCAAGTGATCCGTCTTGGCCTCCCAAAGTGCTGAGATTACAGGCATGAGCCGTTATGTCTGGTCAAAAGGATATTTTTTCAAACCAGATGTTGAGGGGGTGTTATCTAATTTCAATATTCCTATTAGGAAAATAATGGATAATGAAAAAAATGGGGAGTGGCTATGGTATTACATAATGGCATATGTAGCCCTTAGAACAAAAATTTAATTTACGCTTTTTAAAAAACCCCACAAAAATAATAAAAATAATACAAATTAAAAGGGATAGAGAATAAATAAAACAGACCACAGAGAAAGACAACTTCATATACCCAGGAGGTCAAGGCTGCAGTAAGCTGAGATCACACCACTACACTCCAGCCTGGGCAACAGAGCAAGATCCTGTCTCAAAAAAAAAAAAAAAAAAAAGACTACTCATATAAAAGACTTGCATACATACATATGTAATATGAAACAATCACAGAGCCAAGGCCAAACATATTGGCTTTACCAATACATTTAAATGGGCTTAATTTATGTGTTAAAAATTAAAAAAAATTCAGATTGGCTAGCAAAGCAAAATCCCACACTATGTCATATTACCATTGTGGTACTACTATGCAATAATCTCCTGAATGGCTTGTAAAATAAAAAAAGGAAAGTAGAAAAAAGTAAACATAGCAGATTGACAATTTACCTAAGAAACAGAGGAATATAAATATGTACACTTATCTTTTTATATTAAGAAAAACAATGGAAGGATGAAGCAAAAACAAAAATTATTTTTAAAAAGTTACTCATTAAGGGGGGTAGAGAACAGGATGGAGGAGACAGGAATTAAAAACTAGACTTTTCTCAATATAGTACACCTTCTCTTTTAAAAAGTGATCTCTAAGAAATGAAAATAAAACAAATGAACCCAATGTCTCCAATTGGGGGCATAAGCTCACAGAGAGGGAATGTCCCAGAAGCTGTCAGACTGTGAGCCCCTAGAGATATACTAAGGTGGAAAGAACCGCACAAGACAAATCGAGCCATCCTCCATTACTAAATTGGTGGTGAATGCACTGGTTTTGTTACTCTGAGGTTGTTGGGTGTATATCATGGGATAAAGCAACTGAATGATTTTATGATATTCTATTTCTACCATCTCCAGTGTCACTGAGAACCAGAATTCTTGCTATGGGAGAAAGAAGGTATACATTTAGGATAAAAGAGATTAAGTAGAAAACCTATAGTCCTGATGTTGCATCAGAAATACCAGTTTGAACTCATGATGTATTTTTATCTGAAAGAAAGAAAAGATGGGCGTGGAGAGGAGGGGAGAGGGGAAGGGAGATGAGGAGAGGGGAGGGGAGGGGAGAACATTTTCTGAGCTCTGTCTGTTGTAAAAGGCTCAGAAACAATAACCAACCCAGTACAATGAGCACTCCAGCACCCAGAATTAGGTCTCGAAATGCCATTTTCCATGAAAGGAACCAGAGCTCTTTGTAGTAGTGCTGATTCCAGGTCTGGGGAAGCGAATGTACGAGATGAGCCTGGAACATCTTGTCATCTCAGAGGGCCAGTCAAAAGAATTCATTGGCCAACCTCAAGAGGTTCTGATTTGCAACACTGGGAGAACTGGGGCATTAGTAAGGGTCAAAACTGTGACTGACTAAATCATATTACAGACGTCTCTATGTCATTATGTCCACAAGTCCATGATGATACTAAAACAAACTAACTAGTTACTATTGTCCAATTCTAGGCAGGAATCAAACAAATTCTGCTTTTCCTATACCAATTGCCAACCACATAGCAGATAAGTTTCTCTTTATAGATATATTCCAACGAATAAACGAAAACATGCTAGAATTACAGTACCGCCACCATATTGCAGTGTCTAATGAAATAATGGATCTAGGTTAAGCATTAACACAGCCAATAAATCATACACAGAAAGAGAGATACTAGATACTAGATGTGCTTCCTGATGGAAGAACACACCACCACCTGTGAAGCAGTCTTGCAGCCTCAAAACATCAATTATTATTCTGATCAAGCTTCCAGCTTTAACAACAAGCTTATATGAAAAAGGAGGACAAAAGAATATATAAAACAACAGGAGAGGCAGGGAGTGGATACAATCAGTAAAGTTCAGACTGTAAGAAATGCTACAGGACAAATGACCTTGCTTCTTCAACAAATGAGGGGGTGAGGGCAGAAGAGAGACACACTTATAGATTAAGAGACACCACAGACAATTTCAACCACCACCATGTGTGGCCCTTGTATGAATCTTGACTTGAACGGAAAAAGATAAACTCATGAGATTTGTGAGATAACATGAAATTTTAACAGTCTATCAATAGGTTATCATAGGCCGGGCGCGGTGGCTCAAGCCTGTGATCCCAGCACTTTGGGAGGCCGAGACGGGCGGATCACGACGAGGTCAGGAGATCGAGGCCATCCTGGCTAACACGGTGAAACCCCGTCTCTACTAAAATATACAAAAAATTAGCCGGGCGAGATGGCGGGCGCCTGTGGTCCCAGCTACTCGGGAGGCTGAGGCGAGAGAATGGCATAGACGCGGGAGGCGGAGCTTGCAGTGAGCTGAGATTCGGCCACTGCACTCCAGCCTGGGCGACGGAGCGAGACTCCGTCTCAAAAAAAAAAAAAAAAAAAAAAAAAAATAGTTTATCATATTATGATATTAATGATTTATTTTTTAGGAGCAATACTAATATTGTACCTATGCTTAAAAAAATAATCTGGCCGGGCGCGGTGGCTCAAGCCTGTAATCCCAGCACTTTGGGAGGCCGAGATGGGTGGATCACGAGGTCAGGAGATCGAGACCATCCCGGCTAACATGGTGAAACCCCGTCTCTACTAAAAAAGTACAAAAAACTAGCCGGGCGATGTGGCGGGCGCCTGTAGTCCCAGGTACTCGGGAGGCTGAGGCAGGAGAATGGCGTAAACCCGGGAGGCGGAGCTTGCAGTGAGCTGAGATCCGGCCACTGCACTCCAGCCTGGGCGGCAGAGCGAGACTCCGTCTCAAAAAAAAAAAATAATAATAATAATCTGTGGGCCAGGTATGGTGGCTCATGCCTGCAATTTCAGCACTTTGGGAGGCCAAGGTGGGCAGATTGTTTGAGCTTAGTGAGACCAGCCTGGGCAACATATCGAAACCCTGTCTCTAACAAAAATTAGCCAGGTACAGTGACATGCGCCTGTAGTCCCAGCTACTAGGAAGACTGAGGCAGGAGAACAGCTTAAGCCTGGGAGGTGGAGGTTGCAGCGAGTGGAGATCGCACCACTGCACTCTAGCCTGGGTGATGGGAGTGAAACCCTGTCTCAAAAAAAAAAGAATCTGTTTTTAAAAGATACACACTGGAATACTGCCCAGTGAATATGATATGGATCTAGCTTCAAAATAAAACAAAAAGTGAGAGAGCAGGTGTTTGTAGAGATGAAACAGGACTGGCCATGATAAGTGGCTGAAGGGGTGGGGGGTGAGTACAGACTTGTCACTAGATTCTTCTTTATGGTGTGTGTGTCTTGGACATTTTTTTCCACAACAAAAAGTTCAACCAAACAAACAACGTGAGTTCAACAGGTTCTCCCTCTGAGCATGGAGGAGACTGGCCACTGCCATAGCCATGGTGTTGGCCTCCCTGGTGACACAATGCTTTATCCTTTAATTCTCTAGTCTAGTTTCTCCAAATAGCTTCAGTAAGGTAAAAGATTTTTTATCAGAACACCATTTTCACTTTCACTGCTTTTCAGCTCTATCAAGGGCTGCTATAATGTACACTTTGGCAAACTAAACATTCCTTTTTCTTTTTCATATGAAAAACAAAGCAAAATAGAGTACTTGACAGACAACAGAGAATTTCCTCTTCTTTTCCCTTTAGAATAATGAAGATGAGGCCTCAGCCCTGACTAAGACATGAGCCAGATTTGGGCTTCCTCAGAGCTTTCACACTCACGGGGATTAGGAATTCAAGCTCTAACAGAGCACAGATATCCCCAAACTCAATCTCTTGCAGCCGTTCTCTGAAAGTAAACGAAGGTTGCCAAAAAATTCTATGGCCTGCAGGTCCCTGTGTCACCCCATCCTCCAGCTGGACAAATCTCTGACATGCGGTAAAGCCTGTGCAAAGTCACATGTCAGGAAATAAACACACAGAGCCACTCCACTGAACATCGGTTCACAGTCACAGGAACGCTTTTGCTTTCTATTTAGAATATGTGTTAAATATATGTAACTGGCCGGGCGTGGTGGCTCACGCCTGTAATCCCAGCACTTTGGGAGGCCGTGGCGGGCGGATCACCTGAGGTTGGGAGTTTGAGACCAGCCTGACCAACAAGAAGAAACCCCGTCTCTACCAAAAATACAAAATTAGCCAGGTGTAGTGGTACATGCCTGTAATCCCAGCTACACGGGAGGGAGGCTGAGGCAGGAGAATTGCAAGCTGGGAGGTTGAGGTTGTGCTAAGACAAGATTGCACCATTGCACTCCAGCCTGGGTAATAAGAGCGAAACTCCATCTCAAAAAAAAAAAAAAACATGGAACCACCACCTATTGACCTCTCAGTCAACAATGGACCCCCCATATATATGGTGGTCCCATAAGATTATGATACTATATCTTTTCTATGTTTAGATATACAAATACCATTGCATTACAACTGCCTACTGTATTCAGTACAGTAACATGCTGTACAGGTGGGCAGCCTAGAAGCAACAGGCTACTCCTTGTAGTCTAGGACTGTAGGCTGCACCATATAGGTTTAAGTACACAATGATGTTCATACAATGAAAATGCCTAACAATGCATTTCTCAGAAGGTGGCCCCTGTTTATTAAGCTTATGACTGTATTACTAAGGAGCTACGTCAAAGGTAAAAATAGTCCAGCAGGTAAAAACAAGAAAAGCTCAAACACCAATACTACAGAGAGATCTTTAGCCACAGACATCATTTGCACATCAAGAACCAAACAGAATTGGGGTACAGGTGAGGAGGTAGGCTGAGCTAAGGTAGAGCTTCTTCCCACTAGGAATGTATAGGAGTATTAAAGGATAATTAGAACTTTTTTTCCTAAATGCACAAATATCAGGTGTCAGAAATAAGAGAGAAAAGAGCCAGGCATAGTGGCACACGCCTGAAATCCTGGCTAACTGGAAGGCTGAGGCAGGAGGACGGCTTGAGTCCTGGAGTTTAAGGCCAGCCTGGGTGGCACAGTGAGACTTGGTCTCTTAATAAGAGGGAAGCAGGAAGGGGAGAAATAAGAGAAAATATAAAGCCAGGGCTTAAGAGAAAGAGTGCGCTGGGGCAGCCCCGGTGGAAAAAAGGCGAAAACAAGACCAGGTATAGGGGCCAATATCCAGAAGTCACACAGACCCAGACATGGCCTCAGACCTGTGTGGCACAGGAAGCTGGAACAAGGTCACTGCATCAAGCTGGGCACACAGAAAGGCTGCCCTCTCTAAGTGAAGAAGGCAAGAACAACAACCAGCCCAGAGAAATGGCAACCAACGCTCCCTGTCCATGGCCTGGGGTAGGGAGACAAAGGTCTGTAAAGAGAAATCTCATCTCAAGCCTGCTCCACAAGTGGGTGCTAAGAAAAAAGGAACAAAGAAAACACCTGGCAATAGTAAAGATGAATGGACCCAATTCACCATTTGAAAGACAGATTCTCATATTGAAGAAAAGCAAATTTACATCTAGATGCTCTTCACAAAAGACACATAAAAAGCTACTCAGAAAGAAATTCAGAAGTAAAAGGATGCAAAAGATGTATCAGGCAAATACTAAAAAAAAAAAAAAAAAAAAAAAAAGGAAAACCTTGACATAAAGTTGTCAGACAAAATGAGTTCAGGCAAAAAAACCCCCAAACAACAAACCACTAATTAGAAAAACAGCATTAAACTATGCAAAGCAAAAACTGACAGAATTATAAAGAAAAACTAACAAGTACACATACACATACACACACACACAAACTATACATACACATATATATATATCCCCCAATTATAAACTCATGTCAAGCAAACAAAAATAATTAGTAAATATATAGAAGACTGGGACATTTCTGACAAACCCTACACTTAACAATTAGAAAATGTACTTTCAAACAAACTTGGCACATTTACAAAACCTGACTAGGCCGTAAAGCAAGACTCAACAAATAGCACACACTGTCTTAACCACATTCTCTAAAACACAATGCAATACAATCAGAAAATACAGTCAGGACAGGATGCAAATTAGAGCAATCTCTGCTTTCTGCCCCATTTCTCTGAACACAGTTGGAGAAGCCTATCCTCCTGCTGACCTAAAATTAATACTGCACATACGTAGAGAGATCAGATACAGAAAAGCCTAAAGATTTATACAGAACATGAAATGATTATTACATTTAATATCAAAGACAGAACAGCTAACTGAAGGAAAACAAAACCTGCCTGCCTCTTTGAACCTCCCAGAAGTGACAGAAGGATTAGGGACATAAAGGGCTCAGTCATTCAGAGGACAGGGAGGTCCTGAAACAACCTAAGTATAGTCACGTGTCGCCTAATGAAGGGGTATGTTCTGAGGAATGCATTGTTGTGTGAATACCATAGGGAGCACTTACACTAGATGGTGCAGCCTACTACCCGCCTGGGCTATACAGTATAGCCTATTGATCCTAGGCTACAAACCTGCACAGCATGGTACTGAATACTGTAGGCAACTGTAACACAATGGTTAAGTATCTGTTTATCTAAACACAGAGAAGGTACAGTAAAAATATGGTATTACAATCTTATGGGGCCACTGTGGTGTGTGCAGTCCATAGTTGATTGAAATGTCATTATGTAGCATATGACCGTAGTTGATTCTAACCTGTGATGTATTAAAATTCTCACTTTTCTTAGCCTAAGACACTTAAAATATTTCATGGAGTGTTGTTTCCCCAAGACAGCTACCTGGTTATGACTTCTTTATTTTGTTTGTTTTTTCTTATCAGTAAGCTCTCCAAGAACGGCCAAGGCCTGAAGGCAAACCAGTATGTCATCATACCCTTGGTCCATCACTGGCGGTTTAGATTATCAAGATTCATTACTAGGTACACCTTCCTGTCCAAACATGAATTATGAAAAAGATCTTTACTCCTAGGGGCAGCTGTTCACTACTGCTGCTAAACTGCAGCGTTAAGAGTATCTGATTTATCAAGATAAGGAGACAAAGACCAAGCTTGAACATAATCACTTTTCAAACTGCTTGCAAAGCATTCAAAGTGGGGAAAGACAAGAAGGGGAAAAGTTCCTTTAACTAAAATTAGAAACCTACTGATAATTTAAAGGAAACTCTTTAAATTTACTTAAAATATGTTACTGAAGATATTTTATCTCCACTAGAATATAATTTCCCAAACATTATTCAATTAAAATATCTCAAAAATAATATGAAAACTGAGTAATCAACTGCCTATAAAAATTTCTCCAAGTAGTTAACATCAGCAAAATACAGCCATCATTCAGTGCCACTCGGATCCTGCTTCATAGTTTTTATGTGTGTCTTTCCTTGTTCAGATCCATTAAATTTTTCTATTACCAGACAACATAGAATATCATACATATAAAATGAAACTCTGATTTCCTTTGTATATCAAGATGAATCTCTCCTTTAAATATTATAGTCCAACCCAGCATATGGAATAGGGAGGAAAGGGGATATAATTTCATGAGAAAAGAGAAGGACTCAAACAATGTCAGATTTTGAAACAGTCTATAATAGACACAACTACTACTACAAAATATGAGGAGTGTTAAATTTCCTTGTTTCAGTTTGTCTGAAGTTGTCCAGAATACTTACAGATAATCTTGCAATGGAATTTCAGTATGAAGATCTCTAAGAAAAAGATCCGGATTAAGTTCTTAAGCTAGTAAATGTGCCCATCAAGGGATAAAGGATGTCCCCCAAGAAATGAAACAGATGACTCCCTCCCATCTGAAAGATAAGGATGTCTCTGGAAAACTCAGGATGCCTAGTTTGAAGTTGTCCGAGACTCATCAGTTTCCAGCACTTAATACTGATGTGGTATTTTGTAACCCTTAATGCAGTGGTCACAGAAGGGACAACCCTTCTATGATGGCAAGGCAGTGAACCCAATTATTCCCATCAAGGTGGGATGCACAAACTTCCCGTTCAAATGAAGGTCAGCACAGCGAGCAAACAGGGACCATGAATCAAGCTTCCAGGTCATGAGGGAAGGCAGTGGCATGGAGGCTGTGTGCTCTGCGGGGACAGAGGACCCTCCCCTCAGCATGTCCCTCCTATTCATGGCACCCTCTCTTCATTACCACCTACCTGCAAAGGAGCCCTGCAAGCCTATTACAGAGCGGCTCAGTGAATCCAGAGATTCGGTTCGCTCAACAGACCTAAAAGCAACACTCTCCTTAATTGCAGGCTCCACCAGGAAAAGACTGTACTGTCATATGCACAGAGTTGAAAAGAAAGATTGCCTAATAGGAAGGACACTGAGTGCTCTCACCATGATTTCAACCAAATTTTCTTTTTCTTTTTTTTTTTTTTTTTTGAGATGGAGTCTCGCTCTGAAGCCCAAACTGGAGTGTACAGTGGTGCAATCCTGGCTCACCGCACCTCCACCTCCTGGGTTCAAGCAATCCTCACACCTCAGCCTCCTGAGTAGCTAGGATTACAGGTGTGCACCACCAGGCCCGGCTAACTTTTTTTGTATATTTAGTAGAGGCGGGGTTTCACCACGTTGGCCAGGCTGGTCTTGAACTCCTGATCTCAAGTGATTCGCCCACCTCAGCCTCCCAAAGTGCTAGGATTACAGGCGTGAGCCACCACCTATAACCAAATTTTCTACATGTTACTTTTCCCAAGAACCTGCCAAAAGAATTAAATAAATCATCCACTGTTTTCACTCAGCTCCTATCTCAGGCCGCTTCCTTCTACAGGGGCCAAGGTGCAAGTTAAGCATCTGAAATGAAGAGGCTGGCAAAGTAAACCATGCATCCCTGGTTTTCTCAAACTTCATCACACAAAGGAAAAGTCAAGGCTGTAATCCACAATACGGAGATTCGTCTGCAGAAAATAAACTATCAAGAAAAGAATAAAGCAACATCATCTTCAATTAAAGTCAAATTCAACAGTTGTCTCCTATGTCTCTGTTCACCTAACTATGCAATACTTAGAGCCGTCCATGGTCACCCTGCCAGGGTTAAAGTTGGGCCAGGAGTGGCCGGGCCTGCCTGCAGCCAGCCCATTTTTGCAGCATTTCTCTTGTCAGGCAAGAACCAGAATGACTGTCCTGAAGCTCTGAGTTAAGTACCTCTCCTTTAAAAGCAAATTAAAAGTAGACAGCCCAGAAATCCTCTTCCTAACGGCGCTGGGTCAAACACCCTGGTGAAGAAAGGAAGGGAGAGAACAACAAACACTCCAGTCTTGCAGCTATATTCTATAAAGTCTTCTTTGTTAAATAAAATGTATAGAAGTCAATGGTTTGGACGGAGCTCCTGTACTAGGCCCAATAACCCAAACTGAAATGGAGTCACTCATGTTAAAGTTCCATGTCACCAAGCGGAAACTAATTTCTCTATCTGACCTTGTGGGGAATCCAAATGAGAGTAAATAGTTGAATCTCCAAACAAGCCAGTTTTACCTGACATGATAAATTGAGTTCCCTCTGCTTTAACCTTTACAAGGAAAGTAACTCTGAAATGACCAATCTGTTTTTTTGTTTTCTGTTTCTGTTTTCTTCAACCATTCTCTATCTATAAAACCAAGCTCCTCTGCCCAGCTCATTGGAACACCCGTTCTATTTTATAAAATGAGTTGTTGTCCCATTCTAGAACTGCAAATAAAGCCAATCACGATTTTTAAACAAAATCTATCATAATTTTTTTCTTTTTGATATCATGAAAGCTGAATTAGCAAATGCTGAGTCATTGTTTCTAGGGAAATACAAGATTAGGGTCGTACAAGCTTCTGGTCACATTTTCATCAACCGATCAATACATTATCTTGTTTTATGTGTGTTTGCTTCTGTTTAAAGACATCTTAGTGAAAATATTGTTGATTCATTAACACTGAACTAATCGCCAACAGCACTATAACTCATGTGTGAACAAAGCTCATCTAACACGTATTTTCTCTGTAAGGCACCTCACAGCCTTCTTGCATTCAGGAACACTGGGTATCCCTCCAACACTACGCTTTGGGGTCATTTTCAACAGCAAAATTACTAATAAAAAGGACAAAAATTCAAAACAAAAAACTGGCACTAAAAGCCTGTGAAAAGGAGCCCTTTTTACAGCACAAGAGCAGAAACTGGAAGCCAGAGTGCAGTCTCCTTCAGCTTTGGCTGGGAGCACACGTTGGGCAATACAAAATTTTCCCAATCTGCATATCCCTGGGGATGACCACAAAAGCACGTGAAAACTGAATTGCGGGTTACAAAAAATGTGAATATCTGAATTCACAAATACAGAATCTGTGAATAATGAGGACTGACTGTATTTTTAAAACCATGCCCAAAACAGCTGCCCAAACTGAGTGTCAGAATAAATCCATAGCCCTAACAAGTACAACTTCACCTTACAGCAAACTTCTCCTGTGCCTATGGAATCCTCACATTCCTTAAGAACCGACTCAAAAGTTAACCTCAGTAACAGAAAGCTGCTCTAGTAACTGCTGAAGTGGGATCCCCGCAAGAGGCTCCAGAGGAGACCCCTGACTGCACTGATAAGAGATTAATTAGAATGGCAATGCAGCTGTAGGAAGCCATGGGAAAGAAAAGGAAAGACAACTAAAAATCATTCTGGCAGCAGCTTTTGTCTCGTTTAAAAGGTACAGACAGGAGAAGACCTGCAAGTCACTTAGAGCAACAAACATGGCCCTACCTGAGGGACATGCTGTCATTTTGCAAGCCGATCATACATACAAACACCAAGACCTTTACACTCACAGTCTCCATGATGCAGCAATACATCTTTTTTACAAAACTGCCTTTGTGATATTTTAATTGTCTGGATTCCTGAATACAGTGATGTGGGGGGTGGAAAATGAACATTTACCAAGCAGCTAATGCCAGGCACTATGTCGAGAACTTTACCTTCATTACCTCACTGAATTCTCCCCAGCCTGCTAAAATGAATTTTCTCTTCTCCACTTTAACCTCTTGAGCTAAGGACTCAGAGAGGTTACATCAAACACCATTTTATTTTTAAATAAAATAATTTTATTTAAATTTTATTTCCTTCAAGTGGCTAAAATAACCCGAGAGATTGTTTGGGTACTTCAACTAGTTGAGTATTCAATTAATTACTTTAAATAATTACTAATGATTACTTTATAAGTATTTCTTATACACTGGATTCATGAGTTTTCCTCTAGGTACAGATCTTTCCCCGCAAGAAACGAGGGAAAAAAAGTTTTCTCTTTACAGAGACGTCTCTCATCTCTAGTCACAATTCTTTAACTGTTTCACGGAAGACTGGACACAGATCAAGCAGCACTCAGCAGACATCTTCACCCTGACTCCTATAAGAGTGTCACTTCACCCTGGGTGCAAAACTGGCCCTAAGCAAGTGCCTAACCAAGGTCTGTGTGCCAGGCTTCTCCAGCTCTGAACTCTGAAGGCTTCGCCACGACTGCAAGAGAGATGCACTGTTGAATCCGAATGCTAAGTCTGTCCACATTACTTAGCATGAATAAGCATTTCAGTAAGTTTTACTTGGAGTTGGGAAGGTGGATTGGTTGCCAGCACGACAGCACCACCTTCTGGTTGGTGAAAAGGAATTAAGACATAAAGTCACATCTGGAGCATTTCAAGTTTTGTAACCCAGATGGGTGGCAAAGTTGAAAATGTAGTTTCCATAAAATCCGAACAATGTCAGTAGCAACTAAACACCCTCACAGATCAGTCACGGAATAGAAAACACTTTAACTATAGGTCACTACTGGCTACTGCTCCACTTCTGGGCACACTGCAGCCACTCCTAGTCTCTCAGCCCTCTGACATTGGAGCCCGCTGCGCCCTATGAAAGAAATTCCTTATTGTGTCATGAGAGTCACATCCATTCCCCTGGTTGTGCAAAAAGTTCTCTGCTGTTTACAAAGTCCAAATGTGATGGCACAGCAATAAAGTATCAGACAGTGGCCCAACCATATCTCCCACTGGTACTTGTTGGCAGGTAGGGAGTATTGTCCTCTGATGGTTCTAACGAGGACTATCATCCTCTTATGGAGCCCATGAGGACTCGGCATCGCCTTCCTGTTCCCCTCAAGCGTGGGACTCCTTGGTAGACTGTGCTGGAGATGGATCTTCGGTGTGAGGTCCAAATGGGGCTTCCTCCTATAGGTGATGCCATCCCTACAGAAATCCAGAAATCGAGACCACAAGACCCCATCATGACAGCTGCAAGTGGCCTCTAAACTCTAAACGATTCCTTAATCTCAGCTTCCAGAACAGACCCCAGCAGCTGGTTTCCAGGCCTGCCTTCTTCAATGCAGTGGCCCCATCCACTTGTCAAATGGCCCGTGGGTGTCAGACTCTTCCAGATTCTGCTCATCAGGTAAGCTATTCATCCTGTTCCCTCAAGGAGAGCCAAGCAAGGTGGATGGAGAGAGGACTGTGCTTTAATCACGACATCCTTCTCTTGTTGAGCAGCACAGAAGTCTCCTCCAGACCTGTGGAGACCACAGGGTGAAGGAATGAGCATTTCTTCCTGAAGTTGTCCACAGGAATCCCGAGCTCGAGGCTGCTCTAGAGAGAGGGCAGCACCTGAGGAGGAAGAGCTCTGCCAGTTACCTCTGCTTCCCTCCACCCCACCAACACCTGCCACAGTGCTTTGCACACCTGGAAAAGAATAATTCTTCTTTAAATGAGGACTTTAATCTATGCTTCTCCTGAACTGCCTGAGTTCAAACTTTATTTACCATAACGCTCAATGAGAAATCCATGTGCATTATAACTCAGTACACACACGTACATCTGTACGTACAGAACTAACCCTGAAAAAAAGGTTACATTAAGAAAAAAAACCTATCTTTATTATATAAGACACACTGACATTTTTTAACTTCTTCCATTTTATTAAAAATGCTAGTCACCACTCACTCAGATGACTTCACAACCTAGTGAGGGAGTGCAACCCTCACTGGGTAAACAATGTCGTAAACTTCCTCCTTCGTTCATCACTCTGTTGTGTGCCTTGCTCCTCTCTCTTCTCGGCTATCCCAGAATTGGCCCCTTCCCAAGGACTGTACCAGGACCTCTCCTCAAAGCCCTCTCCAGCTCTGTGCCAGCACCATCCCAAATGCCCAGGATGGAGAACAATGACTAAGACATAGTCCCCATGCCGAGAAGCCAAGTCTACTGGGTGGGAAACACTGATACTGCCTCTTCCTCTGAAGACAAAAACACTTGTTATCTGTATTCATTCATTCATTCATGCATTCATTCATCCTTTCCCCACCTTGACTCACTCCCACATCATTTGTGGAAACAACAGTTTACATTTGTCAAAAGGTAGGCCAGGCGTGGTGTCTCATGCCTGTAATCCCAGCACTTTGGGAGGCTGAGGCAGGTGGATCACTTGGAGTTCGAGACCAGCCTGGCCAACACAGGGAAACCCCGTTTATATCAAAAAATACAAAAATTAGCCGGGAGTGGTGATTAGTGCCTGTAGTCCTAGTTACTCGGTTAGGCTGAGGCAGGAGAATTGCTAGAATCCAGGAGGCAGAGGTGGCAGGAAGGCACAGGTTGCAGTGAGGCGAGATCACACCACCACACTCCAGCCTGAGTGACAGCACAAGACTCCGTCTCAAAAAAAAAAAAGAGAAAAAAAAAAGATGAATCCATCTAATAGGGTTTCCTTTTTTTGCAATCTTGTTTGTCAAGGGATAATTTTCATGAACTCTAAATTAGGAACTAAAGTGCACTGTCACTGATTCTTGGAAGCCAATGGCCCATTTATTACTCTATGTAGCATTTATAGATGTGGCAGTTTCCCAGATAAATTCAATTTGGCCTCAGCCTCTTAGAAAAGGTTGTGAACTAGAGTATATGCAAAGACTAACCTTCTATACGCTTAAAAACACATAGAAACTGTTTGGGTACATCCATCAGTTTCATCTACTTTTGACTTTGTGCTACCATGCCATCCTACACACATGGGAAACAGTGTACAGAAAGATCCCATTTCTTTTTTTTTTTTTTTTTTTAAAAGGCAGGCGTGGTTGCATGCACCTATAATCCCAGCTACCTGGGAGGCTAAGGCAGGACGATCGCTTAAGCCCAGGAGTTCGAGGCAGGAGTGAGCTATGACTGTACTGCTGTACTCCAGCTTGACCCTGTCAGAGTGAGATCCTGTCTTAAAAAATAAAATTAAATTAAAATATAAAACTTGTTTTAATCAAGAATAAATACAACCCCTCAACCAACATGAGAGCAAAGTTTATACAAGGGACAAGATTCAAACTCTGATTTTTTTTTTTTTTTTTGGTGAGACAGAGTTTCGCTCTTTTTGCCCAGGCTGGAGTGCAATGGCACGATCTCGGCTCACCGCAACCTCTGCCTCCCGGATTCAAGAGATTCTCCTGCCTCAGCCTCCCGAGTAGCTGGGATTACAGGCATGCACCACCATGCCTGGCTAATTTTGTATTTTTAGTAGAGACGGGGTTTCTCCATGTTGGTCAGGCTGGTCTTGAACTCCCGACCTCAGGTGATCCACCTGCCTCAGCCTCCCAAAGTGCTGGGATTACAGGTGTGAGCCACCAAGCCCGGCTCAAACTCTGATTTTTAACAAATCAAATCAAATCCGTGTTTCCACGTTCTAGCTCCCCCCTGCCCCACAGCTGCTCCACTCCACGTGCCCTCTGTTTCAGTCATGCCAAAGGATGCACTGGTCCCACAATCCACCACAGGTTTCTCAGCCTTCCTCTACTAAGCAACTCCAGCTCAGGACTGGAGAGCAATCACAGGCATCACCATCATCTCCTCCAGAAACCTTCTCTGGTGACCCTCTTCTGCATCCTCCTGCCGGTTTGAGCCAGTTCTCTCTCCCCAGCAACTTCCCTTTATCACAACACTCAGTGGCCACTGACGCACTGGTTGTCTACACGCCTGTCTGTACCACAAGACACTGATTTCTTGAATGGAAAGCCGATTATTTCATCTACCACACCTAAATTCAGTCCCTCAGTCCTTCAACAGTACAAAGGCAAATACTGGCCAAGCGTGGTGGATCATGCCTGTAATCTCAGCACTTCAGGAGGTGAGGCAGGCAAACTGCTTGTGTCCAGGTGTTCAAGACCAGCCTGGGCAACATGGTGAAACCCCATCTCTCCTAAAAATACAAAAAATTAGGCAAGGTGGCATGCTCCTGTAGTCCCAGCTACTCAGAAGGCTGAGGTGGGAGGGTAATCTGAGCCCGGGAGGTCAAGGCTGCTGTGACCCAAGATTGCGCCACTGCACACTGCACTCCAGCCTGGGCAACTGGAGTAAGACTGTCTCCAAAAAAAAAAAAAAAAAAAAGGAAAATACTTAACACAAAGAATAATATTGCAGGTTTCAAATGAAAGCCATTGTTTAAAGAATCTTGCAAACTACCTTCCTAATTATTCTGTTGTTACTACAAAGAACACTAGGCATATAAACATATGGTATCTAAACTACACAAGGATAAATCAGTAAGAAATAAGAGGCTTACCGCCCATCTTAAAATACAATCACAAAAGTGCACACCTAAATGTGTACTTCAATGTGCACTAAAACTGATTCAAACTTATTTGGGGTATTAATAGACAATTATTTAAATTAGTGATATTCTACAATGAGCTCATTTTCCCCCCTACATAATATGCTACAATCATTTGTTTCTCTTCTCTCTAAATTATCTACATAATATCAAAAAAGGACTTATGGGGAAAATCTCATTTTCAGTTTTTTTTATATGACAGCGTCTTTCTATGTTCCTTTACATAGCAGAGTAGCAGCTGCTCCTTGGCCTCTGACGCAATTTGAAAACAAGTTTCTGTGAAGTTCCCCACATAGCTCCATTTCACATGCAGAAAGGATTAAAGGCATTCCTACTATTAGTAGCTGGACTGCACAATATAAAGTTTCATTCCTAAATTTTTTTTTTTTTTTTTGAGACAGAGTTTCACTCTTGTTGCCCAGGCTGGAGGGCAGTGGTACCATCTCGGCTCACTGCAACCTCCGCCTCCCAGGTTCAAGCGATTCTCCTGCCTCAGCCTCCTGAGTAGGTGGAATTACAGGCGTGCGCCACCATGCCTGGCTAATTTTGTATCTTTAGTAGAGACAGGGTTTCTCCATGTTGGTCAGGCTGGTCTCAACCTCCTGATCTCAGGTGATCTGCCCGCCTCGACCTCCCAAAGTGTTGGGATTACAGGCGTGAGCCATCGCACCTGGGATAAATAACTATTTTAAGTTATGTTTACTTTTTACAGTCTTATCACCTGAAAGCACTCACTAACGTAGGTGTTAGTGAGTACTAGATGAGATGTGGGTAAACCCCTGGTCTGAGGTGCTCAGGTCACCACCACCATTAATTTTCAGTTACCTAACACTCCAGTAGTCTAGCATTTGCTAGTGTTGTTGCTAAACAAAATGAAGTGACATTCACTCTGCTATTAAAGTGATGTTTGGGCTTCTTTCCAGGATACACAAATTACATCTTTTCTAAGAAAAGACAGGTTGTAAAAATACTCAATAGTGGAAATATTATCAATAAACATCACAAATCAAAAATGTTTAACAGATTCTTTTTCAGAATAGCAGATTTAAACCAAAAAGTTGATGGAAAATTCAGAGAAACTAATGCTATACATTTTATGATTAGAAAAAAAGATGCCATAAAATAGTTACAGTCAGCAACAAAAAAAGGGCTAGTTAGTTCCCCCTTATCTGTGATTTTGCTCCCAAAGTTTCAGTTTCCTGCAGTAGAGTATGATAAGATATTTCGAGAAAAACAGAGAGAGCATATATACATAGCTTTTATTAAGAATATTGTTATAAATGTTGTTTTATTGTTGGTTATTACTGTTAATTTCTTCCTGCGCCTAATTTATAAATTTAACTTTATCATAGGTATGTACGTATAGGAAAAACAGTACATACAGGCTTTCATAACATCTGCAGCTTCAGGCATCTGCTTGGAGTCTCGGAATATATCCTCCATGGATGAGGAGGGACTACTGTACTCTGCTAGCCATATTAAGGGTTTTAAAAGCAAGATGTTTCTCTTTGCTGTGTTCCTTTGCTTATTTAAGAAACAAAAAAACATGTAATGCTTTTTTAGTCTTAAATTTAAAAATTGTATTACACATTATTCACTATGGAAAAATCAGAAAATAGAAGAAAACATAAGAACATAAAATCCATCTATAGTTCCATCACCCTAAGAGATTTATTGGTAGCATTTTTGTTACAAAATAATATTATATTCTGGATTAGCCATTTATATAACAAAGTCCTCCAAATACATTTCACTTACATTTCAAATTTGCTAAAATCAGATTTCATTTTTTAAAACTGTTAAGTTGTAGAGAACAGGAATCATGTATGAGAAAACAATGTCAACATGTAAAGACTAGAACAGCTAACATTAATCAACCACTTCATTATATCTACTGACAAAAACAACAACAAAACATTAAAAGCCTCAGAAATAAGGATCAGAGAGGCATGTTTCCTTATATTCAGTTTCTCAGTGGCCTAAGAGCAAACTGGCAGATTAATCTCACTGCTTTGCATCTCCTATTATCACCAGAGTCCTAAAATATTTCCTGAGAATGAATTATGGCTGTGGCACTAAATAAGGCACAGTGGTACCTGCTTTCTAAAGTGTGCTGTGCAATCGTGATACTACAGATGTACCGTACCCTTAAATACCACACAAATTGAAAGGTAAAATATTAAATATGAATCAGCAATTATCTTTATTAATAAAGAGAGGGGTGGCCGGGCGCGGTGGCTCAAGCCTGTAATCCCAGCACTTTGGGAGGCCGAGGCGGGCGGATCACAAGGTCAGGAGATCGAGACCATCCTGGCTAACACAGTGAAACCCCGTCTCTACTAAAAAATACAAAAAAATAAAATAAAATAAAATAAAGAGAGGGGTACTAAACAACTTTTTCCTTTTCTATGTAGTTTTTAATTTTTCTAATAAAAACAAATGACATGTGAAATGCTCATGACATGATGTTAATTAAAAAAGCAGATCCAAAAATGCATTTAAAGTCTCAGCCTAATTAGTATTAAAAATGTTAAACATAAGACTCAAAACTATAAAACTACTTGAAGAAAAACATTAGACAAATGCTAAAGGACATTGGTTCAAAGATTTTATAGCTAAGACTTCAAAGCACAGGCAACAAAAAAATAATAGACAAATGAGACTATATTAAACTGAAATGCTTCTGCACAGCAAAAGAAACAATCAACAGAATGAAAAACAACCTGATGAATGGGAGAAAATATTTGCAAACTATCCAACAAGGGACTAATATTCAGAATATACAAGAACTCAGACAATTCAATGGCAAAGAACCCACATGATCCAATTAAAAAGTAGGCAAAGAAACGGAAAGGTTAAGCAAAATATGGCAGGCATAGAAAGGCAAATGCATGTTCTGATTCGTATGTGGGAGCTGAAAAGCTTTGAGCTCGAGTATAATTGTGGGTATTAGAAGTGGGGAAGGATAGAGGGAAGGGGAGGATAGCGAGAGGTTGGTTAATGGTTACAAAATTACAGTGAGGTAAGAGGAATGTGTTCTGATGTTCTGGCAGCACTGGAGGGTGAATGTGGTTAACTATAATTTATTGTCTATTTTCAAAAAGCTAGAAGACAGAAGTTTGAATGTTCACAACACAAAAATATAATACATGTTTAAGATGATGGATATGCTAATAATTTGATCATTACATACTGTACACATATATTGAAATGTGACTCTGAATCCCATAAATATGTACAATTATCATGTGTCAACTAAAATTAAAGGGAAAATAATATGAAAATACTCATCTAGACAGAGTAAAGCAACAGACAGGAAATACAAAATTTTACTTCATTATTAGGTTGTAAGATCATGGCTGAATTGTTTTCTTTGTATTTTCAAATATTTTTCACTTTTTTTTTTTTTGAGACAGAGTCTCACTCTCTCGTCCAGGCTGGAGTGCAGGGGCATGATCTCGGCTCACTACAACCTCTGCCCCACAGGTTCAAGCAATCCTCCTGCCTCAGCCTCCCAAGTAACTGGGACTACAGGTGTGCGCCACCATGCCTGGCTAATTTTTGTATTGTTATTAGGGAAAGGGTTTTACCATGTTGGCCAGGCTGGTCTCAAACTCCTGGCATCAAGTGATCCACCTGCCTCGGCCTCCCAAAGTGCTGAGATTACAGGTGTCAGCCACCGTGCCTGGCCTTTTTTTCACATTTTCAATGAGATTGATTTACTTCAAATTTTTGAAGGGGTAGAGAGAGCGCAATGAAAGTAATTTTTCACAAGTGGCACTGCAATTAAATTAGAGAGATTTATTCAATACTCTGATATCGCATCATAAAGCAAACATTCTTAGGTCCAGCTAACATAGGCCCTAAAACAACCTGTACTGATCTATGTTCCCTGGCATGTTAGGAACCAGGCTGCGCAGCAGGAGATGAGCAGCAGGTGAGCTAGCGAAGCTTCATCTGTTTTTACAGCCACTCCCCATCGCTTGCATTACTGCCTGAGCTCCACATCCTGACAGATCAGTGGCAGCATTAGATTCCCATAAGAACATGAGCCCTATAGTAAACTGCACATATGAGGAATCTAGGTTGTGCACTCCCAGAATCTAATACCTGATAATCTGTCACTGTCTCCCATCATCCCCAGATGGGACTGTCTAGTTGTGGGAAAACAAGGTCAGGGTTCCTACTGATTTTACATTATGGTGAGTTGTATAATTATTTCATTATATATTACAATGTAATAATAACTGAAATAAAGCACACAATAAATGTAATGTGCTTGAATCATCCCGAAACCACTCCCCACCACCCCTGCTTCCGACTAGCTCTGTGGAAAAACTGTCTTTTACAAAACCAGTCCCTGGTGCCAAAGACTGCTGCCCTAAAACATAAAAATCAAGTGCCAGTAATATGGATAAGAAACAATGTAACAGAACATGAAACTTCGGTCTCCAGAGCACAAGTACTCCCTTTCTCCTGGCTACATTTTAACTGCCACAGGACACAAGAGCCGCTTTAATGCTATAATTACATCAAGGACTTGGGAATCCTTCTCTGGCAGTCAGGAAGCTTTTTGCTCTATTCTCATACCAGTTAATGCCCTAAAGAATGCTAATTAAGGAGAGTCCAAGTTATTGTCACGCTCTTAAATCTGTCTGATGAACATTTTGTAGCAGAGATACATAAGACGGCTAAGTCTCCAAATTGAACACACAAGGGGAATCAGAAAACAGTAATATTCTCAGTATTATTAAACATTTCCATGGTGCTTTTGATGACTTAAGTGATTCAGAGAAAAACAAGTCAGTTGCTTTTACAAGTTTTCAAATCAGAAGGTATCTATACAAAACATACATTCATATGTCTTACCAATAATGATTCTCCTATAGCAAAGAGGTATTTTAAAAGCCACTGTTGTAAAAATCTTGCCTGTTAAAAAAGAAATACTGTCAGCCCTCCATATCTGTGGGTTTCACATCTGTGGATTTAATCAACACAGACGGAAAATATTTGGGGTAAAAAACTCCATCTGTACTGAACACATAGACTTTTTTCTTGTCATTATGTCCTAAACAATACACAATATAACAACTACTTACACAGCATTTGCATTGTTAGGCATATAAGTAATCTAGTGATGTTTTTAAGTATACAGGAGGATATGTATAGGTTATTTGCAAACATTGTAGCATTTTATATCAAGGCCTTGAGCATGCCCAGATTTTGAAGTCTGCAGGGAGTCCTGGAACTGATCTCCCATGGATACGAAGGAACAACTGAACATGCTTTCCAGGATCCTGTACTTATAGAATAAAAATCATATCTTCCCCCTCCAAAATACGCTTATTTAACAGAAATCTTATTTTTAAAAGTCATGCCATAGTTTGGCTCATTTATCTATTGCCACATTTAGAATTCAAGATCACTATTGTAAACCAATTCTACATACAGTTTAAGATTAGGAAAATTAACATGCATGGGAAAAATACTCATTTTTTGTTTTTTTCTTGAATATTTTGTGCATTCCCTCTGTGACAAGAATAAATAAACAGTAACATACTGGCCAACTACAAAAAGCACCAAAGGTAGAAGCAAAGACACTACTATGTCTGGACAGTATGTCAAATATGTATCAATACATTGTATTTCAGATATAATACATATATGTATCTGAAAGGAAATGAACTTAAATGACTTTAATCAGTTAAAGGCATGCTTTTTGATGCATTTACATTAGATTTTCTGAAAATGTTATTAAATAAACAGGAGATAGTTTAAGCATGGTATGTGATATGGAAAAAAGGTCTAAATCACAAAACGGGTGCCAGCCAGGCTCGGTGGCTCACACCTGTAATTCCAACATTTTAGGAGGCTGAGGCAGGCAGATCGCTGAAGGCTGAGGCAGGCAGGTGGCTTGAGCCCAGGAAGTGAAGACCAGCCTGGGCAACATGGCAAATCCTTGTCTCTAAATAAAATATTAGCTGGGTATGTTGGTATACACCTGTAGTCCCAGCTAATCAGTAAGCTGAGGCAAGGAGGACTGCTTGAGCCTAGAAGGTCGAGGCTGCAGTGAGCTGTGAATGCGCCACTGCACTCCAGCCTGGGTGACAGGGCAAGATTCCATCTTGAAAAAACAAACAAACAAAAAAATAGATGCCATAAGGGTTACAATTAAAAAGCACAGATTTCGGTCAAACACAGTGGCTCATGCCTGTAATCCTACCACTTTGGGAGGCTGAGGCAAGTGGATCGCTTGATCTCAGGGGTTTGAGACTAGCCTGGGCATCATGGCAAAACATCTTTTCTTTTTTTTTTTTTTTTAAAGCACAGGTTTTGAATGCTACATGCAGGGTTTGTCATGAAACTAAGTAACTTTTTCAAAAAATCAAAGGTAAGGAAGTCCTTAGGGAAGAAGCTTAGGGGCAAACAGGGGCAACAGAGAGTGAGGAAGGAATTCTGGAAAATAGGAAGCCAGAGAAGAAGAAACTCATTGGTATATAGACCCAGCCCAAGTCTCTGGTTGACCCTAAATCATGCACGTGGCAAACTGGGAGCAATCTAACTAAGATCTGAGCCACAACCCACCACAGCCATGAAAAAGTTTGTAGTTTGAGTCTAACAAAGTTAATTACCTGCTGAAATTATTTTTTAGTTTTATTTATTTATTTTTTGAGACGGAGTCTCACTCTGTTGCCCAGGCTGGAGTGCAGTGGTACGATCTCGACTCACTGCAATCTCTGCCTCCTGGGTTCAAGTGATTCTCCTGCCTTAGCCTCCCGAGGAGCTGGGACTACAGGTACGTGCTACCATGTCCAGCTAATTTTTGTATTTTTTAGTAAAGACAGGATTCTACCATGCTGGCCAGGCTGGTCTTGAATTCCTGACCTCAAGTGATCCACCCACCTCAGCCTCCCAAAGTGCTGGGATTACAGGCATGAGCCACCACACCTGGCCAATTACCTGCTGAAATTAAAATACAAATATTAACATCGTTCTAAGGAATGTAACTAAATCCAGTCTCCACAAGAGAACATTCACAATGTCCAGGAAACCATTCCAAATTACTCAATATACAAAGAACCAGGAAAACATGACCCATTCTCAAGGGAAACCATCCCAACAACAGGTATCAACAATCCTCAGATGATGCAGAAGTTGGAATTATTAGACAATGACTTTTTTTTTGAGACAGGGTCTTGCTCTGTCACCAGGCTGGAGTGCAGTGGCGTGATCTTGGCTTCATCCAACCTTGACCTCCTGAGCTCAGGGGATCCTCTCCCCTCAGCCTCCTAAGTAGCTGGGACTACAGGAACATGCCATCATGCCTGGCTAATTTTATTTTTAGTAGAGACAGGGTCTCACTATGTTGCCCAGGCTGGTCTCAAACTCCTGAGCTCCAGCCATCTTCCCTCCTTTGCCCCTACAAGTACTACGATTACATTCATGAGCCACCACACCTGGGCTTTTTTCTTCTTCTTTTTTAAACTTTTTTAAGAGACAGGGTCTCGCTCTATCTCTCAGGCTGGAGTGGAATGGTGCAATTATAGCTCATTACAGCCTCGAACTGGGCTCAAGCAATCCTTCCACCATAGCCTCCCTAGTAGCTGGGAATAAAAATGTGTACCACCACAGCCAGTAGACAAGGACTTTAAACAACCTATTGTAACTATGTTCAATGAGGTAAAGAAATACAGACTAAGTGGCCAGGAACTCAAAAAATTGAGAAAAAAAAAAAAAAGAATGAAAACAGAAACACAGGCTCCAAATGAAATAAAAGAAACTCTCTACAGAGAAACAGAAAAAATAAACTGAATGAAAATACATAACTAAAATATACAATATATGCAATAAAAAATTCACTGGATGGGCTTAATAAAAGAAGAATGATGTCAGAGGAAAGAGTCAGTGAGCCTGTGGATAGATAAAAATTATATAACATGAAGAAGACAAAGAAATGAACATAGAAAAAAGGAACAGAGCATTAGGAAATACCAAAACATCAAAAGATCTCCTACATGTGGGTAACTGCAGTCTCAGAGGAGAAGAAAAAGAATATAGAACACAAAGAGTATTTGAATAAAGTCTAAAAACTTCCCAAATCCAGCGAAAACTATAAATTTATAGACTCAATAAGTTCAGCCAACCCCAACAGGATAATCGCAAAGAAAGCTATGTCTACGTGCATCATATTCAGACTGCTAAAACCAATGGTAAATAGAGAATCTTGAAAATAACCAGAGAAAATTAACACATTATATACAGGAAAATGACAATTCAAATGACACAAACATCTCATCTTAAACCTTGGAGGCCAGAAGACAGTGGAACTACAGCCTCAAAACGCTGAAAGAAAAACCCAGAATTCTATATCCATTGAAAATATCCTACGTGAATAAAGGCAAAATAAAGACATTTTCAGATAAAGAAAAAAATTAGATAATCATTTGCCAACCAAACCATTGATACAAGAAATACTGAAGGAAGTTCACAAGGCTAAAAGAAAAGGATACCAAAAAAGAAACCTGGATCTTCAGGAATGAATGAGGAACACTGAAAATCGTAAATATCTGAGTAAATATTTTTTTCTCCTTATTTCCCAAAATACATACAGTGTTTAAAGTAAAATTATAACACCACTTTGTGGGATTTATAATGAATGCAGATGTAATACATTTGCCCAATTAAAACCTAAAAGACTATAAGGAATGGTTGTAAATGAACCTATACGATTGTAAGGTCTCTACATTCTATGTGAAATGGTATAATATGAACTCTGAGAAGACTATTAAAAGTTATGGATAGATATTGAAATTTCTAAAATAATGCAAAAAGATAAAACAAAAACAGCCAATAGAGAAATTAAAACGGAAGTCTTTTAAAAAACTCAAATAATCCAAAAGAAGGCAGAAAACAAGGTACACAAAAGAACAAAACACAGAGAAAGCAAACAAAAAGCAAATTTTAAAATGACAGACCTAACCATACCAATAAGGACATTAAATTGGACTAAATACTCCAACTAAATGTCAGAGTCACCGGGCGCGGTGGCTCACGCCTGTGATCCCAGCACTTTGGGAGGCCAAGGCAGGCAGATCACCTGAGGTTGGGAGTTCAAGACCAGCCTGACCAACATGGAGAAACCCCATCTCTACTAAAAATACAAAATTAGCCGGGCATGGTGGCGCATGCCTGTAATCCCAGCTACTTGGTAGGCAGAGGCAGGAGAATCGCATGAATCCGGCAGGCGGAGGTTGCAGTGAGCCAAGATCATGCCATTGCACTCTAGCCTGGGCAACAGAGCAAAGACTCCAGCTCAAAAAAAAAAAAAAAAGCAAAACCCAGCTATACACTGTCTACAAGAGACTCACTCTGTATATACACAGATAGGTCTAGAATAAATACAAAGAAAATACCAGGTTGGCTGGGTGTGGCGGCTCACACCTGTAATCTCAGCACTTTGGGAGGTCAAGGCGGGTGGGTCACTTGAGACCAGCCTGGGCAACATGGCAAAACCCTGTCTCTACTAAAAATACAAAAATTAGCTGGGCATGGTGGCACACGCCTGTAATCTCAGCTACTCGGGAGGCTGAGGCAGAAGAATCACTTGAACCCAGAAGGTGGAGGTTGCAGTGAGCCGAGATCGCACCACTGCATTCCAGCCTGGGCAACAGAATAAGACTCTGTATCAAAAAGAAAAATAAAAATAATAAAAGAATATACCAGGCAAATATAAAAAGTATAAGGAGGATGAAGTGATTATAATAATATCAGATAAGGTAGACTTAAAAATAATAGTATTACAAAAGATAAAGGAGGACATTTTATAAAGACGCCAGTTTATCAGAAAGACAACACAATCTTAAACATGTATGCCCCCAATAATCCAGTCACAAAATACATGACATGAAAATTGACAAGATTAAAAGGGTAAACAGACAATTTTACAATCATAGGCGATTTTAACAACCCTTCTCAAAAACTGACATAACAACTAAATCTAAAAAAATCAGTAAAGATATAGAATAAGACTGGGCACAGTGGCTCATGCCTGTAATCCTGGCACTTTGGGAGGCTGAGGTGGGAGGATTGCTTGAGCTCAAGAGTTCAAGGTCAGCCTGGGCAACATGGTGAAACTCCATCTCTACAAAAAAATACAAAAATTAGCCAGGCATCCTAGCATGCGTCTGTAGTCCCAGGTACTCAGGAAGCTGAGCTGGGAAAAGGGCTTGAGCCCAGGAGGTGGAGGTTACAGTGAGCTGAGATCATACCACTGTACTCTGGCCTGGGTGACAGAGCCAGACACTGTCTCAAAGAAAAACACCAAAAAAAGACATAGGATATATGAATAATACTAACTGATATTGATGTTCTTTTAAGTGCACACAGTATATTCAGCAAGATAGAACTTACGCTTGACTATTAAGGAAATTTTAGTACATTTAAGAGGACTGAAATCCTATTGAAATCTTTAGTCACAACAGAATGAAATTATAAACTAGTAACAAGAAATCTAAGAAAATCCTAAGCATTTGGAAATGAAACAACACATTTCTAAATAATCCAACATCAAAGAAGAAATCACAAAACTTTTCCAACTTAATGATATTGAAAACATACTAATAAACAGTTAACATACAACTAAAGCAGTACTTAGAGGATAATTTATAGCTTTAAATGCTTCTATTAGAAAAGGAAAATGCTTCAAGTCAATGACTTGCAGAGTCTTAGCTATGTACACATTGCTAGCTGACCATGAGGCCTGTGCACCCACAGAGGACAGAAGGTCCAGACAAAAGTAAACATTGGGGCAGACTTGTAAACTGCTTGAATGTTGAGTCTGTTCCCTAACTTAGCTGGCAAAGGGTTCAAGCTTTACTGGCTCAAGGCGTTTCAGCACAACCTCTGATCAATCACTGGCTAATCAGTAAGATATTAATATGTTGACCTGCGAACAACCTCATGGACGCCAGGCTTAAAAGTTTTAAAAAGAATTTAGAAAAAAGAAGAAAAGAAGAACCAATCGCATACGGTTCTAGCTCAAGAAACTGGAAAAAGAAGAGCAAAGTAAACCCAAGCAAGTAAAAGGAAAAAAGAAACAGAAACCAACAAAATAGACATCATCAAACAATAAAGAAAAATGAACACAGCCAAAAGCTAGTTCTTGAGAGAGATCAACAAAACTGGTAACAGCTGGCTAGAATCAACAAGGAAAAATGAGACACAAATGAGTAATATCACGAATAAAAACCAGTTATCACTATAGATTTTGCAAACATCAAAAGGATAATAAAAAGCACAGGTAAAGTTCAAAGTTATAAGCAGCCTTTTAGCAAATTCAAGGCTGAACAATCACCCTGAAAGAGTTGTCTCTACAATTCTAATATTTATCTGTTCAGCATAATCAAAAGGTGTGCTTTTTAAAAATATAATTTAACATAAGCACACTCAATAATTTAGACTGAGGCAAAGCCAAGTATCTTCCCTCATCCCAACAATCATCCTGAAAAAGCTTCGAAGGCAGGATATCAGGAATTCATACAACTATCTGAATTTGGGCCTTTATTTTATTTATAATTACTGTGCAACTTTTTATGACACACAATAATTGTTGGGATCCTGCCTCTTCTAAAGTGCCTTTATCAATTTCTGCTTTTAAAAAGTTTCTTATGGTATTTACTGTGTGTGTTCCAATCTCTAGCTTTCAAAATATGTGAAAAAGTTCTTTTTCTAAAGCCACTTTTATAAAAATTATATTCAGAGACAATGTCCTACAATGCATTTAAAGACACTCAAAACAATGTCTAAACATTGAGAGTATGGCTAGAAAGTTCTACTACATTTGAAATATTGTTGAGCTCTTCCCCCCAATTTAATAAAACTACATTAAAAATATAAATTTCCAAAATATAAATGAGCTATTCAGATTTGACCATTAAAGATGATTTCCTGGCCAGGCACGGTGGCTCACGCCTGTAATCCCAGCACTTTGGGAGGCTGAGGTGAGTGGATCATGAGGTCAGGAGTTCAAGACCAGCCTAACCAACATGGTGAAAACTCATCTCTATTAAAAATACAAAAATTAGCCAGGCATGGTGGCAGTCCCCTGTAACCCCAGCTACTCAGGAGGCTGAGGCAGGAGAATTCCTTGAACCTGGGAGGTGGAGGTTGCAGTGAGCCGAGATCACACCACTCCACTCCAGCCTAGGCGACAGAGCAAGACTCTGTCTCCAAAAACAAAAAAATATTTCCTGCTTGACTACTTTTGAGAAAAATTCTCACATGGTGAAGATAAGTGGTCTTTCCATGGGATCAAGTCCCACAATGGCCATGTACTGCTTCATCTGAAGAGCCAGAGGGGGAATAATGCTAAATGCACAGCTTGTAGGGGTTACCACTTATCTAAACAACCCAAAGCCAGCAGGGACCCGCTTCCCAGCAGCAGCAAATGAAAAGCAACAGAAACCAAATGGCACTCAAGAAAAGGGTTTTAGTAATTAGTATAAAAAGGTTTCCTATAAACGAGAACTTTCATATTCAAAATGTCAAAAATGGCCAGGCACAGTGGCTCACACTTGTAATCCCAGCACCTTGGGAGCCCAAGGTGAGAGGATGGCTTGAGGCCAAGAGTTCAAGATCAGCCAAGCAACATGGGAAGGCCCAATCTCTACAAGAAAATTTTGAAAAAATTAGCAGGGTGTGGTGAGTGCATACCTATAGTCCTGGCTACTCAAGAGGCTGAGGCAAGAGGATGCTTGAGCCCAGGAGTTTGATCGAGGCTGCAATGAGTTATAATCATGCCACCACACTCCAGTTTGGGCAACAGAGTGAAACCCAGTCTCCCAAACAAAGTCAAAAATGGCTTTAAAAATCTTGATTAGAATAATACTCAAAGAAAAAAAAAGGTGTCAGTTAAAAAGCAACTCCTTAAATGTAAATCAGAAATAGTTTGTAACAGAGCCAAAGAAACCATTATAAGCTGATACATAAATAGGCATTTAATGATTTTCTCAATGTTACATTATTGATCTAAGAGGCCCTCTGTTTCCGCTGAAATGAATAAGTAATTCGTTTAAGATAACATTAATAGGGGCCAGGCGCAGTGGCTCATGCCTGTAATCCCAGCACTTTGGGAGGCCGAGGAGGGCGGATCACGAGGTCAGGCGTTCGAGACCATCCTGTCTAACACGCTAAAACCCCGTTTCTACTAAAAATACAAAACAAAAATTAGCCGGGCATGGTGGCAGGCACCTGTAGTCCCAGCTACTCGGGAGGCTAAGGCAGGAGAATCACTTGAACCTGGGAGGCGGAGGTTGCAGTGAGCTGAGATCGCACCACTGCACTCCAGCCTGGGTGACAGAGCGAGACTTTGTCTCAAAAAAAAAAAAAAAAAAATTAACAGGATTTGCAGCACATCAGATACCCTGAGTCCTTCTTATCATTAGAATCACCATTATAAAGAACAAATCTCACATTGTCTTTTGGTGAAACATCTGCATAATTTTAGAAATCACAGCAAAAGAGCAGAGACATTAGTTACATCCATCACATGCAAAAAGGCATTTCCGAGTCACAAGACCATGAATATCATTTATGCAACATTTACTTACTAATGTCAGAAACTACCACTTTATGCACTGAAAACGCAATGGTGACTGAGACATGGTACCTACTCTCAAAGAGTTTACAGTCTATCTGTGAAAACAATACAAAAAGGTATGAAAGCACACAGAATGAGGTCCAATACCCTACAAAGAGAGCCAGAGACAACATCAAAGAGGCCGGGTGCAGTGGCTCATGCCTGTAATCACAGAACTTTGGGAGGCTGAGATGGGCGGATCACTTGAGGCCAGGAGTTCGAGACCAGCCTGGCCAACATAGCAAAACTCCATCTCTACAAAAAACACAAAAATTAGCCAGTGTGGTGGTGCATGCTTGTAACCCCAGCTATTTGGGAGGCTGAGTCACAAGAATTGCCTGAACCCAGGAGGCGGAGGCTGCAGTGAGCCGAGTTCATGCCACTCCACTCTCGCCTGGGCAAAACAAGAGACCCTGTCTGAAAAAAGGAAGAGGGGAACGGAGAAAAGAGGAGGGGGCCAGATTCTGGTGGGAGGTGATGACTGCATAAAAGATTGGCTTCTTCTGGCAAAGGAAATGTTGTCAGAGGCACAACATGCTCAAACTGCCAAGTATTTTGTTAAGAGTTGCCTTTTGCATAAAAAAAGAGACTATAGCTGAAAATTAAACTTTACTGGCAAAGCTGCACGTATCAAGAGAACAGGGATCTACTTAACCTAGGAGGAAAAAACGTAAAATATCACAATTTCATCTTGGCCTATTCCCCATATCCCCCATTCAAACCCACATTTATTTCCTCATGCTACAGTGTGTGTCAGGCATGAGAGAGGACTCAGGGCTGAACAAGAGGGACCCAACATTGCCCTCAGGAAACCAACGCAATGAGCAATCAGATAATAGAGCGCTTCTGAAATGGCTACACATGATTCTGAAATGTAGCTCCCTGATTAGAGTTACCATGGAATAAAATGCTTAGCTTAAAAGCTACTGTTTTAAGAATTGTCCAGTAGTAAAGAAGAGAGCAACTGTTATTTGACATCAGATATGATGGTATACCAGGAATTTTAAAAGAAACTTTGACATCCCACACACATAAAAAAGGAATCATGCTTGAATTTTCAAATAAATGCTACTAACTCATGTTTTACAGACTTCAAAGCACTCTTACACACTGTTCACAGCAAGGGAGGCCAAGCAGTTATTTTAATAATTACCTACCACTGGTCAAGCACTGATTGTGTAGTACGGGGCTCTTTGCTGGAAACTTAATATCCATGATCTCATTTCATCCTCACAACAATCATGCAAGGTAACTATTATCTCCCTCTTACAAACACGGAACCTGCGGCTTTGAGGGTTTACATAACCTGCCCAAAGACACATGGCTGACAAGTGGTGGAGCCAAAGTTAGTCCCCGTGTCAGTCTGTGAAACTCCGTTTATCCCGCTGCACAGCTTCAATGTCACTGAATGTGGCCAGCAAAGGAGCTGAAGAGTATACAGTGAGCAGAGGAAGCTGGATTAGACTTCAGGTCAGGACTTTGAACTCAGTCTTCTTGGAGCCATGCTGAAGCCTCACTATAACTGTAACCTCAAGGTCCCCACCCCCACCTGAAGTTATCTTGAGCTTTCTAATAATTCAATCCCTCTGGATTCTCTCTAAACCATCTTTCTAAGGATGGTAGGGAAATGGATCACAGAAAAAATCTCTATGCAAAAAAATTAAAATATTTAACAAGCAACATCAATCACACCCTGCATCTACCACTATCCCTGGTGTCTGATGCTCCTGAAGTACATTCCGCACTGAAATCTGCTATTAAAGAACCATACCAAAAGCTCAAAACCATGCCAAGGTTCATTTACTCCATCTCATGGAATCCTCACAATAACACTAAAGTCCATACTATTATGCTTAGTTTACAGAGATAAGCAGAAGTTCATCAACGTTAAATAAGGCACCCAAGGTCACACAACTGTAAGTGATGTTGCAGTATGATTCCAAAAGCCTAAGCTTTTCCCCTCTACAACACAGCCTGGATTCCTGCGATAGTCAGACAGTGAAAGAAAAATACCAAAATACTGTGATCTGAATTTGTATATTTGCAGAAATTTTCATATATAATTACTCAACAGTTCTATCAGAATTATATAGTTTCACTGTGTGGCATTTTCTTAAAGTAAAAAACAAACATATCACTTAAATTTTTCACATCTTTTACATTATCAAAGCAGCATGGTACTTGAAATTTATTTGAATATGTAGCTTAACAATACATATTTTCTTTTTTTTGAGACAGAGTCTCGCTCTGTTGCCCAGGCTGGACTGCAGTGGCGCGATCTCGGCTCACTGCAAGCTCCATTTCCCAGGTTCACACCATTCGCCTGCCTCAGCCTCCCAAGTAGCTGGGACTACAGGTGCCCGCCACCACACCTGGCTAATTTTTTTTTGCATTTTTTTTTTTCAGTAGAGACGAGGTTTCACCGTGTTAGCCAGGATGGTCTTGATCTTCTGACCTCGTGATCCGCCCGCCTCAGCCTCCCAAAGTGCTGGGATTACAGGCATAAGCCACTGTGCCCGGCCAACAACACACACTTTCATCAATATTTTATTCAAAAACTTTCCATCTTAAGAAAACAAAACATTTAATTGATGGTTAATATCAAAATTATTTAGGATCCTACAAGAGACAGGGTGCCCCATCTTTTTAGAACTCTTTTATTTATTTATTTGTTTTTACTGAGACAGGGTCTCACTCTGTCGCCCAGGCTAGAGTGCAGTGGGCACGGATGTTGGCTCACTGTAACCTCCAACTCCTGGGTTCAAGCAATTCTCCTGCCTAGCCTTCCAAGTAGCTGGGATTACGTGTGCACGCCACCACGCCCAGCTAATTTTTGCATATTTAGTAGAGATGGGGTTTCACCTTATTTGCCAGGCTGGTCTCGAACTCCTGACCTCAGATGATCTGCCTGCCTCGGCCTCCCCAAGTGCTGGGATTACAAGTGAGAGCCACCGTACCCAGCCTAGAACCGTATTTTAAAAGCAAACAAAATATTCAGTTTACTTGTTTGTAAAACAAGGCTGGGCATAGTGGCTCATGCCTGTAATCCCAGCACTTTGAAAGGCTGAGGTGGGTGGATCACCTGAGGTCAGGGGTTCAAGACCAAACTGGCCAACATTGTGAAACCCCGTCTCCACTAAAAATACAAAAATTAGCCACGTGTCATGTTGCACACCTGTAATCCCAGCTACAGGGGAGGCTGAGGCAGAGAAGTTCTTGAACGCAAGAAACAGAGGTTGCGGTGAGCCAAGATTGTGCCACTGCACTCCAGCCTAGGCGACAGAGCGAGACTCTGTCTCAAACAACAACAACAACAAAAACAAGTATTTGATACAAGTTTAATGGAGTGAATAAATCTCAAATATGTATAAACAAATGGGGGAAGTACAGAGATGAACAGGTCAATGTAAGTATTAATTTACTATAGGTACTTCTCATTCTCAAAGTAAATCTGCAACTCACTTTAGAAAAAGTGCAACGAGAACGAGAAAGGAACAGAATGGAGGTAAATGAAAAAATTTACTATGTAGCGTACCTAATGAATCAAAAGATTTGTCTTATTTTCTCATCTATACATGATACTTACTAATTATTTCATTTATTTCAGAGACAATCTCAAAAACAAACCAGGCAGCAATGAGTGTAAGCTGACTGAGCCCACAGCTTTTAAATTAAGCGGGCAGTGGGAGGGCAACCTCTCACTGTATTTAATATACAAAACAGAAAACCAAAACACTTACCAATCTTTACTTGCTCGGGCTGGCTAAGGGAAACAAATGCTGATGTGTCATCAATCCAGGATATCTGAATGTTACCTGCAATCGCAAATTAAAAATAAAGTGAACATTTGTCCATGTGGAGAGCTATCAGATTTAATGTGCATATCTTACATATTTCAGTATATTCTATCTTTAAAGAGAGAGAAGGTGCTTATTTAAAACGTGATCAAAATCTCAGCACTATAGAGAGTTGGCCTGTTTAAAGGCTACCACAGCAGTTATTTAGGTTAAAACTTCAAGAGAAGAGACAAACCAGTGGGAAAAGAAGCGATTAGAAATTTAACACAATAGAAAGATCCTTCCAGATTAAACCCTGGGGCTTGTCATCATTCAGTGCAATACCAGGATTGGAGACTTATTTTCCTATCAAGACCACTAACAAAAATCAGAGACCAATAGGTTCAAAAACACAACTTTTTTTTTTTTTTTGAGACCCATGTGAGTGTCACCCCGTCGCCCAAGCTGGAGTGCAGTGGCACAATCTCAGTTCACTTCAACCTCTGCCTCCTAGTTCAAGCAATCCTCCCAACCCAGTGTCCCAAGTAGCTGTGACTACAGGCACACACCACCATGCTTACACATAATCTTGTTGAAAACAGTGTTAGAGGCCAGGCGCAGTGACTCATGCCTATAATCCCAGCACTTTGTGAGGCCGAGGTGGGAGGATCACCGGAGGTTGGGAGTTTGAGACCAGCCTGACCAACATGGAGAAACCCCATCTCTACTAAAAATGCAAAATTAGCTGGACGTGGTGGCACATGCCTGTAATCCCAGCTACTCAGGAAGCTGAGGCAGGAGAATCGCTTGAACCTGGCAGGCAGAGGTTGAGGTGAGCCGAGATCGCGCCATTGCACTCTAGCCTGGGCAACAAGAGCGAAACTCTGTCTCTAATAATAATAATAATAATAATAGTGTTAGTACTTAAAGTAACTTTGTATGCCTTAATGTTTGTTCTGACTTATTTTAAATATTTACATTCAGAAATGGCATGCCGTATTATCAGTGTAGGAGGCTCTGCTGTGAAAGTCTACTATTCTAAAATATCAATTTAAAATAAAGACAAGAAAAAATAGATCGGGCTCAGTGGCTCATGCCTGTAATTCCAGCAGTTTGGGAGTCCGAGGTGGGAGGATCACTTGAGCCCAGGAGTTCGAGGCCAGCCTGGGCTACACGGCAAGACCCCAGTTCTCTTTTTAAAAAAATAAAAAATAAAATAAAATTTTAAAAAAATGAAAAATGGTGTTAGTTATATGGGAGGCCTACTTTGTATCTGCTTTTTACTCTAAACGTTAAAATACGAGCACTTTACTTTAACTTCTTTTAACAAATTCTTCAAATATTTTTTAAATGGCTACACACTAGAAGATACATAAATACTTACTAAACCGTTTTTTTTTTTTTGAGACGGAGTCTCGCTCTGTCGCCCGGGCTGGAGTGCAGTGGCCGGATCTCAGCTCACTGCAAGCTCCGCCTCCCGGGTTTACGCCATTCTCCTGCCTTAGCCTCCCGAGTAGCTGGGACTACAGGCGCCCGCCACCTCGCCCAGCTAGTTTTTTGTATTTTTTAGTAGAGACGGGGTTTCACAGTGTTAGCCAGGATGGTCTCGATCTTCTGACCTCGTGATCCGCCCGTCTCGGCCTCCCAAAGTGCTGGGATTACAGGCTTGAGCCACCAGGCCCGGCCCTAAACTTTTTTACTACTGGACATTTAGGTTTTGTGGCTTTCACTTTATCCAAGAATTTCTAAAGAGACTAGCTTAAATGCTTCGTTTGTTAAAGTAAGAGAGGTATTGCTGAGGGTTTACAATCAGAATGGTTTTCATGAACACATATCAGGAGACTGCTCAAACGAACCTAATCACATGACCTGGTAAAAAAGGAAAGAGAAGGACTGCCCTACCTCACACACGTATCACAATTCCTGATCTACCCAAACATCTGTCACTTTGATTAATCTAAAGCAGAGACGACCTCCCCTCCCATTATGAAACATACAAGCCCTCTGAGTTTAATCTTAAAAATTATTTACGCTCAGCCACAGGTTATTTTCCCCGGTCAGTAGTAAGGGCAGTCATCATCATGGTGTTTTGCTTTCCATGAATTAATAGCTCTGTATTGTGAGGTGCTATTAAAAGTTTCTCAGATCACATTAGCACAAAGATAACAGTATCCTAAACCAGAAAATTCAAAGAGTGAAATTAAAATTTTGAATATTAACATTCTTTTATGCCCAGGCCAAAGCTGTCTTTCTACTTCTGACCACCTATACCAAATGAATAGCAAAACCCTAAAAGGTACATCTGAACTTGTGACTTACCAAAGGCACTGAAAAGCTGGTAAAGGTCGCTGGTCTTCCATTCTTTGGGGAACGTCACATGGAGAACATGATCACGTTTAGGCTGCACTATAAGACAAATTTATAATGAAATGTTGATGGGTGAAAAGTGATCAAATAAACCAGCGGTTCTTTGATGAAACTAAGTCTAAGCTAATATGCAGACCTGTTATGAATTCCTCATGATTACCAAACAACTCCTGAAAGTATGCCTAGGATTGGTAGGATTCTGCCATGGTAATCTAGACCTTAGGTTCTGATACATTACAGAACCCACAACAAACTGAACCCTATGCAAAGACATCTTCTCTTCTTATGAAGTTCCTGTGCAAATTATGTTTATTTTTAAATTTTATATATATATATATATTTTCTGAGACAGGGTTTTGCCCTGTCATCCAGGCTAGAGTGCAGTGGCACGGTAATAGCTCACTGTGGCCTCAAACTCCCGGGCTCAAGTTATCCTCCCACCTCAATCTTCTGAGCAGCTGAGGCTAGAGGTGCATGCCACCATGCCTGGCTAATTTTTTTATCCTTTAATTTTATTTTTGTAGAGATGGGGGTCTCACTATGTTACCCAGGCTGGTCTCGAATTCCTAGCCTCAAGTGATCCTCCCACCTCGGTCTCCAAAAGTGCTGGAATTACAGGCATGAACCACCACACCTAACTGTGCAGATTATTCAGAAGAAAAACAAGGCTGCTCTGTTCATGAAGTTTCACTTCACTAAACATTTAACTTTCCCATTTTAATATAATTAGCTTAAAAAAAAAAAAGCACTATCCAAATTAAACGGACTAATTGTTAAGTAAGGCAATCCTGAGTCATAATCTTGTTTTCTAATCCCAAACCTAGACCTTTTCTGTGCAGCTCTAAGCAAGAGACCTAATCACTCTAACCACCCTGGACTATAAACTGAGAATGGCGATATTTAGCATCAGAATTCTTGTGAGAATGACAGACCAAAATATCAGTCTAACATGGAGGGCAACACAACAGTATGTCCTCAAACTATCATTGCAACAATTATTATCACCAAGTATAGTTCACCCACTTCTACCTGCCAATGACATGCATTAAGGTAAAAAAGAACAAATGAAACAGCAGAAAAAAAAGCAGAGGAAAAGAAAAAGCAACTACCTCCCATAGACCCTCCATGTTTTTTAAATAAAAAAACAAAACAAAACAAAAATCAACCTACTAAATTCAAATATATACACACTCAAGTAATTGGAAAATAGAAATTTTACCAAGACAACTGACAGCTAGCATATCTTCAAAATCTATTATAAATACTTATAAAAAATGATGAAATCAGAATTCTGTGTGAAAATGAAATATATAGAGAAGATATACATTTTTAAAATTCAATTCATGCATAAACTGGAAAATATAAGTGAAGCGATGACTAATGAATGCCCAAGAGTCCCATTAACTTAAGCATACTATTCATATCAACCACAAAATCACTGCCCAATTTTAAGTGAAGAAAGCTTTTTCTTCAGTAATATTTTCCTGTTATCCCTTCCAGACTACACATTTAAATGCACAGAGGCAATAAGAAAATAAAAATTTACTTACAGTCTGGTCCTTCCAAGTTTAGATAGGGGATATCCATGACCCTCATAAGAAATAACCTACAAGAAAAGACCAACAGGTAATGGGCAATTTCCTTTAAACGATAGGTGTTTTGACATTTTTAAGGTTGACTTAGAAAAAAAAAAATTGTTTAATAGGCATTTACTAAATTTTTAGTAGAAGCTCCTTGATATCACTCTATTTACAAAATCATTTCTATCATTTTTTTTTTTTTTTTTTTGAGATGGAGCCTCACTCTGCCGCCCAGGCTGGCGTGCAGTGGTGTCATCTTGGCTCACTGCAACCTCTTCCCCAGTTAAGTGATTCTCCTGCCTCAGCCTCCCGAGTAGCTGGGATTACAGGCATGTGCCACCATGCCTGACTAATTTTTGTATTTTTAGTACAAACAGGGTTTCACCATGTTGGCCAGGCTGGTCTCGAACTCCTGGTCTCAAGTGATCTATCTGCCTCTGCCTCCCAAAGCGCTGGGATTACAGGCATGAGCCACCACACCTGGCTTTATCATTTATTATTATTATTATTATATTATTATTTTGAGACGGAGTCTCATTCTCTCACCAGGTTGGAGTGCAGTGGCACAATCTTGGCTCACTGCAACCTCTGTCTCCCCAGGTTCCAGCAATTTGCCCACCTCAGCCTCTCGAGTTGCCGGGACTACAGGCGCAGGCCACCATGCCCGGCTAATTTTTTGTATTTTTAGTACAGATGGGGTTTCCCGATGTTAACCAGGCTAGTCTCGAACTCCTGACCTCAAGTGATTCACCTGCCTTAGCCTCCCAAAGTGTTACAATTACAGGCATGAGCCACCGCACCAGCCATGTAAAATCATTTCTAAAGCTCTGAAATTCATTTCAGAGATTTTTCTCCTGGGCCAAATATTTATCACAAATAGAAAAAACAAACAAACAAACAAACTGGTATCCCCAACAGTTCCTGGCACTCAGTAGCTGCTCAATAAATATTAGTTAACTGAACAAAATTAATCACCAAAGAGTCAAGGGAAAGTCCTCCGCTGAGCTCTCGTTTTAGTTAGTCCAAGTAAACACAAAGAAAATAAATATTACCCATCTTACCAATCTAAGAACAAGTGTTTCTACAAATTCTAAGAGTAACCCTTACAATGGACATTTGTGAACTGAGAATGACAGCACAGGTTTCTTTTTTTTTTTAATGAAATGCAAAGTCACTGGATAAATGCTAATCTCTCTGGGTAAACTGTACAGTCTGAAATAAGTGACTGTCTCAAAAGGCCACATTATTATTCTCATTTAAAACACACTAAAAGCACAAAACAAAACAATCCTTGGTAAAGAAAACTATCACACTAATATAAATCATAGCAGTCATTTTATGTTTATCTTCCAAAATGGGTACAAAGGCACTTAAAAAAGAGTGCTTGTAAATTACAACTCTCTGTCATGCCATTCAATTTTCTTTTATTTCCAAGATTATGGACAAAATATCAGGCATTCTGTTGTAAGATTATTTTAATGAGTTTTACTCAGATAATAATATATTATGTATTTCTGGTAGAGACAACATTATACAGCAAATTAAAAAGGCAATCTATGTGCCCCAGAAGCAATTAGTTTGGCTTCACTGACCCGCAATTAAGGAACATCATTACCAGGCATTCAAAAGCCAAGCAGGGCCAGGTGCGATGGCACACCTGTAATCCCAGCACTTTGGGAGGCCAAGGTGGGTGGATCACCTGAGGTCAAAAGTTCAAGACCAGCCCAACCAACATGGCGAAATCCTGTCTCTACTAAAAATACAAAAACTAGCTGGGCGTGGTGGTGGGCACCTGTACTCCCAGCTACTCAGGAGGCTGAGGCAGGAGAATCGCCTGAACCCTGGAGGTGGAGGTTGCAGTGAACTGAGATAGCAACACTGCACTCCAGCCTAGGCAATAAGAGCAAAACTCTGTCTCCAAAAAAAAAAAAAAAAAAGCCAAGCAGGGCAAAAGCTACTTTACAAATCGAACCATCAGCATGAACAATACTGTTCTGTTAATGTCAGAAAAAACGAAGTCATGGTACTCTGTGGTTTGAGAATTTGTGGTCTGCCCTACAGTTTAATAAACCAAATGCTATGGCTAAGAAACCAAATTTAATTTTAGTTCGCTAATTTAGGCTCAAGTGTACTATTCTGGTTTTGTAAGCTGTTTTAACCAATTTAATCAATACTCCCTGCAATGCCAGAAGACAAGAAGATACATAAAGCACCTAGCATGGCAGGTTCTCAGTGAGGGCAGCTATCATTTTTTCTTAAATATTATTTTCCAGCATAACCGATACACACTGGAACTATCATTATTATCGCCTACCAGAACCTAATAATAACAAAAGTTATTCCTAGGTTAGTAAGCTAGTTAATTAGGTAAGCTAACCAACCTAGGAATGACTTTTGTTATTGTTAGTCATGCTTCATATAATTTTCAATTCTCCGTTTAGTAAATTTAGAAATAGTCTCCAATTCTAAACACCAAATTTATTTTATTTTATTTTATTTTTTTTTTTTTTGAGACGGAGTCTCGCTCTGTAGCCCAGGCTGGAGTGCAGTGGCGTGATCTCGGCTCGCTGCAAGCTCCGCCTCCCGGGTTCACGCCATTCTCCTGCCTCAGCCTCCCGAGTAGCTGGGACTACAGGCGCCCGCCATCTCGCCCGGCTAGTTTTTTGTATTTTTTAGTAGAGACGGGGTTTCACCGTGTAGACCAGGATGGTCTCGATCTCCTGACCTCGTGATCCACCCGTCTCGGCCTCCCAAAGTGCTGGGATTACAGGCTTGAGCCACCGCGCCCGGCCACCAAATTTATTTTAAAAGTTAACAAAGGCCGGGCACCCTGGCTCACATCTGTAATCCCAGCACTTTATGAGGCCAAGGCACGCAGATTACCTGAGGTCAGGAGTTTGAGACCAGCCTGGCCAACTATGGTAAAACCCTGTCTCTACTAAAAATACAAAAAACTAGCGGGCGTGGTGGCGGGCATCTGTAATCCCAGCTACTTGGGAGGCTGAGATAGGAGAATCACTTGAACCCAGGAGGCAGAAGCTGCAGTGAGCCGAGATTGCGCCATTGCACCCCAGCCTGGCAACAGAGCAAGACTCCATCTCAGAGAAAAAAAAAAAGTTAATGAAACGTATCAAGCACCACAAAAATAACTGAGAACAAAAGTTGAATCAACAAAATGTTCACTGCTATACCATCAAATATGCCAAAAATCAAAATCAACCTCAAGATTTGATAATACATGGAGATTAGTAAATTATAGTTCAAAATTTCAATATATTAAGCAATCAAAGTAACTATGAAAATGTCAAAACATGGATAACTTATAATTTTAAGTTTTAAAAAGGCACAAAATTTTATACTATGATTTTACCTTTATAAAATATTGATGTCATTAAGCCAAGAATAAAAAAAATCCTCCCCTCCCCCGCCAACAGCTTTAGGAAACTCTGAGCTTTGTTTCTCAAAATTCCTTTTATGATCATTTTTTAAACTTTAAAGGCTAACAGAACTGGGAAGCCCAGGGGAAATAACTAGAGACTTTCTTAGAAAAAGCCAACTGAAAATGCCATTTCAATTAATCTTTCATATACTATGCACTACCTCACCTGGCAGGAGGGAGAAAAATATAAATATAAAAATATAAATATAAAACCATAAGCTTGAATTTGCAATTCCTGTATTTCTGTTTACAATTCTGTTATACTGCTAAAGTCATGGGACCTCAACAATAAATTTAGGAAACTCAATGTTGTACAAATACCAAGGAGGATTATGCTAACAAAGAAAAAGAAGGCTCTCCCAATTTCTCTTACCATTTAGATGTTTTTAAAACATTTTTTTGAAAAATATTTTTTGTCAAGTAACATATAGGCTATGTCTTCTCTAATATTTCACCTGAATTTTCAATATGATCTCTGATTAAAGTAAGCAAAAATTTAGTCTCAGCTAAAACACTCAAAAGATTGTTTTTATTTTTAATTTTTATGAGTACATAGTAGATATATATATATTTATGGGGTACATGAGATGTTTGGATACAGGCATGCAATGTGAAACAAGCACATCATGGAGAATGGAGTGTCCATCCCCTCAAGCATTTATCCTTTTAGTTACAAACGATCCAACAACACTCTATTTAAAAATGTACAATTAAGTTATTACTGACTATAGTCACCCTGTTGTGCTATCAAATAGTAGGTCTTATTCATTCTATTTTTTGTACCCATAAAAGCTATTTTTTAATGCAGTCAATCCTACACTATCTTGTTTGTTTACTTCACATTACCTTACACAGAAACCCCTTTCAAATGAATTATTAATAGCACTTCTCACTCTTCTCCTATACCTCCACCTTCACATCTGGGGTTTAGAGGGAAGTGAATAGCTCCAAAGCTCGGAAGAACACGAAAACCAACTCTGTGTGACTTGGCAGACTGCGGCTCTGGAGAGCGCCACGCAATTGTGAAACTGACTCTAAAACTGTGGCTGAGCGTCTGCGGAACTGAACCAAAGTAAACTCTCCCAACGGCCTCCCACCGTCCTTATGCCATGCTGTTTCGAAGCCACTGCTCTGGTAACATCTCTGCCCTTCTGAAGTAAAATTAAAACATTTCAATGTAGGCATGCCTCATCCCAGCTGGCTGTCAAAGGGCCTGCACTGACTCCCTGGAATGATTTGATAAAATACTTCACATGTGCATCATCCAACTTGACAGTTTTCATCCTAGCATATGAGGAAATGTACTAGGCAAGCAGAAATGCTGATAAAGACATGAAAGGATGTTCCATCACTGTGAACTGTATTGAAGAACAATCTCTCCCAGGAGGACTTTCATCTGCAGATATCAAAAAGACACTCAGACTAACACTTGCATGAAACATTCTTTCTATTTTAGTGAATATCTGAGAGGGTGTAACACGGTAAAGACCCTCAAGACTGCGTGCGGAAGTCTTGCCACATTTCTGAAAGCTTTCTGATGAAATATTATTTCCCCACTTATTCTCTAAAAGACTGACGTTAACTCTATCAAACACTAAAATTAAAATTCCCATTAGATACAATGGCTAATTTTACAAAAGAATTCTATCCTAAGAAACAGTGTAACTCAAGTTCACATTCTAGATGCCACAGAGCAAGTTTTATCCTTTGTGGAATCTGTCATTTTTAAAACGTTGTACGAGTATACCACTGGCAGTGCTGGTTATCCTGACTTTCAAACAAGTCTGGAAAGACTCCAGAGTAAAGCACAGCATACCAGGGTCTTTTGCTCAGTACACTGGATCACTTCCACTCAGTCTCTTCACAGGCTACACAGCATATGCTACACAATACCTTTTATCTCCAAAGAGCCACCACCTCATCATCTCCAATACCTTTCTGCTGGGTGGCACTCACAAAAAGCCACCCTCCAAACTATTTTGTGAAATGGGCAATATAGGCCGAGTGCGGTGGCTCACACCTATAATCCCAACAATCTGGGAGGCCGAGGCAGGTACATCACCTGAGGTCAAGAGTTCCAGACCAGCGTGGCCAATGTGGTGAAACCCCGTCTCTACTTAAAAATACAAAAATTAGCCAGGCATGGTGGCAGGTGCCTGTAATCCCAGTTACTCAGGAGACTAAGGCAGGAGGAGCCCTTGAGCCTGGGAGGCGGAGGTTGCCGTGAGCCAAGATTGCACCACTGCACTCCAGCCTAGGTGATAAGAGCGAAACTCCGTCTCAAAAAATAAAAGGATGGTATGAAACTGTGTCCCAGACTGCCTAAGAAGGCTCATCAGTTACTGAAGAATTTCATTTCAGATATAAAACTCTGATACATAGAACCCTGAACCCTTAGCAAAATGTGCTTCCCGGCCAGCTGGATCAGCATCACCTGGGAACTTGTTAAAGATACAAGTTCCTGGGTGCCATCCAAGATTCCTGACTCAGAAACTCTAGACTGAGAATCATGGAGTTAACAGGAAAACAGTATATTCAATGTGGTATTGTTAATTGCCACTAAAGATGATGTAGCAATCAGCTGGATAATGACTTGTGCCAACTTCTCCAAAAGATATTAGTCTTAACAATTTGTTTATATTAAATCATTCTGTGGCTCCTCCCTGTTAATCTCACTGCTTCGGGTGGCAGAAGTGGGAGAATTACTTGAGGCCTGGAGTTTGAAATCAGTCTGAGCAACATGGGGAGACTCCTGTCTCTACAAAAAGTAAATTAGCTGGGCAAGGTGGCTTGTGCCTGTAGTCCCAGCTACTAAGGAGGCTAAGGCAGCAGGATTGCTTGACTCCATGAATTTGAGGCTGCAAGGAGCTGTTAACGTGCCACTGCACTCCAGCCTGGACAACAGAGACAGACCCTGTCTCTACAATAAATAAATAATTAAATGAACAAACACATAAATAAAATACTTAGAAAAACACAAAACTAGCCGGCCACAGGGGCTCACGCCTATAATCCCAGCACTTTGGGAGGCCGAGGCAAGTGGATCACTGGAGGTCAGGAGTTCACGACCGGCCTGGCCAACATGCCAAAACCCCGTCTCTACTAAAAATACAAAAATTAGCCAGGTGTAGTGGCACATGCCTGTAATCCCAGCTACTCAGGAGGCTGAGGCAGGAGAACTGCTTAAACTCTGGAGGCAGCGATTGCAGTCAGCTGAGATTGTGCCATTGCACTCCAGCCTAGGGAACAGAGCAAGACTCCATCTCAAAAAAAGAAAAGAAAAACACAAAACTTTGACATATAAAATTTTAAAAAGGAAAAAACTGCCAAGCACAGTGGCTCATGCCTATAATCTAAACACCTGGGGAGGCCAAGGCAGGCAGATAGCATAGCGTGAGCTCAGGAGTTTGAAACCAGCCTGGGCAACATGATGAACCCCACTGCTACAAAGAAACATAGAAAATTAGCTGGGTGTGGTGGCACGTGCCTGTAGTCTGAGCTACTTGGGAGGCTAAGGCAGGAGGAGCCCTTGAGCCTGGGAGGCGGAGGTTGCAGTGAGCCAAGATTGAGCCACTGCACTCCAGCCTGGGGGTCAGAGCAGGACTCTGTCTTGAAAAAAAAAAAAGAAAGAAAAAAGAAACTATGAATAAACAAAAGAAAAACATAAAACTATTAAATACCAAGGACTACCTCGAAATCCAGAAGGCAGTAACATAAGCCTTCTACCACTCCTTGAAACTAGGAGGTCGAACTGTAGCATGCGACTAGGTTCTCTGCAAGAGATAAACTGGGCGAAATTACTGCTGACAGCTGCTATTCTTGTTTTTAAGACAATTAAAAAAAAAAATTATTCAAACTACTCTCTTGGCAACTCATTAGCAAAAGTCTAACCCCTTTCTGTGAATTGGCCACAAATTAAGCTTTAGCCACCAATGCAGAACTAAAGATTAGCAAACACTTGAGGGAGTAACACACACAATACAAAAGAATCAGACACCTCTAACATTATCAAAATCCTCCACCCTTACCACAAAGCTTCAGACACAGATTCTGTCAGTACAAGCACACGAAGATCAAAGGTTATTCTATGACCACACAGTGGCTTGCCTTGGACTGTGGCTTATCTAAGTCATTCCCTAGTAGTCCGGTGAATATAAATGGGTTGCAAAACAATGCTGCTATTAACCCATTTTATGCAGTTATGCTCAAGAAAACAAAGTATGATATTCAAAAAATGCACGCAAGCAGTCCTAAAGGTGATTCAGGAATACTTTGGATGGAGACTCAAACCTCCAGGAACTGAAAAGATCATTATAGTTCCTTCAAATTCTATATTACCAAATCTATAAAATCACAGATTTGATTCACAAAGGAAAGGAAATACTTAGTTTTGCCCCTGAGACAGCAGGTTTTCCAGTCCTAAAACTGATGGCAGAGGAGGAGCGTGAATCAGACAGGTGACCACTTTAAGAAGCAGTTAGCAAAAAATGGTCACACCCAGTGTTGGAGCCAGTGCAGCGCAAGGCATGCATGTACTGACAAGAGCTCCAACCATGAAGGAAGGTTGTGAGTAAATCACGACAGATCTGGCTGGTAGGCCACTGAAGGCTGTCTACATGACGCTGACCACGAGTTTTAATGTGTTTGAAAATTCCTTGTCGTGTGTGTGTGTGTATAATTCTTTTAAAAATATTTTAAGTTATAGGATACATGTGCAGGACATGCAGGTTAAATACGTATCTTCTAAATTGAGACAGGGTCTATGTTGCCCAAGCTAGACTCAAACTCTTGGTCTCAAGTGATCCTCCCACCTCAGCTTCATAAATGGCTGGAACGACAGGTGCACACCCCTGCATCTGGCTTTTTTTTTTTAAGTTATATAATTATATAACTAGTATAATCTCAATCCGCAAATGAAGAACATTGATCTCAATTAGTAAATGAAATAGACACAGAACACAAACTAGCAGGAAACTAAGAGGACAGCTTTTTTTCTTCTGGGCTGAGGAATTATCAGTGGGATTTTTGTGTTTTAAAAAGAAAAAAAAAATTAAGTACAAAAATTCCTAACTAAAATCACATTTATCATGGCCTGTTCAGCCTCAGTTGCTCCTCTCCTGTCTGGAAGTTATGGGTCCTCCTGTACTGAGAATGGAAGGCAGATTTTTCCAAGTTCAGCTACTTGCCCTGGGCCACCACGGGGGCAGACCCTAAGCTTCCCACTACCTGCCCTACACACACAGGCCCTCTCTCCCACATGCCTTTTAACCTGAGCTATCTCCACAGCCTCCCTATGAAATGGTAAGCCTACAGTCCCAGCGGCAGCAGCTAGGGTCAAGGGTTTTCGTCCTAAACCACTAGTCAAAGCCCTTGTGTATATAAGAGACGCAAGTGCTTGGGATACAACATTCCAGAAACATTTTTTTTATAATACTCGAAGGGCTGATGAAATTATGGCTTTGTGTGATGGCACAGAGCCTGGTACAAAAAATGAGGTTGCTGTCTGAGGAAGAGCTTTGGGTACAGCGAATTTTCAAGGCAACAGGAACAACAGGCAGTGAAGAGAGCCATGTGGCCGGATATCAAAAGGACAACCTTCCCACGACTGCAGTGCCAAGCAAGCTGCTACCTGGGCATAGGGCTTGCCAGGCACACCTGGTCCCACACACCATGATCACCGTCAGGAAAAAGAGTGAATCAGCATCTCAGGGTGAGGAGAGGCCTCAGAGGTGTATGGACACAGGGGCTTAGTTTGCATAATGACGCATACACAGGACTGGATGATCTAGATAGACTTCTAACGTCATGACATGTCTTAATAAAGAAGAACACAGTTTATTCTGGTCTCTCTTCCTAGCAAAAGGAAAAACCTCAAGCCCCCAAACTCTTTATCCTTCCTCCTAAGAACTCAGTATTTTCACTCCCTGAGGGAAAATTTGCATTTGTGTCCATCTGCGTTCTGCTTCCACCAAGACTACACTTCCGATTTCTCAAAAAAGAGATTTCCAAATAAAATTGTACCCCTCTCCTACCACTAGACAGGGAGGCAGAAATGCTGAATACAATCTCATCTCAACACAATTTGAGCACAGAATTAATTTGCGGCTCACCCCAAGTCCCAAGCCTTCTAAAGAGAAATTGAAACCTTTACCGACTGGCAGCGCTACTGTACTTGCAAATGGTCTTGGTATTTCCTTCAGGGCACAGAAGTAAAAGCACTTCATAAGAACCCGTATGCAAGGCTCATCATTATACATATTTATGTGCTATAAAAAACTAATTTTATCATCCAGGGTAGGAAGCACGCAGACATCTCTCACAAAATAAGCTCATTTATTTTGCTCACTAAAGCTCCTGTGTAAAATAAGGGTAACCACCGGCTAGATGGGAGTGACTGTGGCATCAGTTATTTTAATTTCACTCAGGTGGGGGGAATACAGTTTTCAATCTAGCTGCTTGCTGTTTTGACAAACAGAGCGTTACTCAACATTTGTCCTGAAGCCAACTCACGTCCTTTCTTAGATACATACAACACTAAAACAAAGGCAAAAGAAAAGGAAGAAAAAAATTAAACCAGCAGCTCATTTCAACAGTCTCCATCAAATGAAGCATATCAAATTACATCAACTAAAAACATTAAATTAAGCATTATACAAAGGCAATGCCTGCAGGGCCTATAAAACAACATACTGTAAAGTGTCAGAGGAAGCAAGCCCCACACAATCCAATGGTCTAAGTCAACATCTTTTAGAGACTGTGCTCTGGCCAAACATTGAGAGAAAAGGAAATCTTTCAAAGAGACTAACATTGTCTCTTAAAAAGATATGCAACCAACTATAGCATTGTCCCTTATAGAGACTGTGTGCTATGGAGGAAGAAGCCCTTCTGAGTGGAGCACAAGCTTGATGATCCCTGACTCTGCCACTCCCGGGGCCCTAGGCAGATGTCTCGGCTTTAAAATGGGCACATTTTTCCCTACCTGTGAGGACTGCCTTTAGAAAAAATAGTCAATGCAGGTGACATACTGTGCATAGTGGAAGGTGTTCAAAGGATAAACTATTTGATAGGTAGCCCAAATTTCTTAGAGTATACTGCTAATCCTTGAACACTGCAAATTAAGTGCTAAATAGTCTTGGAAATAACTATTGCCCACTTGCTCCTAGCCAGGACCAATGCAAAACTGGAAATAGCTAAGACTGCTGACTTTACTACTAACATGCCTACAGTGGGCTGAATGGTGGCCTCCAAAAAGATATGTACACTTTCTACTCCCTGGAACCTCTGAGTGCTGCCTTAGTTGGAAAAGGAGTCTTAGTAGATGTTATTATATTAAGGACCCTGAGATGAGATTATCTGGGATTGTACAAGTGGGGCCTCACTGCCATCACACGTCTTCGTAAGAGAGAGGCAGAGACAGGACACACACACACAGAGGAGGAGGAGGAGGCAATGTGACCACGGGGACGGAGACTGGTGTGATGTGGCCCTAAGCAGAGGGATGCCAAGGAATGCCGGCAGCCACTGGAAGTCAGAGGAGGCAAGGGACGGATTCTTCCCCAGAGCCTCTGGAGGGAGCTCGGCAATGCTGATAACTTGATTTGAAACTTCTGGCCTCCAGAACCATTAGAGATGTATTAACCTAAAACACTTGGTATTGTAAGCCATCAAGCTTGTAGTACACTTGAACACTAATCCAATACCCTATTACAGAGGAGGCAAGCTGCTTAAATATACATCCAAGGGTTGACTGATTTCCTTTTACCTCAACAAGTTACTTTTTCAATTATAATAATAAACAAGTTATTAAGCCAGAGAGAAATGTACTTTAAAGTAACCAGAGCAAGCACAACAACAGCTCAGCACATGGACTGCCCCTGTAGTGCTGCAGGGCTAGCATACCAAGTACAGGTTGCCGGGTGGGTGGCCTGTAAGATTTCTTTAAAAAGCAGCCTTTTAATGCTGCCACAGAAGTGGCAATCAAGATAACAAGGCAGAAATTAGATAAGGCAGTATCAGCTTGAGGCAAGCAGTCCCTTCCCTGAAGTAGCACTTGTTTCCAGTCTTAAAAAACCAGACTCAAGGCTTCACAGTAATTTCATGTGCCCTGTCCTTTGCCTTTGTGAAAATCAGTGAGTGTATTAAACTTTGAGGGTAATCAAACCAAGCCAATTATGGAGATTCTTTTTATCATGGTAACTTGGGGAGCCAAAAACAAAATAAACAAGACTTTGAGGCAAAATAAATGGGTTTGGTTAAAGTATGTGAGGAAGAAAAAATGCATCTTGTGTATTGGGGAAAATATATTTTGTGAACTAGGGAAAAACTGGCTTCAAGTCTTCTGGATTCTGGGAGGCTGCTCGAAGCATCTGCAGTGCTGTAATTTTACTCCTCCATGGCATCTGACTCTAAAATTTACACAATCCAGAAGAGGCTGAAAATGGGGACTCCATTTTTTTAAAAGACATATTTCCTGGGCTCTTTATGATTAAAGAGTAGTATCAACAATCACACCACTGTCCACATGCAGCCAGTTTATGATACACTGTGCTCCCTAGTCCAGGATCCAGACCCATTTTTGGTAAAAGCTACGGGGCAGAGGATATCATATTTTAAAAGATTTATTACTCCTTTATGTAAGCATATTAATACAAAATTAAAGAATAAGTACTACCAAGTTCTTGGGAAAGCCAGCCAATAAGAAAGGGGCCTATGATCACCAATGCTGTAAGTGGCCTCCTTCCTGCCTTCCCTGACCTCGGTTCTGGCATCACCAGGGGCTTCTGGGAAAGGGATGAGAAGGGATGTGCCCGGCACAGGCAGACAAATGGAGGAGGCTGTGTTCTCGACCCTACTGCCTCACAAATCAGCCTCACCAGCGTCAGAAGGCTCAACACAAATTAGTGCAAATAACACACAGGGCAGGTATTTTCTTCTCACTTACAAGCCAACTTTGCAGCAAGACCTTTAAAATTAAGATGCAAAGACAGTTATACAGTGTTTTCTTAGTAAGATATCTAAATTGCCATTATTAAAAAGTTTTTATTGGCATCATGTATGTGGCCCACTTTGCCTCTATCAACACAGAGAGACTGTCACCGAAGGGTCCTCAGCTCGGAACACACCGCCTGCTGTCCACCACCGCCCTTTCATAAAATGAAAAACTACCCAGCACCGTGGGAGGCCGAGATGGGAGAATCTCTTGGGTCCAGAAGTTCAAGACCAGTCAACATGGTGAGACCTCATCTCTACGAAAAACTTAAAAAAAAAATTGCTGGGTGTGGTACCACGCACCCGTACTCCCTGCTACTTGGAGGGTGGGGCAGGAGGATCCCTTGGGCCCAGGATGCAGTGAGCCATGTTTGCTCCACCGCACTCCAGCCTGGGTGACAGAGCCAGACTCTGTCTCAAAAAAATAATTTAAAAAAATGCCGGGTGCTGGCCGGGAGTGCTGGCTCATGCCTGTAATCCCAGCACTTTGGGAGGCTGAGGTGGGCGGAGATTGAGACCATCCTGGCCAACATGGTGAAACCTGTCTCTACTAAAAATACAAAAAATTAGCAGGGCATAGTGGCACGCGCCTGTAGTCCCAGCTACTCGGGAGGCTGAGACAGGGGAATCGCTTGAACCTGGGAGGCGGAGGTTGCAGTGAGCCAAGATCGCACCACTGCACTCCAGCCTGGCAACAGAGCAAGACTCCATCTCAAAAAAAAAAAAATTAAAAAAAAAAAATGCTGGGAGTAGTGGCTCACATCTGTAAACCCAACACTTTGAGAGGCTGAGGTGGGCAGATCACTTGAGGCCGAGAGATCGAGACCAGTCTGGCCAACATGGTTAAACCCCGTCTCTACTAAAAATACAAAAATTTGCCGGATATGGTGGCATAAGGCTGTAATCCCAGCTACTCAGGAGGTTGAGACATGAGAATTGCTAGAGCCTTGGAGGTGGAGGTTGCAGTGAGCCAAGATCATGCCACTGCACTCCAGCCTGGGGGATAGAGGGAGACTCTGTCTCAAAAAATATATATATATATATTTTTAAATAAGAATTAAAAAAAAGAAATGAAATGAGAACAAGATTTCCATTATTTTCTTCAAGTTCACTGCAGTGTAAGTCACAGTAACAACCACCCTCTCTGCACACCTACTACGTGCCACACCCAACACTAAGCAGCCTTATCAGTGCTGCTGCCCAACCAGGTGGAGATTATGATCTCCAGTTGACAGACGGAGAAACCTAGCTTTGGCAAGACAAATCTCCTGTCCGGTGGCATCAACCCAAATGACCCACCCTGAAGCCTCAGCTCTTTCCCTTATACTCCTGCTGCCTTACGTATAAGCCACCCTAGCTGAGATGTTGCACAGATACACACCTATGTATCTTAAAGTTTATGTGCCCAAGGTGTGATCTAAACATAAGGCAGGAATACAATTACAAAAGAAAAGTGCTCCAGGTGATGCAAAATATCATTGTTTTAATAAATTAAAATATCAGTGAAGCAATGAGTTGCTCAAAAAGAAACAACTCACAAAAGGACAAATTCATAGCAGATTAGAGGTAACCAGGAGCTGAGGAGAGGGGGAAGATAGGGTGTTACTGGCTTGCTGGTTACAGAGTTTCTGTTTGGAGTGATGAAAAAGTTCTGGAAACAGTGGCTATGGTTGGACAATATTGTGAATGTAATTAATGCCATCAAACTGTACATTTTAAACGGTTAAATGGCAAAAGTTGTTGTATATTTTACCAAATTAAAAAAAATTAATAATGTAATATCCCAAAAACCACTGAACTATATACTTTAAATAAGTAAACCGTACGGTATGTGAATTTATATCTCAATAAAGTGGTTTTGAAATAGGAAAGAGGAGGCCAGGTGCGATGGCTCACACCTGTAATCCCAGCACTTTGAGAGGCCGAGGCGAGCGGATCACGAGGTTAGGAGTTCAAGACCAGCATGGCCAACATGGTGGAATCCCATCTCTACTGAAAATACAAAAATCAGAAGGGTGTGGTGGCACGTGCCTGTAATCCCAGCTACTTGGGAGGCTGGAGCAGGAGAACTGCTTGAATCCGGGAGGCATATCACATCCCTGCACTCTAGCTTGGGTGGCAGAGCGACACTCTGTCTCAGAAAAAAAAAAGTACAGAAAAAGGAAAGAAGGCCGGGCACTGTGGCTCACACCTGTAATCCCACCACTTTGGGAGACAGAGCTGGGCGGATGATGATGTCAAGAGTTCGAGACCAGCCTGTCCAACACGGTGAAACCCTGTCTCTACTAAGTACAAAAATCAGCCAAGCATGGTGGTGCATACTTGTAGTCCCAGCTACTTGAGAGGCTGAGGCCGGAGGATCACTTGAACCTGGGAGTTGGAGGCCGCAGTGAGCCAAGATCGTGCCACTGCACTCCAGCTTGGGCGACAAAGTGAGACTGTCTCAAAAAAAAAAAAAGCAAAGAAAAAAGAAAAAGGGAAGAGGCTGGGCAGCGTGGCTCATGCCTGTAATCCTAGCACTTTGGGAGGCTGAGGTGGGACGATCACTTGAGCCCCGGAGGTCAAGACCAGCAAGGGCAACATAGTGAGGTCCCCATCTCTACCAAAAAAAAAAAATTAGCCAGGCATGGTGGCATGCGCCTTTGGTAGCTACATGGGAGGATGAGGCAGGAGGATCACTTATACCCAGAAGGTTGAGGGTGCAGTGAGCCATGATGGCGCCTCTGCACTCCAGCTTGGGTGACAGAGCAAGACTCTGTCTCAAGTGAAAGAAAAAGAGAAGAATTAAAGTTAAAATTTAAAAAAGGAAAGAAACAGCTTCTAATAGTTCACTTAGAAGATATATCTCTTTACTTCCTTTTCCCAATAAAAGTCTAAAACAGGGCCAGGCGCGGTGGCTCACGCCTGTAATTTCAACACTTTGGGAGGCCAAGGTGGGCAGTTCACTTGAGGTCAGGAGTTCAAGACCAGCCTAGTCAACTTGGTGAAAGCCCATCTCTACCAAAAACATAAAAATTAGCTAGGAGTGGTGGTGAGCACCTGTAATTCCAGCTATCAGGAGGCAGAGGCAGAGATTGCAGTGAGCCAAGATTGCACCACTGCACTCCAGCCTGGGCAACAGAGCAAGACTCCAACTCAAAAAAAAAAAAAAACCAAGTCTAAAACTGAAAACACAATACAGAACTAAGAGTAAGAACTAACCATATGATTCAAAGGGGAAAAACAAAAAACAATAACGTATTCAATCTTCTCCCTGCTTATTATTTAGTTACATGTAGGTTTTTTTTGGGGGGGGTCTCCTCTGCTTTCTGGTCAAGCCTCAATAATTCAAAACAAAGTCCTGTTTACTGGATATACACAGTGCATCATACAGCATCTTCTATGAAAATAAAACAGCACTCCTTCTGTTCCCCACATCTAGTCAGAGAAGCATCTCAAACTATGTCACCACAGCAGTGACAGCAATGACAAGTTAACTGAGGTCTATCATATACCAGGCACTGTACATTTTACACACACACTCTTATTTCATCCTCACAACAACCCTATCAAACAGGTTCTAACCTTCTCAATTTACAGATGAGGAAGCTGAGGTAAAGAGAAGGTGAGTAACTTGCCCAAGATCACACAGGTAATAAGGAGCAGAGCTGGGATTCAACTGTACTATACTACGTACGCTCCATGAGATCCTGAAGTGAAGCAATTCTTCGGGAGAAATCAATCAAGTGGCTTTTTAAATATTTATTTATTTATTTATTTTTATTTTATTTATTTAATTTTTTTTTTTTTGAGACAGAGTCTTGCTCTGTCGCCCAGGCTGGAGTGCAGTGGGCGGATCTCAGCTCACTGCAAGCTCCGCCTCCCGGGCTCACGCCATTCTCCTGCCTCAGCCTCCCGAGTAGCTGGGACCACAGGCGCCCGCCACCACGCCCGGCTAGTTTTTTGTATTTTTTAGTAGAGATGGGGTTTCACCGTATTAGCCAGGATGGTCTCGATCTCCTGACCTCGTGATCCGCCCATCTCGGCCTCCCAAAGTGCTGGGATTACAGGCTTGAGCCACCGTGCCCGGCCTATTTAATTTTTTTTTGAGACAGAGTCTCGCTCTGTTGCCCAGGCGGGAGTGCAGTGGCCGGATCTCAGCTCACTGTAAGCTTCGCCTCCCGGGTTTACGCCATTCTCCTGCCTCAGCCTCCCAAGTAGCTGGGACTACAGGCGCCCGCCAACTCGCCCGGCTAGCTTTTTGTATTTTTTAGTAGAGATGGGGTTTCGCTGTGTTAGCTAGGTTGGTCTCGATCTCCTGACCTCACGATCCACCCGTCTCGGCCTCCCAAAGTGCCGGGATTACAGGCTTGAGCCACTGCGCCCGGCCTTTCAATATTTAAATTCAAATGGAAACGAATCCTGTGGAGTGTTGTGACACTGACAGCTATGCGCTTACCAACATTAAAGCTATGTTAAAACTCATGTTTATGTTGGGAAGCTGGAAGTCCCATGGAGGAGGGAGGTGGAATTACTGTAAGACTCAATTTAATACACAGCTCCTCTGTATGAGGGAGGGACAGGCTGGACAGCAGAAGGTTAAGCAAGGGCTTCCTTGCAGGTGATCAGGTAGCACCCTCCAGGGAGACAGCTGGACACATGGGGTCCCTTAAGAACCCACTGCGACCCTGCACGCCGTGCTGCTGGGCACGAATGGCAGTTGTGCTAGCAAGTAGCAAATAAAGCCTTGCTCTGTCCATCACTGGCGAGGGCTGGGAAGAAATCTTTTCTTTCTTTTTTTTTTTTGTCACCCAAAATAAGTTGACACTGGGAAGAAATCTTTAATTCTTCAGTTTAAAATCTCTCTGATGTTAAATGTCAAGCACGTGCATATTACAAGAAAAACCCAATTTGCTACCAGCATGCAATTGCTTTCTATGGAGAAAAAGGGAAACCACTGGTGTGCTTTTATTTCAGGCACCATAGGTTCCTTCCTCTCCCCTCTGTACATACAGCTGCTATGTATACCTATTCAACCCTCCGTACACTGCTGCGTTATATTCACTTGAAAAACAAAACTTTAAAAAATGCTCCAAATCAAAGCCATCTTGCTTCTATTACATACCAATGTGACACAATCGTCATCTGATTTTTCATAAGCACACACTAAAGGGTACGTACAAGCAAAAGTAAACACTTCACAATTGTTGCTACTGCACTCCAATTTTATGTTCACAAGCTAACGAAGTTTCTTTTTCATTAAACTAAAACATAAAACACATTCTGCTACCACCTCTACCTTTATTGAATCTCCTATCATGTTAGGTCTTCTTATATTTTTTATATTTTTATTTCTTTTTTTCTATTCTTTTTTTTTTTGAGACAGGGTCTTGCTCTGTCGCCAGGCTGGAATGCAGTGCTGCAACCACGGATCACTGCAGCCTCAACCTCCTGGGCTCAAGCAATCCTCTTGCCTCAGCCTCCTGAGTAGCTGGGAATACAGGTATGTGCCACTATCCTCAGCTAATTTTTTTTAAGAGATGGAGTCTCGCTATGTTCCCCTGCCTGGTCTCAATTCCTGGCCTCAAGCGATCCACCTCCCCTGGCCTCCCAAAGTGCTAGGATTACAGGCATGAGCCACCATGCCCATCCTTACTTATTTATTTTTAATTAACAACTAAAAATTGTATATATTCATGTGTACAACATGTTTTGAAATATACATGCATTTTAAGATGGCTAAATTAGGCTAACATATCCATTACCTCACATACTCACTTTTTGCAGTGAAAACACTTAAAACCCACTCTTCTGGTAATTTTCAAGTTTACAATACACTGTTAGTAACTACAGTCACCATGCTGTATAACAGATCTCTTGAATTTATTCCTGCTAACTGAAATGTTGTGTCCTTTGACCAGTATCTTCCCAATCCTCCCCGCATCCCGTATATTTCAAGAAAAGGAAAAGAACATATGCTGAGCACTTACTAAGTTCTAGGAACTATCCAAGTCCTTTCACCTCTCACACAATCCTTATAACCTCGACGGAAGAGGATATGGTTTGGCTGTGTCCCCATTCAAATCTTATCTTGAATTGTAACTCTCACAATTCCCACATGTTGTGGGAGGAACGTGATGAGAGGTTATTGAATTACGGGGTGGGTCTTTTCTGTACTGTTCTTTTGATAGTGAATGAGTCTCAAGAGATCTGATGGTTTTAAAAACGGGAGGTGCCCTGCACAAGCTCTCCTGTCTGCTGCCATGTGAGATGTGCTTTTTACCTTCCACCATGATTGTGAGGCCTCCTTAGCCACATGGAACTGTAAGTCCAATAAATCTCTTTCTTTTGTAAACTGCCCAGTCTCAGCTATGTCTTTATTAGCAGCATGAAAATGGAAACTGGTACTGGGAGGGGGTGCTGCTGAAAAGCTACCAAAAAATATGGAAGTGACTTTGAAACTGGGTAACAGGCAGAGGCCAGAACAGTTTGGAGGGCTCACAAGAAGAAAGAAAAATGTGGGAAAGTTTGGAACTCCCTAGAGACTTGGTGAATGGCTTTGAGCAAAATGCTGATAATGACTGGACAATGAAATCCAGGCTGAGGTGGTCTCAGATGGAGATGAGGAACTTGTTGGGAACTGGAGCAAAGGTGACTCTTGTTAGGTTTTAGCAGAAACTGGCAGTATTTTGCCCTTGCCCTAGAGATTTGTAGAACTTTGAGCATGAGAGAAATAATTTAGGGTATCTGGCATTAGAAATTTCTAAGCAGCAAAGCATTCAAGAAGTGATTTGAGTGCTGTTAAAGGCATTCAGTTTTATGAGGGAAGCAGAACATAAAAATTTGGAAAATTTGCAACCTAACAATGTGATAGAAAAGAAAATCCTGGCTGGGCGTGGTGGCTCATGCCTGTAGTCCCAGCACTTTGGGAAGCCAAGGTGGGCAGATCACGAAGTCAGGAGTTTGAGACCAGCCTGACTGACATGGTGAAATCCCATCTCTACTAAAAATACAAAAATTAGCCATGCATGGTGGCACATGCCTGTAATCCCAGCTACTGAGGAGGCTGAGGCAGGAGAATCATTTGAACCCAGGAGACGGAGGTTGCAGTGAGCCGAGATTTCACCACTGCACTCCAGCCTGGGCAACAGAGCGAGACTCCGTCTCAAAAAAGAAAAGAAAATCCCATTTTCTGAGGAGAAATTAAGCTGGCCACAGAAATTTGCATAAGGAACGAGCAGCCAAAGACAATGGGGAAAATGTCTCCCGGACACGTCAGAGGTCTTCAAGGCAGGCCCTCTCATCACAGGCCGGGAAGTTGAGGAGGAAAAAATGGTTTCATGGGCCAGGTCCAGGGGCCCTCTGCTGTGTGTAGTCTAGGGGCTTGGTGCCCTGCCTCCCAGTTGCTCCAGCCATGACTAAAAGTGGCCAAGGTACAGCTCAGGATGTTGCCTCAGAGGGTGGAAGCCCCAGGCCTTGGCAGCTTCCATGCAGCACTGAGCCTGCAGGTGCACAGAAGTCAAGAATTGAGGTTTGGGGACCTCAACCTAGATTTCAGATGTATGGAAGTGCGTGCATGCCCAGGAAGAAGTCCACTGCAGGTGCGGGCCCTCATGGAGAACTTCTGCTAGGGCAGTGTGGAAGGGAAATGTGGGGTCGGAGCCCCCACACAGAGTCCCTACTGGGGCACCACCTAGCGGAGCTGTAATAAGAGGGCCACTGTCCTTCAGACCCCAGAATGGTAGATCCACCAACAGCTTGCACCATGCGTCTGGAAAAGCCACAGACACTCAACACCAGCACATGAAAGGAGCTGGAAGTGAGGTTGTACCCCTGTAAAGCCACAGAAGCAGAGCTGCCCAAGACCATGGGAACTTGCCTCCTGTATCAGCGTAATCTGAATGTGAGACATAGAGTCAAAGGAGATCATTTTGGAGCTTTAAGATTTGACTGCCCTGCTGGATTTCAGACTTGTGTAACTTGCCCAAGATCACAGAGGTAATAAGGGCCTGTAGCCAATTACTCCCATTTGGAATGGCTGTATTTATCCCTGGCCTGTACCCCCATTATATCTAGGAAGTAACTAACTTGCTTGTGATTTTACAGGCTCACAGGTGGAAGGGAGACTTGCCTTGACTCAAATGAGAGTTTGGACTGTGGACTTTTAAGTTAATGCTGAAAAAAGACTTTGGAGGACTGTTGGGAAGGCATGATTGGTTTTGAATTGTGAGGACATGAGATTTGGGAGGGGCCGAGGGTGGAATTATATGGTTTGGCTGTGTCCCCACCCAAATCTCATCTGGAATTTTAACTCCCACAATTCCCACATGTTGTGGGAGGAACCCAATGGGAGGTGACAGAATTATGGGGCAGGTCTTTCCTGCACTGTTCTCGTGATAGTGAATGAATCTCACAAGATCTGATGGTTTTAAAAATGGGAGTTTCCCTGTACAAGCTCTTCTTTTGTCTGCTGCCTTCTGAGACGTGGCTTTCACCTTCTGCCATGACTGTGAGGTCTCCCCAACCATGTGAAACTATAAGTCCAATAAACCTATTGATTTTGTAAATTGCCCTGTCTCAGGTATGTCTTTATTAGCAGCATGCAAATGGACCAATACAGAAGACGAATTGTTTTATCCCCATTTTACACAGGAGAAAACATTTTTCCAAGAGCATATCATTCCTTGTCTCATCGGTAGCTCAGAAAGACCATAAAGCAGTGTCATTCCAGGAAGGCCTAGATTTCCAGCGGAACCCTGTTCAGATTCAAAACAAGGCAGCAGTCCTGTAGCGTAAACTGCAGGCATCTAGTTCATCTTAACACATTCCACTGCTTACTGAAAATAGCCAAAAAAGAGACCCACTCATTCTTCCTCTTTCTAAGAACTGAGGTAAACAGAAAACAACCTTCCCAAAAACCTTCATAAAAGGGTCAAGGTGTCTTGACAATACCAAAGACAGTTAACAAAACATAAGGCAAATGTCTGGTTTTGTGCTTTCTGTTGTACAATAAAAAGCAAAAGCAGACAGTATTTTCAGCTCTTAGATTTTAGATCTGGATTTGACCAAAGGATCTTAACATCAAATCTGGTTTTCAATGCATTGATTAAAACTGACCAAGGTTATAAAAGGAGGTAAATCATTTCCTGACGAGAGAGCCTCCAATATAAACAAAGAGTGTATTCCACACAGGCTGTCATTAGCAGTGGCGTAATCCTCATTTCCAAGGCTCAATTCTCTCATGACTTTCCTCCTGATTCCAAAAAAGCAAAGAGGACTATGGGAGGTGCCCAGGTCATGAAAAAGACAAAATGGCACCACACAAAACCTTCATCGGACATTCTTCTAGACCAGCATGGCTTAAAAAAACACCTCATATCACACTCAGTCTTTGCATACTGATTAAGCAACAGTGGTCTCAGGATTTCCTCAATAGTTGACTTGATAAAGCTTCCCAAAATGGCATAACTGATGCTAGTAAATGTGAATTTAGAATAATGCAGAAATAAGTGAAGTTTATTTCCCCTCGAGGTTTACTTTTTAAATGTTAAGTCTGGTGAGAGCAAAATAAAATATGATTTGTATATGTGGGCAGTTTAATGTCCACCCAAATTTATGTTATGAGTATGCATGTTTGGTAAAGGTTATATTTAGAAAAGTGTGGTGTCAAAATAAATTAATCTTCAGAAAATCTTGCATATTTTTCTAAAATCATCAGCTTGAGATAATGTTGGGGGCAACTACTGAATGTTTTCCTACAGGGGTAACCGTGAAAAATGACAAAAAGCAAGGTTGAATATCCTAAATCACCTGCAAGTATGTAAAAATAAGGTCAGTATTAACACAGAAAAAGATGTCAAAAGAAGCAATTGTTTTTCCTTTTTTCTTTTTGGTCTCCTGTTCCCAGACTCAAGTGATCCTCCTGCCTCGGCCTCCCGAGTAGCTGGGACTACATGTGTGTGCCCCCCGACACCCAGCTAATTTTTGTATTTTTTGTAGAGATGGGGTTTTGTCACATTGTCCAGGCTGCTCTCAAACTCCTGGGCTCAAGCAACCCTCCTTTCTCACCTTCCCAAAGTGGTGGGATTACAGGCATGAGTCACTGCATCCAGTCCAGAAAACTCACTTTACTTACTTACTTACTTACTTATGTATTTATTTTTGAGATGGAGTCTCTCTCACTCATGTTGCCCAGGCTGGAATGCAGTGGCACAGTCTTGGCTCACTGCAACCTCTGCCTCCTGGGTTCAAGTAATTCTCCTGCCTCAGCCTCCCCAGTAGCTGGGAATACAGACACCGTCACCATGTCCAGCTAATTTTTGAATTTTTAGTAGAGACAGGGTTTCGCCATGTTGGCCAGGCTGGTCTCGAACTCCTGACCTCAGGTGATCCGCCCACCTCGGCCTCCCAAAGTGCTGGAATTACAGACATGGGCCAATGCATCTGGCCATAAAATCTGCTTTCTAAGTGGGTTAAGAATGAATGCCTATACTTACCCAAGTTATTCCAATAAATAATAATAAAAACAGGCCAAGCATGGTGGCTCACGCCTGTAATCCCAGCACTTTGGGAGGCCAACACAGGTGGATCACCTGAGGTCAGGAGTTTGAGACCAGCTTGGCCAACATGGTGAAACCCTGTCTCCACTAAAAATACAAAAATTAGCAGGGTGTGGTGGTGCAAGCCTGTAGTCCCAGCTACTAGGGAGGCTGAGGAAGAAGAATCACCTGAACCTAGGATGTGCAGGTTGCAGTGAGATGAGATCGCACCACTGCACTACAGCCTGGGTGACAGAGTGAGACTCTGTCTCACAAAAAAAAAAAAAAAAAAGGTAATAAAAACAATTCTAATTTTATTTCAAATCTTGCAGGAATATTTTCCCTCAGTGATGAAGAAAATATTCTTCCTTTACAGATTGGAGAAAAATAGACCAAAAAATCACAGAAGGATTCCTGAATCCCACCTCCTATTCAACTATTCTTGGTATGCATCTAGGTTTTGGCAAAAAAATTCTGAATGGACAGATTTCCCAATTTAAAATAAAGCTATGTATTTACTGTCTAGTTCTTTTCGGTAATAGTCCTGCACAGTATTAGCAATATTAGATTGATCAAGAAATACAGAAAGTCTCAGCTAGCTTTTTTTTTCCTCTTTTTTGAGAGGGAGTCTCACTCTGTTGTCCAGGCTGGAGTGTAGCGGTGTGATCTTGGCTCACTGCAGCTTCTGCCTCCTGGTTTCAAGCGATTCTCCTGCCTCAGCCTCCCAAGTAGCTGGGAATACAGGCTAATTTTTGTACTTTTAGTACAGACTGGGTTTCACCATGCTGGCCAGGCTAGTCTCGAACTCCTGACCTCAAGTGATCTGCCCGCCTTGGTCTCCCAAAGTGCTGGGATTACAGGCGTGAGCCACCATACCCAGCCAGCTAAGTTTTTTTTTTTTTTTTTTTTTTTGAGACGGAGTCTGGCTCTGTCGCCCAGGCTGGAGTGCGGTGGCCGGATCTCAGCTCACTGCAAGCTCCGCCTCCCAGGTTTAGGCCATTCTCCTGCCTCCGCCTCCCAAGTAGCTGGGACTACAGGCGCCCGCCTCATCGCCAGGCTAGTTTTTTGTATTCTTTAGTAGAGACGGGGTTTCACCGTATCAGCCAGGGTGGTCTCGATCTCCTGACCTTGTGATCCGCCCGTCTCGGCCTCCCAAAGTGCTAGGATTACAGGCTTGAGCCACCGCGCCCGGCCCAGCTAAGTTTTTAAATCAAAGTTTATTTTGATTGCTCTGCATGGTGGTCACACACATGACTGATAAACTAGATGCAGCCCACATCTAACCCAGTTTGTATCCAACATCTGATTTTATAAGGAGCTGACCTTAGCGGAGAAGCAGGATCACTGTTTTAATATTTACACTGTGTAAGTATTTACAAATGACTACTCAGGAGACTGAGGTGGAAGGATCACTTGGGCTCAGGAGGTGGAGGCTGCAGTGAGCGGAGATCATGCCACTGCGCTCCAGCCTGGGCAAAAGAGCAAGACCCCGCCTCAAAATAATAATAATAATAATACTACAAATGAGTCAACATCTCTCAGTTGAAAAATGCTGCAGAACAATGACTTTAACATCAAGTACATAAAAATGTAAGGAACAATCATAATCAGACCTATATTTAGCTGGCCACAGTGGTTCACACCTGTAATCCCAGCACTTTGGGAGGCTGAGGCAGACAGATAACCTGAGGTAGGGAGTTCAAGAGCAGCCTATTCAGAATGGTGAAACCCCATCTCTACTAAAAATATAAAAATTAGCCAGGCGTGGTGGTACATGCCTGTAGTTCCAGCTACTCTAGAGGCTGCGGCAGGATTGCCCGAACCCAGGGGGCACATATTGCAGTGAGCTGAGATTGTGCCACTGCACTCCACACTCCAGCCTGGGGTGACAGAGACTCCATCTCAAAAAAAAAAACAAACAAAAAAAACCCCAAAAAACTGTATTTAACATCACCTGTGGGTTCCATGATCTATGGCATAGGCTACATTTTCAAAGACAAACACTGCCTCCAAAAATAAAAGAGCTAAGAAAATCATGTTTTACTCTTAAGGAACTAGAAACAGCAAGGACTTGTGGTTAGCAGAATTAATTTTCCACACAGAAAAATTCACCTTAATTTCCAATATACACTATACTGTTACTGAGTTCAATGTGTATGAAAGACATATACATTTATCTCTGAACTTTCTGTTTTGTTTTGTTTTTTTTTTTGAGACGGAGTCTTGCTCTTTCGCCCGGGGTGGAGTGCAGTGGCCGGATCTCAGCTCACTGCAAGCTCCGCCTCCCGGGTTTTACGCCATTCTCCTGCCTCAGCCTCCCGAGTAGCTGGGACTACAGGCGCCCGCCACCTCGCCCAGCTAGTTTTTTGTATTTTTAATAGAGACGGGGTTTCACCGTGTTAGCCAGGATGGTCTCGATCTCCTGACCTCGTGATCCGCCCGTCTCGGCCTCCCAAAGTGCTGGGATTACAGGCTTGAGCCACCGCGCCCGGCCTGAACTTTCATAGAAAACAAGAAAAAAGATTTAAAAATAATTAGAAGGCATAATATGATAAAATTCACAAACTCAGACAATTCAGCACCTCAGGAATCCAGATGTTTAGAACTGACATGGGTGTCTGCAGCACGCCACCTAAGCACAAGCATTTATACAGACATGTGAAGGAGACAGTACAGTATTCTCACCCAGTAAAGCAATGATACGACTGTTAACAACTGCACAGAATGTAAGGAAATGATGTAACCAACACAACACTGAAATAGTGATTTCTTTTGGTGTTAGTGATATTCATGGGCTGCCTTCTTCTGTGTCTGGCTTGCGCAGAACCTCTAGAACCAACCCTGCCTTAGAGCTCAGGGAAAGATGATGCTTTAGGGTTCTGGCACAGAACCAAACTGTAGTCTGCTCAAGGATCACATCCTTAACTTCAATCTCAGCTTTGCTAAGCAAGCACAAAACACACTTTGAAGTAACAACCTTGAGATTGTTTAAATATGGTCTGAACTTCGGACCTCTCCCTAAATCACTCTAACTGCTTACAACAATGAGGATACAAGAGCAAGCCTTTACTTCATTAGGTCCATTCAGATGAGGGCTCAGGATGTAATCACAATCAAAACTTCATGGATTCCTTTTTTTTTTTTCTTTTTGAGATGGGGTCTGACTCTGTCACCCAAGGCAGGAGTGCAGCGGTGCGATCATGGTTCACTGCAAATTCTGCCTCCTGGGTTCAATCTATTGTCCTGCCTCAGCCTCCCAAGTAGCTGTGATTACAGGTGCCTGCCACCATACCCAACTAGTTTTTGTATTTTCAGTAGAGATGGGGTTTCACCACATTGGCCAGGCTGGTCTCGAATTCCTGGCCTCAAGTGATCTGCCCACCTTGGCCTCCCAAACTGCTGGGATTACAGGCATGAGCCACAGCACCCAGGCCAAAACTTCATGGATTTCTTAAAAACCATTTATAGAACCAACACCTTCTTAGACACAATATTATTTAATCAGATAATAATGCAAGCATAAATAGTAATCTCACCTGTCAAATTTGTTAGGGGTTGGGTGGAATCATACATAAACATCTACTTCATAGGAAATTTTTTTTTTTTTTTTGAGACAGAGGTTTGCTCTGTTGCCCAGGCTGGAGTGCAGTGGCACAAACTCAACTCACTGCAACCTCTGCCTCCTGGGTTGAAGCAATTCTCCCACCTCAGCCTCCCAAGTAGCTGGGATTACAGGCACCCGCCACCACGCCTGGCTAATTTTTGTATTTTTAATAGAGACGAGGTTTCACCATACTGCCAGGTTGGCCTCAAACTCCTGATCTCAAGTGATCTGCCCACCTCAACCTCCCAAAGCGCTGGGATTACAGGCGTGAGCCACCGCGCCCAGTCCCTCATAGGAAATTTAAATGCCAGAACTACCAGTTCTTTTCCTTGGAAGAGATGCAGTACATCTAGCAATGTTCTCTCTTTTTTTTTAAGCCTATATTTTTAATACATTTGTTCCCCAAAAGGTCAATTTCTACTTTCAAAAAACATCTGAGTCACTCGAGATGAAAAATATTTTATCTAAAAATGTGCTATAGCTCCCAATAACTCCAAACTGACATCCCAAAATATGAGGCTGTTCGACAGTGACAGAACTTGGGAACTGGAACTCTCTGATTACTTACTTGTTAAAAAAAGGTTCAATGAGTTTTGATCTGGCAGACACATGAATTTTTGGAGGGCTGAGAAAAGAACCTAATGAAGAAAAGAAGAGAGGCATTATTATTCATAGTCACAGAGACAATGCCTGAAAGTTCAGACCAAAACAGATTTAAATTAACAGCATGGTTCAACAAAGGTGAGAGGTATTCTCTTTTTTTTTTTTTGAGTCGGAGTTTCACTCTTGTTGCCCAGGCTGGAGTGCAATGGCGTGATCTTGGCTCACTGCAACTTCCGCCTCCTGGGTTCAAGTGATTCTCCTGCCTCAGCCTCCTGAGTACCAAGGATTACAGACATGCGCCACCATGCCCAGCTAATTTTGTATTTTTAGTGGAGACAGGGTTTCTCCACATTGGTCACGCTGGTCTCAAGCTCCTAACCTCAGGTGATCCCCCCACCTCGGCTTCCCAAAGTGCTGGGATTACAGGCGTGAGCCGCCACACCTGGCCTGTGAAAGGTGTTCTTATGGACCAAGTACCATACCACAGGAAGTGTCAGTGGTTTTTCTTGCAGATTTCCCCCTCTCCTCATCTCCTCCCACTCCTACCTCAAAACCCTCCCTCTTCTAACTGGGTGAGTGGATCCCAAGGAAATGGTAATGCTATAGGTTCAATGTTTGTGTCCCCCTAAAATTCATATGTTGAAGCCTAATCCCCAATATGATGGTGTTTGGAAGTGAGATCTTTGGGAAGTGATTAGGTCATGAGGGAATTAGTGCCCTTATAAGAAGGGTCAGGAGGCCGGGTGCGGTGGCTCAAGCCTGTAATTCTAGCACTTTGGGAGGCTGAGGTAGGAGGATCACTTGAGCCCAGAAATTCTAGACCAGCCTGGTTAACACAGCAAGTCCCTGTCTCTATAAAAAAATTAAAAAGTTAGCCAGGCATGGTGATGCACACCTGTAATCCTGGCTACTTGGGAGGCTAAGCTGGGAGGATCTCTTGAGCCCAGGAGTTCAGGGTTGCAGTAAGCTACAATTGTATCACTGTACTTCCAGCCTGGGTGACAGAGTGAGACCCTGACTCTTAAAGAAGAGTTGGTACAGCTTCTGCTCTCTCAACTCTCCACCATGTAAGGACACAAGAAGGCAGCCATCTGCAAACCAGGAAGTGGGCTCTCACATGACACTAGGTCTGCTGGCAACTGGGTCTTGGACTTCCCAGCCTCCAGAACATGAGAAATAAATGCCTGTTGTTTAAGCCCCACAGTCTACGGTAATTTATTACAGCAGCCTGAGCCAGGAGACAGGTAAGATCCACCCTAGATCACAGCGTGTTTGACTGAAACACATGCAATGCGTACCTAGGTAATTGGCCATGGAGATGAAGCACAGCCCTGTGATGTAGGCATCGTAGCCTGCCTCATGGAGTTGTTCAGAGGCTGTGTCATAACTTGGAAAACCTTCGGCACTTTCTAAGAAAAAAAGGAAAAAGTTTTCCTCAAAACAAAGACTAGTAAGCACACTGCCCTACCAATCCAAATTTCATTAGTATATGCTAGAGAAATATCCTAAATAGGCAGAAAAAAAGCTATCTGTTTCTTAATTCTCTCCATATGAGACCTTAAAATACAAGATAACAGAGTCGCTGAAAAGGACGACTTTGATCTAGGATACAGAAACGCCTCAGTTACATTACGAAGGACTCAGCTGTGGGCTTTCTCATCGCACACTGGTGGGTGCTATTTATGATCATCCATAACTTGCTCTAGGACAATTACTCCTCTTTTGCTTGCTTTCTAAGGCCATGAAAAGGATATTCTTCCCTTACACAAGATGGTCACATCAGGACACAACAGACGATTCCGAGTAAAGATTAAGAGCATGGGCTCTGGAGTCACACTGAGTTCGAACCTCTGCCCCGCCACTTATTTGCTGTACGATGTTAGGCAAGTCACTTCATCTCTAAGCTTCCAGTTTTGTAAAATGGAGATGATAATCAAACTTTCTTCAAAAGGTTATTGTTAGGATCAGATGAGATAGTATAAGTTAAACTCTTACCTAGTGCTTGGTACACAGTAAGTGCTCAAAAACTGTTATCTATCAACACCTGAGGTAACCTTTCCCCCAAAAACCAGAAGACTGCAATTCAATATTGACAGCTCCAACTCACTACTATCCTCTACTATGTTCCTAAGCTTAGAGATCAAAAGGTGACAGCATAACCAACTTCAAAAAATAAATTGAACTTGCTATAATGCTGGCCTTGGATCATGGAGCCACTTTACAGCAAAGACCACTTTATATATAATATGGTTCTTTTGTGACATTGATAAATACAGATGTGACCAGATAAACTCTAAGAGGAATGACCTGCTTTAGACTGAATTCTCTACCAGATGCCACTATTTCATATGGAAAAATAAGATAAAACTTTAACTCATAAATAATTGTATCCTAGAACCATTCTGGAAATAAAAGGAAGGTTACTACAACACAGAAATCAAAAGCATAAATGAAAATTAACAATGAAAAGACTGTAACTCTTTTTATGTCAATACAATGCTCTTTAAGTAAGAATTCTTTAACTCCGTATCAAATATTAGACTTGATGCCTTTAAAAAAAGCCTTTTCACATGGTAGCCACCTAAGTAATATCTTCCGCTCCATCATCAACGGAGACACATTCTTTCCAAAATCAATTATTTCCATTATATTGTTATAGAAAAGGTCTAGGTTTTCTCCCCCAATGGCCCCACCACCACTTTTCTTAATTCCTTCCTTGGACTATTACCCAGAAAGAGGCAGATAACTGTAATTTTGGCTGCTTTAATACCTTGCATTATCAATTTCTAAACCATTAGTTTAACGGCTTGCTAATCACCGTATCAGCAGCACCATCAGGTTAACAGGGACGAAGGAAGCAGCACCTGGAAGGCTCTCCACACACCTTGGTGGTGGCTAGAGGTGGCAAAACACCACCATCTCATCTCCCTACTTGTGGTTTTCCTCAGTGCTGCTGTTTCCACTCTCTAAACCAGCTGAAAAGGAGGCAGGGTGGGGACTTGCCTTAATCTCATCTGTAAATCCAGTTGTTGGGCTTTTCTGAGATGGAAAATACATTTTTTACTCTACCCCTGGTGATTAATCCTAGCTCTCTATCTCTGCTTAAATAATGTATGAAAGAATAGAAGGGCACATCAAGTTTTAGGAGAATTCAATACATTAGGAAATAAAAGCCTTGAAGCTTTAATTGTTAAAATTCTCAATGAATGGCTATTCAACTACATTAACATAAAATAGATGTAGAATTAAAAGACCATCTTTATCCAAGAAACAATAATTCTACACAAGACATGACCAAGTGAATTCAGCCAAAATCTATACACGAACAATATGGTTTCCAGAGCCATTCTGCTTTTCTTCCATAATATACATCAATAATTATTACCAAGAGTTTGGAGGGTTTCAGGTTTGTTTAATATTCTTACCAACTTTAGGAGGGTTGAAAGGTGTCTCTTTTAAACGTTTTTCTAATTCCGCAAGGGATGTGTTGTTAATGATATCCTGCAAACCAGGAAGCAAAGAATTATGAGATTTCATCATCTCAGTACAATATATTAAAGAGATTCACTGATCCCCCACCAAAAAAAAGGCAGTATCTAGTACTGCCTCGTGTTCTTTAAAGAAACACAGAAGTCTTCGTTTTTTTCAATGTGAAAGAGAAGCAACTAGTTTAATTTTTATATTATACAAAGTATAACCAAATGAATGAAGATCTTTACAGATGCATTAAATACCTCCAAACCTTCTGCCAGAAGGCAATATTGTTCTGGCATTTATTGCACTCAGTAATATGCAGTCACTTTATAAAGTAGCAAATGAATAATACCTTAAAAGGTTGTGTGCTGGCCATCAACTTAGTATCCAAGAGTCTAAAAAGAATTTTTAACAAGGTAAACAAAATGTATATCAATGTTTAAAATGTCTTTTACTCAAACATGTAAGCTACTTAAAAATACTTAATACATAAAATACATACTTAAAACATAAAATATTTAATACATAAAATACTTAAACACAAAGGAATTAAACACATCAGTCATTTTGAACCTAGCACCAGCATCCCTGCTACATTGGAGTGGGTACTCAGTCCCATCATCAGCGACTTCATTGAGTGACTGCAGGAGAGTCCACACTTGGAGTACAAGTTCTAGATTCACCTGGATCCTGAGAGAGCCCGGTGAACTCAAGGTTGAGTCAAATACTCCCATATGGTTTTACGTGGTTCAAATACTGGTGCCGGTCTACCATTCCCAAACTGCTACCATCTACTCCTACTCCTCAGGTTTGTAAACTATAAATTCTTCTGGAGGGCCAAAATCTGCAATCAGTACTTTCATGCTGTTGTTTTTATTTCTTATTATTCTATTTCAGAGATCAGAAATACCAAAAGGGGAAGGTGGGGAGAAACCCACACAGAAACTCTATTTCTCTATTTTTTTTTCATATAAATGTGAACAGAGTGGGTAACAAGACAGAAATAAGCCCAGCTGAAGGCGAAACTGCTCGAACACCACGCCTATCCCTCTTCATCAGGTCCTAAAACACAAACACTTGTTCTGTAGGCTCCACATGGCTGACCTGTGATGTCTGAGAGATATGTGACATGTGACCTATCAGAACAAGGGTGCAATAGTAACTGTGGAAAACACCAACAGGAAAAGGCACCAACTTGAAGTGGATGAAAAAAAAAAGATCTCTAGCCAGACAGACAGTACTTGACTGACTCTTGAACATTCTCAATTGGACACTTCAATAGTTACAAGGTACATCCTACATGCAAGACAGACAAGAGCCATCTCAAGGAGGCTTCACCAGTTCTTCAGAAAGCAAGATGAGGGATAAGAAAAAAGGAGTCTCTGTCTACTTTCACTCTCAGTTCAAACTGTGATTTTTCGATAACAAAACCAATAATAAATTATAAAAGCAAACCATCACAACATTGCAGCTATTAAGTAAGTTCCAGGCTTATATGAACATGATCTAATGGTTTTAACAAATTACTATATACCTATTTGTATTGTGTATGTATGTTACAATGACTTTTTTTTTTTTTTTTTTTGAGACAGGATCTCACTCTGTCACCCAGGCTGGAGGATAGTGGCACTATTATGGCTCACTGCAGCCTGGACCTCCTGGGTTCAAGCAATTTACCCACCTCAGCCTCCTGAGTAGCTGGACCACATGTATCCCACCACACCCAGCTAATTTTTTATTTTTTGTAGAGATATGGTTTCACTATGTTGCCCAGGCTGGTTCTGAACTCCTAGGCTCAAGTGATCCTCCCACCTCAGTCTCCCAAAGTGGTGGGATTATAGGTGTGAGCCACTGTGCCCAGCTGACTCTTTTAAATGAAAGACAAATCCTCAAAGAAAGCTTACCTGGGGAAAACACATGTTGTCATCTCTTTAAACTCACTTAAGTCCTAAAGAACAAGAGAAGGACTTGTTACAATTTTCCTAATACACTCGCAGTATTAAAAAACATGTAAACAGCTCAAGTTCCATAGCTGTCTTCTCAAACAAGCTGTTGGAGCCCTTAAGCTAAACTACAAAACCCATTTCTAGGCAACAAGTACTAAAAAAAAAAAATCTTCCCAATTTCCTCACTCATTGGGAACCATATAACCTGATAACTAACTTCTGCATAACCAAAACAACAAATTTAAGCATTTAATAGTTGAAATTGGGAAGGGGTGGGGGGGGGGGCGTCCAACAAAATGTTAAAAACTACATATTTGAGAGGCCTATAATAAATCCAGAAAACTTCCAGTAATAGCTAACAGGCTGTGATCTACCACACAAATTTATCATAACAGTGAGACAAGCAGAGTCATTAAAATTAAATGGTTTATACAGGAAATGGGTATACTATAAACCAGCTTAGACCTTTCCTGAGATCACCTTTGAAATGTTAGTAAAAATGGCCTTGGAAACACAGGCCTTTCAATACACATATGATTACTGTTTCAACTCCAGAAAATTGCTCAAGAGGCACTAATAGCAAGTGCCTAGATTAGACAATTCATTTCTCAAGTTTATTTTGATCAGGAAGTCTAGAGCTGAAATGAGAGTCCTCTAATTTTGAATTAACTTATTTACATACATAATTGCCATGCTAGACTGAGTAGTCATACTCCTGACCCTTTGTAAACTACACTTCTCTTCAATGTTATTCATGCCTCATAGGAAACTGCTGTTTCCAATTAGCTTTTCAAGCCTGTAAATACAGACTGTATTTAGCTAGCTTGATATATTTACCATTGAAAAGCTTCAATGGCTATAGTTAAATTAATGGGCAAAGTATGAACAGGCAGTTTGAATGCAAAGTCAAAAAAATGTAATAATGATGTTTGTAATCTCTCAATACCACTAGAAAGCTTTACAAGCAAGGAACAAGGAGAATTACAGCTACCTTCAGGGCCAACATATAGCACAGTTCTAGACCAGCGTCTTCTGAAAGGTCATGCTCAAGTATCAAGATGGTTCATAAGAAAACACTCTCCCCTAAAAGGCAACTCCAAAATGTGGATTCTTTAGTGTCCTTTTAAAAGCAAATTTTGATACCAGTGCATGTAAAAGTTCTACCTTTTCATTGAGTCAGGGTCTCACTATGTTGCCTTGAACTCCCGGACTCAAGCAATTCTCCTGTAACAGCCTCTCAAGTAGCAGGCACTGCAGGTAGGCACCACCACACCCAGCCTTCTAATTTATTAGGCTTTCTAATTTATTCTCATCACTTCTTCTAAAGGTAGATGGAAAAAAACAAAACAAAACAAAACATTTTCTCTCTCTGGCAATGCCAGAACATAAAGAAGTTAAGTAACTTACCCAGGTAGCCTTAGTAATAAAGTGAGGGATAAAACGCGTATCCTAACCCACTTACTACTCTACAACAAATCACTTGCTCTTTCTACCAGAATTTAATTAAAGACCACTTTCGTTCCACTTAACATTAATTAACTGCTTACACGCAATGTGTTACCTTAGGCACTTAGACGCAGACAACAAAATGGCTACACCCCTTGTCCAAGGAGCTAACCACCTAGAAGGGGGTTATGTTGTATAATACAAGACAAAATTTATGTAACATAGAGAGGTACAATGTTCTATGGGAGTTCAGAGAAAGGAAAGATCACCTCTTGGGCAAGGTAGCAGGTAACAAAAAGCAAAAGCTGCACACGGAGAGTTAAGGGCAAGTTGTGAACAACAAACACTGAGAACAACAAGAGAAAATTCAAGTTGGAAGAAATTAAACAAAGCACCTCTTAGGGAACAAATAAATCAGTCTTGGAAAAAGGAGAGTAACAAACAAGTGATTAGACTCCACAGAAACGTTGGGCTGGATCACAGAAAGCCTGATATGCAGGGGGAAAAACAGTCAACTGCCTAGAAAACAAAGAGTGTGGGATTAATTGAGAATTTTCAGCAGGTTCAGCGACAGAAACGGAGCCATACATCAGAAGATTACAAAACTGGCAGTCGGGAGATACTTCATTCATTAAATCGATATTTAACGCCTTCTAGTGCCAAGCTCCACTCAGTATTCAAAACACCTAGAAGCACAGAATTAAATACATTTTCCTCTTGCCTTGCTGATAACTTCACTGCTTTAAAGATCAAAAAGGGCTGCCTGTATTCCCAGCTACTCGGGAGGCTGAGGCAGGAGAATCACTCGAACCTGGGAGGTAGAGGTTGCAGTGAGCGACATTGCACCACTGCACTCCAGCCTGGTGACAGAGTGAGACACTGTCTCTAAAAAACAAAAACAAAAGATATGGGGGAAAAAATTATTTAAAAAAAAAAGAAAAAGATTACTCCAGTGGCATACTATGGTCCACAGGCCAAATACAGCCCACCAATTATTTTTTAAATAAAGTTTTATTGCAACACGGCTACGCCCATTTGTTTACATATTCTATGGCATTTGGGGGCTACAATGGCAGAGCTGAGTTGTGACAGAAACTACACAGCCTGGAAAGCTGAAAATATTTTACTATGTGGCCCTTTATAGAAAACATTTGCCAACTTTTATTTTAAAGGATGGGCTGAAGGTTGATGGGGGACAGGAAATGCTGCCTGGAATTTGCTAAACTCCAAGGTGAGAAATGAGAACGCTTGCAACAAAAATAAAAAGAATCAGCTGGGCGTAGTGGCTCACGCCTGTAATCCCGGCACTGTGGGAGGCCGAGGTGGGTGGATCACAAGGTCAGGAGATTGAGATCATCATGGTCAACACGGTGAAACCCCGTCGCTACTAAAAATACAAAAAAAAACAGCTGGGCGTGGTGGCACGCGCCTGTAGTCCCAGCTACTCGGAAGGCTGCGGCAGGAGAATCACTTGAACCCAGGAGACGGATGTTGCAGTGAGCCGAGATCATGCCACTGCACTCCAGTCTGGTGAGAGAGTGAGACTCCATCTCAAAAAAAAAAAAAAAAAAAAAAAGAAAAGAAACCAGATGTGAGACAGGGCATGCAGATAAAATCGTCAGGATGTTGGAAATGACCAGATCTGGGGACAGAGCTAGAGTCAAAACTGATGCTAAAAACAGGGTTGGTAACTGGGAATCACTTATGGTAATGGGATGAGGAGAAAGAAGTGGTTTGGAGACAGTAAGAAAGAAAAGAAGGACAAGTGAAATATCTCATTTGAGCCACGTCAATTCAATACAACACTTAGTCTGGGGGCTATCCAGGTAGGGATGTCTGGAGTCCAGCATGAAATGTACACCTGGATCTGAAAAGAGACCACAGCCGGGGATAAAGATGTTGGTGTCTACAGCTGAAGCTGTAAAGTCAGTGAGATCACTAAAAGACAAAAAAAGATGAAGAGGAAATAAAAGAGAGTAGAGCAGAGAGTGGCAGGGGACAAGTAACGTAAGGCCACACACACCGTATGGAGCAGAAGAGGGAGAGCCAGTAGGGGAACCAAAGCAGCTTGTGCTTTGGTCAACCAAAGCAACTTGGCTCAAAGACTGAAAAAAGCACTACTGAGGTCAGCAGAGAATCTAAGGGAAGCAGCCTAGGAGGGACGATCAAGAATTCTGTAGGACTGAAAGCCGGGCGCGGTGGCTCAAGCCTGTAATCCCAGCACTTTGGGAGGCCGAGACGGGCGGATCACGAGGTCAGGAGATCGAGACCATCCTGGCTAACACGGTGAAACCCCGTCTCTACTAAAAAAAAAATACAAAAAACTAGCCGGGCGCGGTGGCGGGCGCCTGTAGTCCCAGCTACTCCGGAGGCTGAGGCAGGAGAATGGCGTGAACCCGGGAGGCGGAGCTTGCAGTGAGCTGAGATCCGGCCACTGCACTCCAGCCTGGGCGACAGAGCGAGACTCCGTTTCAAAAAAAAAAAAAAAAAAAGAATTCTGTAGGACTGGACCCACTTCAGCTGCCACCACTTACCTTCAATGGCCATGCTATGTCTAATTTTAGCAGGAACAAACTAGCAGCCCACACCTGTGGCCTGGGAATCCCTGCCCAGCACTAAATGAGCAAACTACTGGCATTAAGACGATGAAACAAATGTTTAAGGTTCCTCTGGCAATGGCAGTGACTGAAGATCCCTTAATAAAAAAGCTTGTGGCCAGGCGCAGTGGCTCACGCCTGTAATCCCAGCACTATGGGAGGCCAAGGCAGGCAGATTATGAGGTCAGGAGTACGAGACCAGCCTGGCCAACATGGTGAAACCCCATCTCTACTAAAAATACAAAAATTCGCTGGGCATGGTGACGGGTGCCTGTAATCCCAGCTATTCAGGAGGCTGAGGAAGGAGAATCGCTTGAACTCGAGAAGCGGAGGTTGCAGTGAGCCAAGACTGCGCCACTGCACTCCAGCCTGGGCAACAGAGTGAAAGTACGTCTCAAGGAAAAAAAAACTGCAACTGAGTGCGTAAGATTCTGTCTGGGAACATGCTGCATACAAGGAAATGGCACCTAAGTAGAGGACAGTTTCTCAGTTAAAAGCATCATAATATTTTTTCAGATAAAAAGCATCCTGCTAATATTTAACACAGACCAACAGGTCACTTACCGCAGGCAGAGGGCAGTAGAACTGATGAACTGTGTGCATGACGTCCAAGAGCATATTGTGTCCAATAACAAGTTTTCCCTAAAGAAAGTCAAGGTTAGAAAAAAGACTTCTACATTCAAAATTATACTGGGGTTTGAGAATGTATAGTTTAGATTCCAAGAGGACTTTGTTCTAAACTTGCTTTCCACACTAAAAAAAACGAAAACAAAAACAAAAAAAAAGTACAAATAAGCAAATTTGGGCTGGCTTCACGCCTCCTCCATTTTGGAATGTTAACTCCAGAAGGCAAAGTGAAAGCTCCAAATGACTTTGATGTCACTGATCTTTTTCTTGAATTTTTATTAATTATGCCACCCTCATGAATCAGAAGTAGTAAAATTTTGATCGAAAAGTTTTTTTAAAAGTAAAATCTCGGCTGGGCACGGTGGCTCACGATTGTTATCCCAGCACTTTCAGAGGTCAAGGTGGGTAGATCACCTGAGGTCAGCAGTTCAAGACCAGCCCGGCCAACACGGCGAAATCCCATCTCTACTAAAAATAGAAAAATTAGCCAGGTGTGGTGGTGCATGCCTGTAATCCCAGCTACCCAGGAGGCTGAGGCAGGAGAATCGCTGGAAACCAGGAGGCAGAGGCTGCAGTGAGCCGAGATTATGCCACTGCACTCCAACCTGGGCGACAGAATGAGACTCTGTCTAAGAAAAAAAAAACCACAGTAAAATCTGAAAGCATTGACTCCCTTTAACTGTCAAATAATTTGGGAACAAAACTAAACACAAATTTTAGGGCTGCATCCTTTAAAACAACCCACTTATTTTAAAAGATACATTCATACCAATGCTAAAAGGTAAAAGTAACTAATTTCTAACTATATTAAACAGAATTGCATTTCCTATATCATTATGTCAAAATTCATGGGGTATGTTCTTAAATACGTATCCATTAAAAGTCACTGCCTTTCAGCCAATTGAAATACAATATGTGTGCTGGCAGCCCTCTTCGTGCAATGGGCAGTGTGTCTGTTTTATGCTATATGTGCAACAAATTAGTCCATTTTGATAAAAATTAAACTTCCAAAATGCAACATCAATTTAGATTTAGCCAGCCAGTTGACACCATTTTTAACATAAAACATCAGGGGCCAGGCATGGTGGCTCAAGCTATAATCCCAGCACTTTGGGAGGCCAACGCAGGCAGATCACCTGAGGTCAGGAGTTCGAGAACAGCCTGCCCAACATGGCGAAACCCTGTCTCTACTAAAAACACAAAAAATTACCTGAGTGTGGTGGCAGACGCCTGTAATCCCAGCTACTTGGGAGGCTGAGGCAAGAGAATGGCTTGAACCCAGGAGGCAGAGGTTGCAGTGAGCTGAGATCGTACCACTGCACTCCAGCCTGGGCGACAGAGCCAGACTCCATCTCAAAAAAAAAAAAAAAAATCAGGTTACCACGATGGAGCTTTTTACTATGTCCCAAAGGACCTTAAGTGTAACACTGCTTGACTCATGGGACTACACAGTATCTGAAATAATCCTACACAAAGTCTCCCAAATCTAACAGAGAAGCTGTCCTTTTGGCTCAGTATTGTTGTACATTCTGAATACCTATGCTAAGCTAAAATAATGAGCATTGATTGAAACCACAGAAAAGATGTGTAGGCAACCCCAAATGGAATGCAAACACTAAGAAATGAACCAAACTGTATTATAAATGACTACCATAATCACACTGAAGGTTAAGAAGAAAAAAACTAACTCGGAAAAGAGCATCTTGACTAGATAATGTAAGGCTAAAAACAAAAGGAAATGCACATAAATCATAAATGTTATAATCGCATCAATAAATGTACTTCTCACCGGGCGCGGTGGCTCAAGCCTGTAATCCCAGCACTTTGGGAGACCAAGACGAGCGGATCACGAGGTCAGGAGATCGAGACCATCCTGACTAACACGGTGAAACCCTGTCTCTACTTAAAAATACAAAAAACTAGCCGGGTGACGAGGCGGGCACCTGTAGTCCCAGCTACTTGGGAGGCTGAGGCAGGAGAATGGCGTAAACCCGGGAGGCGGAGCTTGCAGTGACCTGAGATCCGGCCACTGCACTCCAGCCTGGGTGGCAGAGCAAGACGTCGTCTCAAAATAAATAAATAAATAAACAAATAAATAAATAAATAAATGAATGAATGAATGTACTTCTCGTGAGGTATGGGTTAGTAGCTCTGAAACTACTTTATGTGTATACCAGGTTTAAACAAATAAACATAATGGAAGTAAAAGGGACTGGATTTCTCACTGTTGAGAAAGAAGGCACAAATAAGAAAAGAGAGGAAGCTAAAAATAAGTCATGTGGTATTGTACTGGAATCTGAGGTATCAGTATAAAGGCGTGGATACACCCATGCGCGCGTGCATACACACACACGTTTATTTAGAGACAGGGTCTGGCTGTTGCCCAGGCTGTAGTGCAATGGCACCATCATGGCTCACTGCAGCCTCGAACTCCCATGCTCAAGCAATCCTCCCACCTCAGCCTCCCCTATAGCTGGGACCACAGGCATGTGCCACCACTCTTGGCTAATTTTTTAATTTTTTTTTTGAAATTCAGTCTTGCTCTGTTGCCCAGGTTAGAGTGCGGTGGCACAATCTCAGCTCATTGCAACCTCCGCCTTCCAGGTTCAAGAGATTCTCCTGCCTCAGCCTCCTGAGTAGCTGATACTACAGGTGGTACCACCACACCAGCGAATTTTTGTATTTTTAGTAGAGACGGGGTTTCACCATGTTGACCAGGCTGGTCTCAAACTCCTGACCTCACGTGATCTGCCCACCTTGGCCTCTCAAAGTGCTGGGATTACAAGCGTGAGACACACACCCAGTCAGTTTTTACATTTTTTGTAGAGACGGGGTCTCCCACGTTGCCCAGGCTGGTCTTGAACTACTGGCCTCAAGCAGTCCTCCTGCCTTGACCTCCCTAAGTGTGGGATTACAGGGTTGAGCCACCATGCCCAGCTACATACACATTTATATAGATCCACACACACATACATATACAGAGAGACACAGAAATACAGCTGTGTGTGTACATGCCTAGGTTTACATACGTATGCTTCTTAGCTCTGTCCAGTGAGAGGGCTTAGAAGCAATAATATCACAGCAGTAACGTAGGGCCAGATCTTGGTTTCTAAATATCATTCCCCATTAAAAGGAACGAGAGCTCCATGGAGAAGTCATTGATTCCACAACTGAGCCAGAGAAACTACAAGAATACCAGAAAGCAAGGAAATGCTCAGAAAACGACACGGGGCTTGTTCAAAGGACACAGGAGCCAAGTCAAAGAAGCTCCCATGGTCAAAGGTGGTACAATTTAAGCAACAAAGTAAACAGTAAAAACACTAGATAATAATCTGTAGAATAAAAAAAATCCCTGAGCCCATACTCATATACATAAAAACAATTAAATAAACAAGGGAAAGGGTTGGGTGTGGTAGCTCATGCCTATAACCCAAACACTTCGGGAGGCTGAGGTGGGGGAGACTGCTTGAGCCTAAGAGTTCAAGACCAGCCTGGACAACATGGGAAGACCTCCTCTCCACAAAAAGTATATATGAAAAATTAGCCACATGTGGTAGCTCATGCCTTTAGTCCCAGCTACTCGGGGGGCTAAGGAGGGAGGATTGCTTGAACCCGGGAGGTGGAGGCTGCAGTGAGCCAGTGTACTCCCAGCTTGGGGAACAGAGAGAGACTGTGTCTCAAAATTCAGTAAGTACATAAATAAACAGGAGAAAAGGGACATTTTTTCTTTTCCGCCCATTTTTTTTTGAGACAGGGTCTCAACTTTGTCGCCAGGCTGGAGTGCAATGGCGCGATCTCAGGTTACTGCAACCTCCGCCTCCCAGGTTCAAGCGATTCTCCTGCCTCAGCCTCCCAAGTAGCTGGGATTACAGGTGTGTGCCACCACACTCAGGTAATTTTTTTATTTTTAGTAGAGATGGGATTTCACCATGTTGGTTAGGCTGGTGTCGAACTCCTGACCTCCAGTGATCCGCCCGCTTCAGCCTCCCAAAGTACTGGGATTACAGGTGTTAGCCACCATGCCCAGCCCGTTTTTTTCTTTATAGAAGAATTCCAAGAACAAATGTAGAAAGGATGAAGGAAATATAAACTTGCCATCAGAATACCACAGTAATAACTACTGCAGGAAAGATATGCTGATAAGATGATAATATTAGTAGGCAAAGTTTGGGGGAAAACAGGATTTTCATGGTCTCAAAGTATCTCCCCCAAGATATTTATAAGTCAATTAAACTATATAGTTAATTTAACTATAATTTAATGATATAATTTATTAACTATAAAGTTAATTTCACAGAGCACAAATCCAGCCAACACCACCTTAACCAAGCGATCAAGATCAACATCACGGGCAGGGCGCAGTGGCTCATGCCTGTAATCCCAGCACTTTGTGAGGCCGAGGCAGGCGGATCACAAGGTCAGAAGACCGAGACCATCCTGGCTAACATGGTGAAACCCAGTCTCTACTGAAAATACCAAAAAATTAGCCAGGTGTGGTGGTGGGCGCCCGTAGTCCCAGCTACTCAGGAGGCTGAGGCAGAAGAACGGCGTGAACCCAGGAGGCGGAGCTTGCAGTACACCAAGATCGTGTCACTGCACTCCAGCCTGGGCGACAAAGCAACACTCCGTCTCAAAAAAAAAAAAACAACAACACCATGAACCATCATTTCTGTGGTATTCTTGCCAAACCATATATCCTCAGATCGGTCATTAGAAAATGTAAGACAAATTCCAACTGGGGGACTTCCGACAAAACAGCAATCAGTATCATTCAAAAGTATCCAAGTTACAGGGCCAGGCACGGCGGCTTATGCCTGTAAACCCAGTACCTTGGGAGGCTGAGGCAGGCAGATGACTTGAGGTCAGGAGCTCAAGATCAACCTGGCCAACATGGTGAAAGACCAGAAATTAGCTAGGCGTGGTAGCAGGCGCCAGTAATCCCAGCTACTTGGGAGGCTGAGGCAGGAGAATTGCTTGAACCTGGTAGGCAGAGGTTGTGGTGAGCCAGGATCGCGCCACTGTATTCCAGCAGGACAACAGAGTGAGGCTCCAGCTCAAAAAATACACATATTTAAGGTATAGGATTTATGCATCTTATTTTAGTCAACATTCATTGAAGATTCAAAAATGTTAAATGTCCAGATTGCTAATAAACAGGGCTTTTTTGTAGTATGCTTTGGGATGTTGACTACCAACGGTCAGCAACATGTTATGAATATTCCGTAGAAGAAAGATGATGTCAGAGAACAGAAAACAGGTGCAGCAAGCTAAGGTATCTGAATGTGTGTAAGGCAAACAAATGTCCAATCTCGGAAAAGCTGACTAAATTATCGTGACGGCTACAGAAGAGCTCAAAACCAACTGATGTTCCTATCTCTGAATTTTAGGGCCCGCCTCAATCAAAACCATCACTTATCTGAAGTCTGCTAGCAAGGAGTGCACAACATGAGCAAATGGAACCAGAAACTCAATTCTGCTTTTCTGGATACCTGTAATCTCAGCCACTGCTGAACAGGCTCACAGCTTTATTTCTATCCGGATCTATCCAACTTTCTATTCGACTTTAATCACCCCACTTACTTGAGCGAGAGAGGTCCTCATGAGCCAACCCTCTTCTTTTACAAGGCTCTGTAAACCTCTGTTTATTCCGGAATGAAGACAGTGGGGGGCCTCTCCTATAACGCCCCTGTGTTTACAAGCCTGCAGCCAGCAGTGAGACAGCATGAAACTTTGAGAGGGTTTCTATGGCCTTAAAGCTTCCCTGATGCAAAGTTCAGCATCTAAGGTACAAGACGATCCCTTCTCCCAGGGCTAAGTGCTCAAAGAAGATAATGTCCTAGACTACAGGCAATTCAGCATCCAAGCAAGTTGTCTGTCTAGAACAACCAGCAGCATGACCTAGTTTACCTGCAAAAGATGTGGATGCCTGTTTTCTCTCTTTTTTTTTTTTGAGACAGGATCTTAGTCTGTCACCCAGGCTGGGGTGCAATGGCATGATCACAGCTCACTGCAGCCTTGACTTCCCCAGCTCCAGCGATCCTCCCACCTCAGCCTCCCAAGTAGCTGGAACCACAGGCATGTACCACCACACCTGGCTAATTTTTGTACTTTTGGGAGAGATGGGGTTTCCCCACGTTTCCCAGGCTGGTCTCAAACTCCTGAGCTCAAGCAATCTACCCGCATCAGCCTCCCAAAGTGCTGGGATTACAGATATGAGCCACTATGCCCGGCCACCTGTTTTCAGAAAGGCCTCACAAAGCAAGGAAAAACACCCATCATATCTATCATAGAGTCCCCTAGCACACTTACACAAATGGCCAATATCTTTTTAAAAAGTATCAACTATTATTAAGAATTAAGATTCAATTACATTTATGCAGCATAAACAAAGACATCATTATTTTTACCCTCTAGATTCTTCTACTTACGGAACAAAACACCTTCAGTCAAATATCTATTATTTCTCCCCTTATTCCTTACTTTCTTATTCGACTTCTTACTGGTTTTGAGAATAACTCTTGGTTTCCATGTAGTCATATAAGGACAACATAGTGTACCCTCCTATGCATTTTTCAAGCAAAGCTCTCTGAAAATTGATTTGAATATAATTTAGCAATTATGTCTCATCAAGTGCATTATAACAATAGTCTATCTTGATGAAGTTCTAACTTCTTCCTTCATACCAGGTAAACATTCTAAATGAGATGAAATGATTAATCTGCAATAATAATTAGACACTTCACCTGAAATAGTATGTTCTACAATCTTGCTAAAAAGTCTAGCTCACTTACCGAATTAGCAATGGCATGAATGACTCTAGAAAATCCCACAGCATCATTCAGCTCCTCCTAATTAAAAAAATATATACAAGTATTACTGATGTATAAATATTCCTTATGTGAATGAATTAAAAACCTACCCGAAAAAAAGACACTGAAATTTTGCATCAAGTTAGATAGCTTTAGTTTCCTGTGCTTTGTGCCTACCTTTCCAAACATCTGCATCTAAAATGATCTACGCACATACTTTTCCTCTATTTTAGAAAGTAGAATGAACAAATGGAAAAGTATTCATTAGTTACTAAAACAACAATGCTTAGGACTTACCCATCACTTCACTGAATTCTTTAGCATTTCCAAGTCTTTCAAGGTGTCTTAAAAACACTAACTTAAAAAGTCGCCACCTGCAGGCTAAACTCAGTAACATTCAATTCTGAGGAAACCCATCTGGCAGTTAACTGATCAAATCAAGCATTTTCATAATTCCTGATTTTTTTTCCTTGAAAAATACATTTTTACAAAATTCTCCCACCCACCTTCTCTTCTATATTCTTTCCAGCAGTGTTGACACTGGCTCAGTGTCTCTCCTATCTTGAAAACCCTCCCCTCCTCTAAGCTCTCTCAGACTACCGCCCCTTCTACTTGTCTCATCAAAGATAACTTGCTTGAAGGACTTCTCCAGTTTAATTCCCAGGTGTTCCCAGTCCTCTGGCTTCATGCTCACTGAAATTGCTCACCTCCTTAAAACGAACTCGAACACTGGCCAGATGCGGTGGCTCACGCCTATAATCCCAGCACTTTGGGAGGCAGAGGCAGATGGATCACTTGAGGTCCGGAGTTCGAGACCAGCCTGACCAAGATGATGAAACTTCATCTCTACTAAAAATAAAAAATTAACCAGACGTGGTGGTGCACGCCTGTAATCCCAGCTATGCCACAGGCTGAGGCAGGAGAATCGCTTGAACCCGGGAGACAGAGGTTGCATGCAGTAAGCCGAAATCGTGCTATTGCACTCCATCCAGCCTGGGCAACAAGAGCAAAATTCCATCTCAAAAAAAACCCCAAAAAAACACCAACAAAAAACTAACCCCAAGACTAACAAGTATTTGCAAGGATGTAGAGAAACTGGAACCTGTGTGCTGTTGATGAAAATGCTAAACAGTGCAGCAGCTAAGGAAAACAGTATGGAGGTTCATCCCAAAAAGAATTCCCATATCACCCAGCAATTCCATTCTGGGTATATACCCCAAAGAATTGAAAGCAGGGACTCAAATAGGTATTTGCACACCTGAGTTCACAAGAGCATTATTCACAATAGTCAAAAGCAACCCAAGTGTCCATAAACAAATGGATAAACAAAATGTAGTCTAGCCATACAATGGAATATTATTCAGCCTTAAAAAAGAAGGAAATTCTGACACATGCTATAACATGGGAAACCTTGAGGATGCTATGCTAAGAGAAACAAGCCAGTCACAGGAGGACAAATACTGTACTTACATGAGGTCCTCAGAGTGATCAAATTCATATGACAAAAAGTAGAATAGTGGTTGCCGGGGGGGGGGGTGTCTGGGGTGGGAGATGGTGAGTTGCTTGATTAGTACAGAGTTTCAGTTTTGCAAGATGAAGGGAATTCTGGAGATGAATGGTGGTGGTGATGACTGCACAACCATGTTAAAGTACTTGATGTCAGTGAACTGTACATTTAATAGTTAACATGACAAATTTTGTTATGTGTATTTTACCACAATTAAAAATTGTTTTTTTTTGGGCCAGGTATGGTGGTTAACACCTGTAATCCCAGCACTTTGGGAGGCTGAGGAAAGCAGACCACCTGAGGTCAAGAGTTCAAGACCTGCCTGGCCAACATGACGAAACCCCATCTCTACTAAAAATACAAAAGCCAGATGCGGTGGCGGGCACTTATAATCCCAGCTACTCCAGAAGCTGAGGCAGGAGAATCGCTTGAACTCAGGAGACGGAGGTTGCAGTGAGCCGAGATCATGTCACTGCAAGCGAGACTCCGTTTCAAACAAACAAACAAAAATTGCTTTTTTGGTTCTGTTTTTTGTTTTTGAGACAGAGTCTCACTCTGTCGCCCAGCTGAAGTACAGTGGAACGATCTCGGCTCACAGCAACCTCCGCCTCCCGGGTTCAAGTGATTCTCCTGCCTCAGCCTCCTGAGTAGCTGGGAATGCAGGTGCATGCCCCCTGCGCCCGGCTAATTTTTTTGTTCTTTTAGTAGAGATAGGGAAAAACTGTTTTAATTATAGTTTAAAAAACTACTGCCAGGGCTGAATCCAGCCACGTCTCAATCCTAACCCCTACATGGGAGCTGACACTGCTTCCCTTGGCTGTGTACCACAATAATCTCCTGGTACATTTTGTCAACTTCTGCCTATCATTTAAATGCTGTTCATCCTCAGGATTCAGTCCCAGATCCTCTTTTCATTCTTCATGTATTCCGCAGTTGCTCTAATCCAGTCCCAGTCTTTCTGCCAACGACAATCATGCCTAGCCCTCACCTCTCTTCTGTGCTCAACACTGACAAACCTGCTGAGAGGATATCCACCCTTGCATGTTCTGAAAACACCCAAAATCTCATCAGGTCAAAACTAGAATGGAACATCTTTTTCCACTCTGGGGGAACATCTTTTTCCACTCTAGGGGACGCCATGGTGCCCTGGTGGCCTCGCATGTATCAAAACAGGTCATGCAGGTAAAGGCTAATCTGTGTCTTGGCTACAGACTCATCTGCATCTTGGCACAACACATCAGGAGGGAAGAGTGGGAGGCACAGGTTTCTAAGGAGCAGCTATGAGGCCAGCTCCCACCCCCTTCCCTGTCACTCCTGGGAGGCTGTCATGAAACAGTTCCTCATCGCCTCCTGGGTTCTGAGGACGTGTGAGGCTCTCTGCCTTGCCTTCTCAGAAGAGAGCTGCAGAATACCAAAGCCCTGAGCTGTGGCCTAGAACTGGTTCCTCAGTGAAGCCACATCACACAACACACACTGCAATCATCTTGCACCTTTTCTTTTTATTTTTTAAGACAGGGTCTCACTCTGTCACCCAAGCTGAAGTACAGTGGCATAAACTCAACTCACTGCAACTGCAACCTCCACCTCCTGGGTTCAAGCAATTCTCTAGCATCAGCCTCCCAAGTAGCGAGGACCACAGGTGCGCATCACCACACCTGGATAATTTTTGTATTTTTGTAGAGATGGGGTTTCGCTATGTTGCTCAGGCCGGTCTCGAACTACTGAGCTCAAAGTGATCCTCCCGCCTCAGCCTCCCAAAGTAGTGCTGACATTATAGGCATGACCCGCCGCACCTGGCCTCTAACTGGCACCTTTTGTTTCTGCGTTGTCCTTTTTAGTATGGGGGTCAGGGACTACAGGCAGCACCTTTTGCTCATCTTTCTCTGTATAGGTAATATGCTGTCTCCTAAAGTGGGTCACTGTATCTTTACTGGGTGAGTCAATCTGGAGTGACACCTAATGTATGTATGAGCATGACATTCATCCACATGCAAATCCACTCCTCTCTCCTCCACCTTTCCCCGACCAATGTCACTCCAGCCAACTCCTCCGAGTGAACGGAATGCAATCTACCCCATTGTGCAAATGTCTGGCAAAAGCATTTTCGTCGTTCCCCCTTCCGCCTCCACCACCCACATCCAGTCATAAATTCCATGGCTTCTACCTTCCAAATATCTCCAGATTCCATCTACACTGCTACTTACTATCCTACGCCAGGTCACCAATATCTCCTAGCTAGGTTATTCCACAGCTTAACTGGTCTCCTGCCTCCAGTCTTACTCACTCAAAACCATTCACTCTTCACATAGCAAGCAGGATGACGTTCCAATGGCACAACCTAAGCATGTCATCCTCGTCTGTCAGATCATGTGCTCTGAACCTGGTTTAAAGAAAACTAGTAACTATACATGAAGTTAGACGTGGCAGTATTAAAGGGCAGTGACACACAAGCTAAATGAGAATCAAGAATACTTTCTTCAGGACTGGTTTAAGTAGACAGTGGTCAACAGTGACGTCAGACTCACTTTGCTGGCTACATCTCATGCTTAAACCTAACTTCCCCTTATTCTAGTCCAGGTTTTCTGCCAATTCAATTGTTCTATGAAAGAAAATTATTCATTAAATTGAATCCAACATATGATCTCAACTAGACAGGAATAAATCAATATTTATGTTGCCATTTCTCACCCCCCAAGAACTAACATAGCCCAATTACCTGTTCTTTGGCATGTTTCTGCTGCTCTCTTCTTTTGCGCTCTTCTTCATCTACTTTGCTGATAACTATGTATCGCTCCTTCTAAAAGACATAAAGCAGATACATAATTTTCTTTTCTTTTTTGCCACGGAGTTTCGCTCTTGTTGCTCAGGCTGGAGTACAATGGCACAATCTTGGCTCACTGCAACCTCCACCTCCTGGGTTCAAGCAATTCTCCTACCTCAGCCTCCCGTGTAGCTGGGATTACAGGTGTGTGCCACCACACCCGGCTACTTTTTGTATTTTTAGTAGAGACAGAGTTTCTCCATGTTGGTCAGGCTGGTCTCAAACTCTCGACCTCAGGTGATCCACTCGCCTTAGCCTCCCAAAGTGCTGGGATTACAGGTGTGAGTCAAGCACCCAGCCACAGATATACAATTTTCTAGAGGCAACTTAATTCAAAAAATTCAGATTTCTGCTGCCATTATAATTTTTTTTTTTTTTTTTTTTGAGACAGTCTCATTCTGTCACCCAGGCTGGAGTGCAGTGGCACAACCTCAGCTCACTACAGCCTCTACCTCCCAGCTTCAAGCGATTCTCCTGCCTCAGCCTCCAGAGTAGCCAAGATTACAGGTGCGCGCCAATATGCCCAGCTAATTTTTGTATTTTTAGTAGAGACAGAGTTTCGCCATGTTGCCCAGGCTGGTCTCAAACTCCTGACCTCAAGTGATCTGCCCACCTTGGCCTCCCAAAGTGCAGAGATTACAGGCATGAGCCACCATGCCCAGCCAGAAGTTATAATTTTTGTTAACTACACACTTCTTTTTGTATGTGTGACAGGTTATCACTTCCATTGCTCAGGCTGGAGTGCAGCAGCATGAGCACAGCTCACTGCAGCCTCAAATTCCTGGACTCAGGTGATCCTCCCACCTCAGCCTTCTGAGGAGCTGGGACTACAGGAATGTACCACTATGCCTGGCTAATTCCTTTTTATATTTTTAGTAGAGACGGAGTTTCACCATGAGTCCAGGCTGGTCTCAAACTCCTGGGCCCAAATGACCTGCTCATCTCAGCCTCCCAAAGTGCTGGGATTATAAGCCTGAGCCACCATGCCCAGTCACTGCAGTCTTTCATGAGCCAAATATAACAGAAAACACTTTTACATGCCAACATAAGTTGAGCTGATGCATTACAAACCAAATTTTGTCTCTGTGTTTCCATGACATTTTCCTACAGTTTACTAATTCAACCCAACAGGCATCAGTTAAAAATATCAACAGACTGTGAGAATAAGACATTTCCTATGACAAATACTAAAAAAGTTATGTTGCATTTGAACATCGATTTCTGAAGAGTTTTAAAGTAAAATGCATATGTTGTATTAACATTAACAAAACTTACATATATATGTCGTATTAACGTAAGAAACAACCCTGGATTTTCTGCCAACGTGTCCGGTAACTAGTGCTTTCTTTCCCATATATATTCTGTGTCCACTAAAGATAAACCATCTACCAAGATTATTTTTCTACTGTATTTAATCTCTAATTTTATACCTGACTTAAGAGCAACAACAATTATAAAATTCAAACACTGCAGAAGGAACCCACCACTAGCCACCCACTATCCATCACAATTCTATCAGTGTACCCTGCGTACCCAAGACAATAGCTATGCTTATGACCAGGATTCTAAAATTTAGTTTTATCTGCCCACGCAACATGAAGCCATTTCTTCACATGTACCATTATAGCTTTCTGCCACAGTAAGAATACAAAATAACATTTGTATACTTTCAAGTTTACAAAGCATCACTTCCACTTACCCACAGGATCAGCATAAAAAGGCTATGAGAAAGTCTAGATCACTGTTACCATGCTCAGCCCCAATGTACAGAAGAGGAAAATGAGGCTTAAAGAGGTCAAATGACTTACCCTAGGTTACCCAGCTCATAGCAAGCATAGACAAGGTACAAATTCTGACTTTCAGCACACTAAGGATTGCGAGCAGTGGCTCAGGTCACTGCTGTGGCTCACTCTGTGAGGCCGAGGCGGGCAAATTGTTTGAGCCCAGGAGTTCAAGACCAGCCTGGATAACAGGGCGAAACGCTGTCTCTACTAAAAATATAAAAAATTAGCCAGGCAAGGTGGCATGAGCCTGAAGTCCCAGTTTGGAAGGCTGACATAGGAGAATCACCTGAACCCAGGAAGTCAAGGCTGCAGTGAGCCGTGATAGCCCCACTGCACTCCAGGCTGGGCAATCAGAGCAAAATCCTGAGAAAAAAAAAAAAAACGAAACCCGTATCAGTGTAACAATGAATGTGTTTAATGTTAGTGCTAGGTAATTCTTGGGGTTACCTTTTCAGTTTCTAAAGTCTCAACATGAATGCCTTTCGGATACCTACAGAAAAGAAAAACATGGTATCAGTAGATGAGTCAATGACAGCTAAATCCCAAAGTATTTTATAAGCAACTATCCAGCTATAAATTAAGTAACGTAAGTTTTATTAATTATGAAAGAATTATCACTACAATGAAGACTTTATAGCACATTTATTTTATAACGTTTCAGCTGCTAAATGTTTCCTTACCCTTGCTCTTAAACACATAAACATGGATTTGACTTTCAAATTAATTTTTTTAGGACTTAGGCATTTTCTTTCTTTTTTTTTTTTTTTGAGATAGAGTCTTGCTCTGTCGCCCAGGCTGGAGTGCAGTGGCGCAATCTCTGCTCACTGCAAGCTCCGCCTCCTGGATTCACACCATTCTTCTGCCTCAGCCTCCAGAGTAGCTAGGACTACAGGCGCGCGCCACCACGCCCCGCTAATCTTTTGCATTTTTAGTAGACACAGGGTTTCATCGTGTTAGTCAGGATGGTCTCAATCTCCTGACTTTGTGATCCGCCGGCCTTGGCCTCCCAAAGTGTTGGGATTACAGGGGTGAGCCACTGCGCCCAGCCAGGACTTAGGCATTTTCTAAAATGTCCTACATCTCAAAATACAGTCAACTCATTACCACAGAGTCAAATCTTTCTTCCAAATACAAAAATGTTTCCTAACTGAAATTGTGAAAGTCTTATTTTATTTTATTTATTTATTTATTTTTTGAGATGGAGTCTTGCTCTGCCACCTAGGCTGAAGAACCGAGCCGCAATCTTGGCTCACTGCAACCTCTGCCTTCCAGGTTCAAGTGATTCTCCTGCCTTTGCCTCCCAAATAGCTGGGATTACAGGCATGTGCCACCATGCCCAGCTAAATTTTGTATGTTTAGTAGAGATGCGGTTTCACCATGTTGGCCAGGCTGCTCTTGAACTCCTGACTTCAGGTGATCTGCCCACCTCGGCCTCCCAAAGTGCTAGGATTATAGGAGTGAGCCACCACGCCCGACCTGAAAGTCTTTTTAGATTGCACGGGGCATATAAAGAGGAGGTTTTAGACGGCCAACTCTGCTGTAGTTTTGCATGGTATTAACAGTTTGCATCAGCCAACAAGGAGAAGGATGTGGAATGCAGCTGCAGTAGGCTGCAAGGACGACATGACAGGAAAGGAGTGTGGGCATGGGCAAACTAAACAGCCCTTTCCTATTGTGTTCAAAGTATATTCCCAGTATACATGTCACCAGTAGATTCCAATGGAAGAACAAGGTCCCCAAAGTCAAATGGAAATGTCCACCTGTCTATGTCAATATTCAATTTCTGAATTGAAGACCCACCTGCAAACACAAGGAAACCAAGGGAAACATCCTTGGAAAAATACACACACAAACTTCTGGATGTTATTTCAGGGGATTCACAGACCTCCTGAAACCCATCCATAGTCTTACCCTAAGTTAAGAACTCTTGCTTTACCAGAAGCATTCATCTGAGTATTTCCTAGGTCTGAAAACCAAATATTCATTGTATACCCCCAAAGGACAAAACCACTACCAATCCATAGTTTAATGGATGCACCAAAGTGATAATTATTTTAAGAAGCTTAAAGCATCTGTTAAAAAACAATAGCAAAAGAAAATTAAATGAGTATTCAACTTAAGAAAGCAGGGGAACTTGGTGGGGTCAAATCACTGAGAACCGCAGAATTTCAAAAAGGAAATGAGAGCTAAGAGATTATATTTAGTCTTTAAATCCTGGGTCCCCCACAGAGCTCCTGTATACAATATAAATACTCTGGCCATTCTCCACTAGTGATCTGTATAACTGGAAGACTCAAAAAAAAAAAAAAAATATATATATATATATATAAATACTTACTTCCAGCTCAAAGTCTGATAAATTAGTTTTCTTTGGAACCTATAAAAACAAAAGAAAAGGTATTGATTTTGGCTCATTAGAAGTAAATCCGAACTGATCAAGCATTTGTTGAGAAGGATTTCACTTTAAAAAGAGACTTCATTAGAACTGACAGGTAATTTGCAAACAAAAATAGGCAGGTTAGTTGACGTGGGGGGAATTCCTCATCACTTGTCTTCTAAAATTTTCTTTAATATTATACTGCTTTTATTGAAGAGGTAGAAGTTCTTGTCTAATCAAAATACTGCTTCCTGCAGCTGCATAAAGAGAGTTTTAAAGTAGACAGATGCATTAAAATACTTTTGTGAAGCTCCTCACAAAGTAAAAGGAAAAAAAGACAATCACGTTACTGACTCTTTGAAATGCTAATGTTTTTTAAATGCAGAGAGAAATTAAAAGGGTAGAAGTAGCCTGAAAGTGAATTCTTTCTTCTGAAGCCTTCATGTACTAAGCACTCCTCAAGGCCAAAGTAATTATGCCACTCTTGGGCGTAACTGAAAGTCAAGGTTGCACAACAGTGTTCTCCGCTCCAGGTACAGGACAAAGCATTCATTCAGTGTCTCAGTATACACAGTCATCCCCACTGTGTAACACTAAAGTTAGTGCTTAATGCTTGAGAACATACTAATAATAAAAAGACCCTTTATAAAGGTGTTTTTAAAAGACTAAATGCATCAAATGCCACAAATCATCTACCTTTCCGAAAAAAGAACATGCAGAAATGTTCAGGACAACTAACCCGGTACATGGCTCTAAATTCAAGTTCTTGTTTTCTTCACTTTGTAATAAATCTTCTATTTTCTCTCTGAGGAATTAGAATAGACCACGACCATCAGTACCTTTAAGGAATTAAGTCATCAACCAAGAAAATAATCACAACCAAAAACATTCTAAATATAAGAATGTGTGACAATGTAATTCTACCAAATTACCCTATAACTTTTAGTTCAAATACTTTTTTTAAAATGCTTTATTTTGACCTAGGCATAGAACAGCACTCTGGGAGGTCGAGGTTGGGGGGATCACTTGAGCCCAGGAGTTCGAGACCAGCCTGGGCAATATACTGAGAGCCCCTCACTACAAAAAATAAATTTTAAAAATTCACTCGGCATGGTGCAGTGTAACTGTGGTCCCAGCTACTCCAGAAGCTGAGGTGGGACGATCGCCTGAGCCTGGGAAGTTGAGGCTGCAGTGAGCCATGATCACACCACTGTACTCCAGCCTCGGCAACAGAGCGAGAACCTGTTTCAAAAAATAAATAAAATTTTTAAAAAAAGCTTTATTTGGCATATTTTGGGGGTAAGAGGGTTACTGTTGTTATTAATTAGTGACAACTTCTCGAGGACTCGTCAGTACAAGTGATTTAATTTTTGACTTTCCCAGTAAAATGGTTACACCAACAACTAAGCTAAGCAAGACCAGACGCTTATCCAAGATCACATCTGCTTGTTAGCACCTTTACTGCAAGCAAAGAGAACATGGACATGCTGCCAACTGGATAAGCCTGATCCACCACTCTGCCTTCAAGGCCATCGGACAGTGGCTGTCAGGTATTCAGTCCATGCAAGTTTTAGAAGTCAGTTGATTAGTATTTAAAAAACAAGAAAAGGGGCCAGGCAATGGCTCAGGCCTATAATCCCAGCACTCCAGGAGGCCGAGGCAGGAAGATCCCTTGAGCTCAGGAGTTTGACACCAGCCTGGGAAACACACTGAGATCCGTCTCTATTTAATTTAAAAAAAAAGTCCACACAGGTCTGCCCACGTACAGAAATCTCGTGCCTAGTAACATGTAGCAAGTCCGAGTACAATACATGGAACTCTATTTACAATTTGTTGCTGTTGCACAAATTTGAATATGCTGGCTAGGCATGCTGGCTCACGCCTATAATCCCAACACTTTGGGAGGCTGAGGCGGGCGGATCACTTGAGGCCAGGAATTCGAGACCAGCGTGGCCAACATGGCAAAACCTCGGCTCTACTAAAAATATAAAAATTAGCTGGGTGTGGTGGCGCACACCTATAATCCCAGCTACTCAGGAGGCTGAGGCACAAGAATTGTTTGAACCTGGGAGGCAGAGGTTGCAGTAAGCCAGGATTGCACCATTGCACTCCAGCCTGGGCAACAGAGCAAGATTGTCTCAAAAAAAAAAAAAAAATTTTTTTTTTAATATGCCACAATTACATCCTGCTATTCACAACATTACACCTGTGTGTGTACTATGTTTGCAAAGTACAGGTTTGAGATATACATGCCCGTCATGCCCCAATATATAGCACACAATGCACGTTTAGTTTTAGTTTAGGAACTTACACCACTTGGTCAATAAATTTCTTTTGATCCTCAGGAATCGTGACAGGACATTTTGAAGTGTTAGGAGATACGTAGGACAGAGCTCCTGCACCATTCGCCTGTGAACGTTTTTCATCATACTGCTCTCTTAACTGTCTTTCTTCTTCCTGATTTAAATATGGAATTCCTAAGCATGATTTTAAAAAGAACACATTAGCAGAAGTAACTGTCTAACATAAAATTTGTTTAACAAACCAAAGAGTCTAAATTACTCAGGAAAGATTTACCATATTTAACTACATCTCAAAAAAGGAATAGAAAGGCAAGTGATTTTGAAATGTGTTTATCATTCATCCATTCATTCAATCTTCTTTCAAGAAATATTTATCTGGCACTTACGCTTTGCCAAAGCATTATATTAGGCACTGGGGAATGAGCAGTGACAAGCTGATGCATCCTTCTCTGTAGTAAAGGGAACTACTCCTGACAAGATAATCAGGAAAGTAAGGGAAAACCCAAAGGATGAGAATATTTCGGATATGAAAGGAGCTAGGGGAAGAATCCTTCCTGTAGGGGAAACAAGTATGAATACCCAGAAGATGGCAATGGCTACGACTGTTCCAGGAGCAGCAAGGAGCTGGTGTAGCCAGATGTCATGAGCAAAAATGGAATGGTACAGCATCAGATTGGAGAGAGTATGGAGCAAGATTCTGCAGGCCCTCACAGGCCAGGGTAAGAAATGCACATTATGGCCGGGCGCGGTGGCTCACGCCTGTAATCCCAGCACTTTGGGAGGCCGAGATGGGCGGATCACCAGGTCAGGAGATCGAGACCATCCTGGCTAACACGGTGAAACCCCGTCTCTACTAAAAAAATACAAAAAACTAGCCGGGCAAGGTGGCGGGCACCTGTAGTCCCAGCTACTCAGGAGGCTGAGGCAGGAGAATGGCGTAAACCCGGAAGGCAGAGCTTGCAGTGAGCTGAGATCCGGCCACTGCACTCCAGCCTGGGCGACAGAGCCAGACTCCATCTCAAAAAAAAAAAAAAGAAATGCACATTATTCTAACAGTGACTGGACAACATTAGAAGATTTTAAGCAAGATAATTACCTTACCTGCATAATGCTTAAAAGGCCATGACAACTACTCTGAGAGTGGAAGTTGGGAAACAAGTTAGGAGCAATTATCCAGGCAAGAGACAAGAGCTGGATCAGAGGTCAGCAAATTTTTTCTTTGTTTTGTTTTAAGACAAAGTCTTACTCTGTCACCCAGGCTGGTGAGCAATGGCACAATCTGAGCTTACTGCAACCTCTGCCTCCCGGGTTCAAGCAATTCTTCTGTCTCAGCCTCGGGAGTAGCTGGGATTACAAGAGTGCGCCATCACACCAGGCTAATTGTTGTATTTTCAGTAGAGACAGAGTTTCGCCATGTTGGCCAGGCTGGTTTCGAACTCCTGACCTCACTGCCCACCTCAGCCTCCCAAAGTGCTGGGATTACAGGCGGGAGTCACCGCCACCATGCCCGGCCAGCAAACTTTTTCTTAAAAGGCTTGATGGTAAATGTTTTAGGCTTGTGGGCCATGGGGGTCTCTGTTGCAATACTCAGCCCTGCTGTTGTGGCACAAAAGCAGCCATACACAGAATGTACATGTACGGGGATAGCTGTAGTCCAACAAATCTTATTTACAAAACACGGAGCAAGCAGTGGGCTGTCGTTTGTAACCCTGGCGTTGACTACAGAGATGGCAGGGTAGATGGAGACAGTGATTTGCTAGACATAAGCGGTAACATTTACTGATATCCTGGAGATGAAGGATAAAGGGAAAGGCAAAATCAGGAAAAACACCTTGCAGCTGGGCGCAGTGGCTCATGCCTGTAATCCAACCACTTTGGGAGGCCTGGGCGGGTGGATCACGACATCAAGAGACGGAGAAAATCCAGGCCAACATGGTGAAACCCCATCTCTACTAAAAATACAAAAATTAGCTAGGCATGGTGGCGCGTGCCTGTAGTCCCAGCTATTTGGGAGGCTGAGGCAAAAGAATCGCTTGAACCCAGGAGGCAGAGGTTGCAGTGAACCGAGATAATGCCACCGCACGTCAGCCTGGTGACTGAGCGAGACTCCGTCTCAAAAAAACAAAAAACAAAAAAAAAACCTTGCTCTTTAGTTCAAGCAATTGGGAAGATAGTAGGGCCACTAACTGATGTGAAGACAAAGAGGAGAAAAATAGGTATTGGGGTCCAAGGAGTGAAAATCAGAAGCTACCTTTTGGACATACTATTTTTTTTCTGTTTTTTTTAGGACGAAGTCTTGCTCTGTCACCCAGCCTGGAATGCGATGGCACAATCTCGGCTCACTGCAACCTCCACCTCTCAGGTTCAAGCAATTCTCCTGCCTCAGCCTCCCAAGTTGATGGGACTACAGGCACCCACCACCACGCCCAGCTAATTTTTGTATTTTTAGTAGAGACAAGGTTTCACCATGTTAGCCAGGCTGGTCTTGAACTCCTGACCTCGGGTGATATGCCCATCTCAGCCTCTCAAAGTGCTGGGATTACAGGCATGAGCCACTGCGCCCGGCCACGGACATATCAAATCATCTAAGGGTATACGCAAATTAAAACTTGCAGTTACAAGCCTATAGCTCAAGAGAAAGGTGTCCAAATATAAATATAGTTATCACTGGGATATGGGTGGTATTAAAAGCCATGGGGACCAGGTGCAGTTGCTCATGTCTGTAAGCCCAGCACTATGGGAGGCTGAGGCAGGCAGATCACCTGAGGTCGGGAGTTCAAGACCAGCCTGACCAACATGGAGAAACCCTGTGTCTACTAAAAATACAAAATTAGCCAGGCATGGTGGCACATGCCTGTAATCCCAGGTACTCGTGAGGCTGAGGTAGGAGAATCGCTTGAACCCAGGAGGCGGAGGTTGCGGTGAGCCGAGATTGCGTCATTCCACGCCAGCCTGGGCGACAAGAGCGAAACTCCGTCTCCCAGAAAAAAAAAAAAAAACACCATGGGAGGCCGGGAGCCTGGCTCATGCCTATAATCCCAGCACTTCGGGAGGCTGAGGAGGGCGGATCACTTAAGATCAAGAGTTTAAGATCAGCCTGTTCAATATGGCAAAACGCCCTCTCTATCAAAAAGTACAAAAATTTGCCACGCATGGTGGCACACGCCTGTAGTCCCAGGTACTCAGGAGGCTGAGGTGGGAGAATCACGTGAATCTGGGAGGTGGTGGTTGCAAGTGAGCCAAGATCACACCACTGCACTCCAGCCTGGGCAACAGGGTGAGACTGTCTCAAAACAACAATAACAACAAAGCCACGGGACACTAAGGAATTTGTAGAAAGAACAATGAATGCACAAAACCACCATCTGTCAATGATAATTGTTTAAAGCAAGAATTATCAATGGATGCTAAAACTAACTGGCAAAAAAAGTGGTCCAAGTTAACATTACCAGTAACAGGACAAATGACATCATGTGCCTCCTGGCATGATACACGGAGAACAATACACACCAAGGAGAAGCAGGGAAGGCAATAGATAGTGAAAAAGCAATGTAAGTCAACAGATTGCTGAAACAGGTACCAGAGCAAGTGAATTAGAAGCACAAGAAGTAGTACTCTCAAAGAAACATACATTAAAAACACTAAAAACAATAAATGAGGCCATGCACAACAGCTCATTCCTATAATCCCAGAGCTTTAGGGGGTGGCGGCAGGAATACTGCTTGAACCCAGGAGTTTGAGACCAGCCAGGACAACATAGTGAGAACCTGTCTCTATAAAAAAAGTCAAAATTAGCTGGGCATGATGATGTGCGCCTACGGTTCCAGCTACACGGAAGGCTGAAGTTAGAGAATCACTTGGGCCAGGAGGTCAAGGTTGCAGTGAGCCATGAATGTGCCAGTGCACTCCAGCCTGGTGACAATGCAACACCCTGTCTCAAGAAAGAAAAAAAAAAGATAGTAAATGAGAGGTGCAGTTTTTGACCCTAAGGTCCATGACCCTGCCACTGGTATAGAGGACTAAAGACAGATAGAAAGAAAGATTGCTGACCACCTGGTCAAGAAACAGACCAGAGCATTTGCTGGTTATCCTTGAGGATACTAAAGTCACCCAGAGAAGGGCAGGAGTGGAGAGAATGATAACACACCAAAGCCAAGGCTATGATGCACGCTGCGCCTACAGGAGTCAGCACAAGGAGGGGCTGCAGAGCTAGTGACAGCCTGAGAATGGTGGCTCCTGTACAAAAGAAAATTCACGTGCCAGATGTGGCAATCACACCTGTAATCCCAGCATTTTGGGAGGCCAAGGCAGGTGGATCATCTGAGGTTGGGAGTTGGAGACCAGCCTGGCCAACACAGAGAAATTGTCCCTAGTAAAGATACAAAATTAGCCGGGTGTGGTGGCACATGCCTATAATCCCAGCTACCTGGGAGGGTGAGGCAGGAGAATGACTTGAACCCTGGATGCAAAGGTTGCGGTGAGCCGAGATCGCACCATTGCACTCCAGCCTGGGCAACAAGAGCAAAACTCTGTCTCAAAAAAAAAAAAAGAAAATTCAGGTGTCTAAAGGTGGCATGGGGAAACAAGGAGGACACCTAGCACAGCCTGGCCAGAGGAAGACAAGAGTGAGAGGGAAAACCACCAGGGATGGAGAAGGCTACAAGGGGAAACTAACAAGAGGAGTCACCTGGTTTCCTTCCAGACAAGGAAATCAAAGAACTTGAGAGAAGACTGCTATAAGGAAAGGGCCTGACATTTACAAAGCCTGAATGGAAAGTCTTGCAGATGGAGAGAGATGAGGGTGTAAGTCAGATTTAGAGCCTATCAACAACAGCATGGGATGAGGCTTGGTAGTATGGATGACCTGGAAGTCCTAACTATTGTTAACTAAAATATTCCAGGGCATGACTATAAAACAGAAGAAGGAGGCACATTCCAATCTGGCTGTTTCTCTTCTTCTATGAAAAAAAAAAACGTTAGAACTATGCATCCATACGAGTACCGGATAAAGTGGTTCCTTCAAGAAATGTTGCCACTAGTCCAATACAATGCTCTAAATGCATTTGGAACTTCTATTGTATAATGGCTTTCAGAGTCAAGTATGAGACTAATAAAAAAAAATTTCTTTATAATACCCAAACTGTATTGCTCTGCTGGATCAGTCACTATGTGAAGCACTTTTGGCTCAAAAAAAGTTTGTTTTCATTACCTCCAAAGATTGAAATCAACAAAAATTAAGATGCAGCACCAATGAAGCAATTAAAAAACAATATGGGCCAGGCCCGGTGGCTCATGCCTGTAATCCCAGCACTTTAAGAGGCAAAAGCGAGTGAATCACGTGAGGTCAGGAGTTCAAGACCAGCCCGGCCAACACAGTGAAACCCCGTATCTAGTAAAAATACATAAATCAGGTGTGTGTGGCAGCGTGTGCCTGTGGTCTCAGCTACTCAGGAGGCTGCAGCATGAGAATCGCTTGAATCTGTTAGTGGAGGCTGTGGTGAGTCGAGATCACACCACTGCACTCTAGCCGGGAAGTGAGATTCTGTCTCAAAAAAAAAAAAAAAAAACACCAATATGGCATGGGTACTAAACACCTTGCAAAGAGATTCTGCTGAGAAGAGGAGAATTCATTTGAAGCCCATGTACTTTTTTCCGAGAAAAGTTCAGTTATTCTTGTTGGGATAAACCTCCTTCCCTCCTTCATTCATGAATTCTACAGTCACCATGGGGGAAAAAAAGCAAAATTTATGTAAATAATTAAATTAAAATATTGACCTTGTACATACTTAATGCCACTGCAAAAAGCACGGTCTTCCCAAACACTTTTGGAGAAACAACTTCTATTGTATAATGGCTTTCAGAGTCAAGTATGAGACTAATAAAAAAAAATTTCTTTATAATACCCAAACTGTATTGCTCTGCTGGTTCAGTCACTATGTGAAGCACTTTTGGCTCAAAAAAAGTTTGTTTTCATTACCTCCAAAGATTGAAATCAACAAAAATTAAGATGCAGCACCAATGAAGCAATTAAAAAACAATATGGGCCAGGCCCGGTGGCCCATATTGAAGAGGAAGGAAAACCAATCTGAAACGCTCTGATGTCCAGTACTCATGCACCCATTTACGCATCAAATATTTGGTGGTCACCTCCCTGATACAGAAAAGAAATCATGCTATGCAAGGGGGTGTGAAATGAACAAGACACAGTCCCTTCCTCAAGTGCTCCCCAGGCCACCACCCTAGCAAGTTAGCTATTATCAATCGTGCAGTCTCCGTACTTTCCTTCTCTCGTAAGAAAGTAAGAAACTGTCTCCAACTATTAAAAAAGCAACAGGTAGGCAGGGTGTGGTGGCTCACGCCTATAATCCCAGCACGCTGGGAGGCCAAGGCAGGTGGATTGTTTGAGAACAGCAGTTTGGGACCAGCCTGGGCAACATGGCAAAATCCCATTTCTACAAAAAACACAAAAATCAGTCAGGCATGCTGGTGCAAAGCTGTAGTCCCAGCAACTCGGGAGGGTGAGGTGGGAGAATCACTTGAGCCCAGCAGGTCAAGGCTCCTGAGCTATGATTGCACCACCGCACTCAGCCTGGGCGACAGAGTGGGACCCTGTCTCAAAATAATTCTTGCCAGCAGAGGTGTTACAAAAAACAAACATAAAAAATAAAATAAAAATAAACGTGCACTAGCTGGCAAAGAGGGTTTTCATTACAGCATCACTGGAATACAGTACATTTGTAAAGTACATACCTCTTGTTACACTGAAAGAAAACAAGGAAGCATTCCCCACAGGTGGTGAGTTAGGCCACTATGTCACACCAGTGGTAGAATAAACTGCACTCAATAAAAACAGGAGTTTGAAGGGCCTTATCAGAGTTAAATGAAGTAGAATCTATTCTGTTCAGCTCATGGCTGAATTTTTTTTTTTTCCCCTAAAAGATCACAGTAGGCCAGGCGTGGTGGCTTACACTTGTAATCATAGCATTTTTGGAGACTAAGGTGGGTGGATCACAAGGTCAGGAGATCGAGACCATCCTGGCTCACACGGTGAAACCCCGTCTCTCCTAAAAATACAAAAAATTAGCCAGGCGTGGTGGCGGGTGCCTGTAGTCCCAGCTACTCGGGAGGCTGAGGCAGGAGAATGGCGTGAACCTGGGAGGCGGACCGTGCAGTGAGCCAAGATCACGCCACAGAACTCCAGCCTGGGTGACACACACACAAAAAAAACAAAGTAAGCAAGTTTTTAAAAATTCTAAGGCTGCACATGGCTACACAAGTATGCTGGAACTCTGAGACTGTGTTTCAGCAGGCACAAAATAATAATTCTCAACCAAGTCCAGACTTACTTCCCAAGGACACTGTGAAGGTTTATAAGCTCTAAAGACAGGTTACCCATAATCTTACCATTGCGAAAAACTTTATTAAAATCAAATCCCTGGCTTGCTAGAAAGTCAATGCTGGAGCTCTGAAATAGAGTAAACAGAACACATGTTTTGGTGATGTTAGAGGCAGGAATATAAAGAGATGCAGAGAAGTAACTCAAACAAGAAAACAAAGACAACAAGGCAAGGAAGCAATGTGCCAAAGGTCACAATACAAGGAATTTCTACTCCACAAACAATCCATTAACTGCTTAAAACATTTGGGCTCTTCTACTTTATAGCTTACAAAACAAACATCTTTTGTTTTACAATTTTTTTTATAGACAGGGTCTCCCTATGTTGCCCAGGCTGGTCTCAAACTCCTGGACTCAAGCAACCCTCCTGCCTCGGCCTCCCAAAGTGCTGGGATTACAGACATGAGTCACCACACCCAGCCTGCTTCATAATATTTTTAAAATATCCATTAGGTAGACCGGCACAGTGGCTCACGCCTGTAATCCTAGCACTTTGGGAGGCAGAGGTGGGCACATTACTTGAGGTCAGAAGTTCGAGACCAGCCTGGTCAACATGGTGAAACCCTATCTCTACTAAAAACACAAAAATTAGCCAGCTGTGGTGGTGTGCACCTGCAATCCCAGTTACTCAGGAGGCTGAGGCAGGAGAACTGCTTGAGTCTGGGTGGAGGAGGTTGCAGTGGGCGGAGATCGAGCCACTGCACTCCAGCCCAGGCGACAGAGCAAGACTCTGTATATGTAAAATAAAATAAAATAAAAATCCACTGGGTGAACAGATATTCTCCCAATAGGCAGAAAGCTCCTGATCTCTTGACTGTTGTAGTACTGACTAGGAAACTGTAAATAGAACTAAAATGTATTTTATTACCCCATCCCAGGTTCAAGTTTAATGTAGCCTACATGCACAGGTTATAAGACACTGACATCCACCTCAAATTAGATAATGAAAACCCAAAATCTTAATTAAATGTTCTCAATGTTCAAGATCAAAAGAGAGGCCAGGCACCGTGGCTCACACCTGCAAACCTAGCACTTAGGGAGGCCAAGGGAGGAAGATTGCTTAAGCCGAGGAGTTCAAGACCAGCTTGGGCAAAACAGTGAGACCCCATCTCCGCAAAAAATTTAAAAATTAGCCAGGTATGGTAGCACATACCTGTAGCCCCAGCTACACAGGGGCTGAGGCATGAAGATCACTTTAGTACAGAAGGTCAGGAGGTTGAGGCTGTAGTGGGCTACTACCATGCCACGACACTCCAGCCTGAGTGACAAAGTGAGACCTTGTCTCAAAACAAAAAAGATCAAAAGAGAAGTTCCCAATAATAAGCCTTACTAAACAAATATATCTCGAACCTAGCATGAGCCAAAATATGTTCCCAGATTTAAATAAAAACATTAGACTGGGCTGGACATGGTGGCTTACACCTGTAAGCCCAGCACTTTGGGAAGCTGAGGTGGTTGGATCGCCAGAGCCCAGAAGTTTGTGTGACCAGTCTGGGTAACATGGCAAGATTTCACTTCAATTAAAAAAAATAATAATAAAGTTATTTAAAAGTAAGTATATATTAGGCTGGGTGCAGTAGCTCACACCTGTAATCCCAGCACTTCGGGAGATTGTGAGAGGATAGCTTGAGCCCAAAAGTACGAGACCAGCCTGAGTAACATAGGGAGACACGTCTCTACAAAAAATTTAAAAATTACCCAGGTGTGGTGGTTCCCATCTGCAGTCCCAGCTATCCCACAGCTGAGGTGGGAGAATCAGAAAATCGTTTGAGCCCAGGAGTTCAAGTCTGCAGTGAGCTGTGATCACACCACTGGATTCCAGCGTGGGTGACGGAACAAGACTCTGCCTCTTAAAAAAAACAAAAAACAGGTTGAGTGTGTTGGCTCATGCCTGTAATCCCAGCACTCTGGGAGGCTGAGGTGTTCAAGGCCAGGAGTTCAAGACCAGCCTGACCAACATTGTGAAACCTCGTCTCTACTAAAAACACAAAAATTAGCCAGGCGTGGTGGTGCATGCCTGTAATCCCAGCTACTCACGAGGCTGAGGCAGGAGAATGGCATGAACCCGGGAGGCAGAGGTTGCAGTGGGCCGAGATTGTGCCACTGCACTCCATCCTGGGCAACAGAGTGAGACCCTGTCTTAAACAAAAACAAAAAACAGTGGCCGGGCACAGTGGCTCATGTCTGTAATCCCAGCACTTTGGGAGGCCAAGGCAGGCGAATCACGAGGTCAGGAGATCGAGACCATCCTGGCTAACATGGTGAAATCCCGTCTCTACTAAAAATACAAAAAATTAGCCGGGTGCGGTGGCGGGCGCCTTTGTTCCCAGCTACTCAGGAGGCTGAGGCAGGAGAATGGCGTGAACCCAGGAGGCGGAGCTTGCAGTGAGCCGAGATCGCACCACTGTACTCCAGCCTGGGCAACAGGGACTCTGTCTCCAAAAAAAAAAACACCTTTGAATTAACAAAACCTTTTTGCGGTTTACTAGCCACTACTTTGATTTCTCATAAACGTAACATTTTCAAGATTGAAGAGTTGAAGCTGGGAGCAGTCTCATGCCTGTAATTGCAACACTTCGGGAGGCCAAGGCGGGCGGATCACTTGAGGTCAGGAATTCAAGACCAGCGTGGTCAACATGGTGAAACCCTGTCTCTAATAAAAATACAAAAATTAGCCAGGCGTGGTGGCACGCACCTGTAGACCCAACTACTTGGGAGGCTGAAGCAGAAGAATCGCTTGAACTCGGGAGGCAGAGGTTACAGTGAGCCCAGATCATGCCACTGCACTCTAGCCTGGGCAACAGAGTGAGACTCTGTCTCAAATAAAATGAAAAAATTCAGGACATGAGAACACGTATTTGGGAAGACAATTTGAGACATCCATCAAAACTTTAAATGCATATATCCTATGTCTCAACAATGCCCCTTCTAGGAAATCTATAATACAAAAAAATTCTTACCTATACAAAAAGATATACTGCACACAGAAGTTGACTACAGAATTGCTGATAAAGATTGGAAAGCCTCCAAATTTCAATTAACTGATTAAACAAATTATATGTATCCATACTATGAAATAAAAGACATTCTGCTGAGTGGCAAATGCCAGATGCATAAAATGTGAATATTAGGATTCCACTTATATATATATATATATACACATACTTTTGAGACGGAGTCTCACTCTGTCACCCAGGCTGGAATGCAGTGGCGCGATCTTGGCTCAATGCAACCTCCGCCCCCTGAGTTCATGCCATTCTCCTGCCTCAGCCTCCCGAGTAGCTGGGACTACAGATGCCCGCCACCAGATCCAGCTAATTTTTTTTGTATTTTCAGTAGAGACGGGGTTTCATCGTGTTAGCCAGGATGGTCTCGATCTCCTGACCTTGTGATTCGCCAGCCTCGGCCTCCCAAAGTGCTGGGATTACAGGCGTGAGTCACCGCGCCCTGCCCATTTTTTTAAATGTAAGCCTGGCACAGTGGTATATGCTTGCAATCCCAGCACTTTGGGAAGCCAAAGTGGGCAGACTGCTTGAGCCCAGGAGCTTGAGACCGGCTAAGGCAACATGGTAAAACCTTGTCTCTACAAAAAATACAAAAATTAGCTGGGCATGGTGGCATGTGCCTGTAGTTCCAGCTACTCAGGAGGCTAAGGCAGGAAGATCACTTGAGCCAGCGACGTCAAGGCTGCAGTCAGCCATGACTATACCACTGCACTCCAGCCTCAGTGACAGAGAGATTCTGTCTCATAAAAAAAAAAAAGCCGGGCGCGATGGCTCATGCCTGTAATCCCAGCACTTTGGGAGGCCGAGGCGGTCGGATCACGAGGTCAGGAGATGGAGACCATCCTGGCTAACACAGTGAAACCCTGTCTCTACTAAAAATACAAAAAAATTAGCCGGGTGTGGTGGCGGGCGCCTGTAGTCCCAGCTAGTGGGGAGGCTGAGGCAGGAGAATGGAGCTTGCAGTGAGCCGAGATCACGCCACTGCACTCCAGCCTGGGCGACAGAGCAAGACTCTGTCTCTAAAAAAAAAAAAAAGGCTAATATGTATGTGTGTCTAGGTATATGTGTATATGTATACATGTACATAAAAGCTAGGAAAAAAGGAGTAAAACGGGAAGGAAGTGGCATGGGAAAAGGAAGTAAGAAGAGAAACACATCCAAGCGTGGTGGCTAACACCTGTAATCCCAGCATTTTGGGAGGCCAAGGTGGGCAGATCACGAGGTCAAGAAATCGAGACCATGGTGGCCAACATGGTTAAACCCCGTCTCTCTTAAAAATATAAAAATTAGCTGGGCATGGTAGCACATGTCTATAGTCCCAGCTACTCAGGAGGCTGAGGCAGGAGGATCGCTTGAACCCAGGAGGTGGAGGTTACAGTGAGCCAAGATCACACCACTGCACTCCAGCCTGGCAACAGAGCAAAACTCCATCTCAAAAACAAAGAGAAAAAAAAAAAAAAGACACATATCTGGGCAGGCGCGATGGCTCACGTCTGTAATCCTAGCACACTGTGAGGCCAGGGCGGGTGAATCACCTGAGGTCAGGAGTTCGAGGCCAGCCTGACCAATATGGTGAAACCTTGTCTCTATTAAAAATACAAAAATTATCCAGGCGTGGTGGCAGGTGCTTGTAGTTCAGCCACTCTGGAGGTTTGAGACAAGAGAATTGTTTAACCCAGGAGACGGAGGTTGTAGTGACCCGAGATTGCACCACTGCACTCCAGCCTGGGCGACAGAGCAAGACTCCATCTCAAAAACCAAAAAAAAAAAAAAGAAAAAAGAAAAAAGAAAAAGAAAAGAAACACATCTGTTACTCTACATACAGCAGTTATATTTTAGTTTTTCACAACCATATATATAAAATACCTTCTATGAATTCAACTACAGATCTATAGCCAGAAAAAGGAAGAAGAAGAAAAGAAAAAGAAGACAAAAATGATATAAATGTCCTGCTATCCTGACTGCCCTACTATTCTACAAATACACTCTTCTGGGTGTGAGTGTGGTTCTGTCAACCCATTCCTCCATATCTCGACAAGAATATGGGAGCATCTAACTGTGCACACAGGGTCCTATATTTTAAAAACATATTAAGTTGTTGCATCCTCAAATCCTATATGCCTTAAGGGTGATAAGAGCTTTCTGAGAGAGATTTTGACCCAATTTTCACCCTAATTACTAACTCCAGAACTGAATGCCCTTGCATGCAACCCTGCTACAACTAAAGAATTTTAAATAAAACAAAAACCTTAAATGAAAGACCAAAGAAAATACAAAAATACATTTCCCTTTTCATACAATTCCCAAATTTACAGAGTCTAAACCTTTTCTCTGCCTTTGTTTTTCCAGACTAGAGAACCCCAGCACTTTTATTCATCTGTTTTAGACATCACTGTCAGGCCTATCTTCAAGTCTATGATAGCTCTTATTAAAGGAGTTGCTGGCAACTGGAACCGTATTAAGTATTCCAGGTGTACAATCACAGCTTGCACAATGGGCAAAGTTCCTCTGATCTGTTTCCAATACATTTCCCAAAATAACCAGATTTGTCTTAGTCGTTTAAAATAGAGTGCCATCGGCCAGGCATGGTGACTCATGCCTATAATCCCAGCACTTTGGGAGGCCAAGGTGGGAGGATCACGTGAGGTCAGGAATTCGAGATCAGCATGATCAACATGGAGAAACCCCATCTCTACTAAAAATATAAAATTAGTCAGCGTGATGATGTATGCCTGTAATCCCAGCACTTTGGGAGGCCAACGTGGGAGGATCACCTGAGGTGGGGAGTTCGAAACCATCCTGACCAACATGGAGAAACCCCACCTCTACTAAAAATATAAAATTAGCCAGGATGGTGGTGCATGCCTGCAGTAACAGCTACTCGGGAGGCTGACACAGGAGAATCACTTAAACCTGGGAGGCGGAAGTTGCAATGAGCTGAGATCATGCCATTGCACTCTAGCCTGGGCAATTAAGAGCGAAACTCCATCTCAAAAAATAAAAATAAAAAAAAGAACAGAGTGCCATCCCTAAGGTGTCTCACTGCCACCCTCTGCTTTTGTTTGATTAACCCCTGGCCAAAGCCATGGAACCCACTTTAAGTAATTCTGTGTTGCTGGTACTACTAGAAAACTATATCCACACAAATTTCCCAAGTGAGCCTACTTTTCCCTCAATGAAAATTTACCAAAAAAAAAAACCTGTCTAAGGTCACGTGCAGTGGCTCATGCCTGTAATCCCAGCACTTTGGGAGGCCGAGGCGGGCAGATCACCTGGGGTTGGGAGTTAAGAGACCAGCCTGATTCAACATAGAAAAACCCTGTCTCTACTAAAAACACAAAATTAGCCAAGGATCTTGGTGCATGCCTGTAATCCCAGCTACTAGGAAGCTGAGGCAGGAGAATCACTTCAACCCAGGAGGGAGAGGTTGCGGTGAGCCAAGACCATACCACTGCACTCCAGCTTGGGCAAGAAGAGCGAAACTTTGTCTAAAAAAAAAAAAATGTACAAATACTCTTCAGGTATCCCATACCACAGTGATTGATAAATAGCTATTACTGATTGCAGGGTAAAGGTAAAATGTCAACTGGTTTACTTGCTAATTTAGGAAACTGTCTGTAAGACCAAAATTAATCTTCAACTTTTCTCTTTTGCCCACAAGCATATGATTAACTCTCGATTTCATTTGTTTATATACTGCCAGTTTTGAGAAAGAATTTGACATAACTCAATCACTGTGAAGCCTACCCTCGAGGCTTTAGTAACTGCATTAACATTAATCTGCAAGAGAAGGGAAAGATGGCAAGACTCAGATGAATTCACGTTGTTAGTGGAGAGAAGATAGGATGCAAGATTTTAAATAAGAAAAGATTAAGACTTATTTTTAATCACATAGCCACACACCCATACCCCTTATTTACATTCTCCTTATCCATTACAACAGATAATCAAGAGAGCAGAAAGGAAAAAGTGATATTTACTGAGTGTCTACCAGGTCAGCTACAACACCTCTACAGGGAATATCCTAAAGGAGAACTTCCCTAATATTGCCCCATCAATGAAGCTCTCTTCTCCTCAAGAGGAAACACTAGTTTTTTTTCTACCCCGTGTTTCCTAATTAGTGAGCTTGAGAAAAGGAAGTGAGCATAGTTTAACCCCTTCTGGGCTCTCTCTTTTTGGATAGGATACACACATACTCTGCTTTTCCAGAAAATAAAGGTCTACACCCTTGAAGGAGATGCGAGGAGAATGAGTTAGGATAGCGAGAAGCCTCCCAGTCTTTTCTTTGTTTATTTTTATTTTTATTTTAAAATAGAGATGAGGTCTCACTATTTTATGCCCAGGCTGGTCTCAAACTCCTTAGCTCAAGGGATTCTCCCGTCTCAGCCTCCAAAACTGCTAGGATTACAGGTATAAACCACCATGTCCAGCCAAGAAGCCTGTACGTCTTGACGTGTAGGTGGTTCAAGTTGGGGGTAAGATAATAAAAATCCCAAATGGAGTTACGAAGCTATGTTTTCAAATTCAGTTTTACAATTACTAAACCTCATGTTCTCATATCCATCTGCCTGTCTCTGCATCTTATTCCATAATTCATTCTTTTTTTTTTTTTTTTCTGAGACACAGTCTCGTTGTGTTGCCCGGGCTGGAGTGCAGTGGAGTGATCTCGGCTCACTGCAACCTCTGCCTCCCCGGTTCACGCCATTCTCCTATCTCAGCTTCCCCCAGTAGCAGGGATTTCAGGCACTCATGACCACGCTCAGCTAATTTTTTTTTTTTGTATTTTTAGTAGAGACGGGGTTTCACCATGTTAGCCAGGATGGTCTTGACCTCCTGACCTCATGATCCGCCCACCCCAACCTCCCAAAGTGCTAGGATTACAGGCATGAGCTGCTGCACCTGGCCCTTCTTAATTCATTCTACAGCAATGGAGGAGATAACAGGGTCATTTATTTATTACCCTAAAACTAAAGGACAAAGGTGAAATGATTTGCCCCAAAGCCCAAAGTTAGTAGTAGAACCAAATTCTGATTCCACATCTTCATGCTGCCTCATCAGCAATTCAGAAAAGAAAAAACTCAATTATGCTACTTACCTGACAAACAAATTTGACATCTGGTGAGGATCTATTGAAGGGTTTCGGGAAAACATAGAAGTTAAATGACTTCGTTATATACCTGGGATAAGATAAAAGGAGACTTAGGGGGTGACACTGTGCCACAAAAACAGAATTCCCAACGTTTGTTAAAACAACTTACTTTGAATCTGTGTAGTCATACTTAAAAGTGCAAAGGCCAAACTGAAATAGCAAAAAGTCCATGGAATGCTGGAAAAGGGAAATAAAACATGTCACAATAGTGCTGCATATTCCATGTGAGCATAGCATTCTCAAACAGGTGGGCTTTCTGAATTACTCAATGAGACTTCAGCAGAATACTTCCAAGTAGAACAGATTACACATATGAATCAGAAGTATTACTAACTTGTATATATTTCATAATACTTTTCCCATTTAAGGACCTATTTATCCATCATCCAAAGAATCATATTAGGTCTCTTTCCAAATGATTAAAATAACTGCCTCATATTTCCTAGGAATCAAATTAACACTGAAAATGATAAATCTTCCCCAAAATGTTTTCCAGCAAACAATTATTTTTGCTGTTTTAAATATCATTAAAATAATACTTTAAGGCCAGGTGTGGTGGCTCACATCTGTAATCTCAGCACTGTGGGAGGCTGAGGCAGGAGGATAGTTTGTGGCCGGAAGTTCGAGACCAGACTGGTCAACAAAGTGAGACCGATCTCTACAAAAGAATATGTAAAAATTAAATAATAAAAAAAAAAAACTGGCTGGGCACAGTGGCTTGCGCCTGTAGTCCCAATTACTTGGGAGGCTGTGGCAGGAGAATCACTTGAGCCAGGAGTTCAAGGCTCCAGCAAGCAATGATCACGCCACTGCACCCCAGCCTGGGTGACAGGAGTGAGACCTTGTCTCTAAAACAAGGCAAAACAAAAAAAATCAATTCATGGCTAGGTTTGAGGAGAAAATACTACACTTACAAAACCTTAATGTACAAGTTTAATAACAATATTTCTCTATCATTTAACATAAGGAAGACTAACATAAGAAAAAAGATTTTCTAACACATCCACTTGCCTTTTTAAGCTTCTGATACCTTTCTTCTGGAGTGTCAAAACCATTTGTTAATGCAGAAACTGAAGGTCCATCACTGATTCCTAGATTTTAAGAAATAAAAATGTTTCACTTACTAATAAACACTAACGTAAAAATGCCAGTCAACCATTCAGTGCTTCTATAATGTCATATCATGAATCAAGGTTACTTGGAAGCACTCCCTAACTTACTTTTTCAAAATAAGCATTCATTTTGCTGGCCACCAGGTTAAACCCTGCAACAATGTACTTAAGAGATGTGAATGTTTCAACTTGAGAATAGGCAGTTCCAGTGTCTAAAATGTGACTTAAAACACAGTAATCATTTAAGAAAACAACCTCTATGCTTGAATAAATTTTGCTGCTTTAAAAGATTCTTGTATAAGCAGACATCAATAAATCCCTAAGTACATTACTGCCAGAGTTCCAGTCTTGGTCAAGAGTTTGGAGTGGTTAATATCCATACAAAGAAAGTATCTTCAAGGCAAAGGGAAAATTATTTCTGGTGAAAACTCTTAGCTTCCTAGGGAAGTGACTCCAACTAGAAACTGCTCAAAGCCAAGGATAATATTTACCCCTGCATGGATTCCTGCATGGAAAATCAGACAGCAAAAATGGATATCCATATCAAAGGGAGTGAACCGTTCATATGGACATCGACAATTTTAAAACTAGCCTTTGCTCCCCCTAAAAAAGGGAAAAAAAAAATTTGCAACTTTAAGTGTCAATGAAGTATTTCCTGTATACACATCTGCTGAGGCAGGCAATGAACATGTCCACTAATGCATAAAGAAATATCTCATTTATCTGCAAAAACCTGACCCTAGCCGGTCACAAAAGGGCAAATATTGTAAGATTCCACTTATACGATATGTCAAGGGCAGTCATATTCAGAGAAAAATGGCGGTTGCTAAAGGCTGGAGGAAAGGAGGAATGGCGAGTTTAAGGTGTAAAGAGTTTCAGTTTGTGAAGATGAAGAAGTCCTAGAGATGGATGGGGATGTTTGCAAAGCAATGTGAATGTACTTAATGCCACTTAACTGTAAAGTCACTTAAAACGGCACATTCATGTTATATCTATTTTACCGTCAAGAAAAAGTCTGACCCTAATCCTCAAGCTCTCCGCAATGTACATGCCGCACTGTTTTAAGCAGCACCAAAACCATCATCTCTATCTGCAATCCTAAGTCCAATCACAAACCCACGGCATTTCATTTCTTCTGTGCTTTTGAAACGTTTAAAAGGTAACATTGAGACCTGTGAAACCCGCCCAAGGCTACTAACAGCGAGAGGCCACCATCAAGCATAAGAAATCTGGGGCCGGGGGATTGAAGGAGCCTTGGCTACGCACAGCAAGGCGGTAGCCTGAGCTTGCGAGGGAGGGATACCTGAAAACTCCCCATCGATGGCGAAGAAGTCGGCCTCCTCTATGGCCTGGTACACTTTGTGAAGATTACTCTTAAAATCTGCGGAGAAACCGAAAAGAGGCTCAGAACCAGTGGCCTGAATTTCTGCTAAGGGGAGAGGGAAGGAGGGCCGAGGACCTCCTGAGGCTGAGAGCCGGAAGGGAAAAAGTCTCAGAGGTGTGCACCGGGGCGAAGGTAATCAGGTCCTCGAGGGGTGCATGGGCAGCGGGGACAAGCCCCGGGGGGTGCCCGGGCCGGAGAAGGACAAGGCCTCGAGTGGTGCCGGGACTGGAGGAGTTAAGTACAAGAACCCTAGGATGCACGGTCCGCAGCGGGACAAGATCCCAAGAGGCGCACCGGCTTCAGGAGGGAAAAGCCCTGAGGGGCTGCCTCGGCCCCACGCCCAGCCAAATAGGCCGGCCATGGTCTCGGCCTAGCAGGCCAGGGGCAACGGGGTGTGGGCAGGCGGGGAGGTGCACGGCGAACACGCACTGCTCCTGATTATCTCCATTCTGCAGAGTGGCCGGAACTCCGGCCCCACACGGGCCCGCGCTCGCCTCAGCGGTTCTACTCGCCGAATTCCGCGGCGACCGCGGCGGTAGCTGAGGCGGCAGCAGCCGAGACGGCAGCCGCAACTTCCGGAAACAGCGCGCGCCTGCTGCGCTTCCGTCAGCGCCTGCGTCGGCGGCGGGGGCGGGGCCAAGGCTGGGCTCCTTTCACTCCTGAGGGGGACAGGGGAGGGGCGTGGCTATCGAAGTCCCCAAGGCGTGGCCTAATTTGTGCGGGCATTCACTTTAGTAGAAAAAATGTGCATGTCTCCACGTCCAGTCAACCAGGAAATACTTATTGCGGTTCTGTGAAATGCTAGCCACTCTTATGGGGTGGAGATACAGTGATGAACAGGAAAACGTGCTCCCTGCCCCACTGTAGCTTAAACTTTGGCTAAGGGGAAATTCAGGCAGGAGTCAAACTTGCCATTTGGTAACACATGAAAATCGCTATTAAGAAAAACAGCCGGGGCCGGGCGCGGTGGCTCAAGCGTATAATCCCAGCACTTTGGGAGGCCGAGACGGGCGGATCACGAGGTAAGGAGAGCGAGACCATCCTGGCTAACACGGTGAAACCCCGTCTCTACTAAAAAAATACAAAAAACTAGCCGGGCGACGTGGCGGGCGCCTGTAGTCCCAGCTACTCGGGAGGCTGAGCCAGGAGAATGGCTTAAACCCAGGAGGCGGAGCTTGCAGTGAGCTGAGATCCAGCCACTGCACTCCAGCCTGGGCGGCAGAGCGAGACTCCGTCTCAAAAAAAAAAAAAAAAACAGCCGGTGATGTAATAGAGAATAACGGATCTGGGCGCGGTGGCTCACGCCTGTAAGCCTAGCATTTTGGGAAGCCGAGGCGGGAGGATCTGTTGAGCTGAAGAATTTGAGACCAGCCTGGGCAGCATAGTGAGACCTGTCTCTTAAAAAAAAAAAAATTAGGCCGGACCGGTGGCTTAACGCCTGTAATCCCAGCACTCTGGGAGGCCAAGGCGGGTGGATCAGGAGGTCATGAGTTCAACACCAGCCTGGCCAACATAGTGAAACCCTGTCTCTACTAAAATTACAAAAATTGGCCGGGCTTGGTAACTCACGCCTGTAATCCTAGTGTTTGGGAGGCCGAGGCGGGAAGATTACCTGAGGTCAGGAGTTCAAGAGCAGCCTGGCCAAAATGGTGAAACCCCATCTCTACTAAAAATACAAAAAATTAGCCTGGTGCAGTGGTGCACGCCTGTAATCCCAGCTACTCCGGAGGCTGAGGCAGGAGAATCGCTTGAGCCCGGGAGATGGAGGTTGCTGTGGGCCAAGATCACGCCACTGCACTCCAGCTTGGGCGACAGAACGAGACTTCCTTTCAAAAAAAATAAATTCAATTAAATTAAAAGAATAATGGGGGTTGTTACTTAGGTGATCAGGGAAAGCAAAGCTGAGACTCTTAGCTACTGCATTAGCCTCTGGGAATACTATGTCGAGTGCAACATATGAGGCCCGGGACTAATGGAATTGTATGTTGGTTTAGAGTTGCTGTTCTCCAATGCCTAGCACTGGGCTGACACGTAGTAGACGCTCAATAAGCAGGGGTTGAATGAATACATTCAAGTTGGTCTTTCACAAAAGCCAACTATGAAAAAGTGATTAGGGCCAGGTGTGAAGGCCGAAGCAGACGGATTGCTTGAGGCCAGGAGCTCGAGACCAGCCTGGGCAACACGGTGAAACCCCGTCTCTCCTAAAACACAAAAAATTAGCCTGGCGTGGTGGCACACGCCTGTCGTCCCAGCTACTCGGGAGGCCGAGGCAGGAGAATTGCTTGAACCCGGGAGGCGGAGGTTGCAGTGAGCCAAGATTGTGCCATTGCACTCCAACCTGGGCGACAGAGCGAGACTCCGTCCCCAAAACAAACAAACAAAAAAAAAGAAAGTTGATTAGAAGACCTATTTTCAAAATCTATCTGTCACTTATTAGTACTGGAATGTATTAAACCATCCCAAACCTCAATATCATGGGATTGTATTGAGGCTCAGTGGTGCTAATCAATGTGAACTGGAAGTACCGTATTAATAACTGCATAAATAACTGTTCAATGGGGACCTGGCGCCATGACTCACACCTGTAATCCCAGCGCTTTCAGGGACTGAGGCAGGAGGATCACCTGAGCCCAGGTGTTCCAGACCAGCCTAGGGAACAGAGCGAGACCATGTCTCTATAAAAATAATGCGGGGCGCGGTGGCTAAAGCCTGTAATCCCAGCACTTTGGGAGGCCGAGACGGGCGGATCACAAGGTCAGGAGATCGAGACCATCCTGGCTAACACGGTGAAACCCCGTCTCTACTAAAAAATACAAAAAACTAGCCAGGCGAGGTGGCGGGCGCCTGTAGTCCCAGCTACCCGGGAGGCTGAGGCAGGAGAATGGCGTGAACCCGGGAGATGGAGCTTGCAGTGAGCCAGGATCCGGCCACTGCACTCCAGCCCGGGCGACAGAGCGAGACTCCGTCTCAAAATAAATAAATAAATAATAAATAAATAAAATGAAATTTTAAAATGAGCCAGGCGTGGTTGTGCACGCCTGTAGTCCCAACTATACAGGAGGCTGAGGTGGGAGAATCGCTTGAACCCGGGAGGCGGAGGCTGCAGTGAGCCGAGATCGTGCCACTGTACGTCAGTCTGGAGCGCGACAGAGTGAGACTCTGTCTCAAAAACAAAGAACAACAAAACAAAACCAGATAATCAGCATAAATTCTAGACGCTGTGACCTAGACGCTGGGAAGGGGCGAAACGTGGTGATAGGAAAATCATTTCAAGCTGTACGAGGTGGCTCACGCCTGTAATCTCAGCACTTTGAAAGGCTGAGGCAGGAGGACCCCTTGAGGCCAGATGTTCAAGACCAGCCTGGAAAACATAGCAAGACCCCATCTCTACGAAAAAAATATTTTAATAGAAATAAAAGTCATTTAATTCCGATTCTTAACCCTGCAAATTGAACTTATAGTCTTGTGATTTTCTAAACAAAATGTGAAGGCAAAAAATAACTGTGGAGAGTACAGTGCGGTCTTGTAATATTATTTTAATTTCTAGGCAAAGCTTGTATCCTCCGGATACAAAAACAGCCGCCCAGGAGGAAAAGACACTAACACTCCCGGGTACTTCGTCGGTGGGTGAAAAGGAAGGGGCGGGACTGGCGATGTTACGCATGCGCCCACTTCTTCCAGCTGGGAGTGGCCGCTCTAGGCAGCGGGGAGGTCGCGGGGTTGAGGGAGGTTCTGAAAGGAGAGCGGCTTCTCCCCTATGGTCGCGGGTCCGTGGCACTCTCCCGGCAGTCCGTCTTGTTACTTCCGGTAGCGAAGCCTCTGCCTCTTCTTTTGCTCCCGCAGGGGTCCGGGCTGGGAATAATGGCCCGGTTGGCCCGGGACAAGTGGAATGGTAAGCCGCGACACGGCTGGGGTGTGCTGAGGGGGTGACCCAGGCTTGACTTCGGGACGTGACGTGGAAAAGGAGGGGGAATTCCTTCTGCGGAGCCTCCCTGGCCGGGTCACAGGAGGTGCGGGGGGCCTCTCCTCACGCACGCAGGCCCGAGTCCTGAGCATCCCCACTCCTGGCCGCGGGGTTCGGACCCCAGCTTGGCCAACCGCGCTCTCCCTTCCCGAGAGCCCCACGTCCGCACAGCCGGTTCCTGGGCCTCGCCTGCGTCCTTTCGGGGGTCAGGGTCAGAGCCACTCGCTCCAGGGGCTCCCTAGGGCGGGAAGGAGGAGGTGTCGCTTCCAAAAACGTTGGAGAGGGACCTCGGGGCGTCTGCCCGCCAGGAGCGCTTGCCACACCCTGCAGCAGCCCGAGGCTCCTGATAATCGCCACGCTGAGTTTACGGTCTAATTGGCGAGGCATGTTATTGGCCCAAGGCGGAGCGATTGTGCGCATTCTTTAAAGTAAGGTGACCGAAGCGCAGAAGGGAGAAAGTGAAATCCCAAAGTCACGCTGGAGCCAGGCAAGAACTCCGCTCTTCTGATTCTGCGACTTGCGGCTCGGAAATAATTTGTGCAAAAGAGAATTTTCTTTTTTTCGTTTTTGAGACGGAGTCTCGCTCTGTCGCCCAGGCCTGAGTGCAGTAGAGCGATTTCGGCTCACTGCAACCTCCGCCTCCCGGGTTCAAGCGATTCTCTTGCCTCAGCCTTCTGGGTAGCAGGGATTACGGGCGCTCGCAACCATGCCCGGCTGATTTTTGTATTTTTAGTAGAGACGGGGTTTCACCATGTGGGTCAGACTGGTCTCGAACTCCTGGCCTTAAGTGATCTGCCCGCCTGGGCCTCCCAAAGTGCCGAGATTACAGGCTTGAGCCACCGCGCCCGGCCGGGAATTTTCTTTTATTAAAAAAGCTGGCGGGAGGGGGCGACAAATGAGAGTCAGGTTGTGTCTAAACGGGGATCCTGTTAAACCCTCAACTGTCGCCGTTGGGTCCTCCCCGCCGAAACCCATTGGTCCGTCCTTTGCAAGGGGTGGTCTTGATGTCACGCTCCAAATCGCCAATAGGAAAGAGCTTTACTCTCTTCCCAGGGCACACCCCCGAGCCGGCACGGACTGCACGTGCTGATGGGATTGTTTTGTTTATTCTTGTGGCTGCTCTTCTGTCAACATCCAGCCTGGGTATATCCTGCCAGATGTGCTCTGCTTTTCCCTGTATCCATAAATTTGATGGAAACATTGTATTTCTCCAGGGCAGTTTTGTTTGCTTTTTGGCTCCAGCGTCTGGCAGTGGCACTCAGTAGGTAGCCGTCACTGAATAAATGCTGCTGTTGATAATTCTGTTGATAATGCCCATCAGCCACAAAGTAAACTTTGAGTACCTATAGTTTGTCATCTAAACTTCACAACAGGGCGTGGCTCCGCAGCTCACACCTGTAATCCCAGCAGTTTGGGAGGCGGAAGTGGGAGTATCCCTTGAACCCAGGAGACCAGACCAACCTAGGCAACATAGGGAGAGGACGCTGTCTCTTTAAAAAAAATTTTTTTAAGTAAACCTCTCAACAGCCCTTCGAAGTTGAGGTGATTATCCTAGACGGATCGGTGGGAAACAGGAAGTTTAGGAAGAATAAATTGGGACCCGATTTGGAACCCAGATCAGTGTCACTCCTAAGACCACACTGGTTCAACTCTACCAGCCTCTCTAAGGAAATTATAGTCCAGGAGATGAGAAAACATACACAAATAAAAGTTATGCTAATGCACAGAGACAAGAAAGATTAATTTGGGTGTTGAGGAGTTATCGTCATTAAAGACTTTGAAGTGACAGTTGATTTGGGTCTTTTCAGTTGGATACTTTTGACCCAGCAATGTTATGAAGCTGTGTTACAGATGAAGGGAACAATGTGAGGATAAGGAAAAATGTCCAAGGCCGGGCACCGTGCCTCACGCCTGTAATCCCTGCACTTTGGGAGGCGGAGGCGGGCAGATTGCTTGAGCTCAGGTGTTCAAGATCAGCTTGGGATACATGATGAAACCCCATCTCTACTAAAAATTCAAAAATTAGCTGGGCGTGGTGGCGGGCGCCTGTAGTTCCAGCTACTCGGGAGGCTGAGACACAAGAATCAATCGTGTGAACCCAGGAGGCAGTGAGCCGAGATCATGCCACTGCACTCCAGCCTGGACGACAGAGTGAGACTCAGTCTCAAAACAATAAAATAAAAGACTGAAAACAAGCAAAACCCAATAGTTAAGGTGTGGGTAACTTGGTAACTACCCATAGTTTTTGATAGCGATCTGAGTTGCTGAACATCTGCAGAGTGTAGTATGTAGTACGGGATGGGTCCTTGAATATATGCCACAAGAAATGAAAGCGGGCAGGCTACAGCGAGAGCCAGGATAGCCTTCTCAGCCCGCCCTCATCTTATTCAACACCACCCGAGGCAATAAATCACACAGGGCTTTAAGGTCTAGGCAGCAAGTTAGCATCTAGAGGAGCTAGTCACCTTTGCTCTACTGGTTTCTGACCCTGTCCAGAAAAAAATCTAGTTGGAGTTTGAAAATGCAACATTTTATATAGTAAGTGACTGTAAATGCTTCTCTCTCTCTTTTTTTTTTAAGGTGGGGTCCCACACTCAGCTAATTTTTACATTCTTAGTAGAGACAGGGTTTCACCATATTGGCCAGGTTGGTCTCAAACTCCTGACCTCTTTATCCACCCGACTCGGCCTCCCAAAGTGGTGGGATTACAGGTGTGAGCCACCGCGCCTGGCCTAATGTTTCTCTTTTTTTTTTTTAATTTTTATTTTATTATTATTATACTTTAAGTTCTAGGGTACATGTGCATAATGTGCAGGTTTGTTACATATGTATACTTGTGCCATGTTGGTGTGCTGCACCCATCAACTCGTCAGCACCCATCAATTCGTCATTTACATCAGGTATAACTCCCAATGCAATCCCTCCCCCCTCCCCCCTCCCCATGATAGGCCCCGGTGTGTGATGTTCCCCTTCCCGAGTCCAAGTGATCTCATTGTTCAGTTCCCACCTATGAGTGAGAACATGCGGTGTTTGGTTTTCTGTTCTTGTGATAGTTTGCTGAGAATGATGGTTTCCAGCTGCATCCATGTCCCTACAAAGGACACGAACTCATCCGTTTTATGGCTGCATAGTATTCCATGGTGTATATGTGCCACATTTTCTTAATCCAGTCTGTCACAGATGGACATTTGGGTTGATTCCAAGTCTTTGCTATTGTGAATAGTGCCGCAATAAACATACGTGTGCATGTGTCTTTATAGCAGCATGATTTATAATCCTTTGGGTATATACCCAGTAATGGGATGGCTGGGTCGTATGGTACTTCTAGTTCTAGATCCTTGAGGAATCGCCATACTGTTTTCCATAATGGTTGAACTAGTTTCCAATCCCACCAACAGTGTAAAAGTGTTCCTATTTCTCCACATCCTCTCCAGCACCTGTTGTTTCCTGACTTTTTAATGATCACCATTCTAACTGGTGTGAGATGGTATCTCATTGTGGTTTTGATTTGCATTTCTCTAATGGGAGAGCTGGCTTTTGCTGCCTGCGGGAAGTGCACATTGTATTCTGTTCTGTTTGCAGTTCCTGAACCTTGCCTTGCTTACATTTGAGCACGTTTTTTGTTTCTTTTGTTTTGTGTTTTTTTGAGACAGAGTCTCACTCTGCCGCCCAGGCTGGAGTGCAGTGGCCTGATCTCAGCTCACTGCACGCTCCACCTCCCAGGTTCACACCATTCTCCTGCCTCAGCTTCCCGAGTAGCTGGAACTGCACGCGCTCACCACCACACCCGGCTAATTTTTCTGTATTTTTACTAGAGACGGGGTTTCACCGTGTTAGCCAGGATGGTCTCGATCTTCTCACCTTGTGATCCGCCCGCCTCGGCCTCCCAAAGTGCTGGGATTACAGGCGTGAGCCACCACACCCAGCCACATTTGAGCACGTTTCAATTTTAGTAGTAGTCACTATAAATGGGTGGGCACTCTTTAGATATTTAATAATTTCTGTAGTATTCTGCTGGTAGTTACAGTGATGTCTCCAGGAATGGACCTGGAGTGTCAGAAGTAGGGGTTTCCCCCACCCATTGCTACCCCTATTTCTGTTGTAAATGTCTGTGTGGAACTGCATACTCACCCTAACAGCTACCAGCTAGAGTTCATGTGCCAAAATGCAGTGTGGTCAAATGCTAGCTTGTTTATCTTAGCTGTGCAGTAGCATCTCTGTGATGCGGCCTAGATGATAAAGGTGTAAATCAGTCCTTTGAACTAATAACTTATTGATTACTTTATCAGGATAATGATGTATTACGAAGACAGGCTTTAAGTCAGACCATGATTTTTTTTTTTTCTTGTGGTGTTTCTGCCTGGTTTCCAACCAGGGACCAGACCATGATTTAAAACATGGCTCTGCCCTTTACTAGTCAGGCCTCCATTTTTTTGGATTTAAAGATAATTATACTTTGTCAGTTAGGCATGTCTTCGGGAAAACATAGAGAAGGTCATGTTGATTATTTATCTTGAAATTGTCCAGATCGTCAGAGATTATCATGTTGGTTTCCTGTCAGTTGTGCCAACAATGACAAGTAATGACCTGATATGAATTCAAGAGTGAGGAAAGCTCTGGTCAGGCACAGTGCCTCACACCTGTAACCCCAGCATTTTGGGAGGTCGAGGTAGGTGGATTGCTTGAGTTTAGGAGTTCGAGATCAGCCTGGGCAACATGGCAAAATCCCATCGCTGCAAAAAATTAGCCAGGCCTGGTGGCACATACCTGTAGTCCAGGCTACATAAGACGCTGAGGCAGGAGGATCACCTGAGCCTGGGGAGGTCGAGGCTACAGTGAGCCATGATCTCACCACTGCACTCCAGCCTGGGCAACAGAGTGAGACGTAGCTCCAAAAAAAAAAAAGAAGAAGAAGAAGAAGAGAGAGAGGAAAGCTCTAAGCTGACAGAACTCCTAAAACCAAGCTGCCTAGAAACAGCCATACACCCATTAGTACACTTGGAAGAAGGCGTCACATTATGGGACAGGGGATGAAAGCTCGGGGGTGAGGCAGGTAACAGAAATGAAAAGGACAGGTGGGAGAGGAATGTGGCAAGCTGATGCTGGCACGCCTGGGCTGCTGAGTTCATTGGCTCGAGCTGATCTTGTCATGCACGATGCGATTCCAGTGTTGCCAGATCTCTGGGGTTTTTTTTTTTTTTTTTCAGGAGAAGCCAGAAATCTAGATTTTTATGTCATCAAATTTTTTTTTTTGTAAATGCTGGCACCACATTTAACTTAGAAAAGGGAGGAAAAACACCAGGTGAAGGAAAGCCTCCCTGCAGGCCAGATGTTGCCCCAATAGGGCTGTGGCTGCTGATGGTGAGACTATTCCAGGACACAGAAGATGGATGATCATGATAATAATGGTGCATCACCATGGTGAGGCTTACCTGCTTCCTCATAACCACTGCAAGAGGCAGAAGTGTGTCGCACATTAAGACCCTCTTATCCCGATAGATCAACAGTAGCTCTTAACCTCCTCTGGGAGTTGGCCCCTTCTGAGAGCCTAATAAATCCTATAGACTGCCTTCCAGAAACATGCACATACCATACACAAACACAGGCGTGGCGTGGAATTCAGACCTCCCAAGGGATCTCTCCAGACTCCAGTTGAAGACCCAGCTTTTTATTTAGAAACCTCAGCTCTTCAGAATGACACAGTGCCTATGGGAATTCCTGAGGTTTTGCTGTACTCTTCAGTTCTATGGTTTTAAAATTGTTTGTTTGCTGTTTTGTACATTTTCCCAAACCCAGTCATTCTCCCCATTTGTTTTTGAACTAAGTAATTGTTGCTTCTCAGCCTTTGGCTAAGATCAACTAAACTGGGCAATTAACAGTTATAATATCCTAAACACAAGTGTATGCATATGAACGGAGCACCAGGGGTAGGAATAGAATGATTCTCCTCCCTGCAATCCTGTCCACATCTGCCCCTACCTCCTTGTCTTTGGAGCCTTTGAGATGGAGAAAACAGTGAAGAGAAGAGTAGCTGAGAGCTGCTTCTAATGCCCGCAGCCTGCTGCTGAGAGCTAGCCATGTGTCCGGAGAACAACTGTAAACATCCTTAGGAGCTGGAGGCCTTCTCAAAGAGGCCTTTCATTATAGCCAGTGCAGGGGGGTGTGTTTACCCAAGTCAGAACACCACAGCTTCTAACTTTGGTGTTGGAACTAGATTTTATCACTTAGTTCCACTGGCGCAGTGGCTCACGCCTGTAATCCCAGCACTTTGGGAGGCCGAGGTGGGCGGATCACGAGGTCAGGAGAGCAAGACCATCCTGGCTAACATGGTGAAACACTGTCTCCACTAAAAAATACGAAAAAATTAGCCAGGCATGGTGGCGGGCGCCTGTAGTCACAGCTACTCTGGAAGCTGAGGCAGGAGAATAGGAGAATGGCGTGAACCTGGGAGGTGGAGCTTGCAGTGAGCCTAGATCAAGCCACTGCACTCCAGCCTGGGCGACAGAGTGAGACTCTGTCTCAAAAAAAAAAAAAAAAAAAAAAAAGAGGCACTTCCCGCCTTTAAAAGTACTGCTTTGTAAAATTTGTGTAAATAACCAAACTATATACGGGCAAGTATTATAACAGAAAATATCTTTTGATTTTGTTTGTGGATGTAGACTCTTTGTTAGCTTTTGCTTTTTGAATTTAGGGAGAAATGAAACTAGCAAAACTCTTAAGAAGTAATCAAAGTAAAGTAATCAAAGTCCATGCAGTTAAAGGGAATTATAAAACAGCCAATGGTGACCTCAGTTTCGCAAGATGTGACTTATAAAATACACCTTTAATGTTATATGTGATTTGTTTTCTCTCATGAGAAATAAACTTGCAGATTCGGTAGGCAACTGCTGATATATTCTAGTTCTCTCTTTTTTTTTTTTAAACGGAGACGGAGTTTCTCTCTTTTTGCCCAGGTTGTAGTGCAATGGCGTGATCTCAGCTCACCACAACCCCCGCCTCCTGGGTTCAAGCGATTCTCCTGCCTCAGCCTCCCAAGTAGCTAGGACTATAGGTGTGCACCGCCATGCCTGATTAATGTTTTTTTGTATTGTTTTAGAAATGAGGTTTCGCCATGTTGGCCAGGCTGGTCCTGAATTCCTGACCTCAGGCGATCTGCCTGTCTTGGCCTCCCAAAGTGCTGGAATTACAGACGTGAGCCACCATGCCCGGCCTATTCTAGTTCTTAGAAGGCTAATTTGGTCGGGTGTAGTGGTTCAAGCTTGTAGTGCTAAGCACTTATGGAGGCTGAGGCAGGAGAATCACTTGTACGCAGTTCAAGACCAGCCTGGGCAACATGGCGAAATTCCACCTCTATAAAAAAGTAGCCAGGTGTAGTGGTGTGTGCCTCTAGTCCCAGCTACTGGGAAGGCTGAGTAAGAGGATCACCTGAGCCTGGGAAGTCAAGGCTGCAGTGAGCTATGATCACCCCACTGTACACTGCACTCTGGCCTGGGCAAAACAAGTGAGACCCTCTCCCATAGTCCCCCAAAAAAGGCTAATTTGTGAGAGATTAATTAATTTTTTTTTTTTTTTTGAGACAGAATCTCACTCTATCACCCAGGCTGGAGTGCAATGGCACGATCTCGGCTCACTGCAACCTCTGCCACCCACGTTCAAGCCATTCTGCTGCCACAGCCTCCCGAGTAGCTGGGATTACAGGCACACACCACCACACCTGACTAATTTTTGTACTTTTAGTAGAGATGGGGTTTTGTTATGTTGGCCAGGCTGGTCTGGAACTCCTGACCTCAGGTGATCTACCCACCTCTGCTTCCCAAAGTGCTGGGATTACAGACATGAGCCACCACACCCTGCCAAAAGAGATTAATTTCTATATATGTTATTTGTAATTTCTCTGCAGATGACTCTGAAATTCATACCTTTAGCCTTGTTTTTATTCCCAATTACAGTTTTGTGTCTCCAGCTTCTCACTAGACGTTTCCACCTGGACGTCTTATTACCTCAAACACAGCATTTCTGAAATTCAACTTACATTCTTTCCGAGATTGGCACTGAGATTTGTTTTCGGGGATGCAGTTTCTCTCAGAAGTAGAGTTTTTCTTCCCTTGTTCTGAAATCTAACCAGCATCTCTTTTTTTGTTTGTTTGTCTGTTTTTTGTTGAGATGTCATCCTGCACTGTTGCCCAGGCTGGAGTGCAATGGCGCGATCTCAGCTCAGTGCAACCTCCGCCTCCAAGGTTCCAACAATTCTCCTGCCTCAGCCTCCTGAGTAGCTGGGATGACAAGTGCCCGCCACCACGCCCAGCTAATTTTTGTATTTTTAGTAGAGATGGGGTTTCACCACGTTGACCAGGCTGGTCTCGAACTTCTGGCCTTGTGCTCCACTGCCTCTGCCTCCTAAAGTGCTGGTATTACAGGCGTGAGCCACCACACCCGGCCCTAACCAGCATCTTTGATCATTCTTTTTCTCTAGTCACTGAAGCCTATACATTATTTTCTTAACGTCTCTCAGATTTAGCCCTTTCTTTGCATTTTCTCTTCTGCCATCCTACCCCCAGAAGTGATAATACCTGCTTTATTTTATTTGTTTGTTTAGTTAATTGTTTTTTGTTTTGAGGCAGAGTCTCACTCTGTTGCCCAGGCTAGAGTGCAGTGGCACAATCTGAGCTCACTGCAACCTCCACCTCCCAGGGTCAAGCGATTCTCCTACCTCAGCCTCCCAAGTAGCTGGAATTACAGGCGTGCGCCACCACGTCCAGCTAATTTTTGTACTTTTAGTAGAGACAGGGTTTCACCCCACTGGCGAGACTGGTCTCAAACTCCTGACCTCATGATCCGCCTGCCTCAGCCTCCCCAAGTGCTGAGATTACAGGTGTGAGCCACCGTGTCCAGCCTGATTTCTAACTTATCTCTAAATGTTCTCCCTGCTTCCAGCCTATCACTCATTCGTGATGAGATTTAGCATCACCAAGCCCAGCTTTGCTGATCTTATTGCCTCTGAAACTTTTCTGTACTCCTGTCTCCCTTCTGACTGCTTCTGATCAACCTGGCATGCAAGACCCTGTGTCAGCCGTGTGTCTCCAGCTGTCTCTCCTTGCTCAGTGCAAACACCAGGACAGTGCCCAAGCCAGCCCTTGCCCTCTCACAGTCCTCACTCAGAAGTCTCTGTCTCTTTGTCTTTCTTTTGTTTGTTTTTGTTTTGGAGTTGGGGTCTCACTCCATCACCCAGGCTGGAGTGCAGTGACAGGATCTCAGCGCACTGAAACCTCCATCTTCCAGACTCAAGCAGTCCTCCCACCTCAGCCTCCACAGTAGCTTGGCCCGTAGGCACATGCCACCATGCCTGGCTAATTTTTTTTTTTTGTATTTTTGGCAGAGGCAGCGTTTTGCCATGTTGCCCAGGCTGGTCTCCAACTCCTGAACCCAGGCAGTCTTCCTGCCACGGCCTCCCAAAGTACTAGGATTAAGCCACTGTACCCGGCTGTCTCTATCCTTTCCTCGGACACCGATTCCACCAGCTCATAGGAGATACTTAATGGATATTAATGGTTTGATTGTCCTCTCCTAGGTTAATGCTCTCCATATGGTCATTGTTTCATCAGCATTAGTAGAATAAAGGAACTACTTTAACAAAATCCTCCTTTTTTTCGAAAAACCTATATAAGATCTCCCACTTCTGTAACAATGTGAAGAGGCTGTCCAAAAGAAAACACTTAGAAGTTTTTTAAATGTTCCTAAACATAAAAATAATGAGCAAAAATGATTGGTTATCAGAAATAATCTGGAATTTGTTGAGAACATTTGTTTACACTCTTTCTCTTCCAAAAAAACAACAACAGTTTTTTCATGCCTGTAATCGCAGCACTTTGGGAGGCTAAGACGAGCAGATCACGAGGTCAGGAGATCAAGACCATCCTAGCTAACACAGTGAAACTCTGTCTTTACTAAAAATACAAAAAAGTAGCTGGGCATGGTGGCAGGCGCCTGTAGTACCAGCTACTCAGGAGGCTGAGGCAGGAGAATGGTGTGAACCCAGGAGGCGGAGCTAGCAGTGAGCTGAGATCGCGCCACTGCACTCCAGCCTGGGCGATAGAGCAAGACTCCGTCTCAAAAAAAAAAAAAAAATTTTTTGCCAAGCGTGGTGGCTCCCTTCTGTAATCCCAGCACTTTGGGAGCCTGAGGCGAGCAGATCACTTGAGGTCAGGAGTTCGAGATAAGTCTGGCCAGCATGGTGAAACCCTATGTTTTTTTTTTTTCTTAAACGGAGTCTTCCTCTTGTCACCCAGGCTGGAGTGCAATGGTGCAATCTCGGCTCACTGCAACCTCTGCCTCCCGGGTTCAAGCAGTTCTCTTACCCCAGCCTTCTAATTAGCTGGGATTACAGGCACCTGCCACCACGCCTGGCTTATTTTTTGTATGTGAAATCCTGTCTTTACTAAAAATACAAAAATGAGCTGTGCGTGGCAGCAGGCACCTGTAATCCTTGCTACTAGAGAGGCTGAGAAGGTAAAGTCACTTGAACCTGAGAGGCAGAGGTTGCAATAAGCCCAGATCGTGCCACTGCACTCCACCCTGGATGACAGAGCAAGACCCTGTCTCAAAAAAAATGAGAAGAAAAAGAATGGTTTTTTGTTGTTTTGTTAGAGATGGGGACTTGCTCTGTTGGCCAGGCTGCTGTTCAGTTGTTCAATCATAGTTCATTGTAACCTCCAACTCCTGGGCTCAAGGAGTCCTCCCAAGTAGATGGGACTACAGACATGCACCACCACAGCCGGCTAACTTTTTAAAAAGTTACTTTAAAGACAGGGTTTCACCGTGTTGCCCAGGCTGCTCTCAAACTTCTGGCCTCAAGTGATCCTCCCACTCAGCCTACCAATATGCTGAGATTATAGGCATGAGCCACTGGGCCCAGCCTAAAAGAACGGTTTTTGAAGGGGTTATGTGGAAGGTCGCTCCCATCCTTTTTTTTTTTTTTTTTTTTTTGAGCTGAAGTTTCACTCTGTCACCCAGGCTGAAGTGCAGTGATGAGATCTCTGCTCACTGCAACTGCTCCCTCCCGGGATCAAGCATTTCTCCTGCATCAGTTTCCCAAGTAGCTGGGACTGCAGGCACCTGTCACCACACTCGGCTACTTTTTATATTTTTAGTAGAGACAGAGGGTTTCACCATGTTTGCCAGGCTGGTCTCAAACTCCTGACCTCAGGTGATCTGCCTGCCTCAGCCTCCCAAAGTGCTGGGATTACAGGCATGAGCCACCACACCCGGCCGATTGCTCCCATCTTTACGATCGATCATCTTTTACTGTGAATAAATTTATTAGTTATATTTTTAAAATTTATGTTTATCTTATCTTGACCTAATTATCTTTTTATTGCTTGGATGAGTAACCTCCATTCCACTCTTAACATGGGGCATAAAATGTAACTGTGTTTATTCCCTGAGTTGAAGCTCTCCCACTATGTTTGGACACAAGTAATACAATATTTTTTTACAACTGTATTATGGTTTTTACAATTATTATACAAATCACACGTTTCCATTAAAAAACAACTTGACAAATGCAGGGAAAAAAAAAGTCACTCATGACCCTCCTCCATTAAATACACCTACTACTAACTCTTTATCTTCTGGTCTCTATTTCTAGATTTACTTATTTAAAATATGGTATTTTTATGTAGTATGTAACATTTTGTACCCTATAAAGGGTGATAAAATTCTCTGATCACTGTATTTTAAAAATCAAGTGAATTGGGCCAGGCTCGGTTGTTCATACCTATAATCCCAGCACTTTGGGAAGCCAAGGCGGGCAGATCGCCTGAAGTCCAGGAGTTCGAGACCAACATGGGGAAACCCTGTCTCAACTAAAAACACAAAATTAGCCGGACGTGGTGGTGCATGCCTGTAATCCCAGCTACTCAGGAGGCTGAGACAGGAGAATCACGTGAACCCCAGGAGGCAGAGGTTGCAGTGAGCTGAGATTGCGCTATTGTACTCCAGCCTGGGCAACAAGAGTGAAACTCTGTCTCAAAAAATAAAATAAAATAAAAAGTGAATTGTTAACCATTTATGGTAGACTTACCATGTGCCAGGCTCTGTACTAGGCACTTGACTAGAATTCTCTTATTTAATGCTGCAAAACTCCCAGTGTGGTTAAGTGCTATCATTGTCCCTCATCTATACAGTGAGCAAGCTGAGCCTCACTGCTGGTAAATGGCAGAGGTGGGGTGAGAACCCAGGCAGCCCAGCCATGAGACCTGTGTTCCTAACCACTGTTCCTCCAGAGCGTGAAGCATGAGCCCTTCCCTGTGTGGCCAGTGTGGGCGGTGGAGAGCAATTTTCATTCTTTTCCTTCACAATAGCAAGATTGAGAAACTCACCAGAAATAGTATGAATAATCATTTCTATAGCCCGTATTTACACCTTACAAATTCTGCGCCACTTTCCTTCACTGTCTCTAATCCTCACAAGAAATCTTGATGGTTTGTGTACTGTGACCACCATTTCACAGTTGAGGAAACTTGATCAGAGAGCTCGTACTTCTCAATTAAAAAAATTTTTAAAATATCTTCTAAAACCCAGATTAAAACAAGAAGAGAATGGTCCTTTGTCATTTGCATATTAGTAATGTTAGCATTTCTGTGGCACGAAGCTGACTGGATCCAGAGTGCATGAGATGCGTTTTGGTGTTGATCTGGGGGGGAAAGGGTATATTGAGCCTTGGCAGATTTGGCCTGGCACAGCTGGAAAACGAGGCTTCACTCACTTCTTGGAATTGCTCACATTAGAGCCTCTGAAATCAAGTATGTATAAAATAATGATTGCCTAATGAGAAGGCAGATTTGTGTGCACAAAAAGTGTTATTTACAGGAAGCATATCTGTTGTTACCAACCCCAGACATTTTACCAGGCCAAGAAGCTGGTTTATTTAAAATCATAGACCTGAAAAGGTCTTTGGGAATTTAACTGAGACCAGGCATAGTAGGTCACACCTGTAATCCCAGCACTTTGATAGGCCAAGACTGGCAGATCACTCGAGGTCAGGAGTTCGAGACCAGCCTAGCCAATATGGTGAAAACCCGCCTCTACTAAAGATACAAAAATTAAAGCCAGATGTGGTGGCTCATACCAGCACTTTGGGAGGCTGAAGAAGGTGGATCACCTAAGGTCTGGAGTTCAAGGCCAGCCTGGCCAACATGGCAAAAACCCATCTCTACTAAAAATACAAAAGTTAGCTGGGCCCAATGGCACGCACCTGTAATCCCAGCTACTTGGGAGGCCAAGGCAGAATTGCTTGAACCTGGCAGGCAGAGGTTGATATGAGCCAAGATTGCACCACCGCACTCCAGCCTGGGTGACAGTGAGACTTTGTCTCAAAAAAAAAAAAAAGGAAATTTAAGTGAGAACACCGAGATCAGGGAAATTTCATTTTCTAAGGAAGTTAGTGAAGGAGAATGATCCAGAAATGTCTGCCCACATCATTTGAGTCTATTGAACCTTCCACTACACATATCATTTTGCTTTACTGCTTTTGAAAAGTATAACAAATAGGCCAGAAAGAAATTCATTGCTGATTATGTGGTTTATGGTGTGTGTATTTCAATAAATCAAATTTGTCACATTTAAAAATTAGATTTCCAGCCGGACAGCGTGGCAAAACCGCATCTCTACTAAAAATACAAAAAATTACCTGGGCGTAGTGGTGCACATCTGTAGTCCCAGCTACTCAGGAGGGTGAGGTGGAAGGATCAGCTGAGCCCGGGAAGTCAAGGCTGCAGTGAGCTATGATTGTGCTACTGGACTCCAGCCTTGTTGAGAATGAATGAATTAATAAAAATTAGAGCTTTAGTATTACAACTCCTTTACAATTTGTCTAGAAGGTTTTCTGGTCTTTATCAGAAAGTCTCCCTGCCCCCCACTCCCCAAAAAAAAATTAGGCTGGGCGTAGTGTCTCATGCCTGTAATCTTAGCACTTTGGGAGGCCAAGGCAGGTGGATCACGAGGTCAGGAGATCAAGACCGTCCTGGCTAACATGGTGAAACCCAATCTCTACTAAAAAATACAAAAAATTAGCCGGATGTGGTGACTTGCACCTGTAGTCCCAGCTACTGGGGAGGCTGAGGCAGGAGAATTGCTTGAACCCAGGAGGTGAAGGTTGCAGTGAGCCGAGATCACGCCACTGCACTCCGTCCTGGGCCAGAGAGCACGACTCTGTCTCAAAAAAAAAAAAAAAAAAAATTAGGGCTTCAATAGAATGGCAATAGTTTTTTGTTTGTTTGTTTTTGAGACAGAGTGTCGCTCTTTCGCCTAGGCTGAAGGGCAGTGACGCGATCTAGGCTCACCGCAAACTCTGCCTCCCAGGTTCATGCCATTCTCCTGCCTCAACCTCCCTAGTAGCTGGGGCTACAGGTGCCCACCACCACGCCCAGCTAATTTTTTGTATTTTTAGTAGAGACAGGGTTTCACCATGTCAGCCAGGATGGTCTCGAACTCCTGACCTCGTGATCCGCCCGCCTCGGCCTCCCAAAGTGCTGGGATTACAGGCATGAGCCACCGCGCCCGGCTAGAATGGCAATACTTTTATATTAACTACTCTTCAAACAACTACTATTTGCCTTATTTTTGTCACTGTCTTTTTTTTTTTTTTAGATTAATGATGTTTTGCAGCAGTTTTCTATGTCTGAAATTTTTTATGTCTCTGGAACCCAGAATTTATTAAGAGATGGAGGAACCTCCGAAAAACTATCTGAACACAATGGACCTTGAGAAAGACGAACCTCTCAAAAGCACCGGCCCTCAGATTTCTGTTAGTGAATTTTCTTGCCACTGCTGCTATGACATCCTGGTTAACCCCACCACCTTGAACTGTGGGCACAGCTTCTGCCGTCACTGCCTTGCTTTGTGGTGGACATCTTCAAAGAAAACAGAATGTCCAGAATGCAGAGAAAAATGGGAAGGTTTCCCGAAAGTCAATATTCTCCTCAGGTAATGCTCAGCCTGTATTGGTAGCACAGATAGCCCATGAAATGTGGTTTCTCTCTTGCTTTTTTTTTTTTTTTTTTAAACAGAGATGGGGTCTCGCTATGTTGTCCAGGCTGGTCTCAAACTCCTGACCTCAAGTGATCCTCCCACTTCAGCCTCCCAAAGTGCTGGGATTACAGGTGTGAGCCACCACATCCGGCCAATGGGCTTTCTCTTAATGAGAACAGCAGTGTTTGAAAGGTTGGACACTTGGAACCCACCTCCTTGGGGTCATAGTGGATCTTCTGGAATATGAGTCAGGGAGCTCAAGGAACTGGAAATCCAGATTATCTTCCTCATAGGTGACCGTGACTTTTTAAATTATTTATTATGAATGAAGGAAGGAAAGAAGGTCTGGTTAGCCGACCATTGCTGGTAATCCTGTCATAAAGCCCAGACCAGTGGCTCACGCCTGTAATCCCAACACTTTTGGAGGCTAAGGCAGGAACGTTGTTTGACGCCAGAAATTTAGAACCAACCTGGGCAACACAGTGAGTCCTTATCTCTACAGAAAGTTTTAAAAGTTAGCCAGGTGTGGTGGCACTTGCCTGTGCTATGCCCAGCTATGCCAGTGGGTGAGATGGGAGGATTGCTTGAGCCTGGGAGTTCGAGGCTGCAGTGAGCTCACACCACTACACTCCAGCCTGGGCAACACAGCAAGACCCTGTCTCAAAAATAAAAAAGGAAAGAAAGCAAATGGTATAACTGTACATTTGTGAATAACTGGTTTGTTGCTGATTTTAATAATCTTTAAATAACCCCAGTTCCAGTTATCACATTAATAGAGTTTCTCATGTGTAGCAACATAGTGCCAAAGCCACCTTTCAGATAGCTTGTTATTTTCTGCTTCCTTGGTTCATAGTGTACCTGTGAAGGCTCTGAGGCTTAAATCCTCTTCCCCCCTTCTATTGTCTTAGCAATGTGTGTGCCGTGCCCTTCTTGATTTCAACAGAGTACTAGAAAGTTCCATGAGGCCGGGTGCGGTGGCTCACGCCTGTAATCTCAGCACTTTGGGAGGCCGAGACAGGCGGATCACGAGGTCAGGAGATCGAGACCATCCCGGCTAACACGGTGAAACCCCGTCTCTACTAAAAATACAAAAAATTAGCCAGGCGTGTTGGCAGGTGCCTGGCAGTTACTCGGGAGACTGAGGCAGGAGAATGGCGTGAACCCAGGAGGTGGAGCTTGCAGTGAGCCGAGTTCACGCCACTGCACTCCAGCCTGGGCAACAGAGCGAGATTCCGTTTCAAAAAAAAGAAGAAAGTTCCATGAACCCAATCTTTTCTTTTTCACAAAAAATGTGTTTACACTTTGCTCTTACCTGTCAGTCTTACTTTAGCTGAAGGTTAAATTTAATCTGAAATTAAAGGAGGGTTCTTTGTGTATAACTGAAAATTTAGAAAGATCCCTACAATTTAAGCTGGTCTTTCTCTTATTACTGAATTTTGCTTTTTTCCCTTCTTATAAACTGATTTTAATAACATAAGATACATATATACATTGTTTCATATATATATGAAATATTCATATATTCATTGGTTATGTTCTTTGAGACAAAGTCTCACTCTGTCGCCCAGGCTGGAGTGCAGTGGTGTGACCTTGGCTCACTGCAACCTCCACCTCCTAGGTTCGAGCGATTCTCCTTCCTCAGCCTCCGGAGTAGCTGGGATTACAGGCGCCTGCTACTAGGCCCAGCTAATTTATTGGGTTTTTTTGGTTTGCTTTTTGAGATGGAGTTTCGTTGTTGTTTTCCAGGCTGGAGTGCAATGGCGTAATCTTGACTCACCACAACCTCTCCCTCCCGGGTTCAAGCGATTCTCCTGCCTCAGCTTCCCTAGTGGCTGGGATTACAGGAACCTGCCACACGCCCAACTAATTTTATATTTTTAGTAGAGATGGGGTTTCCCCATGTTGGTGAGGCTAGTCTCAAACTCCTTCCGTCAGGTGATCCGCCCGCCTTGGCCTCCCAAAGTGCTGGGATTATAGGCGTGAGCCACCGCGCCTGGCAAATGTTTGTATTTTCAGTAGAGACAGGGTTTTGTGATTTTGGCCAGGCTGGTCTTGAACTCCTGACCTCACCCGTCTTCGCCTCCCAAAGTGCTGGGATTACAGGCATGAACCACTGCTTAAAAATACTTTTAAACATACATGCATGTGCCAGGCTGGGCACGGTGGCTCACACCTGCAATCCCAGTACCTTGGGAGGGCCGAGGCAGGCAGATCTCATGAGGCCAGGAGTTTAAGACCAGCCTGGCCAACATGACCAAAAATACAAAATTAGCCTGGTGTAATGGCGCATGCCTATAATCCCAGCTACTCAGGAGGCTGAGACATGAAAATCACTTGAAGGACGTGCAGGTTGCAGTAAGCTGAGATCAGGACACTGCGTTCCAGCCTGGGTGACAGAGCAAGACTTTGTCTCAAAAAAAAAAAAGTGCCAATAGAAAATGCAAGTATTTTCTCACCTCATTGATGTGCTGTCTGCATGGTTCTGCAGTTTACTATTTTAAATCAACTAGTAAACATATATCATCAGGTTGGTGCAAAAGTAATTGTGGTTTTTACCATTGAAAGTAATGGTAGGCTGGGTGCAGTGGCTCATGCCTGTAATCCTAGCACTTTGGGAGGCCGAGGTGGACAGATTGCCTGAGCTCAGGAGTTCGATACCAGCCTGGGCAACATAGTGAAAACCCATCTCTACTAAAAATAAAAAATTATCTGGGCGTGGTGGTGCGCACCAGTGAGCCAAGATTGCGCCACTGTACTCCAGCCCCAGCCTGGGCAACAGAGTAAGACTCCGTCTCATTAAAAAAAAAAAAAGAAAGAAAGTAATGGTAAACAACCTAATAGATTGTTTCAATTTTTTTGCTTTTACCCACAGGACTATAATATATTTCTTGTCAATTCTCCTAGGGTAACTATATATCATTAAATATTGACTGTCAGGGTTTTTTTGGCCTCTAAACATTATATTTAGTCAAACAACTGTCTTAATTTTTTTTTTCTATTCTCCATAGGGATGCCATTGAAAAGTTATTTCCCGATGCCATTAGAATGAGATTTGAAGACATTCAGCAGGATAATGATATAGTCCAAAGCCTTGCAGCCTTTCAGAAATATGGGAATGATCAGATTCCTTTAGCTCCTAACACAGGCCGGGCGAATCAGCAGAGGGGAGGGGGATTCTTTTCCGGTGTGCTCACAGCTTTAACTGGGGTGGCAGTAAGTCGATCACTGTTTTCCTCTGTGCCCCTGACACCTCACCCCCCAACCCCTGATTTCCCCTGAAGTCAGTTCTATTGAAATCACTTAAATAATTGATGATGTGACTCCATGTAATTCACTGCATACATTGAAATCTGCTGGGTTCTATGATTTCTTCAGGAATGTTGCTTAGTCAGGTCGATCAGATCATAGTACCTAGTAAATGGAGAAAGGTGGGAGAACTGGAATTCAAGACCATGTCTGCCTTGGTAATCCAATCTTTTTTTGTCTTTATTTTTTTTTTTTTTGAAATGGACTCTTGCCCTGTCACCCAGGCTGGAGTGCAGTGGTGCGATCTAGGTAAAAGCTTTCTTTTAGGGAGGTGAAAATGTACTAACACCAGCTGTGGTGATGATTACAGATATTTGTGAACACATTAAAAACCATGGATTGTGCACTTCAAATGTGTGAATTTTATGTGGATGATCTCTCTCTCTTTTTTTTTTTTTTTTTTTTTTAAATGAAGTCTTGCCCTGTTGCCTAGGCTAGAGTGCAGTGGCATGATCTCGGCTCACTGCAACCTCCACCTCCCGGATTCAAGTGATTGTCCTGCCTCAGCTTCCTGAGTAGCTGGGATTACAGGCTTGTACCACCGCAACAGGCTACTTTTTGTATGGTCAGTAGAGATGGGGTTTCACCATGTTGGCCAGGCTGGCCTGGAGCTCCTGACCTCAAGTGATCCGCCCGCCTCAGACTCCCCAAGTGCTGGCATTGTAGGTGTGAGCTACCACGCCTGGCCTTCCTTGGTAATACAATCTTAAGAACCCATCAGTTTACTAACTTCAAATGTGGAGACTATTTTCTTTCAAAGTTCTATGTGTAAAAAATCGAAATGCGTTTCCAGTAGAAAAGGCACAAGTCAGATATGTTGAGCAAGTTGATGGAGTCAAGGCACCACCTGCTCCCAGGTGCCTGAGATGAATCGTGTTCTTGCCTCTGTGCCCTCACTGCCAGGCAATCAGCAGAGAGAGGCACCCAAGGAGAGCTGTGCTCCCCAGCTCTCTGTGGCAGTGGCGTTTCCCTGCTTCTGTGCACAGACTCCACACCATTCCCTATGAGCTCAACCTCTTCCTTTCCCTGCCTCCCACCCACATCTTTAGAAACTGGCATCTCTGCCTCTCCGTGGTTTAAAGTCGCTGTCACTCTTCCGCAGGTGGTCCTGCTGGTCTATCACTGGAGCAGCAGGGAATCTGAACACGACCTCCTGGTCCACAAGGCTGTGGCCAAATGGACGGCGGAAGAAGTTGTCCTCTGGCTGGAGCAGCTGGGCCCTTGGGCCTCTCTTTACAGGGAAAGGTTTTTATCTGAACAAGTAAATGGAAGGTGAGGAGCAAAGCCTTCTGACACACCATGGACATTTTAGAAAACAGCTTTATTGAGATATAATCCAGGCTAGGCGCAGTGGCTCACACCTGTATTCCCAGCACTTTGGGAGGCCGAGGCGGATGGATCATTTGAGGTCAGTAGTTTGAGACCAGCCTGACCAATACGATGAAACCCCATCTCTACTAAAAATATTTTTAAAAATTAGCCGGGTGTGGTAGTGCACACCTGTAATCCCCGTCTATTTGGGAGGCTGAGACAGGAGAATCACTTGAACCTAAGAGGTGGAGGTTGCAGTGAGCCAAGATCATGCCACTGCACTCCAGTCTAGGCAACAGGGCAAGACATCATCTCAGAAAAAAAAGAGAGGTGTACAAGCCACATAAAATTCACACATTTGAATTGCAGAATCCATGGTTTTTAATGTGTTCACAAATAGTGTAATTATCACCACAGCTGATTTTAGAACATTTTCATCACCCTAAAAGAAAGCTTTTACTTTAGTCAACCCTCATTTCTCCCCAACCCCCAGCCCCTGGAGAACACCATTCTACTTTCTGTCTCTACACATTTGTCTGTTCTGGACATTTTATATGCATGGATTCATACAACGTGTGGTATTTTGTGTCTGGCATTTTCACTTAGCATAATTTTGTTTCAGGGTTTACCCATGACATGCCATGTATCAGTACTTCATTCCTTTTTATGGCTGAATAATAATTCTACTGTAAGAGTATACCGTATTTTATTCATGCATTCATTAGTTGCTGGACATTTGGGTTGATTCCATTTTTTGGCTATTATGAATAATGATGCTATGATCGTTCACGTGCAGATTCTTGCATGAACCTGTATTTTCAATACTGTCTTGGAGTGGAATGACTGAGTCATAGGGTAAGTCTATTCTGACTCTATGTTTAACTATGAAACTATTTTCCACAGCAGCTATACCGTTTAATGTCCAGGTCATTTAAATTGCTTTGTTGCTTCCAGATTATAAAATTGTGTAAGGAAAAATTCTCTCTAATCACAAGAATAAACACAGAAGACTTTTGTGACCAAATGTGTGGGGTTCTCCCACACACACCCAACAGCAGCCACCAGCTGGATGTCCTCTAATTCAATTCCCACACTGACTACCCAGAGATACTGTCAGATCCCACAGGGTGAGGGCTCTGCCCCCAAGATTGCCCCTGACTAATTCTAGTCACAAATCCAGGCTTCCAGAGTTTCTGACCCACCAGCTTCAAGTTGGAGTTCCCATGATTCCCTCTTTGGGTTCAATTAATTTGCAGGAGCAGCTCACAGAACTCAAGGAAATGTATAACTTCTCACTGGTTTATTATAAAGGATATTGCAAAAGATACAGATGAAGAGACACTTAGGGCGAGGTGTGGGGGAAAGGGCACAGAGCTTCCATGCTCTCCATGGGTGCGCTCCCCCCAGGAAGCGCACGTGCTCAGCTGTCCAGAAGCTCACTGAATCCTGTCCCCTTCAGTATTTTGTTTTTGTTTTTTCAGACAGCGTCTCACTCTGTAGCCCAGGCTGGAGTGCAGTGGCACAACCTCGACTCACTGCAACCTCTGCCTCTCGGGCTCAAGGAGTCCTCCTGCCTCAGCCTCCCAAGTAGCTGGGACTACAGGCGCGTGCCACCACGTCCAGCTAATTTTTGTATTTTTGTATTTTTTTTTTTTTTTTTTGAGATGGAGTCTCGCTCTGTCGCCCAGGCTGGAGTGCAGTGGCGCGATCTCCACTCACTGCAAGCTCCACCTCCCGGGTTCACGCCATTCTCCTGCCTCAGCCTCCCGTGTAGCTGGGACTATAGGCGCCTGCCACCACGCCCGGCTAATTTTTGTATTTTTAGTAGAGACGGGGTTTCACCGTGTTAGCCAGGATAGCCTCAATCTCCTGACCTCGTGATCCACCCGTCTCGGCCTCCAAAGTGCTGGGATTACAGGCGTGAGCCACCGCGCCCGGCAATTTTTGTATTTTTAATAGAGACAGGGTTTTGCCATGTCGCCCAAGCTGGTCTTGAACTCCTGGACTCAAACGATCCGTCCGCCTGAGCCTCCCTAAGTGTTGTGATTATAGGCATGAGCCCCTGCACCCTCCTCATGGAAGATTCTTAAGACCCACAATCAGAAAGATAGGAAAAGATTAGCGTGAAAGGAGAGCAGGAGGTCAGATGCCTGTATGGAGGCCTGACTTGCCCAACTTTTTTGTTTTTTTTTTTTTTTTAGATGGAGTCTCGCTCTGTCGTTCAGGCTGGAGTGTAGTGGTGTGATCCCGGCTCACTGCAACCTCCGCCTCCTGGGTTTAAGCAATTCTCCTGCCTTAGCCTCCCAAGTAGCTGGGATTGCAAGCGCCTGCTACCATGCTCAGCTCATTTTTGTATTTTTAGTAGAGATAGGGTTTCACTGTGCTGACCAGGCTGGTGTTGAACTCCTGACCTCAGTGCCGGGATTACAGGCATGAGCCACCATGCTGGGCCTCCAACATTTTAACACAGATTTGAGTAAGGGATATAGCAGCTATGAGCCGGGAACTATGGATGAAAGCCAATATATAAGACCACATTAATATATATTTATTTTTATTTTATTTTTTTAAGATGGTGTCTTACTCTGTCTCCCAGGTTGAAGTGCAGTGGTAGTGATCTTGGCTCACTACAACCTCCGCCTCCCAGGTTCAGGTGATCCTTCTGCCTCAACTTCCTGAGTAGCTGGGATTATAGGTGCCTGCCATCATGCCTGGCTAATTTTTGTATTTGTAGTAGAGATGGGGTCTCGCCATGTTGTCCAGGCTGGTCTGAAGCTCCTGACCTCTGGTGATCCACCCACCTCGGCCTCCCAAAGTGCTGGGATTACACGTGTGAGCCACGACATCTGGCAAATATATATTTTTATTTTTTAAAAAATAATATAGAACTCTGTGATATTGAAAGTGACATACTCTTGCAATCCTACTCTTCAGAAAACTATCTTGCTAGACTAACCTTTCCAGATGTTTCAGTACTTATACAGATAGAAATATATAAATGTGTTTTTTAATTTAAACTGGAAATACGATTGTACTAAACATACAAACCTGTGTTTGTGTGTATACGTGTATATATATATATATATTTACATCTATATCCACCACCTAAGGGTGCTACATATAACATCACACAGTGATAAGAGTAGCTGCTCTCCCTAATTCATTTGTTTCAGACACCCACTTCACCCACTGCCTGGCTGCCTGACTGCCACCCCTCCTACTCCAGTGACTTTTTCCCTCCTCTCCACTCACTTTTCCACACGACTCTGTTTTGAGGAAATGACATGCTTCTACTTTAATTAGCTTTATATAGAAATTCACTGCCCCCAAAATTATTGTATAAAAATTTATCTGCCTAGTTAGTACAATGTATTTTTTTTTTTTTTTTTTTTTTTTTGAGGCGGAGTCTCGCTCTGTCGCCCGGACTGGAGTGCAGTGGCCGGATCTCAGCTCACTGCAAGCTCCGCCTCCCGGGTTTACGCCATTCTCCTGCCTCAGTCTCCCGAGTAGCTGGGACTACAGGCGCCCGCCACCTCGCCCGGCTAGTTTTTGTATTTTTAGTAGAGACGGGGTTTCACTGTGTTAGCCAGGATGGTCTCGATCTCCTGACCTCGTGATCCGCCCGTCTCGGCCTCCCAAAGTGCTGGGATTACAGGCTTGAGCCACCGCGCCCGGCTAGTACAATGTATTTTTACATAGTTTTCTAGAGGACAAATTCCTGGAACTGGAATTGCTGGGCCAAAGGTAGTAAATCTGTACAAATTTAATAACCATCACCAAATTACCCATAAAAGGACCATCAATTAACACTACTCAACCAGTAGTTGCATATGCTTGTTAATAGCTCTCTGGCCAGCTTATAGTGATGTTTTTAATGATGAATCACTGTGGAGGAGAATTTGTGTTTTCTCGTTTTTTAAAAATTTAATTTAATTTAATTTAATTTAATTTTGTTTTATTTTATTTTTTGAGACAGAGTTTCACCCTTGTTACTCAGGCTGGAGTTCAATGGCATGATCTTGGCTCACTGCAACCTTCACCTCCTGGGTTCAAGCAATTCTCCTGCTTCAGCCTCCCGAACAGCTGGGATTACAGGCGCATGCCACCACGCCCGGCTAATTTGTATTTTTAGTAGAGACCAGGTTTCACCACGTTGGCCAGGCTGGTCTCAAACTCCTGACCTCAGATGATCTACCCGCCTCAGCCTCCCAAAGTGCTGGATTACAGGCATGAGCCACCGCCCCCGACCAGAAATTGTGTTTTCTAAGGAGGAAAGCAGATACAGGATCTCCAATACGTTTTATTAAATTAAATCCCTACCTTAAAACAACTACTCTTGGCCGGGCGCGGTGGCTCAAGCCTGTAATCCCAGCACTTTGGGAGGCCGAGACGGGCGGATCACGAGGTCAGGAGATCGAGACCATCCTGGCTAACAAGGTGAAACCCCGTCTCTACTAAAAATACAAAAAAAAACTAGCCGGGCGAGGTGGCAGGCGCCTGTAGTCCCAGCTACTCGGGAGGCTGAGGCAGGAGAATGGCGTAAACCTGAGAGACGGAGCTTGCAGTGAGCTGAGATCCGGCCACTGCACTCCAGTCCGGGCGACAGAGCGAGACTCCGCCTCAAAAAAAAAAAAAAAAAAAAAAAAAAACAACTACTCTTTTTTCTTCAAGAGATGGAGTCTCTTTCTGTCACCAAGGCTAGAGTGCAGTAGCAATATCGTAGCTCACTACAGCCTCAAAGTCCTGGGCTCAAGCAATCCTCTTTTCTCAGCCTCCCATGTAATTAAAACAACAGGTGCATGCCACCGTGCCTGGCTAATTTTTTTGGAGAGACAGGGTCTCACTGTGTTGTGCAGGCTGGTCTCAAACTCCTGGGCTCAAGTGATCCTTCTGCCTCAGCCTACCAAAGCACTGGGATTATAGATGTGAGCCACTGTGCCCATCTAAGAACTATTCTTTTTTTTTTTTCTTGAGGCGGAGTACTCGCTCTGTCGCCCAGGCTGGAGCGCAATGCCACAATCTCTGCTTACTGCAAGCTCCGCCTCCTGGGTTCACGCCATTCTCCTGCCTCAGCCTCCCAAGTAAATGGGACTATAGGCGCCCGCCACCACGCCCGGCTAATTTTTTGTATTTTTAGTAGAGACGGGGGTTTCACCGTGTTAGCCAGGATGGTCTCGATCTCCTGACCTTGTGATCCGCCTGCCTCAGCCTTCCAAAGTACAAACTCTTCTTAATGTTGTAATGTTTTATTGGATTTCCTTCTAATTTTTCCTATACATACACACAGTTTTAAAAATAGAGTAATACGTGAGAGATCAGAGCATATAACTGAAAGATCAAAGGCTTAGGAACAAAACAGACCTAGGAATGACTTGGGAAGGTCACCTTATTTCTCTAAGTGAGTTTTCTTTTCTTGTTTTCTTTTCTTTTTCTTTTCTTTTTTTTTTTTTTTGAGATGCAGTCTCACTCTTCGCCTGGGCTGGAGGCTGAAGTGCAGTGGCGAGATCTTAGCTCACTGCAACTTCCGCCTCCCAGGTTCAAGCAATTCTCATGCCTCAGCCTCCCAAGTACCTGGGATTACAGGTGTGCGTTAATTTTTGTACTTTTAATAGAGACGTGGTTTTACCATGTTGGCCAGGCTGGTGTTAAACACCTGATTTCAGGTGATCTGCCAGCCTCAGCCTCCCAAAGAGCTGGGATTATAGGCATGAGCCACCATGTCCAGCGAAAGCGAGTTTTCTGATCTACAAAAGCAGCAAAATGCTACCTACCCTGAATGATTGTTATACGGATCAGTGATGACTTATGAAAGTATTTACAGATGGTCACTGGTAAATAGTAAGCATTCAATTATTTGCTGCTATTGATGTTGTTAAATGTGAAATGTCTCAAGCCTACAGTATTTATGTTGATAAGATGGAACTCTTGAGTGTAGAGAGTTTGTTCCAGTATATAATCGCAAAATAAATCTCCTCCTATCCCTCCACAGGTTGCTTTTAACTTTGACAGAGGAAGAATTTTCCAAGACGCCATACACCATAGAAAACAGCAGCCACAGGAGAGCCATCCTCATGGAGCTAGAACGTGTCAAAGCATTAGGCATGAAGCCCCCCCAGAATCTCTGGGAATATAAGGTGAATACTTTAATGGGTTTTTTTTTTTGTAGTTTTTTTTTTTTTTTTTTCTTTTTATTTTTATATTTTGTTAATTTGTTTTTTAATTTCAGGATTTTCTTTTTTATTTTTGATTGTTTATTTACTTATCTATTTATTTATTTTATTTTGAGACACAGTCCTGCTCTGTCGCCCGGGCTGGAGTGCAGTGGCACAATCTCAGCTCAGTGCAACCTCTGCCTCCCAGGTTCAAGTGATTCTCCTACCTGAGCCTCCAGAGTAGCTGGGATTACCCCACCCAGCTAATTCTTTCCTTCCTTCCTTCCTTCCTTCCTCCCTTCCTTCCTTCCTCCCTCCCTTCCTTCCTCCCTCCCTCCCTCCCTTCCTTCCTCCCTTCCTCCCTTCCTTCCCTTTTCTTTCTTTTTGTTTTTGTTTTTCTTTGTTTCTGGCTCACTGCAACCTCCACCTCCCTGGTTCAAGAGATTCTCCTGCCTCAGCCTCACGAGCAGCTGGGATTACAGTTACATGCGACCACGCCCAACTAATGTTTATGTTTCTAGTAGAGATGGGGTTGCAGGATGTTGGCCAGGCTGATCTCAAACTCCTGACCTCAGGTGATCCGCCCACCTCCTGACCTCAGCTTCCCAAAGTGCCGGGATTACAGGCGTGAGCCACTGCGCACAGCCTGTTTTACAAACAAATAAGGAAAGAGATGCTTATGTGTTTTGGGGACCTTGAATTGTTAGAATATCACTGGACGACAATTTGTCAATAACATTTCAGTTTAAACCGCATCTGCTCTTTAAGCCAGCATTTCACTCCTTTGCACTTGGAATGGAGGCAGTACAGCATGGTGATCAAGAGTGAGGCTCTGGGCTGGGTGCAGTGGCTCACAACTGTAATCCCAGCACTTTGGGAGGCTGAGGCAGGGGGGATGACCTGAGGTCAGCAGTTTAAGATCAGCCTGACCAACGTGGTGAAACCCTATCTGTACTAAAATCACAAAAATTAGCTGGGTGTGGTGGCGCCCGCCTGTAGGTCCATTTACTTGGAGGCAGGAGAAATGCTTGAACCTGGGAGGTTGAGGCTGCAGTAGCCAAGATGACAGCGCTGCGCTGCAGCCTGGAGGACAGAGCAAGACTCCATCTCAAAAAAAAAAAAAAAAAAAAAAAAACAAAGAACAGAAACAAAAAGAGTAATGCTGTTGGCTGGGCATGATGGTTCACAACTATAATGCTAGTACTTTGGAAGGCTGAGGTGAGAGGATTGCTTGAGCCCAGGAGTTCAAGACTAGCCTGGGTAACATGGGAAGACCCCATCTCTACAAAAAGTACACACACAAAAACAATTGGTTGAGTGTGGTGGTGCCAGCCGTTTGCGAGGCTGAGGCTGCAGTAAACCATGATCAAGCCACTGCACTCCAGCCTGGGCGACAGAGTGAGACCCTGTTTCAGAAAAAAACAAAGTAAGGCCCTGGCACTAGCCTGCCTGGGCCAGCTCCTTCAAGACACACCACCTGTTGGAACACCAGCAAGTACCTGCGCCTCTCCTTGCCTGTTTCCTCCTGGGTAAATAACCTTAGAGGGTCATTGTGTGACTCCAATATTTGATTAACAGAAAGTCATTAAAGAAGTTATTCACTGTAGCATTGTTGGTAATTGCAGGGAGTAGAAAACAACCTAAGTACCCCTCATTAGGAACAAGCTGAATAAATAAGGCACACCCATGTGGGCAGCCACTGGAAAAGGGGACAAAGACTTTGTGTTCATAAGGAACGTTGGGCCAGGCACAGTGGCTCGAGCCTGTAATACCAGCACTTTGGGAGGATGAGGTGGGTGGATCACTTGAGGCCAGGAGTTCCAGACCAGACTGACCAACATGGTGAAACCCTGTCTTACTAAAAATACAAAAATTAGCGAGGTGTGGTGGTGGGTGCCTATAATCTCAGCTACTCAGGAGGCTACGGCAGGAGAATTGCTTGAACTCAGGAGGCGGAGGTTGCAGTGAGCTGAGATGGTGTCACTGCACTCCAGCCTGAGTGACAGAGTGAGACACTGTCTCAAAAGAAAAAAAAAAAATGCTTGTTTACTATGTGCATGTATTACCTTAATAACTAGTTTCAAATATTGTAAAGAATACATGTGGAGTTCCTGAAATAGAATGTTTGTTATTTTTTGTGTTACTGGTTTTTTGTTTTGTTTTGTTTTGTTTTGTTTTTTTGAAACGGAGTCTTGCTCTGTCGCCCAGGCTGGAGTGCAGTGGCGCGATCTCAGCTCACTGCAAGCTCCACCTCCCGGGTTCACGCCATTCTCCTGCCTCAGCCTCCCAAGTAGCTGGGACTATAGGTGCCTGCCACCAAACCTGGCTAATTTTTGTATTTTTAGTAGAGACGGGGTTTCACTGTGTTAGCCGGGATGGTCTCCATCTCCTGACCTCATGATCCACCCGCCTTGGCCTCCCAAAGTGCTGGGATTACAGGCGTGAGCCACTGCACCTGGCCTGTTTTTGTTTTTTTGAGGCAGAGTCTCACTGTTGCCCAGACTGGAGTGCAATGGTGTGACATTAGCTCACTACAACCTCCGCCTTCCAGGTTCAAGCGATTCTCATACAGCCTCCAGAGTAGCTAGGAATACATGCACGTGCCACCATGCCGGGCTAACTTTGTATTTTTAATAGAGACAGGGTTTTACCATGTTGGCCAGGCTAGGCTTGAACTCCTGACCTCAGGTGATCCGCCCTCGTCAGCCTCCCAAAGTGCTGGGATTACAGGCGTGAGCCACCATGCCCAGCCAAGCTGCCATATTTTTCATAGGTAAATATTTCGGCATTAATCTCTAAAAAAAAAAAAAAAAAAAAAAAAAATTTTTTGTAAAGGAGTCTCACTGTGTTGCCCAGGCTGGTCTCAAATTCCTGGTCAAGCAATCCTTCTACCTCAGCCTCCCAAGTAGCTAGGACTACAGGCAAAGGCTACTGAAGCAGCTACATTGTCTGGGGTAAAGAAACCGGGGTTTGTCATCTTGCACCAGGAAAATTTAGGACACGTACACACAAGAGGAGTTGAGCAGAGGTTTAACAGGCAAAAGTAAGAGAAAGGAAAACAGCTCTGTCTCTAGTGTGAGAGAGGGGACTTCTAAGAGGAAAAGACTGGTGGGCAGCAGATGCGCCGGAATTTTTCGTCAGGTTTGAGGAGGCGGTGTCTGGTTTACATAGGGCTCACAGATTAGTTCGACCAGGTATGATGTTTCCCTAGTACACAGGAAGGGTGGCCACCCCACCCTAATCTTATTATGCACATGAACTTTCTGTCACCTTGGCTGGTGCTATCTTGTCTGCTCCTTACTGTACTGTACCTGTGGCTGACAAAGAGAAGGGAAGATGGAGCCGCTATCTTGAACATGATTGATATAACTGCCGGCATCTATGTTTGCAGTTCCATTTTATAGGCTGCTGTTTGTTAGAAAGGAAAATGATTTGAGGCTGCTTTTCATTAAAAGGAAAACCTTACTGAGGACTCCGGTACCCTCACTATCTGCCTGAGTAATTTCTTCTTAACTCCTGTATCACTACCATGTCCTGCTTGAAAAGTAAAGACTTTTTAAATGACGAAATTACAATATCACCATTGTACACCCCTCCACCAATGAATAGTAATTCTGAATTTTTTTTTTTTTTTTTTGAGATGGAGTTTTGCTCTTGTCGCCCAGGCTGGAGTGCAATGGCACAATCTCAGCTCACTGCAAATTCCGCCTCCTGGGTTCAAGCGATTCCCCTCCCCTCCTGAGTAGCTGGGATTACAGGTGTGCGCCTCCATGCCCAGCTAATTTTTTGTATTTTTAGTAGAGATGGGATTTCACCATGTTGGCCAGGCTGATCTCAAATTGCTGACCTCAGGTGATCCACCCGCCTCGGCCTCCCAAAGTGCTGGGATTACAGGCATGAGCCACTGCACGCGGCCAATTCTCTGATATTATTAAATAACTTGTCATCTTTCAAATATCTCACTTTTTCTTCAAAGTGGATTTGTTGCAATCGGGGTCCAAACAAGGTCTGTCTTTAGTTGTTATGTCTCTTAAGTCTCTTAGTTTATGGATTCTGTCTCCCTCTGTTTGTTACCCCACATTTATTTCAACAAAGAAACTAGATCATTTTGTCTCATAGACTGTTCCACATTTTGAATTTAGCTGATTTTCAGTCACCTAGCAGGCCCCTCTGCCCCACTACCTATCCAGAAATCTGGTAGTTAGATCTAGAGACTTACTTCGGTTCAGGGTTGCCAAAGCCAGGTTTGGCAAGACTGTTTCATAGGTGGTGGTGGTGGTTTGTTTCATTAAGAGGCTCATAACGTCCCGTGTTCTCTTTAACAGATGGCAGCAGCCCTGTGATCATGATTGGTTAGATCTGTCATTAGGGTTACAAACCAGTGATAATATATCACTGCTTCTTCATTGCTTCTTCATTTAGTAGCTGAAATAAATCTTTAAGAAAAGAAATTTTTCCTCATCCTTTGATTACCCTGAATATAGTTTGTACTAGAAAGGCAGGTTAAATGCTTGATGCTTTCCTTTTATTTGTCAGTTTCAGAATAGTGACCTGGTTCACTACTGTCTACTAAAGGTGGCCACTTTCTTTCTTCGGGATCGTAAGCGGGATTTTAGCATTCTTGATGTGTTTCATTATATTTTAATGATAATACTTGTTGATGCTCAAGTTATCTTTTTTTGAGTAGGAGCCTCCTCAAATTATTTTCTGAGTTTTTTGTTTTTGTTTTTGTTTTTTTAATTTAACTTTTTAATTGAGGTAGAATGTACTTGCTAGTGAGCCCTCTTTTAAGAGATGGGGCCGGGTGCGGTGGCTCATGACTGCAATCCCAGCACTTTGGGAGGCAGAGGTGGGCAGATCACCTGAGGTCAGGACGGAGTTCCAGATTAGCCTGACCAACATAATGAAACCTCGTCTGTACTAAAAATACAAAAATTAGCTGGGTGTGGTGGTGCGCGCCTGTAATCCCAGCGCGCACCACCACACCTCAGAAGGCTGAAGCAAGAGAATTGCTTGAACCCAGGAGGCAGAGGTTTCAGTGAACCATTGCACTCCAGCCTGGGCGACAGAGTGAGACTCCATCTCAAAAAAAAAAAAAAAAAAAAAAGATGGGTCTTGCTCTGTCACCCAGGGTGGAGTGCAGTAGCACGATCATGACTCACTGCAGCCTCAAACTCCTGGGCTCCAGTGATCCTCCCATCTCAGCCTCTCTAGCAGCTGGGATTACAAGCACACACCACCATGCCTGACTAATTTTTTTTTTTTTTAATAGAAATGAGGTCTCATTTTGTTGCCCAGGCTTGTCTCAGACTCGTAGCTTCAAGCAGTCCTCCCACCTTGGCCTCCCAAAGTGCTTTTATTACAGGCATAAGCCACCATGCCTGACCTTAGTTCTTTTGATGTGACCTTATTGGTGTTTGATAGTTTCCCTTCTCATGTGTCAAGATGGTCAGGTTAGTCCTATACCTTTTCTTAAAATCACTTTAGAAAATATTTTCTTAAAATCACTTTAGAAAATATCAGATATAAACAAAAATAAAGGGACAAATGTATTTAGAGCCAGTTTCAGTGATGACTAACTCATGGCCATTCCTACTTCCTTACTACCCCTCTACTTACACCCCAAACCCGGGATTATTTTAAAGCATACCCCAACATCATCTTACTCCACCCCTAAATACTGTAGTATGCATTTCTTTCTTCTTCTTCTTCTTTTTTTTTTTTTGATACCAAGTCTCGCTCTATCACCCAGGCTGGAGTGCAGTGGCACAATCTCGGCTCAATGCAACATCCACCTCCCAGTTTCAAGAAATTCTCCTGCCTCAGCCTTCTGAGTAGCTGGGACTACAAGTGCCCACCACCATGCCTGGTTAATTTTTGTATTTTTAGTAGAGACGGGGTTTTGCCATGTTAGCCAGGCTGGTCTCGAACTCCTAACCTCAAGTCATGCACCCGCCTGAACCTCCTAAAGTGCTGGGATTATGGGTGTGATCCACCACACCTGGCCTGTAGTATGCAATTTTTATTTTATTTATTTATTTTTGAGATGGAGTCTTGCTCTGTCGCCAGGATGGAGTGCAGTGGCATGATCTTGCCTCACTGCAACCTCCACCTCCCGGATTCAAGCGATTCTCCTGCCTCAGCCTCCTGAGTAGCTGGGACTACAGGTGCCCACCACCACGCCTGGCTAATTTTTGTTGTATTTTTAGTAGAGACGGGTTTCACTATGTTGGTCAGGCTGGTCTCGAACTCTTGACCTCAAGCAATCTGCCTGCCTCAGCCTCCCAAAGTGCTGGGATTACATGTGTGAGCTGTCACGCCCGGCTTCTGTAGTATGCATTTCTGAAGAGAGAGAATCATGCAATCATCATCACACTTTAAAAAAAATCTAACAGCAAGTTATTCATAGCGTCAGGTAAGTTGAATGTTTTCATGGGTTTTGTTGAGGTAAAATTGATATACACCTACTTAAAGTGTATGATGTGATAAGTTTTAACATATGCACACCCATGAAACCATCACCACAATGAAGATGGGGAACATCTCAGTCACTCCCAGAAGTTTCCTCCTGTCCCTGTTAAGCCCTCCCTCCCAGCCCTCCCAATTCCAACAAGGATGCAGTGATCTCCACTGGGCACTGGGGATTTAATTTGCATTTCTCATTTAATTTGCGTTCACATGCTTATTTGCCATCTTTATATCTTCTGTGGTAAAGTGCTCATTTTATTTTGATGCTACTAAGAATCAAATAAATTGAATTTTTTTTTTTTTTTTTTTGAGATGGAGTTTTGTTCTTGTCACCCAGGCTGGAGTGCAATGGCAAGATCTCGGCTCACTGCAACCTCTGCCTCCTGGGTTTAAGTGATTGTCCTGTCTCAGCCTCCCGGGTAGCTAGGATTACAGGCGCTTGCCACCACGCCCACCTAATTTTTGTGTTTTTAGTAGAGACGGGGTTCTATCATATTGGTCAGGCTGGTCTCGAACTCCTGACCTCAGGTGATCCACCTATTTTGGCCTCCCAAAGTGCTGGGATTACAGGTGTGAGCTGCTGCACCCAGCCTTTTTTTTTTTTTTTTTAAGAGACAAGGTCTTAGGCTGAGCGTGGTGGCTCACACCTGTAATCCCAGCACTTTGGGAAACCGAGGCAGGTGTATCACCTGAGGTCAGGAGTTCGGGACCAGCCTGGCCAACATAGCGAAACCCTGTGTCTACTAAAAATACAAAAATTAGCCAGGCGTGGCATTACTCACTTGTAATCCCAACTACTTGGGAGGCTGAGGCAAGAGAATTGCTTGAATCCGGGAGGTAGATGTTGCAGTGAGCCAAAAATGTACCACTGCACTCCAGCCTGGACGACACAGCAAGACTCTGTCTCAAAAAATTAAGAGACAGGGTCTTGCTTTGTCGCTCAGGCTGGTCTTTAACTCCTGGCCTCAGGCAATCCTCTTGCCTCCCAAAGTGTTAGGATTACAGGTGTGAGCCACCGCGCTTAGCCTGAGTCATCTATTCAGTTACCTTTATAATAAGGAAGTAAACATTTACTGTAGTAAAACTTGATTTACAAAAGTGAAGGAAATGAAAATGACTATGTGAATTCCATGTTAAGAATCTGCTGTAACCGTAGATTTCACTGGTTTCACTATTATACTCAATGCAGTACTAAACATCTTGTATATGAAGTCTTTATTTCAGATTCTTTGCAGTAAGTGGTGCCCACTTACAGAGTGATTGAATTAAACAATTTTAAAACTCTGATACCTTTTTCAGAGTTAAAAAGGCTATATTCTGCAAGGAGGGTGCAAGAGTATGCTTTTCAACCCTCCCCCAGCTATAGGTAGAGATTGGATCTTTTTTTTTTTTTTTTTTTTTTGAGCTGGAATATCTCTCTGTTCCATAGACTGGAGTGCAGTGGCACAATCTCGGCACATTGCAGCCTCCACCTCCCGGGTTCAAGTGATTCTCCAGCCTCAGCCTCCCAAGTAGCTGGGACTACAGGGCATGCGCCACTACGGCCAACTAATTTTTGTATTTTTAGTAGAGACAGCATTTCACCATGTTGGCCAGGCTGGTCTCAAATTGCTAACCTCAAGTGATCTTCCCACCTCAGCCTCCCGAAGTGTTGGGATTTACAGGCGTGAGCCACCATGCCCCGCCAAGATCGGATCTTTATACAATGTAACCCCAAATGTGGATCACTTGACCTCTTCTTGCCATTCATTCATTCATGCATTGTATGTACCATGCAAAAAGGCTGATGGCAACAAGCTAGAGATGGGAAGGGGCGTGGGTGGGCAGCTGGCCGCTAGGGTTGTAATGTGGCCCTGTACTCTTCTCCTCTGCAGGCTGTGAACCCAGGCAGGTCTCTGTTCTTGCTGTATGCCCTCAAGAGCTCCCCCAGGCTGGGTCTGCTCTACCTGTACCTGTTTGACTATACTGACACCTTCCTACCCTTCATCCACACCATCTGTCCTCTGCAAGAAGACAGCTCTGGGGAGGACATCATCACCAAGCTTCTGGTAGGTCTGCACAGTGCCTGGAATAAAATTATTCCCCCATTGAGTTATTTGCAGAGATTGCTACCCACCATGGGTGCCATGTTTCTTCAGTTTGACCCATGAACTCCTTCAGAATGTCTGGTAAGTCATTTGAGAGTAATATCCTTTGCTTTGCTTCTCTTGAGGCCAGTCCTGACCTGTTCATATCAAGTCACATGGATAGAGGAGTCATCAAGTATGATCCACACCCATAAATAATAAAACAATTTTGAAATCTCCAGAGATCCTTTTTTTTCCCCCAAAGATCCTTGTAAACACTACAATCAAGTGTCTGGCTAACTGGTTTCAGCCTTGAATATAGTTTGAAGCCTGCTAATCAGATCCCTCGCACATTCCTCCTCTAATTACCCAGTCTCCGCTTGCTGTTTACCGCACCAGACTGGCTGTGCAGAGACCCTGACCTTTAATTTTATTTATTGATTGATTGTTGGAGATAGGGTCTCACTCTTTCTCCCAGGCTGGAGTGCAGTAGCACAACCACAGCTCACTGCAGCCTCGACCTCCTGGGCTCAAGCGATCCTCACAACTCAGCCTCCCTAGTAGCTGGGACTACAGGCGAGCACCACCACCCAGCTAATTTTTGCATTTTTTGCAGAGACAGGGTTTCACCATGTTCCCCAGCCTGGTCTTTTTTTTTTTTTTTTTTTTTTTTTTTGAGACGGAGTCTCTCTCTGTCGCCCAGGCTGGAGTGCAGTGGCCGGATCTCAGCTCACTGCAAGCTCCGCCTCCCGGGTTTACGCCATTCTCCTGCCTCAGCCTCCCGGGTAGCTGGGATTACAGGCGCCCGCCACCTGGCCCGGCTAGTTTTTTGTATTTTTTTAGTAGAGACGGGGTTTCACCATGTTCGCCAGGATGGTCTCGATCTCCTGACCTCGTGATCCGCCCGTCTCGGCCTCCCAAAGTGCTGGGATTACAGGCTTGAGCCACCGCGCCCAGCCCCAGCCTGGTCTTGAACTACTCAATTCAAACCATCCTCCCACCTCGCCCTCCCAAAGTGTTGAGATTATAGGCATGAGCCACTGCACCTGGCACCCAGCCCTTCAATTTTAACGAGCTCCAACAGCCTCTGCTTGTTCATCAGGCTGATTTTTTATCTGCTAATATCTGTAATTGGAAAGCTTTTCCTCCTGCTACCACAAAATATGCCTTTTTTCGGAGGGAGGAGGGAGTGTTTGTAATTTTCCTACAAACTACCATTTTTCTACCATAGCCGATGTTGAATTTAGGAAATGGTTCAAGCTACCCATGCAGTGATGGGAGAATAAAACACTGGTTAATTTAAATTTATTTCTATTTATTCATAATTCATGCTTAGATTTGTATTTCTGAGCTTCCATAATTATGTGACAAGCATTTCATTTCAACCTTTTTGATAACATTTACTTAGAGATTAATTATGGCTGGGCACAGTGGTTCACGCCTGTAATCCAAGCACTTTGGGAGGCAGAGGCAGGTAAATCACCTGAGGTCAGGAGTTTCAAGACCAGCCTGGCCAACATGACAAAACCCCGTCTCTACTAAAAATACAAAAATTAGCCAGGCGTGGTGGTGTATGCCTTTAATCCCAGCTACTCAGGAGGCTGAGACAGGAGAATCACTTGAACCCAGTAGGTGGAGGCTGCAGTGAGCCAAGATAGCACCACTGCATTCCAGCCTGGGTGACAGATTAAGACTCTGTCTCAAAAAAAAAAAAAAAAAAGGACTAATTATTACAAGATGAGTTGATGGATGGAAATTTCATTTTAGATTGTTGGATGTGTGTGTGTGTTGTAATCAATGTAGAACTCACTGTGATCATCACAATTTCTTTTCTTTTTTTTTTTTTTTTTTTTCTGAGATGGAGTCTCCCTCTGTCACCCAGGATGGAGTGCAGTAGTGTGATCTCAACTCACTGCAACCTCCACGTCCCGGGTTCAAGTGATTCTTCTGCCTCAGCCTCTAGAGTAGTTGGGACTACAGGTGCACAGCACCACACCTGGCCAATTTTTGTGTTTTTAGTAGAGATGGGGCTTCACCATGTTGGCCAGCCTGGTCTTAACGCCTGACCTCAGGTGATCCACCCACCTAGGCTTCCCAAAGTGCTGGGATTACAGGTGTGAGCCACCGTGCCCAGCCTGGTCATCACAATATTTTGTGTAAAAGTCAGTCCTCATGACTTTTTGCATCTGTGTGTTATTTTTCAAGGATCTTAAGGAGCCTACGTGGAAGCAGTGGAGAGAGTTCCTGGTCAAATACTCCTTCCTTCCATACCAGCTGATTGCCGAGTTTGCTTGGGACTGGCTGGAGGTCCATTACTGGACATCACGGTTTCTCATCATCAATGCTATGTTACTCTCAGTTCTGGAATTATTCTCCTTTTGGAGAATCTGGTCGAGAAGTGAACTGAAGTAAGTATATTTTAATGGTTGTCACAACTGGGGATGGGAAAGAAATACCAAGTAAGGGAAAGACCTTTTTATTTCTCACACTTGAAATAAATCCTCTGTCCACCCAGACCCTTCAGACTCTGCTCTGAGAAACCCAGCTTAAGCAGTGAATAGGACAATTACCTTCTGTTTTGCGGGCGGAGATTGTGGTGCTCATTGTTCAAAGTATTTTCCTATATGTCTTTATGCAATAATATACCATTTAATTTCAGGGGGAGGGGGTCAAAGGATTTTAATAATCAAGGAATAAGCAACTCTGTAGAAAAGGGTCTGTTTTAAGGTAGGCAGGCCTGTGCAAACCTGTCCCCTAAATCAGAGGAAGCTGAGGGACTGAAGAAAGAAGCTGACACATTCAGTTTCTCAGAAAGAAACATTTAATAAGGCCTTGCAAACAGAAGCCCTATCTGTGTCTTGGATGGCAGCGAGACAAGATGGTGGATCCCCAGACCCAGGACTTGTATACATAGGGAAGAGGCATACATGCTTCATTCAGAAGGGATGTGCAGAACAATTGCTTAGGCTCAGGATTTATGGTAAGTACGAGAACATTAAGGCTGTTTCACCTAAGGGCAGGATTTACGTGACATACGTGTTCTTACACAAGAAACATTAGATAAATCAGAGATCTTAGAGGCTTCCCCCAAACCGGAGTTAGTGAGAAGTCAGCATGGCAGATGAGCATGCAATGTGGAGTTGTTGTGGCCTCCACAGGGTGCCTTATAGAAAATGGCAATAAGGTAGAGCATAAAGAGATCTCATGGGAAGTTCTGTAGGCATGAGTTCTAATCCTGATCTGCCACCAACTAGGATGATAATAACTTAGGCTTCAAGCATGACTGGACCCTGAGACCCAAACGCTGTCACCAGGACTGGCTCTTTCTCTGTCCCTCACAGCACTGTTCTTTCTTGTGTTTTGTGCGTCAGGCAGCTCTCTTCATATGGGGGCCTTGGCTTCTCCACTCCAGTCTTTGATCTGTGCAGCTTAACAAACCTCCAGAAAGCAAGCACTTCCTTCCCCGTGGCACTGGAAAAGGTCTCAGGGCTCACACGCCTTTGTTCTGATGGACCCAGCCTGGTCACATGCCTACTGCAATCTATCACCCCAATCCTGCAGGGCTACCCCAGGCTTGGGGCATGAGCTCACCCCACAACCAGAGGCTGGTTTCAGCCCTACCCAGACCACGTGGAAAAGAACAAAGGAGAGAGAATCCCCAAAACTTAGAGGCTGTTGCTGGGTGCAGTGGCTCTTGCCTGTAATCCTAGCATTTTGGGAGGCCAAGGCAGGTGGATCACTTGAGGTCAGGAGTTCGAGACCAGCCTGGCCAACATAGTGAAACGTCAACTCTACCAAAAATACAAAAATTAGCCAGGCGTGGTGGTGGGTGCCTGTAATCCCAGCTACTCAGGAGGCTGAGGCAGGAGGATTGCTTGAACCCAGGGAGGTGGAGGTTGCAGTGAGCCAAGATTGAGTCATTGCGCTCCAGCCTGGGCGACAAAGCGAAACTCCATCTCAAAAAAACCCCAAAAACTTAGAAGCTGTTTCCAGAAGAAAGGGACAGGCAGAAGTAACACGGCCACCCTTGCAGCCTTTTACCTTGACATTCTGTGACTCGCACCTTATGAATGGTTCTGAGAACCCAACAATCTCTCTCACCTTCCCATGGTGACTCACTAGGTAAAAATCAAAAAAGAATCTCCCTCATTTCTTTCCATTTAGCAAACTCACTTATTTATACACAATCTGCATATTTATGCCCCTACTGTACTCCTGGTTCTCTGCTGGGCATGGCAGATCTTTTGGTAAAGAAGACAGTCTATACTGTGAGGCCCTACAGCCTAACAAAGAAAATATGTATGTTAAAAAATAGATGGCCAGGCACCTTGGCTAATGCCTGTAATCCCAGCACTTTGGGAGGCAAGAGGATTGCTTGAGGCCAAGATGGGCAATGTGAAAAAACCCTGTCTGTACTAAAAATACAAAAATTAGCCAGGCGTGGTGGTGTATGCCTTTAATCCCAGCTACTCAGGAGGCTGAGACAGGAGAATCACTTGAACCCAGTAGGTGGAGGCTGCAGTGAGCCAAGATAGCACCACTGCATTCCAGCCTGGGTGACAGATTAAGACTCTGTCTCAAAAAAAAAAAAAAAAAAGGACTAATATTACAAGATGAGTTGATGGATGGAAATTTCATTTTAGATTGTTGGATGTGTGTGTGTGTTGTAATCAATGTAGAACTCACTGTGATCATCACAATTTCTTTTCTTTTTTTTTTTTTTTTTCTGAGATGGAGTCTCCCTCTGTCACCCAGGATGGAGTGCAGTAGTGTGATCTCAACTCACTGCAACCTCCACGTCCCGGGTTCAAGTGATTCTTCTGCCTCAGCCTCTAGAGTAGTTGGGACTACAGGTGCACAGCACCACACCTGGCCAATTTTTGTGTTTTTAGTAGAGATGGGGCTTCACCATGTTGGCCAGCCTGGTCTTAAACGCCTGACCTCAGGTGATCCACCCACCTAGGCTTCCCAAAGTGCTGGGATTACAGGTGTGAGCCACCGTGCCCAGCCTGGTCATCACAATATTTTGTGTAAAAGTCAGTCCTCATGACTTTTTGCATCTGTGTGTTATTTTTCAAGGATCTTAAGGAGCCTACGTGGAAGCAGTGGAGAGAGTTCCTGGTCAAATACTCCTTCCTTCCATACCAGCTGATTGCCGAGTTTGCTTGGGACTGGCTGGAGGTCCATTACTGGACATCACGGTTTCTCATCATCAATGCTATGTTACTCTCAGTTCTGGAATTATTCTCCTTTTGGAGAATCTGGTCGAGAAGTGAACTGAAGTAAGTATATTTTAATGGTTGTCACAACTGGGGATGGGAAAGAAATACCAAGTAAGGGAAAGACCTTTTTATTTCTCACACTTGAAATAAATCCTCTGTCCACCCAGACCCTTCAGACTCTGCTCTGAGAAACCCAGCTTAAGCAGTGAATAGGACAATTACCTTCTGTTTTGCGGGCGGAGATTGTGGTGCTCATTGTTCAAAGTATTTTCCTATATGTCTTTATGCAATAATATACCATTTAATTTCAGGGGGAGGGGGTCAAAGGATTTTAATAATCAAGGAATAAGCAACTCTGTAGAAAAGGGTCTGTTTTAAGGTAGGCAGGCCTGTGCAAACCTGTCCCCTAAATCAGAGGAAGCTGAGGGACTGAAGAAAGAAGCTGACACATTCAGTTTCTCAGAAAGAAACATTTAATAAGGCCTTGCAAACAGAAGCCCTATCTGTGTCTTGGATGGCAGCGAGACAAGATGGTGGATCCCCAGACCCAGGACTTGTATACATAGGGAAGAGGCATACATGCTTCATTCAGAAGGGATGTGCAGAACAATTGCTTAGGCTCAGGATTTATGGTAAGTACAAGAACATTAAGGCTGTTTCACCTAAGGGCAGGATTTACGTGACATACGTGTTCTTACACAAGAAACGTTGGATAAACCAGAGATCTTAGAGGCTTCCCCCAAACCGGAGTTAGTGAGAAGTCAGCATGGCAGATGAGCATGCAATGTGGAGTTGTTGTGGCCTCCACAGGGTGCTTTATAGAAAATGGCAGTAAGGTAGAGCATAAAGAGATCTCATGGGAAGTTCTGTAGGCATGAGTTCTAATCCTGATCTGCCACCAACTAGGATGATAATAACTTAGGCTTCAAGCATGACTGGACCCTGAGACCCAAACGCTGTCACCAGGACTGGCTCTTTCTCTGTCCCTCACAGCACTGTTCTTTCTTGTGTTTTGTGCGTCAGGCAGCTCTCTTCATATGGGGGCCCTTGGCTTCTCCACTCCAGTCTTTGATCTGTGCAGCTTAACAAACCTCCAGAAAGCAAGCACTTCCTTCCCCGTGGCACTGGAAAAGGTCTCAGGGCTCACACGCCTTTGTTCTGATGGACCCAGCCTGGGTCACATGCCTACTGCAATCTATCACCCCAATCCTGCAGGGCTACCCCAGGCTTGGGGCATGAGCTCACCCCACAACCAGAGGCTGGTTTCAGCCCTACCCAGACCACGTGGAAAAGAACAAAGGAGAGAGAATCCCCAAAACTTAGAGGCTGTTGCTGGGTGCAGTGGCTCTTGCCTGTAATCCTAGCATTTTGGGAGGCCAAGGCAGGTGGATCACTTGAGGTCAGGAGTTCGAGACCAGCCTGGCCAACATAGTGAAACGTCAACTCTACCAAAAATACAAAAATTAGCCAGGCGTGGTGGTGGGTGCCTGTAATCCCAGCTACTCAGGAGGCTGAGGCAGGAGGATTGCTTGAACCCAGGGAGGTGGAGGTTGCAGTGAGCCAAGATTGAGTCATTGCGCTCCAGCCTGGGCGACAAAGCGAAACTCCATCTCAAAAAAACCCCAAAAACTTAGAAGCTGTTTCCAGAAGAAAGGGACAGGCAGAAGTAACACGGCCACCCTTGCAGCCTTTTACCTTGACATTCTGTGACTCGCAACCTTATGAATGGTTCTGAGAACCCAACAATCTCTCTCACCTTTCCCATGGTGACTCACTAGGTAAAAATCAAAAAAGAATCTCCCTCATTTCTTTCCATTTAGCAAACTCACTTATTTATACACAATCTGCATATTTATGCCCCTACTGTACTCCTGGTTCTCTGCTGGGCATGGCAGATCTTTTGGTAAAGAAGACAGTCTATACTGTGAGGCCCTACAGCCTAACAAAGAAAATATGTATGTTAAAAAATAGATGGCCAGGCACCTTGGCTAATGCCTGTAATCCCAGCACTTTGGGAGGCAAGAGGATTGCTTGAGGCCAAGATGGGCAATGTGAAAAAACCCTGTCTGTACTAAAAATACAAAAAATTAACTGGGCATGGTGGTGCACACCTGTAGTCCCAGCTACTCCAGAGGATGAGGTGGAAGGATTCCCTGAGCCCAGGAGTTTGAGACCAGCCTGGGTAACATAGCGAGACCACCTTATCTCTACTTAAAAAAAAAAGAAAAGAAAAGAAAAAAGAAAAACCAGATGTGGTGATGTGTGCCTGTGATCCCAGCTACTCAGCAGAATCACGAGACCTGGAGGTTGAGGCTGCAGTTGAGCCACATTTGCATCACTGCACTCCAGCTGGGACAAAGGAATGAGACCCTGTCTCAAAAGAAAAAAAAAAAATTATGTAAGTGTTAACAAAGTGATGAAGCAGGTGAAGTTGAGGCTGTCACAGGGAGGCCTTGTCCAGTGTGGGGACAAAGAAGCTCCCTCTAGGTCATGTCCCTGAGAGTTAAAGATGGGTTGAGTAGGCAGAGGTCTCAGGCACCGCGGACAGAAGACAAGGACATTCAGCACAGACAGCCACGCTCTTCCCAGCACCCAGAAAAGGCCCAGGGCCCGGACTTCTGGGCGTGGTCACGAGAAGCACCTCTGATTCAGCCTCTTCTCTTCTCGTTTCAGGACTGTGCCTCAGAGGATGTGGAGCCACTTCTGGAAAGTATCAACGCAGGGGCTTTTTGTGGCCATGTTCTGGCCCCTCATCCCTCAGTTTGTTTGCAACTGTTTGTTTTACTGGGCCCTGTACTTTAACCCAATTATTAACATTGATCTTGTGGTCAAGGAACTCCGGCGGCTGGAAACCCAGGTGTTGTGACTGGCACTGCCCAGGCTGAGACTCTTCAAGACCTGCTGACGTCTGAGCTTTGACGCTTAAGAGGGGTGAGGCAGGGAGCAGACTTCCTATTTTCTACCCCCAGTAAAACAAGGTGCTGCTTTGTATGTCAAACGCTCCAACCATGTCCTCTCCCTGTCGGCCTGTGGGTGGTATCAGCAGGGACTGACATCCGTGCAGGGAGGATTGTCTGTTTGGCTGACACAGCAGCAGCCCTTCCCACCCAGCCGCCTTCCTCACAGGGACTAGGAGGCTCAGTCCCCGACGGCTGGCAAGACTCAGGGTTCTCAGTGGACACAGTGTGGGTGACATCATAAGGGCACCACATCAGTCCCCTCCCCAACCTCAGTGACTGACAGAGGATCCTAGATCTCAGAGCCCGAGACCAGGCTTACTGGGGCCTGGCCTGTCCTCTAAGTCAAGTTTAGGAAAACAAGTATAAGATTCTGTCATAGGTATGGAGAGTTGCACATAAAAAGTACCGAAGAAAACCCAAAATTCAATCAACAATTCTGTCTTATTGAAGAGTTGCTAGAATTCAGAGTAAAACTCAAAGGATTCAGTTTGAGCGTAGAATGATGGTTAGACTTGTAGTCACTGGACTTGTTATTGTTTTGCTTTATGGAAATCATGGAGGGTCTGGATTCCTTTCTCTGAATGGAGAGATTGAGAGATGTCGGGCAGTTCCCATTAGACTGAGTGGCCTCCATGTTATTTAAAATTGTTTTGGCAATGCCTCACCCCTGTAATCCCAGCACTTTGGGAGGGTGAGGCAGGCAGATCACTTGACATCAGGAGTTCAAGACCAGTCTGGCCAACATAGTGAAACCTCGTCTCTGCTAAAAATACAAAAATTAGCCAAGTGTGATGGCGTGCACCTGTAATACCAGCTACTTGGAATTGGAAATCGCCTGAACCCGGGAGGTGGAGGTTGCAGGGAGGGAGACTACACCACTGCACTCCAGCCTGGGTGACAGAGGGAGATTCTGTCAAAAAAAAAAAAAAAAAAATTCATCTGTAAAATAAATTCCAGGATAGTCCTTTTGTTCAAGGAAATATTTTATAAATTGACCTCACACTGTATAATCTTTATTGTCCTATCCTGATGTATAACACAGCAGGTATAATTACACCAAGTGCTATAATTGTAAATATGGAATGAGGTGAACTATGGCCTTTTATTTCCTTCCAATGTGAACACAGCAGGTGTGAGATGTCATCTCGGAAGACTGGCCTTGCAGAAATAGGCCTACATCCGAAATATTCTCTTGTGACTCCATGAACCATTAATTAACTCTTTGTATCTTTGAGTGAAGATTTTACTCAAACGTTGCATCTGGAAGTTTGAAGAAATTACTTGAAATAAAAATAAAGATTTTTATACAGATAAAACCTATATATAGAGAAAAAGCAATTGTCTAGAAAATACAAAACTTCTGCATTGCCTGATAGAATCTTCTAGTCATGGGCTGAGCATGGTGGTTCGTGCCTGTAATCCCAGCACTTTGGGAGGCCAGGGTGGATGGCTCACTTGAGGTCAGGAGTTCGAGACTAGCCTGACCAACGTGATGAAACCATGTCTCTACTGAAAATACAAAGATTAGCCAGGCATGGTGGCGCGCACCTATAGTCCCAGCTACTTGGGAGGCTGAGGCAGGAGAATCACTTGAACCCGGGAGGCAGAAGTTGCACTGAGCCAAGATCGCGCCACTGCACTCCATCTGGGTAACAGAGCAAGACTCCGTCTCCAAAAAAAAAAAAAAAATCATCTAGTCAATCTAGTCATGCCCTTAAATTCCCCAGCCTGATGCAGATACTGAGCCAAGGAGCCACTCTAAGGGAAAATGGGTTTTTTCCTGCTTGTGTTTGCATATCAAGCCCCAGGGTTGCTTAACTTTACCTATTTAATGCTTGTGACCTCCCATGGACACTCACATGGCAGTGTTTACACATCCCTGGTCTCATGCCACCCAGGGGTTGCCAGTATCCTTTACAGGTGAATAGATGGAGGCTGGCTGGCAAAACTCATGAAGCTGGTGCTGACTGGCTTTGCAAAGCTGGGTCTGGGCCATCCACCTCCATCCCATGGCCTCCTACACTGTCCCCACCTGCTTCTACACCCTGCTTCAAAGATGAGTAATACCCAGATTTGCTTAGGGACTGGGGCAAAGTCATGGCCTAGAGCAAACAGGCTGGGCAGGACCTTACTCCTTATCACCAGCAGGAGGGACAGGCACACTCAGATCAGGGGTCACAGGCTGCCTTTACTTCTTACCAATCATAGCAGGATGGGTACATCTAAAGGGGGTGTCTAAAATAGTCCAGGCTGGACGCAGTGGCTCATGCCTGTAATCCTAGCACTTTGGGAGGCCGAGGTGGGCGGATGATCTGAGGTCAGGAGTTCAAGACCAGCCTGACCAACATGATGAAACCCCATCTCTACTAAAAATACAAAAACTTGGCTGGGCACAGTGGCTCCTGCCTGTAATCCCAGCACTTTGGGAGGCCAAGTCAGGGTGGATCACGATGTCAGGAGTTGGAGACCAGTCTGGTCAACATGGTGAAACCCCGTCTCTACTAAAGTTAGCCAGGTGTGGTGGCGTGTGCCTATAATCCCAGCTACTTGGGAGGCTGAGGAAGGAGAATTGCTTGAACCCAGGAGGTGGAGGTTGCAGTGAGCCGGTATCACACCATTGTACTCCTGCTCTGGGTGACAGGGCAGGACTCTGTCTCTGGGGTAAAAAAAAATACAAAAAAAATTAGCTGGGTGTTGTGATGGTACCTATAATCCCGATTACTCAGGAGGCTGAGGCAGGAGAATCACTTGAACCCGGGAGGCAAAGGTTGCAGTGAGCTGAGGTTGCCCACTGCATGGCAGCCTGGGCAACACAGTGAGACTGGGCAACAGTCTCCAAAAAATACAAAATAAAAATAAAATACTCGGACCCGGCTGGGTGTAGTGGCTCACACCTGTAATCCTAACACTTTGGGAGGCTGAGGGGGGCAGATGACTTGAGCCCAGGAGATCGAGACCAACCTGGGCAACATGGCGAAACCTCATCTCTACTAAAAATAAAAAAACTAGCCGGATGCGAGTGCATGCAGCTGTAGTCCTAGCTACCTGGGAGGCTGAACTGAGAGGATTGCCTGAGCCCAGGAGGTCAAGGCTGCAATGAGCTGAAATTGCACCACTGCACTCCAGCCTAGGTGATAGAGTGAGACCCTGTCTCAAAAAATATTCAGATCCTTTGATCCAAAAATGCCATTTCTGCAAATCCGGGGTAAGGAATAGGCTTTGGAGATGGGAGTGGGGAAGATTTATTTACAAGCATTCTCATCAAGCCACTAACAGAAACAGAAAATAGCTCCAATATCCAAAAACTGTCAATCTGTAAAATGGTATCTAATACAGATATTTATTTATTTATTTATTTATTTATTTATTTGAGTCAAGGTCCTGTTCTGTTCACAGACCGGAGTGTAGTGATGTAATCATAGCTCACTGCAACCTTGAACTCCTAGGCTCAAGTTATCTTCCTGTTCTGTTGCCCAGACCGGAGTGTAGTGATGTAATCATAGCTCACTGCAACCTTGAACTCCTAGGCTCAAGTTATCTTCCCTCGGCCTCCCAAGTAGCTGGGACTACAGGTGCATGCCAACATGCCTTACTAATTTTTTTTTTATATATATACAGATAGAGTCTTGCTGTGTTGCCCAGGCTGGTCTTGAACTCATGGCCTCAAGAAGTCCTCCCTCAGCCTCCCAAAGTATTGGGATACTGGGATTACAGGCATGAGCCACCTCATCCAACCCTAACACAGATATTTTAAATGAAGTTTCCAAAGATTTTTTATGACATGGAGAAAAGTTTATAAACATACAGTATAATCTGAACTACTTTTCTTTTTTTTTTTTTTGAGATGGAGTTTTTGTTCCGTCGCCCAGGCTGAAGTGCAATGGCATGATCTCAGCATACTGCAACCTCTGCCTCCCAGGTTCAAGTGATTCTCCTGCCTCAGCCTCCAGAGTAGCTGGGATTACAAACATGCACCACCATGCCTGGCTAATTTGTGTACTTTTAGTAGAGACGGAGTTTCACCATGTTGGTCAGGCTGGTCTTGAACTCCTGACCTCGTGATCCACCTGTCTCAGCCTCCCAAAGTGCTGGGATTACAGGCGAGAGCCACCGCGCCCGGCCTGGAACTACATTTTTAAAACTATAGATCCTAACAGATTATTCTGAATTGTGGGAATTGGAATGATTTTTGTGTCTGCTCTATATTTCTCTGTACTTTTATTTTTTTTTTTAAAGCAATGAGTATGTACCACTTTTGTAATCGTTGTGCTGGGCTTCCAGAAATGAGCCACCGCTGCAGTACAGGAAATGCATTTTAAGGTGTAGTGGGATAAGGGAATACTCTTTCTTAAGCTAACAGCTACTGGACTTGAACTTCACCGGGTGGGCGTTGTATGGCCGTCTTGTTGATTGCTGCAACCTAGAACGTAAAACATGGCCAGGCACACGGTAGGTGTTGGTTCACATTTGACTACCAGCCAACCAAGCAGGTTAGAAGACAAAGACCACCTTTTCATAAAGATGGAGCGAACCTCAAAAATGGAACCAAACCCAACACAGTGATAAATACAGTCATAGTTCTATAAAATAGGCGCAGGACTTTGGCCTTTAACTGCAAACCACATGGGCTCCAGTCCTGACTTCCGGGATTGGGAGAGAAAGCAAACACAAGATTGTGGCTTTATCACTTGGGTTTGGGTTCCCTTCTGCAAATAACTGAATGCTGTTGTTCATTACTGAGAGGACGCTTTATTTCCTTGTGCGAAAGAGCATTTCAAGTCAAGGTAGTCAGTCACACTTGGGCGAGTCCCGCTCACATAGGAACTGGGGGTAGAAGAGGTACTTTAAGTTGTACTCAGTTTGAGCTAAGCAGTTAGCAATCTCCTGGTCACACTTGCACAAGAGTTCTTGGCATTTGTTCTCTGCTGGTCCTGGAATAAGTGGGGAAACTGAGATTAGAGCAGGGACCTGGAGAGACTCAAGGGAAACCAGTAAAGCAGGAGGCAGGACGGGTCATAAATTATATTGCTGAGATGCTTGACAGTTCACCATGTGATCTCCATTGCACGGCTCCCCGGAAGCAGGTGATGTCAGCCTCATTTTACAGAAAAGGAAATTGAAAGTTTCAAATGGAGAGTCCACAGCCTGCTATACTGCTCTTCTGCATCGATATTACACGATTTCCTTTTTCTTTCTTTTTTTTTTTTTTCCTGAGAAGGGGCTCGCTCTGTTGCCCAGGCTGGAGTGCAGTGGCACGATCTCGGCTCACTGCAGCCTCCGCCTCGCGGATTCAAGTGATTCTCCTGCCTCAGCCTCCCAAGTAGCTGGGACTACAGGCACAGGCCACCACAACCGGCTAATTTTTTAAATATTTTTAGTGGAGACGGAGTTTCGCCATGTTGGTCAGGATGGTCTCGAACTCCTGACCTCAGGTGATCCACCTGCCTCGACTTCCCAAAGTGCCGGGATTACAGGCATGAGCCACCATGCTTGGCCTGATACTACACGATTTCATTTGGAGATTCCCTTATATAAAAATAATAATAGTAATTATTTATTTTTTGAGACAAGGTCTGTCTCTCTCACCCAGGCTGGAGTGTAGTGGCAAGGTTGTGGCTCACTGCAGCCTCCGCCTCCTGGACTCAAGTCATTCTCCCACCTCAGCCTCCCATGTGGCTGGGACTACAGGCCCACCACCATGCCCAGCTAATTTTGTATTTTTAGTAGAGATGGGGTTTTGCCATATTGCCAGACTGGTCTTGAACTCCTGAGCTAAGTGATCCACCCGCCTCAGCGTCCCAAAGTGCTGGGATTACAGGCACAAGCCACCACTCTCAGCCCCTAATAATTTTTTTTTAAAAAGATACTTATTCTCAATATACTAGGCATAGAAGGAACATACCTCAAAATAATAAAAGTGATATATGACAAACCCACAGCCAACATCATACTGAATGGGGATGAGTTGAAAGCATTCATTTCCCTTAAGAGCTGGAACAAGACAAGGATGCCCACTCTCACCACTTCTATTCAGCATAGTACTGGAAGTCCTAGCCAGAGCAGTCATGAAAGAGAAAGAAGTAAAGGGCATCCAAATGGGAAAAGAGGAGATCCAACTACCTCTGCCAATGATATGATTGTATACCTAGAAAACCCTAAAGACTCCTCCAAAAGATTCCTAGATTTGACCAATTAATTCAACAGTCTCAGGTTACAAACCAGTAGCACTGCTATACATCAATAAGGACTAAGCTGAGACTGAAATCAAGAACTCAGTCCCTTTTATAATAGCTGGGGGTGGGGGGGGAAGCTACCCTAAACATAGTGATGTACTTAAGCAGGAAGGTGAAAGATGTCTACAAAGAGAACTACAAAACACTGCTGAAAGAAATCATAGATGACACAAACAAATGGAAATACATCCCATGCTCATGGATTGGAAGAATCAATATAATGAAAATGACCATACTACCCAAAGCAATCTACAGATTCAGTGCAATTCCTATCAAAATAACATCATTTTTCACAGAGGAGACAATCCTAAAATTTATATGGAACTAAAAAAGAGCCAAATAGTCTGGACACGGTGGCTCACGCCTGTAATCCTAGCACTTTGGGAGGCTGAGGTGGGTGGAACACCTGAGGTCAGGAGTTCGAGACCAGCCTGGCTAACATGGTGAAACCTCCTCTCTACTAAAAACACAAAAATTAGTAGCCGGGCATGGTGGCAGACACCTGTAGTCCCAGCTACTTGGGAGGCTAAGGCAAGAGAATCGCTTAAACTTGGGAGGCAGAGGTTGTGGTGAGCCGAGATCGTGCCACTGCACTCTAGCCTGGGCGACAGAGTGAGACTCTGTCTCAAAAAAAAAAAAAAAAAAACAAAACCCAAAAACAAAGAAAAAAGAGCCTAATAGCCAAAGTAATCTTAAGAAAAAAGAAAAAAGAACAAATCCGGCCAGGCACAGTGTCTCACACCTGTAATCCCAGCAAATTGAGAGGCTGAGGTGGGTGAATCACTTGAGATCAGGAGTTCGAGACCAGCCTGGCCAACATGGTAAAACCCCATTTCTACTAAAAATACAAAAATTAGCCAGGCATGATGGTGTGTGCCTATAATCCCAGCTGATCGGGAGGCTAAGGCAGGAGAATCGCTTAAACCTGGGGGGCAGAGGTTGCAGTGAGCTGAGATCATACCCCTGCACTCCAGCCTGGGTGACAGAGTGAGACTCCGTCTAGAAAAAAAAAGAAAAAGAAAAAATCTGTAGGCATCACTACCCAGCTTCAAATTATACTACAAGGCTATAGTAACCAAAACAGCATGGTACTAGTATAAAAGTAGATACATAGACCAACAGAGCAGAATAGAAAACCCAGAAATAAAGCTAAACACGTACAACTAACTGATATTCAACAAAGCACTCAAGGCCAGGCGTGGTGGCTCACACCTGTAATCCCAGCACTTTGGGAGGTCAAGGCGAGCGGATTGCCTGAGGTCCATGCTCAAGACTAACCTGACCAACATGGAGAAACCTTGTCTCTACTAAAAATACAAAATTAGCTGGGCGTGGTGGTACATGCCTGTAAGTCCAGCTACTCAGGGGGCTGAGGCAGGAGAATCACTTGAACCTGGGAGGTGGAGGTTGCAGTGAGCAGAGATCGCATCATTGCACTCCAGCCTGGGCAACCAGAGCGAAACTCCATCAAAAAAAAAAAAAAAACACTCAAAAACATAAATTGGGGAAATGACACCCTATTCAATAAATGGTACTGGGAAAACTGGATAGCTACATGCAGAAGAATGAAACTGGATCCGTATCTCTCACCACCTACAAAACTCACCATATACATCAAGTCAAGATGGACTAAAGACAACCATAAGAATTCTAGAAGAAAACCTTGGAAAAACTCCCCTGGACATTGACTAAGACCCCAAAAGCAAATGCAACAAAAACAAAAATAAATAAATGGGGCTTAATTAAACTAAAAAGCTTCTGCACAGCCAAAGAACTAATCATCAGAGTAAACACACAACCCACAGAATGGGAGAAAATATTTGCAAACTACATATCTGACAAAGGACTAATAGCCAGAATCTACAAAAAACTCAAATCAAGAAGAAGAAGAAAAAAAACTCATCAAAAATTGGGCACATAGCCAGGCACGGTGGCTCACACATGTAATCCCAGCACTTTGGGAGGTCGAGGTGGGCAGATCATGAGGTCAGGAGTTCAAGACCAGCCTGGCCACCATGGTGAAACCCCGTCACTACTAAAAATACAAAAATTAGCCGGGTGTGGTGGCTCATGCCTGTAATCCCAGCTACTTGGGAGGCCGAGGCAGAAGAATCGTTTGAACCTGGGAGGCAGAGGTTGCAGTGAGCCGAGATTGCGCCACTGCACTGCAGCCTAGGCGACAGAGCAAGACTCCGTCTTAAAAAATAAAAAAAAATAAAAAAAGTGAGCACATAACATCAGCAGACATTTCTCAAAAGATATACAAATGGCCAGCAAACGAAAAAATGTTCAACATCAGTCATCATCAGGGAACTGCAAATTAAAACCACAATGAGATACTAACTTACCCCAGCCAGAATGGCCATTATTAAAAACTCAAAACAGACGTTGACCTGAATGTGGTGAAAAAAACAATGCTTTTAGATTGTTGGTGGGAATGTCAGTTAGCACAGCCTCCATGGAAAACAGTATGGAGATTTCTCACAGAACTAAAAGTAAATCTGCTATTCTTTCTAGCAATCCCACTACTGGGTATCTACCCAAAGGAAAATAAGTCATTATATCAAAAAGACCTGTGCACGCATATGTTTATCACAGCACAATTCACAATTGGAAAGATACAGAACCAACCTAACTGCCCATCAACCAATGAGTAGATAAAGAAAATGTGGTGGCTGGGTGCAGTGGCTCACGCCTATAACGCCAGCACTTTGGGAGGCCAAGGTGGGCGGATCACGAGGTCAGGAGTTCAAGACCAGCCTGGCCAATATGGTGAAACCCTGTCTCTACTAGAAATACAAAAATTAGCCAGGAGTGGTGGTGCGTGCCTGTCTTCTGCAGCAACTTGGATGAAGCTGGATGAAGCAACTTGGATGAACTGATGTTGGTATTTTGATAAGGATTGCAATGAAGCTCCTTCACTTATTCTAAGTGATGAAACTCAAGAATGGAAAACCAAATACTATATTGTCACTTACAAGTGAGAGCTAAGCTATGAGCGGTACAGAGGCATATAGAGTGGTATAATGGACACATTGGAGACTCCGAAGTGGGGAGGGATAAAAAGCTATGTATTGGGTACAACATAGACTACTTGGGTGATGGGTGCACTAAAAGCTCAGATTTTGGGCGTGGTGGGTCACGCCTGTAATCCCAGCACTTTGGGAGGCTGAGGCGGGCGGATCACAAGGTCAAGAGATTGAGACCATCCTGGCTAACACGGTGAAACCCCGTTTCTACTAAAAATACAAAAAATATTAGCCGGGAGTGGTGGCGGGCGCCTGTAGTCCCAGCTACTCGGGAGGCTGAGGCAGGAGAATGGCATGAACCCGGGAGGCGGAGCTTGCAGTGAGCTGAGATCTGCCACTGCACTCCAGCCTGGGCAACAGAGCGAGACTGCGTCTCAAAAAAAAAAAAAAAAAAAGCTCAGATTTCACCACTATACAATTCATCCATGTAACCAAAAACTACTTGTACCCCTAAGGCTACTGAAATAAATAAGAAGTAAACATTTAAAAAAAGAATATTTCTGGAATGTTTTAATTTTTCATAACAAACATGTATTGGGTTTGAATCAGAAAAAGTATGTAAATGAATGGTTGGATAGACGGATCCCTCACCATGCACTCCTGCTTCTTGTTACTGGGGCAAAATTCTCACAACATAAAATTTATCATTTCAAAGTGTGCAAGTCAGTGACATTTAGTACATTCACAATGCTGGGCATCTATCTAATTCTAAAACTTTTTTTTTTTTTGAGATGGAGTTTCACTCTGTTGCCAGGCTGGAGTGCAGTGGCATGGTCTCAGCTCACTGCAACCTCCGTCTCCCAGGTTTAAGCGATTGATTCTCCTGGCTCCGCCTCCCGAGTAGCTGGGACTACAGGTGCACACCACCACGACTAGCTAATTTTTGTGTTTTTAGTAGAGACCTAGTTTTACCATGTTGGCCAGGATGCTCTCAATCTCTTGACCTCGTGATCTGCCTGCCTCAGCCTCCTAAAGTGTGGGGAATACAGGTGTGAGCCATTGCGCCCAGCATTCTAAAACATTTTTATCACCCCAGAAGAAACCTCATTCCCCTGAAGCAGGCACTGCCCATGGATGGATGGATGGATGGATGGATGGATGGATGGATGGATGGATGATGGATGATGGATGATGGATGGCTGGATAGATGGATGGTGGATAGATGGATGGAAGATGGGTGGATGGATGATGGATGGATGGATAATGGATGGATGGAAATTGGATGGATGGATGGATGGATGGATGGATGGATGGATGCATGGATAGATGGATGAATGAATGGATGGATGGATGATGGGTGAATGGATAATGGATGAATAGATGGCAAGACAGATAAATGGATAAAAATAATATGTGTAAAAATTAGTGATAGAACCAGCCAGTGCAGGAACGTCTTCCTGCCTGTAAGCTTTCCATGGGCTACTGCACAACAGAAACCCTCAGAGAAAAACGATGGTAGTTGTGGGGGGACTCTTGAGGAAGGAGCCACTGCAGCTTCCTGGCTATAGCCCCAGGGTGGCATACAGGGCTGGCTGGAAGCCGGCTTTCCAAGGACAGGAGAGTGGTCAGCTGCAGGGCGACTGGGACAAATACCCCAGCCAGCTCCTCTTCCCCTCACACCCTCACCCATCCACTGGCAACTCCTGCAGTTCCATCCAGCCAAATGTGTCCAGAAGCCAGTCTCTCCCACCATCTCCACAGCCACTCCATGCCCAAGCCACCTCTCTCCAAGGCCACTGCAGCAGCTTCACAGCCACATCCAGCTTCCACCCTTTCCCCCTCCTGGGTTTCTACCATGTGGCAGCCAGAGTGGTTTGGTTAAAATACATATCAAGGCCAAGTGCGATGACTCACGCCTGTAATCCCAACATTTTGGGAGGCCGAGGCAGGTGGATTACCTGAGATCAGGAGTTTGAGACCAGCGTGGCCAACATGGTAAAACCCCATCTCTACTAAAAGTACATAAATTAGCAGGGCAAGGTGGCACACACCTGTGATCCCAGCTACTCAGGAGGCTGAGGTGGGAGGATTGCTTGAGCCCAAAAGGCAGAGGTTGAAGGGAGCCGAGATCATGCCACTGCACTCCAGCCTGGATGACAGAGCAAGACTCCATCTCAAAAAAAAAAAAAAAAAAAAAAAATCCAAATCAGATAGTGTCCTTCCCCTGCTCAAAACCCTCCTTGGCTCCCCATCTGTCTCAGAGAAGAGCCTCCAATGCTTTAGGAATCTAGCTCCTATCACTCTCCAACATCATCCCCTACCTGTCTCACTCTGGGGGACTCTGCTCCAGTCTCACCGCCCTCCTTGTGACCCTCAGACCACCCAGGCACTTGTGTGTACCCCAGGGCCTTTGCACTGGCTGCGCCATCACTTCCACATGGCTGCCTCCTCTGTTCCTCAGGTCCCTGCTTCATTGGTGTCTCCAGGAGACTTTCTCTTACCCCAACCACTCTCAGTAACAGAGAAACCCTCACCATGCACTCCTGCTTTTTGTTATTGGGGCAAAATTCTCACAACATAAAATTTACCATATTAAAGTGTACAGTCAGTAGCATTTAGTACCTTCACAATGCTGGGCACCTATCTTGTACTAAAACTGTTATCACCCCAGGCTGAGTGTGGTGGCTTAGGGCTGTAATCTCAACACTTTGGGAGGCTGAGTCAGGAGGATTGCTTGAGGTCAGGAGTTCAAGACCAACCTAGGCAGCATAGCAAGACACCATCTCTACAAAAAATACAGGCTGGGCGTGGTGGCTCACGCCTGTAATCCCAGCACTTTGGGAGGCTGAGGCAGGCGGTTCACAAGGTCAGGAGTTCAAGAACAGCCTGGCCAACATGGAGAAACCCCATCTCTACTAAAAATACAAAAATTAGCCGGGCGTGGTGGCACACGCTTGTAATCCCAGCTACTAGGGAGGCTGAGACAGGAGAATCACTTGAACTCAGGAGGCAGAGGTTGCAGTGAGCCGAGATAGTGCCATTGCACTCCAGTCTGGGCAACAAGAGCAAGGCTCCATCTCAAAAAATAATAATAATAATACAAAAATTAGCTCAGCATGGTAGCACATGCCTGTAGTCCCAGCTACTCGAGTGACTGAGGCAGAAGAATCCCTTAATCCCAGGATTTTGAGACTGCAGTGAGTTGTGATCCTGCCACTGCACGCCAGACTTGGTGACAGATCGAGATCGTCACCCCAATAGAAATCCAATTCTCTTTAAGCAGTTGCTCCCCATTCCCACTCTTCTGCATTCCCAGCCACCACTAGTCTACTTTCTGTTTCTGTGGATTTGCGTATTCTGGACAATTCATATAAATGAACTCATACAATACACGTGACCTTTTTTTGTATTCCTCACAGAGCAACAGAAAGCCTCTATACGTGACCTCTTATGTCTGGCTCTGTTCACTCAACGCTGTATTTCTTCTTTCTTTTTGCTTTTCTTTTTTTGAAACAGAGTCTCACTCAGTCGCCCAGGTTGGAGGGCAGTGGCATGATCTTTACTCATTGCAACCTCTCTGTCTTCCAGGTTCAAGCAATTTTCCTGCCTCAACCTCCCCAGTAGCTGGGATTACAGGCATCCGCCACCACAACCGGCTAATTTTGTATTGCTAGTAGAGACGGGGTTTCACCATGTTGGCGAGGCTGATCTCGAACTCCTGACCTCAAGTGATCCACCAGGCTCAGCCTCCCAAAGTGCTGGGATTACAGGTGTGAGCCACTGTGCCTGGCCTTTTTTGTTGAGGCAGGGTCTCACTCTGTCACCCAGGCTGGAATGCAGTCACATGATCACGGCTCACTGCAGCCTGGACCCCCTGAGCTCAAGTGACCTTCCCACCTCAGCCTCCCAAGTAGCTGGAACTACAGGCATGTGCTACTATGCCAAGGTCTCGCTATGTTGCCCAGACTGGTCTCAAATTTCTGGGCTCAAGTGATACTTTTGCCTTGGCTTCCCAAAGTGTTGGGATTACAGGTAGGAGCCATTGTGCCCGGCCCATCATATTTTCAAAGTTCATCCATGTTGTAACGGGTATAGTAATTCACCTGCTTCATTTCTCAGCACAATAGTTACAAAGCACTTGGCGCACACACTGCTTCCCTGTCTCCTCCTTTTAGACTACAGTACCCTGTTGCTCTGCCCTGCCCAAAACCTAGCATGGAGCCCGGCAGAGTAGACTCACAATAATATTTGTTGACAGACCATAGAAAAGCCTTAGAAAAGCACTTCATCCTCATGCCTGTAATCCCAGCATTTTGGGAGGCTGAGGTGGGCAGATCCCTTGAGGTCAGGAGTTCAAGACCAGCCTGGCCAACATGATGAAATCGCGTCTCTACTAAAAATACAAAAAAAAAAAAAAAATGTTTTTACCTGGATGTGGTGGTGTGCAGCTACTTCGGAGGCTGAGGCAGGAGAATGGCTTGAACCAGGGAGGTGGAGGGTGCAGTGAGCTGAGATAGCGCCACTGTACTCCAGCCTAGGCAACAGAGTGAGACTCTATCTCAAAGAAAAGGAAAAGGAAAAGGAAAAGGAAAAGGAAAGGAAAGGAAAGGAAAGGAAAGGAAAGGAAAGGAAAGGAAAGGGGCACGGGGGAGAGGGAAGTGGTGGGAGGGGAGGGGAAGGGAGGGGAGGGAGGGGGAGAGAAGCGGAGGGGAGGGGAAGGGAGGGAAAAGGAAAGCAAAGCCATACACAATCTCCAGTGCTCACACAACCCCAGCAACTCTGGTCTGTTACTCCCATTTTACAGATGAGGAAAGTGAGGCTTACAGGTATTTGGTAACTCATCCAAGGTCACAGAACTGGGAAGGGGTGGACCAGGATTCCAGACCAGGATCTCCTGACCCAGCACCTCTGCCTGTCCTCTTACTCTTCTCCCTGAGCAACAAAGATTCCTCCAACAGCAAGACCTGGCCCCACTGCTCCATGACCTCAGGAACCCGATGGCATCACGTCTTGAAGAAGAATAAAAATTTGAAAGGAAAAATAGCTCCCGAGGGTTAAGTTTAAAATTAAGGCCTGCTAGTAAATATTATTATAGGTTTAAATTTTTTAAAATATATTTAAGTCAGGCCCATAAATGGAAAATGGGCCAAACCTGTAATTAAATAAACAACTATGTTCAGAATATCTCCAAACAGAATAAGATAATATTTTTAGTCCAAAATGCATAATAGATATTTTAGTTCCTTTCATTTGGTTCAGAGAAGACAGTTCTGTAAACAGGCACAGACTCTACCAGCAGACACACCAATATTTTATAAATATCATTTCCACCTGGGTAGGACCAAGCAGAATATGCAAATTGAAGGGAGAAAGGAAAGATTTTCAACAGATTTCCCACTGAAGCCTCATTTCACCTCCTCGTCAGAAGGGGGCAGTCTGGGGGAATGAGTCACTTACTCTCCCTGAGCCTCAGTTTCCCCTTTATTTATGTCTTTTGTAGAGATAGGGTCTCTTTATGCTGCCAGGTGGTCTCGAACTCCTGGGCTCAAGCTATCCTCCCGCCTTGCCCTCTCAAAGTGCAGGGATCATAGGTATGAGCTACCATGCCCAGCCAGTTTCCCCAACTCTAATGAGAAGGCTGGATTCAGATGATGCCTGGGGCATGTTCAGGCCTAAAAACTGATTATATCATCATATTTATTCAGCTTTGCTCTTATGCCAAGTTCTAATCCATAGTAAGGAGATACAGCTGAAGATCTAAAAACATACTTCAAGTAGGCCGGGCGCAGTGGCCCAAAACTTTAGGAGGCTGAGGCGGATGGATCAGGAGTTCGAGACCAGCCTGGCCAACACGGTGAAACCCCATCTGTACTAAAAAATATATAAAAATTAGCCGGGTGAGGTGGTGCATGCCTGTAATCCCAGCTACTCAAGAGGCTGAGACGGGAAAATCGCTTGAGTTCAGGAGGCGGAGGCTGAAGTGACCTGAGATCACGCCATTGCACTCCAGCCTAGACAACAAGAGTGAGACTCCATCTCAAACAAACAAACAAACAAAAATGTTAAAAATTAGCTGGGCACTTGGCCAGGTACAGTGGCTTATACCTGTAATCCCAGCATTTTGGGAGGCCGAGGTGGGTGAATTGCTTGAGGTCAGGAATTCGAGACCAGCCTGACCAACAGGGTGAAACCTCATCTCTACTAAAAATACAAAAATTAGCTGGGCATGGTGGCAGGCACCTATAATCTCAGCTACTCAGGAGGCTGAGGCAGGAGAATCGCTTAAACCAGGGAGGCAGAAGTTGTAGTGAGCCATGATCGTACCACTGCACTCTAGCCTGGGTGACAAAGTAAGACTTTGTCTCAAAAAAATTAGCCCAGCATCGTGTCACACACCTATAGTCCCAGCTACTCAGGAGGCTGAGCCAGGAGGATAGTTTGAACCCAGGAGTTTGAGGCTGCAGTGAGCCATGATCATACCACTGTACTCCATCCAGCCTGGGTGACAGAGCGAGACCCTGTCTCAAAAAAAGAAGTAAAACAGGATTACCGTGTGACTCAGCAATTCCACTCCCAGGTATACACTCCAAACAATTGAAACCAGGTACTCAGATAAGTACTTGCTCATGAATGTTCACAGCAGCACTATTCACATAAGCCAAAAGGTGAAAACAACCCAAATGCCTGTCACTGAATGAATGGATAAACAAAATGTGATCTATCCATGCAGCAGATATTATTCATTCATAAAAGGAATGACGTACTGACACATGCTATTAATACAACATGAACAGGATGGGTGCGGTGGCTCACGCCTATAATCACAGCACTGTGGGAGGCTGAGGCAGGTGGATCACTTGAGGTCAGGGGTTCAAGACCAGCCTGGCCAACATGGTAAAACTCCATCTCTGCTAAAAATACAAAAATTACACAGGCATGGTGGTGCACGTCTGTAATCCCAGCTACTCAGGAGGCTGAGGCAGGAGAATCGTGTGAACCCAGGAGGCGGAGGTTGCAGTGAGCCGAGATGGCACCACTGCACTCCAGCCTATGCAACAGAGTGAGATTTCGAGTCAAAAAAAAAAAAAAAAGAGCAAACCTCAAAAACATTATGCTAAGTGAAGAAGTCAGAAACATAGTGCATAATTCCATTTACATGAAATATCTAGACAGGGTAAATCCAGAGATAGAAAGCTGGTAGTCTGGTAAGTTTACCAGGTGTTGGTGGTAGGGAGGAATGGGAACGGACTGCTTAAGGGGAAAGGGATTTTTCGAGGCGGAGTGATGAAGATGTTTAGGTGGTGGTTGGATGACATTATGAATATTCTAAATATCACTGAATGATACACTTTAACATGGCTAATTTTATGTTATATCTATTTCCTTTTTTTTTTTTTTGAGACGGGATCTCACTCTGTTGCCCAGGCTGGAGTACAGTGGTGCAATCTCGGCTCACTGCAACCTCCGCCTCCTGGATTCAAGTGATTCTCCTGCATTAGACTCTCAAGTAGCTGGGATCACAGATCTGTGCCACCACACCTGGCCAATGTTAAAAAATCCTCTAAGTTGTTTGTAGAGATGCACTCCTGGCCTCAAGCGATCCTCCTACTGGTCCTGACCCCTAGTCCCTTTCTGGTAAACATTTACATTGTTGATGCCATTTCTATCTTCTTCCTTGTTGTCCAGACATCAAAGAATTAGGTCTCTTCAGGGTTTTCTTTTTCAAGTGCTCAGTGTTAAAGATCACTCACATTACGACCAGACACCATGGCTCACGCCCGTAATCCCAGCACTTTGGGAGGTCGAGGCAGGCGGATCACTTGAGATGGGGAGTTTGACACCAGCCTGGCCAATGTGGTGAAACCCCTCTACTGACAAAAATACAAAAATTAGCTGGGCATGGTGGTGCATGCCTGTAGTCCCAGCCACTTGGGAGGCTGAGGCAAGAGAATCGCTTGAACCCAGGAGGCAGAGTTTGTAGTGAGCCAAGATCACACCACCACACTCTAGCCTGGGAGAAAGAGTGAGACTCTGGGAGACAGAGTGAGACTCTGACTCAAAAAATCAATAAAATAAATATCACTAACATTAGATACACCCAAGGGGTGGTCTATAGAGAGTTGGAAGCAGTGGTTATTGAAATGGGCACGGAAGTCATCTAGCCGTGCCAGGATGCCCAGGGGATACTCAGGGTGGGTGGCATGGTGATGCTGGGGACTCACCGCACAAGACGCTCTGATTGACGCACTGCCAGGAGTAGCACTCTGTCTTGGGGCTGCAGCCAGCCTCTTCAGCTCGAGTGTAACAATAGTCGTGGCGATGGCAGCACCTGCGGATGTCACATGGGCAGGACAGCAGGTGGGTGAAGCTCTCTCCCGGCCCTTCTCTCTTGCCAGGACCATGGGTGACTGAAGACTCCCAGCGGGGCACAGCAGCCTCTTATGTAGCTTTTTTTTTTTTCAAGAGACAGGGTCTTTCTCTGTCACCCAGGCTGGAGTGCAGCAGCACAGTCATAGCTCACTGCAGCCTTGAACTCCTGGGCTCAAGCGATCCTCCCACCTCAACATCCCAAGTAGCTGAGACTATAGGCACATGCCACTATGGCTGGCTAGTTTTATAATTTGTATTTCCTTTGAGACAGGGTCTCTCTCTGTCACTCAGGCTGGAATGCAGTGGCTCAATCAGCTCACTTTAGCCTTGAACTCCCAGGCTCAAGTGATAACTGCCACCTCAACCTCCCAAGTATGCTACTACAGGAACACAAATTCCTTTTTTAAATTGTTTGTAGAGATGGGGTCTCACGGCCGGGCGTGGTGGTTCATGCCTGTAATCCCAGCACTTTGGGAGGTCGAGGCAGGCGGATCATGAGGTCAGGAGATCAAGACCATCCTGGCTAACATGATGAAACCCCGTCTCTACTAAAAATACAAAAAATTAGCTGGGCGTGGTGGCGGGAGCCTGTAGTCCCAGCTACTGGGGAGGCTGAGGCAGGAGAATGGCATGAACCTGGGAGGCGAAGCTTGCAGTGAGCTGAGATGGCGCCACTGTACTCCAGTCTGGGAGACACAGCAAGACTCCGTCTCAAAAAAAAAGAAAAAAGAGATGGGGTCTCACTATGTTGCCTAGGTTGGTCTCAAACTTCCAGGCTCAAGCAGTCCTCCTACCTCAGCCTCCCCAAATGCTGGGAGCTACTGTATGCCTGGTCTTGTCTAAGCTGTTTCCCTGAAAATCCCTGTCTTGGGTAATGATTCCATTGGCCCCACCATGCCCTGTCCTGCCTCTCTGGCTGTGCCCAAGCTTGGTCCCTGCCTGCCTGCCTCACTGTCTGGGTCTCAAGTTCCCATGACATATGACTCCTCTTTCTTCTTGGAGTGATCCAAGCCCTGCCACTTCCTGACTTTGCCCACACTGTACCCTCTGCCTGGGGCAACTTCCTGTCTGCCCTTTTGTCTCTTAGGTCTCATCCTAGGCACAAGCCCCTGCCTCTGGAGGTCATCCAGGCCTCCCCAGGCTACACCTGCTCATAAAATCGGATTCCTTCCCTTCAGGGCAGGTTTATAATGAAACTCTTCTTAAAGGCCGGATGCAGTGGCACCCATCTATAATCCCAGAACTTTGGGAGGCTGAGATGGGAGGATCACTTGAGGCCAGGGGGTCGAGACCAGCCTGGGCAACGTAAGGAGACTCTTGGCTCTCTTGTCTCTATAACAAATTTAAAAATTAGCTCACCAGGCCGGGAGCAGTGGCTCATGCCTGTAATCCCAACACTTTGGGAGGCTGAGGCATGTGGATCACGAGGTCAGGAGTTCAAGACCAGCCTGGCCAACATGGCAAAACCCTGTCTCTACTAAAAATACAAAATTAGCCAGGCGTGGTGGTGCGCGCCTGTAATCCCAGCTACTCGGGAGGCTGTGGCGGGAGAATCACCTGAACCCAGGAAGTGAAGGTTGCAGTGAGCCAAGACTGCGCCATTGCACTCCAGCCTGAGCAACAGAGCAAGACTCTCTCTTGAGAAAATAAAAACACAAAAAAATCAGCTCACCATGATGGCACATGCCTATAGTCCTAGCTACTTGGGAGGCTAAGGTGGGAGGATTCCCTTCAGCCCAGGAGTTTGAGGCTGCAGTGAGCTACTATGATTGTGCCACTGCACTCTAACCTGCGCAAAAGCGAGACCCCAGGCTAGAGTGCAATGGCGCGATTTCGGGTCACTGCAACCTCCGCCTCCCAGGTTCAAGCGATTATGCTGCCTCAGCCTCCTGAGTAGCTGGGACTACAGGCATAGGCCACCACACCTGGGTAATTTTTGTATTTTTAGTAGAGACAGGATTTAGTAGAGACCATGGCAAAACCCCATCTCTATTAAACAAATCTCTACTAACCCCACCTCTACAAAAAACAGCTGGGCATGGTAGTGCACACCTGTAATTCCAGCTACTTGGGAGGCTGAGGCACGAGAATCATTTGCATCTTGGAGGCAGAGTTTGCAGTGAGCTGAGATCGCACCACTGCACTCCAGCCGGGATGACAGAGCGAGACCCTGTCTCAAAAAAAGAAACAAACAGCATCAACAACAACAAAAAAACTGCTGCATCAATCACAGCCTTCCAGCTAGGGGAGAGGCGGCTGAATTCTGCCCTCTGCTAACTAGCTATAACTTTGTGGAAATGGGTGAGTGGCGTGCCCTTCTGAGCCTCAGGGCCCCATCTATAAAATGGGCATAACTGTCATGCCCGTCTTTAACAACAGCCTCGGGGGCCGGGCACGGTGGCTCACGCCTGTAATCCCAGCACTTAGGGAGGCCGAGGCGGGCGGATCACAAGGTCAGGAGATCGAGACCATCCTGGCTAACACGGTGAAACCCCATCTCTACCAAAAATACAAAAAATTATCCGGGCGTGGCAGCGGGCGCCTGTAGTCCCAGCTACTCAGGAGACTGAGGCAGGAGAATGGTGTGAACCCAGGAGGCGGAGCTTGCAGTGAGCCGAGATCTCCCCACTGCACTCCAGCCTGGGCGACAGAGAGACTCCGTCTCAAAAAAAAAAAAAGAAAAAAAAGAACAGCCTTGGGGGTAAATGAGTGGAAGTCATGGAAAGATCTCAGTCCACAACCTTCCGCAGAGCAGGTGTTTCTCACACAGTAAGTGGCAAGAGTGTAGAGGCTTAGGCATGAATCCAGCCAGACTGCCTGCATTCAAATTCCAGTTCCCACATCTTGGTAACTATGTGGCTCCAGACAAGGTACTTAATGTTTCTTTTCTTTTTTTTTTTTTTTCCAGACGGAGTCTTGCTCTGTCACCCAGGCTGGAGTGCAGTGGTGTGATCTTGGCTCACTGCAATCTCCGCTTCCCGAGTTCAAGTAATTCTTCTGCCTCAGCTTCCTGAATAGCTGGGATTACAGGCACCTGCCACCACACCCAGCTAATTTTTGTATTTTTAGTAGAGATGGGGTTTCACCATGTTGGCCAGGATGGTCTCGAACTCCTGACCTCGTGATCTGCCTGCCTCGGCCTCCCAAACTGCTGGGATTACAGGCGTAGCCACCACATCTGGCCACATTACTTAATATTTCTGTGCTTTGGTTTCTTCATCTGTGAAATGGGATTGTTGTGAGAACTCAAAGGGATTTCCAGGGCAGTTCCTCGTGTATAGTCTGGCTGCCTTTGTGCGTGTGTGTGTGTTTAATATAGAGACAGGGTCTCACTATGTTGCCGAGGCCCGTTTCAAATTCCTGGGCTCAAGCGATCCTCCTGCCTTGACCCAAAGTGGTGGGATTACAGGTGGGAGTCACCACACCTGATCACTTTATACTATTATTATTTTTTTCTTTTGAGATAGGGTCTCGCACTGTCGCCCACGCTAGAATACAGTCATGCACCCAACTTACCGCACACTCTGCCTCCCGGGTTCAAGCAATTCTCCTGCCTCAGTCTCCCGAGTAGCTGGGATTACAGATGCCCACCACCACACACAGCTAATTTTTGCATTTTTAGTAGAGATGGGGTTTCACCATATTGGCCAGGTTGGTCTTGAACTCCTGACCCCAAGTGATCTGCCCGCCTCGGCCTCCCAAAGTGCTGGAATTACAGGAGTGAGCCACCGCTCCTGGCCAATTTTTTAAGGCAAAGTAATCATGGCCACGGTAAGGGGCAGCTGGTACCAAGATCTGGCCCCACTGGCCATGTTATCCAAGAGGCCTCTGCCTGCCTGCAAAGTAGTACCACATGCTGGCATCTCCCTGGACCAAACCCCAGCTTCAGTTTTGGGTACTTCCTCATAAGCCTTGACTACCCCAGAGTGTGAGGGAGTTGGTAGCCTGGGCCCAGGCATGCACTCACCAGTCAATGGCATCGCGAGGCTGGCCATGGCCTCCCAAGCCACAAAAGCAACCATATTTCATATAGGCGATGGGGGTTCGGGAACCAACACAACCCACAGTTCCTGCCAGTTCCAGGATCCCACGCCGCTGCACATGTAATGTCCTGGAGGCTGGGGGTAAACAAAGGCGACAGGCTGCAGGTCAGGGCTTCCCAGACCCCTGGGAAGGGCATTAGCCTGCGAAGAGCCTAGGTGTTAACAGCCTGGCTGTCTGGGTTTGAATCCTACTTCCTAGCTGTAAGACCTTGGACAAATTCCTAACCTGTCTGGGCCTTGGTTTCCTCATCTCTGAAATGGGGGATAAGCTGACTTCAACTCGTATGAATGAAATGAGATATTGAGTATAAAGCCCCTGGTGCATGAAAAGGCTAACTATTATAAGTTAGGGCGAGTGGCTCACACCTGTAATCCCAACACTTTGGGAGGCCCAGGCGGGCAGATCACCTGAGTCAGGAGTTCAAGATCAGCCTGGCCAACATGGTGAAACCCCATCTCTAGTAAAAATACAATTAGCCAAGCATACTGGTGCATGCCTGTAATCCCAGTTACTAGGGAGGCTGAGGCAGGAGAGTCAGTTGAACCTGAGAGGCGAAGGTTACAGTGAGCCAAGATTTTGCCACTGCACTCCAACCTGGACGACAGAGCAACACTCTAAAAAAAGAAAAAAAAAAGGCTAACTATTATAATCAAGGTCCTCAAGGTAGCCAAGAAGGGAAAACAGAATCGTGCATGAAACGTTTGTCCAGTTCACGTTGGGCACTGGGCATCACGGATGAGCCTACAGGTGTCTGTCACCAAGGTGGGCTCCTCTGTGGCAGCTCCTGGGCCCTGGGACTGCCCTGTGCTCATGGCTTCCCCTCCAGACTCAGGCTCAGGGCCCTTGGCATCTCCTCTTATTTTCACTGCCCAGACAGGAAGGCCCCTTGGCCTGAGCCCAGCCATTTATCTAGATCCTGGCAGAGCTCGCACACGTAATGGTGCCCAATGCATGTGACTGGAACCCCTGCATTGGACATGTAGGAAAGGAGGCCAGCCGGCAAAGGTAACCCCACATTCCCACAGCCAGCAGGAACCCGAGCAAAGGCTTCGACCCAGGCTTCTGACTTGTAAACCAGTGCTCCTTCCTCCTTACACAGTAGCAACAGGGGAAGGTGGCCTTCCGGGTTGTCAGAGCCGAGTGGTACCAGCAATAGAGTGGAAGCTCACACACAGGCCTGCCTGCTTCCTGGGTTAGGGTTAGGGTTTTTACGGCTCCAGGAGGATGATGCATTGTGTTTGATCATCATTTTTTTCTTTTTTTTTTGAGACAGAGTCTCATTCTTGTTGCCCAGGCTGGAGCACAATGGTGTAATCTTGCTCACAGCAACCTCTACTTCCCAGGTTCAAGCAGTTCTCCTGCCTCAGCCTCCCGAGTAGCTGGGATCACAGGTGTGCGCTACCACACCCAGCTAATTTTTGTATTTTTAGTAGAAACGGGGTTTCACCATGTTGGCCAGGCTGGTCTTGAACTCCTGGCCTCAGATGATCCACCTGCCTCGGCCTCTCAAAGTGCTGGGATTATAGGCGTGAGCCACCATGCTCGTCCTGATCATCTTCTCTCTTTTTTCTTTAGAGACAGGGTGTCACTCTGTTACCCACACTGGAGGGCAGTAGCACAATCATAGCTCACTGCAGCCTCCAAATCCTCTGCTTGAGCGATCCTCCTGCCTCAGCCTCCAGACATACAGGCATGCACCACCATGCCCAGCTAATTTTTAAATTTTTAGTAGATATGGGGTCTCACTATGTTGCCCAGGCTGGTCACAAACTCCTGGCCTCAAGTGATTCTCCTGCCTTGGCCTCCTAAGGTGCTGGGATTCCAGGCATGAACCACCATGCCCAGTCTCATTTCTGTTTTATCTAGAACATGTTTTCATCATGCTGACTTTTTTGAGAAGTCCAGGCCAAATTTAATTTCCATTTTGTCTTTTTATCAGTGGAAAAAGTAGCATATTTATGTTGGGGGACAAAGATGAATCAAATAGGAAGAAAATGTAAAACGCATTTGGGGCCAGGTGCAGTGGCTCATGCCTCTAATCCCAGCACTTTGGGAGGTCGAAGCAGGCAGATCACCTGAGGTCAGGAGTTCCAGACCAGCCTGACCAACATGGAGAAACCTTGTTTCTACTAAAAATACAAAATTAGCCGTGCATGGTGGCATATGCTTGTAAACCCAGCTACTTCGGAGGCTGAGGCAGGAGAATCGCTTGAACCCAGGAGGAAGATGGTTGCAGTGAGCCGAGATTGTACCATTGCACTCCAGCCTGGGCAACAAGAGTGAAACTCCATCTCAAAAAAAAAAAAAAAAAAGGAAAATCAAACCGCATTTGGTGTTCAAAGCTTCGCCTTCCTCTCTGTATGATGAGTCCTCACTCTCCCAGCAGCCCACGCCTCTGCCTGAAACCTCCATGGCTCCCACAAGTCTGGTTAAAGCTAAGGGCTCTCAATGCACCCCAAGTCCTGGGGGTAGTCAGCCCCTCTCACCTTTCCCTCATCCTCTCACACAAGAGTCATTTACTGTCCCTCCAGTTATGCCCGGTCACACAGACACTCTGCTGCTCAAATGCCCTCACCCCATCCTCATCCTGCTGCCAGGCCACCTCCCTCCAGAATCCACCTTGCCTGCCAGGTGGCCACAGGGACCCTCACCATACTGTCTGCTTGTGGCAGTGCCCTCCAGCCTCGGGGGTCTTCCAGAGCAGATCTCTGGCCAAGCGCACTGGCTCATGCCTGTAATCCCAGCACTTTCGGAGGCTGAAGCAGGTGGATCATCTGAGGTCAGGAGTTCGAGACCAACCTGGCCAACATGGTGAAATCCTGTCTCTACTAAAAATACAAAAATTAGCCAGGTGTGGTGGCGCACGGCTGTAGTCCCAGCTTACTCAGGAGGCTGAAGCAGGAGAATCTCTTGAACTCGGGAGGTGGAGGTTGCAGTAAGCCGAAATTGCGCCACTGCACTCCAGCCTGGGCAACAGCGAGACTCTGTCTCAAAAAAAAAAAAGCTGCTGAGCTCTGAATTAAGCTGCCCTGGCACACAGTGAGCTTCCAGAATTGGTCCCTTGACCTCTAAATCCACCAAGACCCAGGGAACTCGCCCACCCTGAGCACCCCTAACAATGTCCCAGTCCCAACACTGTACCCTGAAGCTGTCCCCAAAGGTTCCCCTGCCACCCTCCCTGACCACTCTCTGGTATCTCAGAGCCCTAGCAACACCCCTATAGAGGGAGGGTTCCAGGCATGGGGCGGGCATCGAGCACTGTGCTTATAACCAAGCAAAACACTCCCTCTGTGCCAACACAGGTGGGGCAGGTCACTTTGGGGTCTGTTTGCCCTGTCTGCCCAGTGCAACCTCCCTGGCGAGTGCCAGGGTTGTCTATGCATCCTGTGAGCCCCAGGGTCTATGTACACATATGTGTGTGCCTCTCTCTCTCCGTGTGTGTGTGTGTGTGTGTGTGTGTGTGTGTGTGTACACTGCGCATCTGAATTGTCCTAAGTGCTGTCTTGAGTATCCTCGAGCTGTGTGTGCGTGTGTCCCCCTAGCAGTATCTCAGTATTTTTGCCTGTGGGAGCCGCATACGGTGAGCTGCACACCTGAGTGCCAGGTGAGTCCGGGCCGGTCCTGTGCCTGCGCATCTGTGTGCTGGCAGTGTCTGCATAGTCCTCTGTGGGTACATGTATCTGTGCACCCCAGAAATGGGCAGTCACCCAGGGGACCTCTCTACGGTGACCCCAAGGGATGGAGAGTGAGATAGGGACAGTATGTTCTGTGTGTGTGTGTGTGTGTGTGTGTGTGTGTGTCACAGGGGTTTGTTGTACAGGGGCACAATCTGTTCTTCTCCCACCCCCAAGCCGGGCCCTTTCTGCCCCTGCTCCTCCCACCCTCTGGTGTCTCACATCTCAGGGACAGGTGGAATGAAGGCTAAGTTCGCGGACCCCAGATCAGGCCATCCGGGAGGCTTCCGGGCTGCTGGAGAGGGTCACAGCCGGTTGGCGGAGGGAGCCAGGAGAGGACTCTGCGCCCCTGGGGAAGGGTTGCGCTAGTTCTGGGTCCCTGGGAGGAGTGAGTGGGGGGTCCTGCAGAGGGCTGGGGCGCAGAGTGGGGGTGAGCATTAGAAGAGCGAGCTGGGGGCTCTAGGGCTCCTAGGAACTTGGGGAGGGATGGGAGGCAGGGCAGCTGGGTCCCTAGGAAGGGCTGGAGGAATCCCGGAACTCCTGAGTTCCGGAAAAGCCCCTTCCTCACTCACCCTCGCCGGACCCGGGGCCAGGTCCAGGCAGCAGCAGCAGCAGGGACGGCAGCAGCAGGAGCAGCATGATTGGCAGGCACACAGGTAGCGGCCCCATCGGAGGGTGGCAGGGGTGGGACGGTGCTGCCGGGCCACCGGAGGCACCAAGCCCGGCGGACACACACCCCGCCTGCCATGCCCCGTCCCGGCCCCCGACCTCACCTTCCCTCGGGACCCAGGCGGAGTCAGCTAGGGGCGGGCACCTGGGGCGGCGCAAAGGCGTCCTGATCTCTGCATCTTGGTCTCTGAGGGGGCTCGAGAGGCCGCCAGGGCGCTGGGGACAGGACCGGGAGTCAGGCCCAGGGAAGTCTCCTCGGAATAAGGGAGCAAAAGGCGCTCTTTTGGTGTTATTATTCCCCCAGCCCCTCCCCCGCTCACCTGGGCGCCCAAAGGGAGCAGAAGACTTGGAGGAGTAGTCCTGAATTTAACGTTTTATTTTATTTGGCCGGGCGCAGTGGCTCACGCCTGTAATCCCAGCACTTTGGAAGGCCGAGGCCAGCGGATCACCTGAGGTCAGGAGTTCAAAACTAACCTGGCCAACATGGCGAAACCGTCTCTGCTAAACATGCAAAAAATTCCCCGGGTATGGTGTTGGGCGCCTGTAATCCCAACAATTCAGGAGGCTGAGGCAGGAGAATCGCTTGAACCTGGGAGGCGGAGGTTGCAGTGAGCCAAGATCACACCACTGCACTCCAGCCTGGGTGAGAGCCAGACTCCGTCTCTCTCTCTCTCTCTGTCAGTATAGAGAGAGATGATTGTCCCAGTCTCTCTCTCAGTCGAGAGAGAGAGAGAGAGAGAAGAGAGAGAGAGAGACGGAGGCTGGGCGCAGGGCTCACGCCTATAATCCCAGCGCTTTGGGAGGCCGAAGCGGTTGGATCATCTGAGGTCAGGAGTTCAAGACCAGCCTGGCCAACATGATGAAACCCCATCTCTACTAAAAATACAAAAAATTCCTGGGTATGGTGTTGGGTACCTATAATCCCAACTATTCAGGAGGCTGAGGCAGGAGAATCGCTTGAACCTAGAAGGCAGAGGTTGCAGTGAGCCAAGATCACACCACTGCACTCCAGCCTGGGCAACAAGAACAAACCTCCGTCACACACACACACACACCACACACACACACACACACACACACACAATTAACCAGGATGGTGGCACATGTGTGTAGTCTCAGCGGCTCGGGAAGCTAAGGCACAAAAATCGCTTCAATCTGGGAGGCAAAGGTTGCAGTGAGCCAAGATTGCACCACTACACTCCAGACCGGGTGACAGAGCAAGACACTATCTCAAGACCGGGTGCGGTGATTCATGACTGTAATCCCAGCTCCTTGGGAGGCTGAAGTAGGCAGATGACCTGAGGTCAGGATTTTGAGACCAGCCTGGCCAACATGATGAAACCCTGTCTCCACTAAAAATACAAAAACATTAGCCGGGCATGGTGGGGGCGCCTGTAATCCCAGCTGCTCGGGAGGGTGGCTGAGTCAGGAGAATTGCTTGGACCCAGGAGGCGGAGGTTGCAGTGAGCCAAGATCGCGCTATTCTACTCCAGCCTGACAAGACCGAGACCCCATTTCAAAAAAAAAAAAGACTCTGTCTCGAAAAATAAAAAAGAGAGAGAACTCTCGATCTGTGATCTTGGGAAAAGCTGTTCACATCAAGGATGCCATCTTCTTCTGGCGAAAAATTTCCCTCTTGTGAGCTTATGAACCCAAAGTTCAAGGTCCTGAAGTTTTGCTGTAGTGTGGATGGCAAGGACATTCTTTCTCTGATGTTCTCAGAAGATCCAATCTTCAGGTTCTAGATTGTGAAGGAATTGATTGTCCCAAGTCAGTGAGCCATAAAAAGCTTTCAGTACCTGGTGAAAATACACTGTAGCATAATGATCTACTGTTATAATATCAGCCCTCTTGCATGGGAAAGCAACCAAAAAACATGCATTGAAAATGACAATTGACAATTGAAATGTTTAAATGGCCCATGAGGTAGCCAAATGCACCTGAAGCTTTGTCTTCTCAGGAATACAGATTTGACGAACCAAACATTGGCTATGAACTGTTCTAGCAATTTGTAAGTCAGCACAGCAATACATATTTAATTTGGATCATTTTGTCTTTTCTATGATGAGTCATGGACTGCAGAGCCTTTTATTTTTCATTTTTAGACGGAGTTTCGTTCTTGTTGCCCAGACTGAAGTGCAATGGCGCTATCTCGGTTCACCGCAATCTCCGCCTCCTGGGTTCAAGCGACTCTCCTGCCTCAGCCTCCCAAGTAGCTGGGATTACAGGCATGTGCCACCACGCCTGCTAATTTTTTTTATTTTTAGTAGAGATGGGGGTTTCTCCATGTTGATGAGGCTGATCTCGAACTCCCGACCTCAGGTGATTTGCCCGCCTCAGCCTCCCAAAGTGCTGGGATTAGGAGCGGTGTGAGCCACCGTGCCCAACTGCAGAATTTTTAATAACAAACGCTTTAAGGAGTCAGGAAGGACAAGGTGGCCATCTTGATTCTCCATGAGTCCATGGTTAACATCGGACTTATGTGCTCTTGAATATCCGTTGTTTCTCCAATTTACGTGCATAGCATTGATACCTAATGGGTTACCATAAGTAATTTGACTTAGACCTTGGAGTTCATTCAAATTGTATATCGAGGCTGGGCAAGCCCACAAAAAAATTAGCTGGGCATGGTGGCACAAGCCTGTAATCCCAGCTACTTGGGAGGAGGTGGGAGAATCCCTTGAACCTGGGAGGAGGAGGTTGCAGTGAGGGGAGATCTCTCCACTGCACTCTAGCCTGGGCGACCGAGCGAGACCCTGTTTCAAAAACAATAAAAAAGACTGGCGTGGTGGCTCACGTCTGTAATCCCAGCACTTTGGGAGGCCGAGGCGGGCAGATCACAAGGTCAGGAGATCGAGACCACGGTGAAACCCCGTCTCTACTAAAAATACAAAAAATTAGCTGGGCGCGGTGGCGGGTGCCTGTAGTCCCAGCTACTTGGGAGGCTGAGGCAGGAGAATGGCATAAACCCGAGCGGCAGAGCTTGCAGTGAGCCGAGATCGCGCCACTGCACTCCAGCCTCGGCAACAGAGCAAGACTCCGTCTCAATAACAAAAAAAGGAAAGTATACTCGCCAGATGGGGTGGCTCACGCCTGTAATCCCAGCACTTTGGGAGGCCAAGGAGGATGGATCACTGTAGGTCAGGATTCAAGGCAAGCCTGGCCAACATGATGAAACCCCATCTCTACTAAAAATACAAAAAGTGATCCGGGTGTGGTGGCGGGCACCTATAGTCCCAGCTATTCCAGAGGCTGAGGCAGGAGAATCACTTGAACCTCTGAGGCGGAGGATGCAGTGAGCTGAGATTGCGCCATTGCACTCCAGCCTGGGTGACAGAGTGAGACCTGTCTCAAAAAATAAATATAAAAAATAAAAAGCTGGTATGTTCCATTAATTCCTGCAGGCCCGACAAAGGCAGCCTAGGAATTCTAGATGAATGGAATGAATAACAACTTGCTAGAAATACATAGGAAACAAAATGACTATTCACAGAACCAAATAAAAGCCTTCCACTAGAAACTAAAAAAAAAAAAAAAGTTATATGT